>NC_080581.1:33295263-34528596 GCF_029962835.1 Magnolia sinica
TTATTTTGATATGCAAATAAATAAATAAATAAAAATAAAAAGGAAGAAGAGAGGACTGGATGGGCCTCTAACGATCGTTATAGTGGCCCTATATAACAGAGCTTCCCCTCTTAGGAAGCTAGTGTGACAAGCTGTCATAGGCAATCTGCTTCCTTAGACTCTTGCTTGCATGTTAGGCAATGAGGGGAGCATTCTGTATCACCGTCACTGTAAGGCCAAACCTTGATGTATTGTTGTATATCCAGGTGCCCATCTACTTTATCAGCTCATTTTAGGACATGAGCCTAAAAATTAAGAAGATCCAAATCTCCAGTAGGCCACATCATAGGAAACATTGGTGATTGAACACCAACCATTAAAAACATCCTATCATAATTTTTACTAGCCATCCTATCCGTTGATAAGATCACACAGACCTGCATTAAGGGGAAACAAACAAATATCAGTTTGATCCAAAACTTTCTGTGGCTCATACGCTCATAGGAAGTTTTTTAACGGCAGCCATTCAAACAATACTGTTCCTGTGGTGTGGTCCAGCTGATATTTACATCTACCTCAATTTTTGTGCCCATGGTCTAAGATTTTCTACAAAGATGGATGGACACCGTAGATAAAATGAGCCTTTCACGTTCACACCCGATCGGAAATGGGTGTTACCAGACCAGACAAGAATTTGCCTTATGAAGGATGCTCCAATCCTTAATCTACAATGGCTCGAAGAAGCTTCGGCTTTAGAAGGAAATCTCTGAATCCTAAGCTGTGAATTCCAACATAGCCCTTGCATAACAGAGGAAACAAGAATAAAGACATGAGGAATGCTACGAAAAGAAATCTCAAGACAGAAAGCTCTATCAATAGCAAGTAAGCATCTAACTCCGCATAAAACTTGAAATTTCAGTGAAGGAAAAAAAATAAAAATCTGATGACTCAGCCCCGTTTGTTAAATCTGAAGTCTAAAGCCTGAATCTCAAATCTGAAGCCTGAATATGAAATCTGAAGGCTGAATCTGAAATCTGAAGTCAAAAACTTGTTCGGTAATTATGGTGGAAGTTTGAAAATTAAGTACCGAATTTAAAACAACGTGTTTGTTAACAAACATCTAAAATGTCTGAGAAATGCGTTAATTTGACGCATTTGCCCCTATCTCCTGTTTGGAAATGTTTTACATTATAAAGAAATTATTTTTTTATTAAATGAAAATAAAATTATTCTATTTAATTCAAATAAATTAAAGTAATTAAGAGAAAATTAAAATATCGTTATTCATAAAAAATAGATAAATTCCTTATGTTGCCCCACGAATATTTCAAATCATGACGTTCAATCCTCAAATTTTGGGCTCACTTGGTTATTGGATCCACCTCAGTTTTGATCCCATGTCCTAAAATAAACTCATAAAATCAATGGGCAGGGTGGATTTCTCACAAACATGAAGGTGGCTCCCACCTACGTGTCCAATGCGGGGAATTCTGCAAAGAGGCTTTAGCGGTAAATTCGGCATATGGACGGACACGGATTTCCTAACGCAAGCCTTTCGCAAGTGGGCCCATGTAACTTTGATCTCCTTTGAGCCATTCGCACAACTGGGAGCTCGAGGAGCGTAGGCTCTTGTCTTCCCACGACACGTATCTGCCCTGCCACCAACCCCGTGGCTGGTTGTCGGTGCTATGTGGACCCCTTCATGACGTATGTGTTTCATCCATTCCATTCATCCATTTTTACTGATCATTTTAGGGCTTCACAATAAAAAATAAAAAATGAGAGGGATATAAATCTCAGGTGGACCACACCACACCACACCACAGGAAAACAACGGTGATTGCATATCCACCATTAAAATTCTCCTAAGGCCCACAGTACTGTTTATTTGACATCCAATCTGTTGATTAGGTCATACAGGCCAGATGAAGGTAAAAAACAAAGATCATCTTGATCCAAAACTTTTATGGCCCCCAAAAGGTTTTTAATGGTGGACTTGAGTTTTATTCAATTTCCATTGGTTTTTATGGTGTGGCCTACTTGAGCTTTACATATACCTCATTTTTGGGCGCATGCTCAAGAATGATCTGAAAAAATTGATGGACGGTGTGGATCAAACACATAAATCATGGTGGGGCATAAATAAGTTTCACATGTTAAAAGTTAGTTTTCTATTCGGCAAACAATTTAAAAGAGAAAAAAATATCGGTAGTAGTAAGGGTAATTTTGGAAGCAAAAATTTCTTTTAATAGAAAATTTTATGGAGTGCATTCGGCGTTCACCATTAAGCCAGACTCCCATCGCCGAAAGAATTCGGCGAAATATCGCAGAAAATCACTTAGCACTTTTCAATTTCACTGTTAACAAACAACTCTTAATATGTAAGTGCTAATTGTAAGAGTTAACAAACAGGCCATTAGTCTTTCATCTGCCTCATTCTGATATGCAAATAAATAAATAAATAAAAAGGAAGAAGAGAGGACTGGATGGGCTTCTAACGAACATTATAGTGGCCCTATATAACAGAGCTTCCCCGCTTAGGAAGCTAGTTTGACAAGCTGTCATAGGCAATCTGCTTCCTTACACTACAAGAAAGTTAGCACTTGACCGCCGGTAAAGCCATTGCCTGAGGTCAAGTAACAGCCGGTAAAAGCCCCATCGGTAAAGGCTTTACCGGCAGTCGTCATGCTTTACCGACAGTTAAGATGACCGCCGGTATAGGCTTTTACAATTAGATCAAATGTGACTGTTCACCATTGCAATGAATGTGCAATTTAATTGCAATGAATTAAAAATTTATTAGACATTTCATTTGGCATGAAATGCCTTAATATTAATTAAATGTGCCCGCTTGTTATTCTCAAGTCCAACTTGAAACCAACAGAATTACAATTTAGAAGTTAGCCTGTCGAGTGCGTTTGGATGCACTATCAAATTGAATCTTGGGTATCTCCCATCTATTGAATCCATTGAACTAGAGAAAAAAAAAAAAGTCCCAAGTCCATTTTCCCACACTTTTCTTACATTTACTATGCTAAAAGATTATTCCGCTCATCAGATTGCACCCATTTTAGTAATATCAAGTTCAGAGTACTGCTGGCAAAAACTAGAGATCTTATTTGAAGACTTTACCACATAAATATTCTAATTAATGTGAACTATTTAGGAACAGAAACTAGCCAATGAAAGATGGGTACAATATAGACAGTCGAATAAACACATCAAGAAAACTAAGTAACAGCTGAAACTCCACATGACTCACAAGCTTCTTTTCTTGTAGTTGTCCAAGAAAACCATGCTGATTTAGTGCCCAGAAAACTAAGAAATCTGCCTTGCCAACATATTGCTTGACATTAAAATTAAAGGGAAAGTGTTCAAAATATTGAAGAGTGAAAAAACATGGTCGAGTTATAACAAAAGAATGGTACATGCATACAGACAGAATAATCCATTTTGGATAAATACTAAAGAAAAATATCAGAAAGTACTTGTTATTCATGTGATCTCATTATTCATAGTTCTTATCAATACTATTAGACCCAGGATCAGGATTTTCTGGAGGTTCTCCTAAACCAGCACTCAAGACCCATGATATCCATGAGAGACATACTAGAATGCAGCACACGACACTGATCATCAGGCAAAACCTTTGACAACTACTTGGCATGGTGCCAAACCAGCCATCATGATGGTGCTACAAGGTAGAAATGGCACATGGCTAACAAAGAGGTGTATTGCTCAGGAGCACTTGCCATCAATCCAGATGTTTGGATGCATGATGCCTTGCTACAGATCATACATTCTGTCCAACACCATAAACACATCAACTATAATTAAACAAACCACAACTTCATCAAAACCAGAATGAACAAGAAAAACACTCGAAAAACCAGTTGAGAAAACCAGCAATACCCGAAAAACCATATATGGGAGAGTTCAAGTGCATGCAGACATTCAAAATGCAAGACCCAATTAAGAATACCAGCAATACCCAATTTCCAAAAAGCCAGATATGAGAGTATCCAAGTGCATGTAGAAGTTCAAAATGAGACCCAATTGTAGAGCCAACAAACATCGCATATAAAACATCCACAAAATGGAAATTTCGCTGCAGCTAGCCTATCAGTCATTCCAAATTCAAACAATCAGGCATTTAAAAACCAACAATGATAAATTAGAGAAATTTTTACTGAATGCACTGTAACTTGGGAATGGAGAAGAGTCTCATAAATTTATTTTGATCATGGTCTGGTTAGATGGAATTTCAGTGATTCAAATCTGACATCTAGATTAATTTAAGGTTTCGAGAACTTACATCCACTTCTCTTACTGCCAAGTAGTCCTGATGAAAATGCATCTACACTATAAGAAGGGGGAAAAAAAAAAAATTCTGGCTGCACCGATACGGTCTAGTATGAACGGCTGCCTACGTACCCAATGTTAAGAAGATTGGGATCAAGCCACTACGTAATTCTTAATATTTAAATCAGAACATTTTACGCATAAGCAGAGAAAAAATCAAAACAAATCATAATAGAAATATGTGTACCTTCTGTTACGTGGTCAGCTCAAGGCTTTGGGATAAATATTGCCCATGAGCAGCTCTAGTCAGTTCCAGCTTCTAGATGAGTTTGTACAAGCTGCTGCTATTACTAGACTATAGCCGCCATAGAAAAATATTGGTATTCTTCCTTCACTTGCACGATGGATATAGAAAAAGGAATTAACTAGTAAGGAAACTGGGCATTAATTAAGAAGATAAGCTCTGCATCCTTCAAAAGGCATAATAATGCCCAAAATGAAGAACAAGACTATAGAACCAAATAGTTAAAACTTCAATCCTTTCAACAGTTGGAATCAGCACATACGTGGCATATCCCTTTTTATCCCATAGTAGAAAATGGGGGCGGCAGCAGTGGCAGTGGCAGTCTCATTTAGTTCAGGTGTCATGTAGTAAAGTGTTGATTTTCAATAAACGTAAATCCACTATTGTCAGTCCATCAGAACATAAAGATCAATTGAGTGCTAATTCCAAACTGAAGGGTCAGGATATCGGTGTAAACTTAGACACAAGCAGAGCTACAAAAGGCGGAGTTATACAAGCAACACCTTGTGAGAAATCCCAAAAGCCCACCAACTGCCAAAATCAATTTTTTTTTTTGTTTTCAGAAATAACAAGAGAGAGAGAGAGAGAGAGAGAGAGAGAGAGAGAGAGAGAGATCCCTCCATTTAGCTCAATCCATAGTTGTCACAACCTACAAAACAAAATAACAAAAAGAAATTAGTTGATATTTACAATCTTATATAAGTTCTATTGTATATGCAAAAATATATATATATATATATATATATAAATAAATAAATAAATAAAATAAAATAAATCTTACCAAACAACGACAATTAGGCCAACAAATACTTGTTCCAGCCGCATCCCTAATTGTTCTAGTCCTGAATGGATTGAAACTATCGACTGCTAACCCAAGTCTAACATTGCCTCCGTCCGAAGAAAATGTCGAGTGGTCATGGTCAAAAGTTTTCCATATTGAGAAGTCAGCAAGATGCCTTAATATTTCATCATTGGTGCGACTCTCGAAATGCCATTTCATAGAGGAAGCTGTTTTTTATGGCATGAACAATCTCTGTAACCTTGGTTTCAAGGGTAAATGGCGTAATATTTTAGCCGAAATTTTTCAATCTTTTGCTGATGAAGAAGCTGCCTCGTCATCTGACTGATGTTCAACCGTTTTCCATCTACAAGCACCACATGTTGTACATGATTGCTCACCAGCGGCCTCCTTCCACTACAACATACAATCGTTGGGACAAGCATCAATTTTATCATATTTCAAGCCCGAGTCCCCAATGATCTTCTTGGTTTAATAGAAAGACTTTGGCAAAGTTTCACCCTCGGGGAGTGCCTCCTTCAGCAGTTCAAGCAACATGGTGAATGATTTGTCACCCCATCCACTGAGGCACTTCACATGATATAGTCAAACAACGAAAGATAGCTTGGAGAACTTCTTGCACCCTAGGTACAATTCCCGATCGGCGTCTTCCACCAATTTGAAAAATTGTTACGCTTCGGTATTAAGCCCCGGTGTAGGTCTATATTTTGCATCACTCTCTTGACCAAATGCATTTTCCAACAATCCGTGCATATCGTCGCATGGATCCGGATCATTACCTTCAACATTTGTAGTAGCAGGCATAAAAGAAGACGTAGCTTCTCCATGAAAACGCCAATGGGTGTAACTCATATTAAATCCATCACACACAATATGATCGTATGCTTCTTGTCGAGACACCCAGTAGTTGTTGTTGCATTTCTTACATGGACATAGGATCCTCCTTCTATTGTTTGCATTTGCAAACGCAAAATCTAAGAATTTCATAGCTCCACTTAAGTATTTGTTGCTCACCCTAAACCATCCAATGAAATTGGAGGACATGTCAAAAAAAAATGCATCTTAACCAATGGGCCATAATAACTAAAAGTTATTGAGGTACCTTGACATACGAATCCAACTCTTATCCATCACTATGTTCCTCAGCCACTTCAAAAGACAAGTTGGTGGAAATACAATGTGGGCTCGACAAAGCTTCCTATAAAAGATTTAACTAGAATGACTCACTTGATGATTCACTATTGTTAAAGATTTAGACATCCAATAGAATCTCTAATGGTATCTCTAACAAATTGACTAAATTAGTCACCCAATCAAGATCGAATAGATTGTAATGCTTTCATGTTCCCATTTGAATGCCCACACCGAAATTCCGGCAGCATCTCCCGATGTCTCTCCAGATACGTTAGTCTTGCATTTTATTCCCACGTCAAGTATCCACACAAGGTGAGGATATTTGACATTAGAAATAAATGTAAGAAATGTAACCTAAGAGAAATGAAGAGATGCAATGCAAAACAAGCATGAACATTTAAATTAAGGAACTGAAAACATTCTAATCTATCCAACCTTAAATGATCATAACAGCGGTTCCCACCTTCCAGGGACTCCCGCTCAACATCTGGATAACTCTGACGACATCCGGGTCTGCTCCATCAATTTCAAGCTAATACATAAACACGGGCCTGTCCAAATGGCCAGGCCACCCATATTGTTGTCCATAAGAAATGGACAGCTTCATTATGGTTATAACAGCGATTCTCACCTTCCAGAAACCACCGCTCAATTAAATCCTAAATTAGTTACCCATCCAAGGTTGGATAGATTGTAATACTTTCATATTCTCATTTAAACGTTCACGTCGAAAATCCAGCAGCATCTCCTCATGCCTCTTCAGATAATTTGATCTTATATTACATTCTGATGTCAAATATCTAAAGCAATGTAGAGATATTTGGCATTGGATATGGAACGGAAGAAACATATCCAGAGATAAACGAGGATATGGACCACGGATCAGGCATGAACATTTAAATAGATTATATGAAAGCATACTATCCATCTAACCTTGAACTGTCCAAAATGGGACAATTTGAGCGATTTCTATGCCACCAAAAACACACCATATCTATGTATGGCCACATAGAAATCCTCAAACGGGTAACTAATTATCTAACTTACAAATCACAATCACACGTCACAATTATAAACTAACAAATCACAATAATAATTTAATACATATAAAGCATACTGCACAAATTTGTATTTTCCTATTGTGACTCACGTGAGCACTGGATTTGCCTAAATTTTGATATGACCTTGCAATATAAGTCAACTCAATAAACATACAAAGCATACATCATATGGTTATCAAGATTAGCAAATATCCCCTTTTCATCTCTTTCATTGTTGAAGATAGATGATTTAATTAGAGAAATATATTGGAGAATTTGGAGTTTTAAAACATTAAAACTTACTACCAAGCAGACTTTGAATCAAATTAATCATCATCACAGTTCACATTGAATTGCCCTTAAATTCGGGTGTTGCGGCAACTGTTCTAATTGAAATTTGAGAATATTTCCTTCTCATCTATCTCTAATCAAGGAATTTATGTACTGATACATGCACCATACACACAAATGTCATTTGAAGTTTCCTGGTAAAGTAAAGAGCAGGTATGCATTTTGACAATAATCCTATCTAGAAAAGTGACTCAAATATGTGAAGAAGAAGTATAGATAATTAGCATAACCCAATATCACTTACTTGTGGAGAAGATGAAATATACCACACAAGACAAATGTGACCGCGACAAGGATCCAACCAATGACCACCAAGCTACAGCAAGTAGGAATCAGGCATTGGGTCAAATAACCAATGACAATAAAACATGAATGCTATGAAAAATTGCTGCAAGCAAAGAGGAAATATGTGGTCTTGAGCCTCGGCTCACTGATTTAGGGCCAAGCTTGGGTGAGAGGTGCTACATAATGTCCTAGATCAGCAGATCCTAAGGCCGGTTGATGCCTAAAAAACTTTTGTCATAGTTTATTAACTGGGTAAGGAGTGTCATAGTTTATACCAGAATATCTCATTTATACCAGTTAATTGCAGTTCATTTATATCAGAATATCTCATTTAAAGCCCTGTTTTTTTCAAAATCTCATTTATACCAGAATCAGATTGTGAGAACCAGAATATCTCATTTATACCAAAACCCTACCAGTATTTCAAAATCTAACAATAGGGAAAGAGCATATTTAGTTAGAATGGTGCAGGTCTGAACAAGCCAGGGGATTACACTTACAATTATCTTGATCTTGTAAGCTTCCAAGAAGGGATGTCTGCTATCTGGTAGAGGACATCAAATACCAATTGTTTGCATATACTGAAAACCCAAATTTGTAATATACCTTTTCAGCTAAGACATTGCACAGTACCTAGACTACTAAATGACTAGCAGAGGATGTCTGATGCACCAAAAATCCCTGGGATTGGAAGATCCTAGCAGCAGAATAATTGGTCTTTTTTTTCTTTTTCTTTTTTTCCTTTTTGATCTATTGAATGGGAACATTGCTGTATTTTCTTTCTTAAATATTTCTTTTCACAGTACAAGCAGCAAGATGAGGAAGGTCATGATCAACCAACCAAAAGGGTAAATGAATTAATCAAAGCATGGCAACCCCACAGTTCAAAAGCCAAAACAGTTCAAAGCAACTGTTATTAAATGAATTAATCAAAGCATGGCAAGCAAAAAGAACAGTATTTTCTGTAAAAGATACGTTTTAGTTGTGCATTGCATACAAGGTAGAAAACCATGTGCAAGGGTTACAAAGATACAACACAATGGATATTGTTAGCAGTAAATAATAGTTGCTCCTTTACACTTTGCATCTTTTGATACTAATAACAACAAAGTTATCTCCATTAGCTGAAATCATGATAAATAACTTTTCACAGTCAGACAACTTTTCCATTAGCTGAAATCATGATAAAACTTTAAGTGATACAGCTCCACAGATGCAAATGGGCCATTAGCAGTGTGGATGATCAAATATAAAATAGATAATACATACAAGTAGATGTATGCCTATGATCGTGTTCTCTTGCACAAGGAGCAAATTAGGATGCAGATTTCATACTACTTGTATCGTTCCCGTGCAAAAAAAAGCACTGTGGTGCCTACTGTGCTGTGTATGTGACATCTACTCGGCCCATCATTTGCACCGGTAGTGTTAGGATGAGGACAAAAAAAATAGGCTGATCCAAACTCAAGCCTTGGAAGTTCTTTTCTTTCTCCCAATTCCATTCTCTTTGGTTTTTTTTCTTTTTCTTTTTTTTTTTTCTTTTTTCTTCAATGGAATTTCCACTTTTTTAGATCTTGGAAACTGTTTTTCTTTACTAGAGTTAATCTGAATTTTCAAAGCTAATGCCCCCTTTTCCTCCCTACAGTTGTTCCTTTTTCATTATCTTTTCTTTTTCTTTTTTTCTTTTTCTTTTTTTTTCTTTTTTGTTTTTCCTTCTGTGTTGTAGTTTTACTTTCCAATTTCCTTCTACATTTTCACAGCTCGAAAATCTTGTCTTTTTATTCAGCATTATCATATCTCATTACGAGTTGGTGGCTGAGCTAAAAACAGTGAAAATGAACCGCCACTATCAAGCATCATTGGCGAGATTTCAAGGCTAGCTACATAAACATTTCAAGAATATGACCTACGATATCTCCAAAAATTTGCTCCCCAACTTTTATGAAGGAAAATGGCCCCAAAACATGAAATAGGATCCATTTTCAAGCATTTCCCAAAAACCAAACATGTGCAGCAGCCCTTGCTAATGGATTCCATTTCCATTAGGGCTACTTTCTAGGAGCCAAATCAGCCCAACACAAGATAAGAAATCAGTAACTGATATGTGAAATAAATGAGCTGGAAAAAAAAAAAAACAGATGGGAAATCGACAATGCAAATCCCTAAAAATGGATTCGACAACGCAAATCCCTAATTAGGGATTTGTATTTGACAAAGCATACCTGAGATGGATGAGAATCCAAGATCCACGAGCAGCAGAAGACCAAACCGCAGCAGAGGGCCGAGGAGATATATATATATATATAGAGAGAGAGAGAGCGAGAGAGGAATAGGGTTTTGAGAGAGAGATAGATAGGGAGAGTGACAGTGAGAGGAGAGCGAGTGGAGAGCGAGAGGGAGAGGCAGAGGGCGAGGGAGAGGGAAAAGGAGAGCGTGCAAGGGGGAGAGGGAGAGGGAGAGGCAGAGGGAGAGGGAGAGCGAGAGCGAGAGGGAGAGGGAGAGGGCGAGGCAGAGAGAGTCGGCACTCAGACGGATTAGGGCTTCTTCTTTTTTTTCGATTTTATTGGGGCCAGTTTTACTGGCCGTGGGTAAAGGGTGGGCCGTCAGACGGCTTAGGCCCCTTTTCTTGTAGATTTAGACTCTTGCTTGCGTGTTAGGCAATGAGGGAAGCATTCTGTATCACCGTCACTGTAGGGCCAAACCTTGATGTGTTGTTGTATATCCAGGTTGTCCATCTACTTTATCTGCTCATTTTAGGACATGTATCCAAAAATTAAGAAGATCCAAATCTCCAGTGGGCCACATCATAGGAAACATTGGTGATTGAACACCAACCATTCAAAACATCCTAGGACCTTTCATAATGTTTACCAGCCATCCCATCAGTTGATAAGATCACACAGACCTACATTAAGGGGGAAAGAAAAAACAAATATCAATTTGATCCAAAACTTTCTGTGGCTCATATGCTCATAGGAAGTTTTTTAACGGCAGCCATTCAATTACTACTGTTCCTGTGGTGTGGCCCAGCTGATATTTACATCTACCTCAATTTTTGTGCCCATGTTCCAAGATTATCTACAAAGATGGATGGACAACGTAGATATGTGACATATACATCAAAATGAGCCTTTCACGGTCACGCCTGAACGAAAACGGTTGTTACCGGACCTGACTAATCCATTCCTAGTGTTTAGCTTTTGCTTGCTTATTAGGCTTGATACTGGAGCTTAGTACAATCCTTGGTACGCAGGTTAGATTGTGAATGGTGTGGTTTTTTTTATTTTTTCCACACGGATGCATACGTAGGCTCTAGGAAAGTTTCAATGATGTGCATCTCCATCCTTGTTATTTCATCTTAGCTAGTTACCCTTGATTAACAGGTTTGATGAAACGTGCACATCATATCCTTGCACACAAACTTATGACATCCCATCTCCATTCTTATGTGGTATGGTTCACTTGGGTAGTAGACTTTCAGAGGCTAGTCCAGCATAAGGATATGAGCTAACTGGTGTGGTTTACTCGAGTCTTAGACTTTAAGGGCCTGTTTGGGAGCGTGGATTTGGAACCCCCTGGATTCGCAACCCCCGGGATTGAAAACCCCCTGGATTGGCAATCCTCTCGGTGTGTTTGGCACCCTGGAGTGTGAATCAATTTTAATTCAAAAATACCTATACATGGTATATTTACGGGGGTTTGAATTTAATTACTAAATCAACTTTAATATCCCCAATTAGTGAGATATATAATTTTTGACACTATGGTTGTGATAAGCCCGCTAAAATATATGCTTTGCCTAAAAATGATGAAATTCCAAGTCTCAGATGGACCGCAAGCACAAGATCATGTCCGAGTGACTAACCAACGATTTTTAACCGTTGATTAATATGGACAATGTTTGGATGGTGCTGGACAATATTTGGACGGTGCTGATCTACATGAACAATGTTTGGACGGTGCTGATCATCATTAGTGGGCCATGTGCCCAGTAGAATGATAGTGTACAGTGACATACATTTATACCTGCAACTATTGAAATGATTTTAGGTGTAATCCAAGCTCTCACCTTGAATTACAAACCCCCTCAAAGAGGGGATTGGGAACCCCTTGGATTGGCAATCCCCAGTTGCTTTATGCTGCCAAACAACCAATGGGATTTGAAACCCCCTCTAATCCCCTCCAATCCAAGGTGCCAAACGACCCCTAAGGGTCTGTTTAGGCGGTGGTATTAGTAGGGATTAGGTGGGATGGGATTCAAAAACATAATTATTACCCATGGCAGAGATTGTTCCCTGTTGCAATGGGATAAAATTAATGCAATGCTTTGTTGATAATATGGTGGTACATTGAATGGATATACCCACCATCATTTAAAATCATTGAGAATAACACAAGTGTCATATCTGAGCCGTTCATTTGTTTTGTAACCTCATTTTATGGCATGGGCCCAAAAATGAGGTAGATCCAAAACTTATGTGGCCCCAAAAAAGTTTTCAATGGTAAGTATTTAATCCCCATTACTTTCTATGGTGGGGTCCACTTGAGCTTTAGATTTACCTGATTTTTTGGCCCATGCTCTAAAATAATCTCGATAAATGGGAAGATGGTGTGGATATAGCCCACACATCATGGTGAGACCTACACAACTTGCTAAACATTAAGTGAAATTGGCATGGGGCCCAATGCAATTCCATTTAATGTAATTCCAAGCTTTTCCTTTTTTTCCAAACATGGAGTGGAATTGGCACCGGACCAGATGAATCCCATCCCACTTAATCCCTTCTAATACCACCGCCCAAACAGACCCTAAGAGGCTAGTCCAGCATAGGTAAATAAGCTAACCTCCGGTTATTTGATACTTGTTCAGATTCCGTGAGATGCTCGATACGCAGCATTCCGAATTGAACACGTGGCATATATTAACTCAAATAAAACTTAATAGACTTTCTTCCACCGTCGCAATATCAGATTTCCTTTTCCTAACATTAGTCCTGACCTCTTATTCGTGGACTTGGACACTTGTTTGTGGGATCAAGGACTGTTGGATAGTTTTCGTTTTTCCACCGTCCTATGAATGTCCACCAATCTAATGGTCAAATAAGCTTGATGTTTAATTCATGATACATTTATACTAATTACCATAATTTGGACCATTTAATTTTAGTAGTTGTATTTTATACGTAAAATAATGTCCAGGTAACTTTTAAATATTGACGTGCTATGTATCATACTCTGCTAAAGTATCAAAAGAAGCCGATTTCCCTACAGCAAGTCCACCATAATTAGGAGTACCAATGGGCCGGACAGAGCCAAAAAATCAGAATTTTGAATAGGCCGGCCCGTCTTAAAATCTGGGCCAAGACGTACCCCAAGCCCGGCCCGTTGACAGCCCTAACCATAATGTATACTTTATATCTATTCCCTTCCTATAGTTCTCCATGTAATTTTAAGATATGGATCAAAAAATGCAGCAGCTTAAACAGTCGGATAGACCAAAACACAACCATAATGTATACTTTATATCTATTCCCTTCCTATAGTTCTCCATGTAATTTTAAGATATGGATCAAAAAATGCAGCAGCTTAAACACTCGGATAGACCAAAACACAAGAAAGAGGGATTGGGAGGCCAGCAGTAAAAATCTTGAGGACAGCAGAAGTTTTGGACCAATCTAATTTTTGTTTTTGTTTTTGTTTTGCTTTTTATCCTCCCTTCATCCAATTCACAGCGACCTCATGAACGAGTTATAACCCAGGCCATAAAAAGGTTTCAACAACGAGCATCATCAGTCTCTTTGAGATTTAGACTTGAGATCATGCCCTAAATTTGGACGAATAAACATACATGGACAGCATAGATATAATGCATTCATCACGGTGGGCCCCATAAAGCTTGGGGCTGCTACTTCCGATTCTCGTATGGTTTGGATAAGGAATGAGAAATTTCAAGCTACACCATTTATACCACGGGTTACCATTCACGGAGAGGACAACTTTCAACCTATCAAGTAAATGCGACATCCATTCTACAAATTAGTAGGATGGCCCCACCATGAGGATCACATTATGTAAAAATCAGTCCCATATGGTCATCACATGGGCAAGAGAAAAGCAGAAAATTTCTAGCCATTAATAAATAACAAAATACAGGTGGTTTCCTTGATGGCATAAGCTGACTTTTGATCAAGGTGATCCGTATGTTGGGGCTAACATATCATGTGTTGGATGCTTCATGAACATGAAAATTTAGAAATTATTTTAATCCAACTTATCCCACTCAAAACCTTCTCCTTGGAAGATTGCATGCAGTGTCTCTCCTATGAATAGAAGCCGCTTGAGTACTACCCCACTCAGTCCCTTTGGTGGTAAGGGTCAGGTGTTCTGAGGGCGACCGTGATGTATGAGTTTCATCCACACCGTTCATCTATTTCTTCATATCGTTTTAGGATAATGCCAAAAAATCAGGCAGTTCCAATGCTCATTTGGACCACGCATTGGGGATTAAACACCCACCGTTGATAACTTTTGGAGGGCCACAAAAGTATTGGATAAGCTGATATTTGTGCTTTCCCATCATCCAGGTCTATGCGAGCTTATATGAATAGGTTGGATGGCAATTAACCATTACAATGGGCCTTAGGAAGGTTTCAATGGTAGGCGAATCAAGTTAGCTTAGTTAGCTTGCTAGACTCGACTCAAAAAAGCTCGATTCGACTTGGTTTGAAACTAGTTTGAGCCAAGTCAAGATGATTTTTTTAGCTCAAAAAAATTTTGAGCCAGAGTTCAAGCTTGCCCGCTCGACTTGACTCGGATTGAACCTAAACTCGAATCGAATTGAGATCGAACTAGTTCAGTGACTCGGTTATTTTGATATTGATGTTGCTCAGCAAGTGTTTGATGAAATGACTCAATGAAGTGTCAGCTGGTGGCGAGGAAGGTATAGATATGAAACAAATACCCTTGTATCTTGATTTTTATATTGTCTAATGAGTGTTTGATGAAATACCTGTAAATCGATGTTGTTGCTTTACATTCCATGAGAAATTGAAGGTGCACGCCATGTGTTTGAGAAAATGCCGCAGAGGCTCAATCTTGGCTCGAACTCACCCGAGCTGCTGACCAAACCGTGCTGAGCTAGCCAATCAAGTTCGAGGACCAAGCCAAGCCGAGTTCAAGCTGGGGTCAGCTAGCGGCCGAGCCGAGTCGAGTTGTGCCAAGCTCGACTCGTGTACACCTCTAATCACCACCACTTCCTGCAGTGTACTTGAACCTTAGATCTGCTTCATTTTTGGGCTCTTACACATGGAGCCCACCTTTGATGTGAACCATTCATCGTGAGTGCCTCGCTTTTGATGTGGGTTGTCCATTATGTGGGTCCGGGTTGTATGTGGGCCACTCATTGCTAGGGGTGACTTTTGATGTGGACCATCCATCATGTGGGGCCCACCTTGATGTGGGGCCATCTATCTTGTGAAGCCCAACTTTGATGTGGACTGTCCATCATATGGGCCCACTTTGAATGTGGACTGTCCATCATGTGGGCCCTACCTTCAATGAGCGTAGTCCATCTTCAAGGCTCACCTTGGATGTCGACCATTTCTCATTAACAGCCAGCCTTCAATATGGACTGTCCATCATTAGGGCCCACCTCAATGTGGGCCATTCATCATGTAGGGCCCAACCTCAATGTCCGCTACCCATCATGAAGAGCTCAACATTGATGTGGAACATCCATCATCTAGGCTCACCTTTGAAGTGGTTTGTCTCTTTTACTCCACTGCCTATCATGAAGAGCCCACCATTGATGTGGACCATCCATCATCTAGGCTCACCTTTGAAGTGGCGCTTGTCCATTATACCAGTCGGCTTTGAATGTGGTCTATTTATCATTAGGGGTCGACCTTGGACCATTCATTATGTGGGCCCATATTAATACAAGGTCATCTATCATGTGGGGCCCACCTTTGATGTGGTCTGTCCATCGTGTGGGCCTCACCTTTCACAGGGACAGTGGGCCTCCCTTGATAATGACAATGAGAGAGGCTGTGCTTTGACAAGGACCGTGGTCCAGTGAGAAAAGTAATAGGTTTTTTAAAAATGCTGAAATAAGTAACTTCTAGCATTAAGTCACTTTTACGATAGTGCTTACCAAACTAACTAGTGTTAAAAAGTAACTTAATGATTTAAAATAAGTTAAAAAGTAATTTGTTTGGTTGTATCCAAACAAGCCTTTAATGGCCGGATCACTAAACCACGGGCCACGTCCTTTGTAAAAAATCCCATTACTTGGATGCCCTAATCATTTAATTTTAGCTGTTGAATTTTGACCACCAAACTGACCAAACCGTACATGTAGTGTCACACATGTACACATAGTGCTTTGACCCAAAAATCAAATACGTCCACTATTAACTGGCCAACCCACTTAAGTTTTAGGTCAGGGCACATGCATTAATGGAGTGCCTAATGATTGGCATGGATCATTCATATTCATATATTCCCTGAGGCCGTCAGCAGGTTGGGTTCCATAGTACCTAAACTCTGATTAATGGGTCCAGATCTTGCTAAGGTAGGGTCCTTTCTGGTCTTACATCTACTTATTTAAAACCCAGAACCAAATTCAGTAGGGTCTAATCAATTTTAATAGTAAAGTTATATGTATTTAGGGGCCAACTCTCACAGGCTAGATTACCATGCCATTCGTTCCATATCTCATTAGATTGGAATACGTTTTTACTGTTTTCATAATATAGCATGTTTATTGGGTAGAATATGGTTCAACTTGCATTCAATTAAGAATATGATTAAAATTGGGTGGGCCCATTGTGATGTTTATGTAAAATCATCACCGACCATCAGGTGAGTCAACCCAAGTGAGGCCCAAGGTGGAAAAAATTAGCCTCATCCAAAAAATTCAAGTGAACAACACAATTACAAATACTATACAAGGCAACACTTACCCTTTAAATTGTTTCCCTTGGTGTGGTTTAGCTAAATTATGAATGGACCTGAATTTTGAGTGTTGGGTCTCTAGATTTTGATGTGGTATCTAATGGTTGGAGTGGATTTATATAATCATCACGGTGGACCCCGGAAAGAGGATTTACATCTCTGAGTGTTCTAGGATTAACATTTCTCATCTGTTTTGTATGGTGTTGGATTAATTCACCGGCCAACTTATTTTTCTTCCCTTGGCCTAAGTTGGGATTATACATCTAATGGTCGGAGTGCATCCACGTACACATTATGGTAAACCCTATCAAATATCAAGGCTGGGCATGGCATAATATTCCATTCTTTTATATAGGGAATTTTACAAAATACTAATACTACCTCAATAATGTATTATTTACATCACTTACCTTTTTCAAAAAAGTTTATAGTAAGCTACCCTATTAATGTAACTAATTATCATTTGAGTACCTTTTTAATGGAAGTTGGGTTTGTCGTGCCTGAAAATAAGACCTATATGTGATTCAAATGGCTCACATCAAGGGAAACAATTTCAAATGGTGAGTATTAATGTCCTTTACGTGATCTACTTGAATCATGCATAGTGCTAAATTTTAAGCCCTGGGCCAAAAATGGGGAGAAAGACCTGATGGATGGTGGGGGTGGATTTTGTTGCAAAAGGATGTCTTAAATCTTATATTTCACCACGCTGCTCGACCAGTCGAGAGGCCTGCTCGACTAGTCAAGGCCCGTTCAACTCGAAGTCCAGCGAGCAAAGTTTTTTAATGTCCGGGTTGCTCGACCAGTCGAGGGTCAGGCTCGACCGGTCGAGGGGGTCCCTCGACCAGTCGAATCCCTCCTTCGATTAGTTGAGAGTTACGCAGATTGTGCACGGATTCTGCGCAGACCGCGTGAATTTGAGGTAGAATCAAAGAGGTGCGTAAGCGGAGTTTTCTAAACTATAAATAAGGGTCCCTTGGGTCTTTCTAAGAAAAATTTTAAAGCTTCCTAAAGGTATTCTAAGGGTTCCTAAAAGGGTTTTAGGGTTTTTAAAGGGTGTTGTAGAAAGGGTGAGATTCGAGGTTGTTCGAATCAGGTAAGTCCTCTCACTTTATAATTTTATTTTCATAGTGAAGATCTATCGCTTTGTGTCGTGGTTTTTTCCCACAAGGGTTTTCCATGTTAAATCTTTGTGTTCTCTTGTGATTGCTTGGTGCTCTTGGATTGCTATCCTACATCTAGATCTATGTGATTCCGCAGACCAAATCCCAACAAGTGGTGTCAGAGCATTCGTTGAGGCACAGATTTGAATCTGAGGGATAAGCATCAATGGGAAGCACCAGGTATGAGATTGAGAAGTACTCAGGGAAAACTAATTTTCAGTTATGGAAGATCAAGATGATCAGTTCCTTAATCAAGTAAGGCGAAGATGGTGCTCTTGAAGAGCGAAAGTCTACTATGACTGATGATGATTGGAATACTCTTGATAAAAAGTCCTTATTATTGATCCGTTTATGTCTCACGGATAAAGTTCTCTACAATGTTATGAGGGAGAAAAGTGCGGCTAAGTTATGGGTGAAGTTAGAGGATGTCTACATGAAAAAATCCTCTAAAAATCACCTACACTTGAAGCGGCAATGGTATGACTTCGAGATAGCAGAGGGTGGAGATCTGGAGGCTACATTATCAACTTTAATAAATTGATTTGCAAATTACTGGATATGGAGGAAGTGATGAAAGATAAGGAATAAGCATGTATGTTGTTGAATTCTCTTCCGGCGTCATATGAGTCTTTTAAGGACACAATGTGCTCTACGAATAAAACTCTGAGTGTCGACATCGTTATCTCAACCCTTCAAGGGAAGGCTATGAGAAAGCTTAACGTCGATATGGGGATATCTTCTGATGTACTGTTCACAAGGGGTATGAATTCTAAACAAGGTACAAGTTCTTCAGGTTCTATATCTAAATCCAAGGGCAAGGGCAAAGGAAAGGTAAAGTGCTGGAATTGTTGGATGGAAGGACATGTGAAGAAGGATTGTGAAAATCCTAAATCTAAGATAGAAAATTCTAAGGCTTCGTACAAGGAGGCCAATACTACCATGTCAGATGGATCGAGTAGATGTGATGGTGATGTTTTATCTGTATCTACGATTAGACACTTTTACGATGATCGTAAGGACGAGTGGATGCACATAGGGGCATCTTTTCACATGACTCCTCATCGGAGTTGGGTCGCCAGTTACAGGGAGTGCTATGGTGGACAGGTGTTTATGGGCAATGACATTGCCTGTAATGTTGTGGCTGTTGGTATGGTGCGTATCAAAATGTTTGATAGGGTGGAGTGTACCTTGACTGATGTCAGGCACGTTCCTGATTTGAAGAAGAATCTAATTTTTTCGGTGCACTCGAAGCTATAGGGTGCAGGTTCACAAGTATTGATGGTGTCCTTAAAGTATCTAAGGGGGCACGGGTAATCATGAAAGCGCAATGACTTGATAATATTTATAGGTTGATCGGGAGCACTTCAAAAGGTGAAGCTGCAATGGTTGTAGCGGATTCCAGTTATGCACATGTGTGACATGCTGGACATAGCCACATGAGCGGGCAGGGTAGGAAGGATGTGATGCGTGGACAAGGATACAGAGTAGGTGGAGCAGCCACCTGTGAGAAGAATCACCCGGCATAATCACAGGATATCAACGAGGTACATGGACGACTCCAATATCGTAGGGGATCCGTCTTCTATTCAGATGGCTCTAGTTGAATCTGGTGTTAAGAAGTGGAAGATGACTATGGGCGATGTGATGGACTCGTTGTACCAGATCATCACATGGGAACTGTAGGAGCTTCCAGTGGGCCGGGATAGCGGTTGGATGCAAGTGGATCTTCAGGAAGATACATCATAGATACAGAGCAAAGTTAATAGCGAAGGGTTATGCTCAGAGAGAAGGGATCAGCTTCTCAGAGATATTCGCGCCGACGAAATAGCAGGTATCTATTAGATCTGTGATTGGCGTTGGTTGGCCAATGTGATCTTGAGCTGGAAGGATGGATGTAGAGTATGAACTTCTACACAGAAAATTGGAAGAGCAGATCTACATGAAGCAACCGGAGCAGTTTGAAGTTTAAAGGAGTTCAGAAATTTTTTTATAGGAGGTCGTGGTACGACTTGTCACCTAGGCAGTGGTATAATTTGAATCCTTCATGGTGAGTCAGGAATTGTATGTTAATAACATGTAGATATCTAATTATGACATGTCTGATATCAATGTACTAAAGACTCGATTAAGTGGGACATTCAGGATGAATGATCAGGGGGCTGCAAAGATGGTTCTCGGCATTGAGACTGGAAGAGGAGTAGGTTTTGGTTATGTCAGGCAGAATACCTTGGGTAGGTATTGTTCAAGTATGTGATGGAACAGGCAAAGCCGGAGAGCATTCCCTACGCATCTCTCCTCAAGTTTTCCTCAGGACATGTTCCAAAATAGGTGAGGAAAAGCTGGATATATCTCATGGACCTTATTCGAATACGGCTGGCAGTGCATGCCATGGTTTGTATTAGACTCGTTATTTCACAGGCTATCAGTGTTGTAAACAAATACCCTGGCAAGCAATATTGAGTAGTAGTGAGATGGTAAGAAGACTACGTCTTTACTTTGGGAAGACAGGAGCAAATGTGGTTAGGCATGTGGATTTAGATCCGGCAAACATGATCACCAAGGTAGTTCCTACAAAGAAGTTCAATTTCTATGCAACTTCTTTGGGATTAAGATGGCGTAAAAGAAGGACGGAGTGTGCACTAGAAGCTATGTGCAATGCAGAGAGAAGAGAAGAGGTCAAGTAGCTACACAGTTAAAGATTGAAGACATGGTGGAGATTGTTGCAAAAGGATGTCTTAAATCTTGTATTTCACTGCGCTGCTTGACCAGTCGAGAGGCCTACTCGACCTGTTGAGGCCCATTCGACTCGAAGTCCAGCGAGCAAAGTTTTTTGTTGTCAGGGTTGCTAGACCAGTAGAGGATCAAGCTCGACCAGTCGAGGGGGTCCCTAGACCAGTCGAAGCCCTTCTTCGACCAGTCGAGGGTTACACAGATTTTGCGCTGATTCTACGCGGACTGTGTAAATTTGAAACAGAATCAAAGAGGTGCGTAAGTGGTGTTTCCTAAACTATAAATAGGGGTCACTTAGGTCTTTCTAAGAAAAATTCTAAGGCTTCCTAAAGGTATTCTAAGGGTTCCTAAAAGGGTTTTAGGGTTTCTAAAGGGTGTAACAAGGGTGAGATTCAAGGTTGTTTGAATCGGGTAACTCCTCTCTCTTTGTAATTTCTATTTTCATAGTGAAAATCTATCGCTTTGTGCCATGGTTTTTTTCCTGCAAGGGTTTTCCACATTAAATCTTTATATTCTCTTGTGATTGCTTGGTCCTCTTGGATTGTCATCCTAGATCTAGATCTATGTGATTTCGCAGATCAAATCCTAACAGATTTCACAGACCACCCAAGTCGCCCAGCCTACCCCAACATTCCCTTGTCAAAAAGTTAATGGTTATTGAAAGCCTTTATGAAAAGGAAGCGGATTGCGTCTTACCTCACCCAACTCTAGGGAACATGCATATGGGGGAGTGACGTATCTGTGTATCCATGTCATCCATCCCTTTTCTTATATGATTTTAAGGTATGAGCCCAAAAATGAGGTAGATATCCATCAAGTGGACCACACCACAGATAACTCTTACATTTAATGCAACCCATTACTATTATGAAATCTCTCAATTCGTGGCTTAAGATGGGCGGGGGTAGGACGCAATGCATGTAACAGGGACGTAAAGAACATCCTGCACCGACCAGTCATATTATAGTGGGCCTAGTTGAACTGATGACTCCTTTCATCTTCCAAGCTTCAACCCACGCTACCATATCTCTCATCTTCCAAGCTCTTATAGCAGACACCTCCCCTCCCCCCACATTATGGGGTGGATTCACAAGTTTTCATTTTATAATACGTATCCTCAACCTACATGTATTTTTTTTAATGCATATAAAGGGTATTTTGTCCGCGCAAAAGTTCTAATAAAATATGTTGCAGGTGCTGTATATATGGACCCAAACTATTGGTCCAACAGAGCAACCTTACCATCATAATTGGACACTCTAGCTGATCCAACCTCTGTGTGGCCCACTAGGTGAATTTGGAGGATTTTGGATTGTTGCCCTTGTTTATATGGTGTTTGGGACTTAATGAACAATTTTGATGACATATTATATAGTACCACAAGCCCCATATAAAAACTAAGACAACTTAACAATTAGGGCTGTTAATAGGCCAGATTAGGGCTGAGCCAAGCTCTGTCCAAGCTTGACCCACATAGGGCCATGCCTAAACTAGGTGCATGATGGGCCAAAATAGTACTCTAGCCTGAGCCTAATTTAGGTCGGGCTCTTGTGCTTTTATAATGTCCATACCTGACCTAATTGTGAAATGGGCTAGAATTTTAAGAGTTTGCTAAAGAAGAGAGTGGAAAAAAGTGGTTAAAAAATAGAGAGAACAAGATTTTTTTTTAAAAAAGAAAAAAAGAAAAAAAAAAGAGTAAAAACACTCCATTTTCTTTGTGTTATCCTATTTTTGTTGTGCCCATAATGGCACCTTGATCATATATAGAGTGTATGGTAGACTCCAAGTGGCAGGGCCATCCCGATGGTTGGATCTCTTCCCTTTCTTTTCTTTCATTTCCTTTCTTTCCTCCTTTTGTTTTAAATTATGGTGTTGTGGGGCCCACAAGTGGGCTATGCTGTTGGAGAGCATGCCCCACATGCTATCACAGTGTGGACCACCTTGTATGGCCCACCGTGATGTTTATTTCAATCCAACATGTTGATAGGTTCATACAGATTTAGATGGTGGAAGGGCACCAAAATTAGGTTAATCCAAAGCTCCTTGGCCTAACAAAAGTTGGTCCACTTGATGAGCGGGTCGGATCTCTCACATGGACCCCATATATATATATATATATATAAATAAAAGGAAGTCTAGACGCTGGACGTTCTTAACATCAGAGACGTTGGAACTATCTAGATGCCAAAAGATTTAGGGGAAGAGTGGGGCCTCCAGTCATGGGTCCCACCATGATGCATATGTTTCATCCACGACGTCCATCCGAATCTCCATCTCCTTTTGGTTGTTAAGTCTGAAAATGAAGCCAATCAACATCTCAAGAGGGTCACACCATGAGCAGCAGGAAGGGTTGGAAAGCTCCGGTGTCAAAGACGCCAGGTGCATGCAGGTGGGGGTGGATTTCCACTCATGGGACGCACCTTGATGTGTTTCTTAGATCCACACCGTCCAACTGTTTTCCTAGCTCATTTTAGCCCTTGAACCCAAAAATTAGGTTGACTAAAAAAAATTATCAAGTGGACCACACTATAGGGAACGGTGGGCTCGGAACCGCCCGTACGACTATCAGCGTCTGCCCATGCAGATGTGGGGTGGTAGGTTCCCACTCATGGGGCCCACCTTGATGTATTTTGTATATCCAAGTCATCCATATGTTTCTTCATATCATTTTAGGCCATGGGCCAAAAAATGAGGAAGATTCAAGTCTCGAGTGGGCCTCAATGAGAGGATTAAATTCCTGCTGTTAAAACCTTCCAAATCCCCGCTTGAGCTGGCCAATCCGGTGGATGGAGTGGATCATCCAAATGGACCCCACCTAAGCAAGAAAAAAAACAACAACAAAAAAGAGCTAGTAATGTGTTAGTGATGTAGCCAGTTTCCAAATGGGTGGACGTCCACTAGGGCATGGAGTGTGGGGCCTACCATGATGTTATGTGCCATCTGCTCTGTTCATCCTTATGATTTTAGGCCAAGGGCCTAAAAATTAGGCCAATTTGAATCTTAGGCGGACCACACCGAGGGGAACAGTTAGGCAGGGAGGGCTGCCCCTATTTGACAACAATTGCGGTCCCACTCATGGGACTCACCTTGATGTTTATGTGCATCCACGCCGTTCACCTTTTTTACAAGACGTGTTAGGCCATGAGCCCAAAGTTCAGGCCAATCCAGATCTTAGGTGATTCACACCGAAGGGAACTGTGGGGGTGGAAATATGATTGTTTTGGGATCCCTTAGATTTGGGAATCTTGTTTATGTGGGATCCATTAGATTTTTAAAATCCCTTGGCTATGTTTGGCACCCTAGATTTAGAACCTCTATGATCCTAAGGTAATATGCATAATATATTTGCAGGGGTTTGAATTTAATTATTAAATCAAGTTGAATATTTCTAATTAGTGTACGTATGTAATGTTGACACTATCATTGTAGTAAATCCGTTGAGGCATATACATTACCTGAAATGATGAAATCCCAAAACTCGGATGGGTCATAAGCATAGGATCACATCCTAGTGACTAACCGATGATCAGTAACCATCGGTTTAGGTCAGAAATGTTCAAATAGCACAGATCATCTTATTAAAGTAATTATAGTGATGTCGTTGGCCCATGGATAATCTGATTATTTTGGGATATTATCAGTGGGCCATGTGCTCAATAGATTGGTAGCGTAGTGGCACACATATTGCACATGTGGGTGTCCACCCAGTGGGCCCCGCCTTAGGATATGTATTCTATCCATGCCTAACATCTGGTTATTAGTCTTTTTATGTACATGCTACATGAGCAGCCAATGTTAGTCTAACATGAGCCACACTGCATAGACTACTAACTTCCTAGTGGGGCCTGTCGTTTGGGTCCCACTCTATGTATATGATGTGCTAATTAAGGTTGATTATCACATGATATGTCTGATAACATGCTAGTGTACTTGGCTTGATAGGACACACTGATAACATGCTTAGTTTAATGATATCATGCCCAGTTATATGCCCGTACACATAATTTGTATGCATGTTGTGGATGACAGTTGTTCATAGCATATGCCCTTTAACTTGAGACACTTATGGGACTTTATATGAGGTAAGGTCACCCCACATGATTGCGCAGTATACGTAGCTTTGATACATGACTTGGATAATATGACTTATGCATTTCACATCCTATATGTCATGATCACTTTTACGCCCTACCGACACCGAGGTTGTGGCCTTTGCAGGCAATCCGCAACCGTATCCAAACAGGCCCTTAATGGCTGGATTACTAAGCCATGGGCCCACATCCTTTGTAAAAAATCCCATTACTTAGGATGCCCTAATCATTTAATTTTAGTTGTTGAATTTTGACCACCAAACTGGCCAAACCGTACATGTAGTGTCACACATGTACACAAAGTGCTTTGACCCAAAAATCAAATACATCCACCTATTAATTGGCCAACCCACTTAAGTTTTAGGTTATGGCACATGCATTAATGGAGTGCCTAATGATTGGCATGGACCTTTCATATTCATATATTCCCTGAGGCTGTCAGCAGGTTGGGTTCCATAGTACCTAAACTCCGACTAATGGGTCTAGATCTTGCTAAGGTTGG
Organism: Magnolia sinica; assembly: GCF_029962835.1. Taxonomy (NCBI): domain Eukaryota; kingdom Viridiplantae; phylum Streptophyta; class Magnoliopsida; order Magnoliales; family Magnoliaceae; genus Magnolia; species Magnolia sinica. Next base: position 33,320,899 of record NC_080581.1, read on the forward strand.
GTCCTTTCTGGTCTTACATCTAATTATTTAAAACCCATAACCAAATTCAGTAGGATAGGGTCTAATCGGTTTTAATAGTAAAGTTATATGTATTTAGGGGCCAACTCTCACAGGCTAGATTACCATCCCAGATTGAAAGCCAAATGTGGACCATTGCCACATTTCACTTCTAAATTGTCACTTTGTAGGCCAAATTATTGAAAGCTTAGGATGGTCCTATCCAGGAGAATTTTTCAAGCAACGGTGTAAGACCCGTATTTTAGACCGTACCGTTCTGTAGGCTCCCGCGGTACTCCCGGTCGAATTCCTGCAACCCTTGACCTGTTATCGACATTTGCGCGCGGTCCTGAGTCGTGTCCCTTATATTTGAGTCGACTCAAACCGAGACTTGTATCCTTGCGACTGCGCCGTCGCCGCGGTTCCGATGCCACGTCTTGTGCGTCGAGGCGATACCCAGGCCGCGAGATGTGGGCTCGCGTTCAGTTTGAGAAAACACCGTGCATTTGCAAACCCGAGAGAACATTTCAAATCATGTCCCATCAATCACATTAATCACACCTCATGTCAAGTACACATCACCCCATCCCCAAGCAACCCCTAAAGTCAACACTCTCTTACACAAGGTACACCCATCACTCACTTCACCCATCACCCCATCACTCACCCATCCCTCTCTCTCTTACAACAGCTCTCTCTCATCTCTCTCTCCCTCATTCTCCAAGCAACCCACGTCCAAGCTTCCATGGGAGAGAGCTTGTGTGGCCCACTTCCTATCTCCCATCCCCACCCTCCAAAACCAATCTCGACCGTTGAATCTCAACCGTTGGAGCTCTAAAATGCATTGATGGAAGAAGAAATTCAAGAAGATCAAAGGTGGGTGTTTTCTTTTGAGTTGAATTGTGGATTGGTGGCCCACATATGGTGGGACCCATCTTGATGTATGTGTTGTATTGAGGAGCCATAGTGGCGGGACCCCTCCATCTGTCTCTCTCTCCCTCCCCTCTCATGTCCGTCTCTTTTTCCCCTCTCTTGATGTCGTGTGGTGTACCCATGCCATCCATCATGGTGGAGCCTACTTGATGTATGTAGTGCAATCACACTGTCAGCGACTTGGACGGTGGGTCCCACAATAGCGTGTGTGATTCATCCATCGCTGTGGAGCCCACCATGAATGGTGTGATGTATAGGCCATATAGAGCCGTCCAGATGGTGGGACCCACCGCTGGACCAACGTCATCTTGCTCTGTGGGTTCCACCAGTTTCAACAATTTCTGTGGGTCCCCGTACAACAGACGCAGATTAACCACTGGTAGGATGACACGTCACCGAGGATTGTGTGGGCCAGCGTGATGTATGTGGACATCCACACCTTCCGTCCATCTTCCATGCATGAGGACCACCTCACATGTGTGGATCGTGTGAGGGTGGGCCCACCCATTTGTATGTATTTGATCCAGCACCGTCCATTTGGACGGTGCGTGAATAGATGCCCACCTTGATGTATTCAACTCCCACCGTCCATCTGTCCAGGACGGTGGGCTGATCAGGAGGTATTTATTATATCAAAACTGACCACCCAACTGGAGGACGTGGCCACCTCTGCACGTGCGGCTGGAGCCCACCGTGATGTATTTGTTTGATCCACACCGTCCAGACCTCTGAACGGTGCTGGATCGGCTGAAGGGTGCCAGACCACCGTGGTGCATGTGTCTGCACATCATGCTATTCATCTGTTTTGCGGGTGGGGCCCGCTGGTGTGTGTGGCGTCCACACGTGGGGCCAGCAAATCCTGACCGTCCATCTTGCATTCACGAGCAGCTTGGCTGCTGTTTTGATGCCGCTGCATGTTTCAATAATAAAATAAAATAAGATAAAATAAAATACATATATAAGTAATAATGATAATAATAATATAATAATGAATATTATCATAATATTATAATATACCAAATATGTTGGTGGGCCCCATGTGGGCCCCACCTAGAATCGGAAGTGGATTGGCTGGACTACCTCATACCAGTAGCTGTTGCTGCTGTCTGGTCTTTCATCCACGCCGTCCAGATCATGCTGGACGGTGTTGAACATGTCTGGATGGTACCGATTTTCATAGATAATGTTTGGATGGTGCTGATCTACCTAAACAATGTTTGGGCGGTGCCGACCATCATTAGGGTGCCATGCGCCCCGTAGGATGATGTGTACATTGATACACATGTTGCATGTGCAACTATTGAAGTGATCCAAGCTCCCACTCATGGCCTATTTGTGAGGACTACCTTGTTATATATTTGTAGTCCATCTACAAGGCCCATTTGTTGCGTGTTCAGGGCCCACATATTATGTATTTGAGGCCCATGTGCAGGGCCCATCCGTTGTGTATATTAGACCTATTATTGCGGCCCATTGATGCAACCCAATTGATGTATATAAAGCCCATTGGTACGGCCTGTGGACGCGGTCCACTTAATATATATGAGGTCCGTTGGTGCGGCCAGTGGACGCGGTCCACTTAATATATATGAGGTCCGTTGGTGCGGCCTATGTGATGCGGCCCATCATGATATATATTTAAGGCCCATATGATAGGGCCCACCTGTATGAATCTAAGGCCCATAGTAAGGCCCATTGTGATGTAGTCGAGGTCTATGTGATGCGGCCCATCATGATGCATATTAGACCCATATGATGTGGCCCACCATGACATATGTGTTTGATTGGGGCGGCCCATTGATACGGCCCGCTTGATGTTTATGAGGCCCACTCGATATATAAGGCCTAGTATTGAGGCCCGTGCTATGAGACTCATATGATATACTTAAGGCCCAGGCGTAAAGCCCACCTGTTATGTATTCGAGGCTCATGGGCTGTGGCCCATCGTCATGTATTTGAGGCCCATGGGCATGGCCCGATGCGATGTATGTGTGGCCATTACGTTGCATATGAATCCCCTATGTGGGCCACTCCTTAGGAGCAATGTTGGTTAAATGTCCACATTGATGGACAATGATGGCTAGATGTCCTTATTGTGACCTTCCCTTAGGCCTTGTTCAGCTTATTCTCATCGACTCCGATTGTCGTAACCGATTTGCCGATTCTGATTATCGATCGATCCGATTGTTGTGACCGATTTGCCGACTCTGATTATCGATCGATCCCGATTGTCGAGACCGATTATCGACTCCGATTGTCATAACCGATTTGCCGATTCTGATTATCGATCGATCCGATTGTTGTGACCGATTTGTCGACTCTGATTATCAATCGATCCCGATTGTCGAGACCAATTTGCCGACTCTGATTATCGATCGATCCCGATTGTCGAGACCGATTACCGACTCCGATTACCGTGACTGATTTTTTGATTCTGATTATCGATCCATCCGATTGTCGTGACTGATTTGCCGACTCTGATTATCGATCGATCTTGATTGTCGAGACCAATTACCGACTCCGATTGTCGTGACCGATTTGCCGACTCTGATTATTGATCAATCCCGATTGTCAAGACCGATTACCGACTCCGATTACCGTGACTGATTTTTCGATTCTGATTATCGATCCATCCGATTGTCGTGACTGATTTGCCGACTCTGATTATCGATCGATCTTGATTGTCGAGACCAATTATCGACTCCGATTGTCGTGACCGATTTGCCGACTCTGATTATTAATCAATCCTGATTGTCGAGACCGATTACCGACTCCGATTGCCGTGACTGATTTACCGATTCTGATTATCGATCGATCCGATTGTCATGATCGATTTGCCGACTCTGATTATCGATCGATCCCAATTGTCGAGACCGATTTACCGATTCTGATTATCTATCGATTTCGTTTGTCATGACCGATTGCCGATTGACGTGACCGATTTGCCGATTCCGATTATCGATCGATTTCGATTGTCGAGGCTAAGTATCGAGGCCGATTCCGATTTGTTGAGGCCGATTGTATAAGCCGATTCCGATTGTATAGCTCAATTCCGATTTGTCGAGGCCGATTGTATAGGCCGATTCCGATTGTCGAGGCCTATGTGATGAGGCCCATTGTGATGCATTTTAGGGCCAGGCGATGGAGCCATTGTGATCTATGTTAGGCCCATGTGAGAGGCCCATCGTGATGTGTATTAAACCCTTGAGTAAGGCCCATCGTGTTGTATATTAGGACTTTATGTGAGGCCGTAGGCCCATTATATGCTTAACTCTATGTGGCCATTCCTTAGGGGCAATGTTGGTTAAATGTCCTCATTGTCGAGGTCGATTGTTGATGTCGGTTATTAATACCGATTATGAGTATGTGACAGCATAACATCATGATACATGCTCATTCGCATCATCTGTATGTTTATTATGAGATGTGATTGACCATTGCATATGTCATTGGGCAGGATGTTATGAGACTCCCTGATAGGCGGATGTTGTCTCACATGAGTGCACGGTATGCGCAGGATTGATGCATGACTGGATTGTATGACTCATGCATCTTGCATTGTGTACTGTGATTACTGTACGCCCTAGCGACATCAGGGTCGTAGCCTCCATAGGCATATCGTGGATGGCCAGATGGGACACCGAAAATCTGTTTTACATAGGGTGCTATAGATATCCCTGGGTGAAAGTCCCTAAACCCTCTTGGTTCCAGAGGTTGCTCCAACGTCTAGACCGAGTGGATGCATGAGCGCATGAGGGCCGTATACCGTTAGGCCGCGTCTCCCACTGTATCGTGGTCGGTTGGAAGGGGGTGCGACCTTACCTGCCCGAGAGGAGGGGGCAATGCTAGGCTGAGTCTGACCAGCTCGAGGAATGGGTCCACTATCTACGAGCCGTGCCCGATATTGGCAGGCGGATAGTGAGGTCTCTTCCACTCACCTTGTTGTGCGCGATGGGGCGGCAATCTGGTTTGGAGTGTAATAGACCCCGGTGATTTCCTAGAGAGGAACCGTACTGATATGTGGACTTATTGAGCAGGAATTGCATACTCATTCATTCATTCATTCACTATCCACTCGGGCTGGTGGTGCGCAACTATTTATTATGTGTACCTTCACATGGCCAGGATTTCGGTTGGGCGCGCGACTAACCTGAGATCAGGAGTTCACCACATTAGGTCTGGCTATCCAAATTTAGGTATGGGACTGGTTTGGATAGAAGTCCCTTGTGATGGACCCCATAGCTTGCGATACTACGTACTATCGTCCCGGCTTCATACTCTAGCATGGTCATTCCATTCTCACCGCATATTGCATTACATCTGCGACACATAGCATTTTGGGTTACTGTGTTTTTGGCATTTATATGGTCTAGATACGGCTGATGCTATTTATAAACTCATTAGGAATTGCATATTGCATCGCATCCTCGGCATTTAATATTTGGCTTTTTATGACTCCTCATTTGCATAGTTATTTTATATTACGTATTCTGAAATTGATTGACTCATGGACTTGTCCGTATTTCCATTTACTCTATTATCGTATGATTTATGGTCTTGTCACTATTTCTGCTTACTCTGATAATTCATGATCTTGTCAGTATTTCTGCTTATTCTGATTATGTACGATTTATGGATTACTAGTATTTCCGGTATTGTATGATGATGGCATTGTATTGAATACTTGGCACTTACCTTGTGCACACACTTACACCACCCTCTAAGCTTTTTATAAGCTTATGAACGATAGATACGTGCAGGTGATGTTAGGTTGTAGCAGTGTTGAGCTTGGAGCGTGCAGCGGTCTTCTGAAGCTTGACTTTTGATTTATGTATTTCCTTTCAGCATTGTACTTAATGATTATATTAGTGGATATGTGGTGATGTTATTGCCTTTGTGAATTTGGTAATCTTGTGGTTATGCTTATTACAAGTTAAATGTATGTGTGTGTGTGTGTATATATATATATATATATATATATATATATATATATATATATATATATATATATATATATATATATATAAATCCTCCTTGTAGGATCCCAGGATCGGAATCTGGCGTATGGATGCTAAGAGCCAAGAATGGGGTACTACGGAGGCTGTCGGCACCGGATTCGGCAATCGAAATTCTTGTGAATCTGATTTCCGAATTTGGGGCGTGACAAACGGTCCTTCCAAAGTGGGCCCCAGCTGACAAACGGTCTAGATAACAGAACATTACACAAACTAAAAATGAGTATGATGCATATCTTGGGGCCAAGGATCAAACAATTCATCTGCATTTCAGTTCTAGGATAAGGAAATGGAAAAAACAAAATTAAAAATTAAAAACTGAAAATGAGAATCTAGTGCCTATCATGAAGCTCATTTTTAGTTCGCTTACTTTTTAGTTTTAGCATAAGGAAATGAGGAAACCTAACAACAACACCACACCCCCAAATACCTGAAACATGGAATTGGACTCTATAAAAGCATTCATTAGAATGTCTAGAATTGATGATGAGACCTACAAAAAAAAAATAAAAATAGAAGGATATATACAAAGAAATGGTGTATAAATTGATGAAGGAGTGAGAGAGAGGAGATGAATGAAATGCTTGAGGAGAGCCCATGAAAACGAGTTGCTTCTTCTTCCTTGTTGGGTCGAGAGCAGAAGCTCCATTGGTGCTACTACTCCAGCAGTAGAAGCGTCTAAGGAGCAGATCAGAAGCCATCTGCTTCTTCTCCACTGATTAATAAAAAAAATCAAGAAATCAGATCCATCACTAGAAGTAAGAAATACACGGACGGCTGAGATAGGAGACGGGGATTGGATCTGGAGGAGAAGGAAATGGAATTGAGAGAAGTACTGGCCTTTGGTTCATCGTCAATGATGGAAACAAGATTGGAGAGGAGATCGAAGCAGAGCAAGGTGTTTGGAGGCTGCTGTGGTGCGGAAGCTACTTTCAATTCGAGCTAGGTGACTAAGACTTTGAATCTTGAGAGAGGGACGCACTCCCTCTCCACCTTCTTCGCCATCCAATGAGAGAGAGAGAGAAGCGAAAATACAGCAGAGAGAGAGAGAGAGACAAAGACAGAGAGAGGTAAAGAGAGATTGAGCAGATATGAAGAGGTGCAGAGAGAGAGAGAGGGAGAGGCGCAGAGAGAGAGGCGCAGAGGGGAGAGGGAAAGGGCCAAAAATGAGATTAGGACAATAACATATTGAATTAAAAGGGACCCTTTGCTGGCAGTCAGCTTTGGTTCCCACCCGCAAAGGGTTCCACCAACTGTTGGTTTTGCCCTCCTTTCTTGTCACGCCCCAAACTCGGAAACCGGGCTCACAAAATTCCCGATCGCCGAATCTGGCGCCGACAGCCTCCGTAGAATCCCATTCTCGGCTCACAGCGCCCATTCGCCAGGTTCCGATCCTGGGATGCTACAAGGAGGATTTTCAACATCAGTTTGATTCGTAATAAGCATAACCAAGGGCATAACCCACAAACACAACCAAAAACTCCATCACATTTCCACTATAATCAAAACTTTACAGGTACAATGAGCATAAGGGAAATACAATGAATATAGACTAAAACTCCAAAAGAAGATCAGCCACGCGTCCAAGCCTCAGCGCTGCTGCGATCCAATGTCACCTGCACGCAACGGTCGTGCATAAGCTTATAGAAAGCTTAGAGGGTGGTGAAAGTGTATGCTCAAGGTGATAATGTAGTCATGCAGTATCAGAGTAATGCGGAACATGCTGATGAATGCTAAGAATCCCATTAGCCGTACCAAGGCCATGCGGTGTAAAGAATGATGTCGGCCATACCAAGGCCATGCAATGCGAAATGTAAGTCAAGCATACAAATCCTCATCTAAGTCCACATGTCAATACGGCTCAAATCTGGAATATCACCGGGGTCTAGTACACTCCAAGCCAGATTGCCGCCCCATCGCGCGCAATAAGGTGAGTGGAAAAGACCTCACTATCCGCCTGCCAATATCGGGCTCGGCTCGTCAATAGCGGACCCACTCCTCGAGCTGGTCAGACTCAGCCTAGCATTGCCCCCTACTCTCGGGCGGGTAAGGCCGCACCCCCTTCCAACCGACCACGACACAGTGGAAAGCGCAACCGTCTGGTAATCGGCACCCAGCGCTCATGCACCCACTCGGTCTAGACGTTGGAGCAACCTCCTGGTACCATAAGGGTTTAGGGACTTTCACCCAGGGATATCTATCGCACCCCATGTAGAACAGTATTTCCGGTATCCAATCCTGCCAACCACGATGCGTCTGTGGAGGCTATGGCCCTGATGTCGCTAGGGCGTAGAGTAACCATATCACACAATGCGAATGCATGAATCACACTATTCAGTCATGCAGCAATCCTGCGCGTATCGTGCGCTCATGTAGGGCAACACCCCTTGTACGGGAGTCCCTAACAATCTGCCCAAAGACATATGCTATGATCAGTCATCTCTCATATCAAGCATACATATGATGCATATGATCATGAATCATGGAATTTAAATATGTTATATGGGGTGGATGACGTGCATAACGAAGGTGGGCCTAGACGGCCTACACATAACATGCACGAGCCTAACAATGGGCCCTAGGGAAAGTCATAATGCGGACATTTAACCACACTATACTTGCAATGTGGACATCAAACCACCATTGCTCCCAAGGCATAGCCCTGACGTGAACATCATCATGTTGGGATCGTACATTGCAATGGACCTTAGGCACGTCCCATTGGGCCTTAAATACGTCAAATGGGCCATATCATATGGGCCTCGTACTCATCAAGTGGGCCACATCATTGGGCCGCATCAATGGGCCTTATGTGCATTGCAATGGACTATAAACTGTGGGCTTTAGAACGTATCAAATGGGCCTAATCTTATGGGCCTTATGTGTATCACATGGGCCACACCAATGGGCCCTGAATGCACATCAAATGGGCCTCAACCCATAGGCCCCAATATGTCTCAATGGGCCTTAAAACATGGGCCCTTAATACCTCAAATGGGCCTTGACCCATGGGCCCATAATACATCAAATGGGCCTCGACCCCTGGGCCTTGCACATACATCAAAGTGGGCCTCAACCATGGGCCACAAGTACTGAGGTGGGCCTTACCTATATATCAAGGTGGGCCTCAATCAAGGGCCTCAACATAGGTAAAAAAAATATATATATATATATACATAAATATAGTATATAATATAGATATAGTATATAATATATATATATATATAATACATAAAATATTATATGAAATATAATATTATATATATATATATATATATATATATATACACACACACACACACACACACATCACAGTGGGCCCACACACTCATCACAGTGGCTCCACGTCCACCGTCCAGGCGGACGGTGGGAATGAAACACATACATCAATGTGTGCTCCATGTGGGGCCCACCATAATGTTTATGTTCCATCCGGACCGTTGATAAGGTCCAGCAGACCTAGGTGAAGGGTGAAAATAAATTTCACCCTGATCCAAAACTTCTGTGGGCCCAAAAAGGGGTTCCAACGGTAGACATTCAATCACCTTTGTTTCCTTTGATGTGGGCCGCTCGAGTCTTGGATCATTCTGATTTTGGGGTGGGCCCACGTCGGATAGTGGCCCACCCGATGAACGGTTTAGATGACATATAAACATCAAGGTGGGGCCACGCTACGCCGTGGTGGTCGTTCACTGACACGTCCGCCTTGACGCCGGGCGCAGCGGCTGCGCGCTCGACAGCAGGCGGGCTGCTTTTTATTATTTTTTTGATTTTTCGTTTTTCATGGAATTTGTAGGTGGGGTCCACCTCTTGCAGATCGCTCCGTCCAATGACTCCCCATGCCTCGCGACAGCAAAAACAAGCCCAATATTGGGCCTGTTTGATGTATAGGAGCAATATGGGACATTTCAATGGTAACCTCACTGTTTGCCATGTTATGGCCCACCTGAAAGTCTGATCAGTCCCATCTTTGGGTTCAACGCCTAAAAATGGCTTGGGAAGGGAATGGACGGTATGGATTTAATACATACATCAAGGTGGGGCCTACATGAATAGGCCACCCCAAAACTTGGGAAAAAGTTGATATTTGTATTTTTCCCATTTACACGTCCAGCGTCCAGGGACGACGCTGGACTGTCTGGACACTTGAGGTGGGCCTGATCAGGTGGGCCACCACTGATGAGTGGTGTGGGTAGTACACATATAAGGTGGGCCCCACTCAAATAAAATACTTACTACATGGTGGGGTCCATTCAAGCGGGCCATACAACCTTATCATCATACAACAAGATAAAAATAAAATAAAATAAAAATAAAACAAAAAGGGAGAGATATAGAGAGTGAGACCGTGTGATGGAGGGACCCCGGCACTATGGGCCCTCCCTTGCACTAAATCATACATTAAGTGGGTCCCATTACACATGGGTCTATAAAATTAGATCCAACGGTGGAGATCCCTTCTCCACTAAATTAAATGGTCTAGATGACCCTAAGCATACAAGAAAATAAACATCATGATGGGGTCCATGGAGAATGGCCCCATCATGGAATGATCATGATGATCCAAGTGGGCCATCGGCCACATCTTAGGGTCCAAAGTGAGATCCACACCATTAATCGGTTGGCCTCACTTGGTCCATCTTAAAAAAAATGAAAATCTACCCTATTAAGACACCCACCACTTGATCTTCTTGCTCCCTAGGCTTCCTTGGTTCCTTGAGCTCCTCTTTGATGGTGGAAGATGAGAAATGGATGGTTGAGATGAGAGATGAAGGGGTGGGAAAGGTGGACCTCACAAATGAAGTTTTCTCACCATGGGGGACTCATGGTGCCCTCTCTTGGATTTGGATTTTTCTTTTGAAAAAAAGAATAAGAGAGATAGTTGTAAAGGGAGGGAGAGAGAGAGAAAGAGATGGGTGATGGAGTGATGGGGGATGGTTTGGGTTGAAAATTGTGAAAAGGTGTATGGTTGTTGTTGAAATTTGGAAAAGAGGAGTGGTGAGGTGGAAAGAATGGTGGACTTTTGTAAAAGGTGGTGATGGGTTGATGTACTTGAGGTATGGGGTGCTTTGATGGTTGATTGATGGGACTAATTGTAGAGATTCCCTCGAAATCCGCAACGCGCGGTGTTTCTTCGGAATAAACGCTGATCGGCATCTTCTTGCCTGGATATCGGTTTGGTGCGCAAGTCACGGCGTCGGAACCGCGGCGACGACGCGGTCGCTATGATATAACTTTCAGACCAAGCCGACGTCGGTGCGCGGGACCTGGCTTAGGATCGTGCGCAAATACCGAATACGGTGCGAAGGTTGCCGGAATTTGACCGAAAGGACCGCGGAAGCTAACGGAACAGCATGGATTAGGACACGGGTCTTACATTTCTTGTAGTGGCTTTCGTTCTACACGTACCGTCCTAATCAGGAATGGCTTAAAGTTGTTCATAAACCAAAGAGGTAGCCGTTCCTAATCGGTAATTTTAGTGTAGTGACTGATCAGAAGAAAGCTTAAAATGAGCCGTGTTGGGAATGCTGACTGGCTTTCTCGTCTATCCCATACTTCGTCAATATATTCTCAAGGTATTCCTCCTAAGATAACCATAGCTTGCTCATTTTTCTTTCTCTGTGCATGTCAATGCCGAGAACTCTCTTTGTAGCCCCCAGATCTTTCATCTCGAATGTCTCTGATAACTGAGGTTTCAGTATGTCGATCTTAGACATGCTATGATTGGTGATAAGCACATCATCAACATATACTGCCAAGATAATGAAATTTCATCACTCTATGTCTTGTAATAGACACAACAATCATACTCACTCCTGGTAAATCTCTGACTTACCATAAAGAATCAAATTTCTTGTACCACTGCCTAGGTAACTATTTTAGGTCATACAAAGAACTCTTCAACCTGCAAACCTTATTCTCTATCCCTTGTATTTTGAAATCTTCTAGTTGTTTCATGTAAATTTGCTCTTCCAATTCCCCATGCAAGAAAACAGTCTTCACATCCATATATTTCATCTTAAGATAGTATTGAGCAACCAGCACCAATATGACTCTAATAGATACTTTCTTTACTATCGGCGTGAATATCTCAGTGAAGTACATATCTTCTCTATGATAATATTACTTCACTACCAACCTTGCCTTGTACTTATCTTGTTTCTTCTTGAAAATCCGTTTGCACTCGATCACTTTACGGTCAATGAGAAGCTCCATTAGCTCCTACGCCTCATTCGTGTACAAGGAGTCCATCTAATCATCAATCGTTGCTTTCCATTTCTTGGCATCTTCCTCATTAAGAGCTTCCTGAAAAGATGGCGGACCCACCTCATCCATAATGGGAGAAAATGTGACATTTGAGCTATCCTTGTATCTCGCTAATAACTTGCGATCCCTTAGAGGATTCCTTCTCATAGGTGGCCGCTCCATCTACTCATATACCTCTGTTTGCATCTATGTATCAGCTTGTTTCTCATCATTGTCTAACTGAACATCCACAACCAACCTTTCCGCTCCATGTGCTCATCCTTACAAAACAAGCATCATTGGTCGAATTTGACATCGTGACTAATGATGATTTTTCGTGTGACCCAGTCATATAGCCTATACCCCTTTACACCACTACCATAACTAACAAAGATGTACTTTTTAGCACTTTGGTTTAGCTTATATCTCTTAACTGATAGTATGTAAAAGTAAGTATCGCAATCAAATGCACGCAGTCCCGAGTAGTCTACCTGCTAACCACTCTATGTTAGTGCACTCACTCTGCACACTTGTTTGTCAATCACGTGACTCGTTGTGTCAAGAAGTCAGACCAGTCCTTGGTAAAAGAAGACCAATGATGCAACTGGAGCAGAAGCACCAAGCAATGTTCGAAGTAAAGAGAAGCTTCCATGATCTTGATCTTACTTATAGATGACCTTGACCCATAATAGGAAAACCTACGTAGATCATCTATTCAAGCCTAAGTCCATATTTTCCATCATTTTAGAGTTGGCTTTAGAAAGTTCAAAGTTGCTGAATGAATTGCAGGACAAAAACTTAAACAGGAAAATCTGTCTCACATTCGGTTGAAGAAGGTGCCACCAAAGATAGCTTCGGTGCCACTGAGAGTGTCCAAAACAATCTAGCAACATTTGAAGTTAATTCGGTACCACCGACTGAACTTTCGATGTCACCGACTCCCATCGAAGACATTTTTTAGTGCCACCGAAACTAACAAATTTCATCCAGCAACTTCAGGATCTAATTCAGTGCCACCGAGAGATAATTTGGTGTCACCGACTGTAGTTTGGTGCCACCTAAGGTTCCCTCGGTAGGACCAAAAAATAGTTGTTATAGATCCGTTAGAACGTTTTCTTTATAAAAGAGTCACCCAGAACTTTGTGAAGTGCATGGACTTTGGCAGTTTAAAGACTCTAGTGCAACCCAAGCCAAATCTATAGCCTAGAACTCTTTTCCATTGAGATTCATGTCTTCTTCCTTGTGATTCATCACTAAAATAAGCATTACATGCTTCTATTAAGGAAGAACATGATCTCATGCCTTCTCTAGAGTATTGAGAGCAACCTTATAAGTATATTTATAGTTTCTATGATACTTTAGAATGTCCATCGGTTGAATCCCCAAGGAAATCCATTCATCATCTTTGATAGGAGATTCAACCAACTCCCATTACCTTGGTTACCTTCATAGGAACATCATACGAAGGTACTTGATCGTGAAGCTGAAACAACAACAAAATCATAGCATCGTGATTGGGGGAGCATTAGGGAGTTGATTCAAGCACGAGAAAGCGAAGATCAAGCAACCCAAGACAAGCTACAAAAGAAGACTCATTCCGGCAAGTTACTGTCATTGTTAAGAGACCAAAGGTTATCCTCATTCCTTGAGAAGGACAGAGGCTAAGAGTTTGCTATCCACAAACTCGATTAGGTGCCTTATGTGGGACCTTGGCCTGTGTGACCTAAATGTAGGTACATTGTGTGGGACCTTGGCCAGTGTGGCCTAAACGTAGGTGCCTTGTGTGGGACCTTTGCCTGTGTGACCTAAACATATGTGCCTTGTGTGGGACCTTGGCTGGTGTGGGCTAAACGTAGGTGCCTAGTGTGGGACCTTGGCCGGTGTGACCTAAACGTAGGTGCCTAGTATGGGACCTTGGCTAGTGTAGCCTAAACATAGGTACCTAGTGTGGGACCTTGGCCGGTGCGATCTAAATGTAGGTACCTAGTGTGGGACCTTGGCCGGTGTGGCCTAAACGTGGGTTCTTAGTGTAAGACCTTTGTTCTTGCGTAGGGCATAAATTGTAGAGTCCTTTGTATAGGGATGTAAAAGTTTATTGTAAACCTGATTTAAAACCATCAATAGTGAAATCCGGCACACTCTAGGATAGAGTGCGGCTATCAGGAGTAGAGTAAGCACGTAGCCGAACCACTATACATGCTTGTGTTTGGAATTGTCATTTGAGCATCTGTTTAATCATGTTTATATGAGTTTGAATACTTAATTATTTATGCAAGATTGGATGAATGCTTAAGATTGATAGATACACACAAGTTCACAATACTATAGGCTAGTTGCTTTATTTGCATATTTTGAGTAGCCTATGTGATTGAACCCTCTATTGGCTTGGAAGCCTTTAGAGTTACATTGCCTTGCTTAGTTTAATTGTAAATCAGTTTAAGTTAGGCAATAAAGTTTTTTAAATTGGTATAATCATTAAAAAGTCCTATTCACCCCCCTCTATGACTCCTAAACTGTTACATACTTCTACTACAACAGTCCAAACCATAATTTCACTCCACACTTCCTTTGGAATTTTACATTCAATAGTCGTTAAAGGGGATCAATTCACCAAGTAACAAGCTAAGTTAACAGCCTCAATTCCTTACCCAACCCAACATTGCTCATCATGCATCAGGCCCTCTCCAAGAGAGTATGATTCATCCGCTTAGCCACAACATTCTACTCTGGTGTTTGGCACATTGTGTTGTGCCTAATGATCCATTCACTTTATAATACCGATTGACGTGAATTCCCCATTGTTATATTTCCTATACACTTTCACCTTTCGCCCTGACTGCTTTTTCACCATCACCTTCCACTGTTTGAAGTTGGTTAAAATATTAATTTATTTTTCATAAAATAAACCCACACTTTTTTGGAATAGTCGTCAATAAACGTGATAAACCATGACAACCCTCCACCAGAAACCACAGATGAAGGCTCCCATACATCAGATTGCACATAATCAAGAATTCCCTTACAAACATATTTCCTAGACTTAAAAGACAACCTTGATTTTTTTACCATATAAACAATGCTCGTATATACTAAAATCAATGCATTTAAAAACTGAAATTCAACGATGGTAAAAATGTACTTCCATGCCCCACTCACTTATGTGGCCTAAGCGTTCATGCCACATATATGCAGACGTGGAATCCGCTACAGACGATGCAGCTCCACCCGATGAGGTGTTGCCGATCAACCTCTAAAGGTTTCCATCCTCTATGCCTTCATGACTATGAGTATCTCCTTTGAAACTTTAAGGATACGATCAAATTTGGTGAATTTGCACACTAGTGCCTCGAGTGCTCCCAGAGATATCGAACTCTTCCTCAACACAGGAATGTGTCTTACTTCAGTCAAGATATGCTCCATGTCATCAAACATCTTGATGTGCACTGATCCAACAACAACAACTTTATGTACATTATATGCATTATTACTGCCCATAAACACCTGGTCACCATCACACTCACTGTAACTGGTGAATCAACTCTGATGCGAGACCATTTGGTACAAAGCCTTCGTATCTAAAATCTATTATTCGTTGAAGTACCTAGATTTTGATGCGGTCATCACGTTACTACCGTTTGCTTTCTCACTAGATTCCTCAGTGTTGGCTTTTCTGGAATAACTATCTGAATTCTCCTTTCTTAACTTATGATTCTGACAATCCTTCTTCATGTGCCCGGCCATGCCACAATTTCAGCACTTCAACTTACCTTTGCCCTTGCCCTTGGATTTGGACTTCAATCGTGATGATCCACTGTCCTGCTTAAAATTTCTTCTACTCATAACCAGTGCATCTATAGAAGCACACACATCACCACTTTTCTTTCTTATCACCTTTGACTGAAAGGCCAAGATAATAGTCTTGACCTTAATGGTCATTCTACCAGTGCACATAAAGTCCTTGAACGACTCATACGATGTTGGGAGAGAATTCAACAATATACATGTATAATCTTCATCTTTCATCATTTCTTTAACATCCAACAATTTGCAAATCAACCTGTTAAAGTTACTAATGTGGGACTCAATGTCAGCTACCTCTACCATATTTAGATTGAACAATTGTAGCTTCAAATATAAACGATTCTCAAGTGATTTCTTCGCATAGATATTCTCTAATTTCACCCATGTACTTGATTCTCAAGAAATTTCTTCGCATAGATATTTTCCCATTCTGCCCATGCTTGTTGTAGTTTTCTTTCTCATGACATTATAGAAAACCTCATCTATTAAGCATAGTTGGATAGAGGTTCTAGATTTCTTATCCATCTTATTTCATTCATCTTCTGTCATAGATTCCGGGTGGTTTTCAACGAGAACTCCAACTAATCCTTGTTGAACTAGGATATTGTTCATCTTAGCTTTCCATAGTTCAAAATTGCTTTTGCTAGAGTATTTTTCTATATAAAACTTTGGGTTTGATGTCATTGATAGCTTACTTTCAAATTCAATCTGCTTCCTAATGCCAGCTCTGATATCACTTGTTGAGGAACCATGGAAACAACGAGAGACGAATCAAGTAAAGTACTCGCAATCACACAACCAAGTCCAAACAAGAACAATCTAAATTTTATGTGAAAAAATATTTTCAAAAAAAAAAAAACCACGGCACAAATCGATAACTAGTGCACTATGAAAGAAGAAATTACAAGAGATAGAGTGTTACTGATTCGAATAAGCCTCGAATCTACTTCACAAGCCCTAACTATGCTCTTGAAACCCTAAGGATTTAGAAAGCCTTAGAACACTTCTACTTCTCCCAAATCCCAATTACTCTCAATATATAAAGTATTACAACCGAAATAGGAAACAAATCACACACGCAATTTTGTGCGCTTGTTCGATGGGACTTCAATGGCATCGACCACCCATCGAAGATCTATTAATGGCATCGAACTTTGTTAACATCAAGTAGCAAAACTAAAATATTCCAACAACTAACATGGAATTTCCCAGATTTTCTCAATGGGATAGAGCAACTGTCAATAGCATCGACCTCTGCTCGATGGCATCGAGTGTTTTATAGATGGCATCCATAGGCCCCGTTATTGACATATTTAAGACATCAACAACACATACGTCAAGATAGGCCACTCAGTCAGGGATCCATCGCACCCCAAATACATATGGAAGGACACCTTGTCTTGTGATCAGGTGAGGTACTATATTTGAATCTTCTTCCTAAAAAATGAGGTCATTCCATACCTTAGATGGGTAGTAGCATACAAAACAAATAGGTAGCTAGAAGAAAGAATTTTAAAATTGTTTCTACCCGAACTTTTGGACGTTGATTCCATACAAAAGCCTTTTGCAGGAACTTGGATGGGAAGTTAGGTGGGATCCACTATGATGTTTGTGACAAATCTACCTATCCATCCGTTTTGTTGGACCATGTTAGGATATGGGCCGAAAAATGATGCAAATCCAAAACTTAAGTGAGCTATACGAAAAGAAAACGCAAGTAGCAGGTAGATAAATGCCTACTGTTGAAACCTCCCTGGGTCCACTATGACGTTTATATGCCATCCATACCGTTCATAAGGTCATTCCTACTTGGATGAGTTGAAAAGACATAAAAAAAAGCCTAATTCAAAACTTCTATAGCCCTACAATTGTTTTAACAGTGGATTTGAGTTATTATTGGGGCCATGTCCTAACATGATTTGTAAAAATGGATGAATGGGGTGTATTTCTTGTAAACATCATAGTGAGCCCCACCTAGCTTCCCATTGTAAGTTCTTTGGAAAGGCTTGGTAGACAATCCACATCCTTAACTTTTGCCTCTAGGGGCCACCAAATGGCTTTTTCTTTTGTGCATGGTCTTCTATGTTGAAGCCCCTCATAGTAATGGTTTGGATCATTAAACTACGGCCGGCCGGCCTGGTAAAATATGAAAATATGAAAATTCGGATGCATCGGAAAACCTTTTTATGTCCAAAAATATGCTATGTGTGACATTAGTGGCATTTGGGTAATTTTACCCTTGCAAGTAGTTTTTCTAGACTAGAGAACTTGAATAATCAAAAGATCTTGGAAGACCTCACAAATAAAGTTGTGGATATTCTAAAGCTAAAAAGTGTTGGTAGTGTCCCATAGATAATTCAGATTTTACATGTTAAAAGTCATGTAACAACTTAGATTATAACTACTAGAAGTGTTTGGTCAAATAGAAGCGAAGATTGCCTTTTTTAAGGACAGTTTTTTTTACTTCCTACAAGTTGCTTGCACTAACTTCTTGTCTATTTTACGTGTTCACCACCAAAATCCCTATTTAGGAAAACCGTTCGTGAATAGTTCAGGAATGGTTTTCAACCATTCTTAAATAGGGCGTCGCAAAAAATTAGGGACAGTTGAAAATCGTTGCAAATTTTTGCAATTAAGGGACGGTTCAAAACCGTCGTAAATTTTCAATTTTGGACCAATTCTAAACCGTTCTTAATTTTGGAAATGGTATTTTAAGAATGGTAGTTTTATTTATTTAGGAACAGTTTTGAACCTTTCCTTATTTAGGAAAAGCATGCAACCACTGGCAAAAGGCAATAAATTTTTTTCTATTTCAATTGGAACATATATTTTTCTTAACATTTGAAACCCATAGAATGTTGTAATATAATTAAAAATGAATGTTAAACAAATATTGTACGACTTCACAATAAAAGATATATAATATTTAAAACAATAAGTTTACAATGGTCCGAATACATGAAAAATAAATAAATAAATCATTTACCTGGTCCACTCCTAGCTTGGCCAATACAACTGGATATCTTCATCCTTCTTTGTCCACACATCATTTCAACTAGCCAGCATTGATACCCATCTGCAACAGTCACTGCCAAATTCTCCATCTGAAAGTTTAAAAGAACAAACATTCCACACCAGCATTAAGCGTTGTTCACTTAGCTTGCTAATCTCGTCCTCAGAATTAAACATGTCTATCCAATGTATTCCCGATGGATTCCACCATCTTCGATTCCAAATCTTCCCAAAAGTTTGTATCAGCTCCATGTAAATCTAATTTGCAGCACCTGAATTAAAGTTACAAGACCAGCAAAAGAAGATAATATCATTCATCTTCAGACAGTTCGACCTAACAAAAAAGGAACCTGTTTTAGCTATAAATTTGAAGAACACTTGTACTCCTGGAAAAAAATTGGTACAACTATAAATTGCAAAGAAAAGATTTAGACCCATATGGTTTTGATTCAATCTGAACCTCCAAAAAAAGATAAAAATGAATATTTAAGTACAGAAAGAAGAGCTTATAAAAGAAACTGAATTCCATGATGGTTTTGATTTTATATGAACTTCTAAAAAAGAAAGAGAGCTACGATGAAAGAAAAAAAAAATAAATTAAATTAAAATTAAAAAAATAATAATAAAAAATTGATTAAGTTGATATTTGTTTTTTTCCCTTCCTCCAAGTTTGTGTGACCTTATCAATGAGTTGAAAGGAAAATAAACATTATGGTGGAATCTAAGAAGTTTTTAATAGTAGGCATTCCATCACCCACTATTTCCTATGGTGATTGTTCACCTAAATTTTTATCTTCTTTATTTTTGGGCTCGTCTTAAAATGAGCTACCAAAAAGGATGGACAGCATGAATATACTAGCATGCATCAAGGTGGCCCCATGGCCAGGGGCCACGCTGTATTGTGTGAGGCTGGCAGCACCTAAGACCACAATCACACTGTCTTTTAAATCATTTTTCTTGAAGATCCACTCTTAGGACTTTCATCCAAAGATTTTATTAGTTTGTAAGGTAATTTGATAAAGATTCATGAATGATGAAAGCATAAACACCAAATGCAGAGGAGCATGGTTTTAGGAAAAAGAAACAAACATGCAACTTAAAATGGTTATATATGCAGCCTTTGGAAGCAAGAGGAGGATGCTTACAGTAACAACACATCTGTGGTGCTTCAATGGTTCTACCAGCTTTTCAAAACCACTAGAATCTTGCATGTTCAAATCGTAGAGAAACAACAAAACATGGGATATCCTTCACCAACTTTTTGTTCAAGTCCTACAAGACTACAAACACCAAATTGGATGTATACCTTTGCAACACCACCAAGAAGAACCACAGACTTTTTTCCTTTAAGACACAAAAGTCCAGCATATGCTACCTCCACATTAGTTGCCTTGCTGTCATCCACACACTGTACCCCTTGGGCATCTGTGTGTATTGCATTGATAATTCTAAATTAATCAAATAAATTGGAATCACATATGGGGGAACTTCCTATGTTGTGTATGTGTGTTCACTGTTCCTTTAGTTGCCAGAACTTCGAGGTCCTCTGTATTAGTTCGGTGGTTGAGCCTGAGTAAAAGATGAAGGTTGATCTCTGTTGAACCCATTTATTGGCCGACCCCAAATTTCCGGAAGAAGGCAATGATGATCATGATGATGGTTGGCGCAGTGCACAAGTCTGCTTTTCCTACGGAGTAAATTGGGTTATTAGCCTAGCAATCCAAACAATAGTGACATCAACTAAAACAAAGGGCAATGCATATGAAGATGCCATTCCCAAACTTGCATTTCAGATGAAGAAGCTATCGGATACGAAGCACTATCAGTGAATTTATTCGCTCTCCATGTCGAACCATCCTATAAATATCCAACATTACTTGGATTATTGTAAATTCAGTCATTCAATGATATTAGATGAAAGTTATGGAATCAATAGGACATCATTTGGTCTAATTAGTATTATACTTTGGAAGATACGGATTTTCTTCATCGTCAAAGGCCTTCATCAACACTCATTTCTCAATCCTTCCAAGATCCAGTTTAATTTGATATGCATTACACAAAATAAGACACAATGAATTTAAAAACCTTGAAGAGTTAAGAATTTCAAAATGGATAGCTCATCCTCATGTATATAAATTACATTCCAAACCGTATTTGGAAGTAATGAAATAATTACCCTCTCTACATACCATTTTCCATTCAAGATTGATATCCATTGCAACATTTATAAACCCTTACACAAAATGGACAATTACAACCGATGGTCTACATATGGCAAGGCCTGATTGGATTATTACATTAATCTATGAGGGAGATATTTTGGGTATTTCCTGTCCATCCTATGCCACAACAATTTGGATCAAGGTGACTGGCATTTTTACTAGGTGGGTTAAGCTTTTGTTAAGTCAAACATATAATGACACTACAACAAAAAGGGGTATAAATGGCATTTGTGCTACACTTTTATCGGCGTTAGGTAAGACCTAATGACGGATATCGTACCATATATATATAAAAATCCAACTGGCCAGCGCGACTCTCTCCTATTTCCTACCCGTCTCTCTCTCTCTCTCTCTCTCTCTCTCTCTCTCTCTCTCTGCAACTCCACGACTCTCTCCTATTTCCTACCCGTCTCTCTCTCTCTCTGTGCAACTCCGCGACTCTCTCCTCTTTCTCTCTCACAGCTGCTTTGGGATCTCTCCAGCTATAGCAACCTGCTTTGGGATCTCACCGTAGTATTTAGATCTGCTACTCTCTTGTTTCCTAGGGTTTTGGATCTATTTTCTGCACTCTGCTGCAGTTCGGTCTTTTGCTGCTGGTGAATCTCAGATTCTCAGGTATGATGTAATGCTTTTCTCTTCTTATTGTTGCTTTCTGAAATTTAGAATACTTGATTAGGAATATGCTTTATTGAATACAAATCCCTAATTAGGGATTTGCGTTGTCGAATCCATTTTTAGGGATTTACATTGTCGAATCCATTTTTAGGAATTTGCATGGTCAAATCCCTAATTTAGAAGTGCTTATTACATCTGCAGATTCTCGAATCAGGGTTGTTGATGGTGTTGATCTGATTCACAAGAGGTTATAGAGATGAGCCAGGGTAGCAAGAGGTTATAGAGAATCCCTCCGTCCCTCTCAGCTAGTTGCAATATTTTCGTTTATCCTTGTTTTAATATAGGTATGCTATTGGATATTCCATTTTCGCATAAAGCCCTAGGGCTTCATGTCTCTTCATCTCCTTCCCCATTCACTATGTTTTGATGAAGCCTCGATCTGTGGCTGGGATTCCTAAAACCCAAATGCAAGGACTGATTTGAATGTGTGCAGATCTATTCTTTGAATTTTGCAATGATTTTGGGTAATGTAGTTGGGTTTTTTAAAATAACCATTTATTCTCTTTTTCTCTGAATTTTTAGTTTTTGTTTTCTTTTGTTCTCTCTGTTTTTTTTTTTTAAAAATCTTATTTGGTTACGAAATTTGGGGCTTCTAATTCCCAATTGGAGGTTCGAATTGTTCTTTTCAGTTTTGCTGAATTTTTAGTGTGTTTTTCAAGTCTCTTATCTGGTTTGAAATATGCACATTAATCATTTGAAGAAATGCTTCAACCAAGACCCCTTTCAGTTATTTTGAATGTTTTAGCTAAGTTGTATATCAATCTTTTGCAGGATGCATGCCAGTAGATACTATATTGGTAAATTTTACAAGTGTATGTATGTCTTCACTGGCTCGATCAGGAAATATCCTTTGTCCAATGTGACATATGGATGCGATATCTGGTCATTCGTCTACCATACCCCAACATTATATACCATGGGCTAATCCAGCCATCAGGTGGACCATTTTACATATGAAAGAAGAAATGGACAACTAAAAATTAAAAATTAAAAAAAGATTAATGCTCCCCATTCAACATCCATATGCAGCCCAATCAATGCTTTGTGGTATTGAACCATATAAATGGATTGTCATTCATAAGTTTGTGGGTGGGCCATCATGTGGTGTATCTTTCATCAAACTCATTAATCAAATGTAGCTCAACAGAGTGAAGAGAAGGTACAAAAATCAGCCTAAAAAGCTTGAGTGAGCCACGTCAAATGAATTTAGTGGTTTTGTGAGCAATTTTACACTGTTCACATTGGTGTGGTCCATATAAGTATTTTACCGGCCTGATATTTTGTACGCACAGTTCAAATAATAATGAATCATACCTAATAGGCAAAGTAGATTTTACATTACACTACATGATGGATCCCACAAAGTATTCCTCATTTTTTTCTTCTCATGGGCTACACAAGGAGAAGAGGAGATGCCACAGGCTGCCCCATTAAAAGAAGTGGGCTGAAGGTTCTTGATCAGTGAATAGAACCTGTATCAGTTATAAACTCTGAATATCCTAGGATTAGCTTTCATAAATTCCAAGATATTCGAGACTTGCAGCCATCACCCTGCCCTTGACTGACAGGATTGGACCCACCTTCATGTGTGGATATCCTATTTTTAGCAGCCACGCTCACAATCAGAGACCGATGGTCCTGCAAACTACACTGGGCTCGTATGGACAAGACTACAGAGATAATTCACCATCATTCTGTCCAAATTGAGGAAGCACTGTCCAAAGATAAAGATAAACTACCCAACCAACTGGAGTTTAGAAGGAACCAGCTAAAAAATAAATGTTTAGGTGTTCCAAAAGGAGGTTTTGATTTAGGAAAATATCAAGCTTGTGGACAATCAATATTAAGAGAAATCGAGTAAGAAAGTTCAATGAATCTAGTGTGTATTATGACTTTTACCTTTTCTTTTTTCTTACACACACATGCAAGTGGGCTTGGTATTTGTATTTGCCGCTATACATGTAGCATTCATGCATTGTGTGAGACATCCATATTTGATAGTTAGAACTGTTATTATATATAGCTTGATGGTTAGCACTGTTATTTACTTGCAAAGAGTCGGTCTTAATCCAAAAATCAACATTAATTAAAATAGAAAACTACAATTTATGCAAGTAAAGAGAATCCTTAAAGCTTCACATTGATTTACCCAAGACTTAAAAAAAGATTGTCAACTGATTAACGTCCTTTTAGTGGGTATTGCTACAATTCTCTATTTGTTGTTCTGTCATTTTTGGTGCTTAATGGAGAGCAAAAATGAAAGTTGTTGTCCATATGTTAAATTTTCAAACAAATTTTCAAGTTCTATGTTAGTATCTTCTAGAATTTCAGCTATAGATTTTTTTCCCCCTTTTTAGATTTATCTTCCAAATTGTATATCTTTGATTCTTAGAACCAATACAAGCAATCTCTTCCTACATAGCTCTACAAAGTAAGTCAGCGGGTTTCTCCCCATTTGTTTGCCAGGTATTATTCATTAATCTCTTCCATAAATAATTGATCTTGCTTAATTTATATTTTTGTCGCTTCATTTATATGTTTTCCTAGAGAGTAGAGGCCCAACTTGTAACTCCTTAGAGCCCGCTCTGCCGTAAGATATTACGGTATATGACGGTTCCCAGCAGGTTAAGTTGCAAGTTATTATATAGAGTTGGTTGGATGTCTTTTATTTTTATAAATATTGTTAATAGTTAGTTGGATGATGAATGATACTTGTGATTGTGAATGACAATAAACAACTTATATATATATATATGTATGTATGTATGTATGTATGTATGTATGCATGTATGTATGTTATCCTTGGAGGATTTATTTTTTAAGGGGACATGATTTTCTTACAGCCGATATTTAGATATATTTAGTCCTCTACCAACTGTGGAAATTTTGTTGACTTCTTCAATTGGTTCCTTGTTTTAGTATATCAGTTTTGATTTATCAGGAGAATTAATGGATTTCCTTGTTTTAGTATATCAGTTTTGATTTTCTAGAAAGTTGAATGCTGCAAACAAGTCATGCTAGTGCTTCTCCCATCTTGCTGATTGATCTTGCAATAGTCTTTCTAATCAGGACATGCTCTTCTATTTGTCAACTTCTCCCATCCAAAGATGCTTTTGTTTATTTCAACTAACTCATATCAATTTGATCTGTGATACATGGAACTTCTTCATTGGAGCCACATAGCATATACTTCGCGATGTTGTACCAGATACCTGGATACATGCACAATGGCACCCTGTGAAATTGGTTTTTGATGCAGTGCTTTCACAAAGCCAAAGTAATATATTGTTCCTTGAAAGTAGTACTTGAAACAAACAGAACATTATTTTAGGGGGTTCACCTGTCTACTCTTTATTTTCCACATTACAATGCAATTTCATTACTGGTTGATCTGTTTTCAGTTTTGACTGCTTTGTTTAGATGAATATGTTAACAATAACTGCAATTGTCATATGTAGATTTGGTTTTCCTTATTTGGTAGCTCGTAGAACTTTTATTTCTAAAAAATTTTCTTATGTTTGTAAAGAGTTTTCACTTAGGCAACATCACCTAGACCTGAGTCCAAAGGTCTTTGTTGTCTACAGAGAAGCCATAGCTACCATTTTCATGGCACCTATTGCTTATTTTGCTGAAAGGTTCACTCACTCTCTCTCTCTCTCTCTCTCTCTCTCTCTCTCTCTCTCTCTCTCTCTCTCTCTCTCATACACATTGTGTGGACCATACTTCATAAACAAGAAAACAGACTCAATGTATAAATGGGTCAGGTTGACACGACTCGATATTTTATTATCAATTTAATAAGAATATTTAAGTAATTATAATAAGTATTAATAGGTTATGTTACAAAAATTGATGTAGATGGTCATGAATAGAATTTACATATATGGTTTATTGGTAGAGTCAGTTGACATGGAGCATTAGTTGAGTTGAGTGACTCAGATTGAGAAGTTTAGCCCAGTCGTGATTGGAACAAGCTAGCACTACAACAAACATGTGCTTACTCGGCACTTTGGGTGTATCTTTCACCTGCGCTATATAAAACAGCCCACGCATATCACTATATATATATATATATATATAAACCCTACTCCCTCGTTTCGTTCTCAGCCCCCGACTGTACGGCATGCCATCTTCTTTCTTGGGACTGTTGCTAAGGTAAGTTTTAAGAGCGAGAAATGTTGAACAATATTCTCATGAATAAGATTGAGTGTTTTTTCAGTGGTACACACAGATGCCAATGTGGCATAGGTGTGTTGTCTAGGCCATTCATCAGGTAGCGCCCTTTAAAATGTTTGCTTGGAATTTTGTGTCATACCAGTCATGGGTTCATTCGTCTCATTGACTTCTCTAACAGAATTGCTTCGGGCCCTCTACTTTTTATGGACACCAGTGGCTTGTATTCTTTGGTGAGACGTTTTCTTTTATTAAACTGCTCGTTTTTCTTTGTCATATTGTTATAGAGAAATGCTTGTACAATGGGTGTTTTCATACAGTTCCATGAAGTGTGCACCATAAGTGTACAACTTTAGTTGGGTCAACTTGAACCCGATTGGCCCAACCTGAACTCTGGGTCGTGTTCGGTTGGGGCTGGGTTGCCGACCCTCAACCTCACCTAGGTACATGTGTCAACATATGCTATTTTGAACCCTTTTGACAAGATAGATTTTGATAACATGGTTAAGCTCTTATGTATAAATCGCTAGGATGGACAATGTCTTTCACACCCTTTTTTCATTTTACTTGAATTTTTTTCAGTTCATGCATTAATTGCTGGTTGTTGGATTTTATCATTTTACTTGGATGGTTTGTTATTATTTTGATGTGAATGTTTGGATGCGTTGTCAAAACAAATTGCAATTATTTGTACTTATAAACTGAAATGACCAATTGTAATTTCCTTGGTTCTAAATATACACTTCAAGTCATGATGTATTGTTTGGGTGTGTTGATTATGTCAGAAAAATGAATTTAAAACATTGACTTTTGTTTTCTTAAATTGCAGATTTAGTTGCATAAGCAGGCAATATAAGTACCTCTTTTGGAAAGAAAATCTGCATGTATTGGTATGCAATAGATAAATCTGGATATATCTTCCAAACAAACTCACATGAATACGAGGAAACTATGAACAAATCCACCATATCCTGTAAGCTTTCGTGACACATCTTCTTTATTTTTTGTAACCTCAACGGTGCTTGTCATTGAAGTGAATGTTGAATCAATCTCTTGCGGTTTACAAAAGTTTAATATATAAACAATGTTGAATCAAATCGCCTAGGATTTTCGAAAGTTTAATATTTAAAGTTGTTCAAAGGCATGATTTTTTAGTGGCTCATCCACAATGGGCCCATCAGTTTGGTTGCCAACTATTGAGCAAATGTCCAATTATTTCCGATTGAAGGCCATTGTCCATTTGTTCAATCTGAACATCCTATGGTTGTGCCCTTTTTAGAAGCCTGTAACCTTAATCCTTGCCATTTTAGTAGAGCATGTCAGTACTACCAAGTGAAAGAGAGAAGGGAAAAATCCTAACTTACCAAATAAAATAGTCTCTTCATGAAATACAACTGGATGGTGAGATCGCCTTCTCACATCCATCCAGAAATGATAAAATTAGTATTTCTGTTTCCATCACACCACAAACCCATCTCCCCCACTCTTGTATCCAAACTGCCACAGGCAAATATGCTAGCTTGAAACTTCCTTGTCTGCATTTCTATCATTAACCTGCATCCAAAGTAAGATACATGAATCTCTCATGGGGCATGTATGGGATTTGCTTTGTTTACAACAAAATACATGTGTTTTACTGTCAGGGGAGTATTCGGCCGATGATGCCTAGGAATTTGTAGAGCTGCAAGAACAGATCACTAAAGGCCATATTAATGTCTGGGCTCTTCATAAGAAAGTAAGCTCTCAACTTTCTAAAATATTAGTATGTTCATCTTTATTTATAAGTTGATTTATCTTTCAATTGATTATGTAGAGCATAGATGTGCTGTGACATTCGTTTGTTTGTTAGCATGTTGGCTTTCTATTTTACCTACTTTTTTGTTTTGCTTGTAATGGAATTCAAGTTACAACATTTGTTACCTTGATAGTTTTTGACTTTTTAAGGATGGGATCAAAGGATTGATTGTTTTCCATGCATCAATTTGTTGAATGCTACTTTTTAACTCTTTTTTTTCCCTTGTGTGCAGGATTTTAATCAATTGTGCCTAAATTTAGGCCTACAAGCACTTCAACCTTTTGATGCCACTCGTGCTAGGAGTAGACCATATAGAGGATTTGATTTATTTTTTTAAAATTTATTTATTTAAATTCAAGACCATTTTCAATTTATTATAATAAATATTATATTTTATTTTATTGTGTAGTAATATAAATTTTGTTTAATATTCAGTTTTATTTGTATTGCATCAGTTTTATGTTTCAAAAATTTTAAAAATATAGGTTTCGATTGAATTATATATAATAATAATAATTACTGGCATGCCAAGGCCTCTTAAATCCAGTATGGTCCATACAAAGCCTTTTACCGGTGCTTGTGTAGAAATCTTACGGCACTTTCCCGGGAGAAAAAGTGTTTAGAAGCCACTTTTAGCGGCGCTCGTATTGACTTTTTCCAGCGCTTATTCGCGTCGGGAAAAATTTGCATTATCGGCACTCGGACAAGCGCTGAAAATGTACCTAGCGCCGACATAACTTTTACCGACATACCCCTTTATCGGCAATTGTCTAGCGCCGATAAAGGCATTTGCAGTGCTTTTGAGCGCCGGTTAAGTGCCATTTGTTGTAATGTGATGATAACAACAACAACACGATTCTGTTTCTCATGCATTGCATGTGTGTATTTTAGTAATCTCACATCTTCAATTGACTTTCTCAAACCATTGGTTCATATGGAGCTAATAGAATAGCCTCCATAAACTAATGGGGGTTGTACCATCTCTAAAAACAACCTACAATCATTTCAAATAAATATAATTACCATTTTTCTTAAACATGACTCAACAATCAATCTACTCAAAAAATGCTCAAGAGGCACAAATCTATTACCTTCTCTGCTGTAGTATTAAGTGACCATGAGGTAAGCTCTCAAAATGTCCACAATCGGCATTCAGTCCTTTAATTTCAGATGAAATCCAAACAGAACCTGTAAAAAAAAAAAGAAAAAAAAGAAAAAAAAAAGTTAAATTATTGTCAGAAAGAGGTGTACTAACTACTAAATTAATAGTAAATATATTTTTAAAAAAAATTGGAAGTTGTCTATGTGTCAGTTTGTCCATACTTATGTTATAGTGCCTTGAAATGTTTGTGCAATGGTAAGTTTGTTTTGGCTTCATTCAGCTATGTATTTGTCTTTGACATCTTGTTTTTGCTGATGTTTGGCAAGTCTTCATTTGTCTTGATCCTCTTTATGATATTTCCTGGATCTTTGGTTTACAATAATGCATGTTGTTTGTTGGTACAGGCTGGCAGGTCCACCAACTCAGATGAAGGCTGCTGAAGGTGGCTTTGTTGGAAGGGTATGCAATTTTTTCTTTTTTGGGCAGTGTGGGCTTATTGGAACTCCAGGATCAATGGTAACCCTTGGATTGGAGGTCTTTTAGGGGGAAAAAGGACAGACAGAAGAACTTTGATGGAGATCTTATTTAATTCATTTTCTCCCTTTTGTAAGAATCATCCAATAGAATGGTTAGGAGTATTTGATCAGTGTGATTTTCAATCATTCAAGGTAGAGTCACATGTTCCCAAATAAAGATACTTGCAACTTGTAAATGAAAATCTTCCATGATTTCTAATCAAGAAAAAGCCTACAACAGCATCTCAGCAAATTCTAAGCAGAAAAACCATAGAAACAACAAGAAAATAAAATAACCCTATGAAATTATGCTTATGATCTGAATTACATCATTGCTATTGAGTCAATATCATCTGAACCCAATTGCAGATTGAATCAACCTATATATTAGTATCAGAACCAAGATTTCTTCTCAACAAGTCCTCTCAGGCCAGCTGCTTAGGCTGCGTTTGGATGCACTGTTGAATTGAAGTGTAATAATTTTTTAGACAAAGTGGAAATGTCCAAGCTACAGTTACCTTCCTCAATATTCACATTGGAGTACTAAACTCCAAATGGCAATTGGGTTAGACCCAAAAGGAATGTAACTGCAATTTGAACTTAGGTAGGTACTACAGTTTGCTATTTCCATTGTGTCACACTAAATATCAGAATTCAATTCAATGGTGCATCCAAACGCAGCCAATTTTGTCATTGCAAATCAAAAGAGTTGTTAGCTATTCAAAGGAAAAGATGAGAAAGAGAAGGTACGCTGTACCTTTTGAAGAACTGGAAGAACGTTGTCAGCACTGCAACTTCCATGGCTAAACTCTCCACATTGTCCTTTAGGAGTTTCGAAACTTGCGAAGTTAATTGAAGTGATTTTCCATCCTCGCTCACATTTTAGTCTAACTTAGGGGCTTATGTGCTTGACTTCAGAGTTTGGTTTCCAATAATTGATTGGGAGAGGATATGATTCTGATATAAGTGCACATTTCTCTTGGCCTGTTTTAGTTGATACAGTTATCTTAGAAGGATCACCACCTAGTTCTTCATGGAGTACCAATAGATTTTCCCCTGGATGAACCCATTGCAGTTGTGCACATCATATAATGACTCTCTCATATGCATTTGTTCCCTAACATGGAAAATTGTATGTGTAACTGATGAAGATTGTGTTTAAATCAATTCAAAATCCAAAAAATTAATTAAAAAAGGGATGCGATCAAAGGTTAGTCTTGTTAGTAACTGTAGAGAGAGAGAGAGAGAGAGAGAGAGAGAGAGAGAGAGAGAGAGAGAGAGAGAGAGAGAGAGAGAGAGAGAGAAAGAGCAGCAGCATCACTTTAATATGTAACATAGCTAAAGTTCATGACTTGTGTAATATTAGAGAAATCGAAACCGAAAAACAACTATACTGGTGTAATCTTACAGTGATCCTCTGTAGTCACAAGATTCAGAGCAACCTGTTGTTGGTGCGAGATAAGCGGGCCAGTATCTTCATATACCTTGTCCATTAATCCATGCTCAACCCTTACCCATGCTAGCAAGATTTAAAGACAATGGACCGTTCCCTTCAGGTGCTATGAATGCCGTCTAGAATATAAGAACAAAAACATTGAGCAAAACATCCATCAGTTAGGCAGAAAATCCTGAATAATGATAGAAGCTTGATAGAGAGCGTTTTTTTTTTTTTTTGGTCCAGTCCAACAACAGTATAGGACCAAAACACACCTTGAGCCATTACTCCTTTGAATGGTAGAATCTACAAACTAAAAAAACCTTACATCCACGGAAGAAAACTGAAAAAAAATAAAATAAAATAAAATAAAATCAAATCAAATCCCACTCAAATCAGTCACAAATTCAGTAGCAGGCCTGATTTTACACCCAAGAATAAATAAAGGTCTAGATCAAAAGATAGATTCACATTCCAGATGGGTCTTCTCCCTACTTGTTGCTGTTGTAGTTAACTCGAACTCCTACAATTGAAATTGTGCATGTATGTATCCAGCTTCTTGAAATCCAGATGGGTCTTCTCCCTGCAAAGGAAATTACAAAATTCAAATTACTTAGGGTGAGTTTGGTTGCCCCAAATATCATAATATTTCATGATTAACTAGTCTAATTTGGTGAAAATTTTCCTGTTATTTCATGAAATTTTGTTGAACCAAACAAACCTTTAACTAGTTCCAAAAGTATTATCTGAAAAGCATATCTAAACTGAGAACCATTATTTGAACAGCTTAATTTGACTTGTATGGCTTGCATGCAATTTAAGTAATTTGTAAGCGCCTACATATCATCTATTATACTCTGTTACACCATCAAAAGTATTGCACTTGATACCTTTTCTCTCTTCTAATAAAGTCTGCAATTTATCAAAAAAAAAAAAAAGAAAAGAAAGAAAGAAAAAGAATTCTCATTCTTTTAGCCATAACCAACTAAACTCCACATGGTAGGGATTGAATTTCAATAGACCCATGTACTGACTTTGCATATCTGTACTTTGAATGGACCATTGGAAAGATTCAGTTTCCAACATATACCTTTTCAATGTTTTTTAGTAGTAAAAAAATGGGGTGCCCACAAGCAAATCTAAAGAGATGCAGTTCAGGAACAACTAAACAAACAGCTCATCATGCTCAATGGTTGTAGAACACACAAGAAATGTCAGGAGAAAACGAAAACAAAATATAGCAGTTTGGGAAGAATATTATTAAAAAACATGGAAAAAAAAAGATCCATTGACCATCATCCTGCAAAATCAGGACTATGCCTGCTCACAATTATTAGGAAAGCAGTGTTTTAATACCACAAACCTAACACTGAGGGGATGTGGCATGTCAAATTGGGATTAGGCTAAATCCGATTTTGTGGGATCCACAACCTAATTCAAAGTAGATATAACTATGGTGGATTGATGATGACTAAGCTATCAGTACTTCAGAATAATCTACCAAAGTGGTTTAGGCTCTCTTTAGCCAGACTGAAAATAGAGCGGTGGCTGCAACTATATTTATTAAAATTTTGCATCAGAGAGATTCCCAAAGACGAGTCAACATCCTCCCAAAGGAGTGCAGATGTCCCTGTCTGTTTTATCATCACTTGCATAAACAAAATCCGAGAAACACAAAAGAAAGAGTTCAAGTAGTAAAGACTCTGTTCTCCGAGTTGAAATCAATCATCTGAAAATTGAATAGAGAACAATTTTTTTTTTTTAAAAAGAAAGAGAGAGAGAGAGAGAGAGAGAGAGAGAGAGAGAGAGAGAGAGAGAGAGAGAGAGAGAGAGAGACATGTGCCTCAGATCATATTTAGAACAGATCTGATTGCATTTTTAACTAATATGATCAAATTGTAACTGTTCTGATCAACTTGCATCTGATTTGATTGCATTTCGGCAGAGCATTGAATTTTTGTTGATCCAATAACATATCTGGTGTTTTAACTGAAATGAGTTGTGATTGGCCATTGAAAGGAGCTGCAATCGGCTATGGGAATGAGCTGCAATCGGCTATTCAAATTACAAACATGCACAGATCATAATAAAACATAAAAACAACACTATCCATTTACAATTTAGCTCAGTTCAACATCAAAGACAACAATACCAAAACCATAATCACAAAAAGAAACCTCAGAACTTGCTTATTGGACAGGAGAATCAATTCCATATGTGTTTTAGTTCAACAGTAAAGACAACAATACCAAAACCATCACCAGAAAAACGACCATTTCTCCAACTCATTTATGGTTATTACATGATGGATTCTGGAAAGCATATTCAATAGTTTGTCATATAATAAATTTCCTGGAAAAACAAAACCCAATTTGAGTAATACAGTAATAAAAGATATCTTGGGGCATATTGCGAAGTTTTGCTCCCAGACCAAGATATTGAGCTGGCACAACTGATGGACAGACAAGATGTCACACGCATACCAATTTTTATTTTTTATTGCATGAGCTACTACAACATGGAATATTTGC
This sequence comes from Magnolia sinica, assembly GCF_029962835.1. Lineage (NCBI taxonomy): Eukaryota > Viridiplantae > Streptophyta > Magnoliopsida > Magnoliales > Magnoliaceae > Magnolia > Magnolia sinica. The sequence continues at coordinate 33,354,354 of NC_080581.1, forward strand.
ATTGGACCAAGAGGACTAATCATCTGAAACACATATTTTACACATTCCATTTATAACAGGCTCTTTGGGGCCACCATCTTATATGTGTGAAATCCACTTCATTCATCAAGTGAGGAACCTCTCATGTTAACCATGCATATACAAGAGATCACCCCAGTAGAAAATTTGGATGGATGAACGCCAATAGGAACAATGTAAGATTATTTCAAATCCTAAGCTCCATGGTGTGGCAGACCATTGAGGAGTGGATGACCCAGACAACATGGTGCATGGGCCAACAATTGCAATTTTTTTCTTTTTTCTTTTTTCCTTTCTTTCTTTCTTTTTTGTATTGAACAGAAGCTAGGACTGTCCCCATTTCTTAAATGCTAGAGACGATTCACATTGAGTACAATACTAGCCTTCCTCATGGTTTACCCAAAGTTATACTAATAGTTCATGTTGCAAAATTTAAAAAGATGATGATGATGATGCATACTCAAAGAACATGAAGAAGAGATGTATGGACATACCTGAGGCTTGACTTCTACAATGAACTGACCACTCTTCACAGCAACTGGTATGAAGCACAATTCAAAGCAGGAGCTTCACCTGGTTAGAAAGATCGTGCAACTAAGGATGTCACTCCTCAGTTGCAAAGAGAATGAAGAACTTTAGGGAGCGTGTAATGAGGATAATGGTATACTCAAAGATAAAAGTTAGAACTCATACTATTCCTATATTTTGACATGTGCCAACAAGTTCATGGAAAAATGCATGAACTACATCTGGGTTCAAACATGAGAAGTTTATGCATGTCCAGCTTTCAACATTGCCATCATTAACCATTTTCTACACACGTATGCCAGTATAACAAAATTCAAGTGTTAGATAACAATGGGAGGAAATATTCAAATGCTCTGACAAATACATGTGAAACATATTTCCTATGGCTTTGAGAATTTTAGTTTCCAATTGAGCCATTGAAAGTGCATATAGGCTTCCAAGGGCAAATGCCTACTAAAACGAGTTTGTAAGTTACAATGCAGATGTAATAGACAGTTTTAGGTCTCAAGTGGGATGGGCACTTTCATCTAGAAAGGCTTAATGGCATCAGTGATGGTGCCTTACAATCAATAACTCCAGTACAGCCATAGCAACTCAAGCACGTTCATGGAATTAACAAGAGAGAAATATGTTCCTATGGTCGTGATAACATTTTAAATGATATAATATGCAAGTTGGACTTAAGGTACTTGAACTGAAACAACCAACATAAGCATAAGCATGACAATGATTATCAGATAAATGCTTCGAATCAAATAATCACCTCGGGAGGTGCCAAAACACGGGCATCAACAGAAGCAAATTTGTCTTGAACTTGAATCCCAAACTCTTGTGCATACTCATCCATGTTGATTTGGAGATGGAGACATGGGTGTCTTTTTACAATCCTCATGGTACATGTTGCAAACACGTCAGGGAATTGGTATTGATTTGGTTTAACTATTTTTCCTAGAGTAGCATATTGTAAATGTTTGGTGTCAAAACCTGCCAGTTGTACCTAATGTGAGCCAACCAAAAAAAAAAAAAACAAAACTAAAACAGACTAAACAAAAAAGAAAGACACAGGCAAACACACTAGACACACAAAAAATGGGAAAAAGAAAGAAATGAAAAGAAAACAGACAGCTGCCCCACAACAGCCAAAGCCCAAAAACCCAAGAAACCTTCTATGGGACCCAAGAAACCATTGCATATTTTTATTTTAACTGTCCAAAAATGTCCACCAATCCAGCTACATATACATGTTCTTGGATCATGCAACAAGTGCACCTTGAATGCAGACCAATTGTTTCATTCCTCTAATGTCTATTTCTTGGTGCAAGCATGGCCCACTTGGTTAATGAATGAATTAGGAACATTCACATGCGAAATTGGGATTTTATCAATTTTCAGGCTGGGTTGGGTTGGACTTGGCACAACCAATTTCTTTCATGCCCAACCACAACTCATTGCAAGCACTATGAACCATTTAACAGTGGTAGATGGTTGCCATAGGTGATGACAAAAAGCAAAAAAATTATAATTACATATGAAAAAAGAAAGTGAAAACTAAAAAAGAAGAAGTTGCAATTTCGAGAATGGGAATAGGAAATAAATAGAAATTAATAGAAGCCGTGTCGGACAAAATATTAGAGCCTTCCTATTTTGTTAGTGATGAGATTGCCTTTTCTTTTGTGATTTGTGTAGATCCGAGTGTGGATCCGTACAACTTTTGAAGTTATTGATTATTGGGACCAATAAGTGCATGTGAATCCAAAGGTGTTGTTGCACAGCACGCCAACAACGCAGTGAACCGAGATCCAATCTCTGGTCTTACCCACAAACGATAAACAAGAAGAAATATAAACTAGAGAAATAATCAAAGCATTCCAAACAAAACACAAGACAAGATATACATGGAAAAACTCCAACAAGGTTAAAAAATCACGGATGCAAACTTCCACTATGAAGAAAAAATGAAGATTACAAGGCTATATACTAACCTCTCCCTTGGAAGTACAGAGAAAACCCTTTGCCCACACCTTGGAATAACTCTTATACTACTTAGAAAAGCCCTACGAACCCCTATTTATAATTTAAGCAACTCTCCTCTCGCACCTTTGCGAAAATCGACTTAAAAATCCGAACTCCGCATCAAATCCAAAAACGAATCTGCGTAACCTCGACTGGTCAAGGTTGAGTGGACCGATCGAGCATGGGCCTTGACTAGTCGAGTAGCTCGGAACCAAAAAGCCGATGCTCACTGGACTTTGAGTTGAGTTAGTCCACGACTGGTCGAGTGGGCCACTCGACCGGTCGAGCGGCCGTCTAGATGTGGCTCCACATCTCAACAATCTCCCACTTAGAGACACATCGCCATAAACCTTTGTCTTCTTCATCCAAAGTGCAACACATCCCTGTCTTCAAGCCTGAAGACCAATCAAAGCTGAACAGAGCTTCAGTTTCTCCCGTGTGACGACTTTGGTCAGCATATCCGCAGGATTCTCACTTGTATGAATATTCTCCAGAGCAATCAATCCATCTTCCAGTAACGAACGTATGAAGTGATATCTGATGTCAATATGCTTGGTCGTTAAATGAAAGGCTAAATTCTTAGCCAAGTGTATTGCACTCTGACTGTCACTATATAGCTTGCAATCTGCTTGCTTCTTACCCAACTCTTCCATGAAGCCTTGCATCCACACCATCTCCTTGCATGCTTTTGTAACTGCAATATATTCTGCTTTTGTTGTACTGATAGATACTATCTTCTGTAACTGAGAGACCCAACTGACTGCAGCACTACCTAGAGTAAAGACATAACCTGTAGTGCTTCTTCTGTTGTCAATATCTCCTGCCAAATTTAAATCTACATAGTCATGTAGCTTGATTTCCGATCCACCATAACACAGTGCTATATCCACAGTACCTACCAAGTATTTAAGGATCCACTTCACAGCTTCCCAATGTTCCTTCTCGAGGTTGTTCATAAACCTGCTAACAACTCTCATTGCTTGAGCAATGTCTAGCCTCGTGCTCAGCATAGCATACATGAGACTCCTAATAGCTGACACGTATGAGACTTTAACCATGTAGTCCTGTTCCTCCTGCGTCTTTGCACCTTGCTCCTTAGAAAGCTTGAAGTGGTTGGCTAATGGAGTGCTAACCGACTTAGCACCCCCCATATTAAATCGATCAAGTACCTTGGCTATGTACTCTGCCTGTGACAAAACCAGTTTCTTGTTTTCCCTGTCACGTTTTATCCTTATGCCTAGGATTTGTTTTGTAGCTCCTAAATCCTTCATGGCAAATTCTCTAGACAGTTGTCTTTTAAGATCTAAGATGTCCTTCATGCTTGAACCAACCACAAACATATCATCAACATACAAAAGAAGGATGATGTACGACGTATCAAACTTCTTCAGCAACAGTGGTCTACATGACATCTCCTATAACCGTTTCCTAACATAAAACTGTCGAACTTCTTGTACCACTACCTGGGGGCCTACTTCAGGTCATATAAACTCTTCTTCAGTCTACACACCTTGCTCTCCTTTCCTGGTGCCACGTATCCTGTCGGCAGATGCATATATATCTCTTCTTCAAGGTCCCTATGAAGAAAGGCTGTCTTAATATCTAGCTGCTCTAGATGTAAGTCTTTTGTAGCCACTATACTTAAGACCATACGAATCATAGACATTTTCACCACTAGTGAAAATATTTCAGTGAAGTCGATATCTGCCTTTTGTTGGAATCCTTTCATAACCAATCTGGCCTTGTACCGTTTCGAACCATCGTGGTCCTCCTTTAGTCTGTAAACCCACTGTTATGAAGAGCTTTCTTACCCTGAGGTAGAATGACTAGCTCCCATGTACGATTAGACTCAAGAGAGTCCATCTCATCATCCATGGCTTGCTCCCACTTAACCCGTGTATCTGACTGTAATACCTCTTTAAAATATTCTGGTTCACCATTATCTGTCAGCAGTAGACAATGTAAGGAGGGTGAGTATCGGACTGTGGGTCTCCTCTCCCGAGTTGACCTCCTCACAACCGGTGTCTGTGGCTCTACCTCATAATCCTCTTGTGCATGATCATCCTGTGGCACTGTAACACCCGTGTCCGGTAACTCTTCCAACTTTACGAATTCTTTTTCCTTGGACTTATTTTCATGAACACTGTCCTTATGCATCACTTTTTCATTGAAGACTACATCTTTGCTTCTGATGATTTTCCTATTTTCTGTATCCCAAAAACTCTAGTCAAAATCATGCTACCCGTCGCCTATAAACGTGCACCTCCTGGACTTCGCATCTAGCTTGTTTCTGTGCTCTACATCAATGTGAACATATGAAGTGCAACCGAACACTCTGAGATGTGCAAGGTTCACTTATTTTCCAGTCCACGTTTCTTTTAGTAGCCCACCATCCATTGGTGTTGAGGGACTTCTATTGATGAGATATGCGGTAGTATTCATAGCATCTGCCCAAAACGTCTTGGGCAACCCTGCATGTAGCCTCACGCTCCTGGCGCGCTCAAGGATGGTCCTGTTAATGCGCTTAACCACATTATTCTGTTGTAGTGTCTCTGGAATCATTTTCTAATGTTTGATTTCATTTGCTGCACAATACTCCTCAAATTTCTTATCACAGTACTCTCCTCCATTATCAGATCTGAGACATTTTACTATTTTACCTGTCTCATTTTCTACCATTACTTTCCACTTCTTAGATACATCAACTACATCAGATTTGTGCTTTAAGAAATAAACCCACAGTTTTTACTAGCATCATCAATAAAACAAACAAAATAACATGAGCCACCAAGAGATGATACCTGTGCCGGTCCCCACACATCAGTGTGTACAAGCTCCAACAGATGCGTCTTTAGAGTGCGTCCTGTCTTCTTGAAACTTACCCTCTTCTGCTTGTCATACACGTAGTCCTCGCAGAATTTCAAGTCAATAGACTTCAGCGCTGGTAGTTTCCCTTTTGACAATAGCACCTTCATCCCCTTCTCACTCATATGTCCCAACCACTGATGCCATAACTACCCATTCACTCCAGTTGATGGGACTGCAAGTGAACTATACGATACCGAAGTCACATATAGAGTACATTCCTTCTTGTCTCGAGATATCACCATGGCACCTTTTGTGATCTTCCAGGAATCACTGGTGAATATCGTCACACAACCGGCATCGGCCAACTGCCCCACTGAGATCAAGTTACGTTTCAAACTCAGTACATGTCTAATATCCTTCAATTTCAAAGTCGTTCCGTCTTTCTGATTTATATGAACGTCTCCCTTTACAACGATACTGCACGGCTCATCATCACCCAGGTAGACTCTCTCAAAGTCACCTGACACATAATTACGCAGAACTTCCTTACATGAAGTGGCATGAAACGAAGCACCCGAGTCCATGACCCAAGACTCATTCCTCGCATTAAGAGATAACATCAACGCCTCTGTGTCACTCTCCTCAGATAAATTCACTGAATCCTTCCTGCTTTGAGAGCTTCCTTCTTGTTTCTTGAGTGCCCTGCAATTACGTTTCATGTACCCCTTCTTCTCGCAATGCCAAGACCCGTCTTTGTCTTTCGGTCCCTTGGACTTCTTCCTCGACTTAGAATGTCTGTGTTTATTGCCTCATTTATTCAGCGATCTTCCTCTTCCTTCAATGTTTAGAGCATTCCTTGAATCCCCTGAAACTCCTGATGCCTTTCTTCTTGATTCTTTGCTGAGAATTAGACCGGCCACATTATCAAATTTCAGCTTTGTTGACCCTGAAGAATTGCTCACAGCAATCACCAAACCATACCAACTGTCTGGCAAACTGGACAAGATCAATAATGCCCTGACCTCATCCTCAAAAATAATGCCAACGGATTTCAACTGGCTCGTGACTATATTGAACTCATTTAGATGTTCAGCCACGCTCCCACCATCTGACATCTTCATGTTGAATAGCTGTTTCATAAGATGAACCTTATTGGACGCTGAGGGTTTTTCATACATCGTAGCTAGGGCTTCCATCAATTCTTTTGTGGTTTTCATCTTGGATATATTGAAGGTGACACTCTTAGACAAAGAGAGTCAAATCGTTCCTAAAGCCTTCCGATCCAATAAAAACCATTCATCATCTGTCATCTTTTTTGGTTTATTCTCTTTTCCTCCTAGAGGAATATAGAGGCCCTTCTGATACAAATAATCCTCCATCTGCATCTTCCAGAAGGCAAAGTTTGAACCATCAAACTTCTCAATTCTAGTCTTCCCTTCTTCCGTCATCGCTCCCAATAGAACTAAACCAATAGCTCTGATACTAATTGTTGCGCAGCACGCCAACAACGTAGTGAACCGAGATCCAATCTCCGATCTCACCCACAAACGATAAACAGGAAGAAATATAAACTAGAAAAAGAATCAAAGCATTCCAAACAAACCACAAGACAAGATATACATGGAAAAACCCCAACAAGGGTAAAACACTACGGATGCAAACTTCCACTGTGAAGAAAAATTGAAGATTATAAGGCAATATACTAACCTCTCCCTCAGAAGTATAGAGAAAACCCTTTGCCCATACCTTGGAATAATCTCATACTACTTAGAAAAGCCCTACAGACCCCTATTTATAGTTTATGAAATTCCCCTTTTGCACCTCTGCGAAAACCGACTAAAAAATCCGCAGTCCGCATCAAATTCAGAAACGAATCTGCGTAACCTCGACTGGTCGAGCAGGGTGCTTGACCGGTCGAGCGGACCCTCAACTGGTCGAGCATGGGCCTCGACCAATCAAGTACCTTGGAATCAAAAAACTGATGCTCGTTGGACTTTGAGTCGAGCCAGTCCACGACTGGTCAAGTGAGCCACTCGACCGATCGAGCAGGGCACTCGACTGGTCGAGCGGCCGTCCAAATGTGGCTCCACATCTCAACAGGTATTGCCTGGGCTTTTCTTATATTTATCGTACTTGTAGCACCATCACACCACTGAAGGTGAGGACTAAGGTGATGGATAGCTAGGATCTACTAATATACAAGGTTTCAACAAAAACCTCATCCATAAGCCCGCGAAATTAACTGTTGGGGTCATTTAAACATAGGCCCCATTTTCACAAACTCAGAGCCCAAAGGGACTGTAAAACCCTCAGGCCAAGGATAACGTAATTCCTCCACATATTCAAATCTATCATATCAGCAAGAGGCTCAACTAGGCTCCTTAAATGTCAATTTAAAGTTTAAAATTGTGAGTAAAGAAGAAATGATGGCTGAACTTCTAGACCCTTTTAGGCCCAAGCCTGGTTGACTCCCTTAATCTCATATTCATAGTTCAAAAGATTCATGGCTTAGGCTATGAGAAGAGACTGAAAACATTACCGCATATGCATAAATGGAACCATCATTGTTAAAAGTGTTGCAAGGGATAGGTTGACTGCATCGAGACAGCCTGAAAAATAATAATAGCTTGTATTAGCCAAAAATGTTTTTTTTTTCCGTAGAAACTAACAACAAACACAAATGCAAGATGTCTTTCGATAAACATGAAAATTCACAATTCACTTTCACTAAATTGAAAGTCATCGCCCTAGTAAGAGCCCGTTCCATTAATCACATGTTTATATCTAGTCTTTGATCCATCAACATAAGAGCAGACACAATGTCTATCGAGTCTAAACACATCTATAAGCCTAGGCCACTAAGAATGCCCAAAAAATAATAAAGATACGGTAAGACTTCACTAAAGGTTACAATTGAATCAAGAGGTATGCAATACTAATGACATCTTCAAACAAAACCAAAGAAATTAACATAGTGGCTTGTCAATTGAGAAACAAACTAGGAGTCTGCTCCAAAGGAGGGAAACCCCTCCCAAGTAATAGATTAACTTCAATACCCATACGATATTCTGTGTTAGCAAACTCGATTTAATTGAAAGCACCAACATGGAAAAAAGATGGTTAAACTTCAGAAATCTTCATGACAACAAATATATTGGAAGCACCTTTCAAGAAAAGAATGAAAGAAAGAAAACAAACAAATTTATTAGCAGCAAAGGGGCAGAGATAAAACAACATCAACAAACCCTATTAGGAGTGATAAAACAACATTAACAAACCCTATTAGGAGTGATAAAACCTCATGAATATGTTAGCAGTTTTATAGATATATATATATATATATAGCATTAATTTGCAAGTCACAAGACTCGCAACACTTTTTCTTCTTTGGTGTCTAAAAGGTCCTCAGGTTATTATATCTTATATAAAATTCAAAAGATAAAAAGGTCTAAAACTAGAACCAAAATGTGAATATTGGTGAAATAAAAACATACTTTTTGAGTAAATTGTTAGGCTAGGCAAGGAAACAAGGAGAAAGGTGGCAGAATGAAGTTGAGTCAGTGCTCATGACTCATGGGTGATGTCTCATAAGGTCTTTGAGAAGTTCTATGAAGAACTCTCTGCACCGGCCGTGAACCCGATCAACATAACTTTTGACAGAAAATCCACCACAAAGCCCTACCTGTAAAAATCCAAATAATAAAATAAAAATGTATTCTTTTTTCCTTTTCTTTTTTAAATTAAATGTTTATATACATACACTCAAACAGGTACAAACCATAGTTAAATTAGTGTTTTTTTTTTCTTTTTAATTGGCAACTGTCCATATTGAAACTTTGAAATCAATTTGAGGTTTTAAATTGTTCAAGATATAACTTAATTTAAATCAAAAGAGAAATAACTTGGTAAAGACAGACAAACCACCTGTATCAAGGTGATCCTTCACCATTGATGGCAACCTCTAACTGACAGAATATATGCTTGAGTTATATCCAGTAAAATCCGCATTTAGCATATCGGAGTTCTGATAATGAACACTAGATGCTTCTAGATTGGCAGGTGCACTTGGATACAGAGTTGCAGAAGAAGGCATTCGTTTTTATAAGTTGACTTGCCCATTAAAGCTTAGTCAGTGACAACATTATTTTCAAACAAATCATCATACGAAAGCCGAAGGATAGCAGCAATGTTCAATGAATCAGATTCAGACTTGTCAATGAGTTGTTGCTGCTTATATTCACTGAGCTTATATTACATGTTTGCTACCTACGCAATTTCTTAATGGTTTCACACCAACCACATGCTCTCTCCAAGAGTATTGAATTTCTTAATTCTTCTAGTGATTAGTGTTGCAGAGGTACTATGCATGGTTGGGGCAGAGAGTTCATAGATCATTTCACTCAGTGAGTTGCTGCTGCTTATATTCACTGAACTTATATTACATGTTTGCTACCTGCACAATTTCTTAGTGGTTTCACACCAACCACATGCTCTCTCCATGAGTATTGAATTTCTTAATTCTTCTAGTGATTAGTGTTGCAGAGGTACTATGCATGGTTGGGGCAGAGAGTTCATAGATCATTTCATGGTTTTCAAAATTCTATACGGTCGGTAATCCAATCCATTGATACTGCAGCCCTCACACCCACAGTTTTCAAAAAAAAAAAAAACAAAAAAAAAAAAAAAAAAAAAAAAAAAAAAAAAAAAAAAAAAAAACAAACAAACAAATAAACAAAATTCATCTTCTAGCTATAAAATGTTTTTCCTTTCTGTGTGGGATAGCAACCCATTGCTATAGTTTCTTGTTATGATTTTTTTTTTTTCCTTTCCATCTAAGCCATTGTTGGTGCATGGGCTATTGACAGTGGGGTTCCTAATCTCTCTCAATCACTAATGAGAATTGTAAAATACCTCTTCATGCACCAAGTTTGGTATTCTGTCATCCTATGGTCGCACCTGTAGTAGACCATGGTTGTTGGTCCAATTCCATTGACCATTCATTTGTTTTGCATACACACAGTCCACCTATGATAAAATTTTGAAGTAAGACATAAACAAAGGTTTCCTGACGAGCAACTTCAGTTTCACACATAGCTTGTGTTAAAGAAAAGAGATTGATATGAAAAATAATTAGACAAGATATAAATAATGAAATGGAACCTCATATTTGTAGATCCGAAAGATAATAACTGCATGGTCAAATTTTAAGAATTCTATTAACTGGAATGCATGCCCATCTTAAAGACTTTTGGTAATTTGGTTACTTACATAACAATTGGTATCAAAGGCAGCACCATCTCATGGAGTTGTTGAGATGTGGAGCCACATCTAGGGGCTGCTCGACCGGTCGTGGCCCATCCTCGACCGATCGAGTGCCCCACATGACCAGTCGTGGATTGGCTCAACTCAAAGTCTAGCAAGCATAGGTTTTTGGGTTCCGAGGTGCTCGACCGGTCGAGGGGTCCGCTCGACCGATCGTGCAGTCTGCTCGACCAGTCGAGGTTACACAGATTCGTTTCTGGATTTGATGCGGACTGCGGAAATTTGAGTCGGTTTTCGCAGTGGTGCAAAAGGGAAGTTGCTTAAACTATAAATAGGGGTCCCTAGGGCTTTTCTAGGGTTAAAGTGAATATTGGGGAGTTATTCTAAAGTGTGGGCAAAGAGTTTTTTCTCTATACATCTAAGGGAAAAGGTTAGTACATTACTTATAATCTCGTATTCTTCATAGTGGAAGTTTGCACCCACGGTTTTTTTTTTTTTTTTTTTTTTTTATACCCTAGTTTAGGGTTTTTCCACGTATATCTTGTCTTGTGGTTTGTTTGGAATGCTTTGATTCTTTTTCTAGTTTATATTTCTTCTTGTTTATCATTTGTGGGTGAGACCTAAGATTAGATTTCGGTTCACTACATTGTTTGCATACTGCACAACAACTGGTATCAAAGCTATTGGTCTAGTTCTATTGGGAGCGATGACGGAAGAAGGAAAAACTAGAATTGAGAAGTTTGATGGTTCAAACTTTGCCTTCTGGAAGATGCAGATGGAGAATTATCTGTATCAGAAGGACTTCTATATTCCTTTAGGAGGAAAAGAGAAGAAACCGGAAAAGATGACAGATGATTAATGGTTTTCATTGGATCGGAAGGCTTTAGGAACGATCCGACTCTCTTTGTCTAAGAGCGTCGCCTTCAATATATCTAAGATGAAAACTACAAAAGAATTAATGGAAGCCCTACCCACCATGTATAAAAAGCCCTCAGCGTCCAACAAGGTTCATCTTATGAACCAGCTATTCGACATGAAGATGTCAGATGGTGGGAGCGTAGCTGAACATCTAAACGAGTTCAATACAGTCACGAGCCAGTTGGAATCCATTGGCATTATTTTTTAAGATGAGGTCAGGGTGTTATTGATCTTATCCAGTCTGCCAGACAATTGCAATGGTTTGGTGATTGCTGTGAGCAATTCTTCAGGGTCAACAAAGCTGAAATTTGATAATGTGGCCGGTCTAATTCTCAGTGAAGAATCTAGAAGAAAGGCATCAAGAGTTTCAGGGGATTCAGGGAATGCTCTAAATGTTGAAGGAAGAGGATGATCGCTAAACAAAGGAGGCAATAAACACGAACGTTCTAAGTCGAGGAAGGAGTCCAAGGGACCAAAAGACAAAGACGGGTGTTAGCATTGCGACAAGAAGGGGCACATGAAACGTGATTGCAGGACGCTCAAGAAACAAGAAGGAAGCTCTCAAGGAGGCAAGGATTCAGTGAATCTATCTGAGGAGAGTGACACAGAGGTGTTGATCTTATCTCTTGATGCGAGGAATGAGTCTTGGGTTATAGACTCGGGTGCTTCGTTTCATGCCACTTCATGTAAAGAAGTTCTGCGTGATTATGTGTTAGGTGACTTCAGAAGAGTCTACCTGGGTGATGATAAGCCATGCATCATCGTTGGAAAGGGAGACGTTCATATAAATCAGAAAGACAGAACGACTTTGAAATTGAAGGATGTCAGACATGTGCCGAGTTTGAAACAGAACTTGATCTCAGTGGGACAGTTGGCCGATACTGGATATGTGACGACCTTCACTAGTGATTCCTGAAAGATCGCAAAAGGTACCTCGGTGATATTTCAAGGCAAGAAGGAAGGTACTTTCTACGTGACTTCAGGATCGTATAGTTCACTCGCAGTCGCATCAACTGGAGTGAATGGACAGTTATGGCATCAGAGGTTAGGACATATGAGTGAGAAAGGGATGAAAGTGCTATTGTCAAAAGGGAAGCTACCAGGGCTGAAGTCTGCTAACTTGGAATTCTGTGAAGACTGCGTGTATGGCAAGCAGAAGAGGGTAAGTTTCAAGAAGATAGGACGCCCTCCGAAGATGCATCTATTGGAGCTTGTACACACTGATGTGTGGGGACCGGCACAGGTATTATCTCTTGGTGACTCACGTTATTTTGTTACTTTTATTGATGATGCTAGTAGAAAACTGTGGATCTATTTCTTAAAGCATAAATCTGATGTATTTGATATATTTAAGAAGTGGAAAGTTATGGTAGAAAATGAGACAGGTAAAACAGCAAAATATCTCAGATATGCTAATAGAGGAGAGTACTGTGATAAGAAATTTGAGGAGTATTGTGCAGCAATTGGAATCAAACATTAGAAAATGATTCCAGGGACACTGCAACAGAATGGTGTGGCTGAGCGCATTAACAAGACCATCCTTGAACACGTCAGGAGCATGAGGTTACATGTAGGGTTGCCCAAGACGCTTTGGGCAGATGCTTTGAATACTACCGCATATCTCATCAATAGAAGTCCCTCAGCACCATTGGATGGTGGGCTACTAGAAGAAACATGGACTGGAAAAGAAGTGAACCTTACACATCTCAAAGTGTTTGGTTGCACTTCATATGTTCACATTGATGCAGAGCACGGAAACAACTTGGATGCAAAGTCCAGGAGGTGCACATTTATAGGCTACGGGCAGCATGATTTTGGCTACAGGTTTTGGGATATAGAAAATAGAAAAATCATTAGAAACAAAGATGTATTCTTCAATGAAAAAGTATGCATAAGGACAGTGTGCAAGAAAATAAGGCCGAGGAAAAGGAATTCGTAAGTTAGAAGAGTTATCGGACACGGGTGTTAAAGTGTCATAGGATGATCATGCACACGAGCATTATAAGGCAGAGCCACAGACACCGGCTGTGAGGAGGTCTACTCAGGAGAGGAGACCCACGGTCCGATACTCACCCTCCTTACATTATCTACCATTGACAGATAATGGTGAACCAGAATATTTTAAAGAGGCATTACAGTCGGATGCACGGGTTAAGTGGGAGTAGGCCATGGATGATGAGATGAACTCTCTTGAATCTAATTGTACATGGGAGCTAGTCATTCTACCTAAGGGTATGAAAGCTCTTCATAAGAAGTGGGTTTACAGACTGAAGGAGGAGCATGATGGTTCAAAACGGTACTAGGCTAGATTGGTTGTGAAAGAGTTTCAACAAAAGGCAGGTATCGATTTCACTGAAATATTTTTACCGGTAGTGAAAATGTCTACGATTGGCATGGTCTTGAGTATAGTGGCTATAGAGGACTTACATCTTGAGTAGCTAGATGTGAAGACAACTTTTCTTCATGGAGACCTTAAAGAAGAAATATATATGCATTAGTCGACAGATAGGTGGCACCAGGAAAAGAGAGCAAGGTATGCAGACTGAAGAAGAGTCTATATGGCCTGAAGCAGGCCCCGAGGTAGTGGTACAAGAAATTCGACAGTTTCATGTCGGGAAACCATTTTAGGGGATGTCATGTAGACCACTGTTGGTACTCGAAGAAGCTTGATGCGTCGTACATCATCCTTCTTCTGTACGTTGATGATATGCTTGTGGCCAGTTCAAGCATGAAGGACATCTTAGATCTCAAAAGACAACTGTCTAGAGAATTTTCCATGAAGGATTTAGGAGCTGCAAAACAAATCCTAGGCATGAGGATAAAGCATGACAGGGAAAACAAGAAATTGGTTTTGTCACAAGCAGAGTACATAGCTAAGGTACTTGATCGATTCAATATGAGAGGTGCTAAGCCGGTTAGCACTCCATTAGCTAACCACTTCAAGCTATCTAAGGAGCAAGATGCAAAGATGCATGAGGAACGGGACTACATGGCTAAAGTCCCATACACGTCAGCTATTGGGAGTCTCATGTATGATATGGTGAGCACGAGGCCAGACATTGCTCAAGCAGTGGGAGTTGTTAGCAGATTCATGAAAAACCCCGAGAAGGAACATTGAAAAGCTATGAAGTGGATCCTCAGATACCTGGTAGGTACTGTGGATATAGGGTTGTGCTATGGTGGATTGAAAATCAAGATATAAGGCTATATGGATTCAGATTTGGCAAGAGATATTGATAGCAGAAGAAGCACTACAAGTTATGTTTTTACTCTGGGTAGTGTTGCAGTCAGTTGAGTCTCTCAGTTACAGAAGATAGTATCTATCAGTACAACAGAAGCAGAATATGTTGCAGCTACAGAAGCGTGCAAGGAGATGGTGTGGATGCAAGGCTTCATGGAAGAGTTGGGTAAGAAGTAAGCAGATTGCAAGCTGTACAGTGACAGTCAGAGTGCAACACACTTGCCTAAGAATTCAGCCTTTTATTCAAGGACTAAGCATATTGACATCAGATATAACTTCATACGTTCATTATTGGAAGAGGGATCGATTGCTCTGGAGAAGATTCATATAAGTGAGAATCCTGCGGATATGCTGACCAAGGTGGTCACATGGGAGAAATTGAAGCTCTGTTCAGCTTTGATTGGTCTTCAGGCTTGAAAATGAGGAGGTGGTGCACTCTAAATGAAGAAGACAGGTTTATGGTGATGTGTCTCCAAGTGGGAGATGGTGATGTGTCTCCAAGTGGGAGATTGTTGAGATGTGGAGCCACATCTGGACGGCCGCTCGACCACTCAAGTGCCCTGCTCGACCGGTCGAGTGGCCCACTTAACTAGTCGTGGACTGGCTCGACTCAAAGTCCAGCGAGCATAGGTTTTTGGGTTCCGAGGTGCTCGACCGGTCGTGGCCCATGCTCGACCGATCGAGGGGTCAGCTCGACCGGTCGTGCAGTCTACTCGACCAGTCGAGGTTACGCAGATTCGTTTCCGGATTTGATGCGGACTGCTGAAATTTGAGTCGGTTTTCACAAGGGTGTGAAAGGGAAGTTGCCTAAACTATAAATAGGGCTCCCTGGGGCTTTTCTAGGGTTAAGGTGAATATTGGGGAGTTATTCTAAAGTATGGGCAAAGGGTTTTTTCTCTGTACATCCAAGGGAAAAGGTTAGTACATTACTTGTAATCTCGTATTCTTCATAGTGGAAGTTTGCACCTGTGGTTTTTTTTTTTTACCCTAGTTTGGGGTTTTTCCATGTATATCTTGTCTTGTGGTTTGTTTGGAATACTTTGATTCTTTTTCTAGTTTATATTTCTTTTTGTTTATCGTTTGTGGGTGAGACCTGAGATTGGATCTCGGTTCACTCTGTTGTTGGCGTACTACACAACAGGAGTGACCCGTGGAAATGACAATCCAAAATAGAGAGAGCCACCATGATGTAGAGAGGGCTACAAGAGATAATAATCTGTCATGGATGTGCGCTGCAGAGTGTGGTGGAATGTTATAATCGCAATGGTTTTACAGTGTAATTTGATCGGTTCAGTCAGTCCTTGAGTTACATATTAGTAGGTTCTTAACAATTATTACTGCTTATATTCAATCAATGAGTTGGCCAAGTGTGGTAGCAAGGACCTATACATTGAGCTTATATTCAATCAATGCTTTGTGGCTTGTAAGCCCGGATCCCAGCTTTGACTCGGAACTATGGATACAAACACGAGATCCTCAACGTGAGTAGTTATCTGATCCTGCACTGCAGGACACACAACATCCCTGTCCATAGTCATACAATTGGGGCAACAGCTTACTAACCCAGACTATTGATGGATGGTGGCCCACTATGGATGGACCATCACCCCAAAATTCTCCCAGATTAGAAGATTGTAACCTTTTGACCGATGTTCTACAAATAGATGGTTATAGAAAAAATACAGCGGGGGGAATCATAACGATCATAAGCCCAGTGTGTAGAAAAACAACAAGTGATATAAATTCAACTCACCATGTTCTGCGGTAACTCTATCTCTGTTGTAGATGAATTTCTTGAGAGCCTTAGGTCGGTACTTATTCACCCAAGTGAACTTCTCCACTGTCAATTCCTTCTGCAACCCTTGGACATGGTTGCCACATCCCTTCGGTGGCACAATTGAAACTCTCCTCCTCAAGGGCTTTCACTCGGCCAGTCTGCACCATAGTTGCGAAAACCCCAAAATCTATGACCTTCAGAGGAGAAGACATGCGAAGCGGCAGCAGAGGAAGAGGAAGGGCATCATCAGCGTCCTAGGCAGCGTTGGGAGATCCCCTCCCTTTAAGGCAGACTGTGACTAGCGCCTAGAGCATGACTAAGGTAGTCGAGATGGAGCTGGCGGCAGTCGCTCGAGTCTCATGGCTCTTGCGGCTAAGGTTGAGGGCGACCTTACGAATGCGGTTGATGTAGAGCTGGGAATTGGTGAGGCCTTTTTAAAAGGGGCTGGTGGTGAAAATCTTCTTTGGTTGCTGTATGTTGTGCTCGCTGAGGCTCTCTTCACTGAGCTCCAATTTGGAGAGGGAGAGGGAGATCAAGAGGGAGAGGGAGAGGGAGATTGAGAGAGAGAGAGAGGGAGAGGCAAATCGAGATCAAGAAATCAAGAGAGAGAGAGAGAGAGAGAGAGAGAGAGAGAGAGAGATGAGGGTTCGGGGCTTTGGGCGATTAAAACAGTCGTAAACGAAATTTCTAGCATGGTAAAAAACCGCAACAAATTAGGAACAGCCCAAAATCGTTTTTGAACCAAAAGAGTAGGCATTCCTAAGTGACAATTTTGGTGTAGTGGTAGCACACATGAAAGTCATGTTATTAAGAGTATGTACAGCAAAGGCTATGAAGAGTCCAACATGATGACTGTGCAACATTAACTACATATGCCTATTACGCAGTTTATGTTAGGATGAAAATCCAAAATAATGAGGTAAATTGAAGGCTTGAGTGAGCCACTAAATGAGGGAAAAAAAAGTTGGGATGGATCGTCCACCGGTGAAACCTTCTCTCAGTCTCTATCTGCATGTGCGTGTTATCTTACCTTTTGCCTCGAACTCTCTTTCTTTCCTTTCCTCACTACACATATACATATGTTACATGTGCACACTCCCAATGTTGAATAACACTATTTTACTACTATTTAGTTATTGAATAACACCATTTGCAGCAGACATGTACTATAGTTGTAGGTTGTAATCTTATTTATGGGCTTACAAATGTTTTATATTGCCAAGTATTTTCATATGCATCATTTAGTCATTTTATAGGGTAATAGTTTTTCAGTGTAGAGGTTTTACCATGTTTGATTACATATTTCTTTAAATAAAAAATAAAAATAAAAATAAAAAAATCATACTCCTAAGCATATAAGTGGGAAATTTTTTCTATAACCTAATATACCCTACAATATTATTGCCACACATCATGAACACATTCAACTCACTGTATGAATCTCACTAAATGTAGATGGCTCAAAAACAGATATCAATAGGAGTGGGATCACTGTCCAAGTCTGTCTAGAAAATGGACACCAAAGTCCAAGCGCAAGAACTATATATAAGAAAATGGAAATCCATGTTGATGATGATGAAAATGTTTTGTCGTCATTATGGCCTATCCATTGATAGGACCCACCCTCAACGACATCCCTCTCAAATCAATGTGATTGGATGATCTTAGCCATCAATTCAATAGCTATGGCAATGGATGATCTATCATATAAATAGCTATGGGAAGATTAGCCATAATAATTATATTAGAAATGTTCTAATCATTGAAATGGATTTTCCTTCATGTGAGGCCACCCTTATTGGCCCATATAACTCAAACCATCTGAATGGATGCCACTTGTCATTTGATTAACAAATTTAGAAATGGTTGATACATATTGATTACAATAGCAAAGATCTAATCATTGATATAGATTATTCATCATGTGGTGCTCACCCTCTGTTCTCTGTTATCCAGCGATCCCAAATCACTCTTATTAGATGATGCTAATGATCTAATTATTGGTTACAAAACTGAACGCCCATACTGAGTAAAATAGAAGGTCTAAGCTATGTACCTACATCATGTGCCCCACCTTGTTGGCCATGCCTCTTAAATTACTTTTATTTGATGATCCTAACCATTTGATTAATGGTTTTAAATTTTACAGTATATTAATTAAGCAGACTAGAAAAGTCTAAGCATTGATGTGTGTTGGATATGAGCATATGAGGTCAAATGTGGGCAAACCACTAATGGGTGGGTTCCACATGGTTTCTTCTTATTTTTCTCTTTCTTAACTTCATTATTTCTCTTTTAAATTTAAAATTAAATTTAGAAAAAGAAAGTATATAAGAGATATTAGATGAAATGGGAATAAGTCTCTTACCTTATCTAAACTCCTCTATATCTCTGTATTCTTTACCTCATCTAAACTCATATCTCTAGATTCTTCCCTATATAACGGGAGATATTCCCTCCTAAAGGTATCACAAACGAGAAGGATTCCAAAGAGAAAAAAAAATGAAAGAAATTATGCATAACTTTAGAATTATAGGGGTGATTAGATCCTCTCCACTCCCATAATGGTTAAACCACTACATGCAGACTGTCCATCGGCAAGTACTTTATGTGAAAAAACTTTATATATTGTATAGATAACATTAGATCGTGCACGCCCATCCATCTGAGTTGTCCCTCAATTGTACTAGAGCAATTACGACGGATATGTGATTGAATTGTGGGATTGATGATATGAGTGATTGCCTTCCAAAATTCAAATTTTATTCTTTCTTATGCCCATTTATTTTCATCATGCATATTGATCGCCATTCATCTTCTCTCTCGTTCTCGATCTTTCTTCCTCATTGATCCTTGCCACCCGAAATAGTCATGGTAGTGACAGTCATGGTCATTGTTGCCTGAAGCAATTGTCACAGCGGTAGGCATGGCCACTGCCACCTTATGGCTGCCATAAGAACGACACTTATATAAACCCAAATAATAATAAGAAAGGGAGGGAAGATGGGTTGTCATGGCTGCAAGAGGCTTGGTTTTGGAAGATGGTTTATGTTAAAACCCTAAAAAAGAAAATAAGATGAAGAAAAAGAGGGAGATGGGCCGAGCCGCTGGGCCTGGCTTTTTTTTTTTTAAAAGCTTGGAGAAGTGGGCTTTTAGCCTATTATTCAGCTCCAACTAACTAAAATCATGGGCCCAATGAAGGAGATGAAGAAGAAAAGAAGAAGGGAGAGTAGGTTTAGGCCTGGATTACATGCTGACATTTAGGCCCATTTTAGACGGCTTTTGCAATCCTGATGGACCTAGAACTGTTATATACTCTAGGACCCAATGAGCTAAACCCATGGATAATGATAATTGACATCTAACTGTTATGAATAGGGATGATTGCTGTTTATCTATTATCCACATTAAGTGGGGCCCAAATCTAGGCTCGGGCTGATTAACCCTTATCATGGAAATTTTAATGCTTTTAGAGATACCATGCATCAAAGTCTATTCTTATGCCAAAATATAAGGTCCATAGTGCACTGGTCACAGGCATCTACATGCTGCCAATTGGCCCCACATTCGTGATCAAATCAAGATGGGCCCGCCTGCAAGCCCAAGCCCTCTTTTAATAATATTAAGTGTATTTTATTTAAGGGCATTTAATTAGCCTTTTGTGTGTTGAGTTAAGCAAAGTGTTAAGAACTGACTTAGGATTATTTATATATATATATATATATATATATATATATATATATATAGAGAGAGAGAGAGAGAGAGAGAGAGAGAGAGAGAGAGAGAGATCTGTCCATTAGTGCATTCCGTTTTCTGTGATTAATAATCCAAATCTCCATAGATTCTAGGATTTAGTATATATGGAGACAATCTCTGGAAAGTTTGAATAATCAAAATGAAAGATTTAAATAGTTGTTTGAGTGCCTATAAGTTTTATTAGTTATAAAATGTTTATATAGGTGGTGAAATCTCACTATGGCGTGAGTGTGCTGGTGTGTGTGCGTGTTAAAAAAAAAGTTATAAAATGTTTACAAACAAATCCTGAGAAATGATGCCATGTTAGCACGTGTGATGTGAAGGCTTCTTTTATTTTTTATGTGAGCAAATACACTTCGATTTTTTAATGGCAAAGGATACAATTCAGCTACTTCACTTAGTCACGCACATGCACGTCCACGTCACTTGCAAGTTTGTCGGGCAAGCCCTAGGCACTGCCAAAACAGCGAAAAAAGGACGGTCGAAAACCGTCTCTAAAGAAGGACGGTTGTGGACCATCTCTAAAGAAGGATGGTCATGGACCGTCTCTAAAGGTAGACATTAGACATCTCTCATGAAGCTTAAAAGGACGGTCCAAGATCGTCCGTGAAAAGGACGGTCCATGACCGTCAGTAAAAAAGACTATTATAGGCACTCTGATGAACCATAAAACGACGGTCATGGACCGTCCTTCGAAAGGACTGCTATGAACCGTCTCTTATGAACCTGAAAAGGACGGTCATGGACCGTCTCTTATGAGCCTGAAAACGACAATCATAGACCAAGGACTGCTATGAACCATCTTATGACCCTAAAAAGGACGGTCTTCGACCGTCTCATATTTGAATATACACCTATTACACCTGTTGCAATTCTTTTTGATATACAGCTGTTATATAATATATTTCATCATATTCACATTCACATCCATCTAAACCCAAACTACGTAAATCCATCCAAACATAAACTACATTCATCCAAACATAACTACATTCATCCAAACACAAACAATATACACCTGTTATAATATCATATTCTTCTTGATATATACCTGTTACAACATGGTATTCTTCCTGATATACCCCTGTTATATAATATATTTCATCATATTCACATTCATATCCATCTAAACCCAAACTACATAAATCCATCCAAACATAAACTACATTCATCCAAACATAAACTACATCCATCGAAACACAAACAATCTTATCCACATTACATTCATCCACGCATAAATACATTTAAGTTTAACATCATAAATAAAAAAAAAAGGAAATCAGCAACAATTTTCTATTTTTCATCAAATAAAAAAATATTCAACCAACAAAACATTATAATTCAGAATCATGAAGAATTGCAGAAACTTCATTCACTTTTTTTTTTCTTCCAAAAAAGTGGGCACACTTTTTTAAAATAAAACTAATCATTAAAATAAAACTAATGCAAGCAAATAATGCGAAAAAGTGTTTCAATTCAAGTTAATAGAAACAACAACAAAAATTAAAGCTTTGTAAAAAAAGGCATGCGTTAAAAGGGATACATTCTTGTTTGTTGCTATGTGATTGGGTTACATTATAACAGAAATCGGGTTCGGGTTCAGGATCGGGTTTAGGTTTGAATTTTCAGGTTTAGGTTTAGGTTTAGGTTAGGGATTTGAGATTAGGATTAGGTGTAGATCTAGGTTTAGGGATTTGAGAATACATTTAGGTTTTAAGTTTAGGTTTAGGTTATAGGTTATATTTTTAGGTTTAGGTTTTAGGTTTAGGTTATAGGTTATATGTTAAGGTTATAGGTTTAGGTTTAGGTTATAGGTTTAGGTTAGGTTATAGGTTATAGTATATATGTTATAGCTTTAGGGAATTGAGAATAGGTTAAGGTTTAGGTTTAGGAAATTGTGTTTGGGATCGGGTTTAGGTTTGGGTTTTCAAGTTTAGGTTTAAGTTTAGGTTAGGGAGTTGAGATTAGGATTAGGTATAGGTTTAGGTTTAAGGACTTGAGAACAGATTTAGGTTTTAGGTTTAGTTTTAGGTTTTAGGCTTAGGTTTAGTTATAGGTTTAGGTTACAAGTGTAGGTTCTAGGTTTAGGTTAGGTTATAGGTCAAGGTTTAGGGAATTGATAATAGGTTAAGGTTTATGTTTAGGAAATCGGGTTCGGCTTCGGGATCGGGTTTAGGTTTGGATTTTCAAGTTTAGGTTTAGGTTTAAATTAGGGAGTTGAGATTAGGATTAGGTGTAGGTTTAGGTTTAGGTTTAGGGAGTTGATAATACATTTTAATTTTAGTTTTAGGTTTAAGTTTAGGTTTTAGGTTATAGGTTAAGGTTTAGGTTAAGGTTAGGTGATAGGTTATAAGTTTAGGTGATAGGTTATAAGTTTAGGTTATAGGTCATAGGTATTGGTTTAGGTTAAGGTTATAAGTTTAGGTTTAGGTTTAGGTTAAGGTTTAGGTTTAGGTTTAGGTTATAAGCTATAGGTTTAGGGAATTGAGAATAGGTTAAGGTTTAGGTTTAGGGAATCGGGTTCGGGATCGGGTTTAGGTTTAGGTTTCCAAGTTTAAGTTTAGGTTTAGGTTAGGGAGTTGAGATTAGGATTAGGTGTAGGTTTATTTTTAGGGATTTGAGAATACATTTAGGTTTTAGGTTTAGGTTTAGGTTTAGGTTATAGGTTATAGGTTTAGGTTTAGGTTTAGGTTATAAGCTATAGGTTTAGGGAATTGAGAATAGGTTAAGGTTTAGGTTTAGGTTCAGGAAATCGGGTTCCGGTTTAGGTTTGGGTTTTCAAGTTTAGGTTTAGGTTTAGGTTAGGGAGTTGAAATTAGGATTAGGTGTAGGTTTAGGTTTAGGGATTTGAGAATACATTTAGGTTTTAGGTTTAGGTTGAAGTTTTAGGTTATAGGTTAAGGTTTAGGTTTTAGGTTTAGGTTAAGGTTAGGTTAGAGGTCATAAGTTTAGGTTATAGGTTATAGGTTAAGGTTTTAGGTCATAGGTTTGGTTTAGGTTAAGGTTAAGATTTAGGTTTAGGTTTAGGTTAAGGTTATAAGCTATAGGTTTAAGGAATTGAGAATGGGTTAAGGTTTAGGTTTAGGAAATCGAGTTCGGGTTCGGGTTCTGGATCGGGTTTAGGTTTGGGTTTTCAAGTTTAGGTTTAGGTTTAGGTTAGGGAGTTGAGATTAGGATTAGGTGTAGGTTTAAGTTTAGAGATTTAAGAATACATTCTGGTTTTAGGTTTAGGTTTAGGTTTTAGGTTATAGGTTAAGGTTTAGGTTTTAAGCTTAGGTTAAGGTTAGGTTATAGGTTATAGGTAGGTCATAGGTTTAGGTTTAGGTTATGGTTATAGGTTTAGGTTAAGGTTTAGGTTTAGGTTTAGGTTAAGGTTTAGGCTTAGGTTATAAGCTATAGGTTTAGGGAATTGAGAATAGGTTAAGGTTTAGGTTTAGGAAATCGGGTTTGGGTTCGGGATCAGGTTTAGGTTTGGGTTTTAAAGTTTAGGTTTAGGTTTAGGTTAGGGAGTTGAGATTAGGATTAGGTGTAGGTTTAGGTTTAGGGATTTGAGAATACATTTAGATTTTAGGTTTAGGTTTAGGTTTTAGGTTATAGGTTATAAGTTTAGGTTATAAGTTATAGGTTAAGGTTTTAGGTCATAGGTTTTGGTTTAGGTTAAGGTTATAGATTTAGGTTTAGGTTTAGGTTAAGGTTTAGGTTTAAGTTATAAGCTATAGGTTTAGGGAATTGAGAATAGGTTAAGGTTTAGGTTTAGGAAATCGGGTTCGGGATCGGGTTTAGGTTTGGGTTTTCAAGTTAGGCTTAGGTTTAAGTTAGGGAGTTGAGATTAGGATTAGGTGTAGGTTTAGGTTTAGGGATTTGAGAATACATTAAGGTTTAGGTTTAGAAAATTGGGTTCGGGTTTGAGATTGGGTTTACGTTTGGGTTTTAGGTTTAGGTTTAGGTTATAGGTTTAGGTTATAGGTTATAAGTGTTGGTTTAGATTTAGGTTTTAGGTTATGGGTTATAGGTTCTAGGTTTAGGTTTTGGTTAAGGTTTAGGTTTAGGCTAAGGTTTAGGTTTAGGTTATAAGTTATAGATTTAGGGAATTGAGAATAGGTTAAGGTTTAGTTTTAGGAAATCGGGTTCGGGTTCGGGATCGGGTTTAGGTTTGGGTTTTCAAATTTAGGTTGAGGTTTAGGTTAGGGAGTTGAGATTAGGATTAGGTGTAGGTTTAGGTTTAGGGATTTAAGAATACATTTAGGTTTTAGGTTTTAGGTTATAGGTTAAGGTTTAGGTTATAGGTTTAGGTTAAGTTTAGGTTATAGGTTATAAGTTTAGGTTATAGGTATGTTAAGGTAGGTCATAGGTTTTGGTTTAGGTTAAGGTTATAGGTTTAGGTTAAAGTTTAGGTTTAGGTTTAGGTTAAGGTTAAGGTTTAGGTTTAGGTTATAAGCTACAGGTTTAGGGAATTGAGAATGGGTTAAGGTTTAGGTTCAGAAAATCGGGTTCGGGTTCGGGATTGGGTTTAGGTTTGGGTTTTCAAGTTTAGGTTTAGGTTTAAGTTAGGGAGTTGAGATTAGGATTAGGTGTAGGTTTAGGTTTTGGGATTTGAGAATACATTTAGGTTTTAGGTTTAGGTTTAGGTTTTAGGTTATAGGTTAAGGTTTAGGTTAGGTTATAGGTTATAAGTTTAGGTTATAGGTTATAGGTTAAGGTTTTAGGTCATAGGCTTTGGTTTAGGTTAAGGTTCTAGGTTTAGGTTTAGGTTTAAGTTAAGGTTTAGGTTTAGGTTATAAGCTATAGGTTTAGGTAATTGAGAATAGGTTAAGGTTTAGGTTTAAGAAATCGGGTTCGGGATCAGGTTTAGGTTTGGGCTTTCAAGTTTAGGCTCAGGTTTAGGTTACGGAGTTGAGATTAGGATTATGTGTAGGTTTAGGTTTAGCGATTTGAGAATACATTAAGGTTTAGGTTTAGGAAATTGGGTTCGGGTTCGAGATCGGGTTTACGTTTGGGTTTTAGGTTTAGGTTTAAGTTATAGGTTTAGGTTATATGTTATAAGTGTAGGTTTAGGTTTAGGTTTTAGGTTTTAGGTTTAGGTTATGGGTTATGGGTTATAGGTTCTAGGTTTGGGTTTAGGTTAAGGTTTAGGTTTAGGCTAAGGTTTAGGTTTAGGTTATAAGCTATAGGTTTAGGGAATTGCGAATAGGTTAAGGTTTAGGTTTAGGAAATCGGGTTCTGGTTCGAGATCGAGTTTAGGTTTAGGTTTTCAAGTTTAGGTTTAGGTTTAGGTTAGGGAGTTGAGATTAGGATTAGGTGTAGGTTTAGGTTTAGGGATTTAAAAATACATTTAGGTTTTAGGTTTAGGTTTAGGTTTTAGGTTATAGGTTAAGGTTTAGGTTTTAGGTTTAGGTTAAGGTTAGGTTATAGGTTATAAGTTTAGGTTATAGGTAAGTTAAGGTAGGTCATATGTTTTGGTTTAGGTTAAGATTATAGGTTTAGGTTAAGGTTTAGGTTTAGGTTTAGGTTTAGGTTAAGGTTAAGGTTTAAGTTTAGGTTATAAGCTCTAGGTTTAGGGAATTGAGAATAGGTTAAGGTTTAAGTTCAGAAAATCGGGTTCGGGATCGAGTTTAGGTTTGGGTTTTCAAGTTCAGGTTTAGGTTTAGGTTAGGGAGTTGAGATTAGGATTAGGTGTAGGTTTAGGTTTAGAGATTTAAGAATACATTTAGGTTTTAGGTTTAGGTTTAGGTTTTAGGTTATAGGTTATGGTTTAGGTTTTAAGTTTAGGTTAAGGTTAGGTTATAGGTTATAAGTTTAGGTTATAGGTAGGTTAAGGTAGGTCTTAGGTTTTGGTTTAGGTTAAGGTTTAGGTTTAGGTTAAGGTTTAGGTTTAGGTTATAAGCTATAGGTTTAGGGAATTGAGAATAGGTTAAGGTTTAGGTTTGGAAAATCGGGTTCGGGTTCGGGATCGGGTTTAGGTTTGGGTTTTCAAGTTTAAGTTTAGGTTTAGGTTAGGGAGTTGATATTAGGATTAAGTGTAGGTTTAGGTTTAGGGATTTAAGAATACAATTAGGTTTTAGGTTTAGGTTTAGGTTTTAGGTTATAGGTTATGGTTTAGGTTTTAGGTTTAGGTTAAGGTTAAGTTATAGGTTATAAGTTTAGGTTATAGGTAGGTTAAGGGAGGTCATAGGTTTTGGTTTAGGTTTAGGTTATAGGTTTAGGTTAAGGTTTAAGTTTAGGTTTAGGTTAAGGTTAAGGTTTAGGTTATAAGCTATAGGTTTAGGGAATTGAGAATAGGTTAAGGTTTAGGTTTAGGAAATCGGGTTCGGGTTTGGGATCGGGTTTAGGTTTGGGTTTTCAAGTTGAGGTTTAAGTTTAGGTTAGGGAGTTGAGATTAGGATTAGGTGTAGGTTTAGGTTTAGGGATTTAAGAATACATTTAGGTTTTAGGTTTAGGTTTAGGTTTTAGGTTATAGGTTAAGGTTTAGGTTTTAAGTATAGGTTTTGGTTATAAGTTTAGGTTTAGGTTTTATGTTTAGGTTAATGTTATAGGTTTTGGTTTAGGTTTAGGTTAGGTTATAGGTTAAGGTTTAGGGAATTGAATTTAGGTTATAGGTTATAGGTTATAGGTTATAGGTTTAGGTTTAGGTTATAGATTTAGGGATTTGAGAATAGGTTTAGGTTTAGGTTTAGGTTTAGGTTATAGGTTTAGGTTAAGGTGAAGGTTTTAAGTTTAAGTTTAGGTTAAGGTTATAGGTTTAGGTTTAGGTACATAGGTTTTTAGTTAAGGTTAAGGTTTAGGTTATAGTTATAGGTTTTGGGATTTGAGAATAGGTTTAGGTTAGATTCTAGGTTAAGGTTTAGGGAATTGAGTTTAAGTTATAGGTTCAGGTTATAAGTTATAAGTTATAAGTTTATGTTAAAGTTTAGGTTATAGGTTTTGGGATTTGAGAATCGGTTTAGGTTACAAGTATATATTTAGGTTAGGTGGTAGGTTAAAGTTTAGGAAATTGAGTTTAGGTTATAGGTTATAGGTTTAGGTTAAGGTTTAGGTTGTAGTTATAGGTTTTGGGATTTGAGAATAGGTTTAGGTTATAGGTTACGGGTGTAGTCCCTGCAAATACAGATATAAACACGGCCTGCTCCAATTGGTCAAGCCCTTCCAATGCTGTCCATAGGAAATGGACAGCTTCATCATGGTCATAACAGCGGTTCCCACCTTACAGGGACTCCCGCTCAACATCCGGATAGCTCCGACGCACATCTAGGTCTGCTCCATTAATTTTAAGCAAATACATAAACACGGCCTATCAAAATGGTCAGGCCCCTCCAATGCTGTCCACAGGAAATGGTCAGCTTCATCATGGTCATAACAGCGGTTCCCACCTTCCAGGAACCCCCGCTCATCCGGATAGCTCCGACGCACATCCGGGTCTGCTCCATTAATTTCGAGCAAATACATAAACACGGTCTGTCCAAATGGCCAAGCCCCTCCAATGGTCATAACAGCGCTTCCCACCTTCCAAGGACCCCCGCTCAACATCCGGATAGTTCCGATGCACATCCGGATATATAAATAGGTACAGTTTCAAAGAACATTATTAACAATATTTCAAATGCATACCTCCCTTAGAAAGTTCTTCAGTTGATCCTCATGAAAGTCCTAATTTGTAAGAACCTTAACGGCAACATCCTGCATTCCATGATTGAATAAATAAGAAGATGCATCACCTTTGCTTTTGAGTCAAACAAAAATGGGACAAAGAACCATGTAAGAAACACAAAGAAGAATGTGGATTTCTTTGAATATGATGGAGAGATTGGTCAAGGAACTGAACCACAAATTACTCTCATCAAGTTAGTTATCAGAATAACATTTCCAGAGAAGTTCCCTGCATTAAACACTTGCCTATGTAATTCAATTGTCTTTAGTAAAATCAAATTACTATCTTAAAAGAAATGTACGCCACACATGCGAAATGTCATTTTCAAATTCAACTACACTCGCTATTTTCAACTCTCACACGACCACTTCATTCCCTCACTATCTCCCTCGATTTTCTGACTCTCACCTCTCCGTCTCTCTCTTGAAGCAAAAAAGAAGAAGAAGACGAAAAAAAAACTCTTTTATGTTTTTTTAATCCATCTTCCATTTTCTTTTTAATAAGAAAATCCATATTTACTAATATTTCCATTTTTCTATTTTTCAAATGAATGAGTTCGGACTCCGAAAGCGTCAGCTCCAACACTTGTACTTTCAGCCCAAACCCTGACCAAGGACTCCAAAATTACCAAACTGTCATTGTGCGGGAACCCCCCAAATCTAGGAAAATCTAATGACTTGCAGTCAACTATTGCACAGTATATGAAATGGGAAGCTAATAGTGAACCAAAATGTCCATGCTTATGCAGTAAACCAGAAAGATAAATTGAAAACTTTCCAACAGTGTGCATTTTACCTGGTGAAGGCCTCCCATATTTGTATTGTTGGTTATTCATCCCTTTGTCTACAAGCCACAATCGACCAACAATTTCTATTGCTACCTGTACTCTGAAACCAACACAAATATAATTGGGAAACAATATAAGGAATAAGAAAAAATGAATTTACCTGTATACATCATTAAATGTTTCCCTATAAGGAGGTGATATTATATCTTTGATAGCCACAACCTGTATGACAGAGAAAAATGCAACCGATACAGTCTGTTACAATTCAAAGGAGAAAAAAGATTTGTGGCTGCACCGATATTCTAGTACATTACGAACGGCTGCCTACGTACCCAAAAAGTCAGATTGAGATCAAGCCACTATGTAGTTCTTTTTAATTAACCAAGTTACTAAAGGTCATAAATTTCATATTTAACAAAGTATCATTGAACTTCGTCTCAAATCGTTTCTGGTTGGTGCATTTAAAAAAATTCAAATACACAATCAATGTATATTCTTATTACATCTCGTACTGCAACAAGAGACAGCATTCTGTCAATACTTCAGTTACATTTGAAATTGAAATCTTTTAGTGACTTGGTTAATAAAAAATAAATGACAACAAGCCATAATTAATAAAAAGGATGCTAAAATAAATTGACACCCATATTGGGAAGTTGTTCTCCATGAAAAAACCAAGTTGTGTATGTCTGATCTATACCATTCATAATCAAATGCTTAAAAACTGTACTTAGTATTTTCTTCCCACACACATTACGACATCTAACACAAGGACAACTATACCAATCAACACCTCTCGAATTCCTTTTCGCAAAAATAATAAACGATTCAACGCCTTTAATGTATTCATCACTCAATATATCTTTCGTCATCCAATTCTTGCTTGGGGGCATCAAATCTATTTCTGATATCAAGTGCATGCATCATATAAAAAATGAGATACAATAAAAAAGAGGCTTTTCATAAACTGTCAAAACATGCCACACATGTGGTCACCAATCACAAAAAAAATAAAGATCGATATATATCCGCAAATATATGCACATGATTAGGTGTAGGTTTTAGGTTTTAGGTTATAGGTTACAGGCTACATCAAGTTATGAGTTTTCAAGCATTGACTCACATATGTAGACTAAAATATGAAAAGCAGTCTTACAATTCTTGCACTAAATGAAAATATGAAGTTTCAATCCACAAAAAGAAAGAAGTAATAATTCAGAAGTTATTTAGGAAACAAGAGCAGCAAAATGCAATAAACAATACCTGCTGTAATGAAGTTTTTTTCTTTTCATTAAAAAGGGCATATATTAACATCTTAGAAGATAACACCAAATCTGAAGTTTTTTTTTTTTTTTTTTTGAATGCAATGAAAAGGAACAACAAAACCAATAGCTCAATGCCTGCTATCAGAAGTTTACGTCAATTAATCTTTGGTCTTTAAAGGTCCTTTCACCATTTGAAGGGGTGTACTTAGAAAGTAAAGGGCTCTCAAATTTTTGACAAAAACGCAATGGTCCCTGTTGTCCTCTAAATCAATATATTGAACAATACATGTAAAAGTTCCCAAATGTCTGATGACTAGATGTGATGTAAAGACATGGGAGTGGTGGTAATTTCCTAGATAACCAAGCAATCTTACCTGCACCACCAAGTCTAGGTTTTGACTACATGACTCCCTGTCCATAAATTGATGATGGATCCATCAGTAAGGATCTTTGAGTTACACCCAAGTTGACATTACCTTTGATGTCCTATAAATTTCAAAATGTACATCTCATGGTGTAGATCTAATTAGTAAACTCTAGATTTGAAAGATCTCTTTATATCTTAGCTTTTGTATTTTGGCTTACAAAGAGATCTCTAAGGCCATATGTGTGGATAGAGTTGATCAATAATGAGATTGGAATCTGCTGTATAGAGATGCCATATCCAGGTGAACTAACAGGGAATCTACTACACTGCAGGAGAAATTACAGCAACTTGTGAATTTTCCAGAAGCTCAAATGTCACTTCCAGATATATGGTGTTTGAACTCCTATAAACTTGACTTATTGTCACATGACAGTAATACCCATATTCCAATAGCCCTTTTTTTGTTGAGAAACCAGTTCAACAATCAAACTGTATAATAAAACTTATAAGGAAAAAGCCAATATAAAGGAACTAAAGTACCAAAAAAACAATGTTCTTGCAGTAACACCTCACTTGCATGTCCACAAAATAGAATTGTATCCAATATGATCGAGGTGTCATACCTTCAATTAAATAACTTATAAACACATGCATGATGATCCATCCATCCATGATCTAACAATCCATCCATCTATCCATGCATGCATACACACGTACACACACATGCGTGATGATCCATCCATCCATGCATGTATGCATGCATACAGACATGCATAATCTGTCCATCCATGCATGCATGCATAGTGTACAACCAGTCCTTTGGAGTACAAACTCTGCCCAAGTGGTACACATGAAAACTACATACATTGCACGATATGATAAGGTTCTCAACAAATGAATAGCACATGATACAAATTACCTGTTCAACCATGGTGAAGCAGGGATTCATGTACATTTTAAAAATTGAAAACTAATTAGTAGATCAAGAAAATCCAAACCTTTCCAAAGGCAAAGTGAAGACTAGGCTATAGCAAAGAGACTGGAGTACCCTCAAGCATATGTAGAGCAAAAAGCTGAAAACACTGGCCTCTATTCACAATAACATGAGGCACAGAAAGCCAATTATAGCTTATTGGAAGCCAGACATGAACCTAGTGGAACAATAAATAGGAGCAAATCATGACAAAAAGTTGTCAAAGAGACAACAGAGCATAAAAATTATGTTGCACCACTTGATGTCACTCAAATTTTACCAACATGCCCATAAATGTCCATAACTATTCCACAACATTTAATTTGACACATTTCTAGAATGCTTATAGGGATGACTGTCAATCACCTTGACCAAAAGTGAACATTTACCACGTACCCTCAGGCACCATTTAACGGACCCTAATACATTACTTGAAAGAAGAAAACAACCTGTGACTTTATGAGAGTTTATCTAATTCCAACAGATGTCCTTCTGCAATGACTGTCACCAGAATCTGCCTCAAAATTTTGATGATCCCCTCATGAAGATCCAACCAGGATCCTAAAGCCGCAAACACCAAACAATATGAAACAGAGGATCTTGATCCGATTGGTTCCTACATACTTTTCACTATAGGTGACACATGCATAATTTTTTTTATATAAACAGATTTTGCATAATCAAATCTCAGCTGGACCAGTCTAGTGGCAGTTGTTGCATGCCTTCTGATTGGTACAATCAGCAGCAATGTGGCCTAGCTTGTAGCAGTTGTCGCAGAGCTTGGTGTCAAAAGCGGGTAAGACAGGCACATTTGGACAGTCTCTTGCAAAATGCCCCGGTAGGAGAATCTAACAGTAGGAATGCTGTGAACATGCATCTACAAATGCCAATGACAGCCCACCTCTTACTGCTACAACACAAACTCCAACCCACATAATCAAAGCAGAACAACCCTCTGCTCAGCTATATCCACACAAAACATCCCTTATTGAGCCATTTCATCAAACAATTAGCATGCATGAATTATAAGAGATATTATACAAGGGACTTTTTAGTTTTTACAAGTGTACCATTGTTTAGTGACCTAATAAAATGATGATATTATGGTGTCTATGCACCAAATATCTAAGAAGGGCTAAAAATCTGAATGGCAAAACAAAATCTAAGAGAGTGAAACAGAGAGAGAGAGAAATATAACCCTAATCTTAACAAAAAACAAAGAAAATGAGGTCATAGGAGAGAGCAACAGAGAGGAAGAGATCGAAATTGCAGGGAGGAGCAGCAAATTCCTTCGATTTTCAAGACATCAAACATGTGCGAATGACAGATCTGTGCTGATTCGAGTTCAAAAATTGTATTAAACAAATTACAAAAGAAAACTTTAAAAGGAAATCATACCTATGGAGAGGAGCCTCGGATTCCTTCGGTGCTTCACGGCTGTTGCAATGGAGGTCCAAGAAAAATGATGATATGAGGGAGATAGAAGAGACGGCGGAGATGCATTGGAGAGAGAGAGAGGGAGGAGATTATGAAAGATGGGGCAGAGATCGGGAGAGAGGGAGGGTTTAGGGAATGGAGAGAGAGACGACGGAGATGCATTGGAGAGAGAGAGAGAGGGAGGAGATTGCGAAAGATGGGGCAGAGATCGGGAGAGAGGGAGGGTTTAGGGAACGGAGAGAGAGAGAGAGAGAGAGAGAGAGAGAGAGAGAGAGAGGAAAATGAAGGGTTTTTGGGTGCGCGCTGTTTTGAGCGCGCGCCCATTTTTGGGCGAGACCATGGAAGGTGCTCTGTGGGCCCTACCATGATGTATGTGTTTCATCCATTCCGTTCATCCATTTTAAAAGATCAGTTTATAGCTTTACGCCAAAAATTAGAGGGATATAAATCTCAGGTGGTCCACACCACATGAGAACAATAGTGATTGGATATCCACCATTAAAATCCTCCTAAGGCCCATTGTACTGTTTATTTGACATCCAATCTGTTGATTTGGTCATATAAGACCAGATGAAGGGAAAAAAACAAAAATCAGCTTGATCCATAACTTTTATGGCTACTAAAATGTTTTTAATGGTCGACACTCATTCAACACTGTTTCCTTTAATGTGGTCCACTTGAGATTTGGATATATCTCATTTTTGGTCTCATATTGTAAAATTATCTGTAAAAATATATAGACGGCATGGATGAAACACATACATCATGGTGGGGGCCACAAACCACCGACCACGAGTCATTGGCCGGTGTTAAGGGGAGTACTGTCGAGGCACTGTAACTTATAGTGCTTCTGGTTGTATTCAGACACTTAGAAGGTCCAATCGGTTGATCTCAACCGTCTATTAAGTTCAAAACACATTTTTTGGGCTACCTTGAAAAATATTTAAACTGAACGAGTGATATAATCTATGATTAATTTGGCCTTTTTCTCTAACCATCCTTTTTCCAAGACATGGATAGGATGCTTTCAATTGGCTAACAAAAGTGATTCTTTTGACTCATAAGCAATCCATGATGATCCCTAAAAATTTGATGAATCAAATTGTTGATCGGACCTACTTTTTTGTAAATGATCTTGACCGTCCATTTTTAAGACCATTGATCAAATCCTTTTTTTTTAGTTAGATCAGTATGATTTATCCATGGTAGCCTATGAAATATGAGTTGGACCTAATAAACAGTCTAGATCAATGGATTGTACTCACAAATTTCCTAATACAACTAGGAGAACTGTAGAGCACTGTAAATAGTGTTATAAGAGCACCAGAGCATTTTCTCAAATGCTATTATAGGTTAGGAAGTAGAGAAACGATTTGATACACCGGCTCTATCGAAGTTATGAAACAGCATCTTCTTTTCCATCAACCTGTCAAATAGGTAAAATAAATGTGGGCCACACCATGGTGGTCATTTGATATGAAATCAGGTGAATCCAAACATAGATCGGGGAAATAACGTCAAATATCAATGGACGACCATTATTGTGACATAACTTACATGTGTGGAGCTTTCTGTGAGTGGAACGGCTAGATTTTCATAATAAATTATTATCATTGTGTGGGACACATTTTGTACGGATAGGATTTACTAGATATGGGATAGAATGGAGGAAAAAGTTATATCATAACTTATGATCAGCAGCGAGGTCTGATATTTTGCTTCGATGATGTAAACTTGGTTGATTGCATCTGACGGAAGCCATGATCGAATGGTTGATAAAAGAGGAGCAAACCCCAATACCAAATGGTTTTGGGATCATTGCCTCAGCGTATGTAGAGAAGGGTGAGATGGGGAAGGCGGTGGAATATATGAAGAGGGCGATTTCGGTATTTCTAGGGAATGAAGGATGGAGGCCAAACAATAGGGTGGTTTCCACTTCCAGTGTGTTGGGTTGGTTGGGTGACAAAGGTGATGCTGAAGGGACAAAAGCTTTCGTGCGTTTGTTGAGTGCTGTGATTCCAATGAATAGAGAGACGTATCATGCATTAATCAAGGCGAATGTTAGAGCAGAGAAGGATTGCATCTACTAAGATGCCCTGGTAATTTATTATTTTTTAATTTTTTTCAAATTTTTCAAAATTTTTTTTGTAAAAAATTCTAAAGCGATTCGAATATTGCCCCATCCGATCGGACTCGGTTTTCCTGACTGAGTCGGACTCAGATCGGATCAAGACATGTATACTTCGGGTCGGTTCGAGGCCGGCGACACAAACTTGGTCCCGGTTTGGATCAAGTTCGGGTTAAGCCATTGAGATTTCGGATCTGATCGGGTTGGACCTAATCCGGTCCGACTCGGACCGATGCCCAGCTCTAGTATTAACTTATAAATAGGTTGGATCTCAAATAAACATCGTGGCGGGCCCTAAGAAGGTTTCAATAGTGGGTGTCACTATCCCACTCTTTTCTATGGTGGGTCCACTTGAACTTTGGATCTGCCCCGTCAGTCAGATGCACCATTCCATGGTGGGCCACGAGCTTAAAAATAAAGTCAATCCATGACTTGGGTGGTCCACACCACATACTATAGTTGAGAGGGTTACCCTCCCATTAAAACATTCATAATCATTTATCAGGCCCACCTACATGTGGTTCATAGATCCAGCCCATTCATTATGTGTGTCCCACTTGGATGAGGAGTCAGACGAAGTTTCATACACATCTAAAACTCATGTGGGCGCCACCAAATTCTTTTATATGTTTTAGGGATGTCTTCGCATAGTTTTAGATGCTATGGCCCACCTGAGTGTGGTATACAACTAATTTTTGGACTTAAAGGGGATACATCAAATGCATGGTGTTGATGTTTTACACACATCATGGTGGGGCAAACAAATTAACCTCATGGGAAGTTCCCATGAGGTGACCTTATAGTACCATTTCACTATTTAGGTAACTCCTTCATGGGTGTTACTCTTACTGTGTAGGGCCCACCTTGATATATTTTATGTATATCGACACCGTCCATATATTTTTCCATCATATTTTAGGATGTAATTTCAAATCACAAGAACTCAATAATCTCAGGTGGGCCATTCCAATCAAAACAATGATGAATAACTATTAAAAACCTTTTGAAGGCCACAAAGGTTTTGGATCAATTTGATCATTGTAGTTTACATTCATCTAGAACTTCTTTACATTATCAACAAGTTGGATTGCAAATAAACATTACAAAAACCTTACGATGGGCTCTTTATAATTTTTAATGGCGAGGTCCTATATTGGTCCGCTTAAGATTTAAATCTACACAATTTTTTACACCTGGCCCAAAAATGGGTTAGAGAAACATAGGGGCGCCGGTAAGGATATACAACACATCTCACTTTTGTTATCTAACTTTTTAATTTTTCTTGTCAAAATAAAAAATCTAGTTTTCTTTTTTTAAAAATATATATTTTTTTACAATTTGTCAATTTTTTCACAATTTTGTTTAATTTCTTAAATTTTCTTTTTCAAAATATCAATTTTTTAATCTCAATTTTGTTATATAACTTTTCAATTTTTCTTGTCAAAATGCAAAATCTAGTTTTCTATTTTAAAAATATATTTTTTTCAATTTGTCAAAATTTTCACAATTTTATTTAATTTTTTAAATTTTCTTTTTCAAAATATCATTTTTTTTATCGAAATCTTGTTATATAACTTTTTAATTTTTTTGTCAAAATACAAAATCTAGTTTTCTTTTTTAAAAAATATATTTTTGTTACAATTTGTCAATTTTTTCACAATTTTGTTTAATTTTTTATATTTTCTTTTTCAAAATATCATTTTTTTATCGAAATCTTTTTTTTTTCAAAGTTATCAACATTATTCAAAGTTCTTAATTTTTTTTTTCAAAATCTAGATTTTTATAAAATCACAGTTTTTTTTTTTCAAAATTTAAATTTTTCTTAACATTGTTAATTATTTTTTCTAAGCTTCTTAACTATTTTTTTTTTTCGAATTTCATAAATTTTTTGTTGTTTTGATCTGAGCATTAGAGACGGTTTAAGACCATCTCTAATGCAGACAGTCTTTGAAAGTCTGAAATGACCCTATAAGACGGCTAAGGACCGTCTCTAATAGAGACGGTCATTGACAGTCTCTAACAGATACGGTCTTTGATAGTCTCTAATAGGGACGGTCATTGACATTCTCTAATAGAGACGGTCTTTAACAGTCTCTTATAGAGGTCTTTAACAGGGATAAAAGACGGCTACGGACCATCTCTAATAGAGACGGTCTTTGACCGTCTCAGATTACAAGTAAAAGACGGCCATTGACCGTATCTAATGCAGACGGCCACTGACCGTCTTAGATGACCGCATATAAGACGGTCAAGGACCGTCTCTAATGTGGACAGCCAATGACCGTCTCAGATGACCCATATAAGATGGTCAACGACCGTCTTAAATGATTTGTGGACGTTCAAATTTTTAAGACAATATTAAGGACGGTTAGGGGCCGTCTAAAATTTTAGAGACGGTTTACGATCGTCTCTAAAGCGTCTTTAAACCAAGCAATTTTAGAGACGGTCCAGAACCGTCTCTAAATCCGTCCTTTTTTTCCATTTTTCACGTAGTGAGGGTGGATGTGGCATGATCTAGAATGAGTCTGCTAATCACCGTGGGGCGTCCATGTTGCTTTGAAATCTAGTCCATCCATTTGAAGTGGGCCAAACTTCTCCAGAGGTAAAGGTTGCTAGGAAAGGGAGGGCTATGGACTACATACATTTGAAGTACATGATGGCTCACAGGAGAACTTGTTTCCTATAGTATGGTACACCCGATAATTAGACCTGCTACATATTTGAGATAATATCTTAAAATTAAATTATTATTTTTTAAGTACGGACGTCATGGATATAGAATACATACAGTGAGGTGGGCCCCACAAAAAGTGTTGCACCGTCTTAGGTAAGGTTGAGGTCTTACCAACTATTGAGGACTACTCACACGTTAAGATGGGTCCGCATTATGTGCCCACCATTTTTATTTTTTTTTTTATTGATGATCCATGTCATTCATTCGAATGTACAAATTATTTTGTGTTGAGCCTACAAAATGAGGCAGATCAAATAATCAAGTGGTCCACACCGTCTTAGATTCCATTTAATGGTCCATATTTTATCCACTACTGAGGCTTTCTATGGCCCACTGACTAATCAAATTTGCCTCGTTTTAGATATGATGATATAAAAGGAGATGGAAAAACTGATGAACGGTATTGATCAACAAAGTTAATGTAGGTGGGCCCCATTTCAACCTTCCAAAGGGAAGTGGATTGGCTGGTGTACCTCACACCAGCTATATAGCTGTTGTATTTATGTCAGCAAGTTTTGCGGGTCTGATCATGAGGTATGTGTTATATCTAAACCGTCCATCCATTTGGCGAGCTCGTCTTAAGGCTTGTGACTAAAAATAAGACAGATCTAACTATCAAGTGGACCACACTGAAAAAAGCAGTGGGGGATTGAACGTCTACCATTGAAACCCTTTTTGGGGTCACAGCAGTTTTGGATAAATATGGAAAAAAAATCCTCTTCATTCAGGTCTTTGTGACCTAATGAACAGATTGGATGGAAAATAAACGTTATGGTGGGCCCTAGGAATTGTTTAACGGTGAAAATCATTATCACTGCTGCTATTTGTGGTGTGGTCCAGATGATCTTTGGATATGATTCATTTTTTGGATAATGCTCTAAAATGATCTCTAAAAACAGATGAACGATGTAGATATAATAAATACATCACTGTGGGGCCCACGTAACTTTGATCTCCTTTGAACCGTTCGTACAACTCGGAGCTTGAGAAGCACCAGTGCTCATCTTCGTACGACACATACCTACGACAGCTATATAACTGGTGTGAGGTACACTAGCCAATCCACTTCCCTTCTGAAGGCCTTGCCAACTTAGGTTTAAAGTTACTCTAACCCGGGTGGTAGACTCTCAGGAGTTTCAACACCTGGTTGAGGGTTCGAGTACCCATAGGTGGTGAAATTCCACTATAGCGTGTGTGAGGGTGTGTGTGCGTGTTTTTTTTTTTTTAATAATAAAAAAATAAAAGTTGTAATAAAAAAATTGAGTGAGGGTGGTATGGTAAAATTAGAGACTGATTGAGAATCCAAAGACTGCATGATGCAAGTAGGCTTCTTCTTCTCTCCTTTTTTTTTTTTCCCTATAACTCCTTTGTGAAATGACGAAAGTAGTAGATCGGGCCTCATTCTGATTATAGTTAAAGAAATAATGTTTCCTAAGATACTCATATGTAAGAGAGCCCCATGTGTTAAAGCAAGATGTGCGTGATCTAATCCATGCATCTTATGGGCTTAACCACCCAAATGCTCTTATTTGTCCCAAACTCAACTCTAAACCCAAACCCAATCAGATCTAAGCTTGGGTCTTTAAGAGCTAGACCCAAGCTTGAAGGGAATTAGACATGGGAAGACCCTAACTTTGGTTGGCCCCATACAAGGTACTATAGGAGCTAACCAGAACCTGATAAATTGACAGCCCTACTAATATGCATTTTACTGCATTAAAAGTTATACCGCGTTCCCTCCCAAAGTATGCATTTCACTAATTATTATCTAACAATTAAGACTGTTGATCCAATTGGACACTACATGGATGAAATACATTTCCAATTTTCAGAGGTTGGACAACTTTAATGGAAGGTTGTTTGGTGCATGATCCCTGTATATGTGGAACGCAACAAGTTGCGTTATGAACGGCTTCCATAAAATTACGCTTGTTGGATGTCTTGATACATGGGAAGTGATCCACCATCCAGCTTCCCCTCAAATGTACAAATACTTGAAGTCCCACTTTCAAAGGGTGGCAATGGGTCGAGATAGACTGGGTCCAAGCAGCGGCCTAATTTTAATTGAGCCCAAAATTCAATTAGATGAATGGAATAGATGGCAAATAACCATAACGATGAGCTGCACAAAGCTAAGGTATGGTCGACCTGTGTTTCAGATTGACTTGATATTTGCGTCCCAAGGTGAGGGAGACCCAAATTCCCTGCCAACATTAGGTAGCACACATGATGGATAGGGTGGTTCTCCTGCACATTCCCGTAGTCAAGCAAACCTCTAAATCAGGCTGATAGAAGATTGACAGGCCTTATATTATAAGCTCATACTAGACTTGTATTGGGCTGGGATCCATACACATGTAATAGACCCATTCCATAAAATTATATATATTTGATATGCGGCAATTATTCTAGTAAAGAAACTTATCCCATACACATGTAAGATACCCTGTCTACACGACATGCATGTGTCAAAGTGACACATGTGTGTGATCTAATCCATCCATAGTGTAGGGCTAACCAAATGCTCCTAATTGTCATCAACCCAACTCAAACTTAGATCCAAAAACCCCATAGGTACTCAATGGGTATCTCAACACCAATTAGATCTAGGTCCGAATCTCTAATATCTAGACCCAGACCTGGCTCACCTAGGTTCGGGTACTAACCCGACCCATTGACAGCTTGGGCGAAGTTAAGTTGGGTATATAAATTAAAATTGATTGCCACCAATTATGATGGCTATCAATTTTGATGGTAAAAACAAAAAGGGTAGTGGAGTATAAATTTTGGTTTATTTTCCATCTCACGTTGTCCAAATTATCATAGGTAGTGGATTAGGTGGTTAACTATTTCTTTTTATTTAAAAGAAATTAAAAAATATATATATGTAATTTACTTTTTCTCCTCTAAACCACTGCATATATAAAACATAAAAATATTTGAAGAAAGAACTGAACATGAAAGATCACACATGTTTGCTGACTAGGACAATCACAGACAGTAAAATTTGTCCAATCACTACAATTTTTTACCTATAGCCCATCAGCATGGCTGAGGTATCAGATCAGTGGCCCGATCACTATGGCTCCCATGTGTGCCTTAATCAATGGCCATACCAAAATAGAAATGCAAAAATAATACAGATTTAACTAAAAAAAGGTGAAGAGTGATGTAGCAAGGATCCTTCATTCTAAGATGTTTTTGGGTGACTAGAGTATTAAATAACTCCTCTAGCTTGAAACAATGATAGCAAACTCCTGATTTTCCAAATGAGTCTATGATTTTAATGGACTTCATATGCGTAATGTATGCTACATCTACCATTAATCATGAGCCTCTTTACATAGCCACCTGGCATGCATTGGATGTCCAACCTTGCATGCATCAATTGGCTCTCCTTGAATGAGAGAGAGAGAGAGAGAGAGAGAGAGAGAGAGAGAGAGAGAGAGAGAGGAGGAGGAGGAGGAGGAGGAGGAGGAGGAGGAGGTAAAGGTCCACATTCTACCCAAACATTTGCCTCCTAGGATAAGGTTGACGGTACCACCTTTTTGGGTTAGGTTACCTATAGAATAGAGCCACCTAATCCATAATTTAGATGTCCCACACATGCTTGCATAACCACATATGAACTTGATCAAATTGGTCATAGGGTTGGAATCTTCCTCTTTTGGATTTTTTTTGGAAGTACCCCACCTATAATGCCCTCAATCAGATCAGTGATCCAGATCATTGAACAATGGGGTGCCCATGTATTTGTTGAGACTTGAGGACTTCCTAATTTCTCTCCATAATAAGTCTAGAAATGGAAAGTTAAATAAATATTTCCAACAATAATAAAGCATTAATATCTGTTTATACACATTAAGTGATTTTTTAATTGACGTACGGGAATAACATCTCAAAGAAGTTGCTTGAGATATGTTATACTTCCAGAATAACTTATTAATGGACGGTGGACAACTAATCAAAGCAAAATATTGTATTATAAGACCTTTTAGATTTTGTTTAGATGTAAGGTGTGTGAATCAAATTAACCATGCGACAATACCATGCCCAACACAATTGCCTTTTGAAATCAATAAAAATTGAATTGAATATTTCTTTCATATAGCTAGAAAAAGGATAATTAACAACTTACATAGCTACAAAGAAATATGCAAATTAATATGAAATGCAAGCAAGGAACAAAACCATTTTCGAAGGAAGACAGAACCTTAAGCCACCATTTAAGTTGGAGAAATGAAGTAAGAGACTAAAAGGCTACTGCATCTGGATGTTGACTTAGCGGATGGGTCCGTAAGAAATAAATTGATAATTTTAACGGGGCAATGCGATCATGAATGACTTCAACAAGAACTTGTATGCCACTAAGAACATGAATTGGATGGGATCTTGATAGATGATCTTATCGCCTTGAATGGTGAGGGAGACCTATGATTGTAGATTGAATATGGTAGATGATTTAATAAGATGACACAATACGGGACGTTGTTGTGCGTCTTTGAACAAATTAATGATATGCACCATCTGAGGCACGTTAGCCAACAGATCTTTAGGCAAGTGAGGTTATTGGCATGACAACTGTTGATCTATGACCAACCTGGGAAAAGCATATAATGTAGCAAGGAAGTACATGTTTGGATCAAAGCTAGTAACAAAATACTCAAAATAGCCCATGCAATTTTCTCTACTAGAAGAAATGCTAGTGAAGTAAAGATGTTGTTGATCTACGACCAACTGGGGAAAAGCATATAATGTAGTAAGGAAGTACATGTTTAGATCAAAGCTAGTAACAAAATACTCAAAATAGCCCATGCAATTTTCTCTACTAGAAGAAATGCTAGTGAAGTACAGATGCTAAGGCTGTGGAGAGACTTTTTTTTTTAAAGGGGGAGAAAGAAACAACTGAGCCCAGGCCATTTAACAAAATCCCTCTATTAGTGATGGAGATGGCTGGAAAATTCTGGACCAGTTATCCAATTAGAAGACGTGGTGGTCTCTCTCTCTCTCTCTCTCTCTCTCTCTCTCTCCCCCCCCCCCCCAAATCGTACACTATTAAGAGGTAAACGTGATGAGAAGGAAACTACAACAATTAACAGAGGTTGGAAGGAAATCATAACAACAGTCGAGGACACTTTAAGCTTTTGCTTCTGAACCACCACCCTCTGTTGGGTCTTCTGCCTTCTTTGTCGCCTCTGTTGTTTCGCCATCATCTTCATCCTTGTCATCATCCATGTCAAAATCATTTGCACCACCCAGGTTTAAGTTCGAGAAATCCATGCCACCAAAGTCCATGTCATCTCCAGATTTGTGTTCCTGCTCTTCATCTTCATCAACCCATTTGTCCTAATCTACTTTCAAAAACACAGGAGGCTTCCCTTCCTGCTTTAACAGCCTACTCCATTTCTTCTTAGTTTTTTTCACAAGGTAACATATATTCATCACCCCAATGCTACCCTTGCTCTCATCCGCATTAACTTTATCATGCAAGTCGATGTCAACTTCATAAGGGATCTTGTCAGCACCACTAGTGGCAGAAAAAAAAGAACTTCCCTTCTGGTTACAGATTGAGCTTTACATCTTTAGCATCTGGTAATTCAATAGTGATGTAAACTTTATCAGACCTCTGGGCCTCCTTCACAGTTGGAAATGAGAAAAACAGAAGGTTGTGGAGAGACTTAGTGGGCATTCTTTGTAAAGAAGATCTATGTTCAAATAGCATGTGAGATTGAACCCCAGTACAATTAACATGATGAGGTGTACTTGATTCCACCTATTATTGTCTTCACACATATCAAATAGAATTAATATGATTTCCCCCATCAGGACCTAGACCAAAAATCAGGTTGGTCCATACTATCTTGTGAGCCACGTGTATCACACAAATGAATACTTAAGAAACTATAAAGAAAAAAAAATAAAAAAGATAAGTTGCACGGTTTATATTTCAATCTACTTGTGCAACCTGTTGATTTTAGAGCCAAGGCATGGATGATCAGAGTGGAGATGATCATAGTGGGGACATGGATGAGTGGCCCATATCTTTCACATGTTTACAACTTGCATATTTCCGTAAATATGTCATCATGCAAATAGCATTAGATCTGAATTTTCGAAAAAAGAAAGAAAAAGAAAATTTTAGTTTTACAAAAATACTACCTACTTATTATAGAATTTACGTTCTAGTACCTTGCTTAAGTTACCTCATTAATTTAAGTAATTATCAATAGAGTACCTTCAATTAGAATTATTACGAAGTTAGGCTTTGTTCTTGCAAGCAAGGGAGTGAGCAACTTGGATGGGCCCTAAAATGATGTTTATGTGAAATCCACCCCCAACAAGTAGGTGCATTACCCATGTTAGACCAATAGACTAAAAAGTTAGTCCCATCTGTGATTTTAGTGGACCACACAATTGGAAATAATGTACAATGCAACCCTCATTCTCCAAATTCTCACTACGTGAAAAATGGAAAAAAACGACGGATTTTGAGACGGTTCTGGACCGTCTCTAAAATTGCTTGGTTTAAAGATGCTAGTC
Organism: Magnolia sinica; assembly: GCF_029962835.1. Taxonomy (NCBI): domain Eukaryota; kingdom Viridiplantae; phylum Streptophyta; class Magnoliopsida; order Magnoliales; family Magnoliaceae; genus Magnolia; species Magnolia sinica. The sequence goes on from NC_080581.1 coordinate 33,398,551, forward strand.
ATCTCTAAAATTTTAGACGGCTCTTGACCGTCCTTAATATTGTCTTAAAAATTTAAACATCCACAAATCGTTTAGGATGGTCATTGACCGTCTTATAAACGGTCATTTGAGACGGTCATTGGTCGTCCGCATTAGAGTCTTTGACCTTTTTACATGCGATCATCTGAGAAGGTCATTAGTCGTCTGAATTAGAGACGGTCATTGGCCATCTTTTACTTATAATCTGAGACTGTCAAAGACCGTCTCTATTAGAGACGGTCCTTAGCCATCTTATAGCCCTGCCAAAGATCGTCTTTATTAGAGACTGTCAAAGACCGTCTCTATTGGAGACTGTCGAAGACCGTCTCTATTAGAGATGGTCCTAAACCGTCTTATAGCCCTGTCAAAAATAATGCTAATGTCAAAAATTAAGAAACTCAAACAAATTATGAATTTCGAAAAAAAAATAGTTGAGAAGCTTAGAAAAATAATTAACAATGTTTAAGAAAATTTTAAATTTTGAAAAAAAAAAACTGTAATTTTATAAAAATCTAGATTTTGAAAAAAAAAAAAGTTAAGAACTTTGAATAATGTTGATAATGTTGAATAAAAAAATTTCGATAAAAAAATAATATTTTGAAAAAGGAAATTTAAAAAATTAAACAAAATTGTGAAAAAATTGACAAATTGTAAAAAAATATATATTTTAAAAAAGAAGACTAAATTTTGTAAAAAAAAAAAATGTTAAATTTATTTATAATAAAAATGATATTTAGTTACAAGAGTAAATATATATATATATATATATATATATATATATATATACATTTTGAAAAAAAAATGTTAAATTCATTTATGAAAAATAAAATTACTAAATTATTAGGCACATCCACTAATTGAACCTTTAATCATTTTTGGACAATCTAATCAGTTCAAATAAAAGAGTAAATAACTTCAGATGTTTAAATCAAATTTCACTGAAATTGTTGATCAATCTTGTATGCCCAATATCTTTCTCATATGTAGCCTGATTGAGGCAAGTAACTAGTCAAATTGAGAGTATTGATAGTAAAATAGAGTGAATGGACTAGACATGTAAAATGGGCTAAATATTCTGGTTAAAATTGTGACCCAACTTAATTACTAACCTCGTGAGAACTAAAGAATTGATGTTAGTAAGTTTTGTGGGCCCCATCGTGATGTGTGTCAAACATCAACACCGTGGATTTGATGTGTCCCCTTTAGGTTATGAGATATCTTAAAAATCATTGGTAAACGAAACTCAAGTGGGCCATACCATTTAAAACTATGTGAAGACATCCTAAAAAATATAAAAGCACTTGGTGGGGCCCACATGAGTTTTGGATGCGGTTGAAACTTGGTCTGACCCTTCATCTAAGTGGGACACACATAATGAGTGGGTTGGATATGTGAATCATGAGTGGGTTGGATATGTGAATCACATTTAGGCAGGCCCAATATATGATTATGAATGTTTTAAAGAAACCTTTCTCCACTACATTTAAGTGAGTTACTCGTTACCTTTACCAGAGTAAACTCTGTGGGGTTCATCGTTATTTATTTATTTTATTCACTCCATTCATCCATGTTAATAGATAATTTGAGGTCTAAAGAACAAAAAGGAAGCATATCCAAAGCTCAAGTGGACCACACCACAGGAAATAGTGTGATTGAACCTCTACCATTTAAAATTTCTTGGAGGCCATAGAAGTTTTGGATCAAGCTGATGTTTGTGTTTTCTATTCATTTATATATTTTTGATATTATAAACAACCTTTAACTGTTTTTGGACAATCTGATCAGTCCGGACATGAAGAGTAAATAACTTCAAATGTTTAAATCAAAATTCACTCAAATTGTTGATCAATCTTGTTTGCCTAATATCTTTCTCATATGTAGTATGATCGAGGCGAGTAATAACTAGTCAAATTGAGGGTAATGATCAATAAAATAGAGTGAATGGATGGTGTCGATATACATAAAATATATCAAGGTGGGCCCTACATGGTTAGAGTAACACCTATGAAGGGGCTACCTAAATAGTGAAATGGTACTATAAGGTAACCTCATGGGAACTTCCCATGAGGTTAATCTGTGCGCCCCACCATGATGTGTGTAGAACATCAACACCATGCATTTGATGTGTCCCCTTTAAGTCCAAAAATCAGTTGTATACGAAACTCAGGTGGGCCATAGCATCTAAAACTATGCGAAGACATCCCTAAAACATATAAAAGCATTTGGTGGGGCCCACATGAGTTTTGGATGTGTATGAAACTTGGTCTGACTCCTCATCCAAGGGGGACACACATAATGAATGGGCTAGATCTATGAACCACATCTAGGTGGGCCCAATTAATGATTATGAATGTTTTAGTGGGAGGGTAACCCTCTCAACTATAGTATGTGGTGTGGCCCACCCAAGTCATGGATTGACTTTATTTTTAAGCTTGTGGCCCACCATGGAATGGTGCATCTGACTGACGGGGCAGAACCAAAGTTCAAGTGGACCCACCATAGAAAAGAGTGGGATAGTGACACCCACTATTGAAACCTTCTTAGGGCCCACCGCGATGTTTATTTGAGATCCTACCTGTTTATAAATTAATACTAGAGCTGGGCATCAGTCCGAGTCGGACCGGATTGGGTCTAACCTGATTAGATCCGAAATCTCAATGGCTTAACCCGAACCCGATCCGAACCGGGACCGAGTTTGGGTCGCCGCCCTCAAACCGACCCAAAGTATACGTGTCCTGATCCGATCCGAGTCCCACTCGATCAGGAAAACTGAGTCGGATCGGTTGGGGTACTATTCGGATCGCTTCAGATTTTTTTACAAAAAAAATTTTGAAAATTTTGATAGAAAAATAAATTACCAGGACATCTTGGTAGATGCAATCCTTCTCTGCTCTGACATTCGCCTTGATCAATGCATGATACGTCTCTCTATTCATTGGAATCACAACACTCAACAAACGCACGAAAGCTTCTGTCCCTTCAGCATCACCTTTGTCACCCAACCAACCCAACACACTGGAAGTGGAAACCACCCTATTGTTTGGCCTCCATCCTTCATTCCCTAGAAATACCGAAATCGCCCTCTTCTTATATTCTACCACCTTCCCCATCTCACCCTTCTCTACATACACTGAGGTGATGATCCCAAAACCATTTTGTATCAGGGTCTGCTCCTCTTTTATCAACCATTCGATCATGGCTTCTGTCAGATGCAATCAGCCAGGTTTACATCATCGAAGCAAAATATCAGACCTAGCTGCTGATCATAAGTTATGATATAACTTTTTCCTCCATTCTATCCCATATCTAGTAAATCCTATCCGTACAAAATGTGTCCCACACAATGATAATAATTTATTATGAAAATCTAGCCATTCCACTCACAAAAAGCTCCGCACATATAACTTATGTCACACCAACGGTTGTCCATTGATATTTGACGTTATTTCCCCGATCTATGTTTGGATTCACCTGATTTCATATCAGATGACCACCATGGTGTGGCCCACATTTATTTTTCCTATTTGACAGGTTGATGGAAAAGAAGACGTTGTTTCATAACTTCGATAGAGCCGGTGTATCAAATCGTTTCTCTACTTCCTGACCTATAATAGCAATTGAGAAAATGCTCTACAGTTCTCCTAGTTGTATTAGGAAATTTGTGAGTACGATCCATTGATCTAGACTATTTATTAGGTCTAACTCATATTTCATAGGCTACCATGAATAAATCATATTGATCTAACTAAAAAAAAATATTTGATCAATGGTCTTAAAATGGATGGTTAAGATCATTTACAAAAAAGTAGGTTCGATCAACAATTTGATTCATCAAATTTTTAGGGACCATCATGGATTGCTTATGAGTCTAAAGGATCACTTTTGTTAGCCAATTGAAAGCATCCTATGTCTTGGAAAAAGGATGGTTAGAGAAAAAGGCCAAATTAATCATAGATTATATCACTCATTCAGTTTAAATATTTTTCAAGGTAGCCCAGAAAATGTGTTTTGAACTTCATAGATGGTTGAGATCAACCGATTGGACCTTCTAAGTGTCTGAATACAACTAGAAGCACTATAAGTTATAGTGCCCCGACAGTATTCCCCTTACACCGGCCAATGACTGGTGGTCGGTGCTCTGTGGCCCCCACCATGATGTATGTGTTTCATCCATGCCATCCATATATTTTTACAGATAATTTTACAATATGAGACCAAAAATGAGATATATCCAAATCTCAAGTGGGCCACATTAAAGGAAACAGTGTTGAATGAGCGTCGACCATTAAAAATATGATCAATAGCCATAAAAGTTTTGGATCAAGCTGATTTTTGTTTTTTCCCTTCATCTGGTCCTGTATGACCAAATCAACAGATTGGATGGCAAATAAACAGTACAGTGGGCCTTAGGAGGATTTTCATGGTGGATATCCAATCACTATTGTTCTCATGTGGTGTGGACCACTTGAGATTTATATCCCTCTAATTTTTGGCATAAAGCCCTAATAAGATTTGTAAAAATGGATGGACAACATGGATGAAACACATACATCATGGTGGGGCCCACAGAGCACCGTCCAGTCTTGCCCAAAATTGGGCGCGCGCTCAAAACAGAGCCACGGCCAAACCTACCCCCATTTTCTCTCGCCGCCCTCCCTCTTTCTTCCTCTCTCTCACCCCTGCCCTCCGCGCGCCATCATTTAGCTCTCTCTCTCACCCTCTTCTTCTCCCATGATCTCTCTCCTTCTCAATCTTAGATCTCTCTAGATCTATCTCTCCTTCTCCCTCTCCCTCTCGATCTCTCTCTTAAGATGCCTCTCCCTCTCTCTCTCTCTCTCTCCCGATCTACTTCTCTCCCCCTCTCTCTTGCGATCTGCTTCTCTCTCTCTCTCTCTCTCTCTCCGACTCTCGATTTGCAAGCCTTAACCCGCATCCACCAGCCGCTAAAACCCGCCGCATCTCTGGTCATCAACAGCAATAGAAAGTTGTTGAGCTCCCACCTGTTGCCAATTTGAAAAGGTGATGTTGCATTTTGATTTTTAGTTTTCATTTTGGTTATGAATCTCTATTTGGATGACTAGATCATGGAAAGTTGTTTTGAGAATTTTTACATGTAAGGTGTATGTTGATATGCTTGTGAGAATATCATTCCAAATTTTATTTGTGATCTGATTGGAAGCCCATGAGGATCCCCACCTGATGCAAATGTTTTATCCCCACCGACCACCTGCTGTATGCAGCTGGGCCACCGTGATGTATTTTTTTATCCAGGCCAGCAGGGTCATCCACCTGTGGATGCTGCTGGACTGACGTAAGGGATAACGTGCCCCATGCTACATTGTATGTTTCCATCTCTCAAAAGCTCTATTGTATCTCTTCTTTTATCTGTAAATAACTATTTGTTTCATCTACTAATCAACCAACCAGAATCATTCATCTACTGATATTTTCAAACTCTTCCAGTTAAACTGCTTGCTGTAGTATAATCCACTGAATCTCTATTGCAGCTGATAATCTGCAACTTTTTTTCTTTTATTTTTTGCATCCAGTTGTCATCCATTCTTGTTGCATTTAATTAGGTTGTTTTTCTTGATAATGGTGTGCTGACCCTTCTAATAAAAAACTTGCTATTATTAGGTCTCTTCAGGGAAATAGGCTTACTGGGAAGATTCGAAAAGTGATAGGACTCATGCAAGCTCTTGCTGTTTTGTAAGTTTTGTACTGTCTTCCCAAATTCTTTTCATTTTTTTTTTTAAATTTCTTTTCTTCCTAAATAACTGCATGCATCTTTTATTATGCTGTGAAGAAAACATTCCAGTGGGTGCCACTTTTGTATTAGTATTAACCTTCAATGTCGGCTTTCCATTAAACTATCATCATTATCTTAAGCTTTCATGTAGCAATCTGGGTTGTGCTTTAAATGCTTGGCAGAAGTCCTATGATATATCTGCTGACCATACCACACGCTCTCTCATTTACCTGGCATTGGAATTGGACATGGGAGAGGTGCATGCCCATGACACTGACAGCGTTATAGATTGAGCTGGGCACTAAGGTTGCAGTCAAGACAGACATGACCCAACCAGACTTAAAGCCTGAACACTAATGACATGGACTCTGCTGAGCATGACCACTAATGGGAATATCAGATTTTTAGATCCCTCCCAAGACAGAAGAACAACGGGCCAATGAACCTACCTATGCTTAGGAGATTCGACGGTTTGGACCTAATTCAACAAAAGGGTTCAAGAATCAAAGTATAAATCCATTATACAAGTCTAATTTTTGGGATACCACCTATATACATTTGAATTCATAGCATGGATGGTTTAGTTTGAGTTTACCAAGTGCGAACCATGAAATGCATATGCAAGCATATGTTACCATGTGCGAACCATGAAAAGCAATGCATTTTTCATTTCCTGTACATTAGCTGATAGCCTGATATCCAATGGGCTTGAGGTAGCCCCTTTGTGTTAGGTACTTGACATGTGCCTCCTTGGTTGCACCTGCATTGTTAATAATTTTTAGGCTAACCTAGATAATAGAAAGTAACAAGGTGATTTTCACTTTAGCATATGAATATCTGGAAATCAAGTCAGTTGGAGTCACATAAATCTAACACTTGACTTTCTTGTGCAATATCTGGAAATCAAGTCAGTTGGAGTCACATAAATCTGGCCTAAAGAGTTGGGGCTAATACATCTTGACTAACTGTGACTGAGTGAAGTTTGCTTTGAACTCCCATAATCACAATAAATTTTTTTTTTCCTATATATTGGTGACCTTAAGGGATTGTTTGGAATTTTTATGGTTAACATGCAAATTCTTCGAGCAAAACTGAAAGTTCTGGATGTCTCGTAAGGAAGAGGGACAGGTAAGCCAGTTAATTGTGCCCATTATGATAGTTTATCACTTGTTTTCTCTTTCAATGTAGCAACATCCTAGTATACCTGTTACATACCTATTAAAATTTCAAAGAATTCTTCCATCCATAATCTTCTTTCAAACTTTAGAATGACACATGCTGGAAATAAACCGATTATTATAACCCTATGCCAGGTAATACAACTCTCATATATCATCAGGGTAAACTTTTGGCACTCTCAGAAGTTGATAAGCCTTGTAAGTCTTCTTGTGATTGACCCTATTATTATTCCTACAGTGCTACTTTTCTTTCAAACCTTCAATCTTTTTTTTTTCTTTCTTTTTTTAGTTTTTTAAAGTACAAAAATGTTGTGTAAGCTTTTCTATTTACTTGATTCTAAAAATATTATCCACTGATAAGAATCCATGTTTGGATATTACCACTGTTAATTGGCCTGGGCACTGGGGGGTCCCAGATGTGTGTTTGTGTTTCTAGTCCTTTGTAGCATGCTCCCATTCTTCAATCTTGATCATTAGTGGGAAGACTTTGCTTTTTCACTCAGCTACCTTTGGTATCTTTTTGTATCTTGCCAGAGTCGAGATCTGTTTGTTGTGTGTCTGTGATTTGAATTTAACACTTTAACTGATTTACTCTACTCATCATTTTCAAAAGTTATGTTCACCATAATCTAATGAGAAAATTTAAACATTTCAGCACAGCAAGTATGATGTTTTATACACATTCTCCTGAATTCAAGAGCATATCAAATAGCTCACTACTTCAACAGAATTGCAAAATAAAGCCTATCCAAAATAGCTACCTAAGATTGTATTTACCACCTTATAAACCCAAAACAATTTCAAACTTTTCAAAAATCCACTTCTTGATTTGAGATGAGAATATGATTTAGCAAATTCACAAGTCCTTTGGATATTGCAAGGAGAGATTTTATAGCTTTTATGAGTTTCTCTTTTTGCTGATTTGAAAATTAATAAATTTTGAATTTAACAAACCTATGGATTTCAGGAATTTAGTATTTTCCCAAATCTGTTATGTATGGTTGTCAATCAACAGATTTTTTCTCACTCACTATTGTTGAAGGGGCCAGTAGAATCGTTCCTCATCACATATATTTTAATGAGAGATGCTCCTCTGCTTTCATAGCACTTATAAGTTATAGTGCTCCTTGTTGCCTTTAATTAATTGATCTAGACTGTCCATTAGGTCAAGCACACATTCTTGGGCTAACAAGTCAATATCAAATTGGTTTAATATTGGTCTGGTGCCTTTTTTTCTCTAAGCACCATGATGCTTCTCAGCCTGTCTTTGCTTTTTTCTAGTGTCCTTTTTTTTTTAGATAATCAAATCAGTTTTTGCTTTGACAAGACATGTCTGGTTTTTGCCCGGCATTAGCTGAACTTTTATGGACAGAGAATTAAGAAAGATCCAATTATTAAATCATAATTCTTGCAGTCCAACCTTATTTCATATCGGTTACCATGTAAGATGTGCAATGTGAGGTTAAAATCATAATTCTTTATTTTTTTTGTGATTGGTGACCACATGTGTGGCATGTTGTGACAAATCTTTCTTCTCATTTGAATTGTAACAGACTGTATCGGTTGTATTTTTCTGTCATACAGGTTGTGGCTATCAAAGATATAATATCACCTCCTTATAAGGAAACATTTAATGATGTGTACAGGTAAATTCATATTTTCTTATTCCTTATATTGTTTCCCAGTTATATTTGTGTTGGTTTCAGAGTACAGTTAGCAATAGAAATTGTTGGTCGATTGTGGCTTGTAGACAAAGGGATGAGTAACCAACAATACGAATATGGGAGGCCTTCCCCAGGTATCCATATGCTTTTAAATATATTTAAGTTATTTTTAAATGTATTAGCTCGAAATTAATGGGGCAGACCCGGATGTGCGTCGGAGCTATCCGGATGAGCGGGGGTCCCTGAAAGGTGGGAACCGCTGTTATGACCATGATGAAGCTGTCCATTTCCTATGGACAGCATTGGAGGGGCTTGGCCATTTGGACAGGCCGTGTTTATGTATTTGCTTAAAATTAATGGAGCAGACCCGAATTTGCGTCGGAGCTATCCAGATGAGCGGGGGGTCCGTGGAAGGTGGAAACTGCTGTTATGACCATGATGAAGCTGTCCGTTTCCTATGGACAGCATTGGAAGGGCCTGGCCATTTGGACAGGCCGTGTTTATATCTGTATTTGCAGGGACCACACCTTTAACCTAAACCACACCCTAAACCTATAACCTAAACCTATTCTCAATTACCTAAACTTATAACCTATAACCTAAACCTATTCTCAAATCCCAAAAGCTATACTTATAACCTAAACTTAAACCTTAACCTATAACCTAAACCTATACTTATAACCTTAACCTAAACCTATTCTTAAATTCCAAAAACTATACTTATAACATAAACCTAAACCTTAACCTAAACCTATAACCTATACTTACAACCTTAACTTAAACTTATTCTCAAATCCCAAAACCTATACTTATAAGCTAAACCTAAACCTTAACTTATAACCTAAACCTATTCTCAAATCCCAAACCTAAACCCGGGAGGAACCGTACTGATATGTGGACTTATTGAGTAGGAGTTGCATGCTCATTCATTCATTCATTCACTATCCACTCGGGTTGGTGGTGCGCAACTAATTGTTGTGTACCTTCGTTATGGCAAGAATTTCGGTTGGGCGCACAACTAACCTGAGATCAGGAGTTTATCACATCGAGTCTAACTATCCAAATTTAGGTATGGAACTGGTTTGGATAGAAGACCCTTGTGATGGACCCCATAGCCTGCGACACTACGTACTATCATCCCAACTTCACACTCCAGCATGGTCATTCCATTCGCACCACATATCGCATTACATCCGCAGCATATAGCATTTTGGGTTACTGTGTTTCTGCATTTATATGGTCTAGATATGACTAACGTTATTCGTGAACTCATCAGGAATTGCGTACTGCATCACATCCTCGGCATCTGATATTTGGTTCTTTGTGACTCCTCATTTACATAGTTGTTCTATAATGCGTATTCTGATATTGATTGACTCATGGGCTTGTCCGTATTTTCTTTTACTCTGTTATTGTATGATTTATGATCTTGTCAATATTCTGTTTATTATGATAATTCATGCTCTTGTCAATATTTCTGTGTATTCCGACATTATACAATTTATGGATTACCAGTATTTTCAGTATTGTATGATTATGGTTTTGTATTGAATACTTGGCACTTACCTTGTGCACACACTTACACCACCATCTAAGCTTTCTATAAGCTTATGCACGATAGATACGTGTAGGTGATGTTAGGTTGCAGCAGTGTTGAGCTCGGAGCATACAGCGATCTTCTGGAGCTTGATTATTTATGTATTTTCCTTTCAGCATTGTACTCAAATGATTATATTAGTGGATATGTGATGATGATGTTGCCTCTATGATTTGGGTATACTTGTGGTTATGCTTATCACGAGGTAAATGTACACTGAAAAATCTTCCTTGTTGGATCTCACGATCGGAATCTGGCATATAGATGCTAGGAGCCGAGACTGGGGTACTATGGAGGCTGTCGGCACCGGATTCGGCGATTGAGGTTCTTGTAAGTCTGATCTCCGGGTTTGGGGCGTGATAGAAGTTGGTATCAGAGCATAACTTGGGAATACCTAACATCACATATCTGCCGATAGATACCCTGCACTTTATAATTGTTGAGAACTTAGAATGGTTAGATCCCCGAGTTCGGATAACTTAGAGATTTTCTGACATAGCTCCCTATCGTTGAGATTATGAGGCTGCATAGTATTCTAGTTTCGATCGTTTCTGATCTAGGATCCGAGGTTCAGTGGGATTCTCACTATAGTGTTGATGATGCATCTTGGGAGGGCGAGGTTGAAATTAGAGAGCGCTATCTTCATCCCTTTGTAGGTTGATTGTGCCTTGACATATATACTTGATAATGTTTCCACTTCCCTTGACTGTTTTGTAAATTTCGAGGATAAAATTTTTATTAGGTGGAGAGATTTGTAAGACCCGTATCATAGCCCGTACCATTTCGTATGCCTCCGCGGTCCTCTCAGTCGAATTCCGGCGATCCGTGATCTGCTATCTGCATTTGCACGTGATCTTGAGTCATATCTCGCATTCCAGAGTCGGCTCAACCCTAGACTTGTACTCTTACGACCGCGTCATTCCCACGGTTCCGCTGCCGTGTCTCGCGTACCGAGGCGATACCCAGGCCAAGAGATGTGGGCCCGCGTTCAGTTCGAGGAAAACGCCGCGCATTGCAATTTCGAGAGAATTTCTAGGACACATCACATCAATCAATCAAAGTACAACCCATCACTCCATCCCATCCTCAAGTACAACTACCCTTCCCAAAAGTCAACACTCTCTTACACAAAAACACATCCATCACTCACCCATCCCTCTCTCTCTTACACCTCTCTCTCTCTCTCTCTAATTCCCCAAGCAACTCCAATGTCCAAACCTTCCAAGAGAGAGCTAGGAGTGGCCCACTCCCTACCCCACTCAATCTTCACCATCCAACCCATAGATCATCATCTCCACCATTGAAGGAGCTTCTTAAGAGACTTGGAGCACTAGGGAGGAAGATGAAGGAAAGGTGGGTGTTTTGTAGGTTAGATTTCAATTTTTGTGATGGACCAAGTGGGGCCCACCGATTGATGGTGTGGATCCCATTTGTGACCCATCTTGATGTATGTAATATGCTCAAGGGAGCTCATAGTGACGGGGCTCCCTTCCATCACGCGTTCTCTCCCTCTATCTCTCTCTTTCCATGTTGATGGCCCACCTTGATTGATGTGTGAATTGATCCATGCCGTGTATTTACTGAACCATACCACTGTCCAAAGCGGGGCCCATTTTGCTGCCATGTCTAGCCAGCCCACCTTGTTGTCCATTCTCGGGCCGGCATGGACGAAGGGATAACACAAATATCAGCTTGCTACTGGTGGTGGGCCACATGCGTGGACCCACCGGCCGTTATTCCTGACCGTCCGCCAATAACGTCCAGGGAGTAGACGATTCAAAGATGAATGATAATATACATATAATATTATATAATATGTATATATACAATAGAATATAATATAATATATTATATTATATGTAGCTGGTGGCCCACATGGGACCCACCAGATATAAGCAATTCATATTTATATATATGATATAATATATTATATTATATAGTTGGTGGGCCCACATGGGACCCACTAGATGGGTCTGATTCATCTCTCATCCTCACCGTCCATTGAATTGGATGGTGGGAATCCACCTTCACGTTGGACCCACCTCTGATGTGTTGTATCAACGACGTCCATCTGCTTGACGAGCAGCAGCAACTTCTGGTTGACGTCAACAGCAGGTTCCGTGCGCCCTGTAATGAGGTATACATTATATCTTGGCCGTCCACCTGACGGGCCACACCATGATGACGGTGCTTCATCTGCACCGTCCACCGTGTTGGACAGTGGGACACCCCTTTGATGTAAGTGTTTTATCTAGCCGTCCAGGTCATGGAGGGTGGGCCACGTACGTGTGGACCCACCTATGATTTATACGTTACATCCAAGCAGTCCAATAGTGGGGACCACCTTAATACATGTGTGCCTGATCTTGGCCGTCCGTCCATTTCTAGGACGTGAGGCCAGCCATGATGCACGTGTTGCAAATCCTCACGGTCCAGGAAGGTGGAACTCCAATATGAAAGCACTGTAAATCCACACCATAGCACATGTGTTTTATCTCCACCGTCCAGAGTGCTGGACTGTGGGATGTACCGTGATCCATGTGCTTTATCAGCACTGCCTATCAGGTTGACCACACTGCAACGAACAGTGGAGATTGAACGTCCACCATTGAAATCCTTTTGGAAGCATAGAATCTCTGGATCAATATAATAATTGTTTTTTTTCCTCTTGATCTAGGTCCTTGTGACCATGTGGATAGATTGGATGGAAAAGAAATGTTATGATAGGACCTACCTTGACGATGTGTTGTACTCACACCGTCCATCCATTCACTGGACTGGTGGGCCACACATGTGGACCCCACCGTGATGTATTTGTTTCTTCCACACCGTCCAAATGTGCTAAACAGTTTGGGTGGTGCTGGACATCGTGTGACGGTGCTGCGGATCACCATGATGTATATTTTGATCTACGTCGTCCATCCATTTGGGGGGTGGGCCCATCTTGATGTATATGTTATAACATTGCCGTCCAGCCCGCTGGATGTGCGGCCCACTGTTATATGTGTTGTGTATCCATGCCGATCATTTGGTGGGCCCATTTTGAAGGTATAGGCCCACTTATTCTAAATATGAGGCCCATTAGTGGGGCCCATTAATGCAGCCCACTTGTTGTATTTGAGGCCCATGGGTCGTGGCCCATTGTGATATATTTTCGACCCATGTGATTAGACCCATTGTGATGTGATGAGGCCCGATATGATGTATATGTGGCCCATGAGTGAGGCCCATAGTGGTGTACATTAAGACCTTGCATGAGGCTATGGGCCCACTATAGGCTTGGTTCTATATAGGCCACTGCTTAGGAGTAATGTTGGTTAAATGTCCACATTGATGGGCAATGATGGTTAAATGTCCACATTATGACCTTCCCTTAGACCGAGTGTCGAGACTGATTCCGAGTGTCAATTTCGATTGTTGAGGCCGATTTCGTTTGTCGAGGCCGATTTTGATTGCCGAGGCTGATTGTTGAGGCCTATGTGATGAGGCCCATTGTGATGCATTTGAGGGTCAGGCAATGGAGCCCATTGTGATGTATGTTGGGCCCGTGTGAAAGGCCCATTGTAATGTGTATTAAGCTCTTGAGTGAGGCTCATGGTGTTGTATATCAGGCCCTTTGTGAGGTCATGAGTCCATTATATGTGAGGCTCTATGTAGGCCACACCTTGGGGGTAATGTTGGTTAAATGTTTACATTGTCGAGGCCGATTGTCGATACTGGTTGTCGGTGCCAATTATTGATACCGATTATAAGTATATGATATCATAGCATCACGATACATGCCCATACGCATCATCTACATGGTTGTTATGAGATGTGGTTGACCATTACATATGACATTGGGTATATTGTTATGAGACTCCCTGATAGGCGAAGATTGTCACACATGAGTACACGGTATGCGCAGGATTGATGCATGACTGGATTGTATGGGTCATGCATCTTGCATTGAGTGTTGTGATTATTGTACGCCCTAGCGACATCAGGGTCGTGGCCTCCACAGGTATTTTTTGGATGGCCAGATGGGACACTGGAAATCTGTTCTACATTGGGTGCTATAGATATCCTTCGATGAAAGTCCCTAGGCCCTCTTGGTTCCAGAGGTTGCTCCAACGTCTAGACCGAGTGGATGCATGAGCGCATAAAGGCCGTATACAGTTAGGCCGCGTCTCCCACTGTGTCATGGTCGGTTGGAAGGGGGTACGGCTTTACCTGCCCTAGAAGAGGGGGCAATGCTAGGCTGAGTCTAACCAGTTCGAGGAATGGGTCCGTTATCGACGAGTCGGGCCCGATATTAGTAGGCGGATAGTAAGGTCTCTTCCACTCACCATGTTGCGCGCGATGGGGCGGCAATCTGGTCTGGAGTGTAATAGACCCCAGTAATTTCCTAGAGAAGAACCATACTGATATGTGGACTTATTGAGTAGGAGATGTATGCTCATTTATTCATTCATTCACTATCCACTCGGGCTGGTGGTGCGCAACTAATTGTTGTGTACCTTCGTTATGGTAATGATTTCGGTTGGGCGCGTGACTAACCTGAGATCAGGAGTTTACCACATCGAGTCTGACTATCCAAATTTAGGTATGGAACTGGTTTGGATAGAAGACCCTTGTGATGGACCCCATAGCCTGTGATACAACGTACTATCATCCCGACTTCACACTCCAGCATGGTCATTCCATTCGCACCGTATATCCATTACATCTGCAACATATAGCATTTTGGGTTACTGTGTTTCTGCATTTATATGTCTAGATATGGCTGATGCTATTCATGAATTCATCAGGAATTGCGTACTGCATCGCATCCTCAGCATCTGATATTTGGTTCTTTATGACTCCTCATTGCATAGCTGTTCTATAATGCGTATTCTGATATTGATTGACTCATGGGCTTGTCCGTATTTTTGCTTACTCTATTATCGTATGACTTATGATCTTGTCAATATTCTATTTATTATGATAATTCATGCTCTTGTCAGATTTCTGCTTATTCCGACATTATACAATTTATGGATTACCAGTATTTCCGGTATTGTATGATTATGGTTTTGTATTGAATACTTGGCACTTATCTTATGTACACACTTACACCACCCTCTAAGCTTTCTATAAGCTTATGCACGATAGATGCATGCAAGTGATGTTAGGTTGCAGCAGTGTTGAGCTCGGAGCATGCAGCGATCTTCTAGATCTTGATTTTCGATTTATGTATTTTCCTTTCAGCATTGTACTCAAATGATTATATTAGTGGATATGTGATGATGATGTTGCCTCTATGATTTGGGTATACTTGTGGTTATGCTTATCACGAGGTAAATGTACACTGAAAAATCCTCCTTGTAGGATCCCAGGATCGAAATCTGGCGTATAGATGCTAGGTGCCGAGAATGGGGTACTACGCAGGCTGTCAGCACCGGTTTCGGTGATCGGGGTTCTTATAAGTCTGATCTTTGGGTTTAGGGCGTAACAGAAGTTTATATCAGAGCATAACTTGAGAATACCTGAGAATAACATGACATATCTGCTGATAGATACCCTGCACTTTATGATTGTTGAGAACTTAGAATGGTTAGATCCCCAAGTTCGGATAACTTAGAGATTTTCTAACATAGCTCCCTACCCTTTGAGATTATGAGGCTGCATAGTATTCTAGTTTCGATCGTTTCTGATCCAGAATTCGAGGTTCAGTGGGATTACTATAGTGTTGATGATGCGTCTTGGGAGGGCGAGGTTGAGATTAGAGAGCGCTAACTTCATCCCTTTGTAGGTTGATTGTGCCTTGACAAATATACTTGATAATGTTTCCTCTTCCCTTGACTGTTTTGTAAATTTCGAGGATAAAATTTTTATTAGGTGGGGAGATCTGTAAGACCTATACCGTTCCGTATGCCTCCGCGGTCCTCTCGGTCGAATTCCGGCGATCCGCGATCTGCTATCTCCATTTGCGCGCGATCCTGAGTCAGATCTCGCATTCCAGAGTCGGCTCAACCCGAGACTTGTACCCTTACGACCGCGCTGTCCCTGCGGTTCTGATGCCGCGTCTCGCGCACCGAGTCGATACCTAGGCCAAGAGATGTGGGCTCGCGTTCAATTCGAGGAAAACACTACGCATTGCAATTTCGAGAGAATTTTTACGACACATCACATCAATCAATCAAAGTACAGCCCATCACTTCATCCCATCCTCGAGTACAACCACCCTCCCCAAAAGTCAACACTCTCTTACACAAGTACACATCAATCACTCACCCATACCTCTCTCTCTTACACCTCTCTCTCTCTCATCTCTCTCTCTCTCTCTCTCTCTCTCTCTCTCTCACTCATTCCCCAAGCAACTCCAACGTCCAAACCTTCCAAGAGAGAGCTAGGAGTGGCCCACTCCCTACGCCCCTCAATCCTCACCATCCAACCCATAGATCATCATCTCCACCATTGAAGGAGCTTCTTAAGGGACTTGGAGCGCTAGGGAGGAAGATGAAGGAAAGGTGGGTGTTTTGTAGGTTAGATTTCAATTTTTGTGATGGACCAAGTGGGGCCCACCGATTGATGGTGTGGATCCCATTTGTGACCCATCTTGATGTATGTAATATGCTCAAGGGAGCTCATAGTGATGGGGCTCCCTTCCATCACACGTTCTCTCCCTCTTATCTCTCTTTTTCCATGTTGATGGCCCACCTTGATTAACATGTGAATTGATCCATGCCGTGTATTTACTGGACCATACCGCTGTCCAAAGCGGGGCCCATTTTGCTGCCATGTCCAGCTAGCCCACCTTGTTGTCCATTCTCGGCCGGCATGGACGAAGGGATAACACAAATATCAGCTTGCTACTGGTGGTGGGCCACATGCGTGGACCCACCAGCCGTTATTCCTGACCGTCCGCCAATAACGTCCAGGGAGTGGACGATTCAAAGATGAATGATAATATACATATAATATTATATAATATGTATATATATAATAGAATATAATATAATATATTATATTATATGAAGCTGGTGGCCCACATGGGACCCACCAGATATAAGCAGTTCATATTTATATATATGATATAATATATTATATTATATAGTTGGTGGGCCCACGTGGGACCAAGTAGATGGGTCTGATTCATCTCCCATCCTCACCGTCCATTGAATTGGACGGTGGGAATCCACCTTCACGTTGGACCCACCTCTGATGTGTTGTATCAACGACGTCCATCTGCTTGACGAGCAGCAGCAACTTCTGGTTGACGTCAACAGCAGGTTCCGTGCGCCCTGTAATGAGGTATACATTATATCCTGGCCGTCCACCTGACAGGCCACACCATGATGACGGTGCTTCATCTGCACCGTCCACCGTGTTGGACAGTGGGACACCCCTGTGATGTAAGTGTTTTATCTAGCCGTCCAGGTCATGGAGGGTGGGCCACGTACGTGTGGACCCACCTATGATTTATGCGTTACATCCAAGTAGTCCAACAGTGGGGACCCACCTTGATACATGTGTGCCTGATCTTGGCCGTCCGTCCATTTCTAGGACGTGAGTCCAGCCATGATGCACGTGTTGTAAATCCTCACTGTCCAGGAAGGTGGAACTCCATAATGAAAGCACTGTAAATCCACACCATAG
Organism: Magnolia sinica; assembly: GCF_029962835.1. Lineage (NCBI taxonomy): Eukaryota > Viridiplantae > Streptophyta > Magnoliopsida > Magnoliales > Magnoliaceae > Magnolia > Magnolia sinica. The sequence continues at coordinate 33,416,377 of NC_080581.1, forward strand.
TACATGTGTTTTATCTCCACCGTCCAGAGTGCTGGACAGTGGGATATACCGTGATCCATGTGCTTTATCAGCACTGCCTATCAGGTTGACCACACTGCAACGATCAGTGGAGATTGAACGTCCACCATTGAAATCCTTTTGGGAGCATAGAATCTCTGGATCAATATAATAATTGTTTTTTTTCCTCTTGATCTAGGTCCTTGTGACCATGTGGATAGATTGGATGGAAAAGAAATGTTATGGTAGGACCTACCTTGACGATGTGTTGTACTCACACCGTCCATCCATTCACTGGACTGGTGGGCCACACATGTGGACCCCACCGTGATGTATTCGTTTCTTCCACACCGTCCAAATGTGTTAAACAGTTTGGGTGGTGCTAGACACCGTGTGACGGTGCTGCGGACCACCATGATGTATATTTTGATCTACATCGTCCATCCATTTTGGGGATGGGCCCATCTTGATGTATAAGTTATAACCGTGCCGTCCAGCCCACTGGACGTGCAGCCCACTGTTATATGTGTTGTGCATCCATGCCGATCATTTGGTGGGCCCATTTCGAAGGTACATGCCCACTTATTCTGAATATGAGGCCCGTTAGTGCGGCCCATTAATGCAGCCCACTTGTTGTATTTGAGGCCCATGGGTCGTGGCCCATCGTGATGTATTTTCGGCCCATATGTCATGGCCCATTGTGATATATTTCCGACCCATGCGATTAGGCCCATTGTGATGTGATGAGGCCCGATATGATGTATATGTGGCCCATGAGTGAGACCCATAGTGATGTGCATTAGGCCCTCGCGTGAGGCTATGGGCCCACTATAGGCTTGGTTCTATATAGGCCACTGCTTGAGAGTAATGTTGGTTAAATGTTCACATTGATGGGCGATGATGGTTAAATGTCCACATTGTGACCTTCCCTTAGACCGAGTGTCGAGACCGATTCCGAGTGTCGATTTCGATTGTTGAGGCCGATTTCGTTTGTCGAGGCCGATTTGATTGTCGAGGCTGATTGTCGAGGCCCATTGTGATGCATTTGAGGGTCAGGCGATGGAGCCCATTGTGATGTATGTTGGGCCCATGTGAAAGGCCCATTGTAATGTGTATTAAGCTCTTGAGTGAGGCCCATGGTGTTATATATCAGGCCCTTTATGAGGTCATGGGTCCATTATATGTGAGGCTCTATGTGGGCCACTCCTTGGGGGTAATGTTGGTTAAATGTCTATATTGTCGAGGCCGATTGTCGATGTCGATTGTTGGTGCCAGTTATTGATACCAATTATGAGCATATGACACATAGCATCACGATACATGCCCATACGCATCATCTGCATGTTTGTTATGAGATGTGGTTGATCATTGCATATGACATTGGGTATATTATTATGAGACTCCCTGATAGGCGGAGATTGTCTCACATGAGTACACGGTATGTGCAGGATTGATGCATGACTGGATTGAATGACACATGCATCTTGCATTGTGTAATGTGATTACTGTACGCCTTAGCGACATCAGAGTCGTAGCCTTCACAGGTATTTCATGGATGACCAGATGAGACACCGAAAATCTGTTTTACATGAAGTGCTATAGATATCCCTAGGTAAAAGTCCCTAAACCCTCTTGGTTCCAGAAGTTACTCCAACGTCTAGGCCAAGTGGATGCATAAACGCATGTAGGCCGTATACCGTTAGCCTGCGTCTCCCACTGTGTCGTGGTCGGTTGGAAGGGGGTATGACCTTACCTGCCCGAGAAGAGGGGGCAATGCTAGGCTGAGTTGGACCAGCTCGAGGAATGGGTCCGCTATCGACGAGCTGGTCCCGATATTGGCAGGCGGATAGTGAGGTCTCTTCCACTCACCATGTTGCACGCGATGGGCAGCAATTTGGTCTGGAGTGTAATAGACCCCGGTAATTTTCCAGAGAGGAACCATACTGATATGTGGACTTATTGAGTAGGAGTTGCATGCTCATTCATTCATTCATTCACTATCCACTCGGGCTGGTGGTGCGCAACTAATTGTTGTGTACCTTCGTTATGGCAAGGATTTCGGTTGGGTGCGCGACTAACCTGAGATCAGGAGTTTACCACATCGAGTCTGACTATCCAAATTTAGGTATGGGACTGGTTTGGATAGAAGACTCTTATGATGGACCCCATAGCCTGCGATACTACGTACTATCATCCCAACTTCATACTCCAGCATGGTCATTCCATTAGCACCGCATATCGCATTATATCCGCGGCATATAACATTTTGGGTTACTGTGTTTTTGCATTTATACAGTCTAGATATGGCTGACGCTATTCATGAGCTCATCAGGAATTGCGTACTGCATCGGATCCTCGGCATCTGATATTTGGTTCTTTATGACTCCTCATTTGCATAGCTGTTCTATAATGCGTATTCTGATATTGATTGACTCATGGGCTTGTCCGTATTTTCGCTTACTCTATTATCATATGATTTATGATCTTGTCAATATTCTGTTTATTATGATAATTCATGCTCTTGTCAATATTTTTGCTTATTCAGACATTATACAATTTATGGATTACCAGTATTTCTAATATTGTATGATTATGGTTTTGTATTGAATACTTGGCACTTACCTTGTGCACACACTTACACCACCCTCTAAGCTTTCTATAAGCTTATGCACGATAGATGCGTGCAGGTGATGTTAGGTTGCAGCAGTGTTGAGCTCAGAGCATGCAGCGATCTTCTGGAGCTTGATTTTCGATTTATGTATTTCCCTTTCAGCATTGTACTTAAATGATTATATTAGTGGATATGTGATGATGATGTTGCCTCTATGATTTGGGTATACTTGTGGTTATGCTTATCACGAGGTAAATGTACACTGAAAAATCCTCTTTGTAGGATCCCAGGATCGGAATTTGGCATATAAACGCTAGGAGTCGAGAATGGGGTACTACGGAGGCTGTCGGCACCGGATTCAGCGATCGAGGTTCTTGTAAGTCTGATCTCCGGGTTTGGGGCGTGACAATAACCTATAACCTTAACCAAAACCTATAACCTAAACCAAAACCAAAACCTATAACCTAAACCCGAACCTAGATCCGACCCCGAACCCGAATTCCTGAACCTCAACCTAAACACATAACCTATAACCTATAACTTAAGCCTATACCTAAACCTAAAACCTTACTTATAACCTAAAACTATTCTCAAATCCTTAACCTTAACCTATAACCGAACATAAACCTATACTTATAACCTAAAATTATTCTCAAATGCCAAAACCTATAACCTTAACCTAACCTTTCCCTAAACCTATAACCTAAACTCAATTCCCTAAACCAAAACCCATAACCTACACCTAAACCTATAACCTTAACTCAAATCCGTAAACCTTAACCTATAACCCAACCTAAACCTATACTTATAAACTAAAACTATTCTCAAATCCCAAAACCTATAACCTAAACCCGAATCCAAACCCGAACCCGAACCCGAATTCCTAAACCTTAACCTAAACATATAACCTATAACCTAAGCCTATACCTAAACCTAAAACCTCTAACCTAAACCTTAACCTAAACTTATAACCTAAACTCAATTCCCTAAACCTAAACCTATAACCTTAACCTAAACCTAAACGTAAACCTATACTTATAACCTAAACTTATTCTTATAACCTAAACCTATAACCTAAACCTAAACCTTAACCTAAACCTAAACTTATAACCTAAACCTAAAACCTAAACCTAAACCTATAACCTAAACCTATAACCTAAACCTAAACCTAAAACTCAAACGTAAACCCGATCTCAAACCCGAACCCGATTTCCTAAACCTAAACCTTAACGTATTCTCAGATCCCTAAACCTAAACCTACACCTAATCCTAATATCAACTCTCTAACCTAAACCTAAACCTAAACCCGATCCCGAACCCGAACCCGATTTCCTAAACCTAAACCTTAACCTATAACCTTAACTATTTAAAAACATACATTGATTGTGTATTTGAATTTTTTTAAATGCACCAACCAGAAACGATTTGAGACGACGTTCAATGATACTTTGTTAAATATGAAATTTATGACCTTTAGTAACTTGGTTAATTAAAAAGAACTACGTAGTGGCTTGATCCCAATCTGACTTTTTGGGTACTTAGGCAGCTGTTCGTAATGTATTAGAATATTGGTGCAGCCATAAATCTTTTTTCTCCTTTGAATTGTAACAGACTGTATCGGTTGTATTTTTCTGTCATACAGGTTGTGGCTATCAAAGATATAATATCACTTCCTTATAGGGAAACATTTAATGATGTGTATAGGTAAATTCCTTTTTTCTTATTCCTTATATTGTTTCTCAGTTATATTTGTGTTGGTTTCAGAGTATAGGTAGCAATAGAAAGTGTTGGTCGATTGTGGCTTATAGACAAAGGGATGAGTAACCAACAATACGAATATGGGAAGCTTTCCCTAGGTATTTAGATGCTTTTAGATATAATTATGTTGTTTTTAAATGTATTAGCTCAAAATTGATGGAACAGACCCGAATGTGCGTCGGAGATATCCAGATGTTGAGCGAGGGTCCCTGAAAGGTGAAAACTGTTGTTATGAACATGATGAAGCTGTCCATTTCTTATAGACAACATTGGAGTGGCCTAGCCATTTGGATAGGCCATGTTTATTTATTTACTCGAAATTGATGGAACAGACCCGGATGTGCATCGGAGTTATCCGAATGTTGAGCGGGGGTCCCTGGAAGATGGGAACCACTGTTATTACTATGATGAAGCTGTCCATTTCCTATGGATAGCATTGGAAGGGCTTGGCCAATTGAAGCAGGCCATGTTTATATCTGTATTTGCAGGGACCATACCCTTAACCTATAACCTAAACCTATTCTCAAATCCCAAAACGTATAACTACAACCTAAACCTATAACCTAAACCTAGAAACTATAACCTAAACTCAATTCCCTAAACTTTAACCTACAACTTAACCTAAACCTATACTTATAACCTAAACCTATTCTCAAATCCCAATACCTATAACCTAAACCATAACCTAAACCTATAACCTATAACCTATAACCTAAACTCAATTCCCTAAACCTTAACATATAACCTAACCTAAACCTATACTTATAACATAAACCTGTTCTCAAATCCCAAAACCTATAACCTAAACCATAACCTAAACCTATAACCTGGACCTATAACTTAAACTCAATTTCCTAAACGTTAACCTATAACCTATCCTAAACCTATATTTATAACCTAAACATATTCTCAAATCCCAAAACCTATAACCTATAACCTATAATCTAAACATATAACCTAAACTCAATTCCCTAAACCTTAACCTATAACCTAACCTAAACCTATACTTATAACTTAAACCTATTCTCAAATCCCAAAACTTATAACTATAACCTAAACCCTAACCAAAAACCTATAACCTAACCTAAACCAAAACCTATAACCTTAACCTAAACCTAAACTTAAAACCTAAATGTATTCTCAAATCCTTAAACCTAAACCTACACCTAATCCTAATCTCAACTCTATAACCTACACCTAAACTTAAACTTGAAAACCCAAACCTAAACCCGATCCCGAACCCGATTTCCTAAACCTAAACCTTAACCTATTCCCAATTCCCTAAACCTATAGCTTATAACTTAAACCTAAACTTAAACCTACAACCTATAACCTAAACCTAAACCTAAAACCTAAATGTATTCTCAAATCCCTAAACCTAAACCTACACCCAATCCTAATCTCAACTCCCTAACCTAAACCTAAACCTAAAATTGAAAACCCAAACCTAAACCCGATCCCGAACCGAATCCGATTTCCTAAACCTAAACCTAAACCCCTAAACGTATAGCTTATAACCTAAATCGAAACCTAAACCTAAACCTAAACCTAAACCTATAACCTATAACCTAAACCTTAACCTAAAACCTAATGTATTCTCAAATCACTAAACCTAAACCTACACCTAATCCTAATCTCAACTCCCTAACCTAAACCTAAACCTAAACCTAAACTTGAAAACCCAAACCTAAACCCGATCCCAAACCCGAACCCGATTTCCTAAACCTAAACCGTAACCTATTCTCAATTCCCTAAACCTTAACCTATAACCTAACCTAAACCTAAATCTATAACCTGCATTTATAACCTAAACCTATAACCTAAACCTAAGCCTAAAACCTAAACCTAAACCTAAAATCGAAATGTATTCTCAAATCCTTAAACCTAAACCTACACCTATTCTTAATCTCAACTCCTTAACCTAACTTAAACATAAACTTGAAAACCCAAACCTAAACCCGATCTCAAACCCGAATCCGATTTCCTAAACCTAAACCTTAACCTATTCTCAATTCCGTAAACCTATAGCTTATAACCTAAACCTAAACCTAAACCTAAACCTATACCCTATAACCTAAACCTAAACCTAAAACCTAATGTATTCTCAAATCCTTAAACCTAAACCTACACCTAATCCTAATCTCAACTCCCTAACCTAAACCCGTTCCCGAAACCGAACCCGATTTCCTAAACCTAAACCTTAACCTATTCTCAATTCCCTAAACCTATAGCTTATAACCTAAACCTAAACCTTAACCTAAACCTAAATCTAAACCTAAACCTATAACCTATAACCTAAACCTAAACCTAAAACCTAAATGTGTTCTCAAATCCCTAAACCTAAACATACACTTAATCCTAATCTCAACTCCCTAACTTAAACCTAAACCTAAACTTGAAAACCCAAACCTAAACCCGATCCCGAACCCGAACTCGATTTCCTAAACCTATACCTTAACCTATTCTCAATTCCCTAAACTTATAGCTTATAACCTAAACCTAACCCTAAACCTAAACCTAAACCTAAACCTATAACCTATAACCTAAACCTATAACCTATAACCTATAACCTAAACCTAAAACCTAAATGTATTCTTAAATCCTTAAACCTAAACCTACACCTAATCCTAATCTCAACTCCCTAACCTAAACCTAAACCTAAACTTCAAAACCCAAACCTGAACCCGATCTCGAGCCCGAACCCGATTTCCTAAACCTAAACCTTAACCTATTCTCAATTCCCTAAACCTATAGCTTATAACCAAAACCTAAACCTTAACATAAACCTAAACCTAAACCTATAACCTATAACCTAAATCTAAACCTAAAACCTAATGTATTCTCAAATCCCTAAACCTAAACCTATACCTACTCCTAATCTCAACTCCTTAACCTAAACCTAAACCTAAACTTGAAAACCTAAACCTAAACCCGATCTCGAACCCGAACCCGATTTCCTAAACATAAACCTTAACCTATTCTCAATTCCCTAAACCTATATAGCTTATAACCTAAACCTAAACCTATAAACTATAACTTAAACGTAAACCTAAAACCTAATGTATTCTCAAATCCCTAAACCTATACCTACACCTAATCCTAATCTCAACTCCCTAACCTAAACCTAAACCTAAACTTGAAAATCCAAACCTAAACCCGAACCCGAACCCGATTTCCTAAACCGATAGCTTATAACCTAAACCGAAACCTAAACCTTTACCTTAACCTAAACCTAAACCTAAACCTATAACTTATAACCTAAACCTAAACCTAAAACCTAAATGTATTCTCAAATTCCTAAACCTAAACCTACACCTAATCCTAATCTCAACTCCCTAACCTAAACCCGATCTCGAACCCGAACCCGATTTCCTAAACCTAAACCTTAACCTATTCTCAATTCCCTAAACCTATAGCTTATAACCTAAATCGAAACCCAAACCTAAACCTAAACCTAAACCTATAGCCTATAACCTAAACCTTCACCTAAAACCTAATGTATTCTCAAATCCCTAAACCTAAACCTACACCTAATCCTAATCTCAACTCCCTAACCTAAACCTAAACCTAAACTTGAAAACCTAAACCTAAACCCGATCCCGATCCCGAACCCGATTTCCTAAACCTAAACCTTAACCTATTCTCAATTCCCTAAACCTATAACTTATAACATAAACCTAAACCTAAACTTAAACCTTAACCTAAACCTAAACATAAACCTATAACCTAAACCTAAACCTAAAACTAAATGTATTCTCAAATCCCTAAACCTAAACCTACACATAATCCTAATCTCAACTCCCTAACCTAAACCTAAACCTAAACTTGAAAACCCAAACCTAAAACCAATCCCGAACCCGAACCCGATTTCCTAAACCTAAACATTAACCTATTCTCAATTCCCTAAACCTATAGCTTATAACCTAAACCTAAACCTAAACGTATAACCTATAACCTAAACCTAAACCTATAACCTAAATGTATTCTTAAATCCTTAAACCTAAACTTACACCTAATCCTAATCTTAACTCCCTAACCTAAACCTAAACCTAAACTTGAAAACCCAAACCTAAACCCGAACCCGATTTCCTAAACGTAAACCTTAGCCTATTCTCAATTTCCTAAACCTTAACCTATAACCTAACCTAAACTTAAACCTATTACATGCACTTATAACCTAAACCTATAATCTAAACCTAAGCCTAAAACCTAAACCTAAACCTAAAACCGAAATGTATTCTCAAATCCTTAAACCTAAACCTACACCTAATCCTAATCTCAACTCCCTAACCTAAACTTAAACCTAAACTTGAAAACCGAAACCTAAACACGATTCCGAACCCGGACCCGATTTCCTAAACCTAAACCTTAACCTTAACCTATTCTCAATTCCCTAAAGCTATAACCTATAACTAAAACCTAAACCTATAACCTAAACCTAAACCAAAACCTATAACCTAAACCTTAACCTATAACCTATAACCTATAACCTAAACTTATAACCTATAACCTAAAACTTAAACCTAAACCTAAACCTAAACCTATAACCTATAACCTAAACCTAAACCTAAAACCTAAATGTATTCTCAAATCCCTAAACCTAGACCTACACCTAATCCTAATCTTTTATGGAGGGAGGGAAAAGGAAAATATCAGCTTGATCCAAAACTTTTATGACCCCAGGAAGTTTTTAATTGTAAGTTTTCAATCAACACTGTTTCCGTGATGTTAGTCCATTTGATCTTGCTCATACCATAAAATATCTGAAAAACTGGATGGACAGCGGCGGATGAAACACATATATCATGATGGGCTCACAAAGCACCGACCATAAGTTCACTAGCTAATCCGCATCCCACGGGAACTCCCTGCGGAGGCTGTCACTAGCAATTCGCTTCCGGTGGCCTGACTTATTGGCATAGGACCGTCACAGGCAATTCGCTTCCAGTGGCCTGACTTCTTGGCATAGAAGCAAAACAGGGCCACCGTGATGTTTGTGAGAAATCCAACCCCTCCATCCGCTTAGCCAGATCACATTAGGATGTGGTCCTAAAAATGAGGTAGATCCAAAACTCAAGTGGACCACATAACAAGAAAAAGGAGGGATGGAATGTCCACCATTAAGCATTTATATAGCCACAGAAATTTCGAAATAGGCTAATATTTTTGTGAAACGTGTTAATATTTTTGCTTTTTCCATTCATCCTACTAGCAATGACCTAATAAACGGTATGGATGGCATATAAAGGAGCTTTCAACCATAGCTGTATCCCTAACAGGTTTCTTTTTTTTTCCTGTCGTTTTTTTGGGCACGCCATCATTTGAAAAAACGGACGACCATGGGTGAATTTCTCATGAACATCATGGTAGGCCCCACTTAGCTTCCTATCATAATGAGTTCTATTTTTTCTTTTTCCACAAATCACCTATATCTATAACTTAAACATGCCACACCATGTAGAATAATTGGGATGGGATGCCAACCAGATTGGTTGTGGGGCTACCATGGTGTGTATCTTTCATCAAACCAGTTAATCAGGTGTAAATCACAATGATGAAGAGACGATACAAAAATCAATCTTTCATCAAGCCAACATGTCACTCAAGTAAAACATTATTAAATTGGAAGACTCTCCATGAGGATCACATGACATAATAATCCGAGCGAAGAAAGATGGAGTAAAATTGAAGTATATGTATCACAATGTAACACGTGGCAGAAATCTAACGAATAGTTAAAGGGGCTATCTGTGAAGATGTGGGTCATCGATGTAGGTGAGAAAGTACGGATGATTAGAAAGAAAAATCACCATCAGAAATACATGCATGTCCTACCTTATGAGAATGTTGGCATGAATTTTTCACAGGTCATGTCACATAAGTGCCCCACCTTGTAAATGAACCGCATATCCCAGACATGCGCCACAATGGTATATGTGCCCTTCTTCACCTTTTCAATCTCCAAACAGTGGGTACTCGGATTCTTAGTTTCATGTACATCCGGCATGATTGTAACAGGTCAGATCCCATATTTTGAACCCATTAAGAAGCAGGTTTGGTTTGGCTTTTGCCTTTTAGACCCAGTTAAAACCAGGTCTAGTAGGTTCAGATCAGTTTCATGAGATGGATCTTATTAGTTTGGCCAGTCAATCTGGTGGGGTCCAATTTATTTTAACTGCAAAGTAATACATGTTTTATATATATATATATATATATATATATATATATATATATATATTTGTGTGTGTGTGTGTGTGTGTGTGTGGGGGGGGGGGGGGGAAGGTACTATGCCACCGTGATGCGGTTCGAATATCTACCCCATCAGTCAGATGCACCATTCCATTGTGGGCCTAGGTCTCAAAAATCAAGTCAATCCGTGACTTGTGTGGGCCACACCACATACGGAAGTGGGGAGGGGCTGTGCACCATTAAAACATTCATAATCATTTTTTGGGCCCACCGAGATGTGGTTTGCAAATCCAGCCCATCCATTATGTGTGTTCCACTTGTATGAGGGTTCAGACCAAGTTTAAGCAGCATTCAAAACTCAGGTGGGCCCCACCAATTGCTTTTATATGTTTTAACGGTGTCTTCACATGATTTTAGATGGTATGGCCTACCTAAGTTCTGTATACGGATGATTTTTGGGATATCCCATAATTTAGAGGGGACCCATCAAATGCACGGTGTTGATGGTTGACACGCATCACAGTGGGGCCCACACAGCTCGACCTCACGGGAGCTTATCGGGAAGTCGAGCGCATAATACCTTTTCCATATATATATATATATATATATATATATATATATATATATATATATATATATATATATATATATATATATAGATTATTCAGGTTAAAGAAATGAGATTTCCTACTCCACTCATATATAAGAGATCTTGTTTACACACCATACATGTGTTAAAGTGAGGTGTGCGCCTGATCAGATCCATGAATCTGGCTCGCCCAAACTCAACTCAAAACGTAGATCCAAAGACCCCATGGGCAACCTAATTCGATCTGAGTTTGGGCCTTAGGGACACAACCTAACAAGTCCCTAAACTAGTTAGCTGGAAAATGGGTATTATAAGAACCTACCCAAACCCAACAAGTTGACACCGCTACTGATATGTATTTTGTTGCATTAAAAGTTCTATATTGTTCCCTCTCACAGTAGGCATTGCACCACCGTCTGATAATCAAGACCTTTGATTTGGTTAGACACCATGTGGAAGGAGTATATGCCAAAATTTTCAAAGTTCAGACGACCTTAAAGGAAGGTTGATTGGCACATGATCCCTATAAATGTGGGAAGACCTTAATGGAAGGTTGATTAAGCTAGTGGACCCTTGCATTATGAAACGATCCCACAAAATCACATTAGTTGGGTGGTGATGGGAAATGATCCACCATCTAGCTACCCCTCAAATGTATAAATATTTAAGGTTGTACTTCCAAAGGGTCCCTAAACTAGTTAGCTGGAAAATGGGTATTATAAGAACCTACCCAAACCCAACAAGTTGACACCGCTACTGATATGTATTTTGTTGCATTAAAAGTTCTATATTGTTCCCTCTCACAGTAGGCATTGCACCACCGTCTGATAATCAAGACCTTTGATTTAGTTAGACACCATGTGGAAGGAGTATATGCCAAAATTTTCAAAGTTCAGACGACCTTAAAGGAAGGTTGATTGGCACATGATCCCTATAAATGTGGGAAGACCTTAATGGAAGGTTGATTAAGCTAGTGAACCCTTGCATTATGAAACGATCCCACAAAATCACATTAGTTGGGTGGTGATGGGAAATGATCCACCATCTAGCTACCCCTCAAATGTATAAATATTTAAGGTTGTACTTCCAAAGGGGTGGCAATGGGCTAGGATAGAGTTGAACTGGTCTTTCAATTGCTCACTTTCAATCGGGCCCGAAATTTAGAAGGGAGTGCTCACAAGCAATAGCTTTATGTGCATAAGAGCAACCTTATCTATTACGTTTAGCACACGTTCCCTAACCACAAAACACTACAACAAATCAGAGCTTAACCGGCACTTAGGCCGTGTTTGTTAACGCTGAATTTTTGCACTTAACACGGAATGGGGAAACTCTTCCATGTTTAGTGGTGTTTGTTAATGCATTATTAACGCGAAAGACGGAAAGCGTTAAGTGGTTTTTCACTGAATTCTTTCCGTGATAGGAGTCTCGCTTAATGGTGAACGTGGAATGCGCTCCGTGATTTTTCATTAAATAAAAAAAATTTATTTCCAAAAGTACCCCTTGTCAAGTTATTATGGAAATTTTTTCTTTTAAATTGTTTGCGCAATACAAAATTAACCTTTAATCTGTGAAACTTCTTTATGCCCCACCTTGATTTATGTGTTTGATCCACACCGTCTATCAACTTTTTCAAATAATTTAAGGTGTGATCTAATAAAAGAAGCAGGTCCAATGATTAATTGGACCATAAGGTGGGGATTGAACGTCTACCATTAAAAACTTCTTGAGAGCTGGAGAAGTTTCAAATCAAGCTGATTTTGTGTTTTCACTTCATCCATGTATACATGACCTAATGAATAGGTTGGATGGTAAAAAAACATCACAGTGGCCCTTAGAAAGGTTTCAACGATAGATGGATACATGAATTTTTTAACGGTGAAAATCATGGTCCCGCTGCTATTTTTGGTGTGGTCCACTTGAGTGTTGGATCTACATCATTTTTGTGTTCGTGCCTTAAAATATGAGAAAAGGGATCAATGGTTTGGATGTACAATACATCACGGTGGGCTCACCTACAGAACTACCCGTTCGGAGCTAGGGAAGGGCGGGGGCAGTACGCAATCCGCGTCCTCGTACAACTCCGCGCTGGACGCAGATTTCCTACAAAAGCCTTTTGCATAAGGTTCCTGTGCTGGAAACTTGGGTGGGGCCCAACGTGATGTTTTTGACAAATCTACCCCGACCATCCGTTTTCCAAGATATTTTTAGGATAACAGGCCAAAAATGAGCCGTAACTAATACTCAAGTGGATCTAAAATGTGAGTATTGAACGTACACAGTTGAAATATTCGTGGGCCACAGAAGTTTTGAATCTGGCCAATATTTGTGTTTTCAGTTCATCCAAGTAGGAATGACATTATTAATGGTATGGATGTCATGTAAACATCACTTTCTACTCCAGAAAGTTTTCAATGGTAGGAATTTTCCTACCCACCTTTTACTCTAGTGCACCTCACTTGAGTCTTGGATCCTTCTCATTTTTGGTCTCAAGTCTAAAATGAGCTCATAAAACAGATGTATGGGGTGGATTTCTTAAAAATATCACGTTGGGCCCCACCGAGTTTTCTAGCACAGGAACTTTCACGTCCCTCGTCCTGGACAGAAGACGGGAGTGGATTGGCTACTCCCACAGCCACCGGCCAATGGCTGGTGGTCGGTGCTTTGTGGGCCCTACCATGATGTATGTGTTTCATCCATGCCATCCATCTATTTTTTTAGATCATTTCATGGTATGGGACAAAAAATTAGGTATATGAAAATCTCAAGTGGGCCACATTACAGGAAACAGTGTTGAATGAGCGTCGACCATTAAAAACCTTTTGGGGGCCATAAAAGTTTTGGATCAAGCTGATCTTTGTTTTTTCCCATTGGACAAAATCCTATTTTTTGAATAGCCAGGATTTTTATTAGGTCATACAGGCCAGATGAAGGGAAAAAACAGGATTCTGGTACCGTTGGTAGACTCCCATTGGTACCAGAATCCTGTTTTTCTCCACGAATAAAAGCCCAGACAGCTGATCCACCTAACAATTTTATTTATCCTATCTTATATGCATTCCACTAACAGCCAAACATGAGGCTCGTCTGATTGTTACATGTGGACTGCGATATGACCAAATGTTGAGATTTGAATATATGGTCCCCACTATTCCAAAACAGGATTGTGGAAGGATGCAAAAGATCTGAACCATGAAACTTACCAGAGTAGCATCTGTATTCTATGGAGTTTTTTCATGAGTTTCTATATGGATTTCAGGTTACATCCCCTCCACTTCTAGTGAGCTTATACAAGGCCTTAGCCAAGTAAGCTTCCTGAAATTGCATGGTTCCAAGTATCATATTCACCATTAAAATCCATTAAAATGCTCTAAGTTGTACGAACTGTTTAAAGGAGATCAAAGTTGGCAGGAAATCTGTTAGGAAAACTATTTTTGGATACACCGAAAATAAATAATAAAATAAAATTATCACTAGGCTGAATCACGTATAAAATACGCTGTCCTTAAAGCGTGATTCGCCCCCTTATCAACTGCTGATGGGTTACAGGCGAATTGCTTCCAGGATAAGACAAGCCTTATCTGGATCCAGCGTGCAGCAATCACGATAGGTCCACTATGGAACAATTTTAACGCAGTCGATTTATTCTGGCAGACTTCTACTATGGAGATGATAAAGTATTCTTATATGAAGCTATTGACCGTATCTGATTTGATGGGGAGATGGTGTGTTGAGATGATGAAATCGGACTGGAATGGTCCAGTTTATATAGGCCTCAGGTTTAGACCCGTTGCTGTGTGGTATTCAATGGTCCAGAACGTTTGAAAAACGTTTCTGGCCGTTGTCCATTAATCTCAGACGTTTCTGGTCATTAGATCTGTAGATCTGACCGTTGGATCATCCTGGCCCGTCCGTTTTCGGACCATTGTGGCTTTTAAGGTAGCTATCCGTTTAAGAAACGGCTGGACGTTTCGGATTTAAGATCCAACCGTTCTCAGTCACCTATAAAACCCAGGCTCATTTCCAACATTTCAGATCCACACCGCCCTAAGGCTCTGACCAGACCCATCGCACCGAGGTCGCACTGAGTTCGCACCAAGTTCGCGCCGGTTCGCGTAAGGTCGCGAGGAAGCGACCACTCTATGACACGTGCGAAGTGCAAAGTGCGCCATCTAGCGCCACTACAGCCACACTGCCTCACTGCCCACGCCCTCGCCCTCGCCCTCGCCCGTGCCCGAGCCAGAGCCCGAGCGAGCGCACGCGTGCATGCGTGCGCACTGGAACACGCAACCAGGTTTCATCTCTAAAAAGGCTCCAAGTAAGAATACTCTTCTCAACATCTCATATAAACCACAAAAGTTTTCCCTGTATTTCCGATGTGGGACAAAGCACACACACCGCACTTTTTAATTTAAAAAATTCAAAAGGTATTTTGGCAGGAAAATCCCAAAATTTTGAAAATTTGAATTTTCATTTTTTAATTATTTTTTAAACCACAAAAAGGCAACAAAATCTGCATCAAGTGTAGTACCAAACAGGCTTCTCATTCACTTCCCCATAAACACAACATGCTCCTCATTCACTTCTCCATTGTTGATAGCTTCTTTATAGAAGATTATAAATATTTTTCCTCGACAGGTATTCCAATATTTCTATGCTTGAAGATTGACTTGATTTTCTTAATTTTCTATGTACTTTATAGTTTATTTGAATTAAATAGAATAACTTTATTTTCATTTAATAAAAAAATAAATTTTTTATAATGTAAAACATTTCCAATCAGGAGATAGGGGCAAATGTGTCAAATTAACATATTTCAAACATTTTAGATGTTTGGTAATAAACAAATTGTTTCAAATTCAGTACTTAATTTTAGACTTTAGTCATAATTATCAAATAAATTTCTTGATTTCAGATTTCAGATTTAGGCTTCAGATTTCAGATTCAGCTTCAGATTTCAGATTTAACAAACGGGGCCATAGTGTGGAGCTTGAACCGGCGCTAAGTGAAAGAGGGCGCCTACTAACATCTCTCTCTCTATATATATATATATATATATAAACCCTACAGCCCCTCATTTCGCTCCCAGGACCCCCCCACCCCCCGGATTCTCTCTCAGAGTCTCTCTGCGCCTCTCCCCCCCTCTCTCACGATCTCTCCTCTCGATCTACACTGTTACTTGACATATCTCGAGGAGTGGTGTGTCCATTCATGCAATACTCTTGCAGACCTAATCCAAATGGTTCAAACACACCACTCCTCGAGATATGTCAAACAGATTCTCCATTTATTACTGAATGCAAGATCAGTATATACTGGGGTGGATTTTTGTAAAAGGCTATGCGGTGTCTCAGTTATTAGAAGGTAGACTATCATAGTTTGTTGTGAGTTCTATTATCAGAATTATTTCCACCTTTCAAGTACTGACCATGAAGAACATCTTATTTATGCAATACCTCTTCCTATTTTTGGATTTGATTGGACAGTAATAAGATCCACTTTGGCTATTGGTGTTTCATGATCAGTTGCTTTCCATTTGTACAACTTCTCTCTATTTTTTGTTCTAACACAGAATCCATGTTCACCTCCATTTGTACAACTTTTCTCATCTTTTCTTTTTTCCTTTTTTATTTTCTTTTTCTTTGGTAATTTTTTCTGATAATCTTGTAATTTGAGAATTTAGAACAGCTAGAAGCCTTTCAAAAGTTAAAATCAGAAAAGGCTTTGGAGGGAAAGGAAGTGTAAGTAATAGAAGCATTGATTAGACATTGTGTTTTTGTCATTCTTTGTTTGCACTGTCTTGATAAGTAGAGCCTCTGAATTCTAGCAGAGCTTCTGATGAAAACATACAACCAAGGGTGCCCCTAAAATCTTGCTTGGCAAGCTTTTCAGCTCTAGAGGAAGTTCATGGTTTTTACAATAGTGCCTTGAAGTCCAAGACTACAGCAATCAAGTAAGCTTGGCGATGTTCCTCACCTGTTATGTGTTTGCACATGCATTTATGCGTCAGAATACTTACAAGATGGTAACTTGGATAGTTACATCACAACAAGTATTTGCATATCTATGTTTAGTTGTATTTGCATAAGAAAATTTCCTTGTCTATTTATTCTTGTACTTTTATCTCATGGTATTGTGAATGACCTCACATTCCATAAATTTTTAATGGTCTACTAACCAATTCCTTTGAATTGAACTTCAACTCTACACTGTTAGCAGACTATATTTTCATATTTTGTCAAATCCTTCCAATTGATGGAAGGTGTTTGAGGCAACACATGCATAGTCGTTATTGGTATTCTTTTAAACCGTCCATTTATAAGCCAAAATGGTCCAATCAGTAAGAACGGACCTGATCTTGGACCACCATATCACCTTTCCAATACTTTGGTTGCCTATAATGAGGAACGCCAAATGAACCATCTCTTCAATCAATGGCATGCATGTGTTCAAATCGTTTGAGTGTTGGATCCATAATGTAGAAAAACACTCAGTCGGTCTCCCACAGCTTGCTATTTGTATTTGCCGCTGTACATCTAGCATTCATGCATTGTATGAGACATCCATATTTGATAGTTAGCACTGTTATTATATATAGCTTGATGGTTAGCACTGTTATTTACTTGCAAAGAGTCAGTTTCAATCCAAAAATCAACAATAAAATAGAAAACTGCGATTTATGCAAGTAAAGAGAATCCTTAAAGCTTCACATTGATTTACCCAAGACTTAAAAAAGGATTGTCAACTGATTAACATCCTTTTAGTGGGTATTGCTACAATTCTCTATTTGCTGTTCTGTCATTTTTGGTGCTCAATGGAGAGCAGAACTGAAAGTTGTTGTCCATATGTTAAATTTTCAAACAAATTTCCAAGTTCTATGTTAGTATCTTCTATAATTTCGGCTATAGATATTTTTACCCTTTTTAGATGAAATTCAACATGATCTTCCAAATTGTATATCTTTGATTCTTAGAACCAATATAAGCAATCTCTTCCTACATAGCTCTACAAAGTAAGTCAGCGAGTTTCTCTCCATCTGTTTGTTTTTGTTTGGTAGTCTTACTTTATGCTTATACCTATGTAGGCACTTAATTTAATGGATTTAATATTGAATTTGGTATGCTTATAGGAGTTGAGGCTAGGGGCTTTATATTCGGCCCTCCAATTGTGTTAGTGATTGGTGCAAAGTTTGTTCCCTTAAGAAAATCAAGAAAATTGTCAGGTATTATTCATCAATCTCTTCCATAAATAATTGATCTTGCTTAATTTATATTTTTGTCGCTTCATTTATATGTTTTCCTAGAGGCCCAACTTGTAACTCCTCAGAACCCACTCTGCCGTAAGATATTACGGTGTATGACGGTTCCCAGCAGGTTAAGTTGCAAGTTATTATATAAAGTTGGTTGGATGTCTTTTATTTTTGTAATTGCTGTTAATAGTTAGTTGGATGATGAATGATACTTGTGATTGTGAATGACAATAAACAACTTATTATATACACACACACACACACACACACACACATATACATGTTATCCTTGGAGGATTTATTTTTTAAGGGGACATGATATTCTTGCAGCCTATGGTATGGTGCCCCAATATTGCTCTTATGTTACTAGTCTGTAGTAGATATTACTAAGTTAATTTATCAAAACAAAATTCGTTTCTTTAGTTTAAAATTCATTCTGTTATTATTTAGCTAGATGATGAATGCCAATTGTGATTAATTATGTAATTGTTTAAGTATAGGACAATCAACTGCCCATTTGAGAACTTTTATGTGGCCAAGCATAGATATAGTGTGCTTTTGAAGGCATAAAAATTCTTAAATTGTCCCACATTTGGACAATTCAAGGTTGGATAGATTAGAATGCTTTCAGTTCCCTGATTTAAATGCACATGCTAGTTTTGCGTTGTATCTGTCCTTTTCTCTCTGGTTACGTTTCTTATATTTATTTCTAATGTCAAATATCCTCACATTATGTGGATGCTTGACATGGGAATCAAATGCAAGATCGACGTATTCGAAGAGACATTGGGAGATGCTGCCGGAATTTCGGTGTGGGCATTTAAATGGGAACATGAAAGTATTACAATCTATCCTGTCTTGGATGGGTGACTGATTTAGTTAGTCAGTTAAAGATACCATTAGAGATTCTATTCGATGCCTAAATCGTCATTGCTTGTGGGGTGAGCAATAATGGTGCTTGTTTCATTATAATTTGTTTCTTTAGTACTCTTCCTTAAATTTCTTTTAAACTCATTTTAGTTTCTCTCTCCTAAGAAGCTTTGTCGGGCTCATGTTGTATTTCAACTAACTTGTTGAAGTAGCCGAGGAACATAGTGATGGATAAAAGTTGGATTCATTTGTTAAGGTATCTCAGTAACTTCTCCTTCTAGTTGTTGTGGCCCAATGGTTAAGATGCATTGTTTGATATGTCCTCCAATTGCATTGAATGATTTAGGGTAAGCAATGCATACTTAAGTGGAGCTAAGGAATTCCTAAACTTTGCATTTACAAATACAAGTGATAGAGGGAGGATCCTATGTCCATATAAGAATTGTAATAACAACTTCTGGGTATCTCGACAAGAAGCATACGATCATATCGTGTGTGACGGATTCAATACGAGTTATACTCATTGGCATTTTCATGGGGAAGCCACGTCTTCTTCTATGCCTAATCTGGATCCAAACGATTATCTGCACGAATTGTTAGATGATGCATTCGATTTTTCGGGTCCGGATAATCAAGAGAGTGATGTAACATATAGACCTACATAGAGACTTAATACTGAAGCACAACAATTTTTCAAATTAGTAGAAGACACTGATAAGGAATTGTACCCAGGCTGTAATAAGTTTAGTAAGCTCTCTTTTGTTATTTGGTGGATGGAGCGACAAGTCATTCACGAAATTACTTGAATTGCTGAAGGATGTACTTCCTGAAGGTGAAACCTTACCAAGGTCTTTCTATGAAACCAAGAAGATTATTGGGGACTTGGGCCTAAAATACAATAAAATTGATGCTTGTCCCAATGCTATCACATATGAGAGGTTTTCTGTTGGTACAAAGGTTCAAGTTGTCTGGAGCGAAGAAGGGAAGTGGTATGTCTAAAAAAAGGAAAATTGCTTTATTCCTTTTACATGTTGAATCAATTTTCACTTGTTGTACCTTTTCTTCGTTTTCAGGTATGATGCAACCATCGGGGGTCTCACTCCAAATGGATATCATGTCTCCTACGATGGATGGGGGAATAAGGAGGAGGTATTATTTCTATGACCACCACACTTTTAAATAATGATATCACCAGTTCTGTAATAGGACTGAAATGTTTCTTTAATCAAAAAGAAGAAAAGTTCACCTTGAAAATATGGAATTCCAAGCCGGTCATTATTTGATATATGCTTTTTATTGAGCAAATGCTCATTTTAATTAGATATGATTCAATCTTAGGATCTGTGGTTTCTGTATAATCTGTTATCTAGTACATATCAATATTTTTTTCTATTACATACCTTCTGGGCTTGACTATCTGAAACTAACATGCTTAGCAAGTATTAATGTGAATGAACATTGTGATATACGTTTCATGGAGGACAATTGGGAAAGTCCGGTAGGCCTTTTTTTAAAATTCGAATTGACTGATTTACTTTACTTTTTTTTTTTCTGGTTGTTGATTTTATCTCTTTTCTTCGTATGATCTGGGCTAGATCAATTAAGTATGATTGAGAAGCTTGAGATACAACTTGAATTGTATCGTGTACTCATGTTACATTAGATAATAACTGTAAGCTTAAGAGTACCTAGTTGGTCTGGAAATTTTGGCATAGTTAACGGTTCTTATTAGCAAACTCAGTTACAATCCTTCTCTTTTCTTTTTTCTTTTTTTTTTTTTCTTTTTTTTTTTTTTTTTTTGAAATGTTGATAGGTTCTCGGGGCTTGGGGATTGGGCTGGGAAATTTTGATGGATGGGATGGAGGTTACACAATTGACATGCTTCTGGCAGGTATCTTAAGTCTTTTTATAAATTTTATGTGTTGTGGGAGATCTGAGCTGTGAATCAGATAGGATCCATTTGTAAAGATCACCTGGCACAAAAGTCAGCTAGGTTCATTCATCTGGCAGCCAAATTGAGGTTAAGTGAATATATTTTATCTATGTTTAAGTGAATTTTATGTTCAAAACCAAGATTTGCCTGATACAGGATGGTGAAAAGACACCCAAGTCTCCATCTCCAAATTCTTTGCTCCTTTCCAACCCTTGATATCTGCATTTTCCAAGATTCCTATAGGCATCAGAAATTCCTCAAATTTTCTGTTAAAAGAAACAAATGAAGTTCTGTGAAACAAGTGAAATTTATTTATATTAGCAGTTGCTAGCTTATGGATGGATGTCTGTTTGCTTGTTTTCATTTGCACATCAATATCAAGCATAAAGACAACAAAGACAATAGTATCTTATCATTAATCTCACATCCTTGTAGGATGTTTGTCAACACCGTAAAAAGGTTGTGTATTGTCAGTGGCTCTAGGGCACGACTACCTGATTTTCCTTTTATTAAAGCTTGCTGCAAGTGAAGTTAAATTAGCAAATCTTAAGAAAATTATATTTAAGTTGTTTGTTTGGTTTTAGCTGAAAATCTACGTGTGTGGACTGATCAGATTTTAAGCTTAAAAAGAGAATATAATCTGCCCATTCTAAAGGATGGAAAATTCTATTAAGATCCTGCAATGCTCTGGACTGAAAATTGATTCTGGATCAAGCATCCATATTTAATCTCCATCGCTTGTGTATTCATGTAAATGTAAAAAGGACACTTCTCCTATTTGTTATTAAAAATTCTGAGCATGTCACAGTGAGACATTTCTATGCATCATAACTGCTAAAACCTGAATTTGGGGACTGCCAAATGGACTCCATTTTTGTTTGCTTTGTTGGCCCAATAAATCTTTGTGGTAGGCTGAGTTTCAGGGGTGCAAACTTCTTTAGAAAGTAGAAATCAACTATCGTTTCTAACTTTTGATGCATCGATGTTCTAAAAAAATATGTTCTTTTTTTTAAAAAAAAAAATTTTAATTTTTATGGGATATGATTGTAGGATGTGCATTTCCAATATATTAATTGTAAGTTGCAGCTATCTTTGTGTTATCTACTAAAAAATTTCAGCAAAATTTTATTTTGTCATCCATAGATTTTCTCCTCCTCCAAGTCAATCCATTGGTCATAGGGAAATCAACTAGGACAAGTAAAATTTCTAATTTCTCCAATTTTAAGTGATTCTTTTTATTGGCCAACAAGGAGTTGAGATGGTTTCCTATGGGATTGCCACCAATTGTGTTGTAGTGCTGATTTTGTGTTTCTTTTTGTGGCCATGTTTGGATTGTGCTTCTAAGGGTTGCTTGTTGGCTGGTTATTTGTAACCAATTATGGAAAAATGCCAGCACATTGTCAGTTTCAAGAGGGGCCTTAAAAATTCACTTCCTCTGGTTTTAGTATTTTCTCTGCCTTCAGTATCATCAACATGTGAAATCTTAGTATGCTAGTGTAGATAATAGCTTTATTCTGGTTGGGAATTGCTGATTGCAAGCTTGGAATCATTAGCAATTCATAGTACTGTCTTTTCTGGTTTTACAGGTGAAGCTTAGGGAGATGAAGCCAGGTGTCTTGTCACAGGAACTAAAAGAAGCTCTTGGTATGCCAGATTGTGCCCCTCCTCCCTGGCTTATCAACATGCAGGTGGGATGAGCAAATAACCAGCAGATGTTCTATTTGACGACTTTCTTCCTTCCAGTTTTAATTGGACTAACATATTTTATCTTTTATCAGAGATATGGTCCTCCACCTTCTTATCCGCATCTCAAAATTGCTGGCTTGAATGCTCCGATCCCTCCTGGAGCTAGCTTTGGTTATCATCCTGGAGGCTGGGGTAAACCTTCGGTTGATGAAGTGAGTTGTTAATTTTGCTTTCATGAGTACTTAACATGCCATAGTTTTCTATCAGATATGATATGTTTCTTTCTGTATCTGTTTATCACCTGAAATTCCATTTTGTGCTAAACAGTATGGGCGTCCCGTATACGGAGATGTTTTTGGTGTCCAACAACATGAACAACTCAACTATGAGGTATTTTCACACCTCTTTTCTACGTCTCCCAAAAATTCAATAGAAGAAGACTTCGATTCATTATTCAGTTTCAACTTGTTAATGCTTATTCAGCTTTAGTCCTACTATTTCTGAGCAGAACATTGAAGCGTCATCAGCTTGCGATCAATATTTTCTATCAATTTGCTTTCCCAAACTTATGTGTTAGTTTGTGTTGCTTCCAAAATCAGGAAGAGCCCGTTGATAGGAGCAAGCATTTAGGTGATTTGGAGGAAGAAGAGGGGGAAGAAGAAGAACAGATGGAGGAAGAGGAATTGGAGGCAGGCATTCAATCTGTGGACAGTCTTTCGAGGTGTGTACCCATCCCATGTGCAACTGTTCTATTTATATAACACTCTTAGTACTGAAATCCTTAATTCTATATTCAGAGGAGACCCCTGATGTCATCGACCTCCGGAAGCAACAAAGGAAGGAGCCTGAGAAACCTCTGTATCAGGGATGATTTAGACAACATAACCTTAGATAGGATGAGTTAAACCATCTCAAGAAATAAAAGACGTCGTAAACTAAAATTTTTGGCAACCAGAGGATGATTTAGAACTTGTCTAGTAGGTGAAAATTCTTTGCTTTGAATGGTTGAAAAGGATGGTTCAAGCACCACCTATATGAAGCATGAACCAGCAAGTTATTACAGTTTCAATTATCTTCATGCTGTAAGAATTAGTTTCCTTTATCTTTAAATTTTGCCATACATAGATTATTGTTATCACACATATGCATTTGATCTTAACCAAGAACTGCCACACAATGGATTTTCATGCTTCTTACATCCAGTAGAGTGCAATCAATTCACATTGATGGTTCTATTTGTATTATTGCGAGAAATCTGACATTCTCATTTAATATAAGATGTTTACACTTTGTTCCATCTCCCAGGACCCCACGACAAAGTAGACTTTTGAAAACTAAATAAAAACTCTGATATAATGTCTTCCAGGTAAGCAAGGGTTGTGGTTATGATTTTTTTGTCATGTAGATTTAACTTGCTTGGGGAAGCATCTGATATGATCGGTGTTGAGAAGCTGATCATCAAGTCCCTGATTTTCATCCCCTTTGCTGACTTATCTACTATCAATTCAGAAAATTTATTGTTTCAGAAAATTCATGTTCTCTCTCTTTCAGATGTTGTCGACGGCTTTCGAGTCGAAAACTTAAGATTTTTTAGTTTTCCGGCTCTTAGATTCTCTGAGAACCTCTTTTTTTGTTTGATTTTCCCAGATTCTACCGCAGAAAATCAGAAAATTTTCTCGTAGGATTTCCAAGGTGTAGAGCTCAACAGGAGGCATTTCCAAGGTCTTGTTGTCAGGGCTGCTACCTAATGCCCCAGAGGTCTTTCTTAATTTTCCTTTTTATATGTATTTTTCTCCATTCTTTTGGATCTTTGATTCGTTGTTGAGGTTGTATTTCTGATTTTAGGTTGTTGAAAGTAATGCACCTCAAAATCTTTGTAGGTTTCCATTTTGAAGTGAAATGTATGATTGCATTGTATTGAGGAAAAAATAGGGGATAGATATGTAAAACCAGCCTCATTTCTTTTGCTTGAATTCAACCTCCGCAAATAGACCATGACTCAGATCTATTTGAGGAGCTGAGCAAGTAGAGAGAGATTGAGAGCCTTAATATCTGTGACAATTTGGCTGACCACATGGTAATATACTTAGAATTGCAGTTCTGTAGTATCTGTTCAATTCAATTCTTTCCATTGCTAAACTTCTTTTGGCAGGTGGGTAATATATATTTCCGTTTAGAGTGGAAGAACATGCTATTAATGCTTTACTGCAATCTGAGTGGAAGGTTCTATGCTTGTTAGTCTCTTACCTTTTGTCCTTGAATGTTGTATTATTGTCAACTCTGATTTTCCTTGGGTTAGTACCTTTGCTTCCCAGTTTGGTCCTCCGGATTAAATGGCATGAAATTGCATTTTATGGAATTAACACTGTTATCGCATAATAATTGCATGTCTGGAAATATTATGGTATTTACCATCCAATCTTTATGTAGATCATATTCTTCCTATGAAAAAAATATTGAATAAAGTAAAACTGGTATTTGGTAGATCATAGAATTGTAATTAATTTACCAAATTCACAATTGATATTGGTCACTTGTACACTTGAATGTCACGTGTGAAGGGTGCATATGGATGGACGTGCATGGATAAAACACATGCATCAATGTGGGGCTAATAGATGTAATGGAATTCAAGTTACAACATTTGTTGCCTTGATAGTTTTTGACATTTTAAGGACGAGATCAAAGGATTGATTGTTTTACATGCATCAATTTGTTGAATGCTACTTTTTGGCTATTTTTTTTTTTTTCCCGGTGCAATCAGTTGTGCCTAAATTTA
Organism: Magnolia sinica; assembly: GCF_029962835.1. NCBI lineage: Eukaryota > Viridiplantae > Streptophyta > Magnoliopsida > Magnoliales > Magnoliaceae > Magnolia > Magnolia sinica. Next base: position 33,442,038 of record NC_080581.1, read on the forward strand.
GGCCTACAAGCACTTCAGCCTCTTGACGCCACTCGTGCTAGGCATAGACCATATTGAGGATTTGGCATAATGGCTGCATAAACAACACAAAGGCTTTACCGGCGCTTGTGTAGAAATCTTACGGCGCTTTTCCATCGAAAAGTGTTAAAAGATACCTACCGGCGTTCGTAATGACTTTTGCGGCGCTTATTCATGTCGGAAAAAGGTAGAATTCCCTGTCTTTTACCTATACCGGCGCTTATATAGCGCCGCTAAATAAATGCCTATACAGCATAGGGAATAGTGTGAAATCATGCCTAAAACCCCTATATTAACTATATTAACATTGTGTAGCCCACCTAAGTTATGAAAAAACAAGATATTTAGGGTGATTCTACATACGGTGAATGAGGTGCATTAGATGAAATGGATTGGATGTCGTCTAATTGTTGGTGTAAGCCCCATAAAATTAATGATGGCCCTGACTTCCCTATGGTACGGCCTACTTGTGCTTTTGGAATGACTTGATATTTAGGTCTTAGGGTGAAGTTAGGCAGTACACATGATGAATGGGTGGTGGATTGACATGATCATTTAGGCCAAAGGCACAATCACCAGAGGTCCCTGCCTAATGAATGGATGTACTTTCACACACATGTTTGTTGACATGCATTTGTAGATGCATAGCTAAAATAAGGCATTCATCTGCCAAACTCATAAAGTTGTGACAACTTATCCTCACACAAACAGCCCACACACACCAATCCTGACCGTCCAAGGGTAGACTCTCCCAATTGTTTTCTTTAGTGTGGCCTACCTGGATCAAAACCGAATTTTTGTCCTTGAACCTAACATTGGATTACATGTTGAGTGGCCTCAAGGCAGGCCTCATAAAATCAAAGGTGGAGTTTTTTTTTTTAGCGGAAATTTAAGAATAGTTGAGAGATGATAGCCCACCATTGATTTTTAAGGGTCCACCATAGTGTATATGTGAAATCCACTCTTCCCGTTAGGTGCAATCCTGAATTAGTCTCAACGCCAAAAATCAGGTTAATCCATTATTTAGGTGGACCATTAGCACTAAGTGTGTATTCCCATGTTAGGTTCAAAAAAAAAAAAAGGGTTAATCCATTATTCAGGTGGGCCAAGCAAAAAGAAAATAGATACATCCACTCTTGATTTTTTACGGGGCCCACTGTGATGATTATAAGAAATTTACTCCAACCGTTAGATGTCAAACCAATCTCTAGGCTTGGGGCGCAAAAATCAGGCCCATACAATAGCCAAATGGGCCACACCAAGGGAAACAATTTTGAGGGTGAGCATTGCTTGTACCCTATTTCTAATCACGTGGTCCACTTGAATCATAGATGCGGTAGAGTTTTCGGCAATGGGCATAATATGGGGTGATGCAGCTAATGGTTAGGGTGGATTTCATACCTCCGTTGACAAATCTCTAACCGAATCTGTCCAATGATAATTAATTAAATTAATGTAGGTTATTAAAAAACTTCTTAGAAAAGAGCCTGTATGCACGTTGAAAAAGCTCATTAAGTGGCGAGATTTTATTAGCAACCGTATGTAGCTGGAGAGGGTAGTGAGCTCCTTACCACTCAATTTGCATCCAGGGAGGGCCAACCAAAGTTTTCAATGAGGACTTTCCCCCATTTTGACATTTATCTCCATGGCCCAGTTCCAACTTACTCATTTAACAATAGTTAGCTTATTGATCATTGGTGGGCTAGGACTAGCCTAAGCTTGCTACTGTATGAGTGCAAATGGACCCTAACTAATCCCATCCATTTAATAATTCAGTCTATATTTGCCCCCATTGGGTAATCCTCACCAATGATTGAAGATGCCCTGGCCCATAAATCAGACTAATCATCCATAAGGCGAGTCACACATGTAGATGAAAAATGGATGATTAGTAAGAAAATTCAATATCAATCAATAAAAATAAAAGTTATTTAAACGTACATGTGTGGTGTACCTTATGAGTGTGCTAACATGAATTTTCAGACAGGGCATATGTCATATCGATGCCCCACCTGGTTAAGAGCCCAATGTCTCAAATGTTTGCCATATTGGCATAATTGGGATAAGACACACACAATTAAGAACCTTCCAAATTGAGTGTGGAGCCCGCTTTGATGGATGCACACATCAAATCCATACATCATGTGCATCTATTAATGCTCTTTCAGGCCCTCAAAAAATGAGGCCCCCCTTTTTAAATAGAATTTGAAGATATTGGCAAGACTTTCAACTCCTAGTCTTGGTGTGAATACCCACTTTTAATGTGGAAAACAGTTGATGTGCTAGCCATAGCCCGTCCATTTTGTGCAAGGAGCATCAACTTGAATTTTCAAAAAAGTAAAAAAGAAAAGAAAAAGGTAATTTTACAAAAATCCACCTACATAATATAAAATTTTACATTCTAGTACCATTTTCAAAGATGTTTTCAATAAGCCACAACATTAATTTAAGTAATTGTCAATGGCGTACCTTAGGTTAGAATTTTTAAGAACTTTATTCTTGCAAGAAAAAGGGTTGGCAGCTCGGATGGGCCATACAATCATGTTTATGTGAAATCCAGCCCAGCAACTAGGTGTGTTACCATGCTAAGTTAATATCCTAAAACATTAGCCCCATTTGTGATTTAGGTAGACTAAAACAATTGAAAATGGGGTCCAGGACATCCCTCATCCTCTAAACTCTTTCCCTTGGTGTAGCCCACCTGAATCTCGAATGAGCCTGATGTTTAGGTTCAGGCCTAAATTTTTGTGATGCATTTAACAGACTGAGTGGATTCCAAATAATCATCACAAAAAAGCCCTATAAAATCAAGGGTGGACATCTCTCTGAAAACTATTTCCTTAGGTGTGGCCCCACCTAAATCAAATATCAATCATGATGGTTCAGTCACCCTTGAATTTTTATAGGGCCCATCATGATGAGTATGTGAGATCCACTCTAACCATAAACATGTAATCCCACATTAGGCCTAAGGGCCACACTAAAGAAAACAGTTGGTAGAGAAACATCTGTTGATGCAGAAATCTGGATGTCCTCCTTAGACCACTGGGTACCTACAAGAGATGACAAAAACAGAGACCCTGTTTGCAATAGGGGACCCTCCGATGCCAAAGTCAGATAGGCAAGCTAGGTCTAGTAGAACATAGGATTTTTTTTGTGTGATTTGTTGTATCTTTCACCATTGGATATGCTCTTATTTATAACTAAAAGGTGCGGTGGCGTAGATGACAATCTCTATTTAGTAGGTCCGTATTGTAGAGGGAATCGTATACCGAATGTGTCCCGGTTATCGTTTAAGATCTCAGATAGATCTCTTCGATAAGGTTTGAGTGGTTGAAATCAGATGAAACATGTAGTAGGAGGATGAGGTCGAGCATCCGAGGTGGCCTACATAGCCATCCTGAGGAGTAGTTTACCGAAGGCACATTTGTTCGAGTTTAGCTCCATCTGATACTTCCATTATACGGCAAACATTTCCTCGAGGTCGGTCGCATGGTTTGTTACCTTGGTGCTCTTAACCAACAAGTCATCAACGTAGATTTCCATGGAATGCCCGATCTGCCTAGCAAACATCTTATTTACGAGCCGTTGATATGTGGCTCCAGCATTCTTCAATCCGAAGAGCATGACTTTATAGCGGTAGAGTCCCTTATGTCTGTGATGAAGGATGTCTTCTGCTTGTCGTGCTAGTGCATGGCGATCTGATTGTAGCCCGAGTAAGCATCCGTGAAGCTCAGCAGCTTGTGCCCAGCTGGTCAATCCTTGGGAGAGGAAAACTATCATTGGGGCATGCTTTGTTTAGGTCCATGTAGTCGACACATACCCTCAACTTCCCATTGGACTTCTTCACCAGTACAACATTTGTGATCCAATTAGGATAGTAGATTTATTCATTGAACCCAGCCTCGAGGAGCTTCTCAACCTATTCCCCGATGATGCATATCGTTCTGTCTAAAACGCTTGTCGCTTCTACCTCACAGGTCGGTGGTCGGGGTCCACGGTCAATCTATTGACCATGATTTCTGGCCTGATGTCGGGCATATCTCGATGGGACCATGCGAAGACATCAGCGTACCGCTTCAACAGGTCGATAATTTTATCCCGCAGTCCTAGAGCCAATAGCAAGCCGAACTGCACAATTTAGGATGGGTCGTTCTCATAGAGAGGTACGGTCGTTTGCTCTTCCATCGAGTATCCTCTTTCGAGGGAATCGTCTCAAGGATCCAAGGTTGTGACGGCAACTACATTCTGTCGTGCTCCTGCCCTCAATGCCATAGAATAGCACTGAGGGGCTTTGTGCTAGTCGGTGGGGAACTTCATCACGAGGTGGTAGGTTGAGACTACCGTCCTCATACCATTGAGAGATGGTCAACCAAGAGTGATGTTGTAAACAGAGGGATAGTCTACTACCAGGAAGTCAACCATTGTCGTCATTTGGTTTTGCCATTCTCCTGCGTAGGCCTAGTCACGAGTTAAGTCAGCTCGAGAAACTCAATCGACTCGACTCTAAAAAACTCACATCGACTCACTAGGACGAGTTGAGTCGAGTCACACTAGGGAGCTCGAGTCAGAAAATGAGTCGAGTTCGAGCACCAAGTCACTCAACTCGACTCGACTCGAAACAATTGACTTGACTCAGGCTCGACTTGGCTCGAACTCGACTCGACTCAGTATCATATAAATTGCAATGGTTTAAAAAATCCCTAATCTAGCAGTCAACAAGACTAGCCTACCGGACGCTTACCCTTCTCCATTTTCCCCTTTCCTCTTCTTCTCATTCTCCTTCCCAAATCCAAGGACTGGATCCCCTTTTCGGTTTTTCCTTTTCATCTTCTTCTCATTCTCCTTCCCAAATCGAATCCGACCATCCAACGATTCCTACCATTCGCTGGAGCCTGAAGCCTAGAGGCTGGAACTGAAGAGATTGGTACTCTCTCTCTCCCCTTTTCCTACGTTGCGACCCTTGGGGGTTGCAGCTAGCAAACAACCATCACCTGTGGGTCCCATCATATTATAGACAGAACATATACCCTTCAATCTAAGAAGTTCATTTTGTGGGCCCACCATGGATTGGAAGCCTAATGAAACCTGTGGCCTAATAATCCCAACGGTGGGAAGCTTTGATCATATGATTTAACATGTCCAATTGGTTGGGTGGGGATTGAGTAGTGAGGAGTGCCCACCGTGATGTAGGTATTCTATCCACGCCGTCCATCTATTTTATGGCATGAGCCAAAATTGAAGCATATCGAAAACTCAGGTGGTCCACACTATAGAAAACAGTGGGGATAATGACATCCACGGTTGAAACTTTTCTAGGGCCCACAGTGATGTTTGTTTGTCATCCAACCTGCTCATAAGATGGATGAAGGGAAAACCAGCTTACCCAAAGCTTCTATAGTTCTAAGAAGTTTTCAACAGCGGGCGTTGAATTCCTTTCTTGTGGTGTCGTCCACTCGAGCTTTGGATATACTTCAATTTTGGGTTCAAATCTTAAAATTAGTTAGAAAAATGGGTAGATAAAATACATACCTCATGGTGGCCTCACAGAGCATCCACACGTGGTACATCGTGGTGAGCTCCTCACTACACAATCCGCTTCCATTTGGTTGGCCTGGATCATATCATTTCAAACATCTGATTGGTTGGCTGGGGAACAAAAATGGGGTAGACATTCAATGGGCAAAAGTACATTTTATGACAGTTGCAGCTGCAAGCGCTAAATCAATGTGACCTTTTAGTGGGACCATAGATCCGTGATTTGTGGGGCCGACTGTGATGTATGTGTTTTGTACCCTCTATTTGTTTTTCCATATCATTTTAGGGCATGAGCCCAAAAATGAAGAAGATTCAAATCTCATGTGGACCACACCACAGGAAACAATTGTGATAGAACACCTACCATTAAAACTTCTCGAGGCCACAAAAGTTTAGTGCTATTTGTGTTTTCCAAGCCAACCTGCAGAGATGATATGATGATCGGAATCGTCCATCATCATCATGGAAACTAGACCCACTTAAAAAATTCATCCAAGCTTCAGCCCAACCCAACCAAACCCAATCCATAGCTGAAGGCTATGGATGGCTTACTCCAGTCCGTGGTCACTACAGAATCTGAGTCCAAGGAATGGGACTTGAGACTGGATATGGGCCCAGTTTTTTCACTAATTTATTAGGCTTTTGAGCCCAAGTCTATTGGAAATTTCTAGCCAACTGACCCATCAACGGCACCCATGCCACCCATTTAGGTCTCTAAATCAATGTGGATTTTGATTCAGTTGTGTTTAGCTAAACCAATTCCACTGGAAGTGAAATGCACTAAACTTTGTAGCATGTTCACAACCTTAGGTGAGGTGTTACCTGGGTTGTTACACTTGCTGTGGGGCTCACCTGATGTAGAGCGGGTCGCAGACACTTTCATGTCTAAGATGGATTAGAGAAGGCCCGATCAGAGGCAGAAGTCATCAAGACCGTCAGAACATTAAAACAGGCATATCTTACAAACTGGAATGAGTTACTCAACGCACCATATATGATCTTGGGTAGGACATCTACTTTAGCCAACCAACCCCGCTATGCCGGGTTGCCCACACCAAATTTGCAAGATTCCATCATATCGAAGGCCGAATTCCATGTTTAATTCTGTTTTTACTATTTATAGTAAGTTTTAGTTTGATTTTAACTCTTCATCCGTTGGGCTTTAGGAGTTGTGTCCAACATGAAAAGTGCTTAGAATAATTAGAAGAATAACGTGGTTAATCCACACAGGAAACTTACTATAAAAAGTAAATTTACTATTTATAGTAAGTTACAAATTTCTAGGAGCTTTAGTTATAGTTTGCTTCTAATTTCTCTCCCATTGTTTGACACCCCTATTTAAAGGGTTGTGAACTCGTTTATTTCATTAATCAATTAAATTTCAAATTTATTAGAATTTATTTCTATTTTCTTTCTCTTTTTCCTCGTGGATTCAAGAAGTCTCTGTGAGGATTTTAGAGAAGCTTCATGGATTTGGAGTAGTTATCCTTGAGGAAGACGGTGATCGACCTCATCACGTTCATCCCTGTGTCAACTGGTATCAAAGCGAGGACTCCTCTCGGGTTGATGGCAAACAACAAAGGTATGAACAAAAATCCTGTGGACGGTGATCCAGGGATTCGTTATCTTTCGAAAAAAAATGGAAGCTTTCCACCGGGAGAGTCAGTTGACTATGCGAGGGCTGCAGGCAACCCTCAACCGTATTGCGGATGCACTAATTCTGCCCTGAGCTCAAAGTGATGCTCAACTGCCCATGGTCTCTATACGACACAACCTCGATTTCTGCAAACCACCATTAGATGATGGTAAATCGCAGGCTACCACTTTGATCATGAGGAAACTGTTATACATGCCAAAGATAGAAATAGAATTACAGCAAGACAACATCTTTCGAACGAGGTGCACTGTAAGCCAAAAAGTCTGTAATGTGATCATCGATGTCAGGAGCAGTGAGAATCTCGTGTGGAAAATAATGGTGGAAGCTACAACTGAAAACAGAAAAACATCCATCTTCGTACATGATTGGATGGATTAAGGAGGTCAACAAAACAGAGGTAACCAAAAATGTACTATCTCGTTTTTAATTGGTAAAAATTATAAGGATCGAGTACTTTGTGACGTAGTCGACATGAAAGTTTGTCATACGTTACTTGGTCGACCATGGTAAAATAATATTGATGTTATTGCTATACATAGAGATCAGGATAACATATTTAAATTTACTGAAGATGGTAGAAAGATTGACCTCCTCGTGAGAGCGGAGAACCAACCCATGACTTCTAAAGTTGAGCAACAATTTCTCACAACTGAATAGACTTTTGTTAAACAATCTGAGGAAACAAGAGATATATATATATATATATACATATATATATATATATATATCCATTAGTTGAAAAGAAAGAATATATGGAGCCTGTGAACATCCAAGGAGATTTTAAACCAATGTTGCAGGAGTTTAAGGCGATTGTGCTCGATGAACTCTCTAATAAATTGCCTCCCATAGAGGATATACAAAACCACATTGATCTTGTTGTAAGGATAAGTCTGTCTAATTGCCCACATTATTAGAAAGAATGTGAGATCTCGAAGGCAGAAGTGAAGAAACTGATCGATATTAGTCAAGTCAAGGAAAGCATAAGTGCATGTATTGTGTCAACTTAAGAGCCTAATGCCAAATACAAGAAAAGGATTAATAAACATCGGCATCAAAAGTTATCTCATAATCATGAATCAAGTCCCTTGAGTAACTCGAGGATGACTTTTTTCCAAGCGGAGGGGTCTGATGGAAAACATGTCACAGATACATTCCAACTATGGTTGGACCAAAAGAAGGCGGACCGTAAATTGATCATAACTTTTGATCCGGGTATCAATTGGTGCACTAGATCGAGTATCATGAACTGAAGTAGCACGAGAACTCGAGGATGAGTTCTTTTAAAGTGGAGGAGACTGATGTAGAGTGGGTCACAGACACTTTCATATCCAAGATGGATTAGAGAAGGCCCGATCAGAAGCAGAGTCATCAAGACCGTCAGAACCTTAAAACAGGCATATCTCGCAAACTGGAATGAGTTACTCGACGCACCGTATATGATTTTGGGGTAGGACGAGCTACTTTATCCAACCAACCCAGCTATACTGGGTTACCCACACCGATTTTGTGAGATTCCATCATATCGATGGCCGAATTCCATGTTTAATTCCGTTTTTACTATTTGTAGTAAGTTTTAGTTTGATTATAACTCTTCATCCGTTGGGCTTTAGGAGTTGTGTCCAACATGAAAATTTCTTAGAATAATTAGGAGAATAACGTGGTTAATCCACATAGGAAACTTACCATAAAAAGTAAATTTACTATTTATAGTAAGTTACAAATTTCTAGGAGCTTTAGTTATAGTTTGCTTCTGATTTCTCTCTCATTTCTTGGTACCCCTATGTAAAGGGTTGTGAACTCGTTTATTTCATTAATCAATTAAATTTCAAATTTATTAGAATTTATTTCTATTTTCTTGCTCTTTTTCCTCGTGGATTCGAGAAGTCTCTGTGAGGAGTCCAGAGAAGCTCCATGGATTCGGAGTAGTTATCCTTGAGGAAGATGGTGATCGACCTCATCACGTTCATCCCTGCGTCATGATGATGTGTTGTATATCCATGTTGTCCATTCATTTTATCAGCTCATTTTAGGATGTGGTCCGAAAATTTAAGCAAATATAAGGAACCAGGTGATTAAACTCCATCTAACCCCTTGATGAAGTGACAATGCAAAGATCAGCTTGATCCAAGACTCTTTTAAGCCTATAAAAAGTTTTAAATGGCTATTTACTACTTTTTTCAGTGAGATTTGGATATGGATCTTCTTAATTTTTGGGATAACGTCCTAAACTGAGGGTGAATACCGATAGGCAGAATGGAGGTATAACACATTCATCAAGGGTATAACATCTATGCTGAGAAAATAATGAAGAGAGCCTAAATATTTTGTAGTAAATTTAGATCCTAATTTGATGAGTAAGCAATATAAAAGAGAAAATATTATTGATAATGATAATATCATTTACATAAAGCAATAAAAGATTAGTTCCTAGGAACAATGAAAGATGAATAAAGAAAGATCTGCTTTTCTACAAAGAAATCCAACATGTAGAAAGAAAAACCCATCATATTTGAATAAGTGTGAGTTTTGAACATCATCAAGGTGGACCCCCACAGGCTGTGAGAAAGATATCTTTCATCCTGTATATTTGAGTTTTGAACTAGTGATTATAATTAACTCATAAGAACTACAACCCATCAGATTCTCTCTCTCTCTCTCTCTCTCTCTCTCTCTCTCTCTCTCTCTTTTTCTCTCTCTCTCTGTGGTTGATTTTTTGTTATTTTTCTTGCCACAATCGGATCTATTTCCTCTTTCTAGCAATGGTTCAAACTTTTGACTAGTGTATTCAAAGCAATTCAAAAACTTGATCCAAACTATTAGGTAGGCTATTCTATTCTTCAATCCATAGAAAGTTAATCTATATTTCAAAATTTTAATATTGAATTTTCATCAGATATTTTCTTCTCTTATATATTTCGATATTTGTTTTTTAAATATTTATGCTTATGATTCTTTGTTAACTAATGTTGTTAATTAGTATTTAGGTCACCTAGTGGTTTAGCAATGTATCCCCTCATTCGAGTGAAAATGTTTGTTCTTTATGGATTCATAAATTGTCCCATTTTGAATAGTTCGGTACCATAACATGTACTTAGGTTGTCCTCATTTTCAGTTTACATGTAGTTAGAATTTCGGTAGTGTCTCCCTATATTTTCTCTGGATATGTGGTTCTTTACTAATTGATTTCCTCTATCCATGTGTAATGGATTACATGTGGCAACTAATTAGTATTGAATTTTACATATATCTAGAAAATATGGGGAGATGCTGTCGAAATTTTGGCTCGCATGTAAACTGTATGAGGACAGTACATGATATGTTACCGAATGAGATAGAGACAATTAACCCCTCTAGATATAGACAAGTAGGAATAGATGAGATATTTAAAGATAATTAGTAAATAAAATTTGAAATAATTAGGAACAATATATAGTTATTTATATGTATGTACCCTGACGGATTTATTTATTAGGGAACTATTTGAGACACTTCTGTCTTGTAGTTTATGGAGAGGCCCCGATATTTTTTGTACTATATATTTATATATACACATATAAATGTGATTGTTTAATTACTTCAACCTGTAAAAGCACTGATCTTACCTTATCCTTGTTATCTTTTGATTTATAGATGACTAGTGAGGAAAACTCAAGTACCCCCGGTGTCGGTGCGTCAGTTACATCTCTTATCGTGGAGGGAGACATATTGGAAAACAAAGTTGAAACGACTTCAGATTTAGTGAAGGAAAAAAAAATCAGCGATATGAAAATTTTTTGATGAGATCACGCTACCAGATGGTTCGGTTAAAGTTAGATGCAAGTATTGTAAAACTCTTTACGTCAAGCATTATGGTTCTTCTACTACTCATTATCATAGGCATCATGATAAATGTGTAAAGAGACTAAGAACGTCGACGAGTGGAGTCCAACAGCTGCTTTCATTTACCGCTTCTGAAAATGACAACTTGCAAGCTACACTCTCCACTTATAAGTATGATCCGAAAAAGCTAAAAGAGTGATATGTAAGATTAGTGATAGTTAATGAGAAGCCATTTAGCATGATAGAAAGAAAAGTTTTTATGAAATTTTACAAATTCCTTAATCTCACATGTGAGAAGCCCTCTCGTCTTACTGTGAAAAGAGAGTTCATGAAGATGTATGCGATTGAGAAAGCAAACTTGAAAGCTCTTCTAACATCCATATCAAGAATAAGTTTAACTTTAGATATGTAGATGGCACCGAATCAAAGAAAATGATATATATCATTAACCGCTCACTTCGTTGATGCAGATTGAAAACTATAAAAGAAGATTATAAACTTTCGCTATGTTTCTCCTCCTCATACTGGTGTGGTAATGTCTGACTACATTTACAATTGTCTTATTGAGTAGGGCATCAAAAAGAAAATCTCTTCAATAACTTTAGATAATGCCTCTTTTAGTGACACTTTGGTTTCTTTTTTATGTAATCAATTTAAGGCAGCCAGAAATTTATTCTTTGAGGGTAAAATATTTCAAGTCAGATGTTGTGCCCACATACTAAACGCAATTGACTCCACAATCGTTAACATACGAAATAACATTAAATATATAAGGGGGTCACCTTCAAGACTGAGCATGTGGAATGATATAATTCATTGTTTGGATTTGAAATCTAAAAAGAAGTTGAAGTCGGATGTTTGCACGCGCTGAAATTCACTTATGAAATGTTGGATACATCTTTGGAATTTGAAGTTACATTCCCTGAATTTGTGGCATATGATAAAATATACACATATGTGCCTAGTGATAAAGACTCAACGAAAGTTGAACATGTTCATCAGTTTCTCAAAGCTTTTTACGATTACACAAAGATATTTTCAAGGAATAAGTATCCTACGGGAAATCAGTTTCTTCTAGAAATTATTTTCATTATGTACGCCATAAAAAAGTGTGCTGATGAGGGTCTAAATTTTTTACAAATGATGGCTTTGGGAATGCAAATGAAATTCGATAAGTATTGGGCTAATTGTCATTTGTTAATGGCCATTGCAGTTGTTATGGATCCACGGTATAAGATGACAATGGTTAAGTATGTTTTCAGATTACTTTATTCCTGTTTTGAAAGAGTTTCAACAGACACTCATTATTCACATTGCAGTTGAAGAGTTGTTCACTTCATATGTTGGTACGTTTGCCACAACATCTAGTACAAAAGTTACTCCTCAATCTAAGGGGTCGGGTAGTACTTCTACTAGAGGAAAACGACTTCGTGACTTTGTCTTTTTTAGACAAAGAAGAAACTGATACGCAAAACTGAATCAGAAGTGGAGAAGTATTTAATGGAGTCGGTCATAAGGTTATAAGAAGATGATTTTGATGCTTTGCAGTGGTGGAAGTCAAGAGCTTGTGAATACCCTAGACTTTCAGTAATGGCACGAGACATATTATCAATTCCAATTTCGATCGTGGCATCAGAATCAACTTTTAGCACAGGGAGTGGGGTTGTTAGTAAGTATCGAAGCTCACTCGCCTCGAAAACAATTGAAGCATTGATATGTACGCAAGATTGGTTGCATCCAGTTTAGGGCGGTAGCAGTTTTGATGTTGAAGAGTATGAGAACGAGAATAAAAGTGAAGATAAGGTCTAAAATACATCTAAAATTACTTGAAGGAATGTAAGCTTTTAAAATTTTGTTCAAGTTTTTTTATTTTGTGATGTGTTTTCGCCCTTTGGATTTGAAGTTGAGGACCAACATGTGGTATCTTGAGGTATATATGATTTTTTTTTTTCTTAGTAATGTGGCATCTGAGACATTTTAGAGTTAATATTATTGACTTTTAATTTGTATTTTTTAGCAAAAAAGTATATTAAATTGACGTGGGAACATGCTCGACTCGACTCGAGGTAAGCTCGACTTGACTCAATCCACTAGCTCGACACGAGCTTGACATGAAAGCTTTGGTAAACATGCCAAGCTCAAATGTTGACCTCGAGGGCAAGCTAGAGCTCGAACTCAAGTAGAGCATGTACAAGTCAAGCTGAGCCTGGCCCACGTCAACTTGACTCGGCTCGATGTACAGCCCCACTCCTGCGGTAACTGGGAGCAGTATGCTCCCCTCGGAGATTCGAGCAAGAGAGTTCGGACGGGTCGGATTGAGATCTTGGAATTCTCATCTTGTCAAAGGTGACGGTGAAAAGGATATTAGCCGAACTGCCCATGTTCACTAAGATGCGGTGTACTTTGCAATTGGCTATCGTCATGGCCACTACCAGGGCACCGTCGTGCGGGTGGTGGATTCCTCAAGCATCTTCGTCGAATGTCGGATTGCAAGGGGTCATCCTCTGTTCCTTCAAGGGTCTGTGGGTGAGGTTAAAGATGGTATTCTAAGCTGCTGCCACTTATGCTCCTAACATGAGCTCGACGTGGCCTGTAGAGTCCCCTCCTCCTGCAGGCCCGCTGAATATCATGTGGATCTCTCCTGTTACTTTGTTGTTCGGCTCTTTGTCTAAGCGTTCCTCTCTCCTCATGTAAACATACTTCTGCAAATGCCTGTTGCAGATGAGGGTTTCAATTTCTTCCCTAAGGTTGAAGCAATCGCCGGTGGAGTGGTTGTGGTCGCAATGGAAGTGACAGTACTTCCTCTTGTCTCGCTTGTCAGCATCGGTCTTCATCCTGTTCGACCACCTCAAGATCCTTTCATCCCGGACTTCCATAAGGGCCTGCTCAGGGGTGGCATTTAAAGGAGTGTTGGAACGATCGGCTCGGGCGCTCACCCTTGCTTGAGTCCTCGTCCCTTCTCCTCTTGTTGCTAACAATCTTGGTTACACTTCCTCTTTTTCGTCTCTTGTCCTTATTCGAACTCCCGGTACTTCGAGTGGCCTGTCGCAAGATGAAAAGCTCCTTTGCTTTTGTCACGCCGCAGACTCGGTAACTAGACTCATAAGGAACCCGATAGCCGGTTCTGGTCGCAACAGCCTCCATAGTACTCCATTCTCAGCTCCTGAGGCAGGTTCCGATCCTGGGATCCCACAAGGAGGATTTCCATAACCTATAACCATTTCCAATACGAGCATACCCAAGATCACAACAAGTAAATCTTGAAAATAACAAAGGGACACATCACAAAATCCACTATAAATTTGAATTTTTACAAGTATATAGCAGAATGGAAATATATCAGATAGCAAGAGAAGGAGGAGGAAGATTAGCAACACTAGGGGTCCTCGGCTCAACTCTAATCCAAGCTCTGCTGCTACGATACTGGCCTAGGATCACCTGCACGCATCAATCGTGCATAAGCTTATAGAAAGCTTAGAGGGTGGTGAAAGTGTGTGACAATGGTGTGCAGAAGAATAATAGGAGATACAGGAAGGGAAACATGATCAATGATAATATCGCTAGCCTTATCGAGGCTTATCATAAATACAATGAAATGAGTACTGGGCACCATACCAAGGTGATGCATAAAGGGGCTTAAGTAGCCGATGCAAATGCGATGTGAAGTGATGTCAGTGCTCATATCCAAATCCACATATTAAGTACATTTTCAATCATAAGGAAATCACCGGGGTCCATTACACTACTGGGTGACTGCCGCTCTCCAGACCCGCATAGTCAAACGAGCGTAAGAGACCTCACTACCCACCTATGGACATCCAATCACCAACAAGGCTCGACGGCAGTAAACCCATTTACGAGCTGGTCAAACACAGCCTAACAATGCCTTCTTACACCAAGCATGTAAGGCCACACCCCTACCCAACTGACTACACGACAGTGGGAGTCGTGGCCTAACGGTATAAGGCCCTCGTGCCCTCATAATTTCCACTCTGTCACGGCGTTGGGGGAGATCCTTGGTATCATGGAAGTTTTGAAAATTTCACCCATGGGCGTCCTATGCACCTGATATGCTCAAATATATTTCTGCTGTTCATAAATACGGCCATCCACAAATGTCCCTGTGGAAGCAAGGCCCTGATGAAGCAAGCGCAGATGAAATGCGATGCCAATGCATGAGTCACGCACACAGATCATGCACTAGCTTCAAGCACTCGATGTGCACAAGGGAAGAAACTCCTTCCCTCTATTATGTTAACCCAATGACCACACACAATGTAATCCATTCACGCAGATGATGCATATGGGTCATAATAGTGTAAACACGCTACTCGACGGTGATGACGTGGATCATACTCCTTCCCAAGGAGGGACAGGGTCTAAATACATAAACAAGTACTCTAAGGAGAAGTCCTTTAGTAAGGGCCCAATTCTTTGGGGTAGCCCACAAACTAAGAGAGTCATAAATCTAAAGAAGAAGCGGTCCTAATCAAGGGCCCAAGGTGGACCTTCAACCACCTATAGGAACCCTATGGACCTACCTTAGGGCCACCAAGGAGGACATCTAACCTCAACTGGGTCCCAAAAAGGCAGCCCGCTACGTATATAAAGTAAAGTCCAAGGCCCAAGCAATCCATGGCTTAGTGGGCCATACACTAAGCCCAATACATAAGCAACATGGTGGGCCCTCAAGCAAGGTTTGGGCCCAACCATAAAGATCACGAGTCTACTCATTGTGATGGGCCCAATGGGCAGCCCATCATTCCAACATATGGGTGATCCTTATATTTCAAACAAGTAAGTTGGGCCTCACATCTCGGCCTAAGTATGGGTTTATTTGAATGGGCAAGCAAGGGCCCAACTACTTGAGTATTTGGCCCATAAAGCTCATCACAATGGCATGATAATATAAGCCCCAAGGGTCCAATGGACCTATCAAAAAGTTTCAAGACAATGGGCCTAGGAAAACCCAACAAATAACTGAGAAGACTAGTCCAATAAAAACCCAATTTGAATGGGCCTTAAATATGCACAAATTAAGCCCAAAAATCTAACTAAAATGGGGCAAGATATGTGTAATAATGTCCCCAAATTTGGTAGACCATGCTGCCCCAAAACATTCATTTATGGGCAGCAACCATGGGCCTATTGTTGAAATTCCAGCCCACTCACAATCTGGCTTGCTGAAAATTTAAAAATTAATTAATTTATATATTTATTTTAGTTCCTGGTGACCTATACATGTCATAGGGAGTCCACCAGATGAAGGGAGTAGATAAAACATATAAATCAGATGGGCCATGCTGCTGGACTGGACGTCCAGTAGCAGCCCAATGGGCTAGGCGTCCCATGTGTAGGCAGATCTATGGGCCCGGGTATTTGGCCCAAAAACTCATCCAATGGGCCCCAATTAGATGCTACTGAAGGGGAGGATGATCATGTCCCCTATAGAGCCCACATGGATGAATGGTGGGATATAAAATATATTAAGGTGGGCCACAAAGTGGCCTGGACAGCCAGCCAAGGCTGGACACCCCAGCCTAGGCGTCCCAACCTGGTGGACCACTCTAGGCTGCACCACGGACGATATAGGGGTTTGATGTCCCTGAAAATTTGTAGGGTAGTCCTTCCATGGGTGGGCCACACCTCCACAAAATTTCATGATTTTTCGATACTCAAAAATATTTTAATTAAATTCGGAATTACAATCTGTCCAGAGTGAAATGTTGTTGTCCATGCAATGCTTATCCAATAAGGTGGGCCTAAACTTCATCTAGGAGGAGAAAAATGGATGTTTAATATTTTTTCATAAAATACAGCAAGGTGGGGTCCACAAAAGTGGCCCACCCCTCAGAGAAACCAAGCTGAAATTTGTGTTTTCCCTCCATACATGCGGGTTGGACGCTCCAACAAGGTGGACCGCGCCCACCCCTATGGGCCTCCCTTTTTGGGTACCATTTCATGGGCCATCTGAGGTGTGATCCATCACACCTCAAGGTGGGTTCTACACCTTCATATTACACCCCATAATCATGAAGAAAATAGTGGAAATCATGATCCAAAATCCATGACAAATATTGACCATGACAATCCATGCAACAGTCCAGATTTTTAGACAGCAATACATGGCTGGACATATCAGCATATATCTCAATAATCTCAGCAATTAAAAGGGTGTGTGGCCTTCCTTAGTGGGCCCTACACATGTCCATATCATGAACTAAGGTCAGGACACTTGAATGCATTAATTTAGGGTGTCCAAAGACCATGGAATAAGATGGTAGGGGCGTCCCACCCTTGCTGAATTTTGAGACGTCCTAGGCCCACCAAGTGGGCCACACACATCATCATCCACATTAATAAGAGAAAGGAGAAGAAGAAATACCACCCGGCCATGGGGGTAGGGACCTGCCACTAATGGGCCCTTCCAAGATTCAATCTCATCCATACAACTATGTAGATTGTACATACAATAATAAACCAATGCATGCATGATCCATAACTAAAATGGGTAGTTGGGATGCCATCCTAACATGACTTCTAGGGTCTAAATGCCCTTGGAATGAAGTAGATAATACAATACATTATGATGGGGTTCATGGAGAATGGACCCATCATGTATCATGACATGCATGTAGGATGGGCCAAAGGGCCACATCCATGGGGTCAAATGGGATCCCCACCATGGATTGGTGGGTCCCATATAATCCATTTATGAAGAAAAGAGAAGATTAAAGGTCAAGAAAGAAATCAAAAATTTATATTCACCCACATGCAAAGCTAGCCTTCAAACTTCCACACTAAGGAGATCTTGAGCCTAAGAAGAGGTTTTAATGGTGGAAATCTATTTTTAATGGTGGGATTGGAAGTATGTTGGGGATTAGAGGGTTGGAGAAAAGAGGGAGAAATGGATGTTGGGAAAGGGAGAGGTTGCTGGCAAATGGAGGGAAATGAGAAAGATAAAGAGAGAGAGAAAGGGGTCATGATGAGTTTGTAAGAAAAACAATCATTGCCTAAGGGAGGAGTTTACAATGCTTAGGCTTTAGGCTAGGCTTGTGTAGTGTGTGTTAAGGTGGGTGATATTTTTTATAGAATTTGTGTGGTGTGTGTGTAGTGTATATAGGGACTTGTGCCAAGGAGGTGGTCCATATGCATTGCACAAAAGTGGACCACATGATTAAGGGTCATACTATATAATGTTCATAACTTTTGATCCATAAGTCGGATGGACACACAAGACGCATCGTTAAAACCGCAACGACGAGGTGAACATAATGACATAGGTCTCGAGCCGATCCGAGTCGGGTCAATTTGACCGGACTCAAGGATGACCGCAAATGCTATCCGAGGGTCGCAGGTCACCGGGATTCGACTGGTAAGACCGTGGGAACACAAGAAATGAAATGCATACTCACACACAGACATGCACATGCAGGAACTCGGGTCGGGTCTTACAGCTTTAAAGTATTTCTGATTGGTTTTACACCAGATTTGATCAAAACTAAAGTTGAGCCCTTGGTGTTAATAAATATTGGATTTGATCAATCTTTAGATCAGATCTACAGCAAGAGAGTCAATACCCTCTAGAAAAGTTGTATTTTCTCTGTGGTATCTAATAGCCAGCTTTTGAGAATGAATCATAAAATGTTTTTTTCACATGAAATGAGTTCCTGAAGGATTCTATTTCCAACCGCTTCTAAGCATGCAAACATGAAAAATGACCCTTACTAATGGATTCCATTTTCAATGGCCTACTGGCAATAGATCATTTTAGGCTACAATTTTTTGATACAAACAATGTAGCATTTGTTGTTACAACTTCAGACAAGGTTTGTATGCCTTCTTACTTGCTATTCTTAATGTTCTAATTGAATTTCATGGTTTTCAAGTTTCAACAGTTGAATTGTTCTCCATATCCACTGTGTTTTGGCTCTTGTTTCCGTTCCTTTACATGGTTGTGTTACTCAAAACCTTAACCATACTCTTCATGTTGTTAACCTCTGCTTGTCTTATTTATTACTTGTATGCTATATGCATTTACTTCTCTTTACAATAACTGCTTGTTTATCAGGTGCAAGAAATTCAAAATGCAATAAATATACATTCTAGGATCTTTTTTCCATCATGTTTTATATTACATTCTCCAACTCCAGTTATGTGCCATGCAATTTTGGTTGGACTAACATGGAATTTAGTCAATTAGATAAACATAAGGGAAAGAATCCTAAAAAGGGTTCTAGGAAAAAAATTAAAATCAGAGATTCACCAGCTAAAAATAAGTGAAAATAACCGAAAATTTTATTAGAATGTGTTTTCACTGGGGAAAAATAAAAGGTTCTTCCCACAACCATACTTGATATCCTCTCCTTCTTATGCTTGAATCACTACACCAAAATCCCTCTTCCAGAACGGTTGAAAACCATTCCTATGATTCAAGAACGGTTTCCAACCGTGGTGAAAGGCGTCGCAAAAAATTAGGAACGGTTTAAAACCGTCGCAAATTTTCAATATTGGCAATGGTCAGGTGTCGCAAAAGGTTAGAGACGGTTAAAAACCGTCGCAAATTTTCAGTTCCAGCACACATACTTTTTAATTTTGAGGAACGGTATTTTTTTTCTTATTTAGGAAATTGTTTTTTTTTTTTTTTTTCATTTGGAACCTATATTTTTTAAAATATTTGAAACTGAAAGAATGTTGCAGTACAATGACAGTAAAAATGTAAGATATAAAAATAAAATCTTTACTAACGAAAAATATCCTAAATATCACAAATCATATAAGGTAAATCTATCAAAATATAAGCTAGTTCACACTTTTCGTAGTTAAAAAAATGATTACATTCAAACAAAGTGTAGAGTTAGATCAAGGGATAAATTTTGAACAGTTCGGATTAAACCACCAAAATGATTAATGTAGTTGAATTCCAAGTCTTGAATGGGCCTGAGTTTTGGGATATAAGAAGAAAATGTGGTGGCGAATGTGATGGACAGATTGGATATCATGCACACAACATGATGAGCTTCAAACACATTATCAACAAACGACACCATGGAAAATGACTGGGAACCACAACTCCCTCCATAACTCCTAATAATACCAAGATAGTCTTTGTATAATTTACTAAGAAACGCTGCAGCTGCTGCAAACCGGAGTGGGCCACCATGATCAGGCCTCAAGAGGATCAACCCACCTATACAATTAAGGGGGAAAAAAAAAAAAAAACCCAACATTAGTCTACATTCAATGAAAACTAAGCCAGTAGTGAAGGGGTACCCATCAAACCACTTGGACAAATCAACATAAAGAACAAAAAAAGATTGAAAAAAAAAGTTGTTGATTTATTAAATGAAGAAAGGACATTGAATTGAAAATCTATACAAGAAAATACATTCAAAGATTCATCCTGTAACCATCTTCCAGAAAAAGATCTGAGATTATAGACCATATCCCATATTTGCAGCTTTATAAGCTTGTTGTCGATTGTAATCATTCTGGCTCCAAATTCGACAACAATGGTTTAGTCATGCATTAGTTGGAATTGCTTGTCAGTAAACTGTAGTAGAAGGCAACCTTATGACATGTACAAACTTTGCTATAACCCTTTTCATTTGTACCAGTTGGAATGATTTATGATGGCTGCGAGATCTGTATCCCTATGGTGGGGACTTCACTTAATTCAAGAGATCAATGATGGAGAGGGGAGATCAGAAAACACCAACCTTATTCCATCCCCAGCCATAAAATTTTCCATCAGATGTGATTGCCATAGTGTGCCTCCAACCACCTGACATCTGAAATCATTTAAGCCAAACTATAAGAAAAGGACATTTTCTTGTCAAAAATCATAAAACTTTTTTTTATGTTTCCCCGAAATTTCAAAGGCAAACTTTAACAATCAACATGTTCATCAGTCAGTGGAAATAGGATTCCCACAGCCAAAGGGACTCATAAAAAATGTGTGGGTGCCCCCTAGCCAAAACCGTGTTCAGTCCCACACCCTCATCTTTGGACTAGAGTGGTGGAGATTTAGGTGGATCGGAAAAATTATGGTGGAAATCAATAACGGATCATGCAGTTTCCTGTTGTCTTAGGTTTTCCCTAGGAGTCAGTTAATTGTATATGATCCACGCACAGCAAGAAAGACTCTGGCTTTGACAAATCTGTAATTCAGTATGAAGCTTGGGTCACCTGGCTACATGCTAGAGCAAATAGTAAAGAATCTCCATGTCTCCAATGGCTTCCCCAAAGGTGAAACTTATTCTTTGACTTTGCAGAATTATAAGCACATTGCATCTAGTGTTAGAACAGAAGCCTAAGAAGAAAAAAAAGAGTCAAACATATATCATTATGTATCTAAAGACGGAATAACACAGTCAACATAATGTCATAACTTTCCATGTACCTGTGCAAGCCTAGCTAAAAGATAAAAAGTAAGAGTGTGCCTCCGGCTCAAATCATATATAAAGCTAAAATGGACAATCCTACAAGCAAACCTGCTAGAATTCTGCTCCATCATGCTCTTTAACTAAGTTATGAATATGGATGTGAATCTGTTTCCAGCAGCATGAGCCATAAATAGTGTTACACAACTTGATTCCTGCCTCAAACCCTCCTCTGTTTCCATTTTAAGTAGAGGATCTGAAAGGAAATGGAGAAAGATCCAGGAAGAAAGGAATACCTCTCACCCACATTATGCAAGACAATGGGATGTACCTAGACAGGCAGATTATAAATGAGATGAAAAAAAAAAAATTTGCAGACGACAACTACAATACCTTGTCATGAATTCCTCTAGAGATTCTGTGAGTTTCTCCACCAGTACTTGTATCCGCCTCTTTGCTCTCTTCCACAGTCATGTATTCCACAACCATGCAAACAAACAATAAAAATGTATCCTCAACACACCTTTAATAAATCAAAATTGGTTGTAATTTGTTTCATGTTGGAGGATAACCTTCTCGCTTTCTCAGCGGACTGATCCTCTTTTTTTTGTAATCATCTTTTTTAATCAAATCATTGTTACCTCTCAAAAAATAAATAAATAAATAAATAAATAAAAAAACCAAAAAAACATTTAGCATGCTTCTGGAAATATACTTGTGTAACAAAGCTCACGGCCAGCCCTCCTCTGCCAGCTCTTGCAGTACGGCCCACACGATGAACATAATCCCGTGGATACCTGCAATTAGTCAGGAATTTGTAAACATTTTCTAGAATTGGATTTTACAAAGCGGGAACAATTGGTATCAACATTTTAAAAACGGTAACAGAGTCTGAACCAGTGAAGGGGTAGTTTGGTCCAAACACTTCAAGCACTGGTTCTGTTCTATATCAATTATAAAATTTTATAAAAAGTAAAAGTAATGTTGGTCCAAACCGGATCAACTGCAGATTAGTACTAGTTCATGCTGGACCATGCTGGTGTAGTTCAATCCCGGATTGACCAATGTTAGTGTCTCAGTTAACACCCAGGTTTAATCCAACCCAATCAAACAGAACTAGTACAGTTTTTTAAAACCAGTGTTTGGCAATCATTCCCAAGGATCACACAACTTCAAATCAATAGAAATGTTCAATAAGAATTCTAACCTCAGAATATCATAGTTCACAACAAGATCAACTGTTGGAATATCTAAACCACGGCTGTCAACATCTGTTGTAAGCAAGATAGGAACTCAATCCCATGCGTAAATAACTGATAAAAATCAGTAAGATATTGACTTTTTTTTAGCAATTTTTTTAGGGCTTTAGTTTTTAAACCCTTTTAGGGCCCACCCACAATAGAAAAGCACTCCATATCTGAAGATATCTGCAAGAGCAATCCTCATGATTAGAAGGCTTCCAGCCACAGAAATCACTAATATTTGTTTCGCTTAAAGTTTGAAAATGCATGATAAACATAAATATCATTTTGGACAAAGTGATAAGAAGTGAGAACTAAAAAGAACCATATCTAAGAGTACCCAATAGAAATTCCATGAAGTGTTGTCCCCAACACAAATGTGGAAAATAAGTGGTTGTGCATTCAATGAACACGTTCTTTGTCTTTAGTGTAATTGCTGAATGCGCGCCATTAATAATTCGGGTGTAAAGACAAAACAGTTCTGCAAAAAAAATAAAAAATAAAAAATTACACAAATAAATGAACCATAAAAGTCCAACAAGCACATTAACTAAACAAGCATCTAACCAGTTTTCATGAAGAAAATGATTTGATTGCAATTAGCCAACCAAATCTGGGGTCTTTCTCCATTATCCAAACAGACTATTTGATTTACCTTATAAATGTAGGACATCAAAAAAATAAACATGGATTGTATTTCAACTGCAGAAACTAATAATTCAGATTTAGGATCTGAATGGGCTTGGGACCAGTGATTGTTGGACCTCCATCATGACCCAATGTTGCACAAGGCATAGTGTTTAAAATCCACCAAAACTGCCAGCATTATATATAGAGATCTGATGACAAAACCACCTGCCTTCCTGCTTCTTGCAAGGTAGAAGGTTGTATTTAAAAAGAATTTCTGTTCTAAGAACCAGGGTCATGATAATGTATTCTACCTATATTTTTAAAGAAAAAAGTTGAAGCATTCATGATGTAGGCTAGTGATTGGTGCACACCAATTTCCCTCTGTTCATTGTGATGAGAGGGAATCCCAAAAAAGGGGGAAAAAAAAAGAACAAGAAAAGAAGAAAAGAAAAAACGAAGAAGAAGCATTTGCACGGTAGATACAGAAAAACCATATGCTCCCATTTAACACATGATATGGACAAATACAACAAATGCATGACAAGTCCTTTAAACTTCTAGCATGCTTGCAAAGTGCTTCATACATGCTTGCAGATGTCATTTGAACAGCCCATCCGAACCAATCAATCCTTCCACTGTGAAAAATATCTCCAGCATGGAGTGTGAAATAATAACACTTTGATTTGAGTTGCAGCCCCACGAGCATGAAAACCAGCTCATGCAGACTCAATCATATCCTTCCCACCCAGAGTGAGAACACAGATAACAATGACAAAGAAACTGTGTGAGTAGAAATGGAGCTACTTTGAAAATTTTTAAGCAGAGGTGTAATCCTTGAGTAGAATCTTGATCCATCACTTCATGAAGAGTGTCAAGAACAACCAATATCAGATAATTACCATACGATAGAAAAATGTCAGTTCTTCTAACCGATTCAATCACTCAAATCAGAAAAAAAAAAAAAAAAAAACAGAATCATGATATATAGTTACAGCAGAATAGAGAATTAGTTGGGTTCGGGCAATGGACATCTGACTGGCTGATCAGTGTCTAGAGGCTTCATCAGATGTTCAACTGGCTTAAACTCCGCAGCAACTTCAATCCCATGGGCGGCAGCAGCAGCAGCTGAAACAATCCCTTCAAAACCACTTGTAATAATATTGAACCCAAGAGAACTACAACCATATTCACAATCATAGGATAGATCAGTAATGTACAAAGTTCTAAAGAAGGAGAGAGTAATAGTATACGTAGGCACAAAAATGAGTCATTAGTTGGTGAACTCAAAGAGGCTTTGGCTGATGCTGAACACAGGCCTGAGATCATTCCTGGAGAGGAATTTGTCGTAGAGGTCTGCCACATTGTCTAGTTTCTTTTCTATATATGGTTAGTGGCAGTTTCATTCTTTAATGTAGCTTTAAAAATTTTCAGGTTGCTCACCACCTGGATGCTGTCACAGTAGTCAACAGGAATAGTAGGTTGTGCAGGTTTGAAGGTAAATTGAATATACTGCTTGTATTGTCTCTGAGGTGTGATTCACTAAAAATAGAAAGCATAAAAAAACTCACCAATGACTTCTCTGTTCACCAGTAACTAACAGCACCGAAGCATCTTTTAATCTGAAAGTGAAAAGAAAATTCCAATCAGCCCAACTTTTTCAAGCTATAAAAGTCAGAACCATGGATCTCTTAAAAAAACCATGTTCCATAGACTTAAATTGCGAATACAATCACATAAGGCACATTAAAAAATCTGCAATTTTTTCACAATTTTACCATTTGAGACCAGAAGTCAGAAGCAAAGACACCAATTACAGCCATACATCCCATTTCCAAAACCAAAACAACATCAAAACTAGTGGTTCTTTCCAAGATGAGCTCACAAATGTTCTCACATCGTTCTTCAATTAGCTTCTTCTCACCACCACCATGTAGAACAATGGTATCATCAAGGGAAACAGTAACCTGTTTAAAGAAAATCAGTACAGTCCCAGAGCACATTCAAGTACATCTAAATACTATTACAGACCTTTTTTGCAGTACCAAGCATTTCAATACGGACTTTATCAAGGTTCATGCCATGATCTTCAGAGACAACCTGCACATCAAATGTGGCATTGTATTTCTTGAGATGTCTAATGCAATAGAATTCAAGCATAAAGAGTTGCATCTCACCTCTCCTCCTGTAAGAACAGAGTGGATATAGAATACATCCATCAAGGTGGGCTCCATGGTAAAGGCTATGCCAGGGCTCGGCCTGACACTTAAGACCCAAGGCCTGAGCCTGGCATGGGCCTAACACAACATGCCCAAGTCCAAGCTTGAAAATTTGGTTGGGCCTCCCAACCAGGAGCCCCCCAAAAAATTGATAAAATCCATATTTCCCGTGACTTTTGGCCTATGTGATATCAATGTGGCACAACCCACCGGTCCATTGTCCCTGTCACCAGACACGTTTGTCTCGAACACACTTCATGGAACTTTTCTGAAGTGTGTTTCACAACAGCATTGCTCTTGAATTAAAGCAACTCTCTGGAAATCAAAATAAATAAATAGAAAGGAATATCCCCGCGAATAACGCATGAACTAAAACTACAGAAATCTCTAAAAAGACAAGCAAAATGTCATGATCCCCACTGGTTTAAGGGTGTAGGACACATTCCATCAGTCTGGGGCTTTGGTGTATTGTTCAGGTCTTTAAAATTAAAATTAAAATTAAATTTTTTTTTTTAAAAAAAAAACGACAATACATTTCATCAATTTTCATCCTTCTGACTAAATATCCTGCAAAACTAATTTCCTTTTATCTTTTTTCATTCCTACAAGCAACCAGAATGCCAAATACCGAAACCATCAACTTTGTGATTGAAACCCCCAAAACATAAACATTCCCATAATACATGAGATATGCTAAGAGAAAAGGAAAATCTCATCAAACAAATACAATAAATTGAGGGAAAAAAAAAAAACAAGCTAAGAAAGAAAGAAACCAAACATACGCAAATCGGTTCAGATGCAAATGGTCATATAAAATGCATAGGCAACTGAAAGATAATAAGCCCATTATCCATTAACGGAAAATCAAATAATGTAAGCAAAAAAGAGTAGATCCATCTATATAGATAGATGATGATCCATTACCATTATTTCCTATATTATAATCCACCTAAGATTTGGATATGCTTAAGTCTTGGGCTCATGCCTTAAAATGAGCTTTCAAAATGTATGGACGACGTGGATATAAGACATACGTAACAGTGGGCCTCACAGTCAGGGATCCCACCCATTTCCACCGGATCCACCAAAGCTGCGACTTTAAATTACGTAGTATTTTTGTAAAATTTCCGAAAGAAACTCTATACCTTTATTAGATGCATATCCTGGCGTTGCCCATGCCACCTTGTGGTGGTGTGGTGATGTGCGGGGCATTGTGGGCCCACTTTGATGTATATGTTGTATATCCATGCCATCCATCAGTTTATCTAGCTCCTTTTTAGGGGATTTGCCAATTTTTAAGTAAATAGCTCAAGTAGACCACATAGTATAGGGATTGAATACACACTGTTAAGAACTTTGTAGGGGTCACAGGTTTTGGATCAAGCTGATATTTGTGTTTTCCCTTCATCTAGGTCACGTGGACCTCATCGACAAGTTGGATGGCAATAAGCTTTCAATGGTGGGTGTCATTATCCAACTTTTCCTGTGGTGTGGTCCATGATTAAGTTTTCCTTCATTTTATTTTATTT
Organism: Magnolia sinica; assembly: GCF_029962835.1. NCBI lineage: Eukaryota > Viridiplantae > Streptophyta > Magnoliopsida > Magnoliales > Magnoliaceae > Magnolia > Magnolia sinica. Next base: position 33,469,068 of record NC_080581.1, read on the forward strand.
TTTTGTATTAATGCCCTAAACTGTGCTGACAAAATGTATGGATGGCGTGGTTACCACAGTGGGCCCCCCAACATCCAACACATCATTTCTCCAACGAGTTGGGCCTGGGTTAACCTTAGCCAGGTTTTCAACTATTCGGGTTGGGGTATTCAAAATTTTTAATGTGCCTGGCCTAAGCCCACATAACCTTAACCGAAAGAAAGCAGGCACATGATAGATAGGCCAAGAGATTGTGCAGTAGGGCTCCGGAAAACTCCTACAAAGTTCTTAACAGAGATCATGAAAACTCCTAAAACTTTCAATTTGTTTATTTTACGAATGAGAAGTTGAATCATCTAATTTCCATGAGATCATGCATGCACTTGCGTGTGCATGCACGTGCACACAGATATATACATGTTACAAAATTTCCCTTTCAACGCTAATCGACCTGGCCAAGATTATAAGATATTGTACCTAGTCTAAATCAAGCACAACTAAAAATGGGGCTTGAGTTTTAGGAAGTCAAAAGCCCAATGGTTAGGGTTGGCCTTTGGTTTAGGAGCACCTCGTTTTTTACCTGACCTTCATTTGAAATCCACATCAACCATTAAATTGAACACCAAAAGTTATTAGGCGTGAGGCCCATACATAATTGATGTGGGCCAGACCATGGAAAACAGTTTAGAAGGTGTGCTTTCTATGCACATGGTTTTCAATCTTATGTTCCACCTGAACCAGAGATGGGACTGATTTATGTGTCCTAGGTTAAAAAATGACGTTACACACCTGATTGTTGAGGTGGATTTCACATTAACGGACGCAGATTAGGTACTAACCCCGCTGTTCGGAGATTAGGACAGGTGGAGGTTCCAAGGGCCACTGAAGGGCCACCGTGATGTATGAATATATTATCCACACCTTCCATCCATTTTTTTCATATCGTTCTAGAGTACTGGATCAGGAAAAGGCAGATCCAAGGCTCAATTGGACCACACCATAGGAATCGGTGGTGCTAAGGACGCACACCATTGAAACCTTCTTAGGGTACACCGTGTTTTTCATTTGCCATTTGAAACCTTCTTAGGGTACACCGTGTTTTTCATTTGCCATCCAACTTGTTGATATGGACATATGAACATGGGTGAATTGAAAAGAAAAAAAAAAAAAAAACAAATATCATCTTGATACAAAACATTTGTGGTCTCCAAGTATTTTTCAACAGTAGGAATTTAATGCCCAATGTGTGGTTCATTTGAGCCTTGAATCTTAATTGTTTTTCGGCTCATAATTTAAAATGATATGTAAAAATGGATGGACGGTGTGGATAAAATTCATAACATCACGGTGGCCCCTCGGTGACCCTGGGACCCTCGCCTGTATGGAGCTCCGAACAGGCGAGCGGGGGTAGTACCTAATCTGCGTCCCACATTAACCTTACAATGGGGCCCAACCAAGCTGACGACTCCTCTTCTCTTTGAAATAATTACTATCCAAGCAACATTTATTAGAGATAGAGCCTTGTGCACTATGAAAATCTCAACCGCTAAAGGTCAAAAACTCATCCGGCTCCTGGCGTATATGTTGGGGCGAACTTGATTTCTGGCTCTAGGTTCCCTCACGAATGACAACTCTTTCCAAAAAAACAGAAAAAGTCGTCTGCAGCGAGTAGGGAAACTATGCCTAATGTATTTTACTTTCGACTCCTCAATTGCAAGGGACCCGCATTGACGTGTTTCTCCTATCTATCCTAACCATCTCGGCTCATGCTAAAAAATTAGCCACATCCATGAAGATAGGCCTGACCAAGGGAAACAGTCGGAGAGAAAAACGTCGATCTTTTTTACAAGACTCGGTGTAATGATTATGTGAAATCCATGAAAACAATTAGGTACCACACAAAGAATTCATGCTTGAGGCTAAAAAATCAGGCCACACTAAGAGAAAAAGTTTCAAGGGTGGGCATCACAGCTTCTACACTGATTTCAATTGTATGGTCCACATGAATCATAGATTGAGTTGATTTTTTAGTGCTCTAGGCCTAACATGGACAACGCACCTGGTGAACAGGGTGGATTTCAAAAAGGACTTGCGTTGGGGCCCACTTGATAATCTGTTGGGTGAATGGCTTGTGCGACGAGGAGCGGATTGGGTGTGGGGATGCGTCACCCATGACAGTCTGCCCTTACCATGAGCCCACATTGATATAAGTATTCTACATCCAGGTGGTACATCCGTTTTGCCAAATCATTTTAGGGCATGAACCCAAAAATGAAGCGGATCCAACTCTTTGGTGGAACATTTCATAAGAAACAATGGTGATTGATCATAAAGGGGAAGTTTTTAGTAGTAACACGGTCAATTATCATTGTTTCCTATACCATGGATCGTCATTTTTGGTCTAAGGCCCTAAAATGATCTGGAAAATTAGATATATTAAGGTGCCCCTACGCTAAGGGCCTCACTGTCTTAAGTGAGGCCAGGGCCTACGTAGCTTGGCAAACTTGACCAAAAGATGTGATTTAGCTAGGGTGTGGTCCACTATCATGTATTTTTGAAATCTACTCCAAACATGGAGTGTGTGAACCTGTCATGTATTTTTGAAATCTACTCCAAACATGGAGTGTGTGAACCAATAGTAGACATACAAGTCAAAAGTCAGCAGAATCTTGGATCAAATGAGCTACAAGACAGGGTACACCCGCCCTCCAATTTTTTTCCGTTGGTTAGTGAAAGAGATTTTAGTGGTCTCCTGCCTCATGACACAGTACGAGCGTACAAACCGAGCTAGGCTAGGCCGCACTATGACGTACATGCCACGTGACCATTAGACAAGTTAGCTCATGTTAGGCCCAAGGCCTAAATATCAACGCCATCTATGATTCAGGTGGACCACACAAGTGAAAAATGTGTGCGAGGCACCCACCCTCAAAACCACACATAAATCATGGATTGGACATTCCGCTCAACTTTTTACCTTGGCGTGGCACACCTAAATCACAAGTCAGCCATATCATCTGCTTGCCAGATAATTAGAATGATCACAGTGCGCCCAAGTTGAGACGCGACATCCAAATTCCACAGTTTTCTGACAAAAATTGGGGCCCACAGAATTTGAGAATCAAGCTGATATCTATGTTTTCCGTTAATCCAATATGTGAGACCTTATCAATAAGTTGGATAAAAAATAAAAAATAAAAAACATTACGGTGGGCCCCCATGGCAGGGCCCACAATAGTTATAGATTATGCCGACAAATGACTTTCCCTTCTTCCAGATATGAGTGACCCAATGAACAGGTCAGATGCCGTAAAAATATAATGGTGGACCGCACAAGGTGGGGTGCACACTCTCAGACCGTGGACCACTTTGTGGGCCCCTATATTTCAGAGAAAAAGGAGGGATAGAAACAGCGGGAGAGAGAGAGAGAGAGAGAGAATCAGTGGTGGACCCTCACCACTATGGGGACCACCGCATATATACAAAAGGTAGGGTGGGGTGTCCCCAGTGTCCAAGTTGGACAGTGTTAGGGCTGAAAATCAGGTAGGTTGGGTCGGGTTGGTGCTATACCTCAAACCAAGGTTCCAATACCTCAACTCCAACCCAACCTCGGGTTGGGAATTCTTAACCCAAGCCAACCCAAGTGGGCTTGGTCGGGTGGATAATTTATAACTTATATATTGATCAGGTTCAGGTTGGGTTGGGCAACCCGAGCCCAACCCAAAACTTTATCGAGTTGGTTTTGTATAGCCCAAGCTCGAAACCAAACCCGATACATCCTACCCAAGACCAACCCAATTTTGGGTCTATCAGGTTGAACCCTCCTGAATTTCAACCCTAGAAAGTATGGGTCCCACCCCAAAACCTGATGATGTATGGCATAAATTTGAACCCGACCCCAAGGTTGATCGGGGACATCAAGATCCCATTGTTTTCTAACAGAAAATGGGGCCCATAGAATTTTATAATCAGGCTGATATCTGTGTTTTCCGTTCATCCAGTTATCTGAGACCTCATCAACAAGTTGGATAACAAATAAGATTATGGTGGGGGGTCCCAGGGCATGGGCCCACAAAAGTTATGGATCATGCTGGCATACTTTCCCTTCTTCTAGATCTGAGTGACCTAATGAACAGATGACATAAAAATATCACAGTGGACCCCACAAGTTGGGGTGCACGCTGTCTCACATCATGCCCCACTTCGTGGGCCCCTATATCAGGGATAGAGAGAGAGAGAGATCGCATCAGTGCTGGGCCCTTGCCACTATGGGGCCCACCGCATACATACACTAACAATAGGTGGGGTGTGGCATGGATTTGAACCCGACGACCAGGTTGACAGGGGATGTTCGGATCGCACTTTGTCTCACATCGTGGCCAAGTTTGTGGGCCCCTATATTTCAAAGAGATAGAGGGAGAGAGAGAGAGATGCATGGATAGAAACAAAGGGGAGAGATAGAGAGAGAGAGATCGTGTCAGTGGTGGGCCCACGCTACCATGGTGCCCACGGCATACATACACTAACGATAAGTTGGGGTGTCCCCAATGGCATGGATTTGAACTCGACCCCCAGGTTGACAGTGGATGTCCAAATCCCACAGTTTTCTGACAAAAATAGGGGACCACAGAATTTGAGAATTAAGTTGATATCAGTGTATTCCGTTCATCCAAGTATGTGAGACCTCATCAACAAGTTCGTTAACAAATAACATTACGATGGGCCCTCACGGCATGGAACCACATAATAACAAATAACATTTCGTGGGCCTACACGGCGTGAGCCTACAAAAGGTCTGGATCATGCTGACATAAGTACTTTCCTTCTTCCAGATCTGAGTGACCTAATGAACAGTTCAGATGACATAAAAATAACAGGGTGGGCCCGCATGGTGAGGCGCACACTGTCTCACACTGTGGCCCACTTTGTGGGCCGTTATATTTCAGAGAGAGAGAGAGAGAGAGAGAGAGAGAGGGAGATCGTGTCAGTGGTGGGCCCTTGCCACTGTGGGGCCCACCGCATACATACACTAATGAAAAGGTGGGGTGTCCCCGATGGCATGGATTTGAACCTAACCCCCAGGTTGATAGGGGATGTCCAAATCCCACAGTTTTCTAACAAAAATAGGGGCCCATAGAATTTGAGGATCAAGTTGATATCAGTATATTTTGTTCATCCAGGTATGTAAGACCTCATCAACAAGTTCGTTAACAAATAACATTACGATGGGCCCTCACAGCGTGGACCCACATAATAACAAATAACATACGGTAGGCCCACACGGTGTGAGCCTACAAAAGATCTGGATCATGCTGACATATGTACTTTCCCTGACATATGTACTTTTCCTTCTTCCAGATCTGAGCAACCTAATGAATAGGTCAGATGGCATAAAAATATTAGGGTGGCGCACACGCTGTATCACATCGTGGCCCACTTTGTGGCGCCCTATATTTCAGAGAGAGAGAGGCAAGGATAGAAAAAGAGGGAGAGAGAGAGAGAGAGAGAGAGAGAGAGGCAGGGATAGAAAAAGAGGGAGAGAGAGAGATCGAGTCAGTGGTGGGCCCTCCCCCTCCCCACTATGGGGCCCACAACATAAATGCACTAACAATAAGGTGAGGTGTCCCCACTGTCCACATTGGACAGTATAGTCCCGCCCCAAAACCTGATGTATGGCCTGGATTTGAAACAGACCCCAGGGTGACAGGGATGTCCAGATCCCACAGTTTTCTAACAAAATTTGGGGCCCATAGAATTTGAGAATCAAGTTAATATCTATGTTTTCCATTCATCCAGGTATGTGAGGACCGATAACAAATAAAATTACAATGGGTCCCCACGATGTGGGCCAACGGAAGTTCTTGATCATGCTAACCTAATGAATAGGTCAGATGACATAAAAATATCATGGTGGACCCCACAAGGTGGGGTGCATGTTGTCTCACATCGTGGCCCATTTTGTGGGCCCCTATATTTCAGAGAAAGAAGGGCGGTGATTGAAACACGGGGAGAGAGAGAGAGAGAGAGAGAGAGAGAGAGAGAGAGCGTCAGTGGTGGGGCCTCGCCAATATGAGGCCCACAGCACGCATCAAGCTAATGTGTTTTCCATTCATCCACGTATGTGAGACCTCTTCAACAAGTTGGATAACAAATAACATTATGGTGGGGGCCCAGGGTGTGGGCCCACAAAAGTTATGGATCGTGCTAACATAATTTCCCTTCTTCCAAATCTGAGTGACTAATGAACAAATGACATAAAAAGATCACGGTGGACCCCACAAGTTGGAGTGCACGCTGTCTCACATCTTGGCCCACTTTGTGGGCCCCTAATTTCAAAGAAGAGAGAGGCAGGGATAGAAATAGAGGGGAGAGAGAGAGAGAGAGAGAGAGAGAGAGAGAGAGAGATCACATCAGTGGCAGGCCCTCACCACTAGGGGCCACCGCATACATACACTAACAATAAGGTGGGGTGTCCCCAATGGCATGAATTTGAACCGACGCCCAGGTTGACAGGGGATATCTAGATCCCATAGTTTTCTAACAAAAATAGGGGCCCACAAAATTTGAGAATCAAGTTGGTATTAGTGTATTCCGTTCATCCAGGCATGTGAAACCTCATCAACAAGTTCCTTAACAAATAACATTACAATGGGCCCTCACAGCGTAGAACCACATAATAACAAATAACATTACGGTGGGCCAACACGGCGTGAGCCTAAAGATGGTCTGGATCATGCTGACATATGAACTTTCCCTTCTTCCAGATCTGAGTGACCTAATGAACAGTTCAAATGACATAAAATATCAGGGTGGGCCCACAAGGTGGGGTACACACTGTCTCACATTGTATTTCAAAGAGAGAGAGGCAAGGATAGAAACAAAGGGAGAGAGAGAGAGAGAGAGAGAGAGAGAGAGAGAGAGAGAGAGAGATCACGTCAGTGGTGGGCCCTCGCGACTATGGGGCCCACCACAGACATACACTAATAATAAGGTGGGGTGTCACCACTATCCACGTTGGAGAGTATTGGTCCCGCCTCAAAACCTGATGTGTGGCATAAATTTGAACCAGACCCCTAGGTTAACAGGGGATGCAGAGATCCCACAGTTTTCTAATAAAATTTGGGGCCCACAGAATTTGAGAATCAAGTTAATATCTGTGTTTTCCGTTCATCCAAGTATGTGAGACCATTAACAAATAAAATTATGGTAGGCCCCCACGGCTTGGGCCTGCAGAAGTTCTTGATCATGCTGACATATGAAATCTCTTCTTCCAGATCTGAGTTACCTGATGAATAGGTCAGACAGATGACATAAAAATATCACGGTGGACCCCACAAGTGGGGTGCATGCTGTCTCACATCATGTCATGGCCCACTTTGTGGGCTCCTATATTTCAGATAAAGAGCTCAGGCAGGGATTGAAACAGAGAGAGAGAGAGAGAGAGAGAGAGAGAGAGAGAGAGAGAGAGAGATTCTGTGTTGAAGTATGAAGATCAGCTACGCAGGTTAATCTTAAAAGTTTCAATTGAAGTATGAATATCTGCAGGACCAATAAAAGTTTCATAACCAGAAAAGCCTGTATTGATTGATCTACAAATGAGCATACTGACCATAAAACTGAAAATAAAATCAGCTTACCCAAAATAGAATATACATTAGTTAACCATTATTGTGTCAGTTTATGTTATAGACTCAGTTTACATCAAACAGAATCAGCATATTAGATCATCACAATCCATTCGACTATTAAAAAATTTAATTGTGTCTATCTTTTGATTATTTTGGAAAGGCAAACTATTTATTGCATATTTTTAAAAAGACAAACTTGTATCAGCCATCTAATCCTTAAAGAAAGAAAATATCACAACTCATTTTTAGCCTCTCCCCCTTTCTCTGTTAATTTGAGAAAATATTAGCTTTAGCTGGGAATGGGATAATGTTGTCATGCGAGTGTTTTCAATGCAAACCTCTGCCATGACAAGCCTCTTAAATCAGGGTGAAAGAGGAAGGTTGATGTCTGGTGGACAGTCGATCTTAAAACTTTTGCCAGTCTACGTGAAGTAAAGATTTTGGGGCTGTGGAGGAGACTTTATGGGCTTCCTTCACTAGAAGAGCTATGTTCAAATAGCATGTGAGATTGGAAGGCCACATAAAGGCCATAATAGCAAGTGCCGAGGAAGCATGTCATATGCCAACCATTTCTATTGCTTGGACTTCTATCTAAGATATCGAAAACATTAAATAAATAAAATAAATAAATAAACTGAAGTTTTAGCAAGAACAGTCATTATGAAAGCATTGCCTTACAAAGAAACTGGAGAACATGTTAAAGATTTTCAAGCTAATGAAACCTTAACTAAAATACATGTGATTAATCCCAAGCCAACCCAAATTTGCTTAACCCCAGATGTGCGGTTGGGTCCTAACATCTGAATCTGCGAAACCTCAAACCGTACCAATCAAATGTCAGGACTGTTGATGGAGCTCAAAATGCAGAAACCCTCCTGTCAATATTGACAAGATTAGACTTTGAATCTTGTTCTAGTCTCGTTGATATTGACAGGAAAGTGTTTGGTCCCACATCATCCATTTGAATTTTACAAATATCTTCTTCAACAAAAGAAGTAATCATTACTCCTTTTTCTGCACTTTAAATGGCAAAAGCACAAGGTTATCTTCAGTAGCTGCAAACAAAACCAAAATCCCATACTGTTTGGTGCTTAGACTAAATGACAGTAACAACAGACCGCTTCATCTAAGCAATATTACTTGCTATTGATCTTCCAAAGATGACGTAATTCAACTTCTAAAAAGTTCAATACCCAATTGGAAACAAATTATTGGAACTCAATGTATGCCAAATGCTCTAGATTCATGCTTTCACATAAGCATGCAAGTAATAGAAAATGCTTCACTGTTGTGGAAGTTCACCAACTAATAAACAGGGGATCATGTATATATGCATGTGTGTGTACACACCCACACGAGTGTGCACACACTCACATCCATATATACATGATCCCTTGTTTATGTATGAGAGAGCAACTAATTCCTTTTTTCTCAGCTAATTCTTTTTTTTTACTCCTCAGCTAATTCCTTTTTTGAAGTCCTTTTCCAAGAGGAGTTCAGATTCATATCATCATTCTTCCTATGCAACATCTACAAACAAAAAGGAAATTATAAATGAGTTAGCAAGTATAGGCATGGGTCTTTCAAGGTTAGCAACTCAACTAGACTATTAAAGCATACCCATTCAACTCTGCTGTAAATGATCTCAACAGTATTTCCTTGATAGAACTACTCAGCACCATTCAAGGCATCTAAACACATACTTGACCACTTGAATACAAGATTCCGTAAAATTATAATATTGGATAACAATGCAAGACTTCTTACTCGAGAAGACACCATTCATTGGTAGCAAATGTAGTGTTTTCATAAACATGCTCTGAAAATTATTTAATTTTTAAACATGGATCTTCTGCTTGAAAATAATTGGAGTGTGTGACATTTGACAATTTTCTTTTTTCCAACATGAAAAATCTCAAGAGATCTACAAAGAAACAACTACAACTTAATGAAAACAATCCATTCTATACGTCAATGATCTAAAAATCAAGCAGTACTTGCTACATCCATGTCCTCTGCCATTATCAAAGCAAACTTCATTATTGGATGCTTAGAATAACAAAGGTCACTGACATTTGACAATTTTCTTTTTTCCAACATGAAAAATCTCAAGAGATCTACAAAGAAACAACTACAACTTAATGAAAACAATCCATTCTATACGTCAATGATCTAAAAATCAAGCAGTACTTACTATATCAATGTCCTCTGCCATTATCAAAGCAAACTTCATTATTGGATGCTTAGAATAACAAAGGTCTCTTGCTCTAATCAATTTGTGGAAAAAAAAAAAACTGCAGAAAACAATTGTTCCTTTTGCTTGATAGTGTAAATCCTCACTCGAAAACTAATAGACTACCACCATTACCAGTTTTAAAAAATGAGATTGGAGAATGCAGTGCTCTTTGATAAGAGCAGTTCGGCTTCTTCTTTTTTTTTCCTTATTCTATAAGAGAGAGAGAGAGAGAGAGAGAGAGAGAGAGAGAGAGAGAACAAGAACAAGAAGAAAGAGAGAAAAAGATTCAATGCATGACAATTTTGAATAAGAGAAAAAAGGCATGCTGCAGCTATAACAACCAGCTGTCTATGGAAAAGAAGTCGAGCATCAAAAGGACATATTTAGGGTCTCGTTGGATACCACCAAATAGGTTACATTTTCACTTAAGTCATTTAGTTTCTTTTTTCACTTCAGTTAGTTTGGTAAGCATCATTGTAAAATTAACTTATGTGCCAAAAGATACTTACCTAAATAAGTTTTTTTTTTTAAGCCTTTTAACTTGTTACTTTTCTACGTTTTAACTAGTAGAAAGGAGCACCAATACAGCGGAAATGCGTATTTGATTAGGAATAACTGCTAGCTGGGTAACTTTAAGTAGGTTCGGCCAGCCTTTAAACCACTTCTTCACATTAATAATGTATAGAAAATCTATTGTGATGAACAGAAATATGTTAGAGACATCAATAGTACCACTTCTTCATATTAATAAGGTGTGGAAAAACTATTGTGACGAACAGAAATATGTTAGATGTATCAATAATACGTATAAAATGGAAAAAAAAAAAAAAAAAAAAAGGTTTTCAACTAGACATTAAGATGACATTTTGACAGTGTTGTCTGAAGACGAATTCTTAGATGAAGTTACTCGCTACATTTTCACAATTATTCTCAATGAAAAATCTTAGTGTTGTCAATAAGAGAAGTTTTCCAGCAGTGCCTTACAGTAATTAAGGCGAAAGGGATCAATTCGATAAATATCTTGTAGTCCCTTTTTTTTTTGTGGTGTGCACATCCAACACAAGTGGTCTCTATTCCAAGGTACGCATTTTAATATTTTCATGCCCACTTAACCATTTCCCACAAACGGAGCGTTTATTAGTGGTGTTTTCATATACACCAACTCTTTTGTGGATTACCACTCCTCGACGCTTGTTAGGATAAAGATTCAAGAACAAAAATGAATGCAATGTCTTTTGCTAAGGTCTTCTCATAGAGAAACTTCCAAAGGAGTTTAGAAAAAGTACCAATTTAGAACTAGACATATTTATGGTTAATTGGATAATAAAAATAACAACATTACGATGTGAAATAACCAAAGCTCCATTCGAGTTCCATAGTTTCAAAAGTAAGATACTCGCTAAGCTATCTTGAGAGATAAGATCTATGTAAACTATAGCATTTGAAAACACACCAGAAGTGTCAAAAGCTCTGACAATGCTGTTTCTTCTTCGGTTTGTGTCAGACAAGCAAAGACCATATAGATCAATTGCTTCATGAAGTTGCAGTATGAGCAATTGTTGAAGATAACATATGATCATGAATGGGTGATCATAGTCGTGATGCAGTAAGGTGACACTATCGAATTTAGATTGGTCATGGGCTTACTTTCGAATGCTCGAATTTACAAAAAGAATAACCTTCAAAAGAGTTTAGAGAAGTACCCTCATTATTTGAACTAGATGTCCCTCATTGGCTGGGGAAAAAAACACCATTGCGATGTGAAAAAACCAACAAACAATTGGATCCCATAGTTTCAAAAGTAAAATATTTTCTAAGCTCTCTTGAAAGTTAAGCTATATGTAAAGTCCAACATTTGAAAACACCCCATAAGAATCAAAGGCTCTAAACAGTGTTGGTTCTTCTCAATATTTGGTCAAACACGCAAAAACATCAAAAGCATGAGTGCATGAAAAAAAAAAAACATTTTAAACGGAAGAGAAAATAACCTTCATTCAAAAAATGAACAATTGCTTGTCAAGAGCATGATTGCCCCCATGTGCACAAATAGTTTACGCGGCAAAGTGACACCATCGAAGTTAGATTGGTTGCGGTCTTGATTCGAACTTGGAATCGAAAATATTTATTGATGAGATTTTAACGCACCATTAGTGAGGAGTTCAAAAAAGTACTCTTAGTAAATAGAAGCAATTACTAAGTGATAAAAGTTGTAGGATGATTTTAGCGCACCATTAGTGAGGAGTGATGACGAAAAGGATGTTAAGATTTCAAGAGTCTTCAGCTGAGATAAAGAACTTTCTGCAACACTCTTAAGCTCTTTCACTACAAATGAAACCTAAGGTCTTATAAAAAAGAATAACTTTCAAAGGACTTCAGAAAAGCACCCTTATTATTAGAACCAGATGTCCTTCAAGTTAATTGGCCAAAAAAATAAGTATTAGAACCAGAGTTCAAAAAAGTACTCCTAGTGAATAGAAGCAATTACTAAGTGATAAAAGTTGTAGGATGATTTTAGCGCACCATTAGTGAGGAGTGATGACGAAAAGGATGTTAAGATTTCGAGAGTCTTCAGCTGAGATAAAGAACTTTCTGCAACACTCTTAAGCTCTTTCACTAAAATGAAACATAAGGTCTTATAAAAAAGAATAACTTTCAAAGGAGTTCGGAAAAGCACCCTTACTATTAGAACCAGATGTCCTTCAAGTTAATTGGCCAAAAAAATAATCATTATGGCAACAAACCATTGGATTCCATAGTTTCAAAAGTAAGACAATTTCTTAGCTCTCTTCAAGGTTAAGCTCTATGAAAAGTCCAACGTCTAAAAATACCCCGTTAAGCTCCCTTCATTTTCTTAGCTCCTTCAAGTCTTTTCTTTTCTCTCTTTTGTTCTCTTTCTTGCCCTTATAATTTTGATATAGCAATGATGAGAAACACCATACTTGTAAATTTGGGAATTTTTTTAAATAATGGCATGGTGTCCCTGCCCCTTTACAGCGAGACTATTCCCTACGAATGCACGGAATCACCCGCCAACCACGTGCATTGGGTAATCCATGGAGAGGGGAATCAAACTCGGGTCTGCTGGAAGCATGCCCACGATCAAAGCAGTACACCCAAGCTCATGACGAGTAATCCATAGGGAGGGGAATCGAACTCGTCTGTAGGTTGCAAAACCATGACCAAAGGAGTTTGCCCAATCTCGTGACACGTAATCCATGAGGGGAATCGAACTCATGTTCGTAGGGAGCAAACACACGACCAAAGCCGTTTGCCCAAACTTGTGACAGGTTTTGGGATTTTTTTTATATGTAACAACAGGGTGTCCCTATCCCTATAAGGTGAGTCTATTTCCTTGCGGATGCACGCATCACCCGCCAAGCACGTGCATCAGGTAATCAACAGCGAGGGGAATCGAACTCATGTCCGTGGGGAGCAAACCCATGACAAAAGTTATTTGCCCAAACTTGTGACCGTTATCCACGGGGAGGGGAATCGAACTTGTGTCTATGGGGAGCAAACCCACAACCAAAGCCATACCCAAACTTGTGACAGGTAATCCACAAGGGGAATCGAACTCGTGTCTGTAGGGAACAAACCCACGACCAAAGGCGTTTGCCCAATCTCGTGACAGGTAATCCACGAGGAGGGAAATAGAACTCATATCTATGGGGAGCAAACCTAAGACCAAAGTTGTTCACCCAAACTCGTGATGGGTAATCAACGAGGAAGGGAATTGAACTCCTGTCTATGGGGACAAAATCCACAACCAAAGCTCCCGAACTCGTGACTGGGTAATCTATGGAGAGGGGAATCTTACTCATGTCTGAGGGGAGCAAACCCACGACCAAAGTCATTCTCACCCAAACTCGTGACGGGTTTAGGGAAGTTTTTGTAATAACAACAGGGTATCCCCAACCCTTTAAAGACAGACCATTCCCTGTGGATGCACGTAACTATTGAGTGTGAAACATTGCATATTCCCCCCTATTTATACCTTGGTGTTATAAACATGATAGTGCTTAATCGATCTAATTATACATGCTTTCATGTGCGAGGTGCTTTCGAGAGCTTAAGGTGAAATCGATGCCAAAAAGAAAATTTATGCTCAAAAGATTATCAAATGAAGATTTAGAGATTTAGAAGTCATTAATGAAGAATTCGCATGCCAAAGATCCAAGGAAACCAAGTGAGGAATGAAGAGAATCGAAGATTTGAAGTGAAGAAAAAGAAAAGAAATCCTGAAAATTGTCCTTAAAAAAATATATTCTTGAAAATTGTCCTGAAAAAAACATATTCTGAAACTCTGAGTCTAAAAAATGAATGTTTTGGAAGTCTATTTGGGGAAACCGCGCAGAGTGCGTAAATTTGAGGCGGTTTCTAGATTTTTCCAACTCAGTACGAAAGTTAGAGTTCCACAAGGGTTGAGCAGCTGCCAAAGAGTTTTTCTTCTTCCCTAGTTTATTTTTCATGCTTTGTTTAAGAGGTTTCAATCATGTCTATGGTTGGCTAAATGTTCACTCCCCAAGTATAAGGTTGTGATTTAGTAATAACCTCGGTGAGACCGAGGTCGAATCCCAAAGAACTGGAACCTGTACATAATCTGAAACTAAACAGAACTAGAACTAGACAAAGATGAAATCTAAATCGAATGTAATTAAAGGAATAATGATGAAATATTTACTAAAATATGAGAAATTCAAAGGTAGGAAACTAGGGAGCCAAGGATCCACTTGTAGCAATTGGGAAGTTACCTAGCAATGATTCAAGGACACAACTGGAATCAGAGTCCTATCCTATCCAGTTGGTAAGAAGAGATTTGTCAGATCTCTGAACGTCTCATGAATCTAATCATCAACAGATACGATTGGTGCAGATTTGGAAGTGATTCAATCACCTAACCATGCCCAGGAGACTATGGCAAACAACAACAATTTACCAATACCACAGCCAATCACAAGAGAATTGTGAAAGTTAGGAAGGGGTTCCGTAACCCAATCATGCCAAGGAGACAATGGTGAACAACAAGGCCACCTAAGTTCACAATCTCATAATGAAAAGAACATACTCAAAGCTATTTGCAGATCTACTGTAATTTGAGTCACAATAAACCATTAAAAACTAAAAGTATTCCTTAATAATCAAGCTAGAATCCATAAGAGTTCAATAACCATGAATCAAAGCAAAGCTACCATCCTAATCACGCTACAAGCTTCACCTCTTAGCCCTAGCTAAGAGGTTAGCTAACCACAAGCATGATTAACTAATTCTTAAAAGAAAAGAAGAAGAAAAAACTAAACAGAAAAAAAACTCTAATCTCCCTCTCCTATGCTTCACGTCCCAAAACTTGGATGATCCCTCTCTCTCTCTCTCTCTCTCTCTCTCTCTCTCTCTCTCTCTCTCTTGTGCGTCCTCGTCCTCCTTTATAGGAAACTCCAGTCGGTGGCTGGATAGGTGGAGTCGGTGCGGACGTACGTAGCAAGCAAGTTAGTTTACACAACCGACTCTGGTTCGCAGCTAGCGAAAAACGCAAAAGAAACCTTGCGTTTGATCCCTTTTCGGGCCGGAGGAATGGCTGCTTTCGGAATCTGAGCCGCTCAGACTCCTTGGTGACGGACGGTCGGCCCTAAGAAGTTTTGGACGGTCCGATCACCGCCATGATCGTGCAACAGACGGAAGTCCGGTCTTCTCTCGGACATGCGTATTCTTAACGCAAGGAGCTGCGCTAATGCTCGGTGGGGCCCACTTCAGCTGACGTTTGAGAAATCCACACCGTCCACCAGATTCCTCTCGAAAAACCAGTTAGGTATGGTCTGTTTTGGCTTAGATTCGGTGTGGCCCACAGGACTTGTGCTTCTACCGTTCGTCCTACGTTTAGATGGTTGAGATCCGATCTTTGCTGTCTTTTGAAACTCCGCCACCTAGGCTTGAGTGAGAAGGGCCATGCAAGTCCTATGGACGGTCCGGATTGATCCGTCGAATCATGGTGGTGGCCCACAAGAAAGGGCCGCAAGCTCTGTTACGAGCGTTCACAGAGGCGGGAGAGAAGGATTCAAATCCTTTTAGAAAGAATCGGTCAAAGCTCTGTTGACCGATTCCTCTGATTTGATGCTCATCCAATGCACGTGTGCTGTGCACACGCACCATGTAAGGTGGGTCCCACCTTGAGGTATATGAGATATCCGCTCCGACCATCTGTTATGCCATCTAATTTAAACGGTTGAGACCAAAATTGAAGCATGTCCAGATATCAGGTGGGCCCCAGATCGGTGTTTTGTGGGCTGATTTGACCGTTGGGACACTTCCACAAGGATCCAACGGGTGAATTTCGATGTGTACGGTTAATTTATGGTCCTCAGTCCATGTATGAATTTTCGAGCCGAACGGATGGTGGAAACCTTGTGATCTTGCATTCTGGCTGACTTTCAGGCCACTTGAGCTTCAGTTTCTCAATTTCCTTGGATCTCTGGCGTGCAAATCCGTCGATCTTGGTCCTCTGGAGTCCGTCCCTTGCCTTGGTGACTTCTGAGCGTTAATTTCATGCTTTTAGCACCCTGTTTCAGTTCAAGCTCCTAAACACACCTTGCAGCATAAACACAATTAAATTGGGTCGTTAAACAGTACCATGTTCGTAAATCCAGGCAATAACTGGGGTCTGATATGCAATATTTGACCCTCAACACAACCCCCAACCAGCATTTTGTTAGTCCCGAGCAAAGTATGCGAAAAATACGTTGAGAGTACAGAACGATTTCTCTAAACTCGAGTGATTTGTGCAAAACAATCTAGATCCTAGAATTCTAAGATTCATAAATGTTGGGCATTATTTTCTCTTGGCCTCAAGCGCATGTTAAACTTCATAGTCAGGTTCAAAGTATTAATCCATCAATCAGAAAAATTCTAAACATTTCCATGGGTGTATAGTGTAATCATGGCTTACCATCATTAAGAGATCCAATTGTCAATTTCTATGATACATTGATGATCGAATTTGGCATAAAACCGTCTATCTTAGAACAGTATAAAGAAAACTACCCTAGTCCTATGAAAGCAGGGAAAAACTATTCGAGCATGCCGCAAGGTTCCTCTTCCGGCCAATATCTTGATAAGTTTCTCAGTAAGTTCCTAAACAGGATCAAAATCAAGGTTAAAGTTCTTCCACCAATATCTAGGACATGATAAGTTTCCATCACAAAGAAGTTCCTAAAACAATGTAATAGGTCTTGGGCCAAAGGAGAGCCCTTTTGTAATAAACTTGACGCCCGGAGCATTTCGAGGAGAAACTAAGAAATTTTTCATTGAATTGCTTGAGGTATCCAGAGTACAATTCACCTGTGACAGAAGAAGTTTCAACATTAGTATCCCATGGTGAATCAGAGAATTGGAATTGGTTAGACAATGTGTGGTTCGTAAACAAGGATCAGTTTTTTAGCAAGGAATTATTATCGCTTAGTGCTTGTGCTAAGGAAGATTCATCTCTTGGTTTTTCATAGGGTAAATTAAATATTCGTTCACATGTATGGAACAAGGTAACTATTCAGAAATCAATCCAGAAGTTGGCTTCCACCGGTACCAGTTCTGTACGAGATGGGTCCGCGTACTGTGACTAGACCTGGTTTTTCACTGGTCCCTTGTACTTTACTACATTGGTGCCATCTATTGAGATGATGTAGTCTCAAAACATTCTGAAGTGTCAGACTTCAGTTCCATTGTCAGCTCCTCCTCCTTTAATGGTAGATAGTGAGGATCTGGGGAGGAAGAAGCTTCAGAATAAGGGTTCTCTCGATCCATGACAACTACCGAGATGTTGTTTTGCGAGGCATCCACTATTTCTTTTATCATAGGTTCATTTGAATCTGCAAATTGTGCCAAGCAATTGTCCAAAGAGTTGGGACATTTAGCTGAGAGTGACTCATTTTCCACATTAAAGTGTGTGATGATCTGCCCAAGGATTGCACCGTCTTTAAAAGTAGATGGAGATATGCTCTCTTGCTCCAACCCTGCGCAGACAAATTGAGGGTCAATAGACGAAGTATTGATGTGCGAACTCTATTCATTGATACTACTCAGAAGAGGCATTGAATCGTCAAAACTCGACAGTTCAGATGGTAGCCTCAACTGGGTGGTTTCAAATTCCAGAGTCGTATCGAGCAACTCGTCTATCTCCTGAATCATATCATCACGCAATTTAGGGGAATCATCCAAACATGTCGCACAAGAGATAGAAGGGTCGGTTGTAAGGAACTCATCCACGTTTCAATTAGACAGGTTAGATGAGTGGAGCAGCTCGTTACAACCACTCACTTCGTGTACTTCTTGATCATTGACCTGGACCAAATTGAGATTAATTCCAGGGGAACTGGGGTTGCACATTCATGATCACCATCCCAATACTCATCATATTCTAGTTCAGTGAAGTGCACACTTGGGATGGGATCGCTTTCCTCACATTCTATTCCCAAATTGGGTTGAGGTTCACATAAACTAACCTCTTCCTTATCATTGAACTCGAGTGTGTCATCATCATTATATTTGAAAGACACCCATGTCTCTTCACCATTCTTTTGAACAGTCATCGAGATCGACTCATCGGGAAATTTAACCGTATGCTCATTAATGGAATCCAACTACTCATACCAAATTCCAGAGTTCTCCACAATCACATCATGTGAACTCCCCTGTTGAATATCTTTTATAAGTTCTTGTAGTCTTTGAAGTGTATTTTGTTGGCTGAGCTCTAGAGTTTGGAAGGAATTTTGAATTGAATTCTCTTGAATCGTTTCTGGTTGGATTTTAAAGGTAGAGGACCTAAGAGAATTATCGCTTGAAGTAAGTGCTTCCAAAGTTTTTATAGTTTTCGCAAAACAGGCCATGTTATGCTGAAATGCATCCTCTTGGATCGTTTCTGGTTGGATCTCACTAGTAGGGTATCTAAGAGAATAATCATTATAACATGTTGTTGGTTCATCTTCCCAATTTTGATGTTTCCACTGGTTATAGTCATACGGATCATATGTGGGAGAATATGATAGTTGATAATAATCCTCATTCCCATAATTATGATCGTATACAGACCTATTAACTGATGGAACATAACGTTCTAGTCAGTTCTCAATGTCAGTTCTCGATGGAGAAAAATCTTGAGGTATACGTTGAATTCCAAAACCCTCAGTCATTCCCCAAAACTGCTTATCCATCTCAGCATAGACACGTACCCAAGCTTCCATGGTGAACCCTAATTCTGAGTCTAATCCTAAAAGAAAATATATAAAAAAAAATTCCTACAGCAATAAAGAAAGTAAGAGGAGAAGTTAGAAAGGTGTTAACAAATAAGAAGTTCCTATGTTAAGCTCCTACACAAGAAAACAAAAGAAGTTAGTTTCTAGAAAATAGGACCAAATCTAAAGAATAGAGAAAGTAAAGAAATTAGGACGAAGTTACCACTTTAGAAGATCTATCAAAATCCTACAAAGCAGGAAAGCAGGTTAGTTTCTAAAAATCAAATAAAACGAAAAACCTAAAACTAAAGTTAGTAAAAATCTTAAACTAATTCTAAAACCAATTAATTTCAGAAAATCATATCCGTCAGTCCCCGGCAACGACGCCAAAACTTGTTCACTCCCCAAGTATAGAGTTGTGATGTAGTAATAAACTCGGTGAGACCGAGGTCGAATCCCAAGGGACTGGAACCTGTACGTAATCTGAAACTAAATAGAACTAGAACTAGACTAAGATGAAATCTAAATCAAATGTAATTGAGGGAATAATGATGAAATATTTACTAAAATATGAGAAATTCAAAGGTAGGAAACTAGGGAGCCAAGGATCCACTTGTAGCAATTGGGAAGTTACCTAACAATGATTCAAGGACACAACTGGAATCAGAGTCCTATCCTATCCAGTTGGTAAGAAGAGATTTGTCAGATCTCTGAACGTCTCATGAATCTAATCATCAACAGATACGATTGGTGCAGATTTGGAAGTGATTCCGTCACCCAGGAGACTATGGCAAACAACAACAATTTACCAATCTCACAGTCAATCATGAGAGAATTGCGAAAGTTAGGAAGGGTTCCGTCACCCAACCATGCCCAGGAGACAATGGTGAACAACAGGGCCTCCTAAGTTCACAATCTCATAATGAAAAGAACATACTCAAAGCTATTTGCAGATCTACTGTAATTTGAGTCACAATAAACCATTAAAAACTAATTGTATTCCTCAAAAATCCAGCTAGAATCCATAAGAGTTCAATAACCATGAATCAAAGCAAAGCTACCATCCTAATCACGCTACAGGCTTCACCTCTTAGCCCTAGCTAAGAGGTTAGCTAACCACAGGCATGATTAACTAATTCTTAAAAGAAAAGAAGAAGGAAAAAAAAAAAAAACTAAACAGAAAAAAAACTAGAAAAAAAACAAAAAACTCTAATCTCCCTCTCCTGTGCTTCACGTCCCAAAACTTGGATGATCCCTCTCTCTCTCTCTTGTGCGTCCTCGTCCTCCTTTATAGGAAACTCCAGTCGGTGGTTGGATAGGTGGAGTCGGTGCGGACGTACGTAGCAAGTCAGTTTACACAACCGACTCTGGTTCGCAGCCAGCGAAAAACGCAAAAGAAACCTTGCGTTTGATCCCTTTTTGGGCCGGAGGAATGGCTGCTTTCGGAATCTAAGCCATTCAGACTCCTTGGTGATGGACGGTCGGCCCCTGGGAAGCTTTTGGACGGTCCAGATGGACGGTCCGATCACCGCCATGATCGTGCAACGGACGGAAGTCCGGTCTTCTCTCGGACACGTGTATTCTTAACGCAAGGAGCTGCGCTGATGCTCGGTGGGGCCCACTTCAGCTGACATTTGAGAAATCCACGCCGTCCACCAGATTCCTCTCAAAAAACCAGTCAGGTATGGTCTGTTTTGGCTCAGATTCGGTATGGCCCACAGGACTTGTGTTTCTACTGTTCGTCCTACGTTTGGATGGTTGAGATCCGATCTCTACTGTCTTTTGAAACTCCGCCACCTAGGCTTGAGTGAGACGGGCAGTGCAAGTCTTATGGACAGTCCGGATTGGTCCGTCGAATCATGGTGGTGGCCCACAAGAAAGGGCCGCAAGCTCTGTTTCGAGTGTTCACAGAGGCGGGAGAGAAGGATTCAAATCCTTTTAGAAAGAATCGGTCAAAGCTCTGTTGCCGATTCCTCTGATTTGATGCTCATCCAATGCACGTGTGTTGTGCACACGCACCATGTAAGGTGGGTCCCACCTTGAGGTATATCAGACATCCGCTCTGACCATCTGTTATGCCATCTAATTTAAACGGTTGAGACCAAAATTGAAGCATGTCTAGATATCAAGTGGGCCCCAGATTGGTGTTTTGTGGGCTGATTTGCCCGTTGGGAAACTTCCACAAGGATCCAACGGCTGAATTTCGATGTGTACGGTTAATTTATGGTCCTCAGTCCATGTATGAATTTTCAAGTCGAACGGATGGTGGAAACCTTGTGATCTTGCATTCTGGTTGACTTTCAGGCCACTTAAGCTTTAGTTTCTCAATTTCCTTAGATCTCTGGCGTGCAAATCCGTCGATCTTGTTCCTCTGGAGTCCGCCCCTTGCCTTGGTGACTTTTGAGTGTTAATTTCATGCTTTTAGCACCCTGTTTCAGTTCAAGCTCCTAAACACACCTTGCAGCATAAACACAATTAAATTGGGTCATTAAACAGTACCATATTCGTAAATCCAGGCAATAACTATGGTCTGATATGTAATATTTGACCCTCAACACTAAACCTCTTAGATAGGGCTAAGAGGTGAAGCTTTTAGTATGTTTGAATGATTATCTTGCTTTGATTCTTGTTCTTATTGAACCTCATTGATTTTTAGTTTGATATTAAAAGAATATATTCAGTTTTCTATGATTTATTGTAACTTAAATTACAATAGATGCTGTGATAGCTTTGGATATCTTCTTTTCCTGTTTTGAGATTATGAGATTAGTAAATCTTGTTGTTCACCATTGTCTCCTGGGCATGGTATGTGATGGAATCCCTTCCAATCATTACAATTCTCCTCCATTGAAAATTAGGTCAATGAAAAGTTCAGATTTGATTTAAATCGCTTCATCTTCCAATTGGATAGGATATGACTCTAATTTCAATTGTGTTCCTTGAATCAAGTAAGATAACATCTTGATAGCTACAAGTGGATCCTTGGCACCCTAGTTCTCACCTTTAAATTCATAAGTTTTAATCAACATTTTTCACCATTACTCTCAATTATACAGATTTCAATTTAGATCTTTTTCTAGTTCTAATTCTAATTATTTTCAGAATACGTACAAATTTAGTCCCTGTGGATTCGACCTTGGTCTTACCGAGTTATTACTACATCGCAACCCTACACTTGGGGTTGTGAACAGTAACCACTTGCCAACCACATGCATTGGGTAATCCACATGGAGGGAATCAACCTCAGTTGTTAAGTGTCACGAGCTTACGCATATAGGGGCAAGATCAAGCTTGAAAGGAATGGATGGGCACAAGCTTAAGATGTGAAGATTAAAAATAATCCTTGATAAACCACATACATCGAGTAATCCACGAGGAAGGGAGTCGAACTCGTGTCTGTGGGGAGCAAACCCACGACCAAAGGTATTCACCTAAACTCATAATGGGAAATCCACAGAACGGGAATCGAACTCGTGTCCGTGGGGAGCAAACCCACAACCAAAGCCATTCAACTAAACTCATGACTGGTAATCGACAGAGAGGGAAATCGAAGTCGTGTCTGTGGGAAGCAAACCCACGACCAAAGCCATTCGCCTAAACTCGTGACCGGTTTTGGGAAGTTTTTTTATAACGATAGGTGTCGCCACCCTTTAAGGTGTGACCATTCCCTGTGGATACATACAATCACCCGCCAATCAAGTGCATCGGGTAATTCACGGGGAGGGAATCAAACTTATGTCTATGAGGAGCAAACCCACGACCAAAGCCATTCACCCAAACTCGTGATGTCTAATCCATGGGGAGGAGAATCTTACTTGTCTCTATGGGGAGCAAACCCATGACCAAAGCCATTCGGACAAACTCATGACAAGTAATCCACAGGGAGGGGAATCGAATTCAAGTCTGTGGGGAGCAAGTTGTTCTCTCAAAATCATGACGGGTTTTAGGAAGTGAAACCTTACATCTTTCAAAGATCCAAGTAAAAGGAGAAAAAAAAATGTTTGGGATAGGCTCATCGTTGAGTATGGATTTGACTATCCTTTTATTGGAGGTGATTGATATTCAACATTTAGTGAAGTTTTGTATTGTGTGTTGAGGATGTAATTAGCTATATGGGTAAACTATCAAACCCTACTAAGATCAAGAGTATCCTAAAACAGGAAAGACCCTTAGCATGAAGATTGGTTAGCCTCGAACAAAACAATCATTCATAAGTGGTAATTTCAAATAATGTATTTATTAGAGACCAGAAAGTTAATCTGTATATGGAGTTTTATTGATTGACAAAAGGTCATTCCAACAAAAAATTTGGGGCATTATTTAGTTTTCACATACTTGAAATCTTGCTCAATAACAGGCCCAATCAAATGAACGATTTGAATCACTTGGAATGGCCCAACCATATCAAATACTCATATGGGTGAAAATGTTCCTAATCAATATTAATTATTGGATCATTGACAACAAGCCCTACCATATTAATTGGATCACTGAAAATAGGCTCTACCTTCTTTTATAATGATAGTAGGCACCCTACAATATTAATGATTTGGATAACAAGATGTAATCCCAATCATTAAGAAAGGCTCAGATAATTAAAATGAGTCCAATCATATAAATAATTTGGACAATTAAAATAGACCCAATCATATGATCAATTTGTAGCATTCCAAATGGGCTAGGAAGTATTAACAAATTGGATAATTGAAAATGGTCCACCGTGGATGATTCATGTACTAGTCTCTTACACGTGGAAAATTACAATTCAACATCTACCTTGGGATGTATCACGTCAACCAATTAGATTACTAAAAACGGTTTTGGGTTGGTTCTAATTTTAACATTTTTTTAGTTGGGTCCGCTTAATTTCAACAGTTTTTAAAATTTTCCCTTATTTTCCCAATATTTTTTGAAGATTTTTTCTGCGAAAAGTTTTTTACCAATATAGGTTTTGTATGTTCAATACGCCACATATCTTATCATTTTTGGGATTGGCTGATACTTATAGAAAAACAGTTACTCAAAACCTCATACTTAAACAAAGGGATCTATACAAGGAAGCAGATTTCATCAATCTCTTAGAATTATTTTAAAACTTCTGTGAATTTAGCTTTTAACATTCACCAAGTAAGAATCCATCATCCTTCGCAATATTAGACTAAATAATTAACAAAATGAGAGGGAAAAAGTGTAGTAACAAGCTTTTCCAATAATGCTTCTAAAGTTGAAAGATAGAATCTATTGACCATCTCTACCTTTATTACAAGTCAACTTCCTCTACTTGGTGCTCCTCTTTCTCGGCATTTTTTAGCTTGAGTGGGGGTTGTTCAAATAGCGGAGAAAACTAAGATATCCTGGGTTAATTGGAATGGGTCAACGAAGAGTTCAAAGGAACACCCAAATAAAACCTCATCCATGACTGGAGAGAGTGATCGATGTCTTCTTGCAACCACCTTCTTGTGTCGTTGTCTAGAATCCTCCATAAGGTTGGTGGAAACTTATATGGATAGTAGCTTGTTTAGTAATCCAAGGCCATCCAGAGTCGGAGTTGATCAACGCATGATTAAATTTACTTTTTTTTGGGTTGATGTGTGTTAGCTCCTCAAATAGAGGAAAGTTGTTGGCATCAAATAAGGACAAAGATATTTTATTCTAGGATGGGTAGATACAAGTCCTAGGTGGAGGTTGACTCTAGCAATATGATAAGTTGGATCTAGTTTTTATCCTTAATAGTATTAAACTAGGCACTATCTATTTGGATATTACTTTTTTCACAAGTCCTTTGACTAATATGGTCAATTCACTAGCTAAGGGAAGACTTTATAGGTCTTCTCTCTGTATTAGGGACTCTTATCCATTGCCTTCCTAGACTCTTATATATTTTCAACCTTAGGGCTTCTTTAATAATTTTTAGCTTGAACAGTAATGATAATTTTATTAGACTGAAGGAAAAAATGCAAAAAGGAAAGCGGATGGCAAGGTGCCTTAAAATCTATTCAAATTGGCATTCCAATATTTAGACAATGCAAGTTTATGTCTTCCATCTCCATTGGAGGTTCAATATCTTTTCTAATCAATTTATCACTCAGTTTATCTTATCTAATGCAAATTTGCATGGTGTCCTCTCCATAGTACTAAAGCCCATGGTCATATATCCAACATACAAAATTTCACCAATCAAATGGCTAGGGCGTATTGTTCGATGGAACAGAGTTCCTCTCCATCACCCATACAGAGTAAAACCCAATAGCCAAACAACTTGGGACTGGAATCTACTATAATAACTATTGTACGGAATAAGTAAAAAAACAATCAAATGGCTAGGGTGTATTGTTCGATGGAACAGAGTTCCTCTCCATCACACATACAGAGTGAAACCCAATAGACAAATAACTAAGGACTGGAATTTACTACAACAATTGTTGTACGCAATAAGTAAAAAAGCAAACCCTTTGGCCCACCATGTTGTGAGTGTAACATCCACTCCATCGATGAAGTGCTGTCTCATTCTCACCATACATATCCAAACTAGCCCAACTATCCAACAATCATGTGGATGGATTGGATGTCACACGCAGAATAAGGTGGCGTCACACACAAGTGTTTCATAGGAATCCCATCCAACAATCAAAATAACTGTTAGATGGGCCCACGTGTGTGAAATATTGGCCCCAGAAGAAATCAACACCAACAATTCATGCTAATCATTGCACAATGCAAATCTATAATCATATTTAACCCATCAAAAGAACCAAACGGAAAAAAGCATTCATGATTCAAACAATTCCAGCAAACAAATACCATTTTTATGTTATCTATCAATCGAAAGAAAAGCCTTCCAAAGTAATTTTGAGTGGAAAGATCGTCATGCCCATACCTGTGCTTCACTTCGCAACCATTGGAGTTGGAGGTGCCAAAAACAATTTGATTTTTCAAGAGCTTCTCTTTAGCATTGTTGTTGTAGATGTTGTTGCAGTTCTCAAACTGAACAAATGAGGTTCCAAGCATCATTTAGAATGAGATTGAAGGCATTTAACAAGCTGTAAATCTATAAAGAAGATACATAATAATCAAAAGAACAATGAAAAAATTAGCAATTGAGAGAAAAGAAAAGGCAATAAAGAAATCAAGAATGGGGATTCTATAATTCCGTAGCAAGGGAAAAGCATTTTTTTCTTTGTGTGAGGATGGGAAAATCAAAAGCTAAAGATAGACAGGAGAAGATGAAATGAGGGGAAGAGGATCTGTACCAGCAGGGAAAAAAAAAAAAAAAATTCTTCTGTTCAAAATTCAAATAAAGAAGTTGAAAATTGGATCAAAGAGGAGTCTTCTTTAATCCATTGGAATTTGGCAAATTGACAACATCTTTGAACAATTTTGTTTAAAGACCGCTTGAAAACCGTTGAATTCTTTGGGGAAATTAATTTAAAAGAAAATTTCAAGATGGAAACATGCAGGTGGATTGAAAAAGGAAAAAAATATTATGGAAAAATCGGTCAATAGCACAGACAAAAGTGAAAAATGAAAAATCAGGGGGATCGGAGCACTCAAGACTAATAATTTCCTTAAATGCACGAGATGTTACTTGTGCTACCAAAAGACGGAGATTTTTAAGGATTAGGACCAGATGGGAAATTACTTGTAGCAACACAACTCAAATTCTAAAATAAAGAGACAGTTGTATAGGTGGTCTGACTCAGACCGGTTCTAACCTAAACCAATATGAATCTAACAATACCAAGTTATATTGGACGATACTTTGAACCATGGGCATGCTTCCATGGCCCATGCCAACTTCCAACTTTGAAAAGAAACATGTAGAAATAAGTGGACTGAAATGTAGCAAGCTTCCTATGAGGTATGAGTCGTACTGGATGATACTTTGAACCATGGGCATGCTTCCATGGCCCATGCCAACTTCCAACATTGAAAATAAACAAGTATGTAGAAATAACTGGACCGAAATGTAGCAAGCTTCCTATGAGGTATGAGTCGAAAGACTGGCAATGAAGGCTCCACAAAGGAAAGAACTGATTGAATCATTCATAACAAATTTCAAATTAGAAAATCAAATTTCCTCACTGCAGATCTCTAAAGGAAGGAAATAAAAAAGAACGAAAAAAAGAAAAAATAAATAAGAGAAGAGACCCATTCCCTAATTTCCACACCGTCCATCCATTTTTTGGATCATTTTAGAACATGTTCCCAAAAATGAGACAGATCCAAATCGCTGGTGAACCACACCAAAGGAAACTGTGGTGATTGAATGCCAGCAATTAAATAAATAAGGCCCACTGTAATGTTTATTTACCATCCAACATGTTAATTAGGTCATATAGACCTAACCAAAGGGTGTAGATAAATAATATACATCATAGTGGGCCCCATGGAGTTCACACCATGGTAAAGGGTGCTGAGCTCTCAGTGCACTATCTGAGTCCGGTCAATAAAAATCTTTTAAGAAAATTTAGGGTAATTGTGTAGTAAGGGTGGGATCCAACATTACGTACGTTCAAAATCCTCTCCAACCAGCAGGTTAAGTAACCCAATTTTAGCCATAAGGGTGAAAAACCAGATCCATTCATGATTCAAGTGTACCACACGATTGGAAATAATGTATAGGCGACACTCACCCTCCAAACTCTTTTCCTTGGTGTGGCCCAATTGAATCAGTTATTGGGTTGATATTTGGGCCTTGAGCCTAATATGGGAAGAAGCTCCTGGCAATCGGGGTAGATTTCAAATAAAAATCATGGTGGTGACCACTTAAACCATCGTTTGTTTAAGAAAGCACTTTGGGCTCTCCTTGGGTCTGGTTCACGTTAGACCACTACTCTATTCTTTAAAGAAATGAGGTTTCCTAAGCCACTCATGTGTAAGAGAGCCCCATGTGTTTAAGTAGGACATGTGATCTAATCCATGCATCATATGGGATCAACCACCTAAATGAGGTTTCCTAAGCCACTGATGTGTAAGAGAGCCCCATGTGTTTAAGTAGGACGTGTGATCTAATCCATGCATCATATGGGATCAACCACCTAAATGAGGTTTCCTAAGCCACTGATGTGTAAGAGAGCCCCATCTGTTGAGTAGGACATGTGTGATCTAATCCATGCATCTTATGGGATCAACCACCCAAATGCTCTTATTTGTCCCAAATTCAACTCTAAACCCAAACTCAATTGGATCTAAGCTTGGGCCTTTAAGAAGTAGACCTAGGCTTGAAGGGAACTCAGCCTAGGAAGACCATAACTAGGTTGGCCCCTTACGGGTACTATAGGAGCCAACCGAAATCTGATGAGTTAACAGCCCTACTAATATGCATTTTGCTGCATTAAAAGTTTTCGGCATGCATTTCACTAATTATTGTCTAACAATCAACACTACTTATCCAATTGAACACTATTTCATCCCTGATGAGTTGACAGCCTACTAATATGCATTTTGCTGCATTAAAAGTTATATGTTGTTCCCTTCCACAATATGCATTTCACTAACTATTGTCTAAAAATCAAGACTATTGATCGAATTGGACACTGTGGATGACATATATTCCGAATTTTCAGATGTCGAACAACCTTAACGAAAGGTTATTTGGTGCATGATCCTTGTAAATGTGGGATGCAACAAGTTGAGTCAATGGGTTAAGATAGACTAGGTCGAAGCAACGGCCCAATTTTAATTGGGCCCAAAATTCAAAGAACACCAATAACAGCTTCATGCGCAGAAGATCCACCCCATCCACCACATTTTTAGCCTTGACCTTAAAAAAAAAAGGGGCTAAGCCACAATATGAGAACAGTGTAAAGTCATCCTTAAAACCACTATATTCACGTTGTGTGGCTCTCCTAAGTTTTGGAACAACATGATTCGAAGGGGTGTTCCTATGCCATAGTGAATGAGGTGCATTAAATGAATGGATTAGATGGCGGATAACCACCATGATGAGCCCGACAAAGCAAAGGATGGGCATCCCTTTCACAACTGTTCCCTAAGGTATGGCCAACTTGTGTTTTGGATCGACTTGATTTTTGCATCCCAGGTAAGGGAGACCCAAGAGCCCTACCAACATTAGGTAGCACACATAATGGATAGGATGGTTCTCTTGCATATTCCCCATAGTCAAGCAAACCTCAAAATCAAGTTGATAGAAGATTGATAGGCCTTGTATTACAAGCTATACTAGACTTGTATTGGGCTAGGACCAAATCCCCACCAACTCTGTAAGTGCGATTGATGATTGATCTAATGGTCCTATCATATACGGGTATGCACAAAAACCATCTTTGAATGAGTGATCAGAGTCAATGGAGTCGCATACAAGTTGGGCCCACCACACGGGTCACGATAGGATCGGTAGGGCTATCGATGGGTTCCCGATGAACACTGCATGATGTTAATGAGTTCGGTATAAGAATTTTATAAGGTAAGCCTAATTGATCAACGCTCTAGATCGCCCTAAGGGTTGGATTGTGTGATCGGGAGAAACAGTGGAACCCACTCAGTAGTGATTCATCAAAAATCATGTAACGGGTTGTGCGCTACAACTGTGACACACGCACAGTTTTCTAGTTGGACTAGGATTGACAAATTCGTGTGAACCCTAAAGGGAGAGGAGTTTTGATGGGTTTCCAACTCCTTAATCCTCTAAAATACTTGAGCAAGGTTGGGTCCCAAGCCTACGCACATTGAAGCTTCTATTCCCATCTTGGTGCTTCTCTAAAGAGTATAAGGTGCAGAAGACCGCGACATCAAGGTTACAGAGATGACATCCCAATTAGGTACGTCATTTATTCAGGTTATTTGATCTCCTACTTGATGTATAGCACAGTCCTTTGCAATTATGCATAATACAGTTTACAATCAGGTCTAATAAATTGAACCCGATAAGAGATCGGGTCTCGGGATCGAGTCTTATCTTTTGGACTTGGTTAAAAATCTAGCCTAGTTAAGTACAGGTAAGGTCCATTTAATTGACTTAGTTAAATTTGGGTCTAGTTTGATGTAGCTCATGTCTATAAAATTATATACATTTGATATGCTGCAACTATTCTAGTAAAGAAACATATTCCATACACATGCAAAAGACCCTATCTACATAACATGCATGTGTCAAAGGGACACATGTGTGTGTGATCTAATCCAACCATAGTGTAGGGCCAACCAAATGCTCCTAATTGTCCACAACCCAACTCAAACTTAGATCCAAAACCCCATAGGTACTCAATTGTTATCTTCGGTCTAGTTTGGTCTAGCTCGTGTTTATAAAATTATATACATTTGATACGCTACAATTATTCTAGTAAAGAAACCTATTCCATGCACATATAAGAGAACCTGTCTACACAACATGCATGTGTCAAAGTGACACGTGTGTGATCTAATCCATCCATAGTGTAGGGCCAACCAAATGCTCCTAATCGTCCCCAACCCAACTCAAACTTAGATCCAAAAACCCAATAGGTACTCAATCAGTGTCTCAACTGTAAATAGATCCAGGTCCGGCTATCTAAGATCCAGACCTAGACCTGGCTAGCCTAGGTTTCGGTATTAACCTGACCCATTGACAACTTGGGTCAAGTTTAGGCTGGATATATAAATTAAAATTGATTGCCACCAATTATGGTGGCTATCAATTTTGATGGTCCAAAAAAGGGGCGGCAATGGAGGAAGGTGTAGTGGAGCATAAATTTTGGTTTATTTTTCATCTCACGTTATCCAGATTATCACAAGTAGTGGATTGGGTGGTTAACTATTTCTTGTTATTTAAAAGGAAAAAAAAAAAAAAAAACCCACATGTAATTTACTTTTTCTTGACTAAACTACTACATATTGTGGGCTTCCGGTGGGAAAAAACATAAAAATATTTGAATAATGAATTGAACCTAAGAGATCACAAACATTTACTGATTTTGACTGTGTACCTAGTGGATCACAAAGTGGATAGGCCATATCCCATTAGAAAAAGGATTGGCTTGTGGCAAACATCATATCACTGGGCTTCTAAAAGGAATTGTTAGAAGAACAAGTCTACATTCAAGTTTAATCCTTCAAGATAAGACAAGACAACGAGAGTTATCAAGTTGTTTTTTTATATCAATAGCCCATCCACATAGTGAGGCACCAGATCTACCACCCAAATAAAAACCATCATTTGGAAAAACTCAATGGGACGATCGTGGACAGGGAAATTTGTCCAATCAATGCAATTTTTGGCCTATAGCCCATCAACTTGGCTGAGGTATCAAATCAGCAGCCGGATCACTATGGCTGCCATGTGTGCCTTGATCAATGGCAATACCAAAATAGAAATGCTGAAATAGTACGCATTCAACTGAAAAAAGGTTGAAGATTAATGTAGCAAGGATCCTTCATTCTACCATGTTTTTAGGTGACTAGAGTATCAAATAACTCTCCTCTAGCTTGAAACAATGATAACAAACTCTTGATTGTCCAATAAGTCTATGATTTTAATGGTCTTCATATGCATAATGTAGGCTACATCTGCCATTGATCATGAGCCACCCGGCATGCATTGGATGTCCAACCATGCATCCGTCAATTGGCTCTCAACATGCTATAGAGAGAGAGAGAGAGAGAGGAGCTCATGCACAACAGGTTGGGTGAGGAAAGGAAATTGTAAGAAATGGATAGACGATGATCGGGACATCACGCGCACACGCATGCCTCCTACGCACGTACGCAAGGAGGAAGGCCCCACCATTGATCTGGATCGATGACGATGTCCAGGGAAGGCCTCCTAATTAGAGGAGTGCGTTTTGGTTTGTTGGAGTGGACCTGATAGTCATGTGAATCCCACCATGGGTTCTCATGATCGTGGCCCACTATTCTAATTAATCTAGTACTTTGGGTTTTGCTTATTATTGTTATTAGGAATATCATGAACGGTTTATATTGCTTTGATTAGTTGTTATTTTTTATTACTTCGTCTCCAAGTAATAGGTTGCACACATGGCGTGAGTTTTAGGGTATAAGGTTTTATTATAAATAGGCACCCTTAGTAGTCTTTTATTTTTCAGTGAAGATTAAATAAAATTTCTGCATTTTCCTGTTCTTTGAGTTGTGAAAGCCTAATTGGGTGCGAAACCCTCCCTTCTTCGAAGGGCTACTACCGTGGTGCGAAGCCACACCTATCCCGATTCGCCCCCACCTTCTTCCATCCATATTTCTCCTCCTACAATCATCTACGCTTCAAATCCATCCTCTATTGCAGCTATTTTTCTCTCCACAGCAGATTTCCAAAATCTGGCCCTGCAGAAGGGCTGAAACTTCGGCGAAGCACCACGCACAAACCGTGCATCGAATCGAGCTGAAATTTGAGAGTTTTGGCGACCAGGGCCAAGGTGGTCTTTTTCTGAATAGTGGGCCCCACACACGTACGGCCGGGATTACACGCACGTGCGTCTGGGCCATTGCTACTGTCCACACGTACGGTACTTTTCTGGTTCGTCTCTCTCCTCTCTTTCACTCCTTTTTCACTCAAAATCCTTAAACCTAACCCTAAATTATTTAAATTCCCAATTTTATGCCCTTTCTTCAACCTTAGGGCTCCCCGAATTGAAATTTTTGAATCCCTTGGGTTGGGGGAATTTTTTCTGTGCATGTGTAGATAAATTTACCCTCCTTTAATTCTTGTTTGGTATATAACTTTGATTGATCCGGCCCTAGCATGTGTAGGCCTGGATCCACATAAGATTCCCCTTGATTGAGTGTTTGAACTTTTGTGTGGGATGTGGAATTTTGTGTAACTGTTTCTGAACTAGTGTGATCTAAAGCCTGAAAATCTTTCACATCATACTTGAATTTCATATCCTGCATCAAATTTGGCATCAGAGCACAAGGTTTTTTTATAGGGGAATGCATTGCATGTTTAGAGTTTAGTTTACTTGTGTCTATCATGCATTAAGTATCATCGTATATAGCTGTTTAGAGGTCCATAATTTCTGATATAAGCTACTGAATTTTCTGCTATCAAAAAATCCTCATATCTCTTTGCTGGATTTTCTGTTGATAGATTGTTTGGGCAGATAGGGTGTTGGAAATTGAGTAGTGTTGTGTCGTTTCCCACATATAAAGTCTTATAGGAGCATTTAGTCCCATCTAAGCGCATATAGTCATATTAAAAGGTCCTTAAGTTGAGTTAGTAGTTGTATGCCCACACGTATGGGTCGTGGTTTTGGCTTATACCCTACACTAAACATAGAGCAATTGCAAGAGTCAATGACCAAGCTGACCTAACAGTTTGAGTCTTTGGGTACGCACTTGGAACAACGTATGGACCAACACTTTGAGTAGTTTAATGTGCACATTACCCAACTAAAGACCTCCGTCGGGGCAAACCCCACCATTGGGGAAGATGCTAATCTCAGGCATGTGGTCAAGAGGATAGACCAAGGAATGGAAGTGGCCAAGGAATTGGTCATGGGCGCGCACCCGTGCACCAACCCCGCGAGGGACATCGTGATCAATATGACCCAGATGCGCAACTCCTCAAGGGAGTTATGGTAGATGCCCCTACATTTGATGGCCACTTGGACCCTAAAGCCTTTTTAGACTAGCTGGCGGATATGGACCACTATTTTGAGTGGTATGACATGTCGGATGCTCGTTGAGTCCGATTCGCAAAGATGAAGTTTGTGGGCCAAGCAAAGAGGTTTTGGGCTACTGTAGAGCGAAAGAAAGAAAGAGCAAGGGAGCTCCCAATAGTCCACTGGGGAGAAATAAAAGAAACGCTTAAGGAGAAGTACCTCCCTTTCTCTTATTGCTTACGGTTGATTGAAGAACGGCAGTCTCTTCGACAAGGTTTCATGAGTGTGGCGAAATTCATTGAGAAGTTCGAAGAGTACTTGACCAGGTGTGAAATTGATGAGGATCTCATACTCACCCTTGCTCGATTTAAAACGGGCCTCCATTCCGACATTGGGAAAGAATTGCTCGCCAAAGGCATAAACACTATTGAACAGTTGCATCAAGTAGTGTTGGTGGTTAAGCAATACCTCAAAGCATCTATGGGAAGGCGGTTTGAGTTTCGTGATTCTGGCACTAAGGCCAACCCTTCTGGGGCTAAGCTTAACACTAGATACCAAAACAAACCTTCCAATAATTCTCAGTCCAGGCCTAAGGATGATAAGGGTAAAGAAGTTATCGGGTCTAGCTCACGTAAGAGTAGAGCAACTAGGTGTTTTAGGTGTTAAGGGTTTGGTCACTTTGCCCACCAGTGTGGCACAAGAGAGGGCACCAAGGTGCTCCTTACTGATGGGCAAATAGAAGTAGTGCCCCCAGAGAGTGACGGTGAATAGGAAGAATATGAGCCAGTAGAAACCCCTAGTGATGAGGAAGAGGGAGCGCAAGAGTTTACAACCCTCGCAGTTGTGCGTTACGCCCTTGCTCAAGCCAAGAACACTGACAATTGGCGCTGCAACACGATCTTCTATACTTATGCAAAATGTGGGGAAAAGAGTTGTAAGATAATCGTGGATAATGGTAGTTGTGCCAACGTGGCATCAACTAGCACTGTGAAGCATTTGGGCTTAAAGCTTGAAGCTCATCCTCAACCCTATAGAGTGTCCTGGGTTAATGAAACTTTCGTTCCAATCTCGCACCGTTGTCTTGTTCCTATTCAGTTTAGATCTTATAAAGACACACTTTAGTATGATGTTGTTCCCATGGATGTGGGCCATATTATTCTAGGTAGACCATGGCTCTATGACAAGGATGTCACCATATTTGGTCGTTCGAATGTGTGTACATTGATTCTCAGTCCAGGCCTAAGGATGATAAGGGTAAATAAGTTATCGGGTCTAGCTCACGTAAGAGTGGAGCAACTAGGTGTTTTAAGTGTTAAGGGTTTGGTCACTTTGCCCACCAGTGCGGCACGAGAGAGGGCACCAAGGTGCTCCTTACTGATGGGCAAATAGAAGTAGTGCCCCCAGAGAGTGATGGCAAAGAGGAAGAATATAAGCCAGTAGAAACCCCTAGTGATGAGGAAGAGGGAGTGCAAGAGTTTACGACCCTCGCAGTTGTGCGTTGCGCCCTTGCTCAAGCCAAGAACACTGACAATTGGCGCCGCAACATGATCTTCTATACTTATGCAAAATGTGGGGAAAAGAGTTGTAAGATGATCGTGGACAATGGTAGTTGTGCCAACGTGGCATCAACTAGCACTGTGAAGCATTTGGGCTTGAAGCTTGAAGCCCATCCTCAACCCTATAGAGTGTCCTGGGTTACTGAAACTTCTGTTCCAATCTTGCACTGTTGTCTTGTTCCTATTCAGTTTGGATCTTATAAAGACACACTTTGGTATGATGTTGTTCCCATGGATGTGGGCCATATCATTGTAGGTAGACCTTGGCTCTATGATAGGGATGTCACCATATTTGGCCGTTCGAATGTGTGTGTACATTCTTGTTTTAGGGTAAGAAGGTCAAGCTAAATCCACTTCCACCCAAGAACACGACTGGAAAAGAGGCCACCATACAGAGTGGTGTGAGCGGCTCAAAAGATTTGAAGGAGTCGAAGTCCAAGTCCAAATCTCTCCATATTCTAAATGTCAAAAACTTTAAGCGAGAAATGGAGGCGGACTCAATGGTATACGCCCTTGTGGCTAGGGAAAGTGTACCAGATGCTAGTGTAGAGTTACCCACTGAGGCCATTCAGGTAGTGCATGAGTTTCATGATGTCTTTCCTGATGATCTACCGATTGAGCTTCCTCCTATGAGGGATATACAGCATGCCATTGATTTAGTCTCTGAGGCGACTCTACCAAACCTCCCTCATTACAGAATGAACCCAAAAGAGCACGCAGAGTTGAAGAGACAGATTGATGAGCTCCTAGAAAAGGGTTTCACTTGAGAGAGCATGAGCCCGTGTATCGTACTCGCTCTTCTTACACCTAAGAAGGATGGCACATGGAGGATGTGTGTTGATAGTAGGGCTATCAACAAAATCACAGTCAAGTATCGGTTTCCTATACCGCGTCTTGATGACATGTTGGATATGATGACCAATGCTACTATCTTCTTGAAAATTGACCTCAAAAGTGGTTATCACCAAATCCGTGTACACCTACACCCTAGTGATGAGTGGAAGACGACCTTTAAGGTGAAGGATGGGGCTATACGAGTGGCTAGTTATGCCTTTTGGGCTGACTAACGCCCCAAGTACTTTCATGCATGTGATGACCCAAGTATTGAGGCCCTTCATGGGGAAGTTTCTGGTCGTATACTTTGATGATATCTTAATTTATAGCATGACCAAGGAACAACACCTCAACCATTTGAGGCAGGTTTGTGGGATCCTTAGAGCCGAAAATTTGTATGCCATCCTAAAGAAGTGTGCATTTTTATCTAGTAGTGTTATCTTCTTAGGTTTTGTTGTGTCAGCTGAGGGCGTATAGGCGGATCCCGAGAAGGTCAAGGCCATCGTCAATTGGCCTAAACCCCGCAATATTCATGAGGTCCGCAGCTTTCACGGCCAAGCCACCTTCTATAGGCGGTTCATTCGAGTCTTCAATTCCATTATGGCTTCAATCATGGATTGCATAAAAAAGGGTGAGTTTCAATGGACAAAGGCACGGTCTACATGATATGGAACCTGCACGAAGCCGAAGATTAATGCTCTAGATCCAGCGGCCCGCCTATTTACTACTAGAGCAGATAGGTCTATTCACCCCTCTGATTCAATGGTATAGATGGCCCCGAATCACGATCCTATATACCAACCACCATGCCTCTTTGTACTCTCGGTATTTCTCATAATGCTTTTCACGAGAGAAACTCATCCCTTTTTATAGGAAAGGGTGGGAGTTTGGATGACACCGGATTATCCGGTCTTATCCCTATCTCCCATCCTTATTCAAATTTATATTTGAAAATATCTTCTAACGGAAGAAGCCAGAAGAGGCCTAAACTCATGGGACCCACCCACTAGTAATTGCCCACTAGTGGGCCCCACGGGCTTATGACCAACATCTCCCACTCAATCACATTGTGGGATAGGCACAAAAATTTGTCCATCTAACTCGCCTAATAACAATCAAAACCAAATATCGCGATCAAAAGAATCAGAGGCGTGGGACCAGCTAGATCACCGTAATCTTCTCACAAGTGTTAAAGTACTAAGTGACCACCTAACTAGTATTCAATAACCCAAGCTATGCAATGCCTGTCCTAGTCCGCATGACCACACCGGATGGAGTTAACTTCCGATCTGGAGTACTCGGCCAACATACGCACTTACCCAACTTATCAAGTTATTCTGAAGACTCGATTTTTCACAAACTTCGACTAAAATCAATTTTAAAGCAAATATGCTTTTAAGAAAAAATATTGTTTGTAAAAGTCTATTAAAAACAACTCGATACTGCCGGCGAATAAGTCTTCAAGTGCGTATTTATAGTTCTAGAAACTTGGTGTAGCTGTCACAGGATCTTCCCCACGCAGATGTGTAATTTGGAATCAATCAAGCCGCTTTCCTAGCGTAACCGAGTCTGGCCAATCAAGGACCTTTCGTCATAGTACACTAAAGTAGCGACACCCAATCTCATCCTACTATACACAAGAGGAGGGTAACTGAGGACACAAAGAGTCACCTATGGGACTGACTACTCGCATGTTGCAATGATTAGATCGAATCAAAGCAATCTGTAGGTAAAAGGTCCCCACATGTGGCTACAATCCAAGTACGTATTATAGACCCGATATACACTTATTACTATCTACTTTACGACGTGAATAGTAGCCACGTGCTGGGACCTTTTACCTACAGATTGCAATGATTAGATCGAATCAAAGCAATCTGTAGGTAAAAGGTCTCAGCACATGGCTATTATCCATGTTGTAAAGTAGATAATAATAGGTGTATGTCGGGTACGACTCATCTCATAACCTCAGAACCTGGCTATCAATTCAGGCCATAACATTAATCGCATGAAAAGGAATGGTGCAATTATGTTATTCGACTTTATCAGTCTCATCTTTAATCTTTTAAGATTGTAGGCGAATACGACTCACTCATATCCCCATCCGTTATTATTCACAATAAAGAGAAGTTCATACCTCAATGTATGAACATCGCTCCAAATGTACCTTTCTTGTACATTCAAGGTTGGTCAACCCGTGCGAGTGGGTGACCGGCCTGCTGAAAAAAATAGAAATCCTACATGATCTCAAGGTAAATACTGATGATCTACTTACCTAGTTATATTAGTGTTCAATACTGAATAAACGGAATGTGTTATTCATTAATGAAAGATCAAAGGTACTAAAAACAAGTTTATCGTTCAAGTTTTCCTCAATCTCATCTACTTGATGTGAACCTGAAATAGATCTCTAGCTATAAGTTTCATCATGGGATCAGCCATCATCTCTTTAGTAGGAATGTAGCTGAGGGCGACCTTCTTATCTCTCACTTGATCGCGGACATAATGATACTTGATCTCAATGTGCTTAGACTTCTAGTGGTGTTTAGGGTCTTTCGCCAAGTCAATGGCAGAAGTATTGTCTATCTTCAACGATATGGGCTGACAAACGTTCGGTACAACACCCAGACCTAGTAAAGATCTGCGAACCCATACACACTCCTGAACCGGAGCACAAAATGCAATGTACTCAGCCTCCATAGATGAAAGAGCTGTGAATGTCTGTTTCTTACTTGACCATGAGATAGCTCCTCCTCCGAGTAAGAATACATATCCTGAAGTAGATCATTAACATTTACCTTGCTGATGATCTACTTTATAAGATAAAAAATGGAGAGTTTCAATGGACAAAGGTAGCCTCGAAGGCCTTCAAGGAGATAAAGGTCAGGATGACCGAAGCTCCAGTCACGCGACTTTCAGACTTTTCAAAAGCTTTTGAAGTCGAATGTG
Organism: Magnolia sinica; assembly: GCF_029962835.1. Taxonomy (NCBI): domain Eukaryota; kingdom Viridiplantae; phylum Streptophyta; class Magnoliopsida; order Magnoliales; family Magnoliaceae; genus Magnolia; species Magnolia sinica. The sequence continues at coordinate 33,508,014 of NC_080581.1, forward strand.
ACGCACCTGGAGTCGGCATAGGAGGAGTACTTAGTCAGAAAGGGCACCCTGTCGCCATTTTTAGTGAGAAACTGAATGAAGCGAAATAAAAATATTCCACCTATGACAAAGAGTTCTATGCAGTAGTGCATTCCTTCACCATTGGCGTCATTACCTATTGCCGTAAGAATTCGTCTTATTCTCAGATCACGAGACCTTGAGATATCTGAACTCTCAGAAGAAATTAAACCCTAGGCACGCCAAGTGGGTTCAATTCCTTCAGGAGTAAACTTTTGTGCTTAAGCACAAGGCCGGTGTAGAGAATAAGCCTGCCAACGCATTGAGTCGTCGAGTCGTGTTACTCAATTCCATGAGTGTCGAAGTCACGGGCCTCGAGCGCATCAAAGAAGATTATTCTGAGTGTCCAGATTTTGGAGTTGTGTAAGCATCGTTGTTAGAGAATCCGTCAGGAGCTAGCAGTGAGTACTTGATGTTAGACGGATATTTGTTTAGGAGTGATCGCTTGTACATATCTCGCACCGCCCTTCGCGATTTTCTTGTCTAGGAGTTACATTCAGGAGGGGTCGCGGGTCATTTCGGTCGAGACAAGACCATTGCCCAAGTGGAGGATAGGTTTCATTGGGACACCATACTACCTATAGCCAAGTTTGCATTCAATAGTTCTGTCAATAGGTCCACAGGTCTAAGTCCTTTTGAAGTCGTTACTGGTTATAAGCCTAGGAAGCCTATTGATTTTGTCCCTATGTCACCGTCCCATAGGCCATCAGAGTCTGCAGAGTCCTTTGCGCAACACATTCATTCATTACATCAAGAAATCAGGCGAAAGATCACTACTAATAATGAACATTACAAATTTTCTGCAGACCAGCATAAACATTTCAAGGAATTCAATGTATGGGACTCTATGATGGTCCGCATTAGGCCCGAGCGGTATCCTCAGGGGGCCATTCGTAAATTACACGCGCGAAGCGCTGGATCTTTCAAAATTATAAAATGAAACGGTCTCAATGCGTATGTGGTAGATTTTCCACCTTCCATGGGAATTAGTTCCACATTCAGTGTGGAGGATCTAGTCAAAATTATAAAATGAAATGGCTCAATGCGTATGTGGTAGATCTTTCACCTTCCATGGGAATTAGTTCCACATTATAAAATGAAACGGTCTCAATGCGTATGTGGTAGATCTTCTACCTTCCATAGGAATTAGTTCCACATTCAATGTGGAGGATCTAGTTACTTTTCAGGGGACCACTGATACTTTGTCCAGCCCTTCCCCCACCCATCCTGATTCCCCAGACCTGTCCCTTAATCCATGGCCTCTTCCCAACCTCTACCTCCCATACCTACCCTTCCCACACCAAGAGAGGAAATAGAACATATTCTAGACCATCAGATAGTATCAACGTCGGACGGCGGGTTTCAGAAGTACCTGGTTAAGTGGAAGTTACGCCCAGCTTCAGACAGTACGTGGCTCACTGAGGAGGAGCTTTAAAGACTTGATTCTGACATCTTAGAGCGGTTCAGGAATTTTATTTCGCCAATAGCGAAATCTTTGCAGCCGGGTAGAGTTGATGTGGACATCACGCGCACACGCACGCCCTCCTAGGCACGTACGCAAGGAAGAGGGCCCCACCATCGATCCGGATCGATGACGACGTCCAAGGAGGGCCTCCTAGTTAGAGGACTGCATTTTGGTTCGTTGAAGTGGACCCGATAGTCATGTGAATCCCATCATAGGTTCTCATGATCGTGGCCCACTATTCTAATTAATCTAGTACTTTGGATTTTGCTTATTATTGTTATTAGGAATATCATGGATGACTTAGATTGCTTTGATTAGTTGTTATTTTTTATTACTTCATCTCCAAGTAATAGGTTGCGCACATGGCGCGTGTTTCGGGATCGATAACGACGTCCAGGGAGGGCCTTTTAGTTAGAGGACTGCATTTTGGTTCGTTGGAGTGGACCCGATAGTCATGTGAATCCCACCATGGGTTCTCATGATCGTGGCCCACTATTCTAATTAATCTAGTACTTTGGATTTTGCTTATTATTGTTATTAGGAATATCATGGATGGTTTAGATTACTTTGATTAGTTGTTATTTTTTATTACTTCGTCTCCAAGTAATAGGTTGCGCACATGGCGCTTGTTTTGGGGTATAGGGTTTTATTACAAATAGGCACCCCTTGTAGTCTTTTATTTTTCAGTGAAGATTAAATAAAATTTCTACATTTTCCTGCTCTTCTCTGAGTTGTGAAATCCTAATTGGGTGCGAAACCCTCCCTTCTTCGAAGGGCTACTACCGTGGTGCGAAGCCCCACCTATCTCGATTCGCCCCCACCTTCTTCCATCCATATTTCTCTTCTCCTACAATCATCTACGCTTCAAATCCATCCTCTATTGCAACCGTTTTTCTCTCTACAGCAGATTTTCAGAATCTGGCCCTGCAGGAGGGCTGAAACTTCGGCGGGCGGAGCACCACGCACAAAGCGTGCATCGGATCGAGCTGAAATTTGAGGGTTTTAGAGTCCACCCCTGGCCGAGCAGGGCCAAGCTAGCCTTTTTCTGAATAGTGGGTCGCACACACATGCAGGCGGGATCACACGCACATGCGTCTGGGCCATTGTTGCTGTCCACACATGCGGTACTTCTCTGGTTCGTCTCTCTCATCTCTTTCACTCCTCTTTCACCCAAAATCTCTAACCCTAACCCTAAATTATTCAAATCCCTAATTTTATGACCTTTCTTCAACCTTAGAGTTCCCCGAATTGAAAGTTCTGAATCCCTTGAGTTGGGGGAATTATTTCTGTGCATGTGTGGATGAATTTACCCTCCTTTAATTCTTGTTTGGTCTATAATTTTGATTGATCCAACCCTAGCATGTGTATGCCTGGATCCGCATAAGACTCCCCTTGATTAAGTGTTTGAACTTTTGTGCAAGATGTGGAATGTTGTGTAACTGTTTCTGAACTAGTGTGATCTAAACCCTAAAAATCCTGCACATCATACTTGAATTTCATGTCCTGCATCAGACGAGTAAGGTAGGATTTTATTATTTTTAAATATTATATATATATAATATAAATTATATTAGAGGGCAATAAAATGATCAATTCACTAGCTAAGGGAAGACTTTGTACATCTTCTCTCTATATTGGGGACTCTTATGCATTGTCTTCCTAAACTAATGTATATTTTCACCCTTTGGGTTTCTTTAATAATTTTTTTCTTAAACGGTAACGATAATTTTATTAGACTGAACGAAAAATGCAAAAAGAAAGGGGATGGCAAGGTGTCTTATAATCTATTTAAATCATCGTTCCAATATTCAAACAATGCAAGTAATATATGTCTTCATCTACATTAGAGGTTCAACATCTTTCCTAATCAATTTATTAATCAGTTTTTCTTATCTAAGGCAAATTTGCATGGTGTCCTCTCCATAGTACTAAGCCCATGGTCATATCGGAGAAAATTTCACCAATTAAATGGCTAGGACGTATTATTCGATGAAACAGAGTTCCTCAACAACACCCATACAAAGTGAAACCCAATAGACAAACTACTAGGGACCAAAATCAACTACAATAACTGTTATACGCAAAAGAGAAAAACCAAACCCTGTGGCCCACCATGTTGTGAGTGTAACATCCACTCCATTCATCAAGTGCTAATTCTCATTCTCTCACCGTATATATCCAAAACTAGCCCTACTATCCAACAATCAAGTGGATGGAATAGATGTCACACGCAAAATAAGGAAGCCCCACACTCAACAAGTGTTTTACATGAATCCCATCCAAAAATCAAAATAACTGATTGATGGGCCCACGTGTGCGAAATACTGGCCCCAGATGAAAACAACACCAACAATTCATGTTGAACATTGAAGAACGCTAATCTATAATCATACTTAACCTATCAAAAGAACTAAACAAAAAACAAAAACAAAAACAAACAAAAAAAAAAAAAAATCATTTTAGATTCCAACATAGAAATACCATTTTTCCGTGATCTATCAATCGAAAGAAAAGCCTTCTAAAGTAATTTTGGGTGGAAAGATCATCATGTCCATACATGTGCTTCACTTCATAACCGTTGGCGTTGGAGGTGCCAAAAACAAATTGATTTTTGAAGAGCTTCTCTTTAGCATTGTTGTAGTAGATGTTGTTAGCTCTCAAATGAAACAACAAAGTTCCAAGCATCAGCTAGAATGAGATCAAAGGCATCTAACAAGTTGTAAATCCAGAAAGAAGATAATAATCAGAACAACAATGGAAAAATCAGTAATTAGGAAAAAAGGAAAAGTAAGAAAGAAATCAAGAATGGGGATTCTATAATTCTATAGAAAGGAAAAGCATTTTTCTTGGATGGGGAAATAAAAAGCTAAGATAAAAAGGAAAATATGAAATGAGGGGAAAAAGATCTGTACCAGCAAGGGAAAAAAAAAAAGCACATTCTTTTGTTCAAATAAATAAGTTAAAAACTGCATCAAAGAGGAGTCTTTTTTAATCCATTGGAATTTGGCAAATTGACGGCATCTTTAAATAATTCCGAGCAAAGACCGCTTGAAAACCATTGAATTATTTGGAGGAATTAACTTAAAAGAAAATTTCAAGATGAAAATTGGTCAATAACACAGACAAAAGCAGAAAAAAATCCAATTCCCCTATTAAGAAAAAGGAACTGAATTGTTTGAATAATAGATTCAGGTGAAAATAAGAAAAAATCAGAGGGATTGGAGCACTCAGGACTGATAATTTCCTTAAATGTATGATATGTTCCTAGTGCTCCACCAGCAGACGGAGGCTTATAAGGACTTGGACCATATGGGATATTACCTCTATTAGCACAATTCAAATTCCAAAATAAAGAAACATAGTTGTACAGGTGGTCCGACTCGAACCAATTCCCACCAAAACCAATATGAATCTGACAATACCAAGTCATATTGTACAATACTCCGAACCATGGGCATACTTCCATGGCCCATGCCAACTTCCAACATTGAAAAGAAACAGGTGGACTGACGTAGAAATAGGTGGACTGAAATGTAGCAGCCTTCCTATGAGGCATGGGTTTTAAGACGGGCAAGGAAGGCTCCACAAAGAAAGGAAAGAAATGATTGAATCATTCATAACGAATTTCAAATAATAAACTCAAACTTCCTTGCCGGGGTGGTGAAGATGGAGACCCATTCCCTATTTTTTGAAAGAATTTCTTTAAGTTATAAAAGCTATCAAAGCCTTCAACAATCCAAAACTAAAAGGGTTAATGATTTCCCAAGTTGGAACACAATAACCTCACAACCAGTCTCTACAAGGGGAACATAAAGGGACCAAAATACCATATTCTAAAGAATTTTGATCAATGAATCCATCTGAACCCATGGAGGATTCTTGACTAAAACCAATCTAAAAACCTAAAGAATCCCTGATCTAAAACTCAATACATTTGCGGATATCCTCTATGTAATAAGGAAAAAAATCAGAAAGACTGCCCTAGATGAACATATTAAAATCCTTATTAGAACCAATTCGAATCCACAATGTCCTCATGAACAACCTCTACAGATGATAAAGAAAAAACCAAAATGCTTTTGAGAAAGAATAACATTAAACTAAAACTATCCAAACCCTGGATCACCAAATCCAACACACTAACGAATTCGGAATACAACACTCAATGTCCTCAAAAAAGGACCAAACTACCATTTTCTGGAAAATATTTCACGATACCATTGATTGTATTATAAAACCTATTAAGAGACCATAATCGTAGCAGAATACAGATGGAGAATCGATTTCCCAGAGGCCAATCAATAGATCAAATCATAAGAATAGAGACAAAATACATCTATCTGCCCTAGAAATCCCTGAATCGCACATCAAAGAACAGGAAATTAAAGGACATTCGACCAGAGAGAGAGAGAGATGACCTGGTGGTTGTTGTCGGGGTTTGGATGCCATGAAAATGCAGACTAACAGACTAGATCACATCATCATATTCTCACCATCATCGCCATTATAGATAGGAGAGAGATCAAGGGTTTCATGGGGCGAGAGGAGACCGGTGAGAGAGGAAGGGAGGAGGGGGGTTGGGTTTTTCTTGGGAGAGAGAAGGCGAGGCAGAGGCGAGAGAATGCAGAGGCAGGGTTTCCGAGTAAATTGTCCTCTCTCTCTCCGAGAAGCCGTGGGCGCAGAGAGAGAGAGAGAGAGAGAGAGAGAGAGAGACAGAGAGACAGGAACGCTAGACATCTGATTTTTTACTTTTAGGTACTAAGTTTTTCGAAAATAGAGCCGTTGGGGGCATTTCGCTTGGGAAACGGATTATATACTCACCCCACCTCTAGCCAATGCCTACTAGTCGGTTCTCTGTGGGCCCCGCTGTGATGTATGTATTTCATCCACGCCGTCCAAACATTCTTCCAGATCATATTATGATATGAACCCAAAAATCAAATTGATCCAAATCTCAAATGGACCGCACAGTGTTGATTGAACTCCCACCATTAAAAACTTCTTGGGGCCACAAAAGTTTTGGATCAAGCTGATATATATTTTTTCCCTTCATCCAAGTCTCTATTACCTAATCAACAGGTTAGATGTCAAATAACCATTAGATTGGACACTAGGAAGTTTTTAATGGTGGACATTAAATCACTACTGTTTTCCCAGGGTGGGGTCCAAATGAGATTTATATCTACCTCATTTTTTGTATAAAGCCCTAAAATTATCTTTCAAAGTGGATGCCCGGTGTTGATAAAACACATACATCATAGTAGGGTCTACATAGTACCGACTACTAGCCACCTGGCTGGTGGAAGCTCACCAGCCAAACCACGGCGTTTCGCTTGGCAATAGGTAATGAAATCGGATTGGGTACTGAGTTACTCAAAATGCTATTATCGTAATATCGTACCAGTAAACTCTGGTGGGCCTACCTTGAAGGGATGTGGTTTATCCACGCCGTCCGTCCGCTTTCCTAGATCATTTGAGGGGCTGAAACCAAAAATTTAAGCATATCCAAATCTGAAGTCAACCATACCAAAGGAAAATGTGGGAATAATGATTTCCACCGTTGAAACCTTTTTAGGCCCCACAGTGGTGTTTATTGTGGGAATAATGATTTCCACTGTTGAAACCTTTCTGAGCCATCAGTGATGTTTATTTGTCATCTAACCTATTCATAACATCACATAAACATGAATGAAGGGAAAATATAAATATAAGCTTGATCAAAAACTTCCCTAGCCCTCGAGAATATTTCAACTGTATACATTCAATTCACTGTTTCCCATGGTGTGGTCCATTTGAGCTTTGGATGTGCTTAATTTTTGGGCTCAGGCCCTAAAATTATATGATAAAATGGATGGAAGGAGTGGATAAAATATATAAATCACGGTGAACCCCACTGTACCTTAAGGGCGTGTTTGGCTCATGGCAATGGATGGAAGTAGACCGTTTTAAGTTAAGTGGGATTGGATCCCGATATCCATCTACTGCATGTTTGGATGGATAGATAAGTAATGCCTCGTCAATTGCACCTCTGATAGAAGGGATTTGCGAATCCCACCTTGCTAATTCCGCTTGGCTTCGCTCATCCCTCGCCCGTCCAAAATCTTGCCGCGGATTTCCTGCTTCCTATGCTGGAAACCTAGGTAGGGCCCACCATGAAGTATGTGAGAAATCCACCCCATCCATCCATTTTGTGAGCTCATTTTAGTACAACTGATCAAAAATTAGCCGGATCCAATACTTAAGTGGGCCAAAAAAGTGAGGATTGAACTTCCGCAGTTGAAATATTCGTGGCGCCACAGAAGTTCTGAATCAGGGTAATATTTTTTTTTCGGTTAATCGCCATAGGAATGATGTTTTGAATGGTATGGATTGCATTTAAACATTACTGTTGACCCCGAGGAGGTTTCAACGGTAGGAATTTCCCTACCTAAATTTTCCATTAGTGAGGCCCATTTGTGTCTTTGATACTGTTCAATTTTGGTCTCAAATCCTAAAATGAGCTCACAAAACAGATGAACGAGGTGGATTTCTCATAGTCTTCACGGTGGGCCCCACCTAGGTTTCCTGCTCAGGAACTTCCGGCAAAAGAAATCCACGTCCCCAAACCCCCCTTTCTCTCCCCAAAACCCTCGTTAAAGCTCTCTCTTTCTCTGTTTTTAGCGAGAATAGAAAAACCATCTCCCAAGTTCTGATATTTCTTTATTTTCTCTCACTCAACTCTCGTTAAACCTCTCTCTTGAGCTCTCTTTCTACAATCCACGGCATCCTCCGACGCGGCGGCATGCCTGCAGGCTCCTCCCAAAAGCCGTGAAATCCTTCACCCTCAATGAATCAGGCACTCTCGAGGTCTTCCTTGACCGCCCCTGTCTCACCAAGTACGAGAACAACATCTTCTTTGATGTCGTTGTCCATGGAAATCTCAGCTACGCCGCCCTCACTGACCTCATCAGGATTTCGCATTTAGAGCTCTTTTTGTGAATGCCCGTCAACATGACCCACGGTACAACACGCTGTATCTCAATATATCCTAGCATTCCCAAACAATTCCACAAATTTTCAAATGGACATGGCTGAATCCCATAAACCATCCAAACAAGATTTCTTAACATCTTTGCCTTCTCAAATCCACTAAAAATCCACGACAACCACTGACAGGGGTTATGATGGGCTTGTGTGTAATTTCATTGCGTTTAATCCAGTCTAATACAACATCCTAAACTAGCCCTAACCGTACTGAGTTACTCACTATTAGAGTTGGGCATCGGTCCGGATTGAATCAGATTGGGTATAACTCGATCCGATCCGAAATCTCTATGGTCTGATCCGAACTCGATCCGATTTGGGACTGAGTCCGGGTCACCTGACTCGGACCAATCCTATGCATGGTTGGCCTGACCTGAACCGAGTTCGACTCGGTCAGGGAAATCGAGTCAGATCGGGTTAGGAACAATTCAGATCGTTTAAATTTAATTAAACCGTTTCATGTGGTGTGGTCCACTTCAACCTTCAATATACCGCATTTTTTGTGCTCAAGGCCTAAAATGATATGTCAAAATGGATGAACCGCTTAGATAAAACATATACAGCAAGGTGGGCCCCATATGACTTTGAAAAAACTGTATCCGTGCTTTCACCAGATGTATTACAGTGTTGACGTGCACTATACAAAAGTGCAGTGTCGTCCTTTTCACGCAAGAATATGACTTGTTGTATATAAGTTCTGTGGGTCTGATAATGGGTTATGTGTTATATCCAAACTGTCGATCCATTTGGCGAGCTCGTCTTAAGGCTTGAGATGAAAAATAAGACAGATCTAACTATCGTGGGGACCACACGAATTATTTAACGATGAAAATCATTCTCTGCTACTATTTGTGGTGTGGTCCAGATGATCTTTGAATATTATTGATTTTTTGCATAATGCTCTATAATGATATCTAAAAGTATATGAACGGTGTAGATATAATAAATACATCACTGTGGGCCATGTAACTTTGATATCCTTTGAACTGTTCGTACAACTCGAAGCTCGAGGAGCGCAGTGTTCGTCTTCGCACGACAAATACCTATAGCAGCTGGAGACTGGAGTGGATGTCAGATAGACATCATGGTGGCGCACAAAGAGGGAAACGGATTGACTACTCCCCCTGACATGGTCGATGCTATGCGGGCCCCACCATGACGTATGTGTTTCATCCATGTCATCCATATATTTTTACAGATCATTTTACAGTATGAGTCTAAAAATGAGGTATATCCATATCTCAAGTGGACCACATTACAGGAAACAGTGTTGAATAAGAGTCAACCATTAAAAACATTTTGAGGCCATAAAAGTTTTGGATCAAGCTGATCTTTGTTTTTTCTCTTCATTTGGGACAGTATGACCTAATCAACAGATTGGATGTCAAATAAACAGTATAGTAGGCCTTAGGAGGATTTTAATGGTGGATATCCAACCGCTATTGTTTTCATGTGGTATGGTTCACCTGAGATTTATATTCCTCTCATTTTTGGTACCAAGCTATAACATAAACTTTAAAAATGGATGAACAGAATGAACGAAATACATACATCCAGATCGGATCGGGTCGGATTGGATCGGTCCGGGTAGGCATGGATTCGAACTCGACCTGAAAAGCTTTTGGATCTAGTCTAACGTACTCGATCTGCACTGATTCAGGCCATTGGATCGGGTCGGATCTAGTCAGATCAGGTCGGATCCACTGGATTGGGTTAGGATTGCCCAGCTCTACTCACTATGCAATCCGCTTCCATAGGCAGTAGGATTACAAGGACCAACTGCATTCAGGGATTTCTAGTGGCCGAAGCTACATGGGGCATAGAGATTACTATGATAAATCTATTTCATCTATCAGTTTCTAAATATCACAATAAGATAATAATTTAATATTTATACTCCTTTATTTGATGTTTATAGACTTATGGGAGGAGAGTTTTCATGGAAAGGGGCGGATTCCTAATAAAGGAAGTTCTTACGTAAGGATGCTGGGTGGGCCCATCGAAATGTTTGTTAGAAATTCATCCCATCCATACATTTTTCTAGCTCATTTTAGGACGTGCGACAAAAAATGAGGTGTATCCAAAACTCAAGTGGACCACACGAGAGGAAACAGTGGGCATTCAATGAGCACAGTTGAAGTATTCTAAATGCCATAAAAGGTTTGTATCAGGCTATCTCTTCGGTGTTTCCACTTCATCCCATTAGGAATGACCTTATTAACGGTTTGGATAGCATATAAACATCTAGGTGGAACACTGGAAGGTTTCGAGGGTAGAAATTTTTTTCCCCAATTTTCCCTCTCAAGTGGTCCCCTTCATTTTTTTTTTTTGCATGTCCTAAATTGAGCTCTCAAAACCGATGGATGGAATGGATTTCTGACGTACATTTTAGTGGGCCCCACCTAACATCCTTGCACAGGAATTTCTTGCTTGGAAGGCTTTGGCAAGAAATCCGCGCCCCTCCTGCTTCCCATAAACCACAGGAACTTGTGTGTGGGGGCACACGCAATTCTAGTGCCTTCCCCGCAATGTGGATTAACTTCGGCCCTGACCATTGGCCACCACGATATCGGTGTTGTACATACATGCTATTCATCCATTTTCTCATCTCATACCATGAGTAAACAGTTAGAATTGAACGAGCACCACCGTTGAAAACTTTCCAAGAGCTTACCTTAATATTTATTTTCCTTCAACTAGTTGATAAGGTCATAAGATCATGGATGAATGTCACTTGATTCAAAACTTTTGTAGCTCATAATAAATTTTTAATGGTCAATCACTATTGTTCCTATGGTGGGGTCCACCTGAGATCTAGATCTGCTTTTATTTTTGCGATTATGATGTAAAAAAATCTAGAAAAATGAATTGATGGTGGGGATATACAGTAAATACATCAAGGTTGCCCCATGATTAGGGCCGCACATTTCTGGGTGAGCCAGTGGATCAGCTTAGGTTGGCTGCAGGACCCATCATAATATGTATCTTATAATCACGCCATCCATCTATTTCACCCTAACATTTTAGGGTAAGAGCTCAAAAGTTTAGTAGATCCAAAATCAAGTGGACCACATCACAAGAAACTGTGGTGATTAAATGGTCAAATATTTGGATGAGTCTTTATTCATTGATTCTAATGTTTCCTAAAATTTATTACATTGTAACCCTAAGAAGATTTTAATTGTAAATCAACATTGTTTCATGTGGTGTGTTCTACATGCGATTTGGATCTTATAAATTTTGGGCTCAAATTGTAAAATAACCTAGAGAAATAGATGAACGAGATAGATGTAAGACACATAAATCAAGGCAGCCCCATGTTCACGATCCACCAAAGCCATGACCAAAGTGCCAAATAGAATTCTGGCATCCGTGAGCAAAGCAAAGGGGCTTCCCATTAGATGGGCATGCGCGGCATGCGCACGTACACATACGTGTATATATAGTACACGATAATGGGATGCGCACATACACATGCATGTACATATAGTACACGCACATACATGCTTGCACGCCCACATACATATCCACATACGTTTAGGGGCTGTTTGGCCCGACGAATTCTATGGGATTAGGTGAGATGGAATGGAATTTAAGGTAATGATGGTAGTGTCAGTGTTTGTCCCTTGATCCCATGGGTTTGGGATAGCCCATGGGATATACAGCGGCCTGTTTGGACCATCCCAAATGGATGGATTTGCATCTACACTACTTCTTGTAGTGTGCCTACTTACTATTTTATATTTGCCTTAAAACAAGTTTATGGCTAACTGTAGGCTGGTGAAAATAATGGACGAAGTGGATATCTCATTGATATCTTGGTGGACCTCACATAGAGGTGAAAATTCACATATTAAGATTGGCAGAATCCATGTTAGCTACGGGTAGTGTTTAGGCGAAGTACATCACACCATCCCAAACGGGGAATGGGATGAGATGGTGCAGGAAAATCCTCCTAATCCCATCTAATACCATATTTAGCGACCAGCCAAACACGCCCTTGTAGTACGAGCACTGCCGCATGTCAAATTCTTGTCCAAAAAAATTTAAGCCCCTCATTCTCATCCGATGGAGGAGGTAAGAGATTTTGGGAGGACTTCCCTTGCATAGTGTAGCATACAGCACCAATGATGGTACCATGGGCGGATGTATATGTCTTATCCACACCGTCTATCCTTTTTTTAGATTATTTTAAGGCATGTGTCCAAAAATGAGACATTGAAAACTCCGATGGGCCACAACAAAGGAAACTGTGGTGATTGAATGACAGCCATTAAAAAGTTACTAAGACATATTGTAATGTTTATTTACCATCCAACTTATTAATTAGGTCATACATACATAATCAAAGGGCATAGATAAAATATATACATCACAGTGAGCCCCGTAGAGTTCACACCATTGTATGGTGAGCTCTCACCGCACCATAAGTCCGGTCCATAAAAATCTTTTGTGTAATTTTGGTGGGATCCATCATTGTGTATTTTAAAAATCTACTCCAATCAGTTAGTAAATGACCCAATATCACACACGAGGATGAAAAACCATATTCATATATGATTCAGGTGGATCATGAGATTGAAAACAGTGTACAGGCAATAGTCACCTTCCAAACTCTTTTCCTTAGTGTGGCTCACTTGAATAAGTGAGAGGGCCCATATTTGGGCCTTCACCCTAACATGGGAAGAAGCACCTGATAGTCGGGGTAGATTTCACATAAACACCATGGTGGAGCCCACTTTACCCATCTTATGCTTATGAGAGTACTTTAAGGTCTCCTGATTTGCAGTAGAGCGCTATCTACTCTGACTGGGGCAGGATCTACTCAAGCATTTGCAGGTTAAACTAAATGTACATTCTATAGGTCCAATGCTAGGCTTGTATAAAATCCAATCCGTCCATCGTGTACGTCTAACGATGTTTTTACTTAATGGCCAAATTTCATTCCAATCCAAATCTCAGGTGGGTCACCAACCGGGGACAAATTCCTGATCCTTCTTTACTCCTTGAATCGGCAGTTTCATCATTTTATAAAAATTGAAGGTACTCTTAGAAAATTTGTTTTGCCAACTCTTACACGCACACTGTCGTACACATAAAGATTTCCCGCCCAAAAATCGTTTTGGCGGGAAGCTACGCGAGGGAAGCAATGTGGAGCCCATCCTGATGGTTCTGTAAAATGTACCTGTTCATCAATTTTCCCTGTCATTATAAGACATGGGACAAAAAATAAGGCAGACCCAGTACTGCGCGCGAAGAGTCTGGACATCCACCGTTAAAACATTTGTAGGTTTATAAAATATTTAGATCAAGCTAATATACCTGTGTTTTCAGTTCTTCTTAATGACCTTATAAATAGTATGGACAACATGGTGGACCAGGGAGGTTTTAATGGTAGTCATTTCCCTACCCACTGTTTCTAGTCATGCGGCCCACTTAGAGTTTTAGATTTGCATAATTTTGGATCCCATGTCCTAAAATAATTTTTAGATTTGTGTAATTTTGGATCCCATATCCTAAAATGATTTTAAAAAATAGATGGACCTCTTGTATTTCTCACAAACATCAAAGTTACTGCATTGAAATGCTAGGTGGGGGCTCACTGTGATGTTGATGAGAAATTCACCCTAAGATATCATTTTAGGACATAAAACAAAAAATGAGGCCGATCCAAAACTGAAGTGGACAACACAAGGGAAAATTTTGGTAAAAGAAATGCCCACCGTTAAAACCTTCCTGGTTGTCAGCTTAATGTTTATATGCCATCCAAACTGTTTAAAAGGTCATTACCACTAGGATGAAGTGAAAACAATAAAAACTTGTCTTGTTGAAAAACTTTTGCGGCCATACAAATGTTTCAAAGTGGTTATTGAATCCCCACGTTTTCCTGTGGTCTGCCCATTTGAGTTTTAGTTCATTCTCAATTATGGTCACATACACTAAAATGAGCTCACTAAACGGATGTACAGGATGGATTTCTCATCAACATCAGGGAGGCCCTACCTAAGCATCCTAAGCTGAAAGCCTTTAACAGGAAATCCATTTCCCGATTTGCCTATTGACTCTGCTAGTAGTGAGGTGGCTATTAGACAGTGCTTCGTGTGCCCACTTAATGTATTTGTTTAATCCATACCATCCTTCTATTTTATCAAGTCATTCTAGGATCTAGACCAAAAAATGAGATATGTCCATATCTCAAGTGGACCACACCACAAGAAAATAGTGGTGATTGATTGCCCATTATTAAAATTTTCCTATAGTCCCTTGTAATGTTTATTTTCTATTCAACTTATTGATTAGGTAAAAATAAAATTAAAAAAAAAAAAACATGATTAAAGGGAAAACACAAAGACCAGCTTCATTGAAAACTTTGGTGGCCCTCAAGAAGTTGAAGTTTTTAATGGTGAGTGTTGAATTACCACTATTTCCTATGGTGTGGTCCACATGAGAGTTTTATCTACCTCATTTTTGTTCATATCCTAAAATGATAGGAAAAAATGGATGGACGGCATGGATAAAACATATATAATATTATATTTGTGTTTTCCCTTCTTCCATGTTTGTGTGTACTTATGAATATATTATATAATAAATAAACAACAATGTTATCCCCACGGAGGTTTCAATAGTATGCATCATTTTTAGACTATTTCCTGTAGTGTGGTCCATTCAAGCTTTGGTTGTGATTCAATTTTGAGATCATGCTCATTCATCTTTTCTTTCATAACAATTTAGGACATAGATCCAAATCATAAGTGGACCACATCATAAAATTAGCTTGTTTCTTACAAAATGGTCTTAATAGACTTTCACCATTTTTTTCATTGGTGTGGTCCACCGGCAATTTTGATAACCGTACAAGCTGATAGGTCATACTCGAATGTCCTAATGAAAATAGATAGGCAGTACAACTATGCAACATGTTCATCAAGGCGTGCCCCGTCATACACACATCAATCCGCCTTGCATTGCAGCCCCTTTGAACATACGTTGAATGCTTTCACTGAATTATGAATGAGTGCATATCCACCTGAGAAGACATTGCATTAGTGGTATGGAGACTCTGGAAACAATCGAACCCCACACCGACGCCCACTGACCTACACAGAATCCCTAAAATAGCATTGATCCATTCTGAGTTACACTGCAGCCCTCGAACGTATGTCGAACGCTTTCACCGAAGTACAAGTGAGTGCATATCCACTTGAGAAGGCGTTGAATTAGGGTATAGAGACTCCAGAAACAATTAAACCCCACACTGACGAATACCAACCCACACCGAACTCCTAAACTAGCACTAATACATTTTGACTAGCACTGTAACTCCTTCGAACGCAAGTTAAACACTTTCACCGAACTATGAATCGGTGCGTATCCTCCTAAGAAGACACTACATTAGGTATGGAGACACCAGAAACCATTGAACATCACACCGATGCACATTGACTCACACAGAACCCCTAAAATAATGTCGATCCACTCTGACTTGAACCGCAACCCCTTCGAACACACGTCAAACGATTTCACCAAACTACAAGTATATGTGTATCCACTTGAGAAGATGTTGTATCAGGATACGAAGACTTTGAAAACACTCGAAGCTCACACTGACGAACAATGACCCACACTAAGCCCCTAAAATAACATCGTTGCACTCTGACTTGCACTACAACCCCTTCGAGCGCACATCGAACACCTTCACCAAATTACGAATGAGTGCATAACCACTTGAGAAGATGAATTTGGGTACAGAAAGTCCAGAAATAATCTAACACCATACCGACAAGAAAAGACCCACATTGAACCTCAAAACTATCACTGATTCACTTTGACTTACACTACAACCCCTTTAAACGCACGACGAACGCTTTTACTGAATTATGAGTGGGTGTGTATCCACCTGAGAAGACATTGCATCAAGGTATGGAGACTCCAAAAATAATCGAAGCCAACATCGATGCACATTGACTAACGACGAACCTCGAATATAGCACCGGTCCACTTCGACTTGCACTGCAAACCCTTAGAACGCATGTCAAACGCTTTCAACAAACTATGAGTGGGCGTATATCCACTTTAGAAGATATTGCACCAGGATACGAACACTTCAAGAACACTCTAAGAACACACCAATGAACATCGACCCACACCGAACCCTAAAATAACACAAACCCACTTCTACTTATACTGCAGCTCCTTCGAACGCATGTCGAATGCTTTCACCAAACTACAAGTGAGTGTGTATCCACTTGAGAAGACGCTGCATTAGAGTATGGAGACTTCTGAAATAATCGAACGTCACACCGACGAACACCGATCCACATCAAACCTCTAAAATAACACTGATCCACTCTGACTTGCACTGCAACCCCTTCGAACCCACGCCGAACATTTTCACCAAACCATGAATGGGTGTGTATCCACCTAAGAAGACGATGTATTAGGTTATGAAGACTCCAAAAGTAATCAACACTGGTGCACATCGACCCACATTGAACACATAAAATGACATTGACCCACTTTGACTTGCATTGCAACTTCTTCGAACACATGTCGAACGCTTTTCACCAAAATATGAGTGGGTGCATATCCACTTGAGAATATGCTACATCAAGGTATAGAGACTCCAAAAATAATCAAACCCTATAACGATGAATACTCACCTACACCGAACCCCTAAAATAGCATCGATCCACTCCGACTTGCACTACAACCCCTTCGAATGCACATCGAATGCTTTCACCGAACTACGAGTGGGTGCATATCCACTTGAGAAGACATTGTATCAAGGTACAAATACTCCAAAAACACTCTAACCCCACATCGACACACACTGAGCCACACCAAACCCTTAAAATAACACTGATCCACTCTGACTTGTACTGCAGCACATTCGAACGCACATTGAACGCTTTCACCAAAATAT
Source organism: Magnolia sinica (assembly GCF_029962835.1). Taxonomy (NCBI): domain Eukaryota; kingdom Viridiplantae; phylum Streptophyta; class Magnoliopsida; order Magnoliales; family Magnoliaceae; genus Magnolia; species Magnolia sinica. The sequence continues at coordinate 33,525,485 of NC_080581.1, forward strand.
AAGTAGGGCGTATCCACTTGAGAAGACGCTACATCAAGGTATAGAGACTTCAAAAACACTCAAACCCTACACCAACGAAAACAAACTGACACTGAACCCCTAAGGGTGATCCATCACTTGAAAATATGGATCGGATTATCTAATTTCATATCCAACTCCCAGATCACACCTAAAACATTCTTAGGATCCTAGGGGATTTTGATAATTAAATATTAGTCAATCCAATCGTTGGATTATTTGAATGCTCAGTAAATCATGGTTTGGTAATTAGAGATTCACGTGGTGTAGTTCACATTAAATACAAAGCAACCCTAATGTTAGGGTATGTAGCAAAATAACGCATAACGAGTAGTCTCACATCCTACACATAGATATAATAATAAATAAATAAATAATAATGTATATGTAATAATGATTAAATATTTAATAACATAAAAGCATAAGATGGATAGTCCTAATAACCTACAGACTGGGACCCACAACATGATGGAATGCACACATGTGAGAAAGTAATAATAAAGTAAAGTGAACAATGGTACTGGTAATAATGAAATTAATATTAATGTTAATATGTGGTTAGTAATATGTTATGAGAGTCTTAAAAATGATCCATTAGGAGCTTTGGACCGTTGGTGCTCGAACTGAAATTGATCCGATCGTCGAATCAATGTAGTCGACATGTAAAAGATGTAAATCAAATTGCGGGCCCCACCTGGACCTTGGATCTGCCCCGTCTTCGGTAAAAGGCTACGACAGGGATCTCCAGAATGGAATGAATGGAGTGAATTTCATGAAAACAATCAAGAGGGCCCAACACTATACTGGCTGTACACGTGGAGTACGTGCACCAAACTTGCCTGCCCGGTGAAATTGGCTTCACTCGAAAATTCCAAAGAAGGAAAATCCTTCCTTCCCTTTCCGACTTCCCGCCCGCAGCTGTTTAAAACGGACTGTTTTCGTTTGAGCGAGATGGGGCCCATCTCCACTGCCCAGATGGATGATCTTAGCCATGTCAGGAAACAAGATTCGAACAAACCCTGGGTGGTTCCACCCGTTGACATGCACGTACGGCTGCACAATCCTTGCTGACAACAGGCCCTATAAAACCATTCTTTTTTAAACTGGAAAGCATTCTAGCAAGCCAGCTGGCACGATCCGCGTGAGGCCGTATCCGCCTATCTTAACCATCATCGAGGAGTTAATCCTGGCCGTTGGAGAACAGAAGGAGCTGTTGCCAGCTACTCAACCTGACGATAAGATATTTTCTAAGAGAGAAGAGAGGAGGCCCTAGAAAACATCCAGGTCATCTATCCTTCATCCGACGGCTCTTGGAGATCTAGGGCTTACTATAAGGAAGGAATAACTTAAACATTGGGGCACGACTACACTCTTTGCAGCTGCTTGAGAAAACCAATCCGTTTTCTTCCTTGTCCGAACCCACCACCTAAACCAGCCCAAGCTTCCTTTCTCCAATCCTCCGAGCTTCCCTGGGCCTACCTATACCATCCACAATGATCGGATTAGAAGAAGATGCAATGGATGGGAATCTACCATTGCCACCCACTTCATCTTCCTTGGTAAAACCGGACTCGGCTGTGAGATTTTGCTGGCTATTTTTGGGTATAGCTGAGATAAATGGAATGGAGGTGAAGTAGGAGAAAAAAAGGAGGGATATGAAGGATGGAGGGTGGTCATGTGGTGCAACCACCATGTCGACCCAACTCGACCCGGGTTAAGACAGGCTGAGCCTTGAGTCGAGTCGAGCTATGGATTTGGGGCCGCGCCTGTGACAAGTCCAGTCACCTCTGGACTTACCAGAAGTAGAAAGAAGAGTGATGGCGTGAGAGGGGTGGTGCTGCTACACCATCCTGACTTAGTTGGGTCACGACCGAGGTGGGTCTTGCTGAGTCTTGATGATGAACATGGGCCTCCTGACAGACGTTCTTCCTTCGGGGTCTAGGAACTAGACGGAAATCCGAACCATTTCCAGGTAACCGTCTAACCGCGCCGATGATGGAACCTAGCGGGCCGCATCACAAACTCAGTGGGGCGCACCATTTTTGAATAGTTGGTGGGTCGTTTGTAGCCCATAACTTGGGCTGTGGTCTGGACTGCCACGTTCTGGGCCATGGAATGGGCCGAAACTTGCTATACATTAGGCCATGGATGGGGCTAAAAATGCCCCCAACTAGGCTTTGAATCAGGCTGGAAAACATGCCTTCAATATGAGCTGGCCCATGGGCTTAGTTGGGCCGTCCACTTGTTGGGCCAAGGATAGACTAACCTAGCCCCATTTTTGGGCTCGAATTGGACCCAACAACTAGGCCAAAGTAAGGCCCAGTTCAGCCCGTGGCTAGGAATAATTTTGGGCCCAAATTGGGGGCCTTTTTGTTGGATAGGATTTGGTGGGCCTGACCACTCTTGTGCAGGCCTAAATAACCTCATTCATGGGACCCTTCAAACCCACACTAGACCCATTTTTATGTATTATTGTCATTGTTATTGTTAGGGTTATTAGTATTAATAGTGATTAGCCATTAGTAAGTTATTCATGCTAGAGCTAGTTAGCATAAACAAAATTTCAATTATCATATAGTAGTGTTCTACTTATCACTCTTAAATATTACCATTAATGGTAGATTAAAATAATATTGTCATCATAATGATTATTATTTTCAGGTACCTAATATTGATTACATTGCTAATATTAATAGTGGTTTTACAATTATTAATATTACTAACGTCGCGGTTAACCATACATCAATTAACGTTCAATCCTATGATCCAAGCCTAGGATTGAACTCTACGATGAAAACCCAGATCTTCATCAATGCACTGTTTGCGCTAACGTTAGTTATTATAAACAAATTACCATTAATGATATTAGTGTAGTATTCATCACCTGAAGATATTATCATAAAAACAAAATAGATTGCATTATTAGATTGTAATGCTTAATATTACCATGGTCACAAATATTGGTTATATCATTAACATTAAATTGTAACTAACCATATCTTGACATTGTGTTTGAGCTACACATATGTCCTAGTCCAACTCCTAGAACTAAACTCTAGGGTGAAACCCTAGACTTGGGTAAATTCAAACCCTGGGTTAGGACTCTAACCATAAACAATGTACTAAGCGGGATTAACCATTGACTGATTCTTCACATCAGCATTTAATATTATAAACAAAACTAGGACGATTAGGCGCTTACATTGCATTTACTTTCCTTAAGCATTATCATGAAAAGGACTCAGCATCGATAGTTACTATTAGTATCAATACAAAATGTTACCACTTTCATTATAGGGTTAGTATAATTATTAGTCATCATCACATTTTGATAGTAAGTATTCTATCTCTAGTACATCCATTAGCTAATAGATTATTAATTATTATAAGAACATTAGGCATTGTTGGAATAATTAAGTACCCACCTGTGAACCATCATTATTAACATTGATGGATTAACACTCTTATTATGAACATTAATTGATCCATTATACAATTATAATAATGCTAATAATAATAATAATAATAATAATAATAATAATAACAGCTTAGGAATCAAATCCCAGAATCTAAGCATCGAATTGAACTTTAAGATAATACCCTAAAACCTAGATAATCCAAGCCTTAGGTTATACTAATCTTGACCATGGACACTTTGTAGGACATTGATCTCACGCACAACTTCACAATTCATGATAGGATCCGATTCTAAGGGTGCACGCGCTTCCTAGCAGCCTTAGTTGGCATTGATGATTCGACTAGTCAGGTGATGATTTCTTCCCCTTGAGCTTTCCATCTTCTCATTAGCTTAAGTGATAGTTTTTTATTTTAAATTTCTATTAATAATTATATCTTCACTCTATACTCATATGTATTAACCATTGAAATTGAACTGCTAAATCTCAAGCTTAATATTTATCTTTCATATTATCTCATGCTCATGGATTATTTGTGAATTGCTTATGGAACTTAAACTGGTACATCAGTGAGAAACCCCCACTTATAAATGTACACCCATACTTGGGATGTAACTTGATTGATGGTGATTGCAATGGACCTTCGATCTAGTGGTTATTGAGTAGTAATCTAGATGAATCATTGATGTGGGCATACCATCCAGGGTTGTTGTGTCTAAGTGGTTTTCAAGGATGGTCTTTTATCGCATGGTTTTGACACTCGCCCTATGTGGCCTATTTTGATAATTGCCCTATGTGGCTTGTTTTGATATCGTCCTATGTGGCTTTATCATGGTATTTCTCCTATATGGGTTCGATGTTTTATACTGTGCAACCATGCGATGGTAAGCCCCATATACAGTAATATGATTGGCCACTAGTCGACGGGTTTCCATTAAATATCCTAAGATGGTAGTCTCATGGGCTGGGGATGGTGGTCATGGGACACTATACCCGAGCTGTCGGCCTACGCTGGGCTAAGAGCTCCCTGTAGTGACCGTGAGCTTAATTAAATTGGTTGAGTGTAATTGGATTAATAACGGATTGGCTAATCATGCATACATGGCACAGACTAGCATCTATTGCTATCGTATGTGATGTACGTATTGTTCCAACTGGATGATTTTTCCCAGGTTTGATGATTGCATGGGTGACGAGCCCACTGTCCGCACGGATGAGCATCCCCGAGGTGATGATTGCATTCACGCATCCATGCACCTAATAAGACCTGCATCGTGTATTGTTTTGTATGCTTTTTTTTATAACTATGCTTACCTAATGTGGTGGTGTGTAATCTTGAGGGGAATTCACATTAAGTTGGCTATTCATCCATTAAATAAATATAACCATACAGGTAACACAGGTGGCTTAAGTGATTTTTAGGTTCAGGCTGATGAGGAGCCAAGTTTAAGTGCCAGGGTTGCATGACTGTATCTACTTTGAGAAGCCGAGGGGTCTTATGGCTTAAATTTACTTGCATTCTACTATTTCTCATGTATTGGATCATGTAATTCTTATATTTGTTAATTTTGGAGACATTGGTTTATAAAAGTCCTTATGGGCAACATCTTGTATATTCTAAATGAAAATTAAAAATTTTCCTTTATGCTTACTTGTTCATTTTACGCTCATCTACTTACTCTGATAGTTGGAAAAAATATATATACTCGAATTTGACTATCCTTTAAGGTTAACACTCGGGTTTTTGGGAAAGGAGTCATATACTCAGGTCCTGAAAAGTCGGGGTGTTACAAGAATAGAGCCACCTAATCCACAACTTGGATGTCCCACACATGCTTGCATAACTGCATATGAACTTGATCAGATTGCTTAGAGGGTTGGAATCTTCCTCTTTCATAATTTTTTCGGAAGCCCCCCACCTATAGTGTGCTTAATCAGACCATTGATCTAGATTATTGAACAATGGGGTGCCTATGTATTTGTCGAGACTGAGGACCTCCTAATTTCTCTCCATAATAAGTCCATGACTGAAAATTTAAAAAATATTTCCAACAAAAGAATAAAGCATTAATATATGTTTACACACATTAAGTGGATTTATAATTGAAGTATGAGAATAACATCTCAAACAAGTTGCTTGAGATACATTATACTTCCAGAATAACTTATTAATGGACTATGGACAACTAATCAAAGCAAAATATTGTATTGCAAGACCTTTTAGATTTTGTTCAGATGTAAGGTATGTGAATCAAATTAACCGTACAACAATACCATTCATGGCACAATTGCCTTTTGAAATCAATTAAAATCGATTGCATTTAATATTTCTGTAAAGCCCCAAAAATCAACACCCGAGTACATATATTCCGATCCCGAGTTCCTGGGTGTTAACCAAATGAAAATGCACGAGTGATCTTGTTCAAATTCAAGTTCATTTCACATACAAATAATCAGAGTTGCACAATTCAACTTAACGGAACCAAAGAGAGGTAGAGATAACAAAAATCCATAAATATAATGTTAAGAGTAAAAATACAGTTCCAATAGTGGTGATCGCTCAAAATGGGGATTATACAAACCACAATATACATACCCAAGATGATTAAAGTGTAAAGTTTTCAGCTTTCGCCCAATCCTCTAAAACATAACGGTGGTGGCACAAGTCGATCCAAGCCTACCTGCAGGAGGCCTCGATAGCACCTGCAACAACAATGACGACAGGTTGGTGTTTTAAAACACCATCCCAGGTGGGAGTGAGTAGCTAACTCAATGGTTCCATTGGTCCTAAGTTACACATGCAATCAACATAATCAGCGTAGTTAATGATAAACAATCAATCAAGCGTTTCCTAAATACTTTTGTTAAATGCACATTTGAGATTATGAAATGATGCATTCACCTTACAATCCAACACTCCCTCACACGCGACTTCAACAACGATTTTGTAAATACCAACACTCCTTCACGCGACCACAACGCCCAAGTCGCCACAACCTAAACTAATGCGATAAATGTTCATGTTAGCCGAGTAATTATTAAGTTCTATTCATTCAGCATATTGGCGAAGCTAGGATACCGACGTTATATCACGAGTCCTTATCCGGATCACATGACTCATTGCTGTATGTAGCGGCTCTTCACTAGTATCCCTTGATCCAAATTTAGGTACCACCTGTTTATCTTACAAATCAGCGATTCCAAATGTACGACATGATACCCAAATGTATGAGGATTAACTTGGTATGAGTCGTCATCCAAACATCGAGTATGACCACTCAATCCCGAGGTGATGTCTTGTCACAATAAAACTAATTCACCACAAAGGAAAGGACTCGTCACCCAATTCCATTCACACTTAGGTCGTTAGAACGTTACTCTGGTACGAAAACATCGGCTGGGTAATTTGGCGGGGGCCGTTCGAACAATGATCCATCACCTTCATTAGTGCTCACTGGTCATTACGGGGAAGCTCGTCACCTCAGCATAGGCCGACAGCTCGGACACGTTGTCCCATACCATCATGCTCAGCTCATGAGTCTTAGTAGGATTGTATCGCACTAACGGTTATGAATTGACTCATCCATTGGGAATGTGGTATCCTAGAATCTATTCATTCGTGTCACACATTTTGAACATATATAATCAATTGGCTAGTGGACTAATTTGATTGACATAGGAGAACCCCGGCATAATGGACATTGGGTGTGAGTGTCTCGTGTAGTCCATCTACTTTCGGTTGTCTGTGTTCAACCTGGGTCGATCGAACAAGCCTATGGTGGCCGCCCCAATTCAGGCCAATCCTTTAGTTCGGGTAGTTAACCAACTAACCCAACATCATAGTAATCCTAATTATCGTTATGGACTAAACATTGCATCATACAATTATAGCATAAGTAATACTACACAACCACTTAGGCATTTCATCGAATATGTGAGCATCCATAGGGTATTACGTTCACTATAGCATTAAATCAAACACATGGGCATGCATAAAGTAATACAATCACTTAGGAAATAGATCAAGCATGTGAACATCGATAAAGCAACACATTCTACCACTTAGACATTTCATCGAACATGTGAGCATCTATATCCAACCAATATCATATAATACAATCAAACATGGAATATGAACATGCTAGCTATTACAACCCATTCAGCATAAGACATCATTAACTAAGACCCTCAAGGGTCGATAAATGGAAACCTAGCATAATGGTCCGCACCTTATGACAATTCGCCTTCTTCACGACTCTCCTAGGGTTAGGGTTTTAGAGAAAATCATTGAATAACCTAAACAAGCATATAAGCTTGTGAGATTATGGAAAAATAATTATTAAAAATCTTAAATTACAAGTGAGATTCAAACTTACCTCCATTTATTGTCGAGAAAGTTTCGACGATGACTCTTATTATGGCGAGGCGGCTAAGGATGGGATGAGAGGGTGGAGGTGCACCAACACTCACACCCCAAGCTCTTTTTCTCCTCATTTCTCCTCTTTTCTTTCTCCCTTTCTCTCATTTTCTCTTGTTGAAATTCGTATGGGAGGAGGGGGTGCCCAAATGAAGGCCTTATATAGTGCCAGATTTGGTGCAAATGGCCCTAAGGGCCGGGTTTTTACTATACTAGCCCTAGGGGAGTGTGTTTCCACCCTTTAGGGGTCACTACGGGGCATAGGGGTTGACACCCACTGTGGGATAGTTGGACCTTGTGATGATCTATGCATAGACACAATCAGCCCGTCATTTGGATGCGTCGATTGACGGGTATGACTAGAAGTCAGTTCGACGGTCACCAACCATCGATCGGGCCCTTGACTATAAGAATTTGTGTAGGACGTTACTCTATGTTGTTGTTCCAAATTTAATCACAATCTAACGGCCCGAAAGCCATAACTTCGACAAAGATCGGACACAAGCGACTAACTTAAGTTCTGGATTAATTCTAAGAATATTCACACATCACATGCACTAGCCTTGCAAGTCTAAGTTGAGTGATTCAAGATGTGATCTTAGCTCGATGTCCCGCAATGGATGTCAAGCCCAGTAAGACGAATGTCTTTCTATAGTCTCGGATTTAGTGGGCCATTAACAAGTAGTCTAGAGCTTGTTTGGATAATCAGGGCATTTCTGGAATGAATTGGGATCTAGATTTCTTGTGCGATTAACTAAGTTCATAGTATGACCTATTCGCAACTAGTGAAAATAGCGATTTGATCATAATCACCATAACTGTCGATTCTTAGGCTAAAAGGATAATTAGGTCAGTTTGGTTTGTTAATTAAGATCTGACCCCTAGTTGTCTCAGCTTTAAGTAAATCTTTATTTATTTTTAGTTGTCTTGATTAGTCAGTGGTAGGTTAGATAGATTTGAGCCCTATGTGAACAAATCATGAGGCTAAACTCGATATTTAAGTGATCAGGCGGATTCGTTGGCTTCCTATGGTTGATTAATCGGATTTGTGCGGTTCCTTACCGGTAACACCCGCGTATAAGCTCACTTCGAGTATTAAAGGTCAGTTAGTGACAATGTGAGCTAACTATAGCGAAAAGTTTCAAGGATTTTTGGAAATCCAAAACATAAAAAATCTGGGACATTACAATCTTTCCCCCTTAAAAACAATTTCATCTCCGAAATTGCCTAATATTAATATGTAAGTCATTCTAATTTCGTATGCATATACTAAGTACACAAGCCTGGTTTATTATAGTCTACCCTCCTTAAAAATTTTACCATTGAGATTACCTAAAAATTTATAAGGGATTAGGATTTATGACGATAGTTCCCTACTATTGAAAGTAAATTTTTGTTTTGTTTTTAGTGTTCGGCTAACACGGAGAAACGGTTATACTGGGCTTGAATCCAATATGTCAATCCTCTACCTGACCAAGGTAGAAAGCTCGTTATATCCATTCCTAGTCCTAGTGGATTCTGGTTTTCTGCACGGTGAAAGCAGTAATCTATTGGTAATCGCTCAGGATTGAGAATTGGGTCAAGCCATGAATGCCTCGCATGTGTATGGTTCCATAAATCCGTAATCCAATCATTTTAGTTATTTGAGGAATATTAAAATTTATTAGGAAGTTCAAGTTTCACGTTTATAAGTTTATCTATCTGGTCTTTTAAAGGAGGGTTATTGTTTAATTTATGTTCAACGTAGTGATGAGTCTCCCATGGTGCCTATGATCCAACGATTATCCTAGAAAGATTTTTGAGGGACTAGGTTTTCTCTTGACGTTACCATTTTGATCCTATGGTCAGTGAGTTATAAGCAGATCACGCTTTGGTTTCGTTGATTTCAAGAGAAAATGAAGAATCAGAAGTTTTAAGATATTTATGTGGTATGAATCTTGAATTGATAAGAAAATAAGAAAACTTATAATATTTTAGTAAAGTCTGCCTCGAATACGAACTTATGAAGTCTTAAACAATTAAATTTAGCCCCACTCAAGAGTCGTAGTTAAACCATACTATAAAATACTTCAAATAAAAAAATACACTAAAAATGATCTAATTTAATAATACAGGACGATTCCTGGCATGATTAGAAGAAATTTCTAAAAAGACAAAGTTCTAAAATTCAAATATAAAAAAGATACATCTAGTCCATAGGTAACTCGAAGTTGCAGAAATTTTTGGTTCCAAGCCATTTATTGTTCGTAACATCTTTGTCACTTTTAGTTACCAAATTATTTTTATAATTTTTATAATAATATATTATTAATCTTACTTTTATTTCAAAAAATTTCGTTTCATTCGAAGTTCCAGAAAAAATATAAAATTTTTGGAAGTGCCAGTTGTCTAAAACCGATGATTTTATGTATGATTGCAAAACGTCTTTATTTCTTGTAACGTTTCTTGTACTTTTAATAACTGAATTATTTTTAAAAAATTATAATATTTAACATTAAGTTTAAACTTATCCCATAAAATTTTATTTAATTTGGAGTTGTAAAAATTGTTAAAATTCTAAAAGTAACAACTGTCTGAAACTAATGATTTTTGAATAGTTGTCAAAACGTCTTAAAATTAACCATATTTTAATTTTAATTTTAATTTTAATTTATTTTTATATAAAATTAGACTTATTAAGTTTCAATCTGGCTTTTGAATCACCTAAATCGGAGTTATATTGAAGGAGATATGAATTTTTAAAGTTCGCCCAAAATCTGATTTTTTCTGAAAAAATCCAGCGGTGGTGCCGCCACTTTAACCACTCCGACAGTGGCACCGCCACCTCTCCCTGCCACTCCGGTGGTGACACCGCTGCCGCTAGAGGAATCCGGCATGGCGCCGCCGATCTGGTAGTGGCACTGCCACCGTCTGGTGGTCTGGCATGAGGCCGCCACTCTGACAGTTTGCCGAAATTTTTTATTTTTTAATTATTATTTTTTTTACAAAAAGAAAAAAAAAATCCTATCTTTTTCTTGATTACAAGTATATGTAAATATGTACATATATGCATATAAATATTTTTTTCCCTTATCTTTCTTTCTTTCTTTATTTATTCAATATGCATATCTCGCAAACCGGAATGAGTTATGCGACGTATCATATATGATTTTAGGGTAGAAGAAGCTAATTTAGCCAACCAACCTAGATATTTTGCGAGATTTCATCCAGTCGATGATCGAAAATTGATTTTATTCTCATTTTTACTATTTATAGTAAGTTTTAGTTTGATTATAACTCTTCATCCTTTGAGCTTTAGGAGTTGTGTGCAATATGAAAAGTCCTTAGAAAAATTAGAAAAATAAAATGGTTAAGCCAGATAAGACACTTACAACACTTACTATGATTAATAAATTTACTATTTATATTAAGTAACGAATTTTAGGGAGTTTGATTTTGAAACTTCTTACAAGGTTTGGTATCACTATTTAAAGGATTTGAAATTCATTTTTATTATCTACCAATGAAATTTCAAATTTTATAGAATTTATCTCTATTTTCTTATTTTCCCTCTCTGTGGGGAATCAAGGGAAGCTCCGTGGATTCAGAGTAGTTATACATGGTATATTTACAAGGGTTTGAATTTAATTACTAAATCAACTTTAATATCTCTAATTAGTGAACGTATGTAATGTTTGACCTAATGGTTGTAATAAGCCCATTGAAATATATACTTTGCTCAAAAATGCCGAGATTCCAAGTGTTGGATGGGCCACAAGAGTAAGATCATGTCCTAGTGACTAGTAAATGATTTTTAACCGTTGATTTACATGGATAGTGTTTGAATAGCATCGATCATTATATTAAAGTAATTATAGTGATGCAATTGATAATCTAGTTATTTTAGGATATCATTAGAGGTCATGTGTTTAATGGTTTAATAGTTTAGTGACACTCATATCACACATGTAACTCTTGGAAGCATTTTAGATGTAATCCAAGCTCTCACCGAGGATTCCAAACCTCCTTTTTTAGTGGATTTGTAACCCCAAAATACTTAAGGGTGTGTTTGGTCCATGGAATTGAATAGTATTGAATTGTATTAAATGGGATTAACATCATTATTGCACAATGATTGCATGTTTGGAAACACCATGGTATTGTAGCCATCCAATTCCATGCTTGGGATAAAATTTTTGCAACGGGAAAACATCGGACTAAGCCAAATCATGTTTGGTGGACCATGGAATTGTAATCAATGGACCAAATTCACAACAGATGCCATTCACTTGTACACATGTATAACCAGAATGTCACGTGTAAACAGGGTATGTGGATGGATGGCATGGATAAACGCATGCATCAATGTGGGGCCCACATGTGCAGTGAATTTCAAAATTAGGAAAATCTTACATGGGACCAAATGCAATTCCATCCCACCTAATTCCATCTAATATCTTGCACCAAACGCCCCCTTATGGCATCAAACAACCATGGGAATTGAAATCCCCTCAAATCCCTCCAAATCCATGGTGTTAAATGACCCTTAACTATAACTTCGAGGAACAGAGCTCCACTATCCATATTTTGTAAAACTTCAACTTTGTACTTGTTGGTCGAGTTTCTACCAAGCCCGAATCACTCATCTTACTAAGTCTTTGAACCCTTACGCAAAATCTTATTCCTTATAGGGATTTGCCGAATTTACTCATTTTAAGTCGGAATCACTCATACTCAAACACTTTGTACACAACAAAACTAATCAGGGCAGTCCTAAATCTCTGATTTCTAGATTTAGGTTCAAAAGCATCAAAAATTGGGGATTTGATCCTATTGTTCATCATTTCTAAGTTTAAGTTCAAAATCATCTAACAATATGTGATTTTATCCTAGAATTTAGTTTCTAAGTTTTGAGTTTCAAAACACAACCAAGTATGGATTTTGGTCCTTGGTTCATTGTCCCCAGTTTACTGTATTTCCTATAGTATTGAATACTTCTAAAAATAGGGAAATCCTCTTTTAGGTTCAAACATCAAATTTTAAGTGTCTCAGGACCTAGTTATTGTGGTTTTTATAGTCCTTATTCCCAAGGTCCTGGTTATCTCAATACTCCGCTCTATACCAACTTCTAACGCCCTGAAAATCGGCACTCGAGTACATAAACTCTGATCCTGAGTTCCTTGATGTCAACCAAATAAAAATGCATGTATGACCTCGTTCAGATTCAAGTTCATATCATATACAGATAATCAGAGTTGCATAATTCAACTTAACGAAACCAAAGCGAGGTAGAGATAACAAAAATCCATAAATATAAGGTTAAGAGTAAAAATTCAGTTCCAATAGTAAGGATCGCCCAAAATGAAGATTATAGAAGCCACGATATACATACCCAACACGATTAAAGCGTAAAATTTTGAGTTTTCACCTAATCCTCTAAAACATACTGGTGGTGGCATAAGCCGATCTAAGACCACCTGTAGGAGGCCTCGATAGCACCTACAACAACAACGACGCTTAGTTAGTGTTTTAAAACACCATCCCAGGTGGGAGTGAGTAACTAACTCAGTGGTTCCATTAGTCCTAAGTTACACATATCATCGACACAATTAGCGCAGTTAATGATAAACAATTAATCAAGCATTTCCTAAATACTCTTGTAAATGCACATTTGAGAATATGAAATGATGCATGCACCTTACAATCCAACACTCCCTCACACGCGACTTTAATAAGTATTTCGCAAATAACAACACTCCCTCTTCACTCGACTACAATGCCCAAGTCACCATAACGTAAACTAATACGATGAATGTTCATGTTAGCCGAGTAATTATTAAGTTCTATTCATCCAGCATATTGACGAAGTTAGGATACCGACATTATATCATGAATCCTTATCCGAATCACATAGCTCATTGCTGCACATGGTGGCTCCTCACCAGTGTCCCTTGCTTCAAATTTAGGATCACCTGTTTATCTTAGAAATCAGCGATTCCAAATGTATGGCATGATACCCAAAAGTATGAGGATCAACTCGGTATGAGTTTTCACCCAAACACTGAGTATGATCACTCAATCCCGAGGTGTGGGCTTGTCACAATGAAACTGATTTATCACAAAGGAAAGGACTCGTCACCCAATTCCATTCACACCCAAGTTGTTCGAAGGAAACTCTGACACGGAAACATCAGCCGGGTAATTTGACAAGGGTTGTTCAAACAATGATCTATCACCTTCATTAGTGTTCACTGGTCACTACGGGGAGACTTGTCACCCAAGCATACGCCAATAGCTCGGACACGATGTCCCAAACCATCATGCTCGGCTCATGAGTCTTAATGGGGTTGTATCGCACTAACGGTTATGAATTGACTCATCCATTGAGAACATGGTATCCTAGAATCTATTCATTTGTGTCACACATTTTGAACATACATAATCAGTTGACTAGTGGAATAATTTGATTAACATAGGAGAACCCCGGCGCAACCGGCATTGGGTGCAAGCATCCCGTGTAGTTCAGCTATTGTCGGTTGTCTGTGTTTAACTCGGGTCGATCGAATAAGCCTATGGTGGCTGCCCCAATTCGGGCCAATCCTTTAGTTCGAGCAGTTAGCCAACTGACCCAATATCATAACAATTCTAAGTATCGCTATGGTCTAAACGTTACATTACACAATTATAGTATAGGTTCTACTACACAACCACTTAGGCATTTCATTGAATATGTGAGCATCTATAGGGTATTACGTTCATTAAAGCATTAAATCAAACATGTGAGCATGCATAAAGTAATACAATCACTTAGACAATAGATCAAGCATGTGAACATCGACAAAGTAACACATCCTACCACTTAGGTTAAGGTTTTAGAAAAAATCATTGAAAAGTTGAAACAAGCATATAAGCTTGTGAGATTGAGGAAAAATAATTATTGATAACCCTAAATTATAAGCGAGATTCAACACTTACCTCCATTTATTGTCAGGAAAGGGACAAATGATGGCTCTTGTTATGGCGAGGCGGTTAAAGAGGGGATGAGAGGGTGCCTAAATGAAAGCCTTATATAATGCCAAATTTGGTGCAAATGGCCATAAGGGCTGGGTTTTTACTAGACTAACCCTAGGGGAGTGTGTTTCTACCCTTTGGGGGTCACTACAGGGCGTAGGGGTCGACACCCACCATAGGATAGTTGGTCCTAGTGATGATATATGCATAGACATAATCAGCCCGTCATTTGGACGCGTCGATTAACGGGTATGACCAAAAGTCAGTTCGACGGTCACCGAACATCGATCGGGCCCGCGACTATACGGATTTGTGTAGGATAATACTCTACATTGTTTCCCTAAATTTGATCACAATCTAACGGCCCAAAAGCCACAACTTCGGCAAAGACTGGACACAAGCAACTAACTTAAGTTCTAGATTAATTCTAATAATATTCACACATCTCATGTACTAGCCTTGTAAGTCCAACTTGAGTGATTCGAGATGCGATCTTAGCTCGATGTCCCGCAATGGACGTCAAGCCCAGTAAGACGAATATTTTTTTATAGTCTTAGATTTAATGGACCACTAACGAGCAGTTTAGAGTTTGTTTGGATAATCAGGGCATTTCTGGAATGAATTGGGTATCTAGATTTCTTATGCACGATGATAAGGGTTTGGATTGGCTAAGTTCATAGTGTGGCCTATTCACAACTAACAAAAATAGCGATTTGATCATAATTACCATAAACCGTCGATTCTTATGCTAAAAGGATAATCGAGTCAGTTTGGTTGTTAATTAAGATCTGATCCCTGGTTGTCTCACCTTTGAGTAGATCTTTATTTATTATGGTTGTCTTGATTAGTCAGTGATAGGTCAAATAGATTTGGGCCCTATGTGAACAAATCACGAGGCTAAACTCGATGTTTAAGTGATTGGGCGGATTCATTGGCTTCCTACGGTTGATTAATCGGATTGTGCGGTTCCTTACCGGCACCACCCACGTATAGGCTCATTTCGAGTATTAAGAGTCAGTCATTGACAATGTGAGCTAACTATAGTGAAAAGTTTCAAAGATTTTTGGAAATCCAAAACATCGAAAATCTGGGACATTACAATTTCTTTCATATAGCTAGAAAAAAATAATTAACAACTTATATAGCTACAAAGCAATAAGAAAATAAATATGAAATGTAAGGAACAAAACCATTTTCGAAGGAAGATAGAACCTTAAGCCACCATTTAAGTTGGAGCAATGAAGTAAGAGAGAAAAAGGCAACTACATTTGGATGTTGACTTAAACGGATGGGTCCGCAAGAAATAACTTGTTAATTTTGATGGGGCAATGCGATCATGAATAAGTTCAACAAGAACTTGTATGCTATTAAGAACATGAATTGGATGTGATCTTGATAGATGATCTTGTCACCTTGAATGGTGAGGGAGACTTGTGATTGTGGACTGAATATGGTAGATGATTCAATAAGATGACACAATATAGGACGTTGTTGTGCATCTTCAAACAAATTAATGATATGCGCCATCTGAGGCACATTGGCTAAAAGATCTTATTGACGTGACAACAAGTTGTTGATCCAAGACCAGGTGGGGAAAAGCATATAATGTAGCAAGGAAGTACGAATTTGGATCAAAGCTAGTAACGAAATACTCAAAATAGCCCATGCAATTTTCTCCACTAGAAGAAATGCTAGTGAAGTAAAGATGTTAAGGCCGTGGATAGACTTAGTGGGCATGCTTTGTAAAAAAGATCTATGTTCAAATAGCATGTGAGATTGGAACCCTAGTACGACTAACATGATGAGGTGTACCAGAAACATGGTTTTGATTCCACCTACCATGGTCTTCACACATATCAAACAAAATTACTATGATTTCCCCCATCGGGACCTAGATAAAAAATCGGGTTGGTCCATACTATCCAGTGAGTCATGTGTATCTCACAAATGAATACTTAAGAAAAAAGAAAAAAAAGAAAAAGAGATGAGTTGCACCGTTTATATTTCTATCTACTTGTGTAGTTCACTAATTTCAGAGCCAAGGCGGGAATGAACATAATGGGGACATGGATGAGTGGTCCATATCTGTCACATGTTTGCAGCATGCATATTTCCTTAAACTTGTCTTCGTGCAAATAAAATCATATCCGAATTTTCAAAAAAGAAAAGAAAAGAAAATTGTAATTTTACAAAAATACTACCTACTTATTATAGAATTTATGTTCAAGTACCTATCTTAAGTTACCTTATTAATTTAAGTAATTATTAATCGAGTACCTTTGGTTATAATTATTAAGAAGTTAGGCTTTGTTCTTGCAAGCAAGGGAGTGGACAGATTGGATGGGCCCTACAATGATGTTTATGTGAAATCCACCCCAACAAGTAGGTGCATTACCCATGTTAGGCCAATAGCCTAAAAAGTTAGCCCCATCTATGATTTAAGTGGACCACATGATTGGAAACAGTGTACAAGGCAACCCTCACCCTCCAAACTCTTTCCTTTGGCATGGCCCGCCTAAATCTTGGATGAGACTAATACTTGGGCCATGAGCCTAAATTTTCACATGGCATGTAATGGTTTGAGTTAATTCCACATAATCATCACAATAAGGTCGGTAAAAAAATCAAAAGTGGACATCTCTCTCCAAATTATTTCCTTTGGCGTGGCCCACCTGAATCAGAGGTCAACCTTTTTTTTGTGATCATAATGTGTTTTACACATCTAATGGTGAGTGAATCTCAAATATGGATTGTGATAGACCCATCACCCACTGTGATGAGTATGTGAGATCCACTTCGACCATTAGATATATAGTCCCACATTAGGTCCATTGCCAACAAATAAGGATAAACCATAATTTAAGTGGGCCACATCAAAGGAAACAATTTATAGAGAGACATTCACCCTTGATTTTTATAGGGTTCACTGCCATGATTACATGAAGTCCACTCCAACCATTAGGCACTATACTAAAATTTAGGTGTAGGGCCCAAACATCAAGCCCATCTATGATATAGGTGGGCCATGCCAAGATAAACAGTTAAGAGGGTGAGTGTTGCCTTATACACAGTTTATAATTGCGGGGTCCACCTTTATCACGAATGGGACTGATATTTGGGCATTGGGCCTAACATGTGTGAGCATCTAGTTGTTAAAGTAGATTTCACATGAACATTATGGTAGAGCTAACCGGCGTGATTCCTGTTGGTGCCTTGATTTTGTCAATGACATGAGCTAGGGTGTCTTGAGTTGGTTAAGCCATTGAAGACCGAATACTCGAAGACTTGAATCATCAAGGCCAAAAACAACAGGTAACTCATAAGGTGCCTTGGTAAACCTAGCCCTAGACCACCTTAACTGCCAAAACAACCCACCTCTAGATGATTCAACCCACAAGTAAACATTTGACTCATTTAAACCTAGCCTTAAACCCTTAATGAACATGGTCAGTTAAGCTTTGAAGAGGTGCAATGCTTTTATAAACACATAGCCCAAAAAACAATAGTTTTCAAGTAAATCTTGATTCCATCAATGGTCCATCGATGGGTCTTAAGTTAACCCTTGATCAATTGAAGCTCCAAGCTTAATCAATCGAAGATACTCAGAAATGTCCAATAAGAAAATTGCATTAACTTGAAGTTTCTCGATCATATCAAAGGGTCATTCGATCAATCAAAAGAATCACTTGATCGATCGAAGGTGTCATTTTCTATCCCTTTTTTTACCGTTGGAACTTAAATCATTTATATAGGGCATTCGGTATTTGGACAAGTGAATGGATTTTTGGTGTCATTAGAATTTAGGATATTCCCCACTTTTAATCCCACTTTGAAGCCTCTAAATCTAAGGGATTCAAGTTATCTTTCATGAGATTTACCACTCTAATGAGGATTCTAACCTCCCTTTGAAGATGAACTTGATCTCCACCATCTGCTAGAGATTAGACACAGCCTATAGGAATATCCTTGTCTAAACTCTCTTAAACACCCATCTAGGTAAATCCTATTTGAAAAAACAACAATCTCTTTAGTTGTAGGAGATTGCACTATCTTGCCATTGCCTTAGTCACCTCATCGAAGTGTCAAATGCAAGGCGATTGATCGCAGGAGATGAAACATTCACATCAACAATCGTGGGAGAAATTGATAAGTTGATTGAAGAGCACGGGAGTGCATCAATTAAGCATCTCAAGTAAGGTGCAACAACGGGGCTCAATCCGACAAGGTTGTCAATTTAAAATCTATACACTGTTTCCTTGTGTAGGATTGAGTGTAGAGTTTGTGACACAAACTCGATAGGTTCTTGTGTAGGACTGAATTCACCAGACACAAGTGCGTACGTATTAGTCTCTGTAGGGAGCCTCCGGCAAGAATGTACGTAGGTCCTTGGATTAGGACCGTAGTGGTAATTGGTTAGCCGATAGAAAACCAGTTAAGTCTCTGCAGGAGCCACCAACATGAGTGAAAATGTGGTCCTCCGTCAAGGGAGTGTACGTGTAGGTTAGTGGTTAGCCTAGGAGAAATGATTGTAAAGGTTAGAGGTAAACCTAATTTAAAACCTTTGAGATAGTGAAATCTAATATACTCGAGGAGAGTGCATCCGCCGAGAGTGGAGTAGGCAAGTAGCCGAACCAATATATATGCTTGTATTTATGATTGTGATTGTGATTTGAACACATTTTTATTCATGGTTATGAGTTTAATTAGTTGAATTATATAAATGCTTGAATGGATTGTATGCTAGGCATTTGATTGATTGCACACACACACACACACAAGATGCCTATCTCGCACATAGACTAGTTGCTCAATTAGTTGCATTAATTGTAGTTTATGAGAATTGGACCCTTATGCTTTGTTTGAATTGGTAAAACATTTTACGTATCAATTAGTTTTAATTGACAAAATTTTAAGTGGACCTATTCACCCCCTAGGACTTGGCCATTATGCACTCCGCCAAGCTTCCGCATAGAGCGTGTGGTGTCATCTTAGATTATCCATGCAATTTTAACCCATACTCCTATGCTCAAGAAATCCCAAGCATTACGGTTACTTGTTATCTTTCTAACACAAACCATAATTATTCAGCGGGCCAATTATTCAACTAGGGGTGTCAACTGCTTGGGCCTCTAGATGGGCTAAGATTTGTCCAAGCTAGCCCTCATCGTTCAATGTAGACCCAAACCCCACTTAAAGTTTTTTTTTTCTTTCTTATTTCTTTTTTATTGCAAGATTGCCTTCTAATAGTCACACCTTTTCCATCCTGACATAAGTTTCTTTTTATTACAGGATTGCCTTCCAATAGTCATAGATGAGTTGGGCCACATTTGGGTTGGGCTGTACATGGTCTAAGTGAGGCCCGGTTGAAAAGCGGTCCCGCATTTTAATTTCCACCGCAGCCCGCTGCATTTTAACTTTGTGGTATGTGTTTTATCCACGCCATCCATTCATTTTTTCAGATCATTTAAGGGCTTAATTCCAAAATTGAGGTAGATCTAAATGTCAAGTGGACCACACAACAATAAAGATTGAATGTCCTCTATTAACGACCTCATCGGGTCCACCTAATGTTTATTTGACATCCAACCTATTGATTAGCAATGACCTAATGAACGGTATGGATGACATTTAAACATTATGGTGGACTTAAGGAGCTTTCAACCATAGGCATTTCCCTAACCAATTTTGTTTTCCTACTGTTGGGTCCACTTGAGTTTTGAATTTGCCTCATTTTTTTGGGCCTACCCTAACATCATTAGACAAAATGGATGACAGGGTGAATTTGTCACAAACATCATGGTAGGCCCACTTAGCTTCCAATCATAATGAGTTTTTCTTTTTTCTTTTTCTACAAGTCACCTATATCCATAACTCAAACATGCTACACCATGTAGAATAATTGGGATGGGATGCCAACAAGGTTGGTTGTTGTGCTACCATAGTGTTTATCTTTCATCAAACCAGTTAATCAGGTCTAAATCACAAGGATGAGGAGACAATACAAAAATCAATCTGATACAATGCCTAGGTAGGCCACACCATGCCAACTTAGTGCTGCTAGGACAAAATTTACACTACTCCCGTAGATAGGGGATCATATGAATTATTAATCAAGTTTAACTTCTGCATGCACAATCTAAATAATGGTTTTCACTTGATGGATGGAGTGTGTTTTATATATACAACACAGTGGATCCCAAAAGCTCGTGTATGGTAAGTGTAGACTATTCCGGTCTAATTTTTCCTGCCAACATGTCACTCAGGTAAAACATTATTAAATTGGTAGGGCTCTCCATTAAGATCACATGACATAATAATCCGAGCGAAGAGAGATGGAGTAAAATTGAAGTATATGTATTACATTATAACACATGGCAGAAATCTGACCAATAGTTAGAAGGGGCTAACCGTGAAGATGCCCTGCTTTATAAACCAGACCAATCACCTCATCAGGTGGGTCACCGAGGTAGGTGAGAATATATGGATGATTGGAAAGAAAAATCACCATTAGAAATACATGCATGGCCTACCTTATGAGTGTGCTGGCATGAATTTTTTCACAGGGCATGTCACATAGAGCCCCACCTTGTAAATGAACCGCATATCCCAAACATATGTCACAATGGCATATGCGCCCTTCTTCACCTTTTCAATCTCCAAACAGTGGCCGTACTCGGACTCATAGTTTCCTGTACATCTGGCATATATAATTGTAACAGGTCAGGTCCCATTTGTTTAACCCATCAAGAAGTAGGTTTCGTTTGGTTTTTGCCTTTTGGACCCAATTAAAATCAGGTCTAGTAGGTTCCGGTCAGTTTCATGAGATGATCTTATTAGTTTGGCTAATCAGTCTGGTGGGATCCAATTAATTTTAACTGCAAAGTTATATGTGTTTAATATATATATATATATATATATATATATATATATATATATATATATATATATATATATATATATATATATATATATATATTGATTTTTCGGGTTAAAGAAATGAGATTTCCTATTCCACACATATATAAGAGAGCTTATTTACCCACCATGCATGTGTTAAAGTGAGATATGCGTGCGATCAAATTCATGCATCTGGCTCACCCAAACTCAACTCAAAACCTAGATCCAAAGACCCCATGTGTAAACTGATTGGATCCAAGTTTGGGTCTTCATGAATTAGACTTGAGCCTTAGGAACACAACCTGACAAGTCCCTAAACTAGTTAGCCCTAGAGTGGATACTATAAGACCCTACCCAAACCCAACAAGTCGACACCCCTACTGATATGTATTTTTGCAAGAAAAGGCAACAAATACATTTCCCTTTTTTCGTTTCTTTGTTGTGGATGGCTATTCCATTTTAACAGTTCTTTGTTTGTTTTAGGTTGTTGCAGCTTCATCTTCCCATGAATCAATACATTTTTCCTTTTTCTTTTTGGTGGGCAACAACAACATGGATGGGGTATGTATATAAAAAACTTGGTTATTGCAGTCAGGTACTTCTTTTACTCCATGTTATTGGTTGACCACTAAATCCTGTTGGAGGGCTTAAAACGTGACACATGGCTCTTTTAAAAGTTCTTTTAATATTGTTGCAAATCAGATTCTACCAATCTGAACCTTGCAAAAAAATAAAATAAAATCTGCCAGTCTTTGGTATTTACCTTTATTTTCAATTAGATTAGGGAGCTTGTTTATTTTCAATCAGATTTAAAGGGAGGATGAGTTACCACCATTTTCTAAATGGTTAAAAACTAACATAGAAGTCTTGGTCCTTAAAAGAAGTAATGTGATGGTTGATATGCAGGCACTCGGACAATGTACATGCAGCACAATGAAAACTCAAACTAAACCATCCATTCTGTGAATTTAAATGTATATAGGTGGTATCCCAAAAATAAGACTTGTATAATGGATTTAGACTTTGATTCCTAAACCCTTTTGCTGAATTAGGACCATTTGATGCTTTTCATTCAACTGTCAATTAAATGTTTGCAAATCTGGACAGCTAGGCAATCAAGTCAATGTAAATTTTTAGGGTCAATATTTGGATGGTTCTCTATCTTTTTTATTTATATATTTTTTTAAAATTATTTTTTACATGCAATTACTAGGACTGCTTGCCTCAGTAAATGGTTAAAATCTCAGTGCATCCACAAACAGAATTCTCATTTGCTGCAGGAATATATGTTTAAGAACTTACTCCCATATTGTTTAAATTGATTTTATTGGAGCTCATTTGTATATAACTTCTCCTTCCAAAACAAAATGTTATTTCTCTTCAACTATATGTGCTTTTCCTATGTAAAATGTTTTTCTGCCCACAACAAATCCAACAACTTGGATAGTCTAATCTATGCACATTCTATGCCATGTGTACCAAGGATGAGTCATCACCATTTAAGAAATGATGGAAGAACATAGGAGTCTAGTCACAGAGTACTAAAAACAGTAACTAAGAAATAATGACAATAATGAAAGAGAAGGTACCATTGGACCAAGATGTGGCACTGGCACCATCACAACCATTGATGAGAGCACATGCATTGATCTTTGCATTGAAGATGGGATAGTTGGAGTCATGTGAATGGGTGGTGGAGGGCGAAGTAAATGAGTATGTGGAAGCAGCAACAAATTTGATGGGGAATTGCTTATGCACCATGATTGGAGGTGGAAGTGGTAGAAAGACCATTTGTTGTGGAAGTGCAGGTTGTTGTTGTTGTGGTTGAAATGGCTGAGGAATTTGTTGATATGCTTGCTGTCCAGAAGTGGGAGAATTAGATGGATGTGGTCCCTGTGGGAGACAAGCAGCCCCAATTTGTTTCGTGACTTAGTTACTCTATTTCGAGTGCAGGTACAAGAAATGGCATGGTGAAGTCACTGCTGGATTTAGTTGACGATCCTTGTACTGTGTCAAATTATCCTTTTGCAATTATTTGAGGTAAGCTCTTAATCTTACTTGGATCCTTGAAAGTATTGCCATGTCACTTATGGTACATCCACTTGGGTGCTTCTCTATATTTATTTCCTTGGGCTTCAATTTTGTATTTCTTTGGTAGAAAATCTTCTTTTTCTTCACAACTGGCATGGTTGGATTCCAAAAGTTGATTTCTAAAAAAAAGTTTGGACATTCTTCCTTCATTTGGGTGTTAATATTTTATTAACTGCAATTTCAGTCCCAATTGAGGATGTTGATTAACTGATTATTTGCATAACTGAGATGTGGCAGTGCAACTGGAGAGAAGGATCGTATGTGGGAATGTACCAGCTAAAAAAAAAATAAAATAAAGGCAATTGCTACGGCTAGAAACCGTAGCTAATACTAATGTGCCTATTGCTACGGATGAGTTTAACTTTCAGCTACAAATATTATCCGTAGTTGTGTATACATTTCACTACAGAAGGTATGGCTACGGATATAATTCGTAGCTATAGCTTCTATAGCTACGGATTCGATGGTCCTGCTACAGACTATAACCGTAGCCATAGATATTTAACTACTGCTTTCCTAGTAGTGGACGGCAAAGAGGATGCCGGTCAAGCTTCCGGTGTCCACCAACATTCAAAACACCTCACGGTTAGCTATGGTCATGGCCACCATTAGGGCATCGTCATGGGGGTAGTGGACTCCACAGGCGTCCTCTTCGATGAACGTTAGTTCGCAGGGGACCATCTTCTACTCTTTCAGAGGTCGGCAGGTAAGTTGGATATGATGTTCCGATCTATTATGGCTGATGCTTCGGGCATGAGCCTTGCGATTTCGGTTCGAATCTCCTCCCCCCGCAGGCCCACTAAAGATGGTGTGGATTTCCTTCGTAGCCTCGTTGTCGTTCCTATATCCGTGTTGTTCGTTCCTTCGTTCTGGCCCTTCTTGCCTTCTACCTACACTCCTGCAGATGTCTGGCGCGGATGAGGACTTCGATCTCCTCCTTGAGGTCGAAACAGTCGCTGGTGGCATGATCGTGGTTGCGGTGGAAATGACAATACTTTCGCTTGTCCCATTTTTCGGCGTCAGTCCTCATTCGGTTCAGCCATTTCAGGAGTCTTTTGTCTCGAACTTCTATGAGGACCTACTCAGGTGTATTGGTCAGAGGGGCGTAGGTGTGAAACCTGCTTTCAGGTCATTGGCTCGGCCATTGCCTAGACGAGTCATCATCTCTCCTCCTTTTATTGTTAACACTGGGAGGGGGTTCTTCTTTGCGCTTCTTTTCCTTAGCCGAACTCCCGGCACTCCGGGTGGCTTTGCGAGAGTTGAACAACTCTTTGGTGTTGGAATACTTGTGAGCTCGGTTGAGGAGGTCAGCCAATGTCGCCGGGGTATTTTTCCGATCAAGAAGAGAAATCTTCCTTCCTTCAAACCAACCATCATGATAGCTAGGGCTATCTGATTTGAATAGCCCTCCACTTGCATTGCTTTCTGGTTGAAACATTTGATGTAATTTTTCAATAGCTCGTCTTCCTTCTAGGTGATAGTAAGGAGGTGGGTCGCCAGCTTCCACTTGTCCTTTCCTCCAATGAATTGAGTGATGAAGATTTTGCTAAGCTGTGCGAACGAACTGATGGATTTCAGTTCAACTGCCAAACCATTTTCGAGCTACCCTTGACAGATTTAAGGAGAATGCCCTGCACATCACCGTGGTCGAGGCATCATGAAGTTCCATCCATGCACTGAAAGATTCTAGATGCTCGGTCAGGTTGGCAGACCAGGAGTCGGGGGTAATTTATGGCATCCTGAATATGGGTGGCAGCTGATCTTGATGATATCGTTGGTGAATGGTGGTTCAGTTTCCTTCAGCATTGCTTATATCGAGGTTGGAATCTGCGCGCGATATGCTGGCGTATATCACCGATCTAACCTTGCAGCTCTTTGAGTTCGGCTTCCTAGGGAACTTCGTTTTCTCCTACCACCTGAGGAGTCTTTCCACGCCTTTGATTCTCTAGCATGTGACGCAGGTCAGAAGCAAAGAGAGTGGCCGTTCTTGTGGTTTGAGCAGGCATCTGGCTGGGCTGCGGTCCGACCTCCTGGGGATCGGGAGGTGACGCGGAGGTCGGGACTACTCAATGGCAGCACTGTCTTCTGCCTCGCGACAAGGGAGATGGTTCTGTCTCTCTAGGATTTGCATCAGTCAATTCATGTTGTTGTTCAAAGTCTCGACATGATTTTCCAGAGAGACCAGCCGACCTCCCCAGTTACGAGATCTGGGTGCCGGTGCCACTGGAGTGGAATTAGCTCGTTGCTGAGAGGATTGTTCGGTTTGCACTGCAACAATGGCAGTTGGAGCTTTCTTCCTTCCCTTCGCCATTGTAGAACCCTGGTAAGATGAGAGCAGCTTGATGTCATTCCCACAGACGGCGCCAAACTGTTGATGCAGAAATTTGGTTAACCCTCACTGAACCTTCGAGTACCTTCACACAAAGATGACAAAGGAGACCATGGCTATAGTATGGGGACCCTCCGATGCCTAAGTCAGAATCAAGCAATTTGGGACCGGTAGTGTTGAGGGTTTACTGGTACGTACCTTTCACTATAGGTGGGACCTCTATTTATAGACTAAGAGTCGATTACATGGAGAGAAACACTCCCTAAATAGTAGGTGCGGATGGCTACTGTTTCTCAACCATTTAGGGAGATTGTCAACGATGATAAGATCAAGTGGTCGAGCTCTGAAGACACGTGTGGTCAGAGGCCGAGGTCGAGCATCCGAGTTGACCTTCGGAATCAATCCTATGGCCGTTCTGACAACGATTTTCTTAGACTAGGCACTCTGTAGGATATGTTGGTTATTTTTCCAATATAACTCGACCTCTTATCGAGTTCTTGGGTTGCAGCCATATATCTGAGCAATAGAGCCGAACTGCCTCCATTTGGGACCTTATCGGTGTCTTGAAAGCACCATGGATGACCATCCTCTTCATCTTATCGTACATTGTAAGGACTTCCTTGTAAGTTCCGAGCCATGCAGCCCCGCATATGGGATTACAGCTCGGATGACCTTCAGAAGACCTCAGTAGGAGCTCAACGAGAGCTCGAAAATGGATGGGATTGTGAGAGGGCTCGGAGCTCGTCCCCTTACACAAGAAGCGGAGATACTTCATCTTCTGGTGGACGAGGCCATCGGGCGGGTATATCTCCTAGTGTTGGATCGTTATTACTCTGGTCGTTGAGGAGCTCCTTGGTCATGCCGACCACGCGACGTATACTGATATCCGAGCCGACCTCATCTTTCTGATCAGTTCATTTTTTCCCATAACAAGTTGCAAGTGGGCCACACAATTCAAGTACGTCCTTCCTGGCTTGAGATGCATGTTAATTTGTTTTCGGATGCAGTATTGAAGTGATATATGAACCCAATTGTTTGGCTTAGATGTTGTAAGCATGTTCAGATCTTGTTGATATTTGATGACGTCTATTTTGAGAATGTAAGTCGGTCATTTACCTTAGTTGGAGGATGTAAATCATGGCTATGATCCAAACATTGAAAGGTGAGACTGCATTTTGAAATTTCTAGCTTCCAATACCAGAAAAATAAGCTACAATCAAATTGCAATTGAGATATGGATAAAAATCAGGAATACGACAGCTTGATTAATGGGGATTCTTGTTAGAAAAGAAGATATTCTTGTACACAAGGAGGATAGAACAAAAAGATAACGAGACGATCAGATCTATCGAGATCAAGGCTTGACTTGAATAGTCAATATCTCAAGACAGATTTGCTGCCCTTTTTCTGGTAGTTCTAGCAAGTGCAAAATGTAAGAAATCTGCAAATTGTCTTCAAGATACAATGAACTCTCAATCCAAATTTCAACACGAAAATTTACACATTTAAGTGTTGAACAGATCTCTAGATTTGACATCGATATGCCTTTAAGTCATTCAGAAAAAGCTTAGCAAGAGGTCAGATCAAGAGTACTTGCATAGAAGATGATATAATCTTAAGAATTAAGAGTATTAACTTCTGGATTATAGTATCCAGGATTTATATCAATTGAAGGGTCATGGATTTCTTCATGAAGAGATGCTAATGTGCCTCTATAAGAAATCCATACTCATTCACAACAAACAATTGTCTTTCATGAAAAGACATGACTCTTTGTCTTATGACAGTTATTTCTGTAACCATTCAGACAGAAACAGTTATCCAACAATAAAAACTGTAGCCACATGATCTAATCATCCTAACTGTTGCCACATATGTGACATGTGGCATAGGTGCCATATGTACAATTATGTCACAGTCACTCTCAATCAATACTAAGGTTAAAATACTTCATGGTAGACCCTAGTACGATTCAAGTTGCACCATGGCTCAAAATGATTTGAACTAGTGTCAAAAAGACTAAGGCTCTTTTGGCTCCATGCGAAGTGCTAAGTGCGCCTAATAAAGCATCAAAAAGCACCCAAGCATCCCTACAACCCACGCTGCGCGCGTGAGCGTGGACTCCTTGAGAAGATTTGAACCCTGGTTGCAAAAGCAAAAACCCCTTCTCTTACTATCTGACTGCACACTCTATTTATGAAAAGTTTTAATTATTAATATATTTATTTACTTATTAAAATAAACTTTTACTTTTGAAATTTATTATTTTTTAATTTTAAAAAACACTACAATTCTTTGGTACTGTACAAACGTATAGTTGATGAAAGCCATGGATTGGGTTCCACTCAGCCTTTTGTATTGAGGTTTTTTAATGGAAGATTACTGTGCCTTATTTTAAATCTGCTCATGTGACAAATTTGAAACTATGTTGATTCTCACTGATACAAGTTTGGAAGATGGTCCTTTAAATGGATGTTTCCATGAGTATTACGATTCCAACTATCGAGTACTTCCCATTTAAAAGCACTTAAGAACTATTACTCTCAAAAAGTTGCAAAACATGACATTCTGTAATAATTATTTTTAATTCTTTTGTTAATTTCCCACATTCTATTTCCTTTGAGACCTTCAATCATTTGTTGCTTGCCTATTTATTTAGTTGCTTGGTCTTTCATCTTGTTGCTGCGATTTGAAGACATTGCTTTAACATCAGTTACTAATTTCTGCAGCAGCAGTAAATTTTCATTATAACTTGGGAGGTTTTTTTGTCAAAGTCTTTCTAGCTCCCTTCCATGTTCTTATGTCTCTGATTTGTTATTTCCAATCATTATATGTTTATCTTGCAGGTGGCTGAGGAATTTCTAGCCAATCATACTAAATTGGATACCCATGTAGGGTCTGGCTAACTTCGTGGAATGGAGTGCCAATATGATGGAGGACGATGCCAAACATAAGTTGAGGGCTGCTGAGCTCCAAGCAAAGAAGGATCGTTTACGGATCTGGACATAACTATGTTCCTCCAGCTACAATCTCAAAGGCGATTCACGATCAGAATTTCACAAGAAAGGTGAGTGGCTTTCCCTTTTGTTTACAAGTAGTTTCCTCTTTCCATTAATCCTTGTGTAATTTTCCATTCCTTTGCATGCTTCTACTTTCTATAGGTGGTGGAGGTTGTGAGTGGGGATTGGACCATATTTGCCGATGACTCCATTCCTTATGGCAGCCCATCAGCTGAATGGCGTGTGAATCTTTCGAGTATCAGGTCACCCAAAATGGGCAATCCTCGCAGGGATGAAAAACCAGCACCCTGCCCGTGGGGCTCGAGAATTCCTGCGCCAATGCCTTATCGGCCATCAGGTATGTGTTCAAGTGCCTATTTACGTCCGATGAGATTTGTCAAGAATGAGCTGACAACTACAGGGACTTCATTCAAATTTGTTTCCAGAAAGTTGAATTAAAGGTTGGCCTTCTTTCAGGTAAATGTTTCAATGGAATATTCTAGGAAGGTCAGCATGGCTGATGGACTCAATCCAGTGCCTACAGCTGGCTCTTCAAATTCAAGAATCATGGATTTTGGATCGGTCTTTCTTGCATCTCCATCCAAGGTTGATGGTGATGACACAGCACCTACTCCAACTAGCAGGAATAAATGTTGCTGAGTTGGTTGTTGCGCGTGGCTTTGGCACGGTTATCAGGCACCGAGATTTTGAGGAAAGTTCAAATTATTATGATGCGTAGCTTGCTGCTGAATCTTGTGCAATCAATGGAAAGAAAGGGATCCATTCTGCAAAGGATCCCCCAGTCATGCACATAACTGACCTGCTGACAGTGAGAAAGCTGAACCTTCTTGTTTCCTTATACTTTCTATCACGTTTGGTTCTATGAAATGATCTCTTCTGGAATAAAATTGTTCCATCAGAACTTGGTAAAAAAATATACTTTCAGGCATCCGCAAAAGAAGCTAAAGATTTCTTGCCGTTCTTGTAGAGTAGAAGGCTATGTTGTGGATTAAGTCCTTAGTAGTCATCGGTTTAAATTGTTGATCCCTAAGGAAACTTGCAGCATTGCATTCTCCTTCTCTAGTGTTAGATGCCCTGGCTGTCACGCCCTAAACTCGGAAAAGGGGCTCACAAAATTTTCGATCGTCGAATTTGGCGCCGACAGCTTCCGTAGTGCCCCATTCTCGGATCCCGGCACTCACGTGCCCGATTCTGATCCTGGGATCTTACAAGGAGGATTTTCAGTATGATTTTTTTTTTGTAATGGAGCATAACCACAAGCATAATCAAGTCACAAAACAACATCACCATATATCCACTGTATCAAAAAATTTAAGTACAATACGGAAAGGGAAATACAGGGTGATCAAAAACTCCAAAATAATCTGATGTGCGCTCCTGCCTCAGCGCTGCTTCGATCTAATGCCACCTGCATGCAACGGTCGTGCATAAGCTTACAAAAGCTTAGAGGGTGGTGTAAGTGTGTGCGCAAGGCAAGTGCCAAGTATACAATATCAGAGTAATGCGAAAATATGCGGTAAGTCCATGTATACTATCATCTGTACCAAAGCTATGTGATACAAGGCATGAATGCTATCGGCCATACCAAGGCCATGCGATGCAAAGCCTATGTGGCTAAATGTCATATGCGAGATACAAAGCAAGCATACCAGTCCTCATCAAGTACACATATCAGTACAGTTCCTCTCTGGATATCACCGGGGCCTAATACACTTCACACTGACTGCCTCCTCCTTAGCTGCACAGCCAAGCAAGTGGAAGAGACTACACTATTCGCCTGACCAGTAGTCTGTCAATACCTACCCGGCTCGTCGATAGCGGATTCATTTGCGAGCTGGTCAAACTCAGCCTAGCTTATAGCCCTCTCACTCGGGCGGATAAGGCCACACCCCCTTCCAACCGACCACGACAGTGGGAGATGCGGCCTATTGGTATTCGGCACTCCGGCGCTCGTGTATCCATTCAATCTAGACGTTGGAGCATCTCCTGGTACCAAAAAGGTTCTGGGATTTTCACCCAAGGACATCCTAAGTGCCCATAATGCTAGAGCCAATATTTCTGGTATCCGATACGACCATTCATGATGTGCCTGTGGAGGCCACAACCCTGATGTTGCTAGGGCGTGCAGTGATCATGACACGCAATGCGAAATGTATGAGTCACACCGTCAGTCATGCAGCAATCCTGCGCGTACCGCGCGATCATATGGGGCACTTCGTCTTATAAGGAGTCCCGTAAATGTCTCAGCCCAACGGCTTATGCTATGATTAAACATTCCTCATATCAAGCATACATATGATGCGTATGGGCATGAATCATGGAGTTATACTAAGCATGTTATAAAGTGATGAATTATCAACAAGTATGGGCCTATCGATGGGCCTTAAGGAGAGTTACAATACTGACATTTAACCAACATTGTACTTACACTGTGGACGTCAAACCATCATTGCTCCCAAGGCATAGCCCGCCATAAAGGTCAACACATAAACCACGGTGGAATCACATTCAATGAGCCTTATGTACATCCCATTGGGCCTTGACCCACGGGCCTCCAATACATTAAACGGGCCTCATAACTTAGGCCTCATATATATCAAGGTGGGCCTCGACAACGGGCCACAAATACATCAAAATGGGCCTAATCACATGGGCCTCATATATATACCAAGGTGGGGTCCACTCGAACTATAGATCTGTCTTGTTTTTAGTCTCAAGCCTGTAAGACAAGCTTGCCAAATGGTGGACAGTTTGGATGCAACACTTGCATCATGGTGGACCCCACCATCCAACCAGTGGACGGTGTGGTGAGAACACATGCATCATTGGGGTCCCACCGTCCACCATTGGACGGTGTGGTGAGATTCACAGTGGGTTCCACCGTCCACTATGGACGGTGTGAATGAACACATACATCATTGGTGGGTCCCACGTGGAGCCACCATAATATTTATTTATCATCCAACCGTTGATAAGGTCACACGGTCCTGGATGAACAGGAAAAATAGATTTCGTAATGATCCAAAACTCCTGGACTCCAAGGAGTTTCAATGGCAGACGTTACATCCCCACTGTTTCCTGTGATGTGGGCCATCTGAGATCCAGATTGGGCTGATTTTTGGAGGGAGCCTACTTCAAGAAGGGGCCCACCAAATGAACGGTTTGGATGACAAACACCCATCATGGTGGGGCCCACGGCTAGGATTGTGGATCCCTGCTATCCGCCCGTTGAACGCCGCAGGTGCTGCCTGCGTGCCTCTAGCAGCAGCAGCGTCTGCTGCATATGTATATTTTTTTTGTTTTTTTGAAATCTAGTTTTTTAGAGGTTTTTCATGCGTGGGGCCCACATCAGAAGAATCCACCCCATACACTGCTTCCCATAGCCCAAGACAAGCCAAACAAGCCCAATATTCAATATATTTAGGGGTGTGAAAACATCATGTGGATTTTTAATGGTGACAGCCACTGTTTTTCTATGCTATGGCCTGCCAGAAAGTCGGATTGGCTTCATTTTTCGGCTCAACGCCTCAAATAATCTGAAGAATAGGATGAACGACATGGATTACATTCATGCATCAAGGTGGGGCCTACACAAGTGGCCCACCCTAAATGCTTTACACCAAGCTAATATTTGTGTTTTCCATTCAGCGTGCATTTCAAGTGGGCTGCCCACGTGGGCCGCCAAATGATGGGTGGTGTGGATACAACACTCATAAAGTGGGCCCCATCTATAGATGACTTGGATAAAATACATGCCTTATGGTGGGGTCGATCCGGGTGGGCCACACGGCCACATCATTACATAAAACAAGAAAAAAATTGAGAGAGAGAGAGAGAGAGAGAGAGAGAGAGAGAGAGAGAGAGAGAGACATGTGATGGAGGGACCCCGACACTATGGGCCTTCCTTAGTAATCAATCATACATCAAGTGGGTCCCATAACATGTGGGCCCATCGGTGGAGATTCCTTCTCCACCAAAATGGAAGGTCTAGATGACCTCTAGCCATGCAAAGAAAATAAACATCATGATGGGGTCCATGGAGAATGGCCCCATCATGGAATGATCATGTGGATCAAGGTGGGCCATCGGCCACACCTAGGGTCCAAAGTGAGATCCATACCATCAATCGGTAGGCCTTACTTGGTCCTTCATAAAAAAAAAGAAAATCTAGGCCTAATAGAGCACCCACCATTTAATCTTCTCGGTTCGTTGGAATGCCGGTCTCCTTGTGCTTCACTTTGATGGAGGGTGATGAGAGTTGAATGGCTAGGATGAAGGTTTTTGGGATGAGAAAGTGGGCCACACAACTCACTCTTTTCTCTCTTGAAATGGCTTGGACGTGCACTCTCTTCCCTTGCTTGGAAAGTGTGTTGAGAAATGAGAGAGAGAGGGTTGTAAGGAGAGAGAGTGAGAGATGGGTGATGGATGTGAGTGATGGGTGAGGTGATGGTATACTTGACATGTATGAGTGTGTAAGAGAGATGGTGAGAGAGAGTTGACTTGGTGGTTGCTTACTTGGGGAGAAAGAAAGTATGGGTGCTCTTGTACTTGACATGAGGTGATTGATTGATTGATTGAGTGATTGATTGATGAGACATGTTGTAGAGATTCTCTTGGGATTGCAAACGCGCGGTGTTTCTTCAAAATAAACGCCGGCCCACATCTTTTGGCCAGAGTATCGGATCGGTGCGCAAAACGCGGCGTTGGAATAGTGGCGACGGTGCGGTCGCAATGATACAAGTCTCAGATTAAACTGACTCAGATCTATAGGTTACGACTTAGGGTCACGCGCAAACGTCGATTATACGTCGCAGGTTGCCGGACTTCGACGAGAAGGATCACGAGAGTCGACGGAACAGTATGGACTAGGATACGGGTCTTACACTGGCCGCGATGAGCCTTTCTCAGATGAAGTGATTGCTTTCACGAGAAGAAAGATCTTACAGAGGAATGTAGAGGTACCATGTTCTGCCTTGGTTTATTCCATTTGACTTTAAGTTCAGTGCTGTTAAATTTCTGTAATTTTGTGCAGATTGAAGTCAAAACGGTTGATAGGACTGGAACCTTCTTGGATTCTTTATGAGAATCAAAGACCAACATGGCTGTGGTTCTTCTAGAGGCTCGGCTGGCAAGGCTTCAAACTACTTTTGGTGCTGACAGGATTCCTGATGCTCACCTACTTGCAAAGGCTGAGCAGTCTGCAAAAAAAAAAAAAAAAAAAAAACAGAGATTGAAGGTTAGTGCTTAAGGTGCTTCGTGATTTAGAAAGTCAATGCTGAACTTGCTAACTTTCAGTATCCACATTTTGAGCTCAAGTGATAATCAGTTCAGATTCAGGTTCAATGATTCCAATCAATGTAGTTAAAAAGGGGATAGGTGCACTTGCCCCTAGAGCGCCGGGAATGCCGCTTGGTGTTATGAGGCAATTTTCTTTAAAATGTGTAATAACAAATAATGTTTACATTACATATATAATAAATATTAATATTTACATATTTATATGCTGATTTTTCAATCAATCAAAATCAACACCATTCAAATTTCAAAGGAAAACGAAAATTAAAACGGAGCTAAGACAATTATACAAAATCAACTTGCACACTAAACCATCAATTTATCAAATTAATATTAGTAATCAACTAATCACTAATCAATAATCAATAATATAACCATCCATGAACTGGTCAACCACACTAATAACCCTTAATCAAAGCTAAAGTTGCTGAAAATGTTGGTTCGAGTTTAGACAATCTTAAGCTGTGGATCTCAAAGAAATGAGGAGAGTTGAAATAGGGATGAAAAAACTCCTCGTCTATTGCTGGTTTCATGTTTTTGGGGCTGGTCTCTCTGATCCACATCATCCCATTGCTAGTTTCAGGTTTTGGGGGTGGTCTCTTTGATCCACATCATCCCATTGCTAGTTTCATGTTTTTGGGGCTGGGGGTGATTTCATTACCTCCTAGAGTTAGCCAGATGTTTGGAGAGGTATGCTAACTAGGGCTAATGTATGTTGAGATTGGTTCAAACGGAACCCCCTTTTATTAGGGGAGGTTGATGGGGGTAAATACAGTTATTCCATGAAAGCGTGTGATGCGAATCTTGATGCACTAGGTATCCATCACTTACATTTGTTTTATGGTTGATTTTTTTAATTGGAAGCCTTTGATTTTTCTTACCTTTTTTTTATTATTATTATTTTCTTGTCCACTTTTATTATTTGCTTTCAATTAGTTTAATTTTAAAAAGGTGTGCTCTAGCCTTTTTTTTTTTTTTTTTTAAAGCAAATTAAGTTTCTTTTAAAGCTTAGCTATTCTATGTTCTGTTGGTTGAATATTTTTTTTTGCAATTAACAAAAGAAACACTAAAAGAAATTTTTTTCTATTTTTTTAATGCAGGAAAATTTCCGACGGCTTTAGGCCGTCTCTATTTTTCTAAAAATTGAGCTTATAGATGGTCAATAACTCTCTAAATGTTTTGGTGAGGCATTAAATGCATCTAACAACGGTCACGAATAGTCCATTTTAAAGACGGTCTATCTATCTAAATTCAAAGATGGTCCATAACCATCTTTTTTTTTAAAGACGGTCTACAACCGTCTTTTTTATTTTTTTAACGACGGTATCAAGAGAACTTTTATGACACAGCAAAATACGACGGCCCATGCGATGGTTCAAAACCATCGGATATTGAGATTTGAGATGGTTTTTATCATTTTTTCACTATTTTTGCATAGTGACACTTGGCTTAAAACTAAGAAGCTTATTATAGACTACTAATGAAGTGAAATGTGTTAGTGAACATGTTTGTCAATCACGTGTGTTAGTTTGTTAGTAAGTCGGTTGAGCCCTTAGAAGCTGAAGACTGATGACACAAAGTCTTGGAACATCAATGTAACATTTCGAAAAAATCCGTACTAAGACCCGAGTACCACCTCAGGCAGAAATCGCTAAGGACCGAATCCTTTAGAAATTAAACAGAAATTAATTAAGTACTAAACTGAATTAATCAATAGATTAGCTTGAACTACTTTCTATATGATCTGTAAGACCTAAAACGAGTAGAACCGCTAACGCTACATTACCTAAAAATGTAGGATCAATCTCAAAACCCATTTGCTCTCAGGAGCATCACGAAACTCCGTATCGGACATGGACCACACGTCGAAAGTTCGATTACCGCGAAACTATATGGTTATGACCACCTTACTGGGCTTGACAACCATCTCGAAAATCAAGTCTTAATGGTATCCAAAAACGCACAACTTGAGCTTGGAGCGAAGTCTGTGAGAAACACAAATATCCTTAGAAAGTGACTCAAACTTAAGTGAATTGGGCCGTTCGCTTGCAGGCCAAATCTAAGGTTTTAGACCGTCAGATTCTGACCCGACTACACCCTCGGATCAGGGAAATTTCCCAACACAAGTCAATGTATTTGTGGCCCTGATCGAGTGTCTATGGCTGTTGAACTGAAACAGGTCCCCCGTGGTCAATTCGTAAATCTGATCGGACTAAAACTTAACTTGACCTAGATCCAACATTAGGAAATTTTCTCTGGATCGTATGCAGAAAATGGGCCTCCAGATGAGCTCCATTGGGCCGAAACGGCTGCTCTTTGGCTATAACCTAAGTATACCAAGGCCCTGGGGCCATTGAGACCAGTTTGGGCCTATATAAGGACCTTTACCCACCCCTCTCTCATTCTATACGAATTTCAAACCCTAGGAGAGAGAAGAGAGAAGAAAGAGAAGGAAAGAGAGGGAAAGTGAGAGAGAGAGTGAGGGATCATTGCTGGGATTCAATCCCACCGCTCCACGTGATAAATCATCCTTCCCGTATCGCTATTCCGGCGATTCCGATTCTGTTCTTAGGTAAGAAATCCTAACCCTAATCTATTTTAGGAATCCAAATAGAGAAAGTGATGAAATAGCTCACCTATTTCATGATTATAGGTTGCCGTTGTGCCGTAGACAAAGGCGTAATATTTGAACTGAGTTCGATACGTGTCTACCGGCGAAAGGTGTGGATTATAAACGTTTAGGTTATAGTTTTCAAGGCTTTCAATGTCAGTTAATGATTTATGACTGACTTGTTGCTATCACATGTGCTAAGATGCAATGTTTTCCGTATATTACAAATATATGTGTACTATGTTGATTTTAATGCATTCAATGTGTTTGTTGAAATGTTTGATTGAATATGGAATTATGATTTGTGCTTGTTATGATTGATGTTTGAGGATACATGATTATTGTACGCGTGGCAACTCCCTTGTGAAAGGATTTGCTATAATACCTGTTATAACTACTATATTACATGTATGTTGATATGTGTAGTTTAAGTGTTTGATAAAATGCCTGAATGAGAAAATACTTGCTGTAATGTATTTAATGAGGGTGTTGAGATAGGATTCTCAATTCCCTTATCTATAGTTACAGTTTCCTTCATGTAACCTACCTTACTACTATGTGCTTTATGAATGAATGCCTACGTATGTTAACATGCACTCTATGTGTTTGTTAAAATGCTTATAAAAGATTTATAGTTAGATTGGTTGTCACATGCTGTCTTTGACTATCACATATGAATGTTATGGTTTGGAGTGTGATTGGGGCTACGATGTAGTCCAGGCAATCGGTAATGGTTTACGATTGGTGGCCGAACTGTTTTAGCCATACAAGACACGTCCGATGAATCTGAGTCGTACGCTGTTTGTCGATAGTGGTTAGGCCATGCGGAGTACTTTTGCACTCTATGTTGATCAGTTCAACGTATGCTCGTACCAGTCGATCTTGTCAAGTAACTCGATTGGCCTAATGTATGAACGCTACTGCTTGAATTTAAGGTACCAATTTACCAGTAAAAAGCCTGTTTAACCTTGGTATCACGATCCGCCAAGACTCATGAGCCGAGCATGTTGGTATGGGACACCGTGGTCGAGCTGTCGGCCTACGTTAGGGTGATGAGCCTTCTCGTAGTGTCCAGTGAACAAACCAAACTCGTGAACCGAATACAGTGGTATGAGACACTGTATTTGAGTTGTCGGGCTACGATCAGGTGACGAGCCTTTCGTAGTGACCTCGAGTATACTTTAGGACTATGCTAAGGTGACAAGCCTTTCCGTAGTGACTTCGAGTATAAACTAGGCATGCGCTGAGGTGACAAGCCGCTCTGTAGCGACCTAGAACTGCTATCATATGAGATTAACTAGGATTAACGACCCTAGATGGATCATTGTTTGGGTAAATGATATAAAGGGAGGTGCCTTAGCTTCCTAAACCTGCTGTATGAATAAGTCTAATTAAGAACTTGGCTAATCACGTACATGCACCGTATTTGCATGTGCCTTTGGCATTGGAGTTGAGCATAGAGGAAGGGGTGCATGCCGCGATTGTGAGATGATGTTGCAGAGGGAGTGTAGGCGAGGGCATGCATCATTAACACATATCATCCTTGCATTAACCAGAGTACCTAGGAATGCTTATTGTATTGCTTTATCATTACTGCTTGACTGAATTGATAACATGTTAACCTTTGCCTTATAGCTCCACTGAGTTGATCACTCATTCCCACTCTAGGAAGGTGTTTTAAAATACCAACTAGACTCTGTTGTAGTTTCAGGTGATGATGAGACTTACGAGATAGAGCCTGTCTTCTATGATGACGAGGAGTTCTCTTACATGCAACTCTCTGGTGGGTCTATCTAGGCTTAGAGTTGCGTATCGGGGCTACAGGGATATGGATAGTTGAACATTACACTTAATCATTTTGTAAATTTTAGAATTATACATGTAATTATTTGACCTAGTGACATGTTGATACTCTGAGGACTTACTAGTTATATTCTCTATATACTTATCACAGTCTTCCGCTTGCGTAATTAAATTGTCTTCGGAGTATGATATGCCGATTTAGTGTAATCGCATTCATGTTTAGTGTGCTAATACATACAACATTTAATCATCATTATATATGTTGCATAAGTGATGCGTTGGAACTCGGGAGTTGTGCTCCTGCTCGACCCCCGATTTTCAGGGCATTACAAGTTAGTATCAGAGCATGATTTGGATTAAACTGAACCTGGATTAAGGTCACATGATGTACACTAACGTATTCTGACTTAGGAGGGTGTGATGAAACGTAAAAACAGTCATAGGATGCCCAGTTTTGCCAATCGAAGGAAGTGACCAAAATTGACTGTTGAAATTGAGCCGTAAGCCTCTGTGATCACATGAGATGGCCTTAAATCCTTTCCCAGACCGTCAATCAATAAGTTTAAATGAAGATTTGGTGCATTTCGCACTTAAAGAACCCGAAAGGAGTGAATATATGAGTGATGCGACCCGAAAACACCTCAAATGGACTCGGGGGCCCAAACGACACAGATCGAGGGGATCCGAGGTGGGTCCAGCGCACATCCGGTGTCCCGGGGGGGGGGGGGGGACGATGCCATCGCCGGTTCAAGGATGCATCCCCCGGGCCGGTCGAATCGATGAGTGTAAACAGCTGTGGGGCCCAAGAAATCATGTGGGACTCCTTATATTACCCCTATTTGCTTCTTTCCTTTCACTTCTACCCTTCCAAGCTTTCCGAATCTCTCTAAACCTCACATTCCTCTCTCAAATCTCCCTCCATTCTACTATCTTCTTCATTCTCTTCACTACATACTCTCTTTCCCTCATCCTTCTCAAAACCCTATCTTCTACTATTTCCATTTTCCCCATTTCTTACTTATTTGGGCATAAAGTCCATAGCTTTGTGTCTCATCTTTCAAAAAGCCTCCAAATCCACCTTCATTATAAGGTTATTTGGTTTTCATGGCTCTTTTTGAGCTTGTGGTTGCCATTTTCTCTCTCTCCACAATTCTTTCCCTTATAGGGAAGAAGAGAGCTCCTATGGATGAAGGTAGGCCTAGCCGCCCAACCCATCCAAGGAAGAGATCGGGCGCAGAGCCAAGTACGAGCACCGCACAAGAGCTGAGGACGAAGTGGGAGCTCGATCCCCAGGTTCCCATTGAGAGAGCTCTACAGCCTGACATTGCACATGGTAGATTTTAAGGCCGTAGGGTTTTCTTCGAAGTGCATGTGGATGAGAAGCTGTTTGGGCTTTATCTGCTGATGGATCGCCTGTCAGACGCCAGACGGGGCCCGTTTTTGAAGGCAAGTCACGTGGGACTGTGGACACTGTCCGAGCCCTCTACGCCCATATATGGGACCCATCGCTGGAGCCTCTGTAGTTCAAGATTCCCGTGGCAAGGTGGGAAGCAGTAGTCGATGTCGGTTTGATAGCTCGGATCATGGGGATACAGTGTGATGAGGTGCATGCTGATGAGAAGTATTTTAAGAGTGTGCGTGAAAGGGATCGCAGCACGCGATTCCTTTGTGGCCGCTTAGTCCACTGGAACCGCGACAACTGCCTCCCAGTGACCAAGATGACTCCTGATTTCTGCCTCCTCCACCACATATTCACATATAATGTATATCCTAGGTGGAGCAACCGCACCGAGTGCATGCGCTTGCTGGTAGACTTCTTGTACTGTGTTGGGCAGGGAGACAACTTGTGCCTGCTTACCTTCGTCCTACGGGAGATAGTCCTGACCACCCGTTCTACTAGGACAGCTATTTCACTTCCCTTTGGCCGACTCATATGCAAGCTTACTTGTGAGTTTGGTTACAGACTTAGCCCTGATGAGTTGGTGCCGATTCACTTTATAAATGACACTACACTCGCCAACATGAAGATTGGGCCGCGACTGCAACGTGATGGGTCTGAGGACGAGGAAGGCAGTGAAGAGGAAAGGAGTTAGGAAGAGGAAACTGATGGAGAAGAGGAAGAAAACGAGATAGAGGAAGAGGAAGAGCAGGAAGAGGAGGAAGAAGAGGCCTAAGACACCGATAAGGGCTCTCCTCCTAGTACACGTGCAAGCCATCCTGTAACGCCTCGAATTTTTGCCAACCTGGAGTTAGATGTCCTTAGGCAATGGATTGATCCTAACACCTTATTAACTTCTCCAAACTCAATCCCAAAGTCTAAAATCTCTTTTTAACCATTTCCTTCAAAAATCTCACCTTTCACCACGTTATTCTTTAAAATTTTCTAAGTACTTTCATATTGGACACAAATCTTAAAGTTTAGGTGATGAAGAACAATACTTAAACTAAAAATTACTATGAATAGTAAATAAATAAATAAAATGGGTTTTTAACCATTATCCATTTGGAATATCATGAAATAAGTAGGCTATTTGGATAGATCAGCTTCTCCTACCCCAAAATCATATATTGCACATCAAATAACTCATTCCGGTTTGCAAAATACTCCCATTTTAAATATCGGATGGCGAAACCACCCCCAAACAGGATAGCGGTGATGGCATTGCCGTGACGGCGAGGCCTCACCAGCCAGCGGGCCGAGCAGGCCACAGCAGGTCAGGCGGCCCATTTTCTGCCGTTTTCTATAGTCTTTCAGCTTGACTTCGAAAAGTCATATCTCCCTCAATATAATTTCGATTTAGGTAATTCAAAAGCCAGATTGAAGCTTAATATGTCTAGTTTCATATAAAAATAAGTGAAAAATATAATAAAAATTTAAATATATTTAAATATAGGTTGTGGTGACAACTGTCTGTTGGACAGCTGATGCTTCTAGAATTTTTAAAATTTTTCTACAATACAAAATATAATGAAATTTGGTAGAGATGAAGTAGACTTAATGAAGAACTATTAGAAAAATGATTAAAATAATATACTAACCAAAAATGCCAAAAAGGGGCATAAAACTGCCCTAGGACCTTATTCTATCATAATTAGGGTGGAATTTAATTGAGTACTAAACTAAATAATTGATGGATTTGGCTTGAATTGCTTTCTATATGAACTACAAGACCCGAAGCGAGTAGAATCGCTAACACTACATTGCCGAGAAATCTAGGATCCATCTCAAAACCCAGTTGCCCTCGGGAGCACACTGAAACTCCATATCGGACCTGGATCGCGCGTTGAAAGTCCGATTACCCTAACGCTATACGGTTATGACCGCCTTTCTAGACTTGACAACCATCTCAAAAAGCAAGTCTTAAAGGTATCCAGAAGCGTACAACTTGAGCCCAGAGCGAAGTGTGTGAGAAACGCGAATATCTTTAGGAAATGAACTGAACCTTAAGTAAATTGAGTCGTTTGCTTGCAGGCCAAATCTAAGGATTCAGATCATCAGAATTTGACCCAATTACACCCTCAGATCAGAAAAAATTTCCAACACAGCTCAGTGCACTTGTGGCCCTGATCGAGTACCGGTGACCGTTGAACTGAAACAGGTCCCCCGCGGCTGATCCACTGACCTGATCAGACCGAAAACTTAACTTGACCTAGATCCAATGTTAGGAAGCTTAAGTTCGACCGCCTGTAGAAAAAGGGGCCTCCAGATGTGCTCCGTTGGAGCGAAACAGATGCCCTTTGGCTATAACCTAGGTATACCATGGCCCTGGGGCCATTTGCATCAGTTCTGGGCCTATATAAAGCCCTTAAACCCACCTTTCTCTCTCCCATACGAATTTCTCCAAACCCTAGGAGAGAGAAGAGAGAAATGGAGAGAAAAGAGTGGAGATCGGAGGGAGATCCTTGGAGTTTGCTGCCGTCCTTCTGTTCTGCTACTCCACGCCTCGATTCACCCTCCCACATCGCTATACCGTCGATTTTAACTCCATTTTTGGATAAGAAATCCTAACCCTAATCTATCTTAGGGATTCAAATAGAGTAGATGGTGAAATAGCTAACCTATTTCATCCTATAGGTTGCCGTTGTGCCGTAGACAAAGACGTAGTGTTCAAACTGAGTTCGGTATGGGTTTATCGGCAAAAGGTGCAGACTATAAATGTTTAGGTTATAATTTTCAAGGCTTTCAATGTCAGTAATGGTTTATGATTGACTTGATTGCTGTCACATGTGCTTAGATATGATGTTTTCCATATATTACATATATATATATATATAAACTATGTTGAGTATAATGCATTCTATGTGTTTGTTGAAATGTCTGAACGACTATGGAAATATGATTTGTGCTTGTCATGCTTGTAAATTGAGAATATATGATCGTTGTATGAGTGACAGCTCCTTTGTGAAAGGATTTACCCTAATGTCTGTTGGAACTAGTATATTACACGTATGTGTAATATGTAGTCTAAGTGTTTGACAAAATGCCTGTATGAGTAATTGGTTGATGCTTTGTTTTTACGAGGGTTGTTGAGATATCATTCTTAACTACCTTAGCTATATGTGTACTTTTCTTCATGTAGCTTTACTTTCAAGTGCATGTTTGTGTAGCAAATGTATATGTAGAATATCATGTTATATGTGTTGAATAATATGCTCAAATGATATGTATGTTGGAATTGGTTGTTAAATGCCGTATGACTATCATGTATGCTTACTTTTTACATTTGACTGTGATTAGGACTACGACGTAGTCTAGGTAATCGGTAACAATTCCTGTTTGAGTGGCCGAGCTAGTCTCACCACAATTGATGCGTTCGGGGAATCCGAGTCGTACGATGATTGTCGACAGTGGTTAGCGCTTCATGTCAATTAATTCAGGATACGCTCATACCAATTGAACTTGTCAAGTAACCTGATTTGCCCACTGTGTGTTTACCATGTATAAACACTATTGCTTGAACCTAAGGTACCCCTTACTAATGTAAAGACCCGTCTCAACCATGCTACCATGATCTGCTGAGACTCATGAGCTGGGCATGGTGGTATGGGACACCGTAGTCGAGCTGTCAGCCTACGCTGGGGTAACGAGTCTCCCCGTAGTGACCAGTGAGTAACCCAAACTCGTGAGCCAAATACTTTGGTATGGGACACTGTATTCGAGTTATCGACCTCCATTGGTGAAGTCTGACTGTGGTCCCCAATCAGGTTGGTGACGAGCCTTCGAAAATAGACTGCCAGTTGGTAGGGCGTTAGTAGAGTGGCCTCGAGTATGAAATGGGCCTACCCCGACACAGCCTGGCTGTGGTCCCCAGTCGGGTTAGTGACGAGCCTTCGAAAATAGACTGCCAGTTGGTAGGGCGTTGGTGGTAGTGACTTGAACTTGCCTATCGTATGTGACTGCTAGGATTGACGACTCTAGATGGATCAATGTTTGGGTATATGATATAAAGGGAGGTACCTTAGCTTCCCAATCCTGCTGTATGGAAAGGCCTAAATAAGAATTCGGTAATCACGATCATACATACATTGCATGTGCTTTGGTGAGGAAGTGCATAGAGGAAGGGGTGCATACCGCAATCGTAAGATGTTGTCACAAGAGGGAGTGTAGGCGAGGGCATGCATCATTATCACATACCATCATTGCATTAATAAGATTACTTAGGACCTGATTGTTGTGTTGCTTTATCATTACTACTTGACTGAATTAATAATATGTTAACCTTTGCTTTATAGCTCCACTGAGTTGATCACTCACTCCTACGTTACGGGACGATGTTTTAAACACCAACTAGACCTTGTTTTAGTTTCAGATAATGACGATGCTTACGAAGCGGAGCCGGACTTTTATGATGATGAGGAGGGTTTCTCCTATATGCAGCTATCAGGCGAGTCTATGTAGACCATGTTCTGATCGACGAGGTTACAGGGATGCTGATTAGACACCATTACACTTGTTATTTTACACTTTTGAAACACCCA
Source organism: Magnolia sinica (assembly GCF_029962835.1). Taxonomy (NCBI): domain Eukaryota; kingdom Viridiplantae; phylum Streptophyta; class Magnoliopsida; order Magnoliales; family Magnoliaceae; genus Magnolia; species Magnolia sinica. Next base: position 33,570,351 of record NC_080581.1, read on the forward strand.
TGTATATTCATTTTGTTCATTTTTGGAGTATACATGTATATATTTAACCTGGTAACATGTTCACACTCTGGAGACTTACAACAGTTTATATATTTTATATATCTATCACGGTCTTCCGCTTGTATAATTTAACTGTCTCTGGGGTATGATATGCTGTTTTGGTATAATCCCATTCATGTTCAATGTACTAATATGGACAACATTCAATCATCATTACCTATGTTGCATAAGTGATGTGTTGGAACTCGGGAGCTGAGCTTCTGCTCGACTCCTGATTTGCAGGGCATTACACATCCTAATCGGGCTGCTTTTGAAACCCTCTTAGCTCAACTTGAGGAGGGCCAAGACGCCTTGTGACAGGAAGTCAAAGAGACTCGGGCCGAGGTAAGGCAAGAGCTTGAAGAGAACAAGGCCTTCATGAAGCAGAAATTTAGCAAGGTGTCTCGCACCTTGAAGGCTATCCTGTGTTGTCTACAGGATAAGGGTGCACCTCCTCCATCTCTAGATTCAGACGACTAGACACACGTGTAGTCGTCTTTTAGTTTGCTTTGTTACTTGTTTTCTTGTCTCTATGTACAATATTGATAGGCTTAGTAATGTGGTAGAGTGGTTGGCATGCTTTAGTGTCAGAAACCTTGATTAGATTAGCTGACATGCGTTTCCTGTCATGATTCATGTAAAACTATATCTTATGTATTGTGATAAATTTTTTTAAATGAAATGCATGCAGCTCCTTTGTTATGAAGTGTGTAGAATGCTTGATTAATTGAGTATTACTATGCTAAATCTTACACGGGTTGCACCCTATGTTGTATATAGAGAATGCCACTTACAAGCACGTGGAGTACGACACGTCTCACACTTGGCGACTTGATTGACGGGGCACCTCCCCTCAGCGATAGCCATATGGACCCCAGTTTGGGCCTGACCCACGAGACTATGCCGGATTCTCAGCCGGCCACTGGCCCCACTAATGGGCCGGCACCTTGCGCCACCTGTTGCACCACCGATTCCTGAGCAGAACTGCGCGTCTACCTCGACGCCGCATGTGCCTCAGTCGGCTCCTCCTGATAGGTTGGAGCAAATGATGCTCTTGATGCAGCAGTAACAACAGTAGCATCAACAGTTTTTGGCCACCATCGCAGGGGCCCTCGCCTAGAGCATGGGTGTGGTTCCACTTGCACCATTTATGTACCTTACTAGAAACGTGGGTGCTAACGGCTTATTTGAGCAATTCTAGCACTTTTGACCTCTTACTTTTGTGGGTACTCATAGACCCGAGGAGGCCGAGTATTGGCTCGACCGCATCTCTAAGATGCTGAAACCGCTGCACTGCATTGAGGCAGAGTAGGTGGAGTTGGTCACCTACATGTTTAAGAAGGAGGTCAGCCTCTGGTAGGACAGTGTCTTTCGGACTATTGCTGTTGGCTATGTATGGACGTGGGTGGCTTTTGAGATCTGCTTCCATGAGAAGTACTTCCCCCTCACATATTGTAATAAGAAGGAGAGTGATTTTCTTCACCTCCGTCAGGGAGGGATGACAGTAGCAGAGTACGAGAACAGGTTCACAGAGGTGGCCAGATATGCTCCCCAGATATTAGCAGACCAACCGATGCAAATACGGCGGTTTTCTGAGGGTCTACGACCCAATATACGCTTGAAGATGTGTTGCGCTAACATATCCAATTATACTAAGCTAGTGGGCATGTCTTTGCGAGCGGAACAGGATGGGGACAAATTATCCTACACTCGTGTGCCTATGGTTCCTAGGCCGCGATCAGATTTACCGAGCAGGCCGTTCCTCGGCAAGAGGCCCCGTGCAGACTCGCCTCCCAGGCTTGCGGCTCCACCAGTCCAGATGAGGTGAGCAGATTTGTGGTGCACATACTGCAAGAGGTCAGGCCATTCAGACACATATTGTTTCACCAGGATGAGGGACAACGGCTTCTCGCCGCCTTAGAGGATCGACCGCCAGCTTCCTCAAGCTATTGTAGCCCCACCTCTATGGTCAGCACTAGCACATTCATCTTTTTGGCCACCTGCACCTCGATTTAGGCCACCTCAGTGACCTATGGTACTGCAACCGAACTGTTCTCAGCAGGCGAGAGTACATGCACTTGCAGCTGAAGCATCTGATTCAGCAGCTATGGTGCCTTTAGCCTTCGAGGTCACTGCCCACATCCAAGGTACCCCCATATTTCTGTTAGTGGACACCGGGTCAACTATTTTGGTGATATCATGTTCTACAGTCAAGCGCTTAGGGCTGAATACGACCTCGATGGTTGGGGTGAGAGTTATAGCAGCACAAGGAACCTTTACAGATGCTACCAAGTTGTGTGAGGGTTGCTTGATAGATTTAGAGAGTAGGACGATATGCATTGACCCTGATTGTCACTACGATATACCATTTCGACATCATCCTTGGTATGGATTGACTTACTGAAATGAGGGCCAAGATCGACTACGAGACCCGACTGGTGACGGCGCACGGGCCTGAAAACACGACCTTCACCTTCCCCGTTTAGGTCAGTTGCCCCTTCTGAGTCCTTTGTTATGCTGCCCTATTAAAGGATCATGATGGTCCGACGCTTGGAAACACGACAGTAGTTCAGGATTTTGAGGACATCTTCAGAAAGATACCTGGATTGCCTCCTCAGCGCGAGATCGATTTTTTCATTGATCTAGTGCCCGATGCGATACCCATTTCATTACCGACGTATCGCATGCCTCCGTGTGAGATGGAGGAATTGAGGAAATAGATCGATGATCTGTTGGATGCAGGCTTTATACGGCCTAGCGTGTCTCCGTGGGGAGCACCTGTGTTGTTTGTGAAAAAGGATGGATCTCTGTGTTTGTATATTGATTATCGCAGGTTGAACCAAGTGACAGTGAAGAACAAGTATTCTTTGCCCAGGATAGATGATCTGTTTAATTAGTTGAAGGGGGTGCAGTATTTCTAAAAGATCGACTTACAGTTAGGGTATCACCAATTGCGCGTCAGGGATGAGGACGTACAGAAGACAACTTTCAGGACCAGTTTTGGGCACTACGAGTTCCTTGTGATGTCATTTAGACTCACAAATGCACTGGCCATGTTCATGGACTTGATGAACCGGGTGTTTCGGTCGTATCTATTCTGATTCGTCATCGTGTTTATAGACGACATCTTAATATACTCCAAGAGTCGGGAGGAGAACGAGGAACACCTGCAAGCAGTCTTTGACACGCTCAGGAAGAACCAATTGTTTGCGCAGTATAAGAAGTGCAACTTATGGAGAGAAGAAGTCAAGTTCCTGGGACATGTGGTGTCCAAGGAAGGGATAGTTGTGGACCTTGCTAAGGTGACCACAGTTCAGGACTGGGAGCAGCCCGGTTCGGTTACGGATGTGAGGAGCTTTCTGGGACTTGTTGGCTACTATCGCCAATTCATTAGAGACTTTTCTAAGATAGCCAGATCATTATCTTAGCTCACTTGGAAGGATCTTAAGTTTGCTTGAAATGAGATGGCAGAAGCATCTTTTTAGGAGCTGAAGGACAAGTTGATGTCTGCCCCTGTGCTAGTATTGTCAGAGCAAGGGGTCAAGTGTACCATCTACACCAATGCTTCTCGAGTTGGTTTGGGTTGTGTCCTGATGCAGAAAGACAGGGTGATTGCCTATGCCTCGTGACAGTTGAGGAAACACGAGGAAAACCACCCTACGCACGACCTAGAGTTAGCGACCATCATCTTTGCATTGAAGCTTTGGAGACATTACCTCTATGGAGAGGAGTTCGAACTCTTTTGCGACCATAAGAGCCTCAGATACATATTCATGCAGAGAGACTTGAATATGAGGCAGCAGCGATGGCTGGAAACCTTGAAGGACTTCAAGTTCGAGGTCTCCTACCATCCTGGTAAGGTTAACCTTATGCCAGACACGTTGAGCCGTAAGAAGATGATAACATTTGTGGCTCCGTTGATGATGGCAGAATGAGATTGGTAGAGTTTGTGCGAGACTTTGAGCAGAAACTTACGGTGGAGGAGCCATTCAAGAGCATCGTACATATTTGGGTTCAACCACTTATTGATGACCGAATCATTGTGGCTCAGAAGGAAGCTAAAGGGTTGGCAGAGTTGAAAAAGTGGGTTAGTGACAATGAAGACTCAGAATGGAGAGTTGGTATGGATGGGGTTTACGTTATCGTGGCCGCCTATGCGTCCCAAATCTTTATGACTTGAGGAAGGAAGTTCTTGAGGCTGCTCACAATTCGAGGATGACAACGCATCCTGGCAGTACGAAGATGTACCGATACATGAAGAGGTCATACTGGTGGGACAACATGAAGGCCCACATAGCAGATTATGTGTCTCGTTGTCTCACATGCCAGTAGGTCAAGATAGAGCATCGCCGATCTCCTAGACTGCTTCAGCCCATGCCTATAGCTGAATTGAAATGGGATTTCATTTTCATGGATTTTATCTCAGGGCTACCGAAGACAAGGAAGGGACATGACTCCATATGGGTGATTGTGGACCAAAGATGTTCCGAGATATGAAGAAGTCGTACTGGTGGGACAACATGAAGGCCCACATAGCAGATTATGTGTCCCGTTGTCTCATGTGCCAGCAGGTCAAGGCAGAGCATCGCCGACCTCCTAGATTGCTTCCGCCCATGCCCATAGCTGAATGAAAATGGGATTTCATTTCCATGAATTTTATCTCAGGGCTACCGAAGACGAGGAAGGGACATGACTCCATATGGGTGATTGTGGACCGGTTGACGAAATCGGCTCATTTTCTTTCTATTAGAGTTTCAAACTCAGCTGACAATTTGGTCAGGCTGTACATCAAGGAGATAGTATGTCTACATTCCTATGGAGATCATGTCGGACCGAGACATGCGATTCACATCTATCTTCTGGACTCGTATCCATGAAGCAACGAGTGTAAAATTGAAGTTTAGTACCACATTCCACCGACAGACGAATGGGCAGATGGAACGGGTGAATCAGGTGTTGGAAGATATGCTGCGAGCTTTTGTGCTTGATTTCAAGGACAATTGGGATGACTGTCTTTCTTATGCCGAGTTCGCTTATAACAACAGTTTTTAGGCGAGTATTAGCATGGCTCCCTATGAGGCCTTGTATGGGTGCCCCTGTTGAGCACCGCATTGCTGGGCAGAGGTTGGTGAGAAAAGCCTGATTGGCCCAGTGTTAGTTCAGGCGACTTTAGATAAGATCGACATTATCAAGCGTCGACTTCTTGCAGCACAGTGCAGACAGAAGAGCTACGTCGATACGAGGCGGCGATCGCTAGAGTTTGAGGTTAGGGACCATGTGTTCCTGAAAGTTTCCCCCATGAAGGGAGTCCTTTAGTTTGGCAAGAAGGGGAAACTCATGCCGAGATTCATTGGTCCATTCCAGATACTAGACCGAGTGGGTGTGGTAGCTTACCGTCTTACTTTGCCCACACCGCTCGTATGTGTGCACAACGTATGTCGTGTGTCGATGTTGAAGAAATACATTCATGATCCTTCCCACATTATCAAATGGGAGCAGGTGCAGTTGAGTGAAGATGCTACTTATGTACTGCAATCGATGCATATACTAGATAGGAAGGAACAGGTGCTGCGCAGTAAAGTGATTCCGCTCGTAAAGGTTCTATGGACACACGACATTAAGAAAGAGGCTACTTGGGAAACCGAAGCCGAGGTTCACAAGAGCTACCCTCAGATTCTCGAGGAGTACAAAAATGTACTAATTTCGAGGATGAAATTTTTTCTTAAGGGGGTTAGATTGTAACGTCTTGGAAAAATCCGTAATAAGACCCGAGTACTACCTTCGGCAGAAATCGCTAAGGACCGAATCCTTTAGAAATTAGACGAAAATTAATTAAGTACTAAACTGAATTAATCGGTAGATTAGCTTGAACCACTTTTTATATGATCTGTAAGACCCAAAACGAGTAGAACCGCTAATGCTACATTACCTAAAAATGTAGGATTAATCTCAAAACCCAGTTGCTCTCGAGAGCATCATAAAACTCTGTATCGGACCTGGACCGCATGTTGAAAGTCTGATTACCGTGAAACTATATGGTTATGACCATCTTACTGGGCTTGACAATTATCTCGGAAATCAAGTCCTAATGGTATGTAGAAATGTACAACTTGAGCTCGGAGCGAAGTGTGTGAGAAACGCGAATATTCTTAGAAAGTGAACTCAAACTTAAGTGAATTAGGCTGTTTTCTTACAGGCCAAATCTAAGGTTTCAGACCGTTAGATTTTGACCCTATTACACCCTCGGATTAGGGAAAGTTCCCAAAACAGGTTAATGTACTTGTGGCCCTGATCGAGTGTCGATGGCCGTTGAACTGAAACAGGTCCTCCACGGTCAATCCATAAATCTGATCAAACCGAAAACTTAACTTGACCTAGATCCAATGTCAGAAAATTTTCTCTGGATCGTATGCAAAAAATGGGCCTCCAGATGAGCTCTGTTGGATCGAAATGGTTGTTCTTTGGCTATAACCTAAGTATACCATGGCCCTAGGGCCATTGAGACTAGTTCTGGGCCTATATAAGGACCTTTACCCACCCCTCTCTCATTCCATACGAATTTCAAACCCTAGGAGAGAGAAGAGAGAAGAAAGAGAAGGAAAGAGAGAGAAAGTGAGAGAGAGAGTGAGGGATCGTTGGTGGGATTCAATCCCACCGCTCCACGTGCCGAATTATCCTTCCCGTATCGCTATTCTGGTGATTCCAATTCCGTTCTTGGGTAAGAAATCCTAACCCTAATCTGTTTTAGGGATCCAACTAGAGAAAGTGATGAAATAGCTAACCTATTTCATGACTATAGGTTGCCGTTGTGCCGTAGACAAAGGCGTAGTGTTCGAACTGAGTTCGATACGTGTCTACTGGTGAAAGATGTGGACTATAAATGTTTAGGTTATGGTTTTCAATGCTTTCAATGTCAGTTAATGATTTATGACTAACTTGATTGCTATCACATGTGCTTAGATACGATGTTTTCCGTATATTACAAATATATGTGTACTATGTTGATTGTAATGCATTCTATGTGTTTGTTGAAATGTTTGATTGAATATGGAATTATGATTTATGCTTGTTATTATTGCTGTTTGAGGATACATGATTGTTGTACATGTGGCAACTCCCTTGTGAAAGGATTTGATTTTAATACCTGTTATAACTACCATATTACATGTATGTTGATATGTGCAGTTTAAGTGTTTGATAAAATGCCTGAACGAGAAAATGCTTGCAGTAATGTATTTAATGAGGGTGTTGAGATAGGATTCTCAATTCCCTTATCTATAGTTACAGTTTCCTTCATGTAACCTACCTCACTATTATGTGCTTTATGAATGAATGCCTACGTATGTTAACATGCACTCTATGTGTTTGTTAAAATGCTTATATGAGATTTATATTTAGATTGGTTGTCACATGTTGTCTTTGACTATCACATGTGAATGTTATGATTTGGAGTGTGATTGGGGCTACGATGTAGTCCAGGCAATCGGTAATGGTTTACGATTGGTGGCCAAACTGTTTTAGCCACACAAGACACTTCTGACAAATCTGAGTCGTACACTGTTTGTCGATAGTGGTTAGGCCACGCAGAGTGGTTACGCACTCCATGTTCATCAGTTCAACGTACGCTCATACTAGTCGATCTTGTCAAGTAACCCGATTGGCCTAATGTATGTTCACCATGTATGGATGCTACTGCTTGAATCTAAGGTACCAACTTACCAGTGAAAAGCTCGTTTAACCTTAGTACCACGGTCTGCTAAGACTCATGAGTTGGACATGGTGGTATGGGACACCGTGGTCGACCTGTCGGCTTATGATGGGGTGACGAGCCTCCCCGTACAGTCTAGTGAGCAAACCAAACTCGTGAACCGAATACGGTTGTATGGGACACTGTATTCGAGCTATCGGCCTACGATTAGGTGGTGAGCCTCTCGTAGTGACCTCGAGTATACTCTAGGACTACGCTAAGGTGACGAGCCTTTCTATAGTGACTTCGAGTATAAACTAAGCATGCGCTGAGGTGACGAGCTGCTCCGTAGCGACCTAGAACTGCTATCGTATGAGATTAGCTAGGATTGACGACCCTAGATGGATCATTATTTGGGTAAATGATATAAAGGGAGGTGCCTTAGCTTCCCAAACCTGCTGTATGAATAAGTCTAATTATGAACTTTGCTAATCACGTACATGCATCGCATTTGCATGTGCCTTTAGCGTTAGAGTTGAGCACAGAGGAAGGGGTGCATGCCGCAATCGTGGGATGATGTCACAAAGGGAGTGTAGGCGAGGGCATGCATCAGTAACACATATCATCCTTGCATTAACCAGAGTACCTAGGAATGCTTATTGTATTGCTTTATCATTACTGCTTGATTAAATTAATAACATGTTAACCTTTACCTTATAGCTCCATTGAGTTAATCACTCACACCCACTCTGGGATGGTGTTTTAAAACACCAACTAGACTCTGTTGTAGTTTCAGGTGATGACGAGGCTTACGAGATGAAGCCTGTCTTCTATGATGACGAGGAGGAGTTCTCCTACATGCAACTCTCTGGCAGGTCTATGTAGGCCTGGAGTTGCGTATCGGGGCTACAGGGATATGGATAGTTGAACATTACACTTAATCATTTTGTAAATTTTAGAATTATACATGTAATTATTTGACCTGGCGACATGTTGATACTCTAGGGACTTACTACTCATATGCTCTATATACTTATCACAGTCTTCTGCTTGTGTAATCAAATTGTCTCCGGAGTATGATATGCCGATTTAGTGTAATCCCATTCATGTTTAATGTGCTAATACAGATAACATTTAATCATCATTATCTATGTTGCATAAGTGATGCATTGGAACTCGAAAGTTGGGCTTCTGCTCGATCCCCAATTTTCAGGGCATTACAATGAAGGAAGAAATATGTTAATTGATGTGCCTTGGTGACCCTAATCTTTGGTCCCTTTAGTTCCAAAACAAAACATTTTAGATGATTTGTTTTATATAGGTAAATCTTTAGTCTTCAAGTTTGTGTCAGCTAGATCATTTGTAAAGTGCGTTGATAAAATGAAAATCAAAATGCACAAGTTCGATTGATCTTTGATCAATCTAGCGAACCTTTAATCGGTCTTGATCAATCGAAGGCCATTCAATCGATCGATCGAAAGTGTGCAAAAATGTTCAACAACATTTTAATCCTAAATTGAACTTAAGTTTGATTGATCGATACTAGCCGTTATATATCTGTTGGAGCTTTTTCTCTATATATTTTGCATTTGGATCTTTGAGCATTGATGGATTTTGATGAATTAGAAGCCTTAATGTATTCCATTCTTTACCATACCTTCTAAGCTCTATCCCAATGAGATTTATGTTACCTTAGTGATTTTTCACTCTGATGAGTATTTCAAGCTCTATTGCAAGAAGAACATGATCTCAAGTCTTTTTTAGAGTTTAGACATCAATCCCATAGGTAAATCCTAATGTTTATAAACCTCTAAAGTATCCATCCAAGTGAACCCCCAATTGGAACAAAGTATCCCATAGTTGTAAAAGATTCAACATCTCTTCTATTACTTTGGTACTCTCATTGGAGCATAAAGTGGAAGGTAGCCAATTCAAGCAAAATAAGACTGACTTCAAAGATCGGAGGAACACAAAAGAAGTCGATTCAAGATTGAAGAAGCTCTTAAGCAAGGCACTACAAAGGGGCTCAATCCAACAAGGTTGTCATTTTATAGTCACATACTCTTTACTTGTATATGATTGACTAGATCTAGGCCTTATGTATGCCTTCAACGGGAGTGTACCTATGTTAAATCCTTGTGTAGGTCTCAAATGTGAGTGTACGTTTGTCAAGTCCTTGTGTAGACCTCCGACAGTAGTGTACATGTGTAGGTCTCCATGGAAGCCTCCAGTAGGAGTGTATGCTTGTAAAGGTTAGAAGTAAACTTATTGAAAACCTTCGAGAGAGTGAAATCTGGTAGACTCGAGTAGAGTGCGTCTGCCGGGAGTGAAGTGGGCAAGTAGCCAAACCACTATATATCATTGTGTTTACGATTGTGATTTGTGTATATTTCTATTCGTGCTTATGAGTTTAATTGGTTGAATTATATGAATGCTTGAATGGATTGTGTGTTAGGCATCTAATTGATTGTACATGCACACACAAGATATTTATCTCGTACATAGCCTCGTGACTCAATTTTTTATATCATTTGTAGTCTATTCAATTGGACCCACCTAGCTTGAAAGCCTAAGTGTTAATAGTTTTTAAGTGACATAAATTTTAAGTGGTCCTGTTCACCTAACCCCCCCCCCTCCCCCCAAGGATTTAGCCATAATTCTAAGCTGCAGAAACTTTCACATAGCGTGGTGTCGTGTTAGACAATCGACGCAATTTTAAAATGCATATGCCTACTCATGCATCATACAAAAGCAGAGTTAGGCAAGGTAGCTTGACAGCAGGTCATGCAAGGAAAGCAGTTGTAACACCTCCATAATATGAAGTAAGGCAACATTGCATAAACCAAGGATATCAAGGGTAATAACGAGGAAGTTTAATACAAGTAAATGGAAGTAAAACAAGGGAATTCAAACAATTAAAAGAAAGCAAAATGAAATCCCACAGTAGGGAATTATTATTACAATTCAAACAAAATACAAAGTCTGAAGCATGAAAGCAAGTAAATCCTAAAATATCGGTTGAGCTCCAACGGCATAGAGGTCCCCCTCACCAAACTCCACCTCAGTCATCCTTAGGATCCCGTCATAGGGGTCTCCACCTATCTTCAAATCTGCATCTATTTGGTGCAACTGCATGATTGGATGAGTGAAAACTTAGTGGGAACTTCCCTCAAAGATTCAAGCATATCAAATCATTCCAATGTAGATTAAACCAGCATTTTCATTTCACAAGACAACAATATCATAATGAAGGCCAAGTCATATGAATACATGCATGAATGTATGAATGTATGCTCAAGTCACAGATTTGGGGATGCACATCCAACTGTCAAAAGAAAAGATCGCTCGTGGTAGATTAATTACCTGGAAAAGGCCATGTCAAAAGAAAAGACCGCCTACGGTAGATTAAATACCTGGAAAAGGCCATGTAGGTGAGTGCGCCCAAGGATGTCTGACCTCCTGGAAAAATACTCAGGATACGCCCGAGGAGGTCCTAAAATCCTGGAAAAGCCTCATGTAAAGAGAGCGGCCCATAGTGGTACGAATGCATGTAATCTAGGGTTTAACTAAAGTATTGAAACTCTTAGTAACTTAACAGAACGTGACTTATATTGAGCACCCGGTAAAGCTCAAATGTCATGCATGGATGTTATGCACCATGATACCCATGTACATTCCTCAGGATTGACAAGATTGCTCTCATAAACATCATCATAGCTTGAGGTCTTTTAATAAGATATCAAACATCCAAACATGAGCTAATCATAAATCCTTTTTAATTTCTCTAGGTCCAAATGAGGGCCCATAAATGTGACATGTCAACTATGATTAATTGTTGACAAGGTCAGGCTACGTTTCTTACAGAAAATAACTTTTCATACATAATCTTCATTGTACAATTTGTAAGATAGAATGAACTGAAACTTCATAACTCTTGTCATTACTAATTGAAATATGCATATAATCAAGCAAATACTAATATGACATAGGGAATACAAAACTAAATTCTATCCACCTAGTTATTGAATTTAAGTTTTGAGAAATAGGGAATAAAGTATTTCCTGATGCTCATCAATACAACATAGGAATGAATTCATGTTTTTCTTGTTCCTAAGGTACGTATGGTAGAAATAAATCTAAAATCAGAATATTAAATATTATATATAACACTAATAGATTTAGATTCTCAAGGCTCATAAAAAATGGAGTATAAATAGCATGGAGGAGTCTACATTCCCATAATCTACAATTTATTCATAAAGACAATTTATCTAAATAAAAGATCAATGGACGTAGAAGGCCAAGAGGGATTCCTTCAACAAGGTCACATATAAATCTCAATGGAGTGATATCATTTAAATTGTTTAAGAGTTACCTTCTACCTTCATTAAAAGGGACATCCATATGTTAGAGCCAACTAATATTGAAAGTTAAGGACAATGGAGGCAAATCTTCACTATGCAATTTATAGCTAAATTTGCATGGAAATTCCTACTTCACATCATGACTAGTAGAAGAGTACCTATAGACAAACAATCATAAATGTTGCATGGAAATCATAAGGCAACATTACATACATATGGTCATAGAACTTGGGCAATAGGGATTAAAAAGAATTACTTCATAAATATCAACACAAATGAAATTAATGCTTCTAATTCTCTAAAATTCTTTGCATTTGAAGTTTAAGCTAATATGGAAATATATGAATGAAAGAAGCAATAGGGGATGTTCCTCACCTTATGAATTTGAACTTGCATGGATTTAAGCCTTGCTTGACCAAGGAACTAAATGTGGAACATTTGGGAAAGGTCCAACTGAGTCAACTCGATTTAACTAGGCAACCCACAACTCTCTCACCCTCTCTTTCTTTTTCTTTCCTTCCCTTTTTCTACTCCCTTCCTTCCCTGTAATGTCTCGAAAAAAATCCATACGAAGACCCGAGTACCACTTCAGGTAGATATCACAAAGGACCAAATCCTTTAACAATTAGACGAGAATTAACTAAGTGTTAAACTAGGTTACCTATGAAATTAGTACTAATCACTTTAAATACGATCTATAAGACCCAAACAAGTAAAACCGTTAACGCTACATTACCTTAAAACTTAGGATCCATCTCAAAACCCAGTTGCTCTTGGGAGCACTTTGAAACTCCGTATCACACCTGGACCGTGCGTCGAAAGTCCGATTACCCTAAAACTATACGGTTATGACTGCTTTGTTGGACTTGACTACCACCTCAAAAATCAAGTCCAGATAGTATCCTGAAATACACAACTTGAGCCCGGAGCGGAGTGTGTGAGAAACGTGAATATCTTTAGGAAATGAACTGAAACTTAAGTGAATTGAGTCATTCACTTGCAGGCCAAATCTGAGGTTTTAGACCGTTAGAATCTGACCCAATTATACCCTCGGATCAGGAAAAATTTCTAACACATGTCAGTGTACTTGTGGCCCTGATTGAATACTGGTGATCGTTGAACTGAAACTGGTCCTCCACGGTCGATCTGTAAATCTGATTGGATCAAAAACTTAACCTAACCTAGATCTAATGTCAGGAAGCTTAAGTTCGATCGCATGTGGAAAAGGGGCCTCCAGAATAGCTCCATTGGACCGAAACAACCAACTTTTGGTTATAACCTAAGTATACCATGGCCCTAGGGCCATTTCCATCAGTTTTAGGCCTATATAAGCACCTTAAACCCTCTCTCTCTCATTCCATACGAATTTACAACCCTAAGAGAGAGGAGAGAGAAAAGAGAAGAAGAAAGTGAGGAGAAGAGAGAGAGTGTTGGAGTTTATTCCTGGGATTCTTCCCGGCCACTCCACGCGCTTAACCATCGCTACCGTGTCGCTATATCGATGATCCTGTTTCTGTTATTGGGTAAGAAAACCTAACCCTAATCTGTTTTAGGGTTTTAAATAGTGTAAGTGTTGAAATAGCTAACCTATTTTATGCTATAGTTGGCCGTCGTGCTGTAGACGAAGACTTGACATACAAACTGAGTTCGATACGTGTCTACCGGCGTAAGGTGCGGACTATAAATGTTTAGGTTATGGTTTTCAAGGCTTTCAATGTTAGTCAATGATTTGTGACTGACTTGAGTGCTATAACATATGCGTAGTTAGGATGTTTCAACATATTACATATATATGTAGGTTATGCTATTTCAAATGCATTCTAAGTGTTTGTTAAAATGTTTGAATGAATATGGAATTATGATTTATGCTTACTATGATTATTGATGGCTAATACATGATCGTTGTGTGTGTGGAAACTCCTATGTAGGAGGATTTGCTATAATATATGTTTTAACTGATTTATTACATGTATGTAATATGTGTAGACTAGGTGTTTGATAAAAGGCTTGAATAAGAAAATGCTGGTTTAAATGTATGTAATGAGGGTGTTGAGATAGGATTCTCAATCCCCTTATCTATGATTACAGTTTCTTTATGTAACCTACCTTACTACTATGTGATTGATGGATGAACTGCCTATGTATTGTAACATGTGTAGTATGTGTTATGTTGAAATGCTCAGATAAGATTTATATTTAGATTTGGTTGTCACATGCTAGCTTTGGTTGTTACACGTGAATGTTAATGTTTGAAGTGTGATTGGGGCTACAATGTAGCCCAGGCAATCGGTAACGGTTTACGATCGGTGGCCGAATTGTTTCAGCCATGGCGGACACGTTCGACAAATCCGAGTCGTACGTCGTTTGACGACAGTGGTTAGGCCACGCGGAATTCTTATGCATTTCATGTCGATTAAGTTGATGTACGCTCGTACTAGTAATGCTTGTCAAGTAACTCAATTGGTCCGATGTATGTTCACCATGTATGGACGGTACTGCTTGAATCTAAGGTACCAAACTCACCAGTGGAAAGCCTGTTTAACCTTAATACCTTGATCCGCTAAGACTCATGAGCCAGGCATGGTGGTATGGGACACCGTGGTCGAGCTGTTGGCCTATGCTGGGGCGACGAGCCTCTCCATAGTGTCCAGTGAGCAAACCAACTCGTGAGCCGAATACGGTAGTATAAGACACTGTATTCAAGCTGTCGGCCTATGACTAGGTGACAAGCCATTCATAGTGACCTCGAGCATACTCTGAGACTACGCTGAGGCGACGAGCCTTTCTGTATCAACTAGAGTATAAGATAGGCCTGCATTGAGGTGACGAGCCCTTTGTAGCGACCTGAAACCGCGACATTGTATGAGACTAGCTAGGACTGATGACCCTGGAATGGATCATTGTTTGGGAAATGATATAAGGGAGATACCTTAGCTTCCCAATCCTGCTGTATGAAAAGGTCTAATAAGAACTCGGTAATCACGCTCATGTACCACATTGCATGTGCCTTTGGCATTGGTGTTGAGCATAGAGGAAGGGGTGCATGCCGTGACCGTAAGAGGAAGATCACAGAGGGAGTGTAGGCGAGGGCGTGCATCATTAAGACATATCATTTTTGCATTAACCAGAGTACTTAGGGATGCTTGATTGTATTGCTTTATCATTACTGATTGATTGAATTGATAACATGTTAACCTTTGCCTTATAGCTCCACTGAGTTGATCACTTACTCCCACATTCTGGGACTGTGTTTTAAACACCGACTAGACTCTGTCTTAATTGCAGGTGTTGGCAATTCTTATGAGGCAGAACCAGACTATTACGACGATGAGGAGGAATTCTCCTACATGCAGTTATCAGGCGGGTCTATATAGACCGTGCTCTGATCGACGGGGCTTTCAGGGATGCTGACTAGATATCATTACACTCGTTATGATTATATTTTGGAGCACACATGTATATTCATTTTATACATTTTGGGAGTATACATGTATATGTTTAACATGGTAACATGTTCACACTTTGGAGACTACAACAGTTATATATATCTTATACATCTATCACAGTCTTCCGCTTGCATAATTTAATTGTCTCTGGAGTATGATATGCTATTTTGGTATAATCCCATTCATGTTTAAGGTACTAATATAGACAACATTTAATCTTCATTATCTATGTTGCATAAGTGATACGTTGGACTCGGGAGTTGGGCTCCTGCTCGACCCCCGATTTTCAGGGCATTACATTCCCTTTCTCGAGTTCTTTATCTCTCCTTGTCGAAATGTCCAACAGTCAGCCAGACTCAGCCAAACTCAACTTGACTCACCCGACAACTCGGTGAGTCGACTCAGTCCGACTACCCCACCCCCTACCATTTCATTTCTCTCCCTTCTTCTTCTTCTTCTTCTTCTTCTCCTCTCCCTTTCTTCTCTCTTTCCCTTTCTTCCTTTCCACCTCTTGCTTCCCTATTGCAAATGTCCAGCAACTGGACTCGACTTTGAATCTCCCCAAACTCGGCAGATTCGAGCCGAGTCTTGGTGCGGCATGGCAACAACAGATCATATCCCACGCCCCTACTCCTTTCTCTCTTTCCTTTCTTCTTCTCCTGCTTCTTCTCTCCTTCCTTTCTTCTTTTGGCTCATTCTTCTTGCATCCAGACGGAGCCTGGCTCTGCTACGACTCGGCCATGACTCGAACGGTGGGTGTGACACAACTCAGAGCCGATCCATGCTCTCTCTCTCTCTCTCTGATTTTTAGGGCCGGCTACCCAAATAGAAAGAGGGCTTTATAACTCTTAAAAGCCTTTCTAAAACTTTCAGATGTAACTAATCTGGGATTAACTATAGAGTTAGGACACTGGTTTGAGTTGATCTAATCAAATCCTATTTGTCTGCTAATAATGTAATGCAATGAATATGTTTTTGATGGCCTGGCCTACCAAGTGAAGGTCTCAGATTGTGAAATAAGGCCCATTACACAATGGTGGGTTTTTACGGTTAGGCAGAGGAGATGAGGTGGCCGCTCATGGTAAATTCTCCTCCACGGCCATAACCTATGATCCAATGCTTCTGAACGGACTGGATGTGTCCGCTGATTGTTGTGGGGTCCACATTTTGGGTGGTCATTAACTTCCCTAATGGTTCGAGTGCAATAAGCGGCGGTGGTGAAGTCTCTTGGCAAAAGAACGAGATGAGCGCCCTAAAATGAAAGGTTTGGATTTTCTTAGTGTGTGGTTAGGGTGGGAGGATTTCCTGCACATGGATCGCCAGCTCATTGGCAGTGAAATGAGATTTTTATTTTTAGAAATCTCATGCGCACAAAGCCCTGCTTGCAGATGGAGTTGTTCACAGGTGTGCCTGAAAC
Source organism: Magnolia sinica (assembly GCF_029962835.1). Lineage (NCBI taxonomy): Eukaryota > Viridiplantae > Streptophyta > Magnoliopsida > Magnoliales > Magnoliaceae > Magnolia > Magnolia sinica. The sequence continues at coordinate 33,587,304 of NC_080581.1, forward strand.
TCCTGTGGAAACGCCTATAGTCCTGGTAGGATTGGTCCGTTGATCAAGATGGATGGTCTGATCATTGATTGGGATGCAATCAGTGGGCCCATTTTTAAAATCTCTGTTAGCGGGAAGACGAAGATGAGAAATTCCCTTATTTTTTGTTTGGGAAATTGACCGTACTCACCTCGAAGTTTGGGCAAATTACCTTGAACTCTACGACACTCCATATATTCCCTAAAGGGCCTTCTGACAGCTTTTGGACTTTCTTTCGGATGAAAATGCCCCTGACCTTGGTTTAGGACTTGCACAGTCCTGGCGTGAAGTAGAAGTCACCCGTTGTTGCAACCCCCAAGAAACGGACGGATCGGTTACTCCCTGGGACACTGACCAATGGTTGGTGCTCAGCTCTCTATGGGCCCCACCACCATGTACGTGTTTCATCCATGCTGTCCATATATTTCTACAGATCATTTTATGGTAGGAGACCAAAAATGAGCATAATCCAATCATGGTAGGCCCTAGGAGGATTTTAATGGTGGATATCCAATAATTATAATTTCCCTGTAGTGTGGTCCACTGGAGAGTTGTATCACTCTCATTTTTCGGTTCAAGCCATAAAGTGATATTTTAAACTGGATGAACGACATGGACAAAGCACATACATCATGTTGGGGCCCATAGACCACCGATCACTTGCACCACGAGCTTCGGAAGGGGCAAATGTTGCACTTATGTACATTTGAAAGACCCTCTCCTTCCTCTTCTTTTGTTTTCCTAGAGAAGCCAAGATCCAGGGACCAACAACAAGAGAGTGACGTTGTTTCTCCTTGTCGTTTCACTTGTCTAACAGCCTCTTCCACTATGAGGCTTGTATTTTATTTTGTTTCAATTGTAGGTAGACATTTGCCAAGGTAAAAGAAGAATAGAGTCGAGAAGCTGTGGGTTTCGGTTGTCATGTGAAAGGGAGTGTAACGTAGGGCACACCTTGATCAAACCTCCACCATTGGATGGTAGACAGTCACGGCATCATGTTTGTGACAGTATTTGGATCGTGGCTACCACTTGTCACGACCGCGGCTGTGATGTTATATGGATCGTGCTCGTCAGGGATATGGCACTGGATACAACTACGATCTGGTGTTCTTCATTACCACGATCCAATGTGTATGAGAACCACGATCTAGTGTGCTTCATTACCATAAGATTACGACCTAGTGTGCTTCATTACCATAAGATTACGAAGACTGCGTCGGTTGAATTCGATTTGATAATTAAAGTTGTGTACGATGATGTAACTTGGAAGTCCGAAAGACACAATGTGTTGCGATTTCAGCGGATGAGTTGCAAGTCACCACACACGGGGAATAACCGATGTAGTGAATCTAAGAAAAATGAAGTCTACGTGCAGCCAGTTTATACAGTGCTTGAGAAGACACAAAGGGACATTTCAGCCGTAGTGAATGTTTTATGTGAGAATATGAAGCCTCAAGAAACTAGAAGATCTAATGGGAGAACCAAAAATGTTTTTATTACATCCCAGTGAGAAGATAGGCCAACACCCAGATGTTGGAGATGCAAACGAATAGGTGACAACCGGCGTTGATGCACTTTTGTCCCTGCTGGCCGAGGAGGAGGTGGAGGCTAATGATGACTTATTATTTTTATTGCTTGTGATAAGGTAATGTGAATTGTAATATACTTATTGACTCATGAACTTTGCTGCATGTTAACCACTTTCCAATGTGGATGCTAACCACTATCCATTGTGCATTTGAACCATGACTTATATAGGAAAACGTGAACTTAACAATGGGTCGTGGTTGTCATGACAAAAAGGATCGTGATTGAAATGTTATATGGGTCGTGTTTCTCATTAGGGTCATGGTTGTCAACGTCGGATCAACAAGGACGACAACTATGATCCATTACATTGTGACCACGACCTATTTAACATTACAGCCATGACCCATATCAACTACGACCAATGATTAATGTATACCACAACCCATATAACACGACAACAACGACCCACATATCATTCAGGGTACATGTATCATGACAACCATGACCTATACAACCTCACAACCTTGACCCATATACAATGATAGTGGGGACCCATGTATCATGACAAACACGACCCAATGTGGACGATAATCAAGTGCCTTTATGCATATGAACCACGAACCCAAAGATCAGAATAACGTACATAACATAGGTCGTAGTTTTCGTGATATATGGATCGTGGTTGTCATGCTAATCGGTCGTGCTTTACTCAGTGTCATGGTTGTCAACATCGATCCGGTACGGATGATAACCATGATCCATTACAAATATGACAACCACGACGCATGTGAATCATCAACCATGTTCCATGCAACACGATAACCACGACCCGTATAACATGACATACAGGATCCATATTTCATGACAATCACGACCTATACAAGATTACAACCACGATCATATTCCAGGCTGATGTGAAATGGCCTATTCTGGCTTCCAGGCAAACGAACTCGATATATTGTAAAATGACAACAGCGAACCATACAACACGACAACCTCAATCCATAATATGTGAAAACTACGATCCACATGACATGACAACAATGATTCACATAATACGACAACAACGATCCATAAAATATGAAAACCATGACCCATAGAAACCGACACCATGACCCATGTAACTTTGACAACCACGATCCATATATCATAACAACCACAATCCATTTTACATGAAAAGCACTAAAAAAATAAAAAAAATAGACAGCGTCAACAACGATCCGTTGCCAACGTGAAGGATCGTGGTTGTCATCTACGAAGGGTCCTGTTTGTCATTGTGCAAGGTAGAGATGACTTTGATGAAATTGTGACAATGAAAGCCCTCACCATATCCAGTTTGAAGCCCAAGTCTCTGGCCCACAACTCTGTATCATGGTTGTTATGTTATATGGGTTGTGGTGTTAATGTTCAATGAGTCGTAGTTGACAGGATGATATATATCATGGTTTTCATTGTATATATCACGTAGTTGATATGTAATGCCCTGAAAATCGGGGTCGAGCAGGAGCCCAACTCCCGAGTTCCAACACATCACTTATGCAACATAGATAATGATGATTAAATGTTGTCCATATTAGTGCATTAAACATGAGTGGAATTATACCAAAACAACATATCATACTCCAGAGACAATTGAATTACGCAAGCGGAAGACTGTGATAAGTATATAAAGCATATAAGTGATTGTAAGACTCCTGAGTATGATCATGTTACCAGGTCAATTAATTACATGTAAAATTCCCAAAATATACAAAATGTGCAATGTCATCTAGTCAGTATCCCAGTAATCCTCGTCGATCAGAATAGGGCCTACATAGACCTGCCTGATAACTACATGTAGGAGAACTCCTCATCATCATAAAAGTTAGGCTCCGCCTCGTAAGCATCGCCATCATCTATAACTAAGCCAGAGTTTGGTTGGTATTTTAAAACACCATCCCAGAGTGGGAGTGAGTGATTAACTCAGTGGAGCTATAAGGCAAAGGTTAACATGTTATCAATTCAGTTAAGTAGTAATGATAAAGTAATACAATAATCATGTCCAAAGTACTCTTGTTAATGCAAGTATGAAATGCGATAATGATGTATGCCCTCTCTTACACTCCCTCTGTGACATCATCTCATGATTACGACATGCAACACTCCCGCTATGCTCAACTCCAACGCTAAAGGCACATGCATTGCGGTGCATGTGCGTGATTAGTCAAGTTCTTAATTAAGCATACTCATATAGTAAGATTGGAAAGCTAAGGTACCTCCCTTTATTTCATTGACCCAAACATTGATCCATCTAGGTTGTCAATCCTAGTTAGTCACATACGAAGAACAGTTCCAGGTAGCTGTGGAGCGGCTCGTCACCTCAGCGTAGGCCTAGTTTATACTCGAGATTACTACGGTAAGGCTCGTTACCTTAACGTAGTCCCAGTGTATACTCGAGGTCACTATGGGCTCGTCACCTGATTATAGGCTGACAGCTCGAATATAGTGTCCCATACCACCGTATTTAGCTCACGACTTTAGGTTACTCACTGGTCACCACGGGGAGGCTCCTCGACCCAGCATAGGCCGATAGCTCGACCACGGTGTCCCATACCACCATGCCCGGCTCATGAGTCTTACCGGATCGAAGTACCAAGGTTAAACGGGCCTTTCATGGTGAGTTTGGTACCTTAGATTCAAGCAGTAGCGTCCATACATAGTGAACATACATTAGGCCAATCAGGTTACTTGACAAGCTCGACTAGTACGAGTGTACATTGAATTAATCAACATGGAGCACATATGCACTCCTTGTGGCCTAACCACTGTCTTTAATCTCTGTATGACTCAGATTCATCGAACGTGTCCGTGGTGGCTAAACTGATTCAGCTACTCGATCGAAAGTCGTTACCGATTGCCTGGACTACATCGTAGCCCCAATCACACTCCAAAACAATAGCATTCACATGTGATAGTCAAAGACAACATGTGGCAACTGATCCAAATATAAATCTCATTTGAGCATTTTAACAAATGCATAGTGTACATGTCAACATACATAGGCATTTCATCCATAAATCATGTAATAGAAAGATAGGTTATATACAGAAAATTGTAACTATAGATAAGGGAATTGAGAATCCTATCTCAACACCCTCATTAAATATATTTTAACAAGCATTTTCTCATTCAGGCATTTTATCAAACACTTAGTTTACACATATCAACATACATATAATATATTAGTTAAAACACATATTATAGCAAATCCTGCCACACGTACAATAATCATGTATTTTCAATAAAAAATCATGGCAAGCACAAATCATAATTTCATACTCATTCAGACATTTCAACAAGCACATGGAAAGCATTTAAAATCAACATAGTTTACATATATGTGTAATATATGGAAAACATCGTATCTAAGCATATGTGATAGCAATCAAGTCAGACATAAATCATTGCTGACATTGAAAGCCTTGAAAACCATAACCTAAATGTTTATAGTCTGCACCTTTCGCCAGTAAACTCGTAACGAACTCAGTTTAAACACTAAGTCCTCGCTTACGGCACAACGGCAACCTATAGCATGAAATAGGTTTGCTATTTCATCATTCACTCTATTTGAATCCCTAAAACAGATTAAGGTTAGGATTTCTTACTCAAGAACGGAATCGGAATCGCCGATATAGCGACATGAAAGCGGTGGTTAAGCACGTAGAGTGATAGGGAAGTATCCTAGGAACAGTCTCCCATTTTCTCTCTCTTTCCTTCTCTCTTTGCTCTCTTCTCTCTCCTAGGGTTTGTAAATTCGTATGTGAAGGGAGAGAAAGGGTTTAAGGCCCTTATATAAGCCCAGAACTGATGGGAATGGCCCAAGGGCCATGATATACTTAGGTTATAGCCAAAAGTTGGCTATTTTGGTCCAACAGAGCACATCCAGAGGCCTCTTTTCTGCGTACGGTCAAAAGTATTTTTCCCGACATTGGATCTAGGTCCAGTTAAGTTTTCGGTCAGATCAGATTTACAGATCGACCGCGGAGGAATAGTTTCAGTTCAACGGTCATCGACACTCGATCAGGGCCACAAGTACATCGACCTGTGTTGAAAATTTTTTCTGATCCATGGGTGTAGTTGGGTCAGAATCTGATGGTCTGAAACCATAAATTTGGCCTGCAAGCGAACGGATCAAATCACTTAAGTTTAAGTTCATTTCCTAAAGATATGCGCGTTTCTCACACACTTTGCTCCGGGCTCAAGTTGTACAATTCAGGATACTATTTAGACTTAATTTTTGGGATGGTTGTCAAGCCTAATAAGGTGGTGATAACCGTATAGTTTTGCGGTAATCAGACTTTCGACGCGCGGTCCAGGTTCGATACGGAGTTTCAAGATGCTCTCGAGAGCAACTGGGTTTTGAGATTGATCATATATTTTTAAGTAAGATTGAGTTAGTGATTTTAAAGGTTTTGGGTCTTGTAGTTTGTATAGAAAGTGGTTCAAGCTAATTCTACCAATTATTCAGTTTAGTACTTAACTAAATTATGCCCTAATTACGACAGAATATGGTCCTAGGGCAGTTCTACGACCCTTTCTGACACTTTTAGTTAGTATAATATTTTAATTATTTTTTCAGTAGTTCACCATCAAGTCTACTTCATTTTTAAAATTTTTTATTACAATTCGTGTTGTAGAAAAATTCTAAAAACTCTAAAAGCACTAGCTGTCCAAACTAATGATTTTCGGACAATTGTCACAACGGTGTATATTTAAATATATTAAAATTTTTAACTTATTTTTTTATATGAAACTAGACTTATCAAGGTTCAATTTGGCTTTTGAATCATCTAAATCAGAGTTATAACGAGGGAGATATGACCTTTTGAAGTTAGACGAAAATTACAGAAAATGGGGCAGAAAACGGGCTGCCCGGCCCGCTGGACGACGAGGGCATCGCCGACTCGCTATCTTGTCTGGTGGTGGTTTCACCACCCGATATTTGAAACTGGTATATTTTACAAACTGGAATGATTTATTTGACATGTAAACTGGGGTAAGAGAAGCTGATGTATCCAAATAGCCTACTTATTTCGTGAGATTCCAAACGGTTAATGGTCAAAAACCCATTTTATTTATTTATTTACTATTTATGGTAATTTTTAGTTTAAGTATTTTTCTTCATCACCTAAACTTTAGGATTTGTGTCTAATATGAAAGTACTTAGAAAAATTTGAAGAATAAAGTGGTGAAAGGTGAGATTTTGAAGGAAATGGGTTAAAAAAGGGATTTTGGACTTTGGGATTGAGTTTTTGAGAAGTTAATAAGGTGTTAGGATCAACCCATTACCTAAGGACATCTAACTCCAGGTTAGTAAAAATCCGGGGTGTTACATGATCAAACCGAAATAAACAGTTAGAAGGTGTTGAGAACTACGTAGGCCGTACATCCACCTGATAAAACTTACTTTTATTATATGTCTTTATACACGTACATTACATATGATGGTCACTTTAGATGACATTTATATATCACTGTGGACTCCATATATATTAGTTTGTACTGAATTAATATGTTGCATGTACATACACTAAAGATGGCATGCTAAAGGCGGGAAGTTCACTTACGATTTTAAACGCAGAACATCAATCGTCGATCATCTGGTTCAAGTCTATGGCCCATCATAAAATGAATCTAATCTGTTGGAATTATTCATGGATGATGGATTTCTTCGAAAATCTTATGAGTGACACGTATCCAGCCATCAATGGCCCACACTGCGTAAATATGACAAATTATGGGATTTTATGGAATTTATTGGTTGAATTGTTGTGGTCTATTGGATTCGAATATTTTGACTATTCTTTGGGTAATTTTGTTTCTTGATGTTATAGATAAAATGAACGATGCGAATTAGAGAATATTTGCAGTTCGATGTGACTTACGGAACATCGACTATATCTTGGATGCTTTTACGAACGCTTACGATTCCAATTACAGAACATCAACGGACGCTTTTACAAACTCTTACAATTCGAAACACAGAACATCAACCGATGCTTTTATTGACACTTATGATTCCAATCGCAGAACATCAACGGATGCTTTTACAGACACTTACGATTCTAAACGCAGAACATCAACGGACGCTTACCATTCCAAACACAGAACATTAACCGCTTGTGCCCGTACGGAACGCCAACTATATATTGGAGCTTCTTCTCTGGGACCCCTTCACTTTTTATCCCTAACCCTATTCTTTTTACTGATTTTGAATCTTCTTCACTGGGCCCCTCCATCGCCACTCAACGAGTACATCTATAAGTTCAGTGCAGCTCAGTCAATATAAATGGTAAAGTAAGGTAATGGTTGACAGGGACGGTGTATGGTGGTTATTATGTTATGTGGGTCATGGATTTAAACCACGACCCAATGTATATGACTATAACGATATGTATAGCATGACAATCACAAACGTTGTTGTGATCGGTGTCGATATGCCGAATGGATCGTGGTTGACAGAGTCAGTGTATCGTGGCCCACCTGTTATGTGGGTCGTGGCTGTGAACCACGACTCAATACAGATGACATCAATGATATGTATCATGGCCCACCTGTTATGTGGGTGTAGCATGATAGCCAAGATCCTTTAGAAGTCGTGATGAATACGACCCTTCATGGATTACAACCCTGATCCACTGTGTATTACAATTACGACCCATGTTAGATTTTGCAAGACCATCTTATTATTGATTAACAATCCACGACCATATTGGAATGCAGGTTGAAAGAAGCCAATTATGACCACATGCTTAGACTTTGAAATGGCACATGTCTCTCCCAAATGCTCCATCAGTTTTCTAAAAGTCTTGGTTGACGATATGGAGAAGAAACCTAATAGAAAGAAACTATTTAGAGACACCTGTTTTGGATTTTTTTTTGACTGGCTAGTGGTCGAGTAGACGGCATAGTCTCAGATCATGCATTACCTGATGCAAAGGCATGTTGGTGATCTAAAATTTGATGTTCATGGCACCAAGATAAAATATACAAACCTCGATTTTACGCTTAAAATGGTTCTTAAGTTTGGATCACTCAGGATAGATGGTGGCGGTCGTGCCGAGGCCGGAAGAGCAGAGGTAGGAAAAGGCATTAGGGAGACCTACTTGAGAGCAGGGGGTGTTAGTAAATAAAAACTAAAAGAAGCCTATTTGTCACTCACCGATAAAGATGAACATATGGACATGGTGAAGCTAGCTCTATTAATTTCTGTTGAGAGTCTATTAGTTGGATCTTCGCAAAAGAATAACTGTGTTGATAAGTTTATTAACATGGTTGATGACTTAGATTACTTTAATAACTACCTCTGGGGTAGTGTGGGGTATGATTATTTGAAGAAAGGGGTTAACGCTATGTTTGGCATTATTCAGGGGGAAAGGGCGACTGGCTAGTACCCCAAATCATACAACATATGCAGATGCGCGTTTGCCCTACAAGTACGTTATTCTTGTCCTGATTCATACTTTGAGTTTGAATTTTTCCCTTTTTCCTCCATACATGTCAACTAATATGTAATGCATGATAATTGTTCTTAAACAGATTTGGGCCTACGAACGGTTCCCTCAACTCACTGGTGACCGTAGGTGGGCCATTAGAAGACTGCCTACAAGGATTCCTTGAATACTAAATTGGGATACCAAGAAAAAAGGTAGATATGAAACCATATCTGTCATCTTCACAGTTGTGCCGGTAAGATTTATTCAGTTAGTAGTGTATTTGAATTGTGAAGTATGTTTATAATTAATAAATCAATTTTGCTCCTGTAGGTGGTGCTAGCTCCAGAGCTTCAACCAACGGTTGAAGAAGCAGAGACTGAGGCTATCATGAGTATAACTGACAACGACATTCATACGAAGGACAAGGCTTTACGGTTAGCACCCACGGCAGAGACAACGAAGGATGACGGAAGAAATAACGTTGAGGCTGATCTTACAGCCTCTCTCTTGGAAATGAAAGATACAATTGAGCTTAATGGGAAATCTGCCGATCTTAGGAATGTATTGGAAGATAATAATAAAAAAAAGATCCGTAATAAGGAAATGTAATAAACGGTTTGATTTACTTGCCACTATACTGCAAGGAATAAAGGGTGAATTGAAGCGGATTGATGAGTTTGGAGTAGAAATAAAGTACCTCAAGGAGGATTATGCTTTTATACAAGAAGTGACGTCGATGAGAGATTATATTAATACAAACCAGGTATATGAAATCGCCTTGCTTTATCTAACCTATTTGTTAATAACTTACTGTGAAGGAAAATGGAAAATGGATCATGGTTGTCGTCCACATAGGATCGTTGTTACCATACAAGAAGGGTCATCGTTTTCATGCACCTAGGGTCCACGACCCAACATTGATGGCCTAGGGTCGTGGTTTCCGTTTAACGTGGTTCATGGTTTAAATGAAATATGGATCGTTGTTATCATACATAATGGATCGTGGTGGTTTTCATCCACAATGGTTCGTGTAGACGAACCACGACCTAACATGGACGATAACCACGCCCCATTAGTCGTAATAACCACGACCCTAATCTTGATCGTAGTTGTCAACCACATTTGTTTTAACCACGACCTAATGCAGTTGAGAAACACGATCCACTGTTTGTAATGGCCACGACGCTTAGTTCATCGTTGTTGTCATCCACAGTGTGTCGTGGTTCACATACATGATATCATGGTTGGGTTCCTTGTAGAAAGACATATTGAAATACATAATAATAGTGATTTTATTATAGGACAATGTCTCTTTGATCAGCTCTCTCAAAGCAGAAAATGCTTCACTGCATGAGCAGGTAAAGAAACATAGAGAGGAGATCAATGCTTCATTGCAGGAGAAGGTGAAGCAGCATAGAGAGGAGATCAGTTCTTCACTGTAGGATCAGGTGAAGCAACTCAGGAAGGAGATCAATGCTTCACAGCAGGAGCAGGTGAAACAACTCAGAGAGGAGATCAATTCTTCACTGCAGGAGTAGGTGAAGCAAGTCAGAGAGAAGATCTGGGCAATGAAGGTATACAAAGTTGAATCTATCCTGAATCGTTGTTATCATACACCAGGGATCATGGTTGACATGCACACCGGATCGTGGATGAGTCGCGATTGATAGAACATGATAGTCATCTATCTACATAAGTGACGTGGTTTCTATGATATGTGGATCGTGATTATTGTTCAGTGTGGATTGTTATTATCATCCATCACGATCGTTATTCTCATCTAATGTGGATTGTGATTATCATACATAGTGGATCGTTGTTGACATCCACGAACCTCCATGGATGTGAACCACGACCCACTATGGACGACAACCAGGCTCCCGTGGCCCTAATAACCATTTCTGATATACGATTCTATTACAGGACAATGTTCCTTGGACCAGCCCTCTAACCGTAGAGAATGCTTCACTGCTGGAGCAGATGAGGTGGCTTGGGGAGGAAATACAAGGAATAAGGTATATAAAATTGAATTTTTCCCTTGTCATATTTGGTCATTGTTGTGTTCCTATTTTGGTCGTGGTTATGATCCAGTGAGGGTCGCTTTTACATGTCCTTGCCCATTCAACGAGTCCTCTCAGGCATGAGAATGCTTACTTAAATGAGGAGATGGTGCAGGTTAGAGAGGAGGTAGAAGTAATAAATGTATATGAAATAGAAATTTGGTCGTTGTTGTGTTCCACCTTGGTCAATGGTTAATGTCAATGCTGGATCGTTGTTGTCATGTGTGATTGGTCATGGTTATCATTCACCATGGGTTGAGTTGATGCACGACCCAATGTGGACGAGATAGGATATACATACAAAATATGTACGCGATTTGTCTTTGGTTTAATAACTAACAAGTCATTATATATGTAATGTCTTCTAATATGATTTTATAACAGGTCAACAGCTCCAATTTCGAGGCTGGGATCAGCCAGCTCTCTAGTTTTGAAGCTGGGATGACCCTCTTAAAGATGAGAATGCTGTGCTACGGGTGCAAAAGAAGCAGGAGATGAACTTGCTAAAGGATGAAGTTAATAAGACAATTGTACGTGAAATTACATTTGGATCGTGGTTTAAATTGGACATTATATTATGATCTCCATAGATAATATGTTATTTTATTATACCTCAACATCGTTGCCCTACAATTGAGTGAGGAAGGGAAACCACATCACGATACAGCGGATCCTGACAGAGCTCTAACTGTAAAAGAGCCTTGTCAGGGGCTCAGTGAACTCTACCGAGCTCTAACCGATGCCGAAGATGACGAGTTGAGAGTTGTCAGAGAGTCAGGTTCCCTCGTCTGGTTAAAATGTGTCTATGACCTAAATACATGGGTTGACTCTGAGGTAAGTTTCTACCCTTTCTCCTTCATTGTTTCATATCAATGTATGAATATTATAGTTACATCACACATTTTCCTCATTACGTAGGCCATAGACCTATATGTAAGATACCTATCAGTGCGTCAGGACGATCTAACACAAGGTAGACAGGACTACGCATTCGTCTCGTCGCTATTTTCGGTAATGTGAATTTGAGGACCATAGTTATCTTTAAAAGGTCATCAATCATTTATGTTTCTAACAATATTCAATATATCAATAGCAATGCATGGAACAACAACTTGACCTGTTGTGAACTTATGGCGCTGGGAACCATAAGGATCGTGGGACAATGAAGTTTGAAAGGTTGTTTGAAGTGCTTATAGAAATAATCGACTATAAACCGAAACCTCTATGGAGGTATGATGTGGTAAGATCTTAGTTTCTTACACATGTACATAGACTTAAATGATTAGATCCATTTTTGGAAGGGCAATGCTTTAATTGTTGTCATATTTCTTGTGCTTCATAGGTGTGCATCCGTCTTAATGTGAGGGGGCAACACTGGCTGATGGCTGCTGTTTATCCGAGCCAATCCAAGGTCACTTTGTACGACAGCTTGAGTACCGAATTGGAAGAGAAAAATGAGCTAGTTGTCATGTAGGTAATGGACAGACTGAGGTGGTTATTTCATGTTCTTGATGACAGATTAGTTAGGTGGGAGAAGCCATGGATTGTGAAGCCATCCGCTGACAGGCCTACACAACAAAACTCGGACGATTGTGGCATATTCATGCTGAAATATACAGATTTCTTGTGCAGTATGAGTGCACTTGATTTTATGCATGTAAGTATATATTTATTTGTCTATGTTCAATCTTGATTGCTTTGTACCTTGTTTTAATACCAGTTCGTTCTGATTCTGTAGGAGGAAATTCCAACATTTAGAAAGATGATTGCATATGACTGTCTGCTGTAGACAAGAGCAGATGGTGCTGCGTTCCCAAAAAAATAAGGAGAAGAGGCATCAAGTAGACCAGCAAAGAAAGACAAACACTGATTTGATGTTGAATGATGAATGGATTAGTGTATTTGATATTTCTTCTTCTTATTGATATCTATAATGGGTTGGTGAATGAGATGGGTCGTAATTGTCCGTGAACAATTCGAAGTTGTATTGCACTTTGGCTGTCAGCCACATTGGTTGACATGCAAAATGGATTGTTGTTGTATATGTGTGGTTGAACATGCATGCCAAACATGATCCATGTCATCTTCCAACCACGATCCGTCTCACACCATAACCATAACCCCGTCTAAAAGAATAACCACAGTCCAAAGAACAACGACACAATCTCTATGACAACCCCGAAATTGTCATGTGATTTGATCCTGTGGTTCACATGCATGTTAGATCATGATTATTGTCCACGTTAGATCGTGGTTGTCACGCATATTGGTTCGTGGTTCACAAGCACGACCCTAATTTGGTCCCCTGAAAAGCCTGCATGATATATGTACATTATGGGAAGTCATGGAAGTGAGTGCAGTACCATGACCCCTAACCATGAAAACTACCACTCATATAACATGAGAACGATGATCCGTAATAGCCTTCAAGCCATGATCTATATACCGTCACAACCACAGCCTATGTAACCTGACAACCATGAATTATGTACACGACATGGCTCATGGACGACTCGGTGTTTATGTGTTTCGTTTGTGGCGTACATAATCCATGCCCTGTCGCACACGTTGAAACAATAATACCAATCCAGGCAACATGACAAACACGATTCATATAACATGGAAAATATAACCCATATAACATAGCAAGGTTACTCTCCCTCTCCCTCTGAAGGGGTGGAGAGTTTTTTACCGCTGTTGTATTTATTTATAAAGAGGTGTAGTTGAGAAATTATCTTATGAGCTATAAGTGTATGGAAATCTGCCCATCCACATATTTTGATCTGTTCTCGTTGAAGTGTATGGAAATCTACCCATCAAAGTTAGGACATGGCATACGTAGCTATCGAAATATATGTGTCGTGGTTATGAACATGTGGAGAACATGTTCATCGGTGAATTTATTGTTGTCGTGAGAGTATTTTTTGAGAGATTTGCAAATAGAACAACTGGATCGTTGGTCATGTTAATATTGGTCGTTGTTGTGTGTTAATATTTTTGTGATTCATATATGTAATAGATCGTGGTTGTTATCCATGTTCGATCGTTGTTAACAACGTTCTTAGGAGAAACACGATCCATATGTCATGGAAGCCACGATCTGTACATTATGGCAACTACGAATCCCATGTCATGGCAACCACGACCCGTTAAAGTGGTTATAAGGGTCGCGTCTTCTTGTTATATTATAAACTTCAGTGGAAGAAACTTGCAAAGTCTTGTGCATCACTAAGCTTCTTTCTGGCAGTTACTATGTTATATGAATCGTGGTTGTAATGTTATAAGGGTCAATGTTTTCATGTTACATAATCGTGATTGTAATGTTATATGGGTTGTAATTGCCATGTTATACGAATCGTGGTTGTCATGTTGCCTGGATCGTTATTGTGGTGCGCAAGGCTCTGCAAGTTGAATGGGTCGTAGTTGTCTTCAACAATGGATCATGAACTTAACAACGGGTCGTGGTTCTCATGACATATGGATTGTGGTTTCCAGGTTGTATGGGTCGTGTTCCTCATATGGTCGTGGTTGTCAAATATGATTCAACATGAATGAGAACCACGATCCATTACAACTGTGAACCATGACAAATTTAAGATGACAACACGACCCATATCAAATACGAACCATTCGTCCGGTATATCATGACCCATATAACACGACAACAATGACACATATATCATACCATTCAGGGTCCATGTATCATGACAACCACGACCTATACATCCTTACAACCATAACTCATATACAATGACAGTCACGACCCATGTATCATGTTAATCACGACCTAAATTTTGATGATAATCACGAACCTTTATGCATTTGAACCATGACCCAAATATGAAAATAGTGTATTTTATATAACAATATGTTGTGGTTTTCATGATTCATGGGTCGTGATTGTCATGTAAATGTGTCTTTCTTTCATTCAGTGCCTTTTTGGAATCACGACCCAAACAATGACAATGACGACGCATTCTAAATGTCAACTACGACCCATGTAACACGATAACCATGATCCGTATAACATGACAACCATGTCGGATGACAACTGCGATCAATGCTTCACACCAACCATAAACCTTATAACACGACAACCATGATTTTTATTACACAACAACCACGACCCATATATAATTACATTCAGGATCCATATTTCACGACAACCACGACCTATACAACATTACAACCACGAACCATATTCAATGACAGTCACGACCCATATATCGTGTTTCGAGCGCGATCATAGGACTTGTCTCTGTCTCACCACGACCTTATAGCCTGAATCCTTCCGTCTTAGCTCTGCTGAGTTCCAGGTTGATGTAAAAGTCCTGTAAAAGAAATTGATACTTGTGGATGAGCACCTACTTAGAGTTGGCGGACTTGGTGTGTAATGGCTTCTTCGGGATTCCAACTTGACAACAACGATCCGTATAATACGACATAATGAGAAATTTTCACCATATTAGCAAGCAAGATAAAGTGAATGAAAATAATCCAAGCACTTTCAAGAGACATAATTAGAACCTTTTAAAAATTTCTATCCAGGTCTTACAAGGGTTCTGTTCATATGAAAAAAGATACTAGCTACATACTCCAACAAAGGTGCGAAATAGTCCCTGCACTACCTGCAAACACAAAACATGTATTAAGTTGAAAAATATTAATGTAATAGTGATTATTATAAAAGGGTGCAGTGGACATGCGGAAAGTCCTTAAACACATTCAATTATTCTTACGAAAGTAAAAGCCATAAGGTTACTTAGCATGACAATAATGATCCATATTATACGACACCAACGATCCATAAAACATGAAAACCACGACCCATAGCAACCGACACCACGACCCATTTAACTTTGACAACCATGCTCCATATATCATAACAACCACGGATAAATTAACATGAATCATTCCGTCTTAGCTTTGCTGAGTTCCAGGCTGATGTAAAAGCCCTTCAAAAGAAATTGATATTTTGTGGATGAGCAGCTACGCGGAGTTGGCGGACCTGGTGTGTAATGGCTTCTTCGGGATTCTAGGCTGATGTAACCTGGCTTCTTCTGGGTTCCAGGCTGATGTCAAAGCTATACAAAAGAACTTGTTATTTTGTAGCATGACAACAACGAACCGTATAATACAATAACAACGATCCATAAAATATGAAAACTACAACCCATAACAACCAACACCACGACCCATGTAACTTTGACAACCACGATCCATATATTATAACAACCACGATTAAATTTACATGAAAACCACGATCCGTAGTAAGTGTCAAAAAAATTCTCTATAGACACTTGTAAATTTAACTGTGGTTGTTATGATACACCCCCGTATAGGAAAACAGTCCTTTTCCACTTGTAAATCCATTACATTAAATTCTGTATGGGGAACAGTAGTTTTCCTTTTCCCATAACATTCTAGGTATGGGGAAAACGGTCATTTTATGATGAAGTTTGGGTCGTGGTTGTTATGTTAATGGGTCGTGGTTGTCATGTCAATGGGTTCGTGGTTATCGTGATAATGGGTCGTGGTTGTCATTTAATGGGTTCGTGGTTGTTACACGACCCATGTCAGCTTACAATCATGACCCTTCTAACATGCAAACCACGACATATATAACATGACATGAACGAGTCATATCTACTAGAACCCACGAACCATATTCCATCACAACCACGACCCATGTTCAAGGGGCCATGTTGAAGCCCAATTATTCGACCCACAACTTTGTATCGTGGTTATTATGATATATGGTCATGGTGTTAATGTTCGATGGATTTTAGTTGACATGACCATTTATACATATACATATACATATATATATATATATATATATATATATATTTATTGGTCATTTGAGAAATTTGCAGAAGGAAAAAATGGATCGCTGGTCATGTTAATATTGGTTGTCGTTGTTGTGTTAATATTTTCGTGGTTCATACATGTAATCTGTAAGACCCGCATCCTAGATCGTACCATCTCATGGACTTCCACGGTCTTCCCAATCAAATTTCGTCAACCTTCGACCCTTAACCGGTATTTGCGCGCGACCTTGAGTCTCATGCTGTCAACTTTAATCCACTCAACTCGAGACTTATACCCTTGCGACCGCATCGTCGCCGCGGTTCCGATGCTGCGTCTCGCATGCCGATCTGATTCTCTGGCCAAGAGATGTGGGCCAACGTTTGGCGTAATGCCGGGCGTGCGAACTTCGAGAGAATCTTTATAACTTGTCACATCAATCAATCAATCCCATCATGTCAAGTATATGTCAAGTACACCATTACCTCTCACCCATCCCCAAACAACCCCAAAGTTAAAAGTTTCTTACACCACCCATATCTTTCTTACACCAAGCAACCACAAAAGTCAAAAAGGCTCTTACACACCCATCCCTCTCTCTCCCATCCATCACTCTATCACATCTCTCTCTTTGCAACCCTCTCTCTCCCATTTTTCAACTCATTCCAAGCAACCCAAAAACAATCCCATGTCCAAGCCTCTCCCATCTCTCCCAAGCTACAAGTGTGGCCCACTTCTTACCCCCCTCATCTCCCATCTCAACCATCCAAACTCCATCTCCTCCGTTGGAATCGAAGCTAAGGAGCAAAGGAAGCCTAGGGAGCAAAAAGGAACGGTGGGTGATCTTAGATCTCCACTTATTTATTTTGTTTTGTGATTTAAGGGCCCACTTGTCGTGAGACCCACCTTGATGTATGCTTTGTATCAAAGAGGGGCCCATAGTGGCGGGGCCCCTCCACCCTCTCCGTTCTCTCTCTCTCTCTCTCTCTCTCTCTCTCTCTCTCCCTCTCACCATTGTTTTTTTTTGTATGATGGCCTATGTCCCACTTGATGCATGATCCACGCCATCCATTGATGTGGACCCCACTATTTTCATAGTTGGTATGTGCCATGGGCAAAACACAAATATCATGCTAATCCAAAATAGGTGGGCCATGTGAGACCCACCTTGATGAGGTGTGCATCCACACCGTCAATCCTGGCGGATGCACCAGTGGAGTGTGCAGCTAACAGTGATGTATTAACTGACGGTGAGTGTGGACTGATGTGGGTGGCTAACAGTGTAGTGTGGCTGACAGTGGGAGTAGCTAAGAGTGGAGTGTGTATGGACAGTGGGGTCCATGGGACCCATCCACGCCCTCCACCCCACGTGTGGGGCCACACCATGGTGTATGTGTTCTATCCAAACCGTCCACTGTCTCTGGACGGTGGGGGCCACATCCGTGTGGGGCTCGTTTTCCACACCTAGATCCATAGCTAAGTGGCAGACCGAGTGAAAGATACCTTGTTTCAAACTGGGGCAGCTCCAGTGGTGGGCTGGGTAAAAGATACCTCGTTTCAACAGTGGGCCCCCATAGCTCACGTGGTAGACTGTGTGAAAGATTCCTCATTTCAACGCTGAGGTCTTGGTATCCATCCCTAGTGGCAGTGGCAACAGTGAAGTGTCAACTGGCGTGGGGTCCACGGGACCCACCTATGCCGTCCATCCATTGGTGTGGGCCACACCATCACGTATGCGTGTGGTGTCCACCATCCAAGGACGGTGGGACCCACTCCCATGTGTGGGGCTCTCCCTGATGTAGATGACTGTCCAGGCCCTGGATGTCAGATTATATATATATATTATATTATATATATTATATATTATATTATATAATATATATATATTATATTTAATATATCTCTCTTATGGTGGGCCCTACGTGGGACCCACCTTTGCCTCCTTCAGCAGCAAAAGCTGCACGTGCATATTAAGTATAATATTATATATTATATTTCACACACACACACACACACACACACACATATATATATATATATATATATATATAAAAGGGAAGCAGCAATGTTGCTCGTACAGCAGCTATGTAGCTGCACTCTCTCTGCCTCTCTTAATGTTAGCAACAAGTTCCATGGGTCCCATCTGTTTCACCCACACCATCTATCTATGGGACCCACCATGGTGCATGTGTTGTATCCAACCGTCCAACCATCTTTGAGATCATTTTATGACATGGGATAAATGAGTGAGATCCAAAGTCCAAGTGGACCCCACCAATTGCAATAATAGTGGGGTACAGTGACATTCACCATTTAAAACTTCTTAGGAGCTACGGTGGTTCCCACCCTAGCTGATAATTGGTTTTCACTTCATCTATATTTATGCTAATTATAAATAAGTTGGATCTCAAAATGCATGAGAGTTGGGCCATTTGAATCGGCCCATCTGATTCGGTCCATTTGATCGGCCCACTTGAATCGGCCCATTGATCGGCCCATTTGATTCGGCCCATTTGAATCGGCCCATCCGATCGGCCTAGTTGAGGTATATGAAGCCCGATACGATGTATGTGAGGCCCATGAGCGAGGCCTAATGTAATGTATGTATGTGACCGTTACATTGTTTATGAATTCCTTATGTAGGCCACTCCTTGGGAGAAATGTTGGTTAGATGTCCACATTGATGGGCAATGATGGTTAGATGTCCTCATTGTGACCTTCCCTAAGCCTTGTTAGGCCCATTCTCTATGTGGGTTAACCTAAATAAGTGGGCCTCATTCACCGTATGTGATGGATCGATTCCGATTCTTGATTCCGACTATCGATTCCAATTACCGATTCTGATTTTTGAATTCAATTATGAGTATATGACAACATAGCATCATGATACATGTCCATACGCATCATCTGCATACTTGTGATGAGATGAGTGATTATCATAGCACATGCCATTGGACAGATTATTGTGGATTCCCTGGTAAGGGAAGTGGCCCGCACGAGCGCACGGTACGCGCATATTTGCTGTATGACTGAATTGCGTGATTCATGCATCTTGCATTGTGTGACATGGTTACTGTACACCCTAGTGACATCAGGGCCGTAGTTTCCACAGGTGTATCGTGGTTGACAGGATTTGATACTAAAAATCTTGTTCTACATGGGGTGCTATAGATATCCCTGGGTGAAAGTCCCTAAACCCTTTTGGTACCAGGAGGTTGCTCCAATGTCTAGATCGAGTGGGTACATGAGTGCCAAGTGCTGATTACCAGATGGCCGTGCTTTCTACTGTGTCGTGGTCGGTTGGAAGGGGGTGCGACCTTACCCGCCCGAGAGGAGAGGGCAAAGCTAGGCTGAGTTTGACCAGCTCGAGGAATGGGTCCGCTATCGACGAGCCGAGTCCGGTATTGGCAGGCGGATAGTGAGGTCTTTTTCACTCATCTTATTGCATGCAATGGGGCGGCAATCTGGCTTGGAGTGTACTAGACCCCGGTTATATTCCAAAGTTCAGCTATATTAATATGTGGACTTAAATGAGGATTCGCATGCTTGAGTTGCATTTCGCACCGCATAGCCTTGGTATGGCCGACAACATTCATGTCTTGCACTACATGGCCTTGGTACGGCTAATAGCATTCATGGATTCATCAGCATATTCTGCATTACTCTGATACTGCATAATTATATTACTACCTTATGCACACACTTACACTACCCTCTAAGCTTTCCATAAGCTTATGTACGACCGTTGTGTGCAGGTGACATTGGACTGCAACAGTGCTAAGGCAGGAGCGCATAGCAGATCGTCTTGGAGGTTTTTGTCCATTATCATTGTATTTTCCTTTATGCTCATTGTTCTTATAAAGTTTCTGATCATAGTGGAAATGTGATGAGTTTTTGGATGTTGTTTGTGAGTTATGCCTTTGGTTATGCTTTTTACGAATCAAACTGATGTTAAAAATCCTCATCGTAGCATCCCAGGATCAGAACCTAGTGATTGGGTGTTGGGAGTCGAGAATGGGGTACTACGGAGGCTGTCGGCGCTGGATTCGGCGATTGAAAATTTTGTGAGCCCAGTTTCTGAGTTTGGGGCGTGACATAATCATTCGTGGTTGTCATCCATGTTGGATCATCGTTAACAACCACGAAACTAAGAGAAACACGATCCATACGTCATGGAAACCACGATCAATACGTTATGGCAGCTACGATCCCCATGTTATGGCAACCATGACTCGTTAAAGTAGTTACAAGGGCCACGTTTTCTTGTTATATTGTAAACTTAAGTGGAAGAAACTAGCAAAGTCTTGCACATCACTGAGCTTCACTTTTGGCAGTTACTGTGTTATATATGGGTCGTGGTTGTAATGTTATAAGGGTCGATGTTTCCATGTTATACTGTTGTAGTTGCCATGTTATATGGATCGTGGTTGTCATGTTGCCCTGATCGTCGTTGTGGTGCGCAAGATTCTGTAAGTTGTATGGGTTGTGGTTCTCATGACACCTGGAGTGGTTTCCATGCTGTATGGGTCGTGTTCCTCATAAGGTCATGGTTGTCAAATATGATCCAACAATGACGAGAACCATGATCCACGACAACTATGAGCCACGACAAATTTAACAAGTATATTGTTATTCAGGGTGTTATAATAGGTATATGGATCATGGTTCTGGTGTTATATCGGTCGTGGTTCTCATGTCGTTTGGGTCGTGGTTTTAGGGTCATATGCGTCATGGATAAAAACCACATTCCACTGTGCATGTTAACAACGATCACACGACAGTGTCGTGGTTGTATACACACTGGGTCGTGTTATATGGGTCCTCCTATCCACGACCCTCCCTGTCGGAATCAGAGTGACCCGTCAGAACTAGCGCCACACTCTTTTTCAGGAAATCACATTATGCTACTTCCCCGTAATCCCTTTGGAATCAGCATGACCCTTTGGAATGTTTGACCAGCCTATAAAAATGGCACTTGGGTTTGAAATTATTTTCACAAGCCACTCTGAAGCAAAATTCTATTAAACACCTTAAGCATTGATGGATTTCTTTGCTCTTTCAGTCAAAGTAATGGAGCAGATACTCGAAGGAGCCATCGAGTTCTTCTTGTGTTCTTCCTTTATGGGTGATCCCTTCCCTTTCCTCAGGGATGTTGACGATCTTCCTATAGATCAACGACCTCCACAGGAAATTCTGAAGACACCTTCTCAAATGAGTTTTTTAGTTCGCTGGGTGCCCATTGAAGAGAACTGTTCTTCATACTGTACTGTAATTATGGTCATGTTTGTCAGTAGCTTTAGCTTCTCTTCTGGTAGTGATAGAAGTGAGAGTGTAACTTTAGCTTCTCTTCTGGTAGTGACTGTGTTATATGGGTCATGGTTTAACTGGGTCGTAGCTTTCATGTTTCATGGGTCGTGGTTGTTACGATATATGGTCGTGTTTGTCAGTAGCTTCAACTTTTTCTTCTGGCAGTGACAGAAGTGAGAGTGCAACGTTAACTTCTCATCTGGCAGTGACTGTGTTTTATGGGTCGTGGTTTGCGTGGGTCGTAGTTGTCATGTTATATAGATCGTTGTTGTAACATTATATGGTCGTGTTTGCCATGGGTTGTGATTGTAATGGGTCGTGGTTGTCATGTAATATGTGTCGTTGTTGTAATGTAATATTGGTTGTAGTTGTTGCATGTTCACCACGACCCATACTGTATTGTAATTATGGTCGTGGAGGACAACTCCGTACTTCTCATTGAAGTACTCAATGAAATTTATGATACATGGTGAAAATATGATTCCTTGTCAGATGGATGGAATGGATCCTACATAAACATGTTCCCTTATTATCTTCTGCTTAATTCCAGGTGTCCTTTTTACAATCACTATCTATGTAACACAATCACGACCCAATGTTCAAGCGAACCACGATCACACGGAACGATCGTTGTTGTCATACACATTGGGTTGTGATTCCCAACCACTATCAATGTGGAAGACAACCACGACCCTTTGTTCATACCATCCACGACCATTCCCTTTGAATTCAACGTGACCCTCTGAAAACAGCACCACATTCTTCTTCTTCATGCAATCACACCAAAGTTGCTACTTCCTCGTAATCCATTGGGCACTGAGCGTGACCCTTCGTTATCTGTACGACCGTACCGAATTAGCACGACCCTTCAAAATCAGCACCTTAACCATTGAATGGCCAGCATATAAGAGTGGTACTTTGGTGATACTTCCACAAGCCAAATCATGCATTTCTTTGCCATCTCATTCAAAATAATAGAGCAGATATTCGAAGAAACAATGGAGCCCCTATCACCTTCTTCCTTTGTTCGTGATCCCTTCTCCTTCCTCAGGGATGTTCACGATCTGCCTAAAGATCAACGACCTCCACTGGAAGTTCTAAAGACAACTTCTGAACTCCACCAACTTGACAATTTCAACGAGCACCCAACCAACGAAAAAAGGTTAGGACATGACATACGTGGATATTGAAAATCCCATGTGTGTGTGTGTGTGTGTAGCTGTGAATAAATTTAGTTTTAGAAACGACAAGCAAGCTATTATGTAATTTGTTATATGTCTCTAACGGAGGACAAGTTGTTCAAATTTACTAGAAAAACAAAAAAAGAGAGAGAGAGGAGAGGAGAAAAAAAACTCATGGGGAACCTTTCCTTGCCTTGTAGGTTTTTGAAGAGATGTTCATTAGCCATGCATCAATTAGGATCAAAAGAATGGGGGAACTCAATGTAAAACCATTTAAGGCAGCATAAAATTGAGTTGGGCAACATAAAATGAAATACTAGGAATAGAAACATCCACCGTTGAAAGCTTCTCGAAGCTGACAATGATGTTTATAGGAAATCTTAACCGTTCATAGGGTTTTTCTAGTCAAATAGACGGTAGGCATGTCTTTCAAAATAAATGGACGGAGTGGATTTATCATTATAGGGGGCAATAATCCAATAGGAAAGCAGGCAATTGTTAGGAGGGCTGTGAAAGAAAGCTACACTTTCACTGTAAGACTGATTGCACTGAGCCGAAGATATTGTCTTAAACCCATATTCATTTGGTTATCATTGTTTCTGTGATTGAGAATGTAGAAATATTGTGGAGTAAAGGAGTCAAGACATTGCCACCATTATTTCCTTTGATCGTGAAGGGTCGTAACCTCTACAGATTGGAGACCTTTCGACTGGTAAGAATTGGTCATTTTCAGATGAGCTAGTAGTTTTGGCCTACGCCTTATTATATGTCCTTGCGCTCTGATCTTTTAGCATGTCAGCGTTGGAATGATGAAGCAGAGAGATTAGTTTTGGCTGAGAAGCACAAAAGAGGAGCAGCAACAAGGTGAACCAGAGCAATCAAGAAAGCAATATCTGCAAACGGAGGTTCGACGCAAGATTGCCAACTGATGAGAGATCTTCCTACTGTAAATCTCATCATGGTCATAGTTGTCATGTTAAATCGGTTGTGGCTTTCGTTCATATAGCAGAAATTAGAACAATGGAGTTATGTTCCCTACTGTATGTTAAATGGGTCGTGTCTTGCATGCTACATGTGGCACTTATTCCGGAAGCTCGCTCTTAATCCGAAGAAAAGAGTCATAGTTTTAAACCACCGAAGATGAGACTGATTTTCAGTTAAATCGGTCGTGGCTGTCTTACAATGTTCATAGTTGTCATGTTAAATCGGTCATGGCTGTCTTACAATGGATCGTGATTTTCAGTTTATATGGGTCGTGGTTTGTAATATAATATGGGATGTGTAACGCCCTGAAATTCAGGGGTCGACCATAACTCAGCTCCCGAGTTCCAAAACATCACTTATGCAACATATTTAATGATGGATGTATATTGTCTGTATTAGTGCGTACAACATGGAACAGATTAAGTCAAATAGCAAATATAATTCAGGGATAAGTGAAGAACGCAAGCGGAAGACTTAAAGAAATATAAGTACATGTGTAAATCCCTGAAGTACATATACATACCAGGTCGTATTTCAAGTGTTACTATCAAAATTATAAGTATCAAATTACATCATTTAATTCCCAAAAGAAATCCCAGCATCCCGCGCATCAGACCGAGGCTCACTAGAACCTGTCTGAAAACTGCATAAAAGAGAAAGCAGCCTCATCATCATCAATCTCCCACTCTGCCTCAGAAGTCGCATTAACATCTGCAACATCAGCAGCTAAGACAGAGTCTGGTGGGTGTTTAACACCGCCCCAGAACGTGGGAGTGAGTGATCAACTCAGTGGAACAATAAAGCAAAGGTTAACATGTTATCAGTTCAATTAAGCAGTAATGATAAAGCAGAACAATTAAACATGTCCTAAGTACTCTTGTTAATGCAAGAATGTATGAAAAATGATGCGTGCCCTCACGCGTACACCCTCAGCGTCTTCATCTTACGTTACACATGACATCGCCTCAAAGTGCGCCATGTCCACAAAGCACATGCAAATGCTGTGCATGAACATGATTACTAAGTTGTTATTAGTCCTTTTCATACAACAGGATTGGGAAGCTAAGATACCTTCCTCATATCACCATCTAAACAGTGATCGATTCTAGGGTCGTCAGTCCTAGACTATCTTATACGATCATATATTTTTAGGTCGTTGTAAAGGGCTCGTCACCAATTAATCTACGCCTATCATACCGTCGTTACTACACTAAGGCTCGTCACCTCAATGCGGTATCTAGGCATGCTCGAGGTCACTACAGAGGGCTCGTCACCAATCAATGTAGGCCGACGCACGAATATAGTGTCCCATACCACCATAATCGGCTCACGAGTTTGGTTGCTCACTGGTCACTACGGGGAGGCTCGTCACCCCAGCGTAGGCCGACAGCTCGACCACGGTGTCCCATACCACCATGTCCGGCTCATGAGTCTTAGCGGATCAAGGTACCATGGTTAATAGGATTTCATCGGTAAGTTTGGTACCCTAGATTCAAACAGTAGCGTCCATACATGGTGAATATACATCGGACAATTGGGTTACTTGACGAACTCGACTAGTACGAGCGCATGTTGGGTTGAACGACATACAGTGCGCAAACATTCCGCGTGGCCAAACCACTGCCGACAACTCTAATACGACTCAGGTTCATCTAATCACGTCTTATGTGGCGAAAGCAACCTCAGCCACGAACTTAAGGCCGATTACTGATTTCCTGGACTATTCATAGTCCCAAGCACATTCCACTACAACAGATATTCATATCTACAATTTAGAATAGTAATGGAACAACAACTCAAATCATGTAGTACGTAAGCATTTGAAGAATATCAACTTAACACGGATTTAAGCATAAGTAAGACTTAAAATTAAACAACAAGGAATGTAACTGCATAAAGGAAATCATACACACTAGTGGGAGAGTTGAGAATCGCTTCTCAACGCCCGCAAATAGTATAATATATTACACTTTAGATCATTCAGACATTTCTACAAACACTTAGAATACATAGAGCAACATACATGACATATGTTGAAATACATGCATTTGGACAATTCCTTTTGCCAAGGAGTTGCCACACATACATCTAGCACAAATACACGATAAATAATCATGGCAAACACATGTGCATATTTTATACATATACGGTACTTCCTACATTACATAGAATACACAAATCGTAATATAGCACATGCATATCAGGAATGCAAAATAAACATAACATTTGGCATGTGAAATCTCATCCATAGCAACAATAAACCATTCATTAACATTGGAAGCCTTGAAAACCACAACCTATATGATTAAAGTCCGCACCTTAATCCAGAAAAGAACACCGAACTGATTTCAGACGATAAGTCTTCGTCAACGGCGACAGGATAACCTAAAGCAAGAATAGAAATGAGCTACAACAACACAAAGACTATTCTAAGCTCTAACACAGATTAGGGTTAGGTTAACTTACCCAAGGATGAACTCAGAATCGCCGGAATAACGATTCAAAAGTGAAGGTTCAAGGAAGAAGAAGAACAGGAAAGAATCTAAGATGATTCACCTTCTCTCTCACTTTCTCTTTCTTTTCCCTCTCTCTTTCTAAGCTAGGGTTAGGAAATTCGTATGGAAAAGAGAGCTAGGGTTTTAAGGTCTATAAATAGGCCTAACATTGATGAAAATAACCCTAGGGCCAAGGTATACTTAGGGTATAACCAAAACCGGCCTCTCTCGATCCAACGAAGCACTTTCGGTGGGCCTATTACGACGAAAGGTCGGACTTAAGCTCACTGACCATGGATCTAGGTCAAGCTGAGTTTTCGTACCAACCGGATCTTCAGATCAGCCGTGGCAGACCACACTCAATTCAACGGTCACCGAATCTTGATCAGGTCCACAAGCACAAGGACATGCCTGGGCCACCTTCCCTGATCAGAGGGTGAAATTGGGTCAGAATCCAACGGTCAGATTGCTTAAAATTATCACGCAAGCGACACGACTCAGATTTCATAAAATCTTATTAACTTTCCAACCGTTCTCACACTCTTCACTCCGGACTCAATCAAATCGACCCAGAACATCATCTGGACTTGATTTTTGAGGTGATGGTCAAGTCCAACATGGTGACCGCAACAGCCTAAGATCATCGCTATCGGACTTTCAACGTGCGGTCTAGGTCTGATCCAAAACTTTCAAAAATTCCCAAGAACAATTGGATTTAACGATGAATCCCAGATTTCAGAGTAACATAGCGCTAACCATTCTACAGGTTTTAAGTCATGCAGATCCAATTTAAAGTGATTGATACAAATTTCACAAGCAATCGAGTTAAGCGCTAATTACCCCAAAAAGCTTCTAAGGAAAATAGAGGTAGTACTCGGGTCTTGGCACAAAATTTTTCAGGTCATTACAATTTACCCCCCTTAAAAAAATTTTCATCCTCGAAATTCATACCTTCTCATATTCCTCAAGGATTTGAGGGTAGCTCTTTCTAACCTTAGCTTCAGATTCCCAAGTAGCCTCTTCCTCACTATGATGCGTCCATAGCACCTTCACAAGAGGGATAACCTTGTTACGCAATACCTGCTCCTTCCTATCGAGAATACGCGTCGGTCGCAGTACATAAGTGGCATCCTCACTCAACTACACCTGCTCCCAACTGATAATATGCGAAGGATCAGGAACGTACTTCTTCAGCATAGAAACATGAAATACGTTATGCACGCTCGCAAGAGGTGTGGGCAAAGCAAGGCGGTACGCTACCGCTCCCACTCGATCCAGAACTTGAAATGGACCAATAAATCTCGGCGTAAGCTTCCCCTTCTTACCGAACCGCAGAACTCCCTTCATAGGAGAGACCTTCAGAAAAACATGGTTTCCAACCTCAAACTCAAGCAGTCGATGCCTCGTATCAGCATAACTCTTCTGCCTATTCTGGGCTGTCAGAAGTCGACGTCGAATGATATCAACTTTCTCTGAAGTCACCTGCACCAACTCCGGGCCAAGCAAACTACGCTCGCCAACTTCTGCCCAGCAATGCGGTGCTCTGCACGGGCGACCATACAACTCCTCATAGGGAGTCATGCCAATACTCGCCTGGAAACTGTTATTATACGCGAACTCTGTATACTGAAGACAATCATCCCAACTGTCCTTGAAATCCAAAACACAAGCTCGCAACATGTCTTCTAGGACCTGATTCACGCGCTCCATCTGCCCATCTGTTTGCGGATGAAACGCGGTGCTGAACTTCAGTTTCACACCCATCGCTTCCTGAATACGAGTCCAGAAGATAGACGTGAAACGCGTGTCTCTATCAGACACAATCTCTAAGGGAACTCCATGCAGACGCACAATCTCCTTGATATACAGCCTAACCAACTCATCTGCAGAGTTTGTGACTCTGATCAGTAAGAAATGAGCCGACTTCGTCAATCGGTCGACTATCACCCAAATAGAGTCATATCCCTTTCTCGTTCTCGGTAACCCAGAAATAAAATCCATAGAGATGAAGTCCCACTTCCATTCTGCTATGGGCATGGGCTGCAGCAGCCCAGGAGGTCGGCGATGCTCTGCCTTGACCTGCTGGCACGTGAGACAATGAGAAACAAACTCAGTAATATGGACCTTCATGTTGTCCCACCAATATGATCTCCTCATATCTTGATACATCTTCGAGCTACCTGGATGCATCGCAAGCTTAGAACTATGGGCTAACTTGAGAACCTCCCATCTCAAGTCAGGGATGTCAGGAACACATAACCAGCCACGAAATCGTAGGCCCCCATCAGAACTAACACTCCAGTTGGAGTTCTCATCTGTACCAACCCGCTTCCTCATCTTCGCCAAAAGCTCATCATCTGCTTGAGCTGCAACGATCTTCTCGTCGATAAGGGGCTGTACACGAATTGGTGTGATAACCTCATACGGCTCACCCACCTAAGCTTCTGCTCAAAATCTCGCACAAACTCCAACATATCCCACTCTGCTATTATCAGCGGAGCCGCAAACTCAATAGCCTTCTTGCGACTCAACGCATCTGCCACAAGGTTCGCCTTGCCCGGATGGTAAGAAACATCGAACTTAAAGTCCTTCAATGTTTCCATCCATCGGCGCTGCCTCATATTCAAGTCACGATGCATGAAAATATACTTAAGGCTCTTGTGGTCGCAAAAGAGCTCGAACTCCTCACCATAGAGGTAATGTCTCCAGAGCTTTAATGCGAAAATGATAGCTGCTAACTCTAGGTCGTGCGTAGGGTAATTCTTTTCGTGTTTCCTCAACTAACGCGAAGCATAAACAATCACCCTGTCCTTCTGCATAAGGACACAACCCAGACTAACATGAGAGGCGTCAGTATATATAATATACTTAACCCCTTGCTCTGGCAATACTAGCACAGGGGCGAACGTCAACATGTCCTTCAACTCTTGAAAAGCTTTCTCCGCCCTCTCATTCCAAGCAAACTTCAAATCTTTCCGTGTCAACTGCGACAACGGTCTGGCAATCTTCGAGAAGTCCTGAATGAAGCGTCGATAATATCCTGCAAGACCCCGAAAGCTCCTTACCTTAGTAACTGAACCAGGCTGCTTCCAGTCCTGCACTGTAGCTACCTTGGCAAAATCGACGACTATCCCTTCCTTGGACACCACATGCCCTAGGAACTTGACTTCCTCTTTCCAGAAATCACACTTCTTGAACTGCGCAAAAAGCTGATTCTTCCTAAGGTATCCAAAACCGCTCTTAAGTGCTCCTCGTGCTCTTCCCGGCTCGCAGAATATATCAAGATGTCATCGATAAAGACAATGACGAATCGGAACAGGAATGGCCGAAACACCCTGTTCATCAGATCCATGAACACGGCCGGTGCGTTCGTAAGGCCGAACGACATCACAAGGAACTCACAGTGACCGAAGCTAGTCCTGAAAGTGGTCTTCTGCATGTCCTCATCCTTGACGCGCAACTGGTGATACCCTGACTGCAGATCAACCTTTGAAAAGTACCGTGCCCCCTTCAACTGATCAAACAGATCATCAATCTTAGGCAAAGGGTACTTATTCTTCACAGTTACCAGATTTAGCCTACGATAATCAATACATAATCGCAAGGAACCATCCTTCTTCTTCACAAATAAGACAGGTGCTCCCCAAGGAGACACACTAGGCCGAATAAAACTCAAATTCAGCAAACCATTTATCTGCTTCCTCAATTCCTCCATTTCACTTGGAGGCATACGATAGGTGGGCAATGAAATGGGCGCCGCACCAGGTATGAGATCGATAGGAAAATCAATCTCACGCTGAGGAGTTAATCCAGGAATCGACTTAAACACAACTTCAAACTCCTGAACTACCGGCTTGTTAACTAACGCCGATTCAGCCATACTCTCTAACAGAGAAGTATAATAATCAAGATGAAAATGGTAACTAACCTAAACTGGGAAAGTAACTGCCTCGCCCTCAGGTCCATGGATGGTCACCGACCTTGCTTCATAATCAATCTCAGCTCGCATCCTCGTGAGCCAATCCATACCTATAATAACATCGTAATGATAAAGAGGTGCGACAAAGAAATCAACACGGATCGATCCACTTCCTAGATCAACCAAACAATCCATACAATGCTTGTTCATAGCAGAGGAAATCCCCATAGCGGTAGTAAGCGTCACTCCTTGCATAGAAATAGTGCTCAAACCCAAATGCCTAACTGCCGCATATGATATAAGAGAAGTAGTGGACCCTGTATCCACCAACATAGAAATGGGAATACCTTCAATGTGCGCTGTAACCTCGAAGGATCTCAGCACCAAGTCAGACATAGGCGCTTCAGCTGAGAGCGCATGAACTCGAGCTTGCTGCTGATGATTCGGCGGAGGAACCATGGGCTGCTGAGGTGGCCTGAAGCTAGGTACTGCAACTCTGAAGGATGGATGAGCTGGCGCTGAACGAAGAGGTGGAGGAGAAATAACCTGAGGCATCGGACGACTAATCCTCTGCGGTGGAGTAAAACCACTGGCCCGCATATGTGAAAAGTAAAAACGGTCCAAATGCCCTATCTTCCCACAATACGAACAGTGAAGATCAGCTCTCATCTGCTGAGTGGGCGGCGCTGAACGCCTGGGAGGAGAATCTGCCCGCGGCCTCTTGCCGAGAAAAGGTGCACCTTGAAAATCAGGTCGCGGCCTAGGAACCATCGGAACTCGCATACGGGATGACCTGTCCCCGTCCTGCTCTGTTTCTTCCTCAATCTCAGCACCACCTTCAGCATAACTCTCATCCTCATCACTCTCTGACTCATCCTCACTCTCTGAGGCCTGCTGACGAGGACCAATCTCCATCTGCTTAAGCGTCGTCAGATTAATATGATGAATAGGAACCGGCTTCTCTGCTCCAAGCCTATAGCCAAACTCATGTGCAAGCTTACAAATGTGGCGGCCAAAAGGAAGCGATTCGGTCCTCCTAGTCGAACGAGCGATGAGAATAATCTAACGCAAGATGTACGTCGGCACACATAACTTCGCTTCTTGCCCCACCTGATACAGAAAATCTACCATCAGGCACGCACACTCGCTGCGATTGCTCCACCTTGGATATACATTGAACGTACACATGTGGTGAAGCAAGTGGAAGTCGTCCGTCATGTTGGTAGCCAGAAGACTCCTATTAGGCTGCCATTCGACCAGACGACCACACAAGGATCGGGTGCGACGATCCCTCTCGCGCATATTGTTCAAATTCTTCTCGCTGGCATGTACCTCACTAAGTGGCACATTCAGGAGTCGGGATATCAAAGCGACGTTGACCGTGGCCTCTCGACCGCTACCACAAGGAATTTTGAACTGCAGAGGCTCCAGTAAAGGATTACGAATGTTAGCATAAAAATCTCGAACAGTACTTGCATTTGCGTGATACTCGCCCTTAAACAAGGGACACCAACTAGCCCCTTCCAGGCGCTCCAACAATAGAAATTCGCCAAACAGCCGCGAATCAACATGAGCCTCGAAAAGGACTCTACGGCCTTCATAGACTCCATGCGACAACTCCGCCAATAAGGTTCTACCAATGGGAGCTCAAGGATCAAGGTCCCGCTTGGTCTGGAATTCACGGGTGGCGGTCGTGCTCGCGGCAGCACCTCTCGGCCTCCGTGCATGGGTTGGGCGGCTAGGCCCGGCTTCATCCATGGGTGCTCTCTTCTTCCCCATTAAAGAAAGGAGGAAATGGAAAAGATGGCCATGATAAACTCAAAGAGGGCCATGAGAAATGAGAGAAAGAGAGAAATAGGAAGAAAAGGGGAAGCTCCCACACACTAGAGATCCCAAAAGAGGATTGAGAGCTCAAATGAGAAGGAAATGGAGTGAAATCAGCAATGGGGGTGAGGGTTTTGAGATGGGTAGGTAGGGTTTGCACGAAATGGTAGAAGAAGAAGATTTGGAGGAGTTTGGAGAAGAACTTGAAGGAAATGAGAGCTTGGGAGGGAGGTTTATGAAAGAAGTAGGGTATAGAAGGGGTTTTAATCACCGAACTGTGGAAGGGTGGGCCACACTAGGCCAAAATCACGTCAGCTCGAGCCGGCCCGCCCGGCCTGGCCCGCTGATCGGCGAGCCCTCGTCGAACCGGCGATGACATCGTCGGTCTCTGGACTGATCGGCGATGGCTCGCCGTTTGGGTGAGGTCCTCCTGGTCCCTTATGCTCAAAATGATGTGGGTCCCCCCTGGACCCCACTGGAAATGCCCCGATCGGCCCCTTTGCTTGGTTCGACGCTTATCGGGCCATTCAGGCAGAAATCTGATACAAACAGAGATTTCTTGAAGATGGAAGGGTTGAAAAGGGATGATAAACCATCTAGACTTATTAATAGATGGTCTAGGAAAGGTTTCGGGTCGCTGTGTGTGATCAGGAGAGAGCACAGACTCAATCTCGGCGATCGTTTTCAGTAAACTTTTACCGATAGAAGCAACGGAGCATAAACACACAATCTACGATAAACTCGCACCCAAATATACTAAAGTGGCGACAGCGTGCGGTGTGTGACCATAACCCATGTCACGCCCCAAACTCAGAAACCGGGCTCACAAAATTTTCGATCGCCGAATCCGGCGCCGACAGCCTCCATAGAACCCCATTCTCGGCTCCCAGCGCCCATTCGCCAGGTTCCGATCCTGGGATGCTACAAGGAGGATTTTCAACATCAGTTTGATTCGTAACAAGCATAACCAAAGACATAACCCACAAACAACAACCAAAAACTCCATCACATTTCCACTATAATAAAAAACTTTACAAGTACAATGAGCATAAGGGAAATACAATGATGATAGACCAAAAGCTCCAAAAAAATCAGCCACGCGCCCAAGCCTCAGCGCTGCTGCGATCCAACGTCACCTGCACGCAACGGTCGTGCATAAGCTTATAGAAAGCTTAGAGGGTGGTGAAAGTGTATGCTTAAGGTGGTAATGTAGCTATGCAGTATCAGAGTAATGCGGAATATACTGATGAATGCCAGGAATACCATTGGCCGTACCAAGGCCATGTGATGCAAGAATGATGTCGGCCATACCAAGGCCATGCAATGCGAAATGCAACTCAAGCATACAAATCCTCATCTAAGTCCAAATATCAATACAGCTCAAAATCTGAAATATCACCGGAGTCTAGTACACTCCAAGCCAGATTGTCGCCCCATCGCGTGCAATAAGGTGAGTGGAAAAGACCTCACTATCCGCCTGCCAATATCGGGCTCGGCTCGTCAATAGCGGACCCATTCCTCGAGCTGGTCAGACTCAGCCTAGCATTGCCCCCTACTCTCGGGTGGGTAAGGCCGCACCCCCTTCCAACCGACCACGACACAGTGAAAAGCACAACCGTCTGGTAATCGGCACCCAGCGCTCATGCACCCACTCGGTCTAGACGTTGGAGCAACCTCCTGGTACCATAAGGGTTTAGGGACTTTCACCCAGGGATATCTATCGCACCCCATGTAGAACGGTATTTTCGGTATCTAATCCTGCCAACCACGATGCGTCTGTGGAGGCTATGGCCCTGATGTCTCTAGGGCGTACAGTAACAATATCACACAATGCAAATGCATGAATCACACTATCCAGTCATACAGCAATCCTGCGCGTATCGTGCGCTCATGTAGGGCAACACCCCCTGTATGGGAGCCCCTAAACAATCTGCCCAAAGGCATATGCTATGATCAGTCATTTCTCATATCAAGCATACGTATGATGCATATGATCATGAATCATGGAATTAAACATGTTATATGGGATAGATGATATTCATAATGAAGATGGGCCTAGACGGCCTACACATTACACGTATGAGCCCAAGGGAAAGTCATAATGCGGACATTTAACCAACACTATACTTACAATGGGGACGTCAAACCGCCATTGCTCCCAAGGTACTGCCCGTCGTAAACATCATTACATAAATCATGTTGGGATCACACATTGCAATGGACCTTAGGTACATCCCATTGGGCCTTAAATACGTCAAATGGGCCAAATCACATGGGCCTTATATTCATTAAGTGGGCCACATCAATGGGCCGTACCAATGGGCCTTATGTACATTGCAATGGGCTATAACCCGTGGGCCTTAGAATGCATCAAGTGGGCCTGCTCACATGGGCCTTATATGCATCAAATGGGCCTCGCCAATTGGGCCCCATACGTGCATCAAATGGGCCTACCCAAATGGGCCTTATATGTATCAAATGGGCCTCGCCAATTGGGCCCCATACGTGCATCAAATGGGCCTACCCATATGGGCCTTATATGTATCAAATGGGCCTCGCCAATTGGGCCCCATACGTGCATCAAATGGGCCTCGACCCATAGGCCCCAATACATTTTAATGGGCCTCGACCCATGGGCCCCTAATGCATTAAATGGCCTCGACCCATGGGCCTTATATATAAATCAAAGTGGGCCTCAACCATGGGCCACAAGTAATGAAATGGGCCTCCCACGCCAATAAAAATATATATAATATAGTATATAATATACATACAGTACATATAATATTATATATCATATAATATTATATATATGTATATATATATATATAAATATACACACGCACACACCACACACGCACGCACCACACACGCACTCACGGGCCCACCGTCCCTGGACGGTGGGGATAAGACACTAACATCACTGCTGGCCCCACCGTCCGCCTGGACGTGGCCATAAGAACGCATACATCACTTTGGGCTCCATGTGGGGCCCACCCTGATGTTTATGCTTCATCCAAACCGTTGATAAGGTCAAGCAGACTTAGATGAAGGGTGACAACAAATTTCACCTTGATCCAAGACTTCTGTGGGCCCAAAAAGGGTTTCAAAGGTAGAGGCTCAATCCCACTGTTTCCTACGGTGTGGGCCACCTAAGTCTTGGATCAGGCTGATTTTTGGAGGGTGATCCACTGAAGTTAGGGCCCACCGTATGAATGGGTTAGATGACAAATAAACATCAATGTGGGGCCCACGGCTACAGCTGCTG
The DNA here is from genome assembly GCF_029962835.1 of Magnolia sinica. NCBI lineage: Eukaryota > Viridiplantae > Streptophyta > Magnoliopsida > Magnoliales > Magnoliaceae > Magnolia > Magnolia sinica. The sequence goes on from NC_080581.1 coordinate 33,623,173, forward strand.
TGTTGATATATATATATTTTTAATTTATATCTATTTTCTTATGGTTTTCAGTGGTGGGGCCCACCTTTAGGCAATCCATTCCGTCTAATGTTCTCCCATGGCTCACCATGAGCAAAACAAGTCTAATATTGGACATATTTTGGAGTATAGGAAATCAGGGGAGGTTTCAATGGTGAAAACCACCATTTGGTATGGTATGGCCCGCCCGAAGGTCTAATGGATCCCATCTTTCAGGTCAACGCCTAAAAAAGGCTTGAGACAGGAATGGATGGTGTGGATTTAATACATACATCAAGGTGGGGCCTACACAAGTGGACCACCCCCAAACCAAGCTAATATTTGCATTTCCCATGTAACGTCCAGCGTCCCTGGACGCTGGACTCTGCAAATACACTAGAGGTGGGCCTTGCTTATGTGGGCCACCTCATGGAGGATGGTGTGTATACTACACACAAAGTGGGCCCCACTTGTAGGTGAGTTGGATGGAATACATACCCTATGGTGGGGTCCATTCAAGTGGGCCACACAACCTCTTCATCATACAACAAAATAAAATAAAATAAAATAAAATAAAAATAAAATAAAAAGGGAGAGAGATAGAGAGTGAAACCGCGTGATGGAGGGACCCCCGGCACTATGGGCCCTCCCTTGCACTAAATCATTACATGTGGGGTCCTTGGAATTGAAATCCAACGGTGGAAATCCTTTCTCCACTAAAATGGATGGTCTAGATGACCCTAAGCATACAAAGAAATAAACATCATGATGGGGTCCATGGAGAATGGCCCCATCATGGAATGATCATGATGATCCAAATGGGCCATCGGCCACATCTTAGGGTCTAAAGTGAGATCCAACCATTGATCGGTTGGTCTCACTTGGCCCATCTTAAAAATATGAAAATCTACCCTATCAAGGCACCCACCACTTGATCTTCTTGCTCCCTTGGCTTCCTTAGCTCCTTGTGCTCCTCTTTGATGGAGGAAGATGAGAAATGGATGGTTGAGATGAGAGATGAAGGGGTAGGAAATGGGCCACACATGTAGCTTGGAAGGAAATGGGAGAGGCTCATACGTAGGAGGTTTTTTTTTGCTTATGGGAGAGTTGAAATGAGAGAGAGACTTGTAAGGGAGAGAGAGAGAGAGAGAGAGAGAGAGAGAGAGAGAGAGAGAGAGATGGGTGATGGAGTGATGGATGGGAGAGAGGGATGGGTGTAAGAGCTCTTTTTGACTTTTGGCAAAAGTTGTAAGAGAGGTATGGGTTTGTGTAAGAACTTTTGACTTTGGGGCTTGCTTGGGAAATGGTGAAAAGTGATGTGTACTTGACATGATGGGATTGATTGATTGATGTGACACCTCGTAGAGATTCTCTCGGGATTAGCACGGGCGGCGTTTTCTCGCACCGAACGCTGGCCCACAACTTCCGACCAGAGCATCGCATCAGCGTGCGAGTCGCGGCATTGGAACCCGGCGACGACGCGGTCGCTAAGGTACGAGTCCTGGGTTGAGTCGACTCGGGTTGACGGCATGAGAATCCAGGTCGCGCGCAAATACCGATTAAGGGTCGAAGGTTGCCGGAATTCGACCGGGAAGACCGCGGAAGCCTATGGAAAGGTACGGTCTAGGATACGGGGCTCACAACCCAGGTCCAGTTTAATCCAGATCATGCTCTGATATTAACTTATAACGCCCTGAAATTCGGGGGTCGAGCATAACTAAGCTCCCGAGTTTCAAAACATCACTTATGCAAGATATTTAATGATGGATGTATGTTGTCTATATTAGTGCATAAAACATGGAATAGATTAAGCCAAATAGCAAATATAATTCAGGGATAAGTGAAGAACGCAAGCAGAAGACTTAAAGAAATATGTGAGTACATGTGTAAATCCCTGAAGTATATATACATACCAGGTCATATTTCAAGTGTTACTATCAAAATTATAAGTATCAAATTACATCATTTAATTCCCAAAAGAAATCTCAGCATCCCGCGCATCAGAACGAGGCTCGCTAGAACCCGTATGAAAACTGCATAAAAGAGAAAGCAGCCTCATCATCAATCTCCTGCTCTGCCTCAGAAGTCGCATCAACATCTGCAACATCAATAGCTAAGACAGAGTCTGGTGGGTGTTTAACACCGCCCCAGAACGTGGGAGTGAGTGATCAACTCAATGGAACAATAAAGCAAAGGTTAACATGTTATCAGTTCAATTAAGCAGTAATGATAAAGCAGAACAATTAAACATGTCATAAGTACTCTTGTTAATGCAAGAATGTATGAAAAATGATGCGTGCCCTCACGCGTACACCCTCAGCGTCTTCATCTTACGTTACACATGACATCGCCTCAAAGTGCGCCATGTCTACAAAGCACATGCAAATGCTGTGCATGAACATGATTACCAAGTTGTTATTAGTCCTTTTCATACAACAGGATTGGGAAGCTAAGATACCTTCCTCATATCACCATCTAAACAGTGATCGATTCTAGGGTCGTCAGTCCTAGACTATCTTATACGATCATATATTTTTAGGTCGTTGTAAAGGGCTCGTCACCAATTAATCTACGCCTATCATACCGTCGTTACTACACTAAGGCTCGTCACCTCAATGCGGTATCCAGGCATGCTCGAGGTCACTACAGAGGGCTCGTCACCAATCAATGTAGGCCGACAGCACGAATATAGTGTCCCATACCACCATAATCGGCTCACGAGTTTGGTTGCTCACTGGTCACTACGGGGAGGCTCGTCACCCCAGCGTAGGCCAACAGCTCGACCACGGTGTCCCATACCACCATGTCCGGCTCATGAGTCTTAGCAGATCAAGGTACCATGGTTAATAGAATTTCATCGGTAAGTTTGGTACCCTAAATTCAAACAGTAGCGTCCATACATGGTGAACATACATCGGACAATCGGGTTACTTGACGAACTCGACTAGTACGAGCGCACGTTGGGTTGAACGACATAGAGTGCACAAACACTCCGCGTGGCCAAACCGCTGCCGACAACTCTAATACGACTCAGGTTCGTCTAATCACATCATACGTGGCGAAAGCAACCTCAGCCACGAACTTAAGGTCGATTACCGATTTCCTGGACTATTCATAGTCCCAAACACATTCCACTACAACAGATATTCATATCTACAATTTAGAATAGTAATGGAACAACAACTCAAATCATGTAGTACGTAAGCATTTGAAGAATATCAACTTAACACGGATTTAAGCATAAGTAAGACTTGAAATTGAACAACAAGGAATGTAACTGCATGAAGGAAATCATACACACTAATGGGAGAGCTGAGAATCGCTTCTCAACGCCCACAAATAGTATAATATATTACACTTTAGATCATTCAGACATTTCTACAAACACTTAGAATACATAGAGCAACATACATGATGTATGTGGAAATACACGCACTTGGACAATTCCTTTTGCCAAGGAGTTATCACACATACATCTAGCATAAATACATGACAAATAATCATGGCAAACACACGTGCATATTTTATACATATACGGTACTTCCTACATTACATAGAATACACAAATCGCAATATAGCACATGCATATCAGGAATGCAAAATAAACATAACATTTGGCATGTGAAATCTCATCCATAGCAACAATAAACCATTCACTAACATTGAAAGTCTTGAAAACCATAACCTATATGATTAAAGTCCGCACCTTAATCCAGAAAAGAACACTGAACTGATTTCAAACGATAAGTCTTCGTCAACGGCGACAGGATAACCTAAAGCAAGAATAGAAATGAGCTACAACAACACAAAGACTATTCTAAGCTCTAACACAGATTAGGGTTAGGTTAACTTACCCAAGGATGAACTCAGAATCGCCGGAATAACGATTCAAAAGTGAAGGTTCAAGGAAGAAGAAGAACAGGAAAGAATCTAAGATGATTCACCAACTTCTCTCTCACTTTCTCTTTCTTTTCCCTCTCTCTTTCTAAGCTAGGGTTAGGAAATTCGTATGGAAAAGAGAGCTAGGGTTTTAAGGTCTATAAATAGGCCTAACATTGATGAAAATAACCCTAGGGCCAAGGTATACTTAGGGTATAACCAAAACCGGCCTCTCTCGATCCAACGACGCACTTCCGGTGGGCCTATTACGACGAAAGGTCGGACTTAAGCTCACTGACCATGGATCTAGGTCAAGCTGAGTTTTCGTACCAACCGGATCTTCAGATCAGTCGTGGCGGACCACACTCAATTCAACGGTCACCAAATCTCGATCAGGTCCACAAGCACAAGGACATGCCTGGGCCACCTTCCCTGATCAGAGGGTGGAATTGTGTCAAAATCCAACGGTCAGATTGCTTAAAATCATCGCGCAAGTGACACGACTCAGATTTCATAAAATCTTATTAAATTTTCAACTGTTCTCACATTCTTCACTCCGGACTCAATCAAATCGACCCAGAACATCATCTGGACTTGATTTTTGAGGTGATGGTCAAGTCCAACATGGTGACCGCAACAGCCTAAGATCATCGCTATCGGACTTTCGACGCGCGGTCCAGGTCCGATCCAAAATTTTCAAAAATTCTCAAGAACAACTGGATTTAGCGATGAATCCCTGATTTCAGAGTAACATAGCGCTAACCATTCTACAGGTTTTAAGTCATGCAGATCCAATTTAAAGTGATTGATACAAATTTCACAAGCAATCGAGTTAAGCGCTAATTACCCCAAAAAGCTTCTAAGGAAAATAGAGGTAGTACTCGGGTCTTGGCACAAAATTTTTCGGGTCATTACAGGATGTATTTGTCAGGTTAGATCAGTCGTGGTTATCTTACCGTAAACAATTCTCTTCAACGTGCACCCAGCGAGGTTTGGTCGTGGTTTGCATGGCAGATTGGTCATGAAGATGACATGGGTCGTGGTTCACATGAGGAATGGGTCGTTACTGTCATGTTATATTGGTCGTGGTTCTCATCAGACGACAACGATCCACTATTCATCATAACCACGACACAACGCAATGGACAATCATGACCTACTAATTATCAAAGTTTCATTGGTCGTGGTATCGTTTGATATGAGTCGTTGCTGTAATGTTCTATATGGGGGTGAATAGGACAATTCCAAATTTAAAAAAATAACAGCCGAATTAAACAATAAGATATCTAAATGAATTGCAAATAATCAAAGGAACCAACAACCTCAAATTTCTAGTATTGAGAGGTTGATACAAATGTTGTTCTAAGGACAACCTTATACCATAAATACCAAGGGTTTATGGCAGGACAACCTTACTAGAACGATTTATGTATCAAAAACTCAAACTGAAGAGGAATAAAAAGGAAATAGCAAGAAAGGATATCTAAGCTGTTACAACATTCCCTACAATGCTGAAATGTAAAGATTACAACATTCTCATCCACAAAAACATCCCATAATCTTGAACCAAAAGAATAAAGAAAGGAAACCACAAAAACTACAAAACACAAAGAATTATAGTGGTTCACCTGTGTGTACACCAACTGTTAATCAACAGCCACACAGCTACTCCACTCCTAATATCCTCACATAGTGGATATTAGCATTCACTATGAAAATATGTTTTTTCAGGTTCACCTAAAACCCCCACAATTGTGTCTTTCAAGTGGGCTTACACAATTCAAAAACCCCACACTCTGATTTTTCTGGATCACCTCAGGCAAACCATAATAGAGATTTTTCTGGCTCAATCTCAATGAAAACCAAAACAAAGGAATTTACAAAAACTGTAAAATGCCTAGATATTCTCTTTGATGCAGCCTGGAAGAACCAAATCAGAGTAGAAGTTCAACGTAGAAGTTCAATGTCCAATACTCGCATATGAAATGGTTCTAGGTTCTAAATTGATTTTATATTTAAAGTACTTTGGGCTAACTTGATTTGATTTTAATTTAAAGAAATGCGAATACCTCAATACCTCTTTCAAATAAAATTGGAATGCGAAAATTTAAAATCAAATACAAAGAAAGCTAATAAAAGAGAATATTAAATGAGAACAATATAGCTTAAAATAATGACTAACTTATCTCTTAGAGTATCGTATTGATTTAGCTTGAATTCAATGAAAAACTCTGAAATTCATCGTCTATTTATAGGTGAAGAAATTACATTCATGATTGATCTTGAGAACACCATGACTAGTCGTAGGACCAACTGATTTTTGAAAATTTGAGCGTGATTGGATAAAGCCGTTCCATGACTGGTCGTAGGCCCTCCACGACCAGTCGAGAGACCTCCACAACTGGTCATGACCTGCCCACGACTGGTTAGGTGGAACCTGGAATAATTGCTGGACTTTGAGTCGTAGCTGCAGGGTTGGTCATGAACGAATCGAGCACTGGTCACACGACCAGTCGAGCAATCTCTAGGACTGGTCATGGCTTAACAAAAAATTCTGAAAATTTGCAACAAATTTAGGACCGGTCGTGGAATTTCTTGGACTGGTCGAGCCAGTGCTAGGACTAGTCAAACAGAGTCCAGGACTAGTCGAGAAACAGACCATTCACTTATAAAATGATATAATTGAATTACGTATTCAAAATGACCCACCCTAAGGTCAATCTAAGGTCATTCATACCTTAACCTTGATGTATGAACATTGAAACTTCTTTTCCTTCAGTTGATAGCTGATCTTTGAAGTTGATGAAGCTTGTGATCATTACATGATGAAGCTTGAACTTGAAACCTTTTCAAGCTTCAATTTGAATCTTGAATTTGTAACTTTAAAACGTTTGAATTTTAAACCTTTTTAGTCTTGAGCTTGAGGTTCGAAGAAAAAGACCTTGTCTTGACTTGGAGCTTGATCTATGAATCTTGAACTTGTTGTTGTACTTGACCATGACCACGTAAACTTGCATTTCTTGAAGTCTTTGTTCTAGAGTGATGCACAGTCTTCATTATGTAGGAGTACTATACAAGACACAAATTCCAAGAGAGGTTTTGGCACTACAAAATTTGACAATATAGGAGCTAGAAACCATAACACTTACAATCTCTCCCTTTGTCAAATTTGTGACAAAATACAAAACACACTCCATATAAATATAAGCATTATATGCACAAAGAATCATGCACCAGTGATCAATATGAACCAGTCAACCTGGTTAAAGAATCATGCACCAGTGATATAAAAAAGAAAGCAAGCATTTTAAGCATTTTGCTACTACTCCCCCTTACTCCTATCCTCCATCCACAATCATATGTCAAAATTCTCCCCCCTTTTGTCACAATATGACAAAGGAGAACCTAATACAAGTAACATGATGTAGATAATCAAGGAAGAATAAGACGAGCAAAGAAGAATAAAGAAGCAAGACATGAAAATTCATAAGTAAAGTTCAAGTATCATCAAATATCATCCAAGCTCAACCAAAATCAATCCCTCAAACCGAAAGGAAGCAAAGTATCAGAAGAGTTATTACAATCCAAACTTAGAAAATACTAATCAAATCCTGAAGAGGGAGCAGGAATAGATGGATCAATCTGATGTAAACCCTTATTAATGCGCCTCATATATTTACGCATATAAGCAAATTGAGAATCCTGGGTTACACGAATCTGAGCCACATGTTCCTCAAGTGAAAGCAACCTCTTAGCAAAATCAGAAGGTTGATAATCAGGGTCAACATCTGAATCTGATTCAAGCTCATTAAAGATATCGTCCATGTTAATATCATCAGGAGGAAGATCGCCTTCTTCTTCATTTACTGCTTTAGCTCCACCACCACCCACATTGACTCGGCCGTCGGCCAACCTCAAATTCATCTTTTTTATATTTGAGTTGTTGACGATGAGGTGATGAATGGGTGCCTCTTCAACAGGCATAGCCACTAACATATGAGTGGCTAACACAATCATAAGATATGCAAAAGGGATATTACTGTGTCCAGGATAGAGACAAAATTTATGATGGAATGACAGATTAAAGAAGGAAGACAAACTTTTGTACTAGAGATGATGGAATGAAAAATGTGACCCATGAAAGAGGTGAGTTCAATTTTATTACCAGACCGAGGATAAAGATTTGAAATAAATATCCTATGAAGGACCTTGTATCTGGGTAATAAGTACTTTGAAGCAAGCGCATTCCCATTTTGACTCCATTACACATCTATATTACACAATGCTCTAGTAAGCATACGTTTTTCTGATTCAGAAGGTTTAGATACTAGAATGCTAATAAGAATACCTTCATCATTAACGGGTATATCCATTAGGCCAGAAATCAAATGACGATCTACTTCAAAAGGGCCTTCTCTAGTTGCTATAAGAAAAGTTAAATTTTCAGTTGAAAAATCAGAAATACATGCAAACATAGCTTGTGCAATAGATCGGTATGCCGGCCCACCCCAATGTAGAATGTTATGCCATCCTACAGATTGGAGAAGAGGAAGGAGATCAAATGGAGCAAGATGTTCAACATGAACAAGTCGCTCAACAATAACATTGTGCAACCGTAAATTCCGCACATATGGAGGATCATCTTTAGGTGACCGAATGTGGCGCCTTGTTATTGGTGTCAATCTAGATATTGAAGGACCACAAGTATGTTTTTTTCTACCTCTAGCATCCATTTGCAACTAGGAATACAAGAAATTAAGAGGTTGCAAAAGATGAAGAGTGGCTTTCTTCAAAATCAGATTTTGGAGAAGAAAATCCCAAAAACTTCAAGGAAACAAGAAATAAATCACTCCAAGTATGAAAATGAGGTGATATTAACTTGAATCTACAAGAAAAATGGAATTAACGCACTAATCTTGAAGATATAGGAAGGTGGGTACGACTGGTCGAGCTTAGACTAGTTGGAGAGAGAGCACAAATGAGGAAGAAAAGGGTTTTTTCCCAAAATTAAAGCACTAGATGTGCTACATGACTGGTCGAGTACATCCTCGACTGGTCGTGCATAGCCAAAAATATGCATTTTACTTGAAATTTGAAATTCTAACAATTTAAAATAACAAATATATACAATATGAAATAAAAATGCATGAATAATCAATTCAAATTGCACATACTAAGATCAAATTTCAATTTAGAAAACCTGCTTTTGTTGAGCAATTTTGTGAATATGTCAGCAAGTTGAGTCTCGGTTGGAATGTTTTCCAAAGAAATTGTCTTTTCTTCCACTAATTCAAGAATGTAATGATATCTAATGTCAATGTGCTTGGTTCGTGAATGTTGGATTGGGTTTTTAGATATATTATTTACACTTGAATTATCACAGTATAATGCTATAGAGTCCTGTGTTATTCTGTAATCGCTTAACATTCTTTTCATTCATATAAGCTGAGTGCATGCATTACTTGTAGCAATGTATTCAGCCTCAGCGGTAGAGAGCGATATGGAACTTTATTTTTTACTCTGCCAAGAAACTAAATAGTTCTTGACATAGAAACAACCACCACTGGTTGATTTCCTATCATCAACATTACCAGCCCAATCAACATCAGTGTATCCAGCTAATTGAACATTAGTATCATGTGGATACCAAAAACCCAAATGAGCTGTACTTGCAACATATCGCATAATCCGCTTAACAACAGTTTTGCTGTTTGATTTTTTAGTGTAAACACGGTTAATTATATAACATGTAGTATTTACGGCTTCAGCCCAAAGATTTTCAGGGAGCTTCATACTATTTAACATTACATTCGCCATTTCTTGAAGCACTTTATTTTTTCTTTTAACAATTCTATTTTGTTTTGGTGTTTTGGGCACAGAGAATTCATGTGATATTCCCTGATCGCAACAGAATTTCTCAAAACTGCTATTCTCAAATTCTGATTCATGATCACTACGGATCTTACTGACTTGAGAACCTTTTTTCGTTTGGATTCGTTTGAGAATCCTTTTTACTTCATCAAGGGTTTCTGATTTATCCCTTAAGAAGGCTACCTAAGTGAATCTAGTAAAATCATCCACTTACCAGTATGTATTTTTTTCCACCTCGACTATCTGTCTTGATTGGTCCTATAAGATCCATGTTGAGAAGTTCAAGTGGTTTGGATGTGGCATTGGAGTCCACTTTTTTTGTGAGTACTCCTAGTTTGCTTACCAATCTGGCATTCACCACATATTTTATCTATTTTTTGTATTTTGGGTAGGCCTCTTACTAACTCTCTTTTGCTCAATCTATATAAGTTGCGGTAGTGTACATGTCCAAGGTGTTTATGCCATAATTCGGTCTCATCGGTATGGACCATGTAACATGATAAATTAGATGAGCTAGAATCACTTACAATATAACAGTTTTTAGAAGTTTTGTGACCAATTAATATTACAGAACCATTTTTATTTAAAATTTCACACCCTAGGTTAGAAAATTTTATGCTGTGGTTTTTATCGCATATTTGAGAAATGCTTAATAAGTTATGTTTTAAACCTTCTACATATAAAACATTCTCAAATAAAGGGAGGTTAGAAAGTTGAACTATACCTTAGCCAATAATCCTGCAATTGCTACCATCATCAAATGTGACTGATCCATCAGTCATTTCTTTAAGAGTGGTGAACAGAACTTTATCACCAGTCATGTGCCTAGAGCATCCACTGTCTAGGTACCACTTTGAATGGCTTGATGCTTTGAAAGTCGTGTGGGTAACCAAGCAAGTAACCTTAGGAACCCATTTCATAACTGTTTTGGGTTTAGGTGTATAGTTGGTCTTTTTATGATTGTAGTTGTTATAAGACCGACCCATTGAGTTAGATTTTAAGAGCACCTTAAGTAAATCAACTATTTTCTCAGCTAAAGGATTACGATTCTGATTAATATTCTCTTTTATAAGGGCATTATAAGAATCTTGAAGATCTTCTTCATTTTCATGATCACTATTCAGATTTTCTTTACTAGTTGAATCATCATGATTTGAAAAAGTAAACTTAGCTAGAGTCATAAGGGCTTTGACTTCATTACCCGACTCAGTTTCAGAATCTTCTGATTCAGAAGAGGCTTCAGAGCTAGAAGATTCATCCCAAGTAGCCAACATACCTTTCCTTTTAGGTTTGTCCTTTTTAGGACACTTGTTCGCTAAATACCCATATTCATGGTAGTTGTAACATTAACTATCTTTTAAAGATTTTCAAGTTTTAGATTTAGATTTTTCTTATTATTTGATTTTCAAAAATCAACCCTCCTTTTACTTTTGAAAATCTTATAAAATTTTTTAGCGAAAAGGGCAATATCATCTTCAGAATTTTCCAAGTCATAGGTTTGTAAAGAACCAACTAACTCTTCTACCCTCATATTGTCCGTATCACGAAGTTCTTGGATCGCAGTCACCTTTGAATTGAATCGTTCAGGTAGTGAGCGTAGTATCTTTGCACAGACTTTACTTTATGAGATTTTATCACCGAGACCCCACATAGAGTCGACAATGTCATTCAATCTAGTATAAAAGTCCATGAAAGTTTCACTTTCCTCCATACGTATTTCCTCAAATTTGGTTGTGAGGATTTGGACTTTAGATTTCTTGACAATTGTTGTTCCCTCGTGTGTCACTTCTAAAATATCCCAGGCTTATTTTGCAGTATCACAGGATATAGTTCTTTTAAATTCATCCGGTGATAGTGCGTAAGTTATGGCATTTAAAGCCTTTGCATTGGCACTACTCTCATTTTTCTGAAGTTTGGTCCAAGTAAAATAAGGTGTGACTTTCATTGATTTAGATCCATCGATACCAGTTACTTCAATGGTAGGAGGGGTCCATTCAGTCACTGTGGCTTGCCACACACTCTCATCCATAGATTTTAAGAAAATCCTCATTCTTGCTTTCCAATAAGCATAATTAGAGCCATCAAATGGTGGAGGCCTAGTGACTGAAAGACTATCAAAATTTGACATCTTAAATAGCTAAGATCGATTAGCTCAGGAAATAAATCCAAATAGAATAATTAAAAATGAGCTATTATGCTCTGATACCACTTGAAAAGGCCGAGTTATATGTCCTAGAGGGGGGAGGGGTGAATAAGACAATGCCAAAAAAAATAAGAGCGAAATTAAACAATAAGATATCCAAATGAATTGCAAATAATCAAAGGAAGCAACAACCTCAAATTTCTAGTATTGAGAGGTTGATACAAATGTTGTTCTAAGGACAACCTTACACCATAAAAGCCAAGGGTTTATGGCAGGACGACCTTACTAAAATGATTTGTGTATCAAAAACTCATACTGAAGATGAATAAAAAGGAAATAGCAAGAAAGGATATCTAAGATATTACAACATTCCCCATAATGCTGAAATGTAAAGACTACAATATTCACATCCACAAATACATCTCACAATCTTGAACCAAAAGAATAAAGAAAGGAAACCACAAAAACCACAAAACACAAAGAATTATACTGGTTCGCTTGTGTGTACACCAACTGTTAAATAACAGCCACACAACTACTCCACTCCTAATATCCTCAAACAGTGGATATTAGCATTCACTATGAAAATAGGTTTTTCCAGGTTCACTTAAAACCCTTACAATTGTGTCTTTCAAGTGGGCTTACACAATTCAAAAACTCCACACTCTGAGTTTTCTGGATCACCTCAGATAAACCATAATAGAGATTTTTTTGGCTCAATCTCAATGAAAACCAAAACAAAGGAATTTACAGAAACTGTAAAATACCTGTATATTCTCTTTGATGCAGCCCGGAAGAACCCAATCAGAGTAGAAGTTCAACATAAAAGTTCAATGTCCAATACTCACATATGAAATGGTTCTAGGTTCTAAATTGATTTTAGATTTAAAGTACCTTGGGCTAACTTGATTTGATTTTGATTCCTAGAAATGGGAATACCTCAATCCCTCTTTCAAATAAAATTGGAATGCAGAAATTCAAAATCAAATATAAAGAAAGCTAATAAAAGAGAATATTAAATGAGCACAATATAACTTAAAATAATGACTAACTTATCTTTCAGAGTATCATATTGATTTAACTTGAATTCAATGAAAAACTCTGAAATTCGTCGTCTATTTATAGGTGAAGAAATTGCGTTCATGACTAGTCTTGAGAACACCATGACTGGTTGTAGGACCAACTGATTTTTAAAATTTTGAACGCGATTGGATAAAATTGTTCCATGACTGGTCGTAGGCCCTCCACGACTAGTCGTGACCTACCCATGACTAGTCATGTGGAACCTGGAATAATTGCTGGACTTTGAGTTATAGCTGCAGGACTGGTCGTGAACGAGTCGAGCACTGTTCACATGACTGGTCGAGCAGTCTCCAGGACTGGTCGTGGCTGAAAATTTTTTTTAAAAAATTTACAACAAATTTAGGACTGGTCATGGAACTTCTTGGACTGGTCGAGCCAGTGTTAGGACTAGTCGAACAGAGTCCAGGACTAGTCGAGAAACAGACCATTCACTTATAAAATGATATAATAGAATTATGTATTCAAAATGACCTACCCTAAGGTCAATCTAAGGTCATTCATATCTTAACCATGATGTATGAACATTAAAACTTCTTTTCCTTCAGTTGATAGCTGATCTTTGAAGTTCACGAAGCTTGTGATCATTACATGATGAAGCTTGAACTTGAAACCTTTTCAAGCTTCAATTTGAATCTTGAATTTGTAACTTTAAGACGCTTAAATTTTAAACTTTTTTAGTATTGAGCTTGAGGTTCGAAGAAAAAGACTTTGTCTTGACTTGGAGCTTGATCTATGAATCTTGAACTTGTTGTTGTACTTGACCATGACCATTTAAACTTGCATTTCTTAAAGTCTTTATTCTAGAGTAATGCATAGTCTTCATTATGAAGGAGTGCTATACAAGACACAGATTCCAAGAGAAGTTTTAACACTACAAAATTTGACAATATAGGAGCTAGAAACCATAGCACTTACATATTTGGATCCTGTATGTAAGTATTAAAGGGTCGTGGTTGTCTTGTTTTACCAATCGTGGTTGTCGTGTAATATGGTTCATAGTTGATGTGAAACATTGATTGTAGTTGTCATTTTATATGGTAAGCTCTTAGTTTCTTGCACTGATTTTTTGTGCTACTGATATTTCTGTTAGTGGCTTAGATACATAAAGGCTCGTGATTATAGGCCACATTGGGTCGTGGTTAACATGAAACATGGGTCATGACTGTCATTAGATAGGTCTTGTTCGTCATGATACATGAACCCTGAACGGATTGATATATAGGTTGTTGTTGTCGTTTTATTTTGATCGTTGTCATTAGTAATGGTCGTAGTTGATCTGTCGTGGTTGTCATGTTAAATTGGTTGTGTTTCACAGTTGTTATGGTTCATGGTTGCCGTCCATGTTGGATCATTGCAAACAACTACGATATAATGAAAAACATGACCTGTACAACATGACAACCACGGTCCACCTGTCATGAGTGCCACCACCCATTGTTAAGCTCACCATGTCCTCCATGGGTCATGGTTCAAATGCTTAAGAATTCATGGATTGTGGTTAACATGCACCAAGGTTCATGAATCAATAGGTATATATATTACAGTGCCATGATCGATTATGTTTATTATTTTCTCTATGGGTCGTGGTTCAAAAGCACAATAATTCGTGGTTATTCTCCACATTGGATCGTGATTAACATGCACTAAGGTTCATGAATCAATAAGTATATATATATATATATATATATAAATATAACAGGTCAAATTACATTATCGCAGGCAATAAAATTTTAAAATAAACCAACATATTAAGCCTCAGGCTCAGTTAGCAGGGACAAAAGTGCATTGATACCGATTGTGATCTATTCGCTTGCATCTAGAGCATCTAGGTGCTATCCTATCTTCTCCCTAGGATGTAGTGTGAACCTTTTTCAGTCTCCCAATGGATCTTCTCATTTTCGGAGGCTTCATATTCTCACATAAAACTTCACTTCCTCCGGAGTGTTCCAATGTGTTCTGTCAAGTAATGGGTAAATTGACTCTCGGTATATTTTACGATATATTTCATTGAAGTAGAATGGAGAGTAGTATTTGTACATATCAAGCTGATACTTATCACATGCCGCTATCACATGAACACAAGGCAGTAGCATTTTTCCAAACTCATTGCACGTACACTTCATTTCTCTTAGATTCACTACATCGGTCATTCCCTCTGCAGTCACTTAGAATTCATCCGCTAAAATCGCAATGCATTGTCTTTCGCACCTCCGAGTGATAAAGTTCGGACAGTCTTTTTGATGCCCGAGGAGTCAAAATTTCGTTACAAGCCAAGGCCTCATTCTGTCAATGGAGGAAGAAGTGTTGGATTTTACTCCTTATTGATTCGAGAAGTTTAGTGACAGGGTACTCTCTCGCATCTACGAACAATGCAATCATGCTTTCCACGATGTTGGTGGTGACGATGTTATACCGCATGCCAGGAAAGAAAGCCGTCGCCCATCTTTCTTTTTCTATACCATTGAGGAACTGATACCCCATAGGATTCAACACTTGAATGCATCGCATCATCTCCCAAAATGTGGATGTCCAGTATGTCTTAACAGCACCCCAAAAGTATTCCCTCATAGAATCATCTGAACATGCCTTCTTCATGTTTCCAAGTATATGATGAGCACAATATCCATGGATTGCATGTGGGAACATGTTAGGGACTTCACTAATCAATCCTTTATGACGAACTGACACTATCACTAGTCCTGGAAGATTCCTGATTGACTTGGATAAAATCCCAAGGAATCACCTCCAGCTACTATTGTTCTCAGATTCTCCATCCCATACAGTAGCCATGAAGAGAACACCCTTGTACCTTCTTGTCAAATGTGCGGTGTCAACACACAACACCCTCCAAACATGTAAAGTTAGGCTTCTGATGCACTATCCAAGCACAATAAAGCATCGTCCGAAACTATTTGTCTCCTCGTTCACCTGTAACTCTGTCACAGTCCCTAAATTGGCCTTTTTCAACTCGTGAAGGTACGCCGGGAGCTCATTATAAGAACCCTCGTAGGATCCCAAGACTTGTTTGGTTGCCATCTCTTTACCCTTCCACGCTTTCTTGTAACTGATCTCAACACTGTACACCTCACTCATACGATATTGAATTTCCTTTGCCATGCAGGTCAGCCCCAAACTCATACGACTGATGCCAAATTCACTACTTATCAAACTGGTGGCTTGACGATGATCTCTCCCCTTCCTCTTCGAGGTCACTATATCAGTACGATCATCCATGATCGTGGTCTCAAATTGGTGTATCGCCTCAAACGACATGGTACAGGTATACTTCAAGTTATAAGTCTTGATCTTGAACATCCCTGTGCCGTTAAGTTTTGAAGCATCCTCCAACTACAATTTTCTATAGTGCAGCTAATCATATATATCAGCTTGTTAGACTTCAAGACCTTATACTGGAACTTGTGGTGCATTGTATATTTACATAGACAATATTGTAGTCGACCTTTGTCCTTGAACACTTGCCTGACTGATATTTCGTTTGGATCATCCACAAAATTTGGGTATCCTTCACGATCTGAATTGACAAAAGCATCATCAGATGGATCAACAGACGGATCATTGATGGGTGGGGTTTGGAGATTGCACTGGTCAGCTGTTCCTCGATAATGATATCTATCACTACTTGATGGGCCAGGTATGTCGCAGTTATCATTCCCTAAATCTTGATGTGTATCGTTGGCTGAAGGGCTGCCTATATTGCAGTCGTCGAGGACCCGATCGTGATATCTATCACTACTAGATGGGCCAGGTATGTCACAGTCATCATTCCCCAAACCATGCTGTTATTGTAGGCTGAAGGGCTGCCTATATTGCAATCGTCGAGCTCCTGATCGTGATATATATCACTACTTGATGGGCCAGGTATATCACAGTCATCATCATTCCCCAAATCATGATGTGTATCGTTATACGAAGGGCCGCTTATATCGCAGTCGTTGACTCCTCGGTCTTAATATCTAACAGAAGGGTCATGTATATCGGAATCATCGACTATCCAATCATTGCCTGAAGGTTGTGATGGAAGAGATGATGGGGTCGAATGTAAGGTATAATCTTTGTTGAAATCTTCAATGACAAGACAATGCCTCACTTTCTCCACATACAATGGTATTTGTGTTGAAAGTTTCTGTCCACAGAATAACATGTATGCTTCGAGATCATCATCGTCTTTGATTGTTTGTGGGAGTAGGAATCCACGAATTGTATCACCGTACACAACTTTAATTATCAAATTGAATTCATCCGACGTAGTTGCCATAATCTGATGCATTTTATCAAGCAACTGTCGATAAGTGATATCATCACTCACAACAAATCCCTTTGAGTCTCCACCATCGTAGGTAAACATTCCCTTGTCATACACACTCTCTCCATCATAATAGCATAATATAGCCCTGCGACCCATACTCATTCCAATACTGGTTATTCTATTAAAAAAATGAATGGGTCCAACTTGTGAGCAATACAGGATACTAGTTGTCAATTAAATGGGTCGTGGTTATCATCCACATTGGTTCGTGATTGTAATCCACAATGGGTCGTGGTTGACGACAACGGCCCACTGTGAATGACAACAACGAACCACTCGAAGGGTCGTGGTTTTGACCCAATGATAACAACGAACCACTTGAGGGGTCATGGTTTTAACCCATAATGGGTCGAGGTTGTGTTCTTATAAGGATCGCCCTGTTCACTGGACTGTGCGATGCCCAAATTGTTGGGGCGTGGTCGTCATGTTATATGGCTCATGGTTTTTAAGCTAGAGGGGTCGTGGTTGTCAGCTGATGAGGATCGTAGTTGTCACGGTATATGGATCATGGTTATCAACCACGTTCAACGACCCATTACAACATCTTAATCATTCATGGATTTTGTTGCTATTATAGTTAAAATAATGGAGAAGATATTCGATGAAGGGTTCAAGTCCTCCCTGCATTATTCCTTTATGGTAGCTACGTTCAATGACCGATATACAACTACGATCCATTGTTTATCGTAATCACGATCCTCATTTGATGGCAACAATGGTCAATTGTGCGTGTGAACCACGATCACATGTTAGAGGGGTCGTGGTTGTCAGCTGATATGGGTCGTGGTTGTCATGTTACATAGGTCGTAGTTTTCATAGATGTTATATGGGTCGGGGTTGACATGTTATATGGGTTGTGGTTCACAATTATATAGGTGTCGTGATTTACACTTAGGAATCACTCAAAGGGTCGTGGTTTTCAACCAAAATGGGTCGTGGCTCACAGGGCAGTGAAAAGCACGACCCTTATAACATGATGGCTACCACCCACCTGGCATGACAACCATGACCCATAACATCTACCAACCACGACCCGTATATCATGATCTAATGTGCATGGGAATCCGATCCTTATAGCGTGACAACCAAGATCATTGTAATGTGACAACCAAGATCCAATGTGCATGGGAATCCGGTACCACGATCCTTCGTATGTGAACCTTCTCGACTCTACTTTGACCTTAGCAAACTGACCTCCTAGTGGAAGAGGATTACAGTCAAGGACAAAGAACGTGCCTCTCTGGCAATTGGGACCCCTGGATCTTCTCTTTTCTTCTTTTTCTATATTTTAACGAAATATGAAGAAAGTTTGTAAAAGTTGCATGTGAAATGCTACATTTGGCATGTCCAACGCTCATATATTCTTCTGTTTAGTCCGCGGGATAACGGATTGGCTACTTCCCTGTCACCATCCATGAGCCCAACCATGATGTATGTGTTACATCCATTCCATTCATCTGCATCTACAGTGAAAGGCATGATCATTTGTCAGCTCTTACAGATCATTTGTGGGCTTGATCCCAAAAATGAGAGGGATCATTTTAATGGTCTACGACGGTCAATCATCACTGTTCTATGTAATGTCCACCGCCTGTGATTGGAGTGTCATTTATTTTTTGGACTCCTACCATTAAATCATCTGGAGAAACGTGTGGACGGCATGGATGAAACACATACGTGGTGGTGGGACCCACAGACCACCGAGCACCAGCCAATGGCCGGTGTCCCGGGGAGTAGCCGATCTGTCCGTGGCTCAGGGGCTACAACAGCAGGTGACCTCTGCTTCATCCAGGTCTGTACGTCTCCTAAACTAAGGTCAGCGGCATTTTCATCCGAAACAGAAAGGTGTCAAAAGGCCTTCATGTATGGATGCTGATTACATACTAACCTCGCAAGACCCTAGCTTCAAACGGGCAGTTTTGTGGGTGGGCCCACCGTGATGTATATATACATCCAAGCCGTCTATCCCTTTTCTCAGATTATTTTAAGGTATCGAAACTAAAATGGGGTAGATCCAATGGTCAACTGGATCACACCACAAATGCCTCTTGTAATTAATGCAACTGACATTTAATGCTTTATGCATTTTAAAGCAACTAAGTTTATTATTTGGTGTGGTCCACTTGAGCGTTGGATCTGCTGCATTTTTGTGCTCATTCATTGTCCATCATGTATGTATTTCGTCCATGCCATCCATATATATATCTTTCTAGATCAGTTTATGGTAACCATAAAAATGAGCTATATCCTAATAAAAAGTGGACCACATCACAACAAACAGTGGTGAATGAGCGTTGTCGGTGTTCCTTCTCATTTTTTGGATGAAGCCCTAAAATGTTTTGTCATAATAGATAAATGATCGTGCCTAATGAAAATGCCCCTAACCTTGGTTCAGGAGATGCACAGACCTAGAGTGAAGTAGAAGTTACCTCCTATTTCAACTCCCGAGAAAGTGACAGATCGGCTACTCCCCGGGGCACCGACGCTGGTTCTCGGCGGTCTGTGGGCCCCATCACCACATATGTGTTTCATCCATGCTGTCCATATGTTTCTCCAGATGATTTAATGGTAGGAGTTCAAAAATGAATGACATCCAATCACATGTGGTGGACATTACATGCAACAGTGATGATTGACCATCGTAGACCATTAAAATGATCCCTCTCATTTTTGGGATTAAGCCCATAAATGATCTGTAAGAGCTGACGAACAATCGTGCCTTTCATTGTGGATGCAAATGAATGGAATAGATGTAACACATACGTCATGGTTGGGCCCACGGATGGTGACAGGGGCCATAATAGAAAGTAATGGGGATAATAGAACCCACTGTTAGAAGTGGACATATAACAACCGCGAACCATATAAAATGACAACCACAACCCATATGGGCCTGGATTGAAGTATGATTAGTGTCCATGTCGCCCATCCGTTTGTCTTATGATTTTAAGGCTACGACCCATTTAACATTAGAACCATGATCCATTTAACATGACAATCACAATCCATATTACATGAAAACCATGGTGCATATTACATTACAATTACGACCCATATTACATTGACAACAACGATGCATGTTACATTACTGACACGACCAATATTAGATGATAACAACGACCCATATTACATTATAACCATGGCCGATGTTCACCACGACCGAAATAACGTGATAACTATGACCAATAGAGCACCATGAAAAACATAACAATATTATGAAAGGCTACGTTTATTGCATGTTCACCACGACCCATAACATGGGATTTTCGATATCTACATATGCCATGTCCTAACTTTAATGGGCAGATTTCCATTCTTTTCAACAAGAACAGATCAAAATATGTGGATGGGCAGATTTCCATACACTTATAGCTCATAAGATCATTTCTCAGCCACACCTCTCTATAAATAAATATGACGGCGGGTAGAAAACTATGCACCCCATGAGAGGGAGAGGGAGAGTAACCTTGTTGTGTTTTTCATGGTGCTCCATCCTCAGCCGTCCGTGTGATCAACTCGTTGGCCATTGAATGACCGGAGCGTTGAATGACCATTGAAACACTACGACCCATATTTCATGATAACCACGACCCATAAAACACGACAACCACGACCATAATTAAAGTACAGTATGAAGAACTGTTCTCTTCATAGGGCACCCAGCGAGATGAAAAGCTCTTTTGGGAGTGTCTTGTTTTAGCCTGACCAACAACTCTGTTGAGAAGGTGAGGCTTAAACAAGACACTCCCAAAAGTGCTTTGCAGCTCGCTGGGTGCCCTTCGAAGAGAACTGTTCTTCACATTGTATTTTAATTATGGTCGTGGTTGTCATGTTTTATGGGTCCTGGTTATCATGAAATATGGGTCGTGGTGTTTCAATGGTCATTCAACGCTCCGGTCATTCAATGGTCAACGAGTTGACCACACGGATGGCTGAGAATAAAGCATCATGAAAAACATAGCAAGGTTACTCTCCCTCTCCCTTTGAAGGGGTGGAGAGTTTTCTACCCTCTGTCGTATTTATTTATAAAGAGGTGTGGTTAAGAAATTATCTTATGAACTATAAGTGTATAGAAATCTGCCCATCCATATATTTTGATTTGTTCTCGTTGAAGTGTATGGAAATCTGTCCATCAAAGTTAGGACATGGCATACATAGATATTGAAAATCCCATGTTATGGGTTGTGGTGAACATGCAATAAAGGTGACCCATGTAACATGACAACCATGACCATATTACGTGATAACTACGACCCATGTTACATGAAAACCACAACCCATGACAACCGCACTCTCACTTCTCTGGTCAGAAAGTTGGATCGTGAACTTATTGTTGTCGTGAGAATAGAGTTTAAGAGATCTCTAAAAAGAACACGGAATTAAGCGGGAGATAGTATGGGATGGAGACGTTTATCTTGAAATCGCTGACGACAACTATAAGCCATCATTATGAAGAATAGTTTTGTTCAAAGGAGACCCAGGGAGCCGAAGATATCTATTGAGGAGTCATTGATCTTCCACGGGCACCAAACGGTCTTTGAAATTTCAGGTAGAGGCCATTGATCTTCAGGAAGATCGTCAACATTCCTAAAGAAAGGGAAGGGATCACCCACAGAGGAAGAACACGAGAAGGACTTGTGGTTCGGATTGGCTTCTGAAAAAATGTAACCCAAGTAACATTTTTATAAGCTGTTCAACCAGTGTTTAATGTGGGGGTGGTGATTCCAAAGGGTCGCTTTGATTCCAAAGGATTTCGAGTAGGTATCTTCATTAATGCGATTTCCTGCATTTGAATGTGGCGCTGATTCCGAAGGGAAGGGTCGTGGATAGAACGAACGTTGGGTCGTGGATGTGAACCAGAACTCAACATATATAACAACAACGATCTCTATAACATGATAATCATGTTCATGGTTGACAACATAGAAACTCGTGGATCAGATGGTGGATGGTCTTAATTTTTGACTTTGACCCAGCATAAACGACAACAACGAACCGTGTAGCATGACAGCCATGACCCTTTAGAACTCGTGATAACCTTGACCCTTTGTTGGTTACATCAGCGATCAACTATGTAGTAAAATCATTATCATGTTAGATTTTGCAAGAAATTCTTATTATTGATTAACAATCCATGACCATTTATATTGTCATTCAACGCGCTGGTCATTTAATGGTCAACGAGTTGATCCTGCGGACAGCTGAGGATGGAGCACCATGAAAAACATAGCAAGGTTACTCTCCCTCTCCCTTTGAAGGGGTGGATAGGTTTCTACCCATCGTCGTATTTATAGAGAGGTTGGCTGTGAGAAATTATCTAATGGGCTAGAATTGCATGGAAATGTGCCCATCCATGTATTTTGATCTATTCTCATTGAAGTGTATGAAAATCTGCCCATCAAAGTTGGGACATGGCATACGTAGATATCAAAAATCCCATGTATATATATATGTCGTAGTTATGAACATGTGGAGAACATGTTCGTCGGTGAATTTATTGTTGTCGTGAGAGTAGTATTTGAGAGATTTATAAAAAGAATAACTGGATCATTGGTTGTATTAATATTGGTCATTGTTGTGTGTTAATATTTTCGTGGTTCATATATGTAATAGATTGTGGTTGTCATCCATTCTCGATTGTTGTTGTCAACAACGACCTTGAGAGAAACACGATCCATACGTCATGGAAGCCATGATCTATACGTAAGGGCAACAATGATCCCCATGTCATGGCAACCACGACCAGTTAAAGTGGTTATAAGGGCCGTGTCTTCTTGTTATATTGTAAACTTCAGTGGAAGAAACTTGCAGAGTCTTGCGCATCAATGAGCTTCTCTTCTGTCAGTTACTTTGTTATATGAGTCGTGGTTGCAATGTTATAAGGGTCGATGTTTTCATGCTACATTGTCATGATTGTAATGTTATATGTGTTGTAACTGCCATGTCATACGGATCGTGGTTTTCATGTAGCCTAGATCGTTGTTGTGGTGCACAAGGTTCTACAAGTTGAATTGGTCGTGGATGTCGATAACAATGGATCAAGGACTTAATAACAGATCGTGGTTCTCAGTATATATGGATCATGGTTTCCATGTTGTATGGGCCGTGTTCCTCATACGGTCGTTGTTGTCAAATATGATTCAAGATGGACAAGGACCACGATCCATTACAGCTATGAACGATGGCCAATTTAACATGAGAACACAACCCATATCAACAGCGACCCATTTGTCACGTACATCACGACCCATATAACATGACAACAACGACCTATATATCATATCATTCAGGGTCCATGTAGTTGACATCCACGATCCGTTACAGCTGTGAATGGCGACCAATTTAACATGAGAACACGACCCATATCAACGACGACCCGTTCGTCATGTACATCACGACCCATATAACACAACAACAACGACCCATATATCATATCATTCAAGGTCCATTTAGTTGACATCCATGATCCGTATAACATGACAGCCTTATCAAATGACAACTGCGATCAATGCTTCACGTCAACCACGAACCATATAACACGACAACCACGACCCATTTCTCATTACATTCATGATCCATAAATCATAACAACCAAGACCTATACAAAATTATTACCACGCCCCAACATGCAAACCATGACTCTGTTTTGTGGTTGTGATCGTTGTTGATGAGCCCAGTGGATCGTGGCTCTTATGTTTTGTGGTTCATTAAGTTGGATTATCCCATAATAGAAGCCCCCTACTCTTCTAGTTCGAGTTTGAACTTAGAGAGTAAATGCCTGGGGAAATAATACGACCTCTTCATGTCCCTGCTATCGATTGGGATGATTGAACGTGGATTGCGTCTTACCCCCGCCCGAACGGTAATCCGTCCGGGCAGGGATCTGTTGGGCCCACCATGATGTAAGTGTTTTATATACGATGTTCATCACTTTTATAGGATCATTTTAAGATATAAGACATAAATTGAAGCACATACACATCTCCAGTGGACCACATCAAAGGAATCTGCAGTGATAATGACACTCACCATTGAAACCTTTCCAAGGGCCATTGTGATGTTTTTTTACCATCATGTTAATAAGGTCATGCAGACGTGGATGAAGTGAAAACACAAATATCAACTTGATCTGAAACTTCTTTCCTGCCCTTAGGAAGCTTTTAATAGTGAACGTTAAATCCCCACTTTGTGGTCCATTTAAGCCCTGGACCTGCCTCATTTTTTATATCTCACATTATAATGATCTGAAAAAAATGATTAACGGAGTGGATAAAACACTCACATCATGGTGGGCCCCACAGATCCCTGCCCAGACAGATTACCGTCTGGGCGAGGATAGGACGCAATCCGCGTCTCGGATGATCGGGGGTATATTTAATGTGATTCGCTTCTCTGACCTCGAGTGCGGTGCAATAGCTGAATCCATTCAACTTCTGTCCTATAAGGAAAGGACACGTGGCAACGGTTACACATTACAGATGGCGGGGCGAAGGAATGACACCATTCTGACCCTTGCGCTTTAAGGAGACCCCTGTGCTTTTAAATGGTATTAAATACTAGGAAGATTCTGACCTTGAAGCATGGGCTCGGGTATATTGCACCATTCCATGTGTCCCATGGCGCTGGGACGCAGATTGCGTACTACCCCCGCCCGTCCCTAGCTCCCAACGAGCAGTTTTGTGGGTGGGCTCACCGTGATGTATCTGTACATCCAAGCCGTTGATTCCTTTTCTCAGATTATTTTAAGTTATGAGCACAAAAATGAGGCAGATCCAACGCTCAAGCGGACCACACCAAATAATAAGCTTGATTGCATTAAAAGCACAAAGCATTAAATGACAGTTGCATTAAATGCAAGAGTCATCTGTGGTATGGTCCATTCGACTTTTAGATCTGCTTCATTTTTATTTTAATGCCTTAAAATAATATGAGAAAATGGATAGACGGCTTGGAAGTACAGATGCATCACGATGGGCCGCCCACAGAAGTACCTGTTCGGAGCTAGAGACGGGAGGGGGTAGTACGCAATCCGCGTCCGTGGCACTGATGCTTCTTTTTTTGTAGGGATGGAGGCAGGTGGCTCAAAGAGGAGGCAGCCTCTGCGCCCTCCAATGGACGTCGTCCTGTCCTCTGAACTAAGGATGACAGTGGCATCGAAGAAGAGGAAGGCTCCTAAGGACGAGGCTGAGGCCGCTCCAGTTGTAGACTCGGCTAGGACCGTGCCTGTTACAGCCCTTCCAGAGGCTGCTCTTGCTACTGTTCTGATCCCCATTCCTGAGGCTTCAGAGGTTGGGGCTCCTACCCGAGCAGAGGCCATCACCATTTCGTCGCATTCTGCGGAGGAGCAAGCCCCCAAGGAAAGTCCTTCTAGGTCGTGGAGGAAGGTAGTCGGGGGGACCCTCGGCGTAGTAGCCTCTTCGCAATCTATGATTCCCCATGCTGATGCTGAGCCCATGGTCGGCCGTGCAAATGCACCTGAGGGAGCTGTCCATGCTTCTGCAGCTAGCAGGATCAGAGGAGCTTCCGCAACCTCTTCAAGGGTCCTGTCGCCCGGTTTTCACATGGCTCAGCTAAATCCTTAGGTAGCTAAACACGCACCAGAGGCGCAGATCACCGACACCCTTTCCTGCCATCACATCAACTTCATGGATGATTTTGCAGCTGTATGTTACAAGTCGCTGCCAAAGATGTTGGAGGTGAAGAAGAGGCTGAAGGAGATGGGTCAGCTCGAAGCAAGACGCAGTGCGGGCCAAGTCTGTGGTGGAGAAGGTTGAGCAAGACGCTCAACGAGTCGAGCTCAAGAAGAGACTGGAGGCCTCTACTACTGATCTGGAGGAGCTGAGGAATGCTGTTGTGGAAGGCCGGGTGAGAGAGCTTACGCTCGAAGGTGAAGTCAACCAACTTCAAGCTTGCTTAGACATGGTCGAGCCTGAAGTTAGGAGTTTGCACAGGGTTAACAAGGACCTTGAGTTCAGGGCCTTGGAAGTCGAGTCAGGGATTGAAGTGGTGAAAGAGGAGCTAGAGTCGGAGCGACTGATGGCGGCGAACCGTCTCGTCCAGCAGCAGAATGTCCTTGAGTCTGCTGCGTCCGCGGAGAAGGCTTCCTTACGAGCATAGCTTGAGGCTCAAGTGGTCTCACAGGCAGCCGCAAAAGTGGTGGAATACAAGGACTCTGCTGAGAGTGCTAAGGAGTTGGATAAAATATACTATTTCGGTCATGACACTGGCTTTGATGCTTGCCTGGTCGAAGTTAGGAAGCTTTACCCGACCCTCAACTTCGACGCCCTCATGGTAGACACTGTCGGTGACGCCGAGGCTGTCGTGGTGGACCTGCCCGAGTGCACCCTTCCTGCTGCAAAGATTGCCTAAGATGTCCCTGTCACCGAGGCTGTCGTCGATGCTCAGCCCCCCAGATTAGTAGCGGGTCCCTCTGCTTGGAGGGGATAACACGTTTACTTTTTTTTTCAATTATTTATTTATTTTTTATTTTTTATTCTTGATGTAAATGGACCTCTTTTATGTCAATGATGATTGTTTGCATGGTCGTGCTTGTCCTGTTGCATGAAACGTTGCTAACAACCACGATCTTATGAAAAACACGACCCAAACAATGACAACGACTACACATTCTAAATGTCAACTACAACCCATGCAACATGACAACCACGATCCATATAACATGATAGCCATATCAAATGACATCTACGATCAATGTTTCATGTCAACCACGAACCATATAACATGGCAACCATGATTTTAATTATATGACAACCACGACCCATTTCTCATTACATTCATGATCCATAATTCATAACGACCATGACCTATATAAAATTATTACCACGACCCATTTCTCATTACATTCATGATCCATAATTCATAACAAGCATGACCTATATAAAATTATTACCACGACCCATATTGAGAGTCACGACCCATATATCGTGTTTTGAACGCGATCATAGGGCTTGTCTCTGTCTGAGCCCGACCTTATAGTCTGAATCATTCCCTCTTCGCTTTTTTGAGTTCTTGGCTGATGTAAAAGCCCTATAAAAGATGTTGAAATTTTATCGATGAGCACCTACTCGCAGTTGGGGGACCCAGTGTGTGATGGCTTCTTTGGGATTCCATGCTAATGTAACCTGGCTTCTTCCAAGTTCCAAGCTGACGTCAAAGCTCTACAAAAGAACTCGTTATTTTGTAGCATGACAACAATGATCCATACAATACAGTAACAACGAACCATAAAACATGAAAACCACGACCCTTAGCAACTGACTCCACTACCCATGTTACTTTGAAAACCACAATCCATATATCATAACAACAACCATTAAATTTACATGAAAAGCACGATAAATAAAAGCTGTACACAACGATCCTTCATCTGGGTCATGTTTTGACAAAGTGAAGGATTGTGGTTGGCATATACGAAGGGTCGTGTTTATCAACCTGGAAGGTTGAGATGACTTTAATCAAGGGGAGCCCTATAGTAAGCTCCCTTCACTTGACCATGAAAGCCCTCACCATACCATGTTTGATCTTTGTGATCCGTATCAAGTATCTGAAAGAAGGTCTGATAAATAGATACACCCCCGTAGGGAAATAGTCCTTTTCCACTAGTAAATCCATTACATTACATTTCCTGTATGGGGAACGGTAGTTGTTCTTTTCCCAGAACATTCCAAGTATGGGTAAACGGTCGTTGTACAATGGAGTTTGGTCGTGGTTGTCATGTGAATGGGTTCGTGGTTGTCATGTTAATGGGTTCGTGGTTGTCATGTTAATGGGATCGTGGTTGTGACAATTGTTTGCATGGGTCATGGTTGTCATGTTAATGGGTTCGTGGTTGTCTTGATAATGGGTCATGGTTGTCATCTTACAATCACCACCCTTCCAACATGCCTACCACAACTCATATAACATGACATGAATGAGCCATATCTACCAGAACCCACGAACCATATTTCGTCACAACCACGACCCATGTTCAAGGGGGCATGTTAAAGCCCAATTCTTTGGCCCACAACTTTGTAACTATATTATATGGTCATGGTGTTCATGTTCGATGGGTCGTAATTGACATGACGATTTAGATTTTAAGTTTTCATTATATATGGCTCGCTGTAGTCATGATATATGGATTGTGTATGAATTTTATGGACCAATACGCCGTCGACACGTAAAAAGATGAAATGATGAAAATGTAAGGTCAGCGCGGGAGTGCTTTCCTGCCAATGCCTTAAACAGGAAGTTCCTTCACTGGAATCCCAAGTGGGCCCCATCCCAATGTTTATGAGGAATCTATCTCGTTCATCCATCTTTTGAGATCAATTTAGGGCTTGAGACAAAAAGTGAGCAGGATTCGTGACTCAGGTGGACAACATTAAAGGAAAATGTGGGTAGGGAAATTCCAACTGTTGAAACTTCCCTGGGGTCGATAGTTATGTTTACATGCCATCCATACCGTTCATAACTTATTTCCTAATGGGATGAACTGAAAACACAAATATTGTCCTGACTCAACACTTCGGCTGCCCCATAAATATTTCAACTGTGGAAGTTCAATCCTCACGTTTTCAGCACATTTGAGCCTCAGATCCGATTCATTTATGGTTCCAAGCCCTAAACTGAGCTCAAGAAGCTAATGGACAGAGTTGATTTCTCATAAACATCACGGTGGGGCCACAACCCACAATCTTATTTTGCATTGAAAAAATATGTCGCATGCACATACATTACATTAAAATGGCGTGTAAACGGTGCCATGTTCGCTTACGATTCCCAATGCATAATTCAATCGTCGATCATCTTGGTCAAGTCCATGGGCCCATCATAAATCGGATCTAATTCGTTGGAATAGTTCATGGCTGATGGATTCCTTTGATAAGTTTAATGGCGACTAGTATCAAGCCATCAGTGGCCCACACTGCGTAAAGATGACAAATTATGGGATTTTACGGAACCAGCGTGTTTGAACTATTGTGCTCCATTGGATTTAAATATTTCGATCATTCATTGCGTAATTCTGTTTCTTATCGTTACAAATAGAATGGTCGGTGTGGATAAGAGAAAAGGCAGTTCGGTGTGACTTAGAAATGACCAAGCTTGGAATGTATACAGTGTAAAACAACCGCTTCTCCCCACACGGAACACCGATTTTATATATTTTATTTATATAATTATATATTTAGAGCTTCTTCTCTGGGACCCCTTCACTTCTTATCCCTACTTTTTTTATTAGTTTTGAATCTTCTTCACTGGGCCCCTCCATCGCCACTCAGCGAGTACATTTATACAACTTGAGTGTAGCTCATTTCTTATAAATGGCAAAGCAAGGTAATGGTTGACAGGGATAGTATGTCA
Source organism: Magnolia sinica (assembly GCF_029962835.1). Taxonomy (NCBI): domain Eukaryota; kingdom Viridiplantae; phylum Streptophyta; class Magnoliopsida; order Magnoliales; family Magnoliaceae; genus Magnolia; species Magnolia sinica. The sequence goes on from NC_080581.1 coordinate 33,652,839, forward strand.
TTGTTCACATGTTACGTGCGCAGTGCTGTCAACCATGACCCATTGTATATGACTGCAACGATTTGTATAGCATGACAACAACAATCGTGGTTGTGATCGTGGTTGATATGCCGAATGGATTGTGGTTGACAAGCACAGTGGATCGTTGCTCACATGTTATTTGGGTCGGGGCTGTGAGTTATGGTAGTCATGCTATATGGGTAGTGGTTATGCCCACATAGATGACAATAACGAACCATATAACATGACAACCACGATCGTGGTTGTGATTTATTGTAAATGACAACAACGATCTGTATAGCATGACAATCACGATCGTGGTTGTGATCGTGGTTGATGTGCCCAGTGGATCGTGGCTCACATGTTATGTGGGTCGTAGATGTGAACCACAACTCAATGGATCGTTGTTGACAAGCACAGTGGATCGTTGCTCACATGTTATTTGGGTCGGGGTTGTGAGTCATGGTAGTCATGCTATATGGGTAGTGGTTATGCCCACATAGATGACAATAACAAACTGTAAGCATGACAACCACGATCGTGGTTGCGATTCATTGTAAATGACAACAACGATTTATATAGCATGACAATCACGATCGTGGTTGTGATCGTTATTGATGTGCCCAGTGGATCATGGCTCACATGTTATGTGGGTCGTAGATGTGAACCACAACTTAATGGATCGTGGTTAACAGGGATAGTTTATGTCAGAAGTGGATGTGAACCACGACCTATTATATATGACTACAACGATATGTATAGCGTGACAATCACGATCGTGGTGAGTTGTGATCATGGTTAATATGCCTAATGGATCGTGTTGACACGATCGTGTGTGGGTGGTTAGTTTGCCTATTGGATTGTGGTTGACAGCACGATGGATCATGGATCACATTGTGGGTGGGTAGTCTTGACCGTCGACCTCGACCCAGAGTAGATGACAACAACAAACCATGCTGCATGACAACCACGATCCTTTAGAACATATGGTAACCACGACCCTTTGTTGGTTACATCAGTGATCAACTATGTAGTTCAGTCATGATCGTGTTAGATTTTGCAAGACATTATTATTGATTGATCAATAGTTAATGACCATATTGGAATGCAGGTCGAGGGAAGCCCATGATGACCACATGCTTAGACTTCGAAGAGGCGCGGGTCTCTCCCAAGTGCTCTGTCAGTTTTTTGGAGCATATGATTGTAGATATGGAGAAGAATCCTAATGGACAAAATATATTTAGACACAGTTATTTTGGATTTCTTCTTCACTTTCCATTGACTGGATTTAAGGCACACTCCCAGATCTTGCATTACCTAATGCAAAGGCATGTTGGTGATCTGAAATTCAATGTTTAGGGCACCAAGATAAAATTCACTGAGGTCGACTTTGCTTTAATAATGGGTCTTAAGTTTGGACCAGTTAAGATAGATGGTGACGGTCATGCTAAGGCCGAAAGAGTAGAGGGAGGAAGAGGTATTAGGGAGACCTACCTGAGAGCAGGTAGTGTTAGTAAAAAAGAACTGAAATAAGCCTATTTGTCACTCGCTGATAAAGACGAACATATGGACGTAGTGAAGCTGGCTCTAATAATTTGCGTTGAGAATCTATTAGTTGGATCTTCGCGAAAGAATAACTGTGTTGATAAGTATATCGACATGGTCGATGACTTGGATTATTTTAATAATTACCCCTGCAGCAGTGTGGGGTATAATTATTTGAAGAAAGGGGTTAACGCTGTGTCTGACATTATTCGGGTGACTGGCCGGTGCCCCAAGTCATATTACATATGCGGATATGCGTTTGCCCTGCAAGTACGTTATTCTTGTCCTGGTTCATATTCTAAGTTTGAATTTATACTCCATACATGTCAATCAATATTTAATGCATGATAATTGATCTTAAGTAGATCTGGGCCTACGAATGATTCCCAAAACTCACTGGTGACAGTGGGTGGGCAGATAGAAGACTACCTACAATGATTCCTCGAATCCTAAATTGGAATCTGAAGAAATCAGACAGATACCGCCCCTTATCCGTCATCTTCATAGCTGTACCGGTAAGAGTTATTTAAATAATAGTGTATTTTAATTATGCAGTGTGTTTATAATTAATAAATGAATCAATTTTACCCATGCAGGTGATGCTAGCTTTAGAGCTTCAACCAGTGGTTGAAGAAGCAGAGACCGAGGTTGTCAGGAGTATAACCGACGAGACTTGTACGAATGACAAAATCAAGATTCGCAAGAAAGGAATTTAATAAGCGGATTAAGTTCCTTATCACTGAAGTGGAAAGAATAAAGGAAGAGTTTGGCGGAGAAATAAAGAACCTCAAGACGGATAATGCTTCTTTACCTGAAGAAGTGAAGACGTTGAGAGATGATATTAATACAAAATACGTACGTGAAATTGCCCTATTTTATTATTCGTTAATAGGTCTCTATGAATGTACTGTCTTATATAATGATTTTAATACGGGTTAACAACAACAACAACTGTTGATGATGGGATGGACCATATCAGACGTTTTGAAGATGGGATGAGCCATCTCAAAGATGACATTCTTCACTATGGGGGCAGATGAATTAGCTAATAGTTGAGTTTCAGTCAACGAAGGTAAATGAAAAATGGATCATGGTTATCATCCACATGATCGTTGTTACCATCTAGGAAAGGTCGTGGCTGCCATGCACATCGGGTAGTGGTTGATACACGACCCAACATTGGTGGCAACCACGATTCAACTGAGAGTCGTGGTTTCGTGTAAAATGGGTCGTGGTTATTATACATGGGAAATACATAATAATATTATAGTACTCCACCACAAGAATTCGTTACTTCAATCAGCACTCTCGTAGGAGAGAATGCTTCATTGCAGGAGCATTTGAAGCAACTTAGAAAGGAGATCCAGGCAGTGAGGGTACATGAAATTAAATTTATCAATTTATCTTGAATCTTATTTGGTTGTTGTTCTGTCCCGTTTTGGCTCATTTCTGGTATATGATTTTATTACTACAGGACAATGTCCCTTCGACCAGCCCTCTGAAGTGGAGAATGCTTCACTGCTGGAGTAGATGAAGCAGTTTGAAAAGGAGATACAGGGGATGAAGGTATATGAATTTGAATTTTTCCTGAATCTTAGTGATCGTTATTGTGTCCCTCTTTGGGTCGTGGTTATGATACAGTTCGGGTTATTGTGACAGGCCCATGTCCATTCAGTGGGCGATCTCAGGGAAGAGAATGCGTATATGAATGAGCAGATGAAGCATATTGAAGAGGAGATACAAGCAATAAAGGTATATGAAGTTGAATTTTGGTCGTATTTGTGTTCCACGTTTGATCGTGGTCATTGTGAAGGTTAGACTATTGTTACCATGTGTGATTGGTCGTGTTTATCATCCATATGGGTCGTGGTTGACGTTACGACCCAATGTTGACGATGTAGGATAATATGTACGTGGTTTGCCTTTGGATTATTAATATTTAACAGGTCATTATGAGTCTAATGTCTTATACTATACAGGTTTATAACAGGTCAACAGCTCCACCATTGAGGCTAGGATGAGCCAGCTTGCTATTGGATTGTGGTTTCCAGCCACAGTGGGTCGTGGGTGGCTGGTGCACGACCCAATTTTGGATGACAAACATGATCCAATGAGGACCATTTTGTTATGGCCACATTTTGGGTCATTGTTATCGTCTATTGGTCGTGGTTATCATGTAATAATTGGTCGTGGATATCGCCCAGTGTAGATCGTGTATGAATAGCAACTCGGTATGGATGATAGACATGATTCACGAACCAGGTCAATTGTGAAGCTCGATCCTTACGTGGACAACAACCACGATCCACGTCACTGCATGGATGACAGCATGAATTTACTACATGATGTGTTGAAATAAGTAAAAATCAAATAATATGCTTGTGTTACAGGAGAAAATCACTTTGGTGCAAAGAAACAAAGAAAAAATTCTGAATCCAAAGGAGCTCCATGCTGCGCTGAGCTAGGATATGAATCTACTAAATGATGACGCTAATAAGATAACTGTAGGTGAAATTGCATTTGGATCATGGTTTTCAATGGACATTATGTTGTGAATTATGTCACACCCTAAACTCGGAAACCAGGCTCACAAAATTTTTGATCGCCGAATCCGGTGTCGACAGCCTCTGTAGTACCCCATTCTCGGCTTCCAGCGTTCATACGTCAGATTCCAATCCTGGGATCCTACAAGGAGGATTTTTCAATGTACATTTAACTCATAATAAGCATAACCACAAGTTTACCCAAGTCACAAAGGCAACATCATCTTCACATATCCACTAATATAAATAGTTGAATACAGTGCTGAAAGGGAAATACATATGTCAAAAATCAAAGCTCCATAAGTCCGTTGCACACTCCAAGCTCAATGTTGTTGCAACTTGACGCCACATGCATGCATCTATCATGCATAAGCTTATAGAAAGCTTAGTGAGTGGTGAAAGTGTGTGCACAAGGTAAGTGCCAAGTAAGCAATATCAGAGTAGGCGAAAGTACTGACAGGTCCATGAGTCATATAATATCAGGGTACACAATGCAAATCAGTTATGCAAATGATGATTTAAAGCGAGCCAAATATTAGATGCCGAGGATACAATGCCATAAATCATACAATATCGAAATAAACGAAAATATACTGATAAGTCTATGAGTGCCATCAGCCGTACTAAGGCTATGCGATGCAAGACATGAGTATTAATGGCCATATCAATGCAGAAACATGGCAACCAAAAATGCTAAGTATTGTAGATGCAATGTAATATGCGGTGCGAATGAAATGACCAAGCTGGAGTGAAGTCAGGATGATAGTACGTAGTATCGCAGGCTATGGGTTCCATCACAAGAGACTTCTATCCAAACCAGTCCCATACCTAAATTTGGATAGTCAGACTCAATGTGGTGAACTCGTGACTCAGGTTAGTCGCGCGCCCAACTGAAATCCTAGCCATGCGAAGGTACACAACAATTAGTTGCGCACCACCAGCCCGAGTGGATAGTGAATGAAACGAATGCATGAGTATGCAACTCCTACTCAATAAGTCCACATATCAGTACGGTTCCTTTCTGGGATCATCACCAGGGTCTAGTACACTCCACGTCACCTGTCACCCCATCAAGAGCACAACTGGGTAAGTGAAAGAGACCTCACTATCCGCTTGGCCAGTAGTCTGCCAATACCTACTCGGTTCATCGATAGCGGACCCATTCCTCGAGCTGGTCAAACTCAACCTAGCTATGCCTACTCCCTCGGGCAGGTAAGGCCACACCCCCTCCCAACTGACCATGACACAATGGGAGACACGACCTCCTAGTATTCGGCACTTGGGCACTTATGTACATCCACTCGATCTTGACATTGGGGGGTCCTCTGGTACCAAGAGGGTTTTAGAAATTTTCACCCAAGGCCATCTATGGCAGTCCGATGCTCGAACCAAACATTTTCGGTATCTCATCTGGCCATCCACGATATGCCTGTGTAGGCTATGACCCTGACGTCGCTAGGATGTACAGTAATCACAATACACAATGCAAGATGCATGAGTCATACAATCTAGTCATGCACCAATCCTGCGTATATTGTGCGCTCATGTGAGATAACCTCCGCTTATCAGGGAGTCTCGTAACAATCTACCCAATGACATATGCAATGGTTAACCACATCTCATAGCAAATATGTAGATGATACGTATGGGCATGTATCATGATGCTATCATAATCAGTATCAATAACCGGCATCGACAATCAACCTCGACAATGTGGACATTTAACCAACATTGCCCCTAAGGAATGACCCATATAGAGCCTAACAAACAGTGGACTCATGGCCTCACACCAGGGCCAAATATACAACACCATGGTCCTCACTCAAGAGCTTAATACACATCGCGATGGGCCTCACTCATGGACCACATATACATCAAGTGGGTCGCAACTCACGGGTCTAATATACAACGCAATGGGTCGCTCCCATGGGCCTAATATACATCAAGTCGGGCCTCACCATATGAGCCAAAAATATATCATAATGGGCCACGTCCCATGGGCCTCGAATACATCACAATGGGCCTCAACAATCGGAATCGGCCTCAACAATTGGAATCGCCACTCGGAATCGGCCTCGATAATCGAAATCGGCAAATCGGTCATGACAATCAGAATTGAACGATAATTAGAATCGGTAAATCGGTCACGTCAATTGAAAATTGGCAATTGATCACGATAATCGGCCTTGATCGCTAATCGGCAATCGGCCACGACAATCGGAATCAATCGATAATCGGAATAGGCAAATTGGTCACGTCAATCGAAGATAAGCAATCGGTCACGATAATAAAAAATTATCAATCGGTCATGGTAAACGGCCTTGATCGCTAATCGGCAATCAGCCATGACAATCGAAATCGATCGATAATCGGAATTGACAAATCGGTCACGACAATCGGCACCGATAATCAGCATCGATAATATGCACTGGTAATCAGCGTCGATAATCGGAACCGATAATCAGGGTCGATAATCGGTGTCAGCCTCGATAATTGGCATCGATAATCAGCAGATAAACAAAGCGGGGTCCATAGATGATTAGCCGATCAACCATAGTATAAAGATCGGCACTCAGCCATGGTTATATCAAATCCGATAGCACAGAGTCATCCGTCTACGACGAATGGGGCCTACTTATTTGGGTTAACCCATGAAGCGAATGGGCCTAACAAGGCCTAAGGGAAGGTCACAATGAGGACGTCTAACCATCATTGTCCCTCAATGTGGACATCTAACCAACATTGCTCCCAAGGAGTGGCCCATATAAGGGATTTATAAGCAACACAGTGGCTACACATGCATCACATTGGGCCTCACATACAGCGCACTGGGCTTCATACAAGGGCCTCAAGTGTATCACAATGGGCCACGCCTATGGGCCTTGAATACATCACATTGGGCCTCGCCCATGGGCCTCACATACATCACATCGGCCTGATCAAATGGGCTGATTTAAATGGGCAAACTCAGATGGGCCGAATCAAATGGGCCTTACCAATGGGCTTTATGTATGTCAATTGGGCCCACCCTTATGCATTTTTGAAACCTGACCTATTCATAAGTTAACATAGGGATAGATGAAGTGAAGACCAAATATCAGTTTGAGTGGGAACCATTGTGGTCCTTAGAATTTCCAACGGTGGACGTTGCTGTCCACTATTTAAATGGTGGGCTCCACTTGAGCTTTAGATCTTACCGATTCTTTTAATCATGCCCGAAAATGATCTCATAAATGGTTGGACTATTTGTATACGACACAAGCATCATGGTGGGTCCCATAAATAGACGGCGTGGATGGAAGAGGTGGGACCCACGAAGCTTGCTACCGTGTACAGTAGCAGGTCACAGGGCAACCATATATCTGTCGTACATACAGCTAAGGCTGCTTTAAAGAACAGTAGAGGTGGGTCCTCACGTGGGAACCTACCAGATATAGTATTATATATATTATCTTATATATATATATTATATTATATAATAAATCAACGTTTAGGCCATGATAGTCATGTGCATCAATGAGGGCCCCACACGTGAGGTGGGTTCCACCGTCCAAGGACGGTGGACACCACACGTACGTGATGGTGTGGCCCACTCCAAATGGATGGACAGCGTGGATGGGACCCATGGACCCCGCCGTCAGTCCACACTCCACTGTAGCCACATGCATTAGGGAATCGTGCCAAGACCTCTGCTTTAAAATGAGGTATCTTTCACTCAGCCTACCATGTGAGCCATGGATCTAGGTCCCACCGTCCTTGGACGGTGGATTCACCACATGCGTGTGGCGTGGCCCACCAAAATGGATGGATGACGTGGATGGGTCCCATGGACCCCATCGTCTGCACACACTTCCCTGTTAGTGCACCCACATCAGTCCACACTTCATTGCTACCACTCCCCACATCAGTGCACCCACTGACAGTTAACACTTCATTGTTAGCTGCACCCTCCACTGGTGTATCCGCCTGGACGGATGGTGTGGATGTACACCTCATCAAGGTGGGTCCCACATGACCCACCTATTTTGGATTAGCCTGATATTTGTGTTTTGCCCATGGCACGTACCACCTAAGAAAATAGTGGGGTCCACATCAATGGATGGCGTGGATAAGGTCATGCATTAAGTGGGCCACAAGCCATCATACACAAAAAAACAATGGAGAGAGAGAGAGAGACGGAGAGGATGGAGGGGGCCCGCCACTATGGGCCCCTCTTTGATACAAAGTCTACATCAAGGTGGGTCCCATCATAAGTGGGCCCTTACATCACAAAAATTAAAGAGATGAAGATCCGAGAGCACCCACCGTCTTCTTCTTGCTCCCTTGGCTTCCTTTGCTCCTTAGCTTCAATCCTAATAAAGGAGATGGAGTTTGGATGGTTGAGATGGGAGATGAGAGGGTGGGAAGTAGGCCACATTAAAGCTCCTCCATGAGAGCTTGGGAAGATTGGACGTGTGGTGTTTTTAGTTGCTTGGAATGGAGCTTGAGAAATGAGAGAGAGGGGGTTGTCAGGAGAGAGAGAGGGATGGGTGATGGAGTGATGGATGTGTGAGTGATGAGTGTGTAAGAGATTGTTGACTTTAGGGATAAGTTGTGTAAGAAAGGTATGGGGTGTGTAAGAACTTTTTGACTTATGGGGTTGCTTGGGGATGAGTGTGAGGTGATGGTGTACTTGACCCTTGATGGGATTAATTGATTGATTGAGGTGACATGTCGTAGAGATTCTCTTAGGTTTTCCAACGCGCGTCGTTTTCCTAAACTGAACGCTGGCCCACGTCTCCTAGCCAGGGTATCGAATCGGTATGCAAGACACGGCGGTAGAATCGTGGCGATCGTGCGGTTGCAATGGTACAAGTCTCGGATTAAGCTGACTCAAATTTATGGGATACGACTTAGGGTCATGTGCAAACGTTAATTATAGGTCGCAAGTTGCTGGAATTCGACGGGAAGGATCGCGAGAATTGACGGAACAGTACAGACTAGGATACGGGCCTTACAAATTGCATAGATAATATATCAGTTTATTACAACTCAACATTGGTACTTCGCAGGTGTGTGAGGAAGGGAGACCACACCGCGATGCAGTAGAACCCCACCGAGCTCTACCTGTAAAGGAGAGTCGTCAGGGGTACGTGGATCTGCACCAAGCTCTAACTGAAGTCGAAGATAACGAGTTGAGAGTTGTCAGGGTATCATCAGTTTCACCTGTCTAGCTGAAGAGCATCTATGACCTAAAATCATGGGTCGACTCTAAGGTAAGTTTCTAAATATTGACTTTATTTATTTATCTATTTAATATCGATGTATGAAAATTATATCACACGACTTCCTTGTTGTGTAGGCCATCGATAATTACTACGCTACCTAACAGTGCATCAGGAAAAGAGACCACGAGGTAGATAGGACTGCGCATTCGTCCCATCGATATTTACGGTAATATGAATTTGAGGACCATAGTTATCTTTAAAACATCATTAATTATTTATGTGTCTGACCCTTTCCAATATATCAACATAAATCATAGAAGTCTAACTTAGCGATTTGTAAACTTATGGAGCTGGCAACCATAAGGATCGACAAGCCATCATCAAGAGTGGAAAATTGAATGAAATGCTTATAGAAATAGTCGACGGTCAAGGTAGATCGAAGCCTCTATGGAAGTATGAAGTGGTAAGAGCTTATTTACTTCAACATATACATGAACCTAAATGATATTATTCATTTTGGAAAGGCAAGTCTTTTAACTATTGTCGTATTTCTTGTGCTTGACAGTTATACATCCCACTTAACGCGAGGGGCCAGCACTGGTTCTTGGCTGTTGTTAATCTGAAGAAGAGGGATGTCACTTTGTATGACAGCCTAAGTACCGAGTTGAAAGAGAACAACGAGTTAATTATCGCGCAGGTAATGGACGGACTGAGATGGCTATTCCATATTCTTGATAGTGGATCTAAGAACTAGGAGAAGCCATGGAGTTTGAAGACAATCAATGACAGACCTGGGCAAGACAACTCAGATGATTGTGGCGTATTCATGCTAAAATATATAGATATCTTGAGCAGCATGCGCAAAATTGACTTCACGAAGGTCTCTGTCTGTGTGTGTGTGTGTGTGTATTCGTCTACATTAAATCTTGATTGCTCTGTCCTTTGATTTAATATTACTTCGTTCTTTTTTCGTAGGAGGACATTAATAAATTTTGAAAGACAATTGCATACGACTATCTGCAGCTCAAGAAGTCAGAAGATGAGGCTGCTAACCCAAAAAAAAAAAAGATGAGATGATGTGTAGACCACCAAAGAGGGTCAAATATTGATTAGTAATTAAATGGTGAATGGATTGGTGTATTTAATGTTTATTCTACATATTTTCTATTATGGTTTAGTGAATGAGATGGGTCATGGATATGACATCAATGTATCGTGATTAACATCCACAATGGATCGTGATTGAAAACCATCACCAAGTTTGTATGACAACAATGACCCTGTTCTGTGATCGTGACTCAGATGCACAATGGATCGTGCTTGTCAGCCAGGTTGGTTGACATCCACAATGGATCGTTGTTATATATGGGTGGTTGAACGTGGATGCAAGCATGATCCATATATTGTGACGGCCACGACCCACGTAGCATTAGAACCGCGACCCATACCAACCACGACAAACTCGAACGTTCGTGAATGTGACGAACATTGGATGGTGATGTAATGCATGATGGATAGTTGTTGGAATACACAATCCATTGTGTATGTCAACCACGACCCTGTCATTGGATCATGTGGTACACAAGAACAACGCACTGTGGGTTTCATCCACGTTGGAATGTGCTTGTCATTCACACTGGATCGTTGTTCACAACTACGACCATGTAGTTGGATCTCGTGATTGACAAGCACAATGGATAGTTGTTATGAATATATACGGGAAGTAGTTATTATCACATGGCGAGCTACCAAAGAAAAGGTAGTTAGTTAGTCATGTTCTTTAACAATGTTTTTCTACTGGCCGGGTGCTAGTTGAAATTGTCGTGTTGTCGGAGCTCAGAATTTGTCTTTAGAACTTCTTGTGGAGGCAATTAAGCTTCATGGAAATCATTAACAAAAGGGAAGAGATCAACTGTGAAGGAAGAAAGCAAGATGGACTCGTTGCCTTCTCCGAATATCGAGCAAAGAAATTCGAAAAAAAATGCGTTAGGTGTTGCAATAAGATAAGGTTTTGATAGTGGTTTTATACACAGTGGATTGTGGTTTTATCCAGTTAGATCGTGGTTATCGTCCAACACATGATCGTGGATAAGAGTAAAGAGGAAAGGCAACCACGATGCATATAAGACGAGAACCACAACCCATTTAAATGGGTCATATTTGTTAAGATATATGGGTCATTTTCTAGTGTTATTTGGTAGTTTGTTGTCATGTTATGTGGGTCATGGCTGTTACCTTGCATGTTTGTGGTTGTCGATAGATTTCCTATGGTGTGACCATCATATAAGGTGTAACACACCACATGAAATCAACAGACATCGACGACCCATGTAGGGTAACAAACCCAACCCACATAACATGACAAGCACGCCCAATATAACACATCAACCATGACCCATATAGGCAGGTCACACCATACAAAATAATCAGAAAACCACGACCCATGTCATCTTCACGACCCTTTTACCATTCAAACCACGACCAATATCGGCTAACAACCACGATCCTTATAATTTCGTAACAATGTTAGTGTATACTGCCATGTAAAATTACAAACAAGGACCAATATAACATGAAACTCGCGACCAGTGTAGCATTAAAATAATAATCCATGACAAGTACAATCCATATAACACAGTTACTACTAGAAAAGGAGCTCAGTGATGCACAAGACTCTTCCACCTAACCTTACAAATGGGGATATTATCATTCTCCTCACTCTCATTATCACTAGTTAATAACTAAGACCTTCTCTTCAGATTCAGCGCGACCATTCCCTTCGTATTCAGTTTGACCCTTCGCAATAAATGCCACATGCAACACGCAAGCCACGACCCATTTAACATGACAACCACGGTAAATGAATCATCAGACTACTTCCTTTCTAGTATGACAACCATGACCATATTCACGGTGACAATCTGAAGAGAAGATCCCTTCAACGGGTACTCAGCCAACGAAAAAACTCTGTCGAGAATGTCTTGTTTTAGCCTGATCTAAAACTCTGGTGAGAAGGTCAGTCTTAAACAGGACATTCTTGGCAGTGTTTTTCAGCTCGCTGGGTCCCATTGAAGAGATTGTTCTTCCTATTCACTACGCCAAAACTGCAAAAAAAGGACGGTCCAAAACCGTCTCAAATGACGAAAAAGGACGGTCATGGACCGTCGCAAGGGCCGTCAAATTTTAATGTGTCGTATTACTTAAAGGACGGTTGAAAACAGTCATTTTTATTGACGAAAAAAGGACGGTCATGGACCGTCCTAAAAAAGGACGGTCATGGACCGTCCTAAAAAAGGACGGTCTTGGACAGTCTCTTACGAGCCTTTACAAGACGGTCATGGACCGTCCTTAAAAAGACTGTTTACAGGACGGTCATGGACCGTCCTTAAAAAAGACTGTCGTAGACCGTCTGTAATGAGCCTTCAAAGGACGGCCATAGACCGTCCTTTAAAAGGACAGTCATGGACCGTCCTTAAAAAGGACTGTCATGGTCCGTCTCTTATGGTCCTTCAAAGGACGGCCATAGACCGTCCTTTAAAAGGACGGTCATATACCGTCCTTAAAAAGGACTGTCATGGTCCGTCTCTTATGGGCCTTTAAAGGACGGCCACGGACTTAAAAAGGACTGTCATGGACCGTCCTTTATAAGAGGGTCACTATACACCTGTTACAATATATTTCATCATATTCTTCCTGATATACACCTGTTATATAATATATTTCATCATATTCACATTCATATCCATCTAAACCTAAACTATGTAAATCCAGCATAAACTACATTCATCCAAACAAATACTACATCCATCTAAACCCAAACTACGTAAATCCAACATAAACTACATTCATCCAAACATAAACTACATCCATCCAAACACAAGCAATCTTATCCACATTGCATTCATCCACACATAAATACATATAAGTTTAACATCATAAATTAAAAAAGGAAAAAAATCAACAGCAATTTTCTTTTTGTCTTTCACCTGAAAAAAAAAAATCCAACACCATATATAAGTATTAGAAGGGTTGGATATCACATGCACATAATAAAATAGAAGTTATTTGCTAGCTAAACTATATATATAGCCCAATTCATCACATGTGATTGTCATCCCAAAATCTGAATGGTCCATGTAATTCAGCACCCTATGAAACCTCTTACGGCCTAACTTTTACCTTGATCCAAAACTTTGGTGGCCATGGCCAAAGAAAATAATTTCTTCCCTTAATTTGCATTTCTCTTTGCTATAGCCCACCAAAGTTTTGGATTAAGATGAAAATTGGTCCCTAAGAGTTATCATGGAGTGTTGCATCCCATCGACCATTTAGAGTTTAGGTCCATAACACATGTGCAAAGGTGGACAGGTGGGCATGCTTCTCTGTCTCTCAACAGAAACGGACTTAGACTAAAATACTTGGTTTACTGGACAAATATCTTCTATTCTATCACATGCATGGTACATTCAACCCTTCCAATAGGTTCGGGATTGGGTTTAGGTTTAGGTTAGGGAGTTGAGATTAGGATTATGTGTAGGTTTAGGTTTAGGAATTTGAGAATACATTTAGGTTTTAGGTTTATGTTTAGGTTATAGGTTATAGGTTTAGGTTAAGGTATAGGTTTAGGTTATAAGTAATAGGTTTAGGGAATTGAGAATAGGTTAAGGTTTAAGTTTAGGAAATCGGGTTCGGGTTCAGGATAGGGTTTAGGTTTTGGTTTTCATGTTTAGGTTTAGATTTAAGTTAGTAAGTTGAGATTAGGATTAGGTGTAGGTTTAAGTTTAGAGATTTGAGAATACATTAATGTTTAGGTTTAGGAAATCGGTTTTGGGTTCGGGATCGGGTTTAAGTTTGAGTTTTCAAGTTTAGGTTTAGGTTTAGGTTAGGGAGTTGAGATTAGGATTAAGTGTAGGTTTGGGTTTAGGGATTTGAGAATACATTTAGATTTTAGGTTTAGGTTTAGGTTATAGGTTATAGGTATAGGTTTAAGTTTAGGTTTAGGTATAGGTTTAGGTTTCGGTTTAGGTTATAAGCAATAGGTTTAGGGAATTGAGAAATAGGTTAAGGTTTAGGTTTAGAAAATCGGGTTCCGAGTTCGGGATCGGGTTTAGGTTTGGGTTATCAAGTTTAGGTTTAGGTTTAGGTTAGGGAGTTTAGATTAGGATTAGGTGTAGGTTTAGGTTTAGGGATTTGAGAATACATTTTTAGGTTTTAGGTTTATGTTTAGGTTATAGGTTATAGGTTTAGGTTTAGGTATAAGTTTAGGTTTCGGTTTAGGTTATAAGCAATAGGTTTAGGGAATTGAGAATAGTATAAGGTTTACGTTTAGGAAATCGGGTTCGGATTCAGGATCGGATTTACGTTTGAATTTTCAAGTTTAGGTTTAGGTTTAGGTTAAGGAGTTGAGATTAGGATTAGGTATAGGTTTAGGTTTAGGGATTTGAGAATACATTTAGGTTTTAGGTTTAGGTTTAGGTTATAGGTTATAGGTTTAGGTTAAGGCTATAGGTTATAGGTTTAGGTTAAGGTTTAGGTTTAGGTTTAAGGATTTGAGAATGCATTTAGGTTTTAGGTTTAGGTTATAGGTTATAGGTTTAGGTCTAGGTTTAGGTTTATGCTATAGGTTATAGGTTTAGGTTAAGGTTTAGGTTTAGGAAATCGGGTTCGGGTTCGGGATCGGGTTTAGGATTTAGTTTTCAAGTTTAGGTTTAGGTTTAGGTTAGGGAGTTGAGATTAGGATTAGGTGTAGGTTTAAGTTTAAGGATTTGAGAATACATTTAGGTTTTAGGTTTATATTTAGGTTATAGGTTACAGGTTTAGGTTAAGGCTATAGGTCATAGGTTTAGGTTAAGGTTTATGTTTAGGTTTAAGTTTAGGTTATAAGCTATAGGTTTAGGGATTTGAGAATAGGTTAAGGTTTAGGTTTAGGAAATCTGGTTCGGGTTCGGGATCTGGTTTAGGTTTTGGTTTTCAAGTTTAGGTTTAGGTTTAGATTAGGGAATTGAGATTAGGATTACGTGTAGGTTTAGGTTTAGGGATTTGAGAATACATTTAGGTTTTAGGTTTATATTTAGGTTATAGGTTACGGGTTTAGGTTAAGGCTATAGGTTATAGGTTTAGGTTAAGGTTTAGATTTAGGTTTAAGGATTTGAGAATACATTAAGGTTTTGGGTTTAGGTTTATGTTATAAGTTACCAGGTTTAGGTTTAGGTTTAGGTTTATGCTATATTTTCTCGGTTTAGGTTAAGGTTTAGGTTTTAAGCTATAGGTTCAAGTAATTGAGAATATGTTAAGGTTTAGGTTTAGGAAATCGGGTTCGGGTTCGGGATCGGGTTTAGGTTTGAGTTTCAAGTTTAGGTTTAGGTTTAGGTTAGGGAGTTGAGATTAGGATTAGGTGTAGGTTTAGGTTTAAGGATTCGAGAATACATTTAGGTTTTATGTTTAGGTTTAGGTTTAGGTTTAGGTTATAAGCTATAGGTTTAGGAAATTGAGAATAGGTTAAGGTTTAGGTTTAGGAAATCGGTTTCGGGTTCGGGATCACGTTTAGGTTTGAGTTTTTAAGTTTAGGTTTAGGTTTAGGTTAAGGAGTTGAGAATACATTTAGGTTTTAGGTTTATGTTTAGGTTATAGGTTATAAATTTAGGTTAAGGTATAGGTTTAGGTTTCGGTTTAGGTTATAAGCAATGGGTTTAGGGAATTGAGAATAGGTTAAGGTTTAGGTTTAGAAAATCGGATTCGGGTTCGGGATCGGGTTTAGGTTTGGGTTATCAAGTTTATGTTTAGGTTTAGGTTAGGGAGTTTAGATTAGGATTAGGTGTAGGTTTATGTTTAGGGATTTGAGAATACATTTTTAGGTTTTAGGTTTATGTTTAGGTTATAGGTTATAGGTTTAGGTTTAGGTATAGGTTTAGGTTTCGGTTTAGGTTATAAGCAATAGGTTTAGAGAATTGAGAATAGTATAAGGTTTACGTTTAGGAAATCGGGTTCGGGTTCGGGATCGGGTTTAGGTTTTAGTTTTCAAGTTTAGGTTTAGGTTTAGGTTAGGGAGTTGAGATTAGGATTAGGTGTAGGTTTAGGCTTAGGGATTTGAGAATACATTTACGTTTTAGGTTTATATTTAGGTTATAGGTTACAGGTTTAGGTTAAGGCTATAGGTTATAGGTTTAGGTTAAGGTTTATGTTTAAGTTTAAGTTTAGGTTATAAGCTATAGGTTTAGGGAATTGAGAATAGGTTAAGGTTTAGGTTTAGGAAATCGGGTTCGGGTTCGGGATCGGGTTTAGGTTTGGGTTTTTAAGTTTAGGTTTAGGTTTAGATTAGGGAGTTGAGATTAGGATTAGGTGTAGGTTTAGGTTTAGGGATTTGAGAATACATTTAGGTTTTAGGTTTATATTTAGGTTATAGGTTACAGGTTTAGGTTAAGGCTATAGGTTATAGGTTTAGGTTAAGGTTTAGATTTAGGTTTAAGGATTTGAGAATACATTTAAGTTTTGGGTTTAGGTTTTGGTTATAAGTTACAGTTTTAGGTTTAGGTTTAGGTTTATGGTATAGGTTATAGGTTTAGGTTAAGGTTTAGGTTAAGGTTTAGGTTTAAGTTTAGGTTTTAAGCTATAGGTTTAGAGAATTGAGAATAGGTTAAGGTTTAGGTTTAGGAAATCGAGTTTGGGTTCAGGATCACGTTTAGGTTTGAGTTTTTAAGTTTAGGTTTAGGTTTAGGTTAGGGAGTTGAGAATACATTTAGGTTTTAGGTTTATGTTTAGGTTATAGGTTATAGATTTAGGTTAAGGTATAGGTTTAGGTTTCGGTTTAGGTTATAAGCAATGGGTTTAGGGAATTGAGAATAGGTTAAGGTTTAGGTTTAGAAAATCGAATTCGGGTTCGGGATCGGGTTTAGGTTTGGGTTATCAAGTTTAGGTTTAGGTTTAGATTAGGAATTTTAGATTAGGATTAGGTGTAGGTTTATGTTTAGGGATTTGAGAATACATTTTTAGGTTTTAGGTTTATGTTTAGGTTATAGGTTTAGGTTTAGGTATAGGTTTAGGTTTCGGTTTAGGTTATAAGCAATAGGTTTAGAGAATTGAGAATAGTATAAGGTTTACGTTTAGGAAATCGGGTTCGGGTTCGGGATCGGGTTTATGTTTTAGTTTTCAAGTTTAGGTTTAGGTTTAGGTTAGGGAGTTGAGATTAGGATTAGGTGTAGGTTTAGGCTTAGGGATTTGAGAGTACATTTACGTTTTAGGTTTATATTTAGGTTATAGGTTACAGGTTTAGGTTAAGGCTATAGGTTATAGGTTTAGGTTAAGGTTTATGTTTAAGTTTAAGTTTAGGTTATAAGCTATAGGTTTAGGGAATTGAGAATAGGTTAAGGTTTAGGTTTAGGAAATCAGGTTCGGGTTCAGGATCAGGTTTAGGTTTTGTTTTTTAAGTTTAGGTTTAGGTTTAGATTAGGGAGTTGAGATTAGGATTAGGTGTATGTTTAGGTTTAGGGATTTGAGAATACATATAGGTTTTGGGTTTAGGTTTTGGTTATAGGTTACAGTTTTAGGTTTAGGTTTAGGCTTATGGTATAGGTTATAGGTTTAGGTTAAGGTTTAGGTTAAGGTTTAGATATAAGTTTAGGTTTTAAGCTATAGGTTTAGGGAATTGAGAATAGGTTAAGGTTTAGGTTTAGAAAATTGGATTCGTGTTCGGGATCGGGTTTAGGTTTGGGTTATCAAGTTTAGGTTTAGGTTTAGGTTTGGGAGTTTAGATTAGGATTAGGTGTAGGTTTAGGTTTAGGGATTTGAGAATACATTTAGGTTTTAGGTTTAGGTTTAGGTTATAGGTTACGGGTTTAGGTTAAGGCTATAGGTTAAGGTTTAGGTTAAGGTTTGGGTTAGGTTATAGGTTAAGGTTTAGGGATTTAAGTTTAGGCTATAGATTTAGGTTTAGGTTTAGGTTTAGGTTTAGGGAATTGAGAATAGGTTAAGGTGTAGGTTTAGGATATCGGGTTTGGGTTTGGGATGGGGTTTATGATTGGGTTTTCAAGTTTAGGTATAGGTTTAGGTTAGGGAGTTAAGATTAGGATTAGGTGTAGGTTCAAGTTTAGGTTTTGGTTTAGGTTAAGGGTATGGTCCCTGCAAAGCAAATACAGATATAAAGATGGCCATCCGACACAAATGCCAGGCCCCTCCAATGCTGTCCATAAAAAATGGACAGCTTCATCATGGTCATAATAGCGGTTCCCTCTTTCCAGGGAACCCCGCTCTTCCGAATAGCTCCGACGCACATCCGGGTCTGCTCCATTAATTTCGATCAAGTACATAAACACGGCATGTCCAAATGGCCAGGCCCCTCCAATGCTGTCCATAGAAAATGGACAGCTTCATCATGGTCATAACAGCGGTTCCCACCTTCTATAGACCCCCGCTCAACATCCGGATAACTCCGACGCACATCCGGGTCTGCTCCATCAATTTCGAGTTAATACATAAACATGGCCTGTCCAAATGGTCATGCCACTCCAATGCTGTCCATAGGAAATGGACAGCTTCATCATAGTCATAACAGCGGTTCCCACCTTCCAGAGACCCCCGCTCAACATCCGGATAGCTCCGACGCACATCCGGGTCTGCTCGATCAATTTCGATCTAATACATTTAAAAACAACAAAATTATATCTAAATGCATTTAGATACCTAGGGAAGGCCTCCCATATTCGTATTGTTGGTTACTCATCCCTTTGTCCACAAGCCACAATCGACCAACACTTTCTATTGCTACCTGTACTCTGAAACCAACACAAATATAACTGGGAAACAATATAAGGAATAAAAAAAAAATGAATTTACCTGCGCACATCATTAAATGTTTCCCTATAAGAAGATGATATTATATCTTTGATAGCCACAACCTGAATGACAGAGAAAAATGCAACCGATACAGTCTGTTACAATTCAGAGGAAAAAGATTTGTGGCTGCACCGATATTCTAGTACATTATGAACGGCTGTCTACGTACCCAAAAAGTCAGATTGGGATCAAGCCACTACGTAGTTCTTTTTAATTAACCAAGTAACTAAAGGTCATAAATTTCATATCTAACAAAGTATCATTGAACGTCGTCTCAAATCGTTTCTGGTTGGTGCATTTAAAAAAATTCAAATACACAATCAATGTATATTCTTGTTACATCTCCTACTGCAACAAGAGATAACGTTCTATCAATACTTCAGTTACATTTGAAATTGAAATCCTTTAGTGACTTGGTTAATAAAAAACAAATGACAACAAGCTTGATGATCTGAAATTGTTTCTCTGATATTCCATGATTCATCTCACTAGTATTTCAGTGAATAATCAAGTTTTCGTCATACAATGTCCTAAAGTTCAAAAAGTAAAACAAAACTACTGAATATTCAAATTTTCATCAGGAACTTGGGCCAGACAACAATTTCACCCAATTGAATATCTTCAAATGTCCTGTCATCATTAAACAACTCTGTTGTGCGAACATTGATATCATCTATTACAACTCTGATGCATTCTGGAGGGATGCCTGTAGTATCTGACACCATCCGCCCACTAGCAACAGTCCGACCACGGATATCTCTCAATTGGCAAATTTGTTCCATTGATGGAGTTGTTGCAGAGTCTTCTCGAATACTTGAGGGCTCACCAGATCGACAGTGGGCCTATAAATAAAATAATGGTTTCATTTAAATAATAATGCTACTTTTATCTTTAAAAATAATAATTATATCATTTGATCACGGCAAATGCAGCACCTGAGATGCAGCACCTGTATCAGGGGAGCGGTGAAGTAGTTGGCTTTGAGTAATTTGTTACCAGGAACTTGGGCCAGACCAACAATTAACCCCAACAAAGAGTTTGAATTTCATTTAATAATACAATTGATAGCAAAGATGTAAATGATTTATAAAATGATCTGTAAAAATGTTTAGGATGCAATAAATTGCAGTCCAACTAGTTGGACTTGAGACTTCTTAATTCTAAATATTTAAGACCTCCCTACACCATTTGCTTTATCCAGATCTATGAAAGTCATGTCTAGATATTTCTCTAATATCTACGCTTCACAATCAATTGTTTAAATAGAAAAATAGCTCCAATTGTTGATCTCCCTAAATTAATTTTACAATATCCTTGTTTCTGGTTGTAATCTTTGTTCCACTACCCTCTCCCAAAGCTTCATAGTATGGCTCACAAGTTGGATCCCCTTACTGTTTGTGCATCTTTGTGCATCTCTTTTGTGCTTGTAAATAGATATTACGGTCCTCCATTCATCTAGCATGTTGTCTACAAAAAATTATAGAAAAGGCTAAATCACCAAACTAATCCGATTTCAACCAATATCTTCCATACTTTTGTAGGTATATTATCTCCCCACTATAAGAGTTTTTTGAAACGATGCAAATTTTAGAATTTTTGAAAATTTCCTAGTTTATAATAAACCTAAATTTATGGATCCTCATCTAAATATCGGCAAGTTTCTAAGAATAGAACATAAGGGCTAGGATTTACTTGATCACTGGCATTAAAAATGTTTGTAAAAAAGGCCATTTTTTCTCAATCCTTCTGTCATCCTCTGTCTCTACAACTTGAAAGTATTTGGCCTATTCATCAGGTGTAACCTGCTGAGAACATGCTTTGTAAAAAAAAAATGAAGAACGATGGTCTACTATCAGGTGGGACCCACATGTATGAGAAAAATAGATGTGGTTATTCCTATTCGTCAGATTAATGGCCTTAAAACGAGCAGTTAAATAAAATGGCATTGGATCACATTCAGTGGGAAAATGTTAGGCAGCTAGGATTGTCCTATCAGTTTGATTTTTTTCAACCATCAATTGTCATTTTGTCCCATGAGATGGACAGTTTGCACACTGTTGGAACCTTCCTAAGGTCTAACATGAAGTATAGATGGCAGAACATGTCACACATGTGTTCAATTCCCACTGTTTCCCACTGTTTCCCAACTAAACTGTCAAAACAGACGGCCCACTTGAGCACTGGATATGCTTCCATTTAGGCTCATGCCATAAAATGAGTTGAAAAATAGATGGCAGAGACCAGCAGAGACCAGCAATCCTCATTTTATCCAAAGCTCAGCTGGACCACACACAGGAAAGAGTGGGGATTATGACATCCACCGTTGAGACTTTCGTAGGGCCCACAGCGATGTTTATTTATCACCCAACTTGTTCATAAGCTGACACAGACAGGGAAAACACAAATATTAGCTTGATTCGAAACTTCTGCTGCCCTAAGAAGTTTTCAACAGTGAGTCTTCGATTCCCACTGTTTCCTGTGGTGGGCCCACTTGAGCACTGGATATGCTTCCATTTAGGGCCCGTTTGGCCAGTCGGATTGGAAGGGATTGGATGGTATTGGAAGGGATTGGAAGTCAAATCCTGGGATTGGCCTGGCGTGCCAAACAGAGTCGGTGATCTGATCCCAATCCCATGTATCTCAAGACAATCTGCTGACAACACCATCATTACATTTAAATCCCATCAAATCCACCCTAATCCTTCAAATTTGCCTGGGACGTGTTTGGTTTGAGGGATTAGAAGGGATGAGAAAGTTTAATACCGGGATTGGCCGGGCGCGCCAAACAGACTGGATATTGCAATCCAGGGATATATCAATCCCATGGATCTCCAAACAATCCACTAACAACACCATTATTACCTAGAAATCCATGCCATCCACCCTAATACCATTCAAACCCTTCCAATCCACCTTCTCCCGCAAAGACATTTCATCAAACACATGTTGTGCATACCTTAAACATTAACAACAAATGAGTACCTGGCCGGGGAAGAGATGAAGGGCAGGGGCTGCTGGCCGCACGAGATCCGGAGATGATGCCAGTGAGGAAGAGAGAGAGAGAGAGAGAGAGAGAGAGAGAGAGAGAGAGTCGGGGTGGGGAAAAGCTGGGACCGGGACGGAGAGAGAGAGTGGCGCGGGTCTGGGAGAGAGACCGGGACGGCGAGAGAGAGAGAGAGGTCGTCCGGCGAGAGAGAGAGGCCGTCCGGCGAGAGAGAGAGGCCGTCCGGCGAGAGAGAGAGACCGGGACGGCGAGAGAAACAGAGAGAGAGAGAGAGAGACAGAGAGGCGCTGGGACGCGCGCGCCTGGTAAATGAAATGGGGAGGGGGTTGGGCGCGCTGACGGTTTTGAGCGCCCGCCCAAATTTGGGGATGGGACGGTGGCTGGTGGTCGATGCTTTGTGGGCCCCACCATGATGTAAATGTTTCATCCATTCGGTTCATCCATTTTTATAGATCATTTTAGTGCTTGATGCAAAAAATGATAGGGATATAAATCCTAGGTGGGCCACATCACAGGACAAAATTAATGAATGGATATTCACAATTAAAATCCTCCTAAGGCCCATTGTACTGTTTATTTGACATCCAATCTGTTTAGTTGGTCATAAAGACCCAAATGAAGGGAAAAAAATATTAACTTGATCCAAAACTGTTATGGCCCTCAAAACATTTTTAATGGTCAAAATTCATTCAACACTATTTCCTGTAATGTGGTCCACTTGAGATTGAGATATAAGTCATTTTTTTATCATCTCATAAAATGATATATATAACAAATAGATGGACGGCATGGATGATACACATACATCATGGTGGGCCCCATAGAGCACCGACTACCAGCCATTGGCCGGTGTCAGGTGGAGTAGCCAATCTGTTCCCCACCATAGCAAATATATGTGATTTAATCTCCATGTTTCCTACCGTATGGTCCACTTTAACCTTTAATCTAGATGATTTTTGGTTTCATGCCCTATAATAATATTTTAAAATATATGGACGGCTTAGATAAGACATTTTTAGGCCCTATATGGCCCTCATACCCTAAGCATCCTTGGGGCCCACTATGATTTATTCAATTTATCCACTCCATCTATCCATTTTAACATATAATTTTATTACGTAAGGTCAAAATTGAACCCTATAAAAATTTTAAGTGGACCACATCATAGGAAACAGTATAAATTGGACGTCTACCATTGAAATTTTTTGGGAGGCCACTGAAGTTTTAGATCAAGTTGATATTTTAGTTTTCCCTTCATCCATGTATTTGTGATCTATTGAACAAGTTGGATGACAAATCAAAATCACTGTCGGCCATAGGAAGATTTCAACGGTGGAAATCATTATTCCCACTGTTTATGTGGTATGGTCCACTTGAGCTTTAGATATACTTTGATTGTGGACTCAACCACTAAGGGCCTGTTTGGATGGGTGGATTGGAAGGGATTGAATGGTTTTAGGGTGGATGGCATGGATTTCAAGGTAACGATGGCGTTGTCAATGGATTGTCTTAAGATCCATGGAATTGCTATATTCCCCCGGATTGCTATATATTAAGTTTGTTTGGCACACTCACCCAATCCCAGGATTAAACCTTCCCATCCCTTCCAATTCCTCGAAGCAAACATGTCCCAGGCAAATTTGACTGGATTAGGGTGGATTGGATGGGATTTAAAGGTAATGATGGTGTTGTCAATAGATTGTCTTAAGATCCATGGGATTGTATATCCCAGGATCAGATCACCCAGTTTGTTTGGCATGCTCGGCCAATCTATAGGGATTTAACTTCCAATCCCTTCCAATCTACTTGTCCAAACGGGCCCTAAAATGATCTGGAAAAATGGATTGACGATGTGGATATCATAAACCGTGACTTTGGGCCACAAGCTTAAAAATAAAGTCAATCCATGACTTGGATGGGCCACACCCACATATTATAGTTGAGAGGGTTACCCTCCCATTAAAACATTCACAATCATTTATTGGGTCCACCTAGTTGTGGTTCATAGATCCAGCCCATTCACTACAGCCGAGAGGAGTCAAACCCAAGTTTCACAAACATCGAAAACTCATGTGGGCCCCACCAATTGAATACTTTTATATGTTTTAGTGATGTCTTCACATGGTTTTAGATACTATGGCTCACCTGAGTTTTGTATACGACTGATTTTTGGACTTAAATGGGACACATCAAATGCATGGTGTTGATGTTCTACATACATCATGGTGGGGCACACACAAATTAACCTCATGGGAAGTTCCCAAGAGGTGACCTTATAGTACCATTTCACTATTCAGATAACTCCTTCATGAGTGTTACTCTAACCGTGTATGGCCCACCTTGATATATTTTATGTGTATTGACATCGTCCATATATTTTTCCATCATATATTTAGGATGTGATTTCGAATCATAAGAACTCAATAATCTCAGGTGGGTCATGAAATCACTCTTATGATAATTTTTTCACCTTTGGATTTTGCTGTTTTGATGAGGCTGTATGTTGAATTTTAGGTGTTGTAGGGTTTGCTTTTGTTTTCTTGTCAAAGATTGTTTGATTCTACTAGTGGTGTTTGGAAACTAACCTCTGATATTAATTTAATTCCATTTGAGAAAAATTCTGTTTGTGTCATTGTCTTGTGTTTCTGCAAGTTCTAGAATTTTTAGTGAGACTTATGTATTGTGTTTTACTGTTTTGGAGTCCTTGAAGCTAATATGTAGGGGCCGATTGTGGATGGGTGGAGAGCAGGGAATGGCTTTCATGGAACAATCTCTGCTACCTGATTGGTGGACTTAGTACGATTAGATGGATGTCGGTCGTCTTTTTTTTTTTTTTGAGATTCCATTTGGCTTAAACTATATTCTAGTTCTTTTTTAATTAACGAGCAGCTTAAACTATATCTAAGCTGTGCAAGTTTACATCTCGTTGCTTTTGAGACGAGTTAATAGACGAAAAATGATAACATGAGAATGACCCATATTAATGTATGCATTTGGTACCAATTCTTAATGTTGCAACACCTGGCATACCTGTACGTACCTCTCCAAAGGTCACACTGATTGGATGATCTTAACTGTCTGAAATTGCTGTTGGATTAATTTGGACCATTTTCTTTTTGCCTATCCTGATGAATAATATTGACTTGTATTATTCTTTTTAAACATTTATATGCTTCAATCTCCTTTGGTCTGCACTTGTTGAAAGGCACATCTATTCTGTTGGGTAGAACACTTATTTTAATATCACGAAGATTGGGTAATCTCAACCATCTGATATTACCGTTGAATTTAGACCATTTTCTTTTTTACCAAGGTATTGAGGAACTTTGATTTGCACTTCTGTTTCTTAAACATGTATATATATTTTTTTAACCTCGAGTTAACACTCTTCTTCTTCTTCTTTTTCTTTTTTCTTTTCACGTTTAGATGTTTTTAATCCCACTTTGTGTATTGTAGGCCACATCCATTCAATTTGGTATAGATCCTTTTTTTTTTTTTCAATTTTTCTTGTCAAAATACAAAATATATTTTTATTTTTTAAAAAATAAAAATTTTTTCATTTTTTTTGTTTTTTAATAATTTTGTTTAATTTAGGTTTTTTTTTCAAAATATCAATTTTTAATCTCAGTTTTGTTATAAAACTTATTAATTTTTGTTGTCAAAATACAAAATCTAGTTTTCTTTTTTAAAAAATATATATATATATTTTTACAATTTGTCAATTTTTTCACAATTTCATTTAATTTTTTATATTTTCTTTTTTAAAATATCATTTTTTTATCGAAATCTTGTTATATAACTTTTTAATTTTTCTTTTCAAAATACAAAATCTAATTTTCTTTATATATATATATATATATATATATATATATATATATATATTACAATTTGTCAAAATTTTCACAATTTTGTTTAATTTTTAAAATTTTCTTTTTCAAAATATCATTTTTTTATCGAAATTTGTTATATAACTTTTTAATTTTTCTTTTCAAAATACAAAATCTACTTTTCTTTTTTAAAATATATATTTTTACAATTTGTCAATTTTTCACAATTTTGTTTAATTTTTTAAATTTTCTTTTTCAAAATATCATTTTTAAATATTATTTTTGTTATATAACTTTTTAATTTTTCTTTTCAAAATACAAAATCTAGTTTTCTTTTTTAAAAAAATATATTTTTTTACAATTTGTCAATTTTTTTCACAATTTTGTTTAATTTTTTAAATTTTCCTTTTCAAAATATCATTTTTTAAATATCACTTTTGTTATACAACTTTTTAATTTTTCTTTTCAAAATACAAAATCTAGTTTTCCTTTTTCAAATATATATATTTTTGCATTTTTACAATTTTGTTTAATTTTTTTAAAATTTTTTTTCAAAATATCATTTTCTTATCGAATTTTTTTTTTTCAAAATTATCAACATTATTAAAAGTTCTTAATTTTTATTTCAAATTCTAGATTTTTATATAATTACTTTTTTTTTCAAAATCTAAATTTTTTTCTTAAACTTTGTTAGTTATTTTTCTGAGTTTTTAAACTTTTTTTTTTTCGTAATCCATAAATTTTTTATGGGTAAAGGGTTACTGGAGCATTAGAGACGGTTTAGGACCGTCTCTATTAGACGCTGGCAATGGGTATTGTGATTGGGTGAGAAGGACGGCCATTGGCCGTCTATAATTGAAACGGTCAATGACAGTCTCTGATTACCCATACGAGACGGTTAATGACCGTCCCTAATAGAGACGGTCCTTGACAGTCTCCAACCGAGACAGCTAAAAACCGTCCATAATACAGTCCACAGCGTGGCAGTCCCATGCACCAGGAAAAGACCGCCAACGACCGTCTCTATTGAGACGGTCCTCAACAGTCTCAAACCACCAGTAAGAGACGGCCAATGACCGTCTCAAATTTTGGCATATAAGACGGTCAGCAACCGTCTCTTATTCCAGACGGCCAATGGCCGTCTTTTATCTGCAGTTAACGACGGTTTTTGGCCGTCTTAAATGATTTGCGGACGTTTAAATTTTTAATACAATAATAAGGACGGTTAAGGGCCGTCTAAAAATTTAGAGACGGTTTAAGGCCGTCTCTAAAGTGTCTTTAAACCAAGCAATTTTAGAGACGGTCCAAAACCGTCTCTAAATAAGTCATTTTTTCCCATTTTTCACGTAGTGATTGTGTTGTGATTATGGTCTTAATTATCATGTTATAGTGGCCATGGTTATCACGTGGTGCGCTGATTACTAAGGGTCGAAAGTGTCACGCCCCGAACTCGAAAACCGGTCTCACAAAATTCCCGATCGCCGAATCCAGCACCGACAGCCTCCCTAGAACCCCATTCTTAGCTCCCGGCACCCATACACCAGGTTCTGATCCTGGGATGCTATAAGGAGGATTTTAAATCATCAGTTTAATTGTAATGAGCATAACCATAAGCATAACCCATGAACAATAACCACAAGAACACTATCACAAAATTCACTATGATAAAAAACTTTCAAGTACAATGCGTCTGAAAGAAAATACAAGATAATGCAAATAATGAAAACTCCAAAAGCTCGACTGCACGCTCCCACTGCTACTATGCTACGACTACGTCCTGGAGTCACCTGCACCCATTAATCGTGCATAAGCATATAGAAAGCTTAGAGGGTGGTGTAAGTGTATGCACAATATAAGTGTGCTTAGAATGCAAGGTCAGAGTAATGTGGAATCATGATGATGAGTACATGAATGCAATCAGCCGTATCAAGGCTATGCAGTGTAAGATATGAATGTTATCAGCCATAACATGGCCATGCGATGTGAGATGCAACTTAAGCATGCCAATCCTCATCATGTATTAGTACGGTTCTCACTCTGGATAATCACCGAGATTTAGTACACTCCAAGTGGCACTGCCGCTCTCCTAGCCGCACAGTCCAAGTGAGCGTAAGAAACCTCACTATCTGCCTGGCCAATAGTCTATCAATACCTATCCGGCATGTCGATAATGGATCCATTTACGAGTTGGTCAAACTCAGTCTAGTATTGCCCCCTACCCTTGGGCGAGTAAGGCCACACCCATTTTCAACCAACCACGACACAGTGGGAGACACGGCCTCCTGGTATTCAGCCCTCGTGTGCTCATATATCCACTCGGTCTCGACGTTGGAGTTATCCTCTAGTACATCGGATTTAGGGATTTTCACCCAGGGACATCTATGGCGCCCATATGCTAGAACTAAACATTTTCGGTATCCAATCCAGCCACCCACGATGTGTCTGTGGAGGCTTTGGCCCTGATGTCGCTAGGGCATACAATAATCATGATCACACAAATGCAAGTGCATGAATCACCCTACCAAACATGCAACAATCTTGCACGCGCCGCGCGCTCATATAAGGCAACTCCACCTATCAGGGAGCCCATAAACAATTCACCCAAAGGCATATGCTATGATCAATCACTTGTCATATCGGACATACATATGATGCGTATCATCATGAATCATGAATCTATACTAAACATGTCATAGGGTGATGGGCTTGTGCATAACGGATATGGGCCTAGACGGTCTACTCACTACAAGTATGGGCCTATCAATGGGGCTTAGGGCGAGTGATAATGCGGACATTTAACCAACATCATCCTACAATGTGGACGTAAAACCAACATTGCTTTCAAGGCACGGCCCGCCATCGAGATCATCACAAGAACCACGGTGGAAACACATTATAATCGGTCTTATGTATATCCCATTGGGCCTCGACCCATGGGCCTCCAATACATCAAATGGGCCTCAAACCATGGTCTCATATATATCAAAGTGGGCCTTAGTGGGTGGGCCACAAACACATTAAGATGGGCCTCAACAATGGCCTTAAAATAATCTCCAAAATGGTTGGACGGTTGGGATGAAACTCATGCATCATGGTAGGTCCCATAGGGATGGAAGGCATAGATAAATCACATATTCCATGGTGGAGGTCCACACTGATGAAAGGTGTGAACACAATACATACATAAGTGGGTTCTAAGTAGGACCCAACATAATGTTTATTTTCCACCCAACCTAGGGCCCAACATAATGTTTATTTTCAATCCAACTGTTCATAAGGTCACATGGACCAGGGTAGGGCCCACTGTAATATTTATTTATCATCCAATCTATTCATAAGGTCACGTGGACCAGGGGAAATAGGGGCCATTGGAATGTTCATTCGCCACCCAAACTATTTATAAGGTCACACGGTCAAGAGGGGGGGGGGCGCACCGTAATATTTACTTGTCATTCAACCTGTTTATAAGGTCACGTGGACCTAGGGGTGAGCCTGGGGCCCACCGTAATGTGGTTCACAAATCCAGTTCACCCATTATGTGTGTCCCACTTGACTGAGGGTTTAGACCAAGTTTCAGCCGCATCAAAATTTCAGGTAGGCCCCACTGAGTGATTTTATATGTTTTAAGCATGTCCTCACATGATTTTAGATGGTATGGCCCACCTGAGTTTCGTATACGGCTGATTTTTGGCAGGGGGCCACTGCCCTAAGGGCCCACCCAATGCACGGCGTTGATGTTCAAAATGCATCACGGTGGGGCCCACAGCTGGGGCCATGAGGCCCAGCCCATCCATCCTCTAGGTGCCGGTAGCGCCTGCGTGCGCTCTGACAGGAGCAGTGCTACTGCTGCTTGTTTTTTTTAAACCAGTTTTTTCATGGTTTTTCATTGGTGGGGCCCACATCAAGGAAATCTGCCCTGCCCATTGTATTCCCCGGCTCGATACAGTCAAATAGAGTCCAATATCCATTAGGGTTGGGCGAGTAAGACAACAATGCGGGTTTTAGATGGTAATAATACTGTTTTTTAAGGTATGGCCCGCCCGAGAATCGAATTGCCCTAAAATTTCAGCTCAACGCCTAAAATGAGCTGGGGAGAAGGATGGATGGCTTAGATTGAGTACCTGCATCAAGGTGGGGCCTACATGTGTGGCCCACCTCAAAAGCTATATATATATATATATTTTTTATGTTAGTACACGCCTACTTCAGTATACACACTCCATGTTAGCCACACTCGTCCAGCGTCCAGGGACACTGGACGGCATGGATAAAAACATGCATTGTGGTGGGTCCCACATGGACGTGGCCCACCAACTATATATATGTATATTTATATATTAGCATAATATAAATATAATATATTGTATATATATATATTTTGCAGGTGGGACTTCCCATCGGACGGTGGATTTTGCCTAAAATGTGGTGGGCCCCACCATTGATGAATGGAGTGGATTTAACATGATTTGGTGGGGCCCACTTCATTCTAGGGAAAGGAGAGAGAGAGATACGGTGATAGAGAGGAGGGACCCCGCCATTATGGGCCCTCCATTGATACATCACATACATCGAAATGGGTCCCACCAACAAGTGGGCCCTCAAATCATGAAATCAACGGTAAGAACTCAAAGATCACCCACCTCTAGGCCTCCTCCTTGCTCCCTTAGCCTTCTATGCTCCTTGCCTTCACTTTTGATGGAGGTTGATGGGATTTTGATGGTGTGGATGAGAGATGAGAGGGTGGGCCACACTTGTGGTTTGGGAAAGAGGGAGGTTGGATGTGGGATGGTGCTTGGGAGAGATTTTTAAGAAATGAGGGAGAGAGAGAAGTGATGGGATGATAAGGATAGGTGCTTTGGTGGTTGTAAGAAAAGGTGATGGGAGGTATGGTTGTGGTTGAAATTAGGGTAAAAGAGGGATGGTGAGGGGAGAGAGAGAGTTGACTTTTGAAAAGGGAGGGATGGGGCTTGTACTTGAGGTATGGTTGTACTTGACATTGATTGATTGATTGATTGATAGGACATGACGTAGAGATTCCCTCAAAATTTGTAACACGCAACGTTTCTTCGAAACAAACGCTGGCCTACATCTTCTGGCTTAGGTATCGGTTCGGTGCGCGAGTCATGGCGTTGGAACTGCGGCGACGGTGCGATCGTTAAGATATAAGTTTCGGGTCAAGCCGTTTTCGGTATGCAGGACTCGACTTAGGATTATGTGCAATCGTTGAATACGGTGCGAATGTTACTGGAATTCGACCGGAAGGACCGCAGAAGCTAACGAAATGGTACGGACTAGGACACAGGTCTTATAGCTCTCCCCTCCAAATAAAAATTTTATCCTCGAAATTTACACAATCATCACAAGAAAACATAACTTATAATAGAAGAGGAAGCAAGGCATCGTTATATAAAATCGAAGACTGCATACAAGATACAACATATAGTCAATCATCAAAGAGGTGGGGATAACGCTCTCGAATCTCGGCCTCGCGCTCCCAAGACGCCTCATCAACGGAATGGTGACCCCACTGAACCTTCACCAAGGGAATGACCTTGGTCCGGAGGACCTTCTCTTTTCGATCAAGGATACGAACTGACTGCTTAATGTAAGAAGCATCCTCACGAACCTCCAACGGCTGTCAATCAATAACAGGGACTACATCTGACCCACACTTCCTCAATATAGAGACGTGGAAAATGTTGTGAACGCCAGACAACTGAGATGGTAAGGTAAGCCGATAGGCCACGGTGCCAATGCGCTCAGTGATCTCAAAAGGTCCTATGAATCTCAGGGCAAGCTTGCCCCTCGTTCCAAATCGAACTACGCCCTTCATGGGTGAGACCTTGAGATACACGTGGTCCCCTACATCAAACTCCAAGGGATGACGCCGGCGATCAGCAAAACTCTTTTGCGTGCTCTGAGCTGTGCGCATCCTCTGCCTGATGATATCGATAACCTCTGACGTCTCCTGCACGAGCTCGGGACCTAAGAGACGCCTCTCTCCAACCTCGGTCCAACAACTTCGAGATCTGCATGGTCTGCCATACAGTGCCTCAAAAGGAGTCATGTCAATAGTCGTCTAATAGCTGTTGTTGTATGCGAACTCAGCCAATCGTAGATGCTCATTCCAGCTACCCCCGAAGTCAATCACGTAGGCCCGAAGAATATCTTCAAGGATCTGGTTAACCCTCTCGGTCTGGCCATCGGTCTGCGGAAGGTACGCGGTGCTGAGCTGCAAATTAGTGCCCATAGCTCTCTGAAAGCTCCTCCAAAACTAAGACGTGAACCTCAGATCTCGGTCAGAAACGATCGAGACTGGAATGTTGTGCAGTCTCACAATCTCCTCGATGAATAACCTTGCAAGCCAGTCTAAAGGCCAAGTCGCACGAATCGCAAGAAAATGTGCCGACTTCGTCAGATGGTCCATGACAACCCAGATGGTCTTGATTATTCCTGAGTCCTCGGCAAACCCATAATAAAGTCTGTAGATATGTGCTCCCACTTCCATGTCGGGATGCTCAATGACTGCAATAAACCAGGGGGTCTCTGATGATCGGCCTTGACATGCTGGCATGTGTCACACTCGGCCATAAAACTAGCGATCTGGCGCTTCATCCCCACCCAAAAATACTGTCTCCTCATGTCACGATACATCTTCGTCGAGCCAGGGTGGATAGAAAATCACGATCGATGTGCCTCGGTCATAAGATCTCTG
Organism: Magnolia sinica; assembly: GCF_029962835.1. Classification (NCBI taxonomy): domain Eukaryota; kingdom Viridiplantae; phylum Streptophyta; class Magnoliopsida; order Magnoliales; family Magnoliaceae; genus Magnolia; species Magnolia sinica. The sequence continues at coordinate 33,685,508 of NC_080581.1, forward strand.
CGCAACTCAGGAATATCCGGGACATACAATCGGCCTCTAAAGCAAAGTCCACCATCAGAACCAATTTGTCAATCAGTCTGACTCTCAGATGCTACCTCTGCTTAATAATCCTATAACGACTCATCTGTCTGCTGAGCCTCGATCACCCTTGTGACAAGGGAGGGTTAAATCGACAAGCTAGATAGCTGAACGATAGAAGACTGCAGACCAAAATTGAAGTCATACTCTGTTATATCCTTGAGCATCCTCCACTCCTGAATCATCATATGTGCCACCAGCCCTCGTGCCTGACGGCTGAGGGCATCTGCCACAGCATTCACCTTGCCTGGGTAGTACTGGAGGTTAAAATCATAGTCCTTTAGAAGCTCCATCCAGTATCTCTGTCTCATGTTCAGCTCGAACTGAGAGAATAGATACTTCAAGCTCTTGTAGTCGGAGAAGAGCTCAAACCTAACCCCATAGAGATAGTGTCTCCACACCTTCAGTGCAAGACGACTACGGCCAGCTCCAAATCATGCGTGGGGTAGTTCAGCTCATGAACCTTGAGCTGACGAGACACGAAGGCTACAGGCCTGCCGTGTTACATCAGGACAACATCTAAATCAATACGTGAGGCATCGGTAAATACAATAAATCCATCACTCCCATAGGGAAGATTGAGAACAGGAGAGGACGACAGACAGTCCTTCAGCTCCACAAATGCTCGCTCACAGGCGTCACTCCAAATAAACTCTGCGCCCTTCCAAGTCAACCTGGTTAATGGGGCTGCGATATGGGAGAAGCCCTCAATGAAACGTCGATAGTATTCCGCTAAACCAAGGAAACTGTGGATCTCGGACGCAGTCGTAGGCTGACCCCACTGACGCACTGCTTTAACCTTCGAGGGGTCCACTACGACACCTTCCCTCGTCATCACGTGACCGAGGAATCTCACCTCCTCCTGCCAAAACTTGCACTTCTCCAGCTTCGTATATAACTGGCGAGCACGGAGGGTCTACAAAGTGATCTCCAGATGCTGCATATGGTCCTCACGGGTCCTCGAATAGATCAGAATGTCGTCGATGAACACCACCATAAACTGATTGAAATATGGACGGAAGACCTCATTCATCAACTGCATGAAGACCGCGGGTGCATTGGTCAGCCCAAAGGACATGACCTGAAACTCAAAATGATTGTAACGCTTCCTGAAAGCCATCTTCGGGATGTCCTCCTCTCAGACACGAATCTGATGATAACCAAAACGCATGTCAATCTTCAAAAAGAACTGTGCACCCTGCAGCTGATCAAATAAGTCGTCTATCCTCGGGAGCGGGTACTTGTTCTTGATTGTGACCCGGTTGAGCTCGTGGTAATCCACACAGAGCCTCAACGAACCATCTTTCTTCCTGAAGAAGAGTATCGGCGCTCCCCAAGGTGAACTGCTCGGACGAATGAATCTCAACTCACGCAACTCGTCCAACTGTCGCTGCAGCTCACGCAACTCCATCGGTGCCATACGGTACGGGGCCTTCGAGATCGATGCAGTACTAGGCATAAGATCTATCTGGAACTCAATATGACGGTGCGGCGATAATCCCAGAATCTCTTGGAATACGTCAGGGAAATCGCAAACAACTGGCCACTGATCAATACAAATGGTAATAGGCTCCTTGACGGCGTAGGACATCCAGTATGACAACGACTCTCATCTAGGCTCGACGATAAACTGAAACTGCAGTAAACCTGGTATGCAGAACGTGACTGTCCTCGCGGAACAGTCCAAGATGGTGTGGTACTCGACAAGCCAATCCATGCCCAAGATAACATTGAAATCTGACATCAGCAACACGAATAAGTCAGCGGGCAAAAAGATCTCTCCCATTAACACGGGGCAAGACGAACAGATAAGGCCCAATACTGTGGTCTTCCCCAAGGGTGTCAATACGGTCAATCCCTTACCAGTAGACTCTGTTGGCTATCCAGTTGATCGATAAAAATCCTCAGATTTGATTGAGTGCGAAGCACCAGAATCATATAATACTCTGGTGATGCATGAAGAGACTGGAAGTATACCCTCGACAACTCCTTCGGATGACTGTGGATCCTGCTGAGCCACATAAAATCTATCCTGAGCTGGCTGGGGAGGTGCCTGTCCCCTCTGATGTCCCTGGTGCTGCTGCTGCCTCTACGGTGGCCTGTACTACTGTCTCTGCTGCTGTTGGGGTCTCAGCGGCTGAGGTGGCTACGGTCGCTGCTGATGGGGTCACTATTGTGCTAGAGGCTACTACTGAAGTCGTTGCTGCGCTAGAGGCTACTGTCTCGATTGCTGCAGATGAGGGCGAGGGCACTCAGACAGGCGGTGCCCTGTCCCACCGCATCTAAAATAGGTCCCTACAAATGGCTACTGGGGTGGCGCTGGAGGTGCTACTAGGGCTGCTGGTGCTCTAGTAGGTAGGTGGCTCCTGTACCTTTATGGTCGTTGATGCTGCTGGGAGCTACTGGAGGGGGCATGTGTTGAGACTCAAATATTGCATAATTTTCCCCATTTATATCTTGGTTTTATGAACATAAATCATCTTAATATTCTATTTTACTCATGTATGTGTTGCAAGGTGAATTTAAGAGCTTGGATTGAAAAAGGGTGCTAAAAAGTAAGAATTTGATGCTCAAAAATCACCAAGGCAAGGGATGGATCTTAGGAGATCAAGATTGAAGAATTCACATGTTAAAGATCCAAGAAAACCAAGTGAGGAATGAAGAAAATTGAAGATTTGAAGTGAAGAATCCTAAAATCGTCCTAAAAAAGGGTATTATGAAGCTGTGAAGTTTATTTTGGAAAACTGCGCAGCAGGAAGTCTATTTTAAATGAACTATGCAGCGAGAAGTTTATTTTGAAAAAATACGTGTATTTGAGGCGTTTCTAGGGTTTTCAACTTTGTACGAAAATTGGAGTTCCCTACTTAAAAATAGGGCCTCCTAAGGCATTCTTAAACATCATTAGAAGCATTCAAAGCAATATTTAGGTTTTTTTAAGAGTTTTTAGTTTTATTAAAGCTTTATAAGTTGTTTCTTTCCTTTTAGATCTTTTCTATTTGCAATTTTTCTTCTTTCTTTCTTGTTGCTTTTTATTTCTACAATTTAATTATGTTTTTCTAAGTTTCCTCTAGCTCAAGCTAGAAGGGAAGCACATGAGTTTAATATTTCTTTAAGTTATGATGATTGATTATTTTAATGATGAGAAGAATGGTGTATGCATATTATCTATTATTTAGGTTTTGTTTTTTATCCTTTTGTAAGATCCATATGTTTCCATCATATGAGATCCACATTGATGGATAGGCTTACCCTAGATTAATCAGATTTCCTAGATAGGAGATGTTCTCAACCTGTTATATTTCTTTGATATTTATTATCCTATAGATATTGAATACTTAAAATCACTGGCGCTTGAGAATATATGTCAATGGTGCAAATCCATTATTTTCTAATCTTTTATATCATTTATTAAAATATTTAAAGTGTTTTATTTTCCGATTAGGCTGACCATAGTGCTCAGATCCTAGTTGTGTTATCCAAGTCATCATGATTTTGGAACATTAACCTATGTGTGGAACTTTGAAGCTCGGGTGTTTTTTATTCAGTTGAATTACATCCATTCAAAAATCCCAAAATCAAATCATCAGTTTAGTTTTTATTACTTAGTTTGTTTTGCATTTGATTTTTTCCTTCTCGCAATTCATCTCCCTGTGGGATCGACCCTGTATTCACAGGATATTACTTATGAACCTCTGCACTTGGAGGCAAGCAATCAAGTTTTTTGGCACCGTTGCCGGGGAAAGACTGAGATAGATCAGATCTGTGCAAGATAGCTAAGGTAAGTTTCCTTCTAAACCCTCTAGATTTTCTATAGATTTTTTTTATTTTTTATTTTTTTAATTTTTTTCTTATTTTCTTTTTCTTTGAAAATAAATTCAGTTGGTTCTTTCAAGTACTAACTATGACATAAGGTTGCCCTACTTGGGATTTTATTACCCAAGTGTTACGGTTGTCCTATAGTTGCTGTTTGATCATAAAGATCATCCGCTGAATCTATTTTCCATATTAGCATAGTTTAATTTCTGCATTAGTTTTACTTTTATTTATTTATTTATTTATTTTTTTTTTGTGGATTGAACCCTCATGGTTGGCCTTGCCACCTGGGTTGTTGATTTATTTTGCTTTGTGGACTGAACCCTCATGGTCGGCTCTGCCACCTGGGTTGTTGATTTATTGTGCTTTGTGGACTGAACCCTTATGGTCGGCTCTGTCACCTGGGTTGTTGATTTATTTTACTTTGTGGACTGAACCCTCATGGTCGGCTCTGCCATCTGGGTTGTTGATTTATTTTGCTTTGTGGACTGAACCCTCATGGTTGGCCCTGCCACCTGGGTTGTTGATTTAAGTTTTTATTTTTATTTTAAGTATCATACTTGCTATCTGAATTAGTGGTATTTGTTGTGTGGTGTGGATGGTTTATGTCCCGTTGGAGTAGGGATCAAAACAATCGACTCTCCTCTGAAGGGGGACTAGTTCCAGGCCTTGATCATTCACTTAGAAGAGGCACTCAACATCACTTGGATTCCATGGCAGACCCAAATCCAAATCTACCAGATCCAACTATAAATCAAAATAATCCTCCTCTTGAGGATGAAAATGAAGTTCATAGGAATGTGTTAAACCAACCACGGACTTTACGTGAACATTTACACCCTGAGAGATCAACTTTACCATCTTGTATAGTGTTCCTTGCTCACACAGGAACATTGATTTTAAACTAGTTGTGATTCAATTAATTCTAAAATTTCATGGCTTAAATTCTGAAAGCCCCTACTTGCACCTCAAGGACTTTGAGGAAGTAATTGCAACGTTACAAGTAAACAATGGCAATAGGGATGTACTTAAGCTTAGGTTATTCTCATTTTCTCTAAAGGATCGGGCCAAAGCATGACTCAACTCTCTAAGACCTAATACCATCACTTCATGGCAAGCCTTAAGTAGAGAGTTTTTGAAAAAGTTCTTTCCCGAGCACAAAACAAACATTAAAACAAGAAATCATGTCATTCTCTCAAAAGGGGAATGAACTATTTTTTCAAGCTTGGGAGCGCTTCAAAGACATTCTAATTACTTGTCCACATCATGGTTATGAACCATGGCACGTGATTGATGCTTTTCGAAAGGGGCTCACCATGGATACTCGTCAGTTCATAGAGATGATGTGTGGTGGAACCTTTCTTGATAAAGATCATAATGAGGCTTGGGAATTTTTAGATATGTTAGCAGAGAATACGCAGACATGGGATGTCTCTGCTAAATCAGACCAAACTAGACCCATTCCTAGAGAGAAAGCGGGAATGTATGTCCTAAGAGAGGAAGACGACCTTAATGCAAAATTCGCTACATTGGCTAGAAAGGTCGAAGCCTTGGAAATTAGGAAGATTGATATGGTTAAAGCAAACACTTCCTTAGGTAATTTTGTAGCATTTGTGGTGGTATAGACCATGACACAAAGGATTGTCCAATAATCTCAGTTGTACAAAATATCACGCATGAGCATGATCAAGCAAATGCTATAAATAATTACTAAAGGTCAGTTATGCAACCATTAGGAAACATGTACAATCCAAATTGGCGTAACCATCCGAATCTTAGTTAGAGGAATGGACCACAAATTAATGTGCCCAATGCACCTCAAATGCCTCCACAAAATAACTTCTTTGGGGCACCTAACAATGCACCATATGTGCCCCTGCCAAAGCAATCATCTGTGGAGGATGCATTGACCACATTCATGAACTCTCAAGCTCAAATGAATCAGTCTCTAATCCAATCAAATCAGGAATTAAAGACAGCTGTTGCTAGGATTGAGACTCAACTAAATGCTAGGGAAAAAGGCATCCTTCCTTCTCAACCTGTGCCAAACCCTTGAAACACACATTTCATTGGAGACTCAAATCCAAGTGAACTACATCATGAACAAGCTAAGGCCTTCATTACCTTGAGAAGTGGAAAAGAGGTCGATAACAAGATAATGCAACCGGTAGAAATACTGGAGGATGAGCCACTGTCTCAAGAAAATGATGAACCGGCTATGGTTCAAGAGCCGCAACAGCAAAAGGATAAAGAGACTAAGTCATATGAGCCTCCAGTTCCGTTCCCATCTAGACTTCGGAATCCAACTGTCCCCATGAAATATCAAGAGGTGTTGGATGTGCTCCAAAAGGTTACTGTCAATATTCCTCTGCTTGATGCCATTAGATAAATTTCATCATATGCTAAATATCTCAAGGACTTGTGCACTGTAAAGAGGAAATTAAATGTGCACAAAAAGGCCTTCCTTACTGAGAAAGTGAGCGCTATCATTCAACAAAGGGTTGTACCCAAATACAAAGACCCGGGAAGTCCCACTATTCCTTGTATTATTGGGAATTTTCAAATTGAGCATGCTTTGCTAGATTTGGGTGCAAGTGTCAACTTAATACCTTATTCGGTTTACAAACAAATGGGGTTAGGCGAGCTTAAACCAACCACGATTACACTCCAACTCGTTGACCGTTCTATTAAGGTACCAAGGAGAATTTTAGAGGACGTGCTAGTCCAAGTGGAGAAATTCTACTTCCCCGTGGATTTTATTGTACTAGACACTGAACCATGTGTAAATGCTAGTGCTCAAGTTCCCATCATTTTAGGCCGCCCATTCCTAACAACTTCAAATGCAATCATAAATTACAGGAATGGAATGATGAACTTGTCTTTTGGTAACATGACTCTAGAGCTAAATATTTTCAATCTATGTAAGCAGCCCATTGATAATAATGAGATCCATGAGTTGAATTTCATGGACTGCTTGATAGAAGAAGAGGAATTAGAACCTAGTCTGACTGAGGAATTGATTCAAGTCATTGGAGACTTGAAAATTTCAGATTTAGAAAAAGTGCTTGCTGAAATTTCTGATGATAATGAGAGCACTACCACCCAGGACATTGGTACGTACCAATGGCGACCGCGCACTCAAATCCTATCTATCGAGGACTTGCGACCTCTGCCATCACCAACCAATGATCCAATACTTGATTTAAAACCACTACCAAATGAGCTTATGTATACTTAGGTGAAAATAAAACTTATCCTGTGGTGATCTCTTCATTTTTAGAGAAGGATCATGAGATTAAATTGTTGAAAGTTCTAAGGGACCACAAAGGAGCCTTGGGCTGGACCATTTCTGACATTAAAGGTATAAGCTCTTCCATATGCACCCATCGGATCCACCTCGATGATGACGCCAAACCAATTAAACAACCTCAAAGGCGTCTCAATCCAAACATGATGGAAGTTGTAAAAAATGAGGTGATCAAATTATTGGATGTGGAAATCATCTACCCAATATCCGATAGTGTTTGGGTGAGTCCAACTCAAGTAGTCCCAAAGAAATCTGGAATAACTATTGTGCAGAATTCTAATAATGAACTCATACCAATATGTGTCACCACTGGTTGGCGTGTTTGCATTGACTATAGAAAATTGAACCAAGTCACAAAGAAGGACCATTTCCCTCTACCATTCATTGATCAAGTTTTAGAGAGGGTAGCAGGTCACTCCTTTTATAGTTTTCTTGATGGATATTCTGGATATAACCAAATAGAGATAGCCCTGGAAGACCAAGAGAAAACCACATTCACTTGTCCATTTGGCACGTTTGCTTTCAAACGGATGCCATTTAGATTGTGTAACGCCCCAGCAACTTTCCAACGGTGTATGTTAAGTATTTTTTCAAATATGGTTGGAAAGTTTCTTGAGATTTTCATGGACGACTTCTTTGTATTTGGGAGTAGTTTTGAGGAATGCCTTAACAATTTATCTCTTGTCTTGTCTAGGTGTGAAGAGAAACACCTTATCTTAAATTGGGAGAAATGTCATTTCATGGTTCAAAAGGGAATTGTTTTGGGCCATGTTATCTCCAAAAATAGAATCGAGGTAGATCGCTCAAAACTTGACATTATAGCTAATCTACCTATCCCCCGAACTGTTAGAGATGTTAGATCACTTATAGGACATGCTGGTTTTTATAGAAGATTCATCAAGGATTTTAGTGCCATTACTAGACCCTTGACTAATCTTCTTCAAAAGGATGTTCCATTTAAGTGGACAAATGAGTGTGCAAGTGCCTTTAATAAAATTAAATCATCCCTTACCACTGCACCTATCATGCGTCCACCAGATTGGACACTTTCTTTTGAACTAATGTACGATGCAAGTGATTATGCCATAGGGGCTGTTTTGGGTAAAAGGAAAGATAAACGGCCCTACGTTATTCACTATGCGAGTAAAACTCTAAACTCGGCCCAAGTGAACTACTCAACAACTGAAAAAGAGTTACTTGCAGTAGTTTTTACTTTAGATAAGTTTAGGTCCTACTTGCTGGGATCCAAAGTGGTCATTTTCACAGACCACTCGGCTTTAAAATATTTGTTATCTAAGAAGAATGCAAAGTCGAGACTTTTGAGATGGATCCTCCTACTCTAAGAATTTGACTTAGAGATAAAAGATAAGAAAGGAGTAGAAAACGTAGTGGCCGATCACCTTTCTAGATTGGTGTTAGATGATTCCACTGAAGAGATACATATCCAGGACACTTTCCCTGATGAAAAATTATTTGTGATCTCCAAATTGCCTTGGTATGCGGATATAGTAAACTATCTTGTAACGGAAAAAATGCCATATCATTGGAAGTCACAAGATAGAAAGCATTTTGAAACTGAGGTTAGGAACTTCTTCTGGGATGACCCGTATTTATATAAATATGGGACTGATCAAATTTTTAGACGTTGTGTCCCAGAGGATGAAGTTCGAAGTGTTATTTCTTTTTGTCACATGGAAGCATATGGTGGCCATTTTTCTACTAAGAAAACCACTGCAAAAATCCTGCAGTGTGGTTTTTACTGGCCCACCATGTTTAAAGACACCCATGCTCTCTGTGTTGCTTGTGATAGATGTCAAAGGTTGGGAAGAGTGTCTCGGCGCAACATGATGCCTTTATCCCCAATTTTACTATTGGAGATTTTTTATTGTTGGGGTATTGATTTTATGGGTCCATTTCCATCTTCTTTTGGATTTCTTTATATATTGGTTGGTGTGGACTATGTTTCAAAGTGGATTGAGGCAGTTCCAAGTAGGACCAATGACAACAAAGTGGTCATACGATTCCTCAAGGTAAATATTTTTGCTAGATTTGGAACTCCAAAGGCCATCATTAGTGATGGCGGGTCTCACTTTTGTAATAGAACATTTGAGGCTTTGATGAAGAAATATGGCATCAAGCATAAAGTGAGCACCCCATACCACCCACAAACGAGTGGGCAAGATGAGATTTCTAATCGGAAAATCAAATACATTTTAGAGAAAACTATAAGGCCAGATAGGAAGGATTGGTCCCTTAGACTATCTGACGCTTTATGTGCTTATAGGACTGCTTATAAGACCCCGATTGGAATATCTCTATATAGATTGGTGTATGGGAAGGCTTGCCACTTGCCTGTGGAATTGGAACATAGAGCCTACTGGGCAATAAAGAAATTAAACTTTGATATGAATCAAGCAAGTGGACAAAGGAAATTAGAGTTAAATGAATTAGAGGAGTTGAGGAGAGACTCCTATGAAAATTTTAAAATCTACAAAGAGAGGACCAAAGCTTTTCATGACAAAAATATCCTGAGGAAGAATTTTGAACCTTAGCAAAAGGTCCTATTATACAATTCCCGTCTCCAGTTCTTTCTGGGAAAGTTAAGAACAAGATGGACAGGCCCCTTCATTGTGAAGAATGTTTATACTCATGGGGTTATTGAAATTGAGAATCCATGTAATGGCAATGTGTACAAGGTTAATGGTCAGAGATTGAAGCCTTATGTGGAAAACTTTCATTTGGGAGAGGAGTCCGCCCCTCTTCATGAGCTAGAATATTCAGAATGATGCTCCTGATCTGACGGAGCATTTGTGTATGATTTATATCATATTCAATTTTTTTAGTGTCACATAGCAGGTGAGTTTTTCATGGCAGGTACTATCCACCCTTTCTTTTATTTTTATTGATCTCTGCATTACATTATCATTACATTGGGGACAATGTAGATTTTTGGTTGGGGGGTGTGGATAGTCATCCATGTGATAGTTTTTTTTTTTCGGGGGTTTCAGTTTATTTTATTATTATTTTTTATTATTTTTAGGTTTCAGTTAGGTTTAAGTTTATTTTTTTTAGGTTTATGGAAAAAAAAATTTCTACATTTTCAAAATAATATTTTTATATACAAGAATGTGAACATGATATTTTGCGAATTCCAAAGGCAAATTTAATACTTAATCTAGGTTGATAGTAGTCAAGAATCTGACAACTAAAAATTATAAACTTGAGTTCAATTATCTAATCACTAGTTTAAAGTGAGTTGTGATTTGATGTACTGAATTCACAATACACCCTAGCTAACTAAGTGAGGAATATGATATGTGAACTAGAATAACGACTTTTGATTCAAACAAGGTTGAATGAACTAGTACCATTGATATATGTTTAAAAGAGAGAATATTAAAGGAAAAAAAAGAGTGATGGAAAAAAGGAATTTTTATTATAGAGCATGAATGCAATGACCATAACAATCGTGTCAGTAATCCGGAATAAGAATACCTAAGTATCCGTTACTGTTACCATTACAAGTACGATACCTTAGGTTATGAAGTAAACCCGATGGGAATCTTCATCTAAGGGTGGTCTATAATAATGAGGATATGATGATAAAAGAAGAAATGTCATAAAAAAATGAGATAACTAGAGATTTCATATTCTTGGGATGATTGAAAGGAGTTAGGATAGGGAACATGCATATTTCTCAAAGTTAGACTAGTGTCACGAAGCACTTAAGGATATTGGGTTATAACTATTCTAAATTTTGATTAGGTCTCTGAACTCAAGGATGTAATGGATTAGAAAATTGAGATTCTAACTAACTTCAGACTTAGGTTAAGAATTGTTTTGTTTTGGAATTCATATGATGAATGGAGGCATAATTGTATAAATTTTATAGTGTTGAAATATTTTTCTTATTTTCAATGTTTGTGGGTAACATTTCTGTAAACCCTCACGAGACTATAACTCGTCCACTAGGGGAAACCTAGGGGTTTAAAGGCTTGTTGCATATGCTAAATGCAATCGAGATTACCTGTGAAAGTGGTGTAGTTAGAATTTTTTTCATTTTAATTTTATTTTTAAAATTAATTTTTATTCTTATTTTTATTTTTCTTCGCTTATTTTGCTCGGGACTAGCAAAATGCTGGTTGGGGGGTGTGTTGAGACTCAAATATTGCATAATTTTCTCCATTTATATCTTGGTTTTATGAACATAAATCATCTTAATATTCTATTTTACTCATGTATGTGTTGCAAGGTGAATTTAAGAGCTTGGATTGAAAAAGGGTGCTAAAAAGTAAGAATTTGATGCTCGAAAATCACCAAGGCAAGGGATGGATCTTAGGAGATCAAGATTGAAGAATTCACATGTTAAAGATCCAAGAAAACCAAGTGAGGAATGAAGAAAATTGAAGATTTGAAGTGAAGAATCCTGAAATCGTCTTGAAAAAGTGTATTATAAAGTTGTGAAGTTTATTTTGGAAAACTGCGCAGCAGGAAGTCTGTTTTAAACGAACTATGCGGCGAGAAGTCTATTTTGGAAAAATACGTGTATTTGAGGCGTTTCTAGGGTTTTCAACTTTGTATGAAAATTGGAGTTCCCTACTTAAAAATAGGGCCTCCTAAGGCATTCTTAAACATCATTAGAAGCATTCAAGAGCAATATTTAGGTTTTTTTTAAGAGTTTTTAGTTTTATTAAAGCTTTATAAGTTGTTTCTTTCCTTTTAGATCTTTTCTATTTGCAATTTTTCTTTTTTCTTTCTTGTTACTTTTTATTTCTGCAATTTAATTATGTTTTTCTAAGTTCCCTCTAGCCCAAGCTAGAAGGGAAGCACATGAGTATAATATTTCTTTAAGTTATGATGATTGATTATTTTAATGATGAGAAGAATGATGTATGCATGTTATCTATTATTTAGGTTTTGTTTTTAATCCTTTTGTAAGATCCATATGTTTCCATCATATGAGATCCACATTGATGGATAGGCTTACCCTAGATTAATCAGATTTCCTAGATAGGAGATGTTCTCAACCTGTTATATTTCTTTGATATTTATTATCCTATAGATATTGAATACTTAAAATCACTGGCGCTTAAGAATATATGTCAATGGTGCAAATCCATTATTTTCTAATCTTTTATATCATTTATTAAAATATTTAAAGTGTTTTATTTTCCGATTAGGCTGACCATAGTGCTCAGATCCTAGTTGTGTTATCCAAGTCATCATGATTTTGGAACATTAACCTATGTGTGGAACTTTGAAGCTCGGGTGTTTTTTATTCAGTTGAATTACATCCATTCAAAAATCCCAAAATCAAATCATCAGTTTAGTTTTTATTACTTAGTTTGTTTTGCATTTGATTTTTTCCTTCTCACAATTCATCTCCTTGTGGGATCAACCCTGTATTCATAGGATATTACTTATGAACCTCTGCACTTGGAGGCAAACAATTAGCATGCCTCTTCCGATTCTGACCCCTCCTCTGATCTCGGTCGCTCTGTGAGCCGACCCACTCAGTCTCATAAATCTGAGCCCTTCGCACTACTGCCTGGAAAGTCGGGAGCTCGTGCCCAATCACATGGCCTCGAAGTCCGTAACATAAGCCGTTCTCAATACGGTGGGCCTTCTGCCCCTCATCATCAACCATATATGGCGCGAACCTCAATAGCACCACAAAACGGGCCGCATACTTTGCTACGGTCATGTCCCCCTACACTAGAGTCTCGAACTTCAGTGCTCTCTGACGACGAATGTAGTTACGGAAGTACTGCTCCTTGAATCGGTGGATAAAGTCATCCCATGTCCAGACATAATCAGGTCCAGCAACACGGGTAACAGAGGTCCACAAGTGCTCGGCCTCACCCTGAAAAAGAAATACTGCCAACCGGACTCGCTACTCGATCGTACATGACATGGTATCAAAGATCTTCTCCACATCGGAGCATCATCTCTCGGCTACAGTCGGATCTAGCTCACCCTGGAAACGCGGGAGATCATGCTGTCTGAACTCTTGAAGAAGGGCACTCGCGCGCTCCTGTTCGGCCTGGGCTGGAGAAACAACTGGGTGCCTACCCTGCCCCTGAACTGCAGCCGTCACAGCCTTCAACATTTGCTGTAGATGCGAGGCACTCACAGGCACGGTCGGATCCTCACCGGCCTCGTGTGGAGGAACGACATCCTCAGGCAGGGGAGCAGGGATCTTTGGAGGTGGAACGGGAGGTGCAGGTGGTAAAGCTGGAGCCTCAGGTGGTGGAGCGGGGTGCGCTCAGGTCGCTCTCCTGGGCGGCATGTCCTATAAGAAGAATAAGGACGCCAATCAACCTTGAGAATCACACGTTAGGGAATTCCAATCGGAAGGTTACGCACTCGGAACCTAATCATCTTAAACTCATAGCAAACATGTGATGTTGTTCCTAGTTATTCCCAAGTTATGCTCTGATATCAACTTCTGTCACCCCCCGAACTTGTAATCCGGGCTCACAAAATTCTCGATCGCCGAATCCAGCACCGACAGCCTCCGTAGAACCCCATTCTCGGATCTCGACACCCATACACCAGGTTCCGATCCTGGGATGCTACAAGGAGGATTTCAAATCATCAGTTTAATTATAATGAGTATAACCATAAGCATAACCCACGAACAATAACCACAAGAACACCATCACAAAATCCACTATGATAAAAAACTTTTAAGTATAATGCGTCTGAAAGGAAATACAAGATAATGCAAATAATGGAAACTCCAAAAACTCGACTGCATGCTCCCACTACTATTATGCTACGACTGCATCTTGGAGTCACCTGCACGCATCAATCATACATAAGCTTATAGAAAGCTTAGAGGGTATTGTAAGTGTGTGCGCAATATAAGCATGCTCAGAATATAAGGTCAGAGTAATGCGGAATCATGGTGATGAGTACATGAATGCAATCAGCCGTACCAAGGCTATCCGGTGCAAGATATGAATGCTATCGGCCATAACATGGCCATGCGATGCGAGATGCAACTCAAGCATGCCAATCCTCATCATATATCAGTACAGTTCTCACTCTGGATAATCACCGAGGTTTAATACACTCTAAGTGGCACTGCCACTCTCCTAGCCGCACAGTCCAAGTGAGCGTAAGAAACCTCACTATCCGCCTGGCTCATAGTCTGCCAATACCTATCCGGCATGTCAATAGTGGACCCATTCACGAGCTGGTCAAACTCAGCCTCGTATTGCCCCCTACCCTCGAGTGAGTAAGGTCACACCCCTTTTCAACCGACCACGACACAGTGGGAGACACGGCCTCTTGTTATTCGGCCCTCATGCACTCATATATTCACTCAGTTTCGACGTTGGAGTCATCCTCTGGTACCATCGGGTTTAGAAATTTTCACCCAGGGACATCTATGGCGCCCATATTCTAGAACCAAACATTTTTGGTATTCAATCCAGCCACCCACGATGTGTCTGTGGAGGCTTTAGCCCTGATGTCGCTAGGGCATATAATAATCATGATCACACAAATGTAAGTGCATGAATCACCCTACCAAACATGCAACAATCTTACGTGCGCCGCATGCTCATGTAAGGCAACTCCGCCTATTAGGGAGCCTATAAACAATCCGCTGAAAGGCATATGCTATGATCAGTCACTCGTCATATCAGACATACATATGATGCGTATGATCATGAATCATGAATCTATACTAAACTTGTCATAGGGTGATGGGCTTGTGCATAACGGATATGAGCCTAAACGGCCTACTCACTACAAGTATGGGCCTATCAATGGGGCTTAGGGCGAGTGATAATGCGGACATTTAACCAACATCATCCTACAATGTGGACGTCAAACCAACATTGCTTCCAAGGCACGGCCCGCCATCGAGATCATCACAAGAACCACGGTGGAAACATATTATAATGGGTCTTATGTATATCCCATTGGGCCTCGACCCATGGGCCTCCATTACGTTAAATGGGCCTCAAACCGTGGTCTCATATATATCAAAGTGGGCCTTAGTGGGCGGGCCACAAACACATTAAGATGGGCCTCAACAATGGCTTTAAAATAATCTCCAAAATGGTTGGACAGTTGTGATGAAACTCATGCATCATGGTAGGTCCCATAGGGATGGAAGGCATAGATAAATCACATATTCCATGGTGGAGGTCCACACTGATTAAAGGTGTGGACACAATACATACATAAGTGACCCACCATAATGTTTATTTTCCACCCAACTTAGGGCCTAACATAATGTTTATTTTCCACCCAACATAGGGCCCAACATAATGTTTATTTTCCACCCAACCTAGGGCTCAACATAATGTTTATTTTTCAATCCAACTGTTCATAAGGTCACGTGGACCAGGGTAGGGCCCACCGTAATATTTATTTATCATCCAATCTATTCATAAAGTCACGTGGACCAGGGGAAATAGGGGCCACTGGAATGTTCATTCGCCACCCAAACTGTTTATAAGGTCACACGGTCAATGGGGGGGGGGGGGGGGGGCACCGTAATATTTACTTGTCATTCAGCCTGTTTATAAGGTCACGTGGACCTGGGGGTAGGCCTGAGGCCCACCGTAATGTGGTTCACAAATCCAGTCCACCCATTATGTGTGTCCCACTTGACTGAGGGTTTCAGCCGCATCCAAATTTCAGGTAGGCCCCACCGAGTGGTTTTATATGTTTTAGGCATGTCCTCACATGATTTTAGATGGTATGGCCCACCTGAGTTTCGTATACGGCTGATTTTTGGCAAGGGGGCCACTACCCTAAGGGCCCACCCAATGCACGGCGTTGATGTTCGAAACGCATCAGGTGGGGTCCACATCTGGGGCCGTGAGGCCCAGCCCGTCCGTCTGCCAGGCGTAGGCAGCGCCTGCGTGCCTCTGACAGCAGCAGCGCTGCTGCTGCTTTTTTTTTAAAACCAGTTTTTCTGTGGTTTTTCACAGGTGGGGCCCACATCAAGGAAATCTGCCTCGCTCATTGTATTCCCCAGCTCGATACAGTCAAACAGAGTCCAATATCCATTAGGATTGGGCGAGTAAAACAACAATGTGGGTTTTGGATGGTAATAATACTGCTTCTTAAGGTATGGCCTGCCCGAGAATCGAATTGCCCTTAAATTTCGGCTCAACGCCTAAACTAAGCTGGGGAGAAGGATGGACGGCTTAGATTGAGTACCTGCATCAAGGTGGGGCCTACATGTGCGGCCCACCTCAAAAGCTATGTATAAATTTTATGTTAGTACACACCCACGTCAATATACACACTCCATGTTAGCCACGCCCGTCTACTGTCCAGGGACGCTGGACGACATGAATAAACACATGCATTGTGGTGGGTCCCACATGGACATGGCCCACCAACTACATATATGTGTATTTATATATAAGCATAATATAAATATAATATATTGTGTGTATATATATATATATATATATTTTGCAGGTGGGACTTCCCACCGGACGGTGGATTTTGCCTAAAATGTGGTGGGCCACACCATTGATGAATGGAGTAGATTTAACATGATTTGGTGGGGCCCACTTCATTCTAGGGAAAGGAGAGAGAGAGAGATACGGTGATAGAGAGGAGGGACCTCGCCACTATGGGCCCTCCATTGATACATCACATACATCGAAATGGATCCCACTAACAAGTGGGCCCTCAAATCATGAAATCAACGGTAGGAACTCAAAGATCACCCACCTCTAGGCCTCCTCCTTGCTCCCTTAGCCTTCTATGCTCCTTGCCTTCACTTTTGATGGAGGTTGATGGGATTTTGATGGTGTGGATGAGAGATGAGAGGGTGGGCCACACTTGTGGTTTGGGAAAGAGGGAGGTTGGACGTGGGATGGTGCTTGGGAGAGATTTTTGAGAAATGAGGGAGAGAGAGAAGTGATGGGATGATAAGGATGGGTGATGTGGTGGTTGTAAGAAAAGGTGATGGGAGGTATGGTTATGGTTGAAATTGGGGTAAAAGAGGGATGGTGAGGGGAGAGAGAGAGTTGACTTTTGAAAAGGGAGGGATGGGGCTTGTACTTGAGGTATGGTTGTACTTGACATTGATTGATTGATTGATTGATAGGACATGACGTAGAGATTCCCTCAAAATTCACAACGCGCGGCGTTTCTTCTAAACAAACACTGGCCTACATCTTCTGGCTTGGGTATTGGTTTGGTGCGCGAGTCACGGCGTTAGAACCGCGGCGACGGCGTGATCGCTAAGATACAAGTTTCGGTTTGAGCCGTCTTTGATATGCAGGACTCAGCTTATTATTGCGCACAATCGTCGGATGCGGTGTGAAGGTTACCGAAATTCGACTGGAAGGACCGAGGAATCCAACAGAATGGTACGGACTAGGACACGGGTCTTACAGAAAGAGATGCGAAGATCGTCTTCAGAACTTCCTGCGGAGGTGGTTGAGCTGCAAGAAAATCGTCTAATCCATGCAGAAAGAGACGAAATCACCATTAAAGGAAGGAGGTGATAGGGATTTGATGGCTTCTTCCACTTTCTCCTCCATTATATTTTTAATGGAAGACTGAAGAAATTACATTAATATGAATGTTGTTGCAACAAGGTTGGGATTGGTTTGTGGATGAAGTACTGCTCTTATAGGGTGGTCATTCAATGGTCAAGATGCCAATTCCAAAGGGTCACGCTGATTCTGAACGGTCGTGAGGATTCCAAAGGATCGTGCTCGATGCCCAACGGATTGCAGAGAAGTAGCGAGTCATTCAATGGTCAAGGCACTAATTCTGAAGGGTCACACTGATTCTAAACAGTCGCGTGGATTCGAAAGGATTGCGCTCGGTACCCAACGGATTGCGGGGAAGTAGCGAGTCATTTAATAGTCAAGGTGTAGATTTCGAAGGGTCGCACTGATTCTGAACGGTCACGTGGATTCTGAAGGATCGCGCTCGTTGCCCAAGGGATTACGGTGAAGTAGAGAGTTTTAATGTCCTCCCCTGAAAAGTATAGTGTTTGGCGCTATTTCCAAAGGATCGCGGCCATTTTGCAAGGACGGGTCGTGGATATGAATAGTAATTGGTCATGGTTATCTTCCAAGTTAGATCGTGATTCACATATACATTGGATCGCATTTTTTATCCATGTTGGATCATGGTTATCATCTAACACTGGGTAGTGGATCGTTGAAAAAAGGAATGGCAACGACGACCCATATGACATTCTAACCATGACCCCCGCCGGTTGTAAGTAACTCATAAGGTACGAGGCGGGGGTGCTTGATGCACCCCATTCTCATCGTGGAGATCTTCTACCCTAGGTTGGGGTAGAAGAGGTTGACTTTCAGCCATATCCTCAATTAACTCAGGGGATTTCGAGCGGTGTCTAGTCCTACGATGGACAGTTAACCCCTCAACTAATCCTCCTTCAGTCAAGAGACGTCGAGTGTTGTCATGAACCCACTTGGACATGAAACACTCGCAGCCCTCAATCAAATTCTAAACCTAATCCTAAGAAGGGAAATAAAAATCTAAACAGAGAAAGAGGGTTGGAAGGAAGTTACCAAATTGGAGTCCCTAAATTGAAACCTGCAAAATAGAACAAAACAAGTTAGTTTCTAAGAATAGCAAGCCTATAAAATTCCTAAGAAGAGAAATATAGAAATAAAAAGAAACAAGGAAGAATTCCTAAATTAGAAAGTAGAAATTTAGAAAGAGCGTACCGAATTTAGAAATTTCTAATAAGCCTACAAAATAGAAAAGTTAGTTTCTAAATAGAAAGTCTTAAAATAGAAAATTTCTAAAAATAAAATAGGAAACAAAATTAGATTCTAAAAGAGTTAGAAGTAGAAACTTACTAAAAAGGAATCCTAATCTAGAAATAGTAAGGAAGAGAGAAATTACCAATTTAGAAACCTATCTCAGAATCCTACAAAATAAGAAAGTTGGGTTAGTTTATAAAAAAAGGAAAACTATCTAAAAATAGAAAGTTTATTTAAATAGAAGATTTCTAAAACTTAAAGGAAAACCTGGAATTAGCAAATTCTAAAATAAATCCTAAAAATCAGAAAGGTCCTAATCTTAAACTAATCCTAAAACCAGTTATCTTCAGGAAACGTAGCCGTCAATCCCCGGCAATGGCGCCAAAAACTTGTTCACACCCCAAGTGCAGGGTTGTGATGTAGTAATAAACTCGGTAAGACCGAGGTCGAATCCACAGGGACTGACACCTGTACGTTATCTGAAAATAACCAGATCTAGAACTAGGCTAAGATGAAATCTAAACCAATTGTGATTTGAGGAATAATGGTGAAATATTAATTTAAACTTAAAGAATTCAGAGAAAATGAACTAGGGATTCAGAGGATCCACTTGTAGAGATCAGGGAGATCTTATACCTGCTTCATGGATATTATACTGAACTTACTTGATATAGTTTTCAAGAGATGAAAGGTATAAGAATTAGGTATAATTCCATCACAAATCCATGCCTAAGAGACAAGGTAAACAACAGAACTTAGACCAATCCATAACCAACCAAAAGATATATGAGTGTTAGGAAGGATCCCATCATCCAACCATTTCTATGAGACGATGGCGAACAACAGGGTTTCCGAACATCAAAATAAAAGGAAAGGAATTATTCAAGCCATCACAGATCTACTGTAATTTAAATCACAACAAACCATTAATGACTAAAAGAATTTCTTAAATCAAAACAAAGTCAATCAGTTCAGTTCAATCAAACCTGTAGAAGCTCCCATCACGCCACAAGCTTCACCTCTTAGCCCTAGCTAAGGGATTTAGCCTAACATAATCATAGGAAAAAGAAGAAAAATAAAGAAAAAATATATAAAAATTCCAAACACTTCTCTCTCTGCCTCTCTCTCTATCTGACGTCCCCTATTCAAGCACACCCTCTTCTCCATATTTGGAACTCTTTTTATAGCTTTTGGAGTGGTGAAAATCGGATTTGGGAAGCTATCGCACGTGCAGCAAAAGCCTTTTCGCAGCCGAGTTCGAGGCTTCATAACTCTCGCGTTCCTTGCATTATTTTTGTAAAATCAGCGTCTCTTGGAAGTATTTTGGCTGGCCTACACGATGGACGGTTTAGATCTGCCATATGATCAAAGATGGTGGGCCACAACTGCCCGAAAAATCTGATTTCGCGGACGTGCATAGCCTTTCGTACGTCCGGCGCTGACGTGATCGGTGGGCCCCACAGAGGTATTTTCATGGAAATCCACCCCGTCCATTAGATTCAGGATGAAATTTTAGTCAAGAATGGGTGGTTTTAAACGTCCATTGGCGCTACCCAGAGAAGAAATCACCTCAAAAATCGTTTTGAACGTCGCAGGACCGCTAGTTTGTGGCCTCTGTATCGTGCACATGTGCTTGCATGGGTCTAAAAGTTCAGCAAGGTTTTGTAGTAGTCGAGGCCCTCTACACGATGGACGGTTTGGATTGTCCACTGGGACAATGTGTGGGGCCCATTAGCGTCCGCAAAAATGGACAGCGTCCGTCCGTTTTGCCGCGTGAAACGGCAATTACGGTATTTGTGAAGGAGACGCGGGTCAGCGCTGCTGACCCGCGTTTGTTGGCTCGGTGCGGCTCGGGTCTACGTGTGTTGTGCACACACACACGCGTAAAGTGGGACCTGCCTTGCTTCTTTTGATAAATCCACATCGTCCATGTAGTTTCCCATCTAATTTAATGGGTTGAGACCAAAATTGGAGTATATCTAGATATCAGGCGGGCCAGAATTAATGGTTTATGGGCTGATCTGTCAGTTGGGGTGCTTCTATAGTGATCCGAGGGCTGAAATTTGATATGTACGGTTAATTTATGGCCTTCAGGCCATGTATGAAGTTTTGAGCCAATCAGATGGCGAGAACTATGTGATCTTGCATTTTTCACCATTATCGGGCCTCTTTAACGTGAATGGCTTGATTTTCTCGGATCCCTGGTGTGTAATTCCATCGATCTTGGTCCCCTGGAGTCCGTCCCTTGCCTTGGGTGTCATCAGAGCGTTAAATCCATGGATTAAGCACCCTTTTTCAGTTCATGCTTGTAAATACACTCTACATCACAAACACGATTAAATCAGGCTATTAAACGGTATCAATGATTGTAAATCCATGCAATAACTAGGTCTGATATGCAATATTTGACCCTCAACACAACCCCCAACCAGCATTTTGCTAGTCCCGTGCAAAATATGCGAAAAGTAAGTTGAGAATTACAGAATAATTTCTATAAACTCGAGTAATTTTTGTAGAATAATCCAGATATGAGAATTCCCAGATTAATTAATGTTGGATATTACTTTCTCCTAAACTCAAGCGCACGGTAAACTTCCTAATCAAGTTCAAAGTATTATTCCATTAATTAGAAAAAATTCTAATCATTGAGATCTATGAGCATACAGTATAATATCAGCTTATCATCATTAAAATTCACTTCTCTATTTCAGGATATCACTGGTAACCAATAAAAAGATTCATGATAACCAAAACTTGTCTCACAGATCATCTTTTCATTCCTTCAGCTTTTGATTTTTCCATTAAAAGTGACACCAAGAAGGGGAATCAAATCCTCACCTACAGGGAGCAAACCTATGATGAAGACTGCACACCCAAAATTTTCACATATCATTTATAGGGAATTAAATCTACACCTATAGGGAGCAAACCTATGGTGTAGACCATTCGCCCAATCCTTTCAATTTCTCAGGTTGGTTCCTTTCAATCTTAGTGAGTACCAAGTAAATCCTTCAATATCAAGCTGAAACCTTAATGCGAAAGCGAGATGTGACATGTGAGATCATAACTCAATCAATGTTTACAACTTCTAATTTTGGATTAACAATTTAAACTTAACTATGAAATCCAACAGATACTGAATCCAAGCGTCTTAAATTACCAACATCACGTATCTTGAAATTCCAAGTGCCCTAAATGGCCGTCAAAATCCCTTCGAATTCATAAGAAAGTCCAGAAAAATTAAAAAAAAATAAAAATTTCACAATTTTTGCTCAAGACCAAGAAAATGCTGATTACGAAACCTAATCTCCCACCCCCAACCTAAAATCTACATTGTCCTCAATGTAAAAAAAAAAAAAAAAAAGCATGCAATGCACATGGGACAATAAAAATATAAGAGGAGTGATGGAAAGATAGTACCTGGATGGAGAATCAAGAGGCTTTCTCAAAAATATCAACGTAAAAGCGAGTCAGCACAAGAGAGAAATCAACAAAACCAAAAATAAAATCACAAAACAGATCCTATCTATACCACTTTCACAGGTGCTCTCGATTGCATTTAGCATATGCAACAAGCCTTTAAACCCCTAGGTTGCCCTTAGTGGACGAGTTGTAGTCTCGTGAGGGTTTGCAGCAATGTTACCCACAAACATTGAACTAACTAACTAGGAAAATGAAACAGAAAGAAAAGCTGAGTTGGCTCCCAGGAGCGCGAAGTTCACCGTCTATCCTAAAACAGAATAAAGGAAACTATCCTATTCCTATGAAAATAGGAATCCTACCTATACCTCCATCAGACTAGGAGATCAATCCTGGTAAACAGGATCAGTCAGAGGTATGGACATGTCCTCTGAATCAAATTTCTCGACAAATGGCTTTAAGTGATGTCCATTTACTTTAAATTCTTTGCCATTGTCGGGGTCTCTTATCTCGACGGCCCCATGAGAGTAAGCAGTGATAACAGTAAAAGGGCCGGTCCAACGAGATCGAAGCTTACTCGGAAAGAGATGTAATCGAGAGTTATACAAGAGGACTTTCTGGCCTGGCGTGAATGATTTTCGTAAAATATGTTGGTCATGAAACGCCTTCATCTTGTCCTTGTAAATTCTCGAGTTCTCATAAGCGTCGTTCCGGATTTCTTCGAGTTCATTTAACTGAAGTTTGTGTAGCGAGCCAGCATTGTCCAAATTGAAATTCAAACTTTTGATCGCCCAGTAGGCTCTATGTTCCAACTCCATAGGCAAGTGGCAAGCTTTCCCATAGACAAGTCTAAAAGGAGACATTCCAATAGGGGTTTTAAAAGCAGTACGGTACGCCCATAAGGCATCGGTCAATCGAATTGACCAATCCTTACGGTCAGGGTTGACCGTTTTTTTCCAAAATGTGTTTGATCTCTCTATTGGAAATCTCAACTTGCCCGCTTGTCTGTGGGTGGTATGGGGTGCTCACCTTATGAGAGATACCGTATTTCTTCATTAAACTCTTAAATGGTCTATTACAAAAGTGTGAGCCCCCATCACTAATGATAGCTCGAGGCGTTCCAAATCGGGAAAGGATGTTTTCTTTCAGGAATTTAATGACCGTGCGATGGTCATTAGTTCGACATGGAATCGCTTCGACCCATTTAGTGACATAGTCTACGGCAAGCAAAATATATAAATTCCCAAAAGATTTGGGGAATGGCCCCATGAAATCGATGCCCCAGTAATCAAATGCCTCGATGATAAGAATGGGGTTCAAAGGCATCATATTTCGACGGGACAATGCTCCCAATTTTTGACAACACTCACAAGCTTTGCAAAACTCGTGAGTGTCCTTGAACATAGTGGGCCAGTAAAAGCCACACTGCAAAATCTTGGCCGTGGTCTTTTTAGTAGAAAAGTGGGCACCACAGGCCTGTGAGTGACAAAAGGAGATGATACTTTGATGCTCATCGTCTGGCACACATCTCCTCAGAATTTGGTCTGGGCAATATTTAAACAAATACGGATCATCCCAGAAAAAGTTACGTACCTTGGTGAAAATTTTCTTCTTATCTTGCGCAGTCCAATGTGTCGGTATGGAACCTGTGGTAAGATAATTAGCAATATCAGCGAACCAAGGTGAATGGGAGACTCTGAACAATTGTTCATCGGGGAACATGTCATTGATATGTGTTGTTTCAAGAGAATCAGAGGGATTAAGGCGAGAAAGATGGTCAGCCACTGCGTTCTCTACTCCCTTTTTATCTTTTATCTCTAGGTCAAATTCCTGGAGTAGGAGGATCCATCGTATCAGGCGGGGCTTAGCATCATTCTTAGACAGAAGATACTTAAGCGCTGCGTGATCAGTGTAAATAATGATCTTAGATCCAATCAAGTAGGACCTAAATTTGTCCAAGGCGAACACTACGGCTAAGAGTTCCTTTTTCGTAGTCGAGTAGTTTACTTGGGCAGGATTTAGAGTCTTACTTGCGTAATGAATAACGTAGGGTTTCGTATCTTTTCTCTAGCCTAGAACTGCCCCAAGAGCATAATCAGACGCGTCGCACATAAGTTCAAAAGGAATGCTCTAGTCAGGTGGCTGTATGATGGGTGCACTAGTCAATATGCCCTTAAGCTTAGTGAAAGCTTCCTGACATGGTTCAGTCCACTCGTATGGTGCATCCTTTTGAAGTAGATTATATAGAGGATGAGAGATGAGACTAAAGTCCTTTATGAATCTTCTGTAAAACCCGGCGTGTCCTAGGAAGGATCGCACGTCCCTTATGTTCTTGGGTGGAGGTAGGTTAGAGATAAGATCGATCTTTGCCTTATCCACCTCGATTCCTTTGGATGAAATAATGTGTCCAAGGACAATTCCCTTCTGAACCATGAAATGGCACTTCTCCCAATTAAGTACCAAGTTCTTTTCTTCACATCTCTTCAGCACGCATTTAAGACTTTCCAAGCACTCGCTGAAAGATGGACTGAAGACAGAGAAATCGTCCATGAAGACCTCTAAATATTGCCCCACCATGTAAGAAAATATGCTCATCATACATCGCTGGAAGGTGGCAGGAGCATTACATAGTCCAAACGGCATCCTTCGGTAAGCAAAGGTGCTGTAGGGACATGTAAACGTAGTCTTTTCTTGATCTTCAGGGGCGATCTCTATCTGGTTGTAGCCCGAATACCCGTCAAGGAAACTGTAATAGGAATGACTAGCTAACCTTTCCAAGATCTGATCAATGAAGGGCAAAGGAAAGTGGTCTTTCCTCGTGACGGTATTTAATTTTCTGTAGTCAATGCACATCCTCCAACCAGTAGTGACTCTAGTCGGCACGAGTCATTATTGGCATTGGCTACGATGGTGATCCCGGACTTCTTAGGAACCACCTGAGTTGGACTCACACATTGACTATCAGATATAGGGTATATGATACCCACATCCAATAGTTTAAGAACCTCGGCCTTAACCACTTCCTTCATGTTTGGATTTAGTCTACGTTGTGGTTGCCGAGCGGTCTTCGCATTATCCTCAAGATATATGCGGTGAGTACAAATCGAGGGGTCGATTCCCTTGAGGTCCGCGATTGTCCATCCAAGTGCTCCCTTATGCTCCAGGAGAGTAGATATGAGCATACTCTCTTGTTCTTTCTCAAGGTGGGCAGAAATCACCACCGGGTATGTCTCATCTTGACCTAAGTATACATATTTTAAATCAGAGGGCAAAGGTTTTAGGTCAAGCTTCGGTGGCTTGAGGTTAGACGGTAGAGACACTTCATCAGTTTGGGGTAACTCTTCAAATTGTGGCCTCCACCGGTTAACTTCAAGTACCGGTACCGCATCAAGCATGGCACACGTGTCCCTAATTATGTCATCATCAAACTCATGGGAGTGGGCCAGGCACATCTCTAGAGGATCAGAGGATAAGGTAAGGGGTGTCCTGTCATCCACGAAAGTATCGATCATGTTAATATCGTGGATATCGTCATCTTCCTCTATCCGTCTGGCCGTGTTGAAAAAGATATTCATTTCTAATGTCATATTCCCGAAAGACATACTCATGACACCATTCCTGCAATTGATAATTGCATTTGAAGTGGCAAGGAATGGGCGACCAAGAATGACGGGAATCTGAGTGCTCGTATTACCGATGGGTTCGGTATCCAGGATGATGAAATCAACTGGGTAGTAAAATTGATCAACTTGGACCAACACATCCTCAATTATCCCTCTTGGTATACGAACAGAGCGATCAGCAAGTTGTAGTGTGGTTAAGGTAGGTTTTAATTCACCTAAGCCCAACTGTTTATATACCGAGTAGGGGATAAGATTAACGCTCGCTCCTAAGTCAAGAAGTACGTGATCAATTCGATGGTCCCCAATTACACATGATATGGTTGGGCTACCAGGGTCTTTGAATTTTTGTGGCACATCTTGCTTTAGGATGGCACTCACTTTCTCAGTCAGGAAGATTTTCTTTTGAATATTTTGCCGTCTTTTGGTCGTACATAAGTCTTTCAGGAATTTGCCATATGAAGGTATTTGTTTCATGACATCAAGTAGTGGAATGTTGACCTTCACTTGTTTCAAAACCTCTAGAATATCCTGAGAGTTAGAGAGCGATTTTAGTGTAACCAACCGTTGGGGAAATGGAGCAACCGGCTTTCCTTGAGGTTCCGGTTCTAACTCTGGTGGGGCATGGCTAGATCCATCTTCTTTATCCACTTCCGGGTCCTTAGGCTTTTCAGCCCTAACCGGAATGGTTTTGTCAATAATCTTTCCACTCCTAAGAGTGGTGATGGATTTAGCTTGCTCCATCTGATTTGAAGAGCTTGGGTCGCTAACTTCATATTGCGGTTTAGGATTGGGAAGGGTTGAGCTGGGAAGCTCCCCTTGTTCCCAATCGTATTTTCAGCCTTAAGTCCTTGTATTGCTTTTGTAAGGTCTTGGAAGGCCTGTAGTATGCCCTGATTGAAAAGCTCTTGCTTTTAAAAATGTTTCAGAACCGAATCCTCTTGAGGTTTCTCTTGAGTTGGATTTTGATTTAGGTAACCTTGAGGTGTAGCGGTTTGTCCATTCCTCCAACTGAAGTTGGGATGATTTCTCCAGCCAGGATTGTATGTGTTAGAGGTGGGCCCACTGAAAGGTCTTTGGTAATTGCTTACAGCATTGGATTGCTCATTTAATACCTCTTGAAAGGCAGAGATAGTTGGACAGTTTTCAGTAGTTTGAATGTTGCAACCACAGATGCTACAAACAATTTCCTTAGCCTTTTCCTTCTTAAATTCCATGGCCTCGAGTTTCTTAGTGAGATTAGCTACCTTAACATTAATATCATCGTCTTCTCTCAGGAGATACATTCCACCCCTTTCCTTGGAGTGAGTCGGCCTAGACGTAGTACTAGGTCTATGGGAGATATCCCATGTTTGTGTGTTCTCAGCAAGTTTATCAAAGTAATCCCACACTTCATCGACTCCTTTATTCATAAACTCCCCATTACACATCGTCTCGACTAATTGGCGCATGGGAGATGTCAGTCCATCATAGAAAAAGTTCGTGATGCGCCACGTTTCAAAACCATGTTGTGGGCATGAACTGACAAGATCCTTGAACTGCTCCCAACATTGGAAGAATGTTTCATCTTCCCTTTGGGCGAAGTTCATGATCGACTTTCTTAGGGTGTTCGTCTTATGGTATGGGAAAAACTTCTTAATGAACTCCCTTGTCATGTCATTCCATCTGCCAATTGATCGAGGACGTAGTGAATGTAACCACGTCTTGGCTTTCTCTTTCAAAGAAAAGGGAAAGAGTTTCAACCTGACCGTGTCATCAGACACGTTAAGAAAGTATAAGGTAGCTATGATCTCGTCAAATTCTTTTAAATGTAAGTAAGGATTCTCTGACTCAAGCCCATGAAATTTAGGGAGGAGTTGGATCACCCCTGGCTTGATATCCATGTGTCCTTCATTCTCAGGAAAAACCATGCATGAGGGCGTACTCACCCTCGCCGGTTGTAAGTAATCTCGTAAGGTACGAGGCGGGGGTGCTTGATGTACCTCATTCTCATCCTGAAGATCTTCTACCCTAGGTTGGGGTAGAAGAGGTTGATTTTCAGCCATATCCTCAATTAACTCAGGGGATTTCGAGCGGTGTCTAGTCCTACGATGGACAGTTAACCCCTTAACTAATCCTCCTTCAGTCAAGAGACGTCGAGTGTTGTCACGAGCCCACTTGGGCATGAAACACTCGCAGCCCTCAATCAAATTCTAAACCTAATCCTAAGAAGGGAAATAAAAATCTAAACAGAGAGAGGGTTGGAAGGAAGTTACCAAATTGGAGTCCCTAAATTGAAACCTGTAAAATAGAACAAAACAAGTTAGTTTCTAAGAATAGCAAGCCTATAAAATTCCTAAGAAGAGAAATATAGAAATAAAAAGAAACAAGGAAGAATTCCTAAATTAGAAAGTAGAAATTTAGAAAGAGCGTACCGAATTTAGAAATTTCTAATAAGCCTACAAAACAGAAAAGTTAGTTTCTAAACAGAAAGTCTTAAAATAGAAAATTTCTAAATATAAAATAGGAAATAAAATTAGATTCTAAAAGAGTTAGAATTAGAAACTTACTAAAAAGGAATCCTAATCTAGAAATAGTAAGGAAGAGAGAAATTACCAATTTAGAAACCTATCTCAGAATCCTACAAAATAAGAAAGTTGGGTTAGTTTCTAAAAAAAGGAAAACTATCTAAAAATAGAAAGTTTATTTAAATAGAAGATTTCTAAAACTTAAAGGAAAACCTAGAATTAGAAAATTCTAAAATAAATCCTAAAAATCAGAAAGGTCCTAATCTTAAACTAATCCTAAAACCAGTTATCTTCAGGAAACGTAGCCGTCAATCCCCGGCAATGGCGCCAAAAACTTGTTCACACCCCAAGTGCAGGGTTGTGATGTAGTAATAAACTCGGTAAGACCGAGGTCGAATCCACAGGGACTGAAACCTGTACGTTATCTAAAAATAACCAGATCTAGAACTAGGCTAAGATGAAATCTAAACCAATTGTGATTTGAGGAATAATGGTGAAATATTAATTTAAACTTAAAGAATTCAGAGAAAGTGAACTAGGGATTCAGAGGATCCACTTGTAGAGATCAGGGAGATCTTATGCCTACTTCATGGATATTATACTGAACTTACTTGATATAGTTTTCAAGAGATGAAAGGTATAAGAATTAGGTATGATTCCATCACAAATCCATGCCTAAGAGACAAGGTAAACAACAGAACTTAGACCAATCCATAACCAACCAAAAGATGTATGAGTGTTCGGAAGGATCCCATCATCCAACCATTTCTATGAGACGATGGCGAACAACAGGGTTTCCGAACATCAAAATAAAAGGAAAGGAATTATTCAAGCCATCACAGATCTACTGTAATTTAAATCACAACAAACCATTAATGACTAAAAGAATTTCTTAAATCAAAACAAAGTCAATCAGTTCAGTTCAATCAAACCTTTAGAAGCTCCCATCACGCCACAAGCTTCACCTCTTAGCCCTAGCTAAGGGATTTAGCCTAACATAATCATAGAAAAAAGAAGAAAAATAAAGAAAAAATACATAAAAATTCCAAACACTTCTCTCTCCACCTCTCTCTCTCTATCTGACGTCCCCTATTCAAGCACACCCTCTTCTCCACGTTTGGAACTCTTTTTATAGCTTTTGGAGTGGTGGAAATCAGATTTGGGAAGCTATCGCACGCGCAGCGAAAGCCTTTTCGCAGCCGAGTTCGAGGCTTCATAACTCTCGCGTTCCTTGCATTATTTCTGTAAAATCAGCGTCTCTTGGAAGTATTTTGGCTGACCTACACGATGGACGGTTCAAATCTGCCATATGATCAAAGATGGTGGGCCACAACTGCTCGAAAAATCCGATTTCGCGGACGTGTATAGCCTTTCGCACGTCCGGCGCTGACGTGATCGGTGGGTCCCACAGAGGTATTTTCAGGGAAATCCACCCCATCCATTAGATTCAAGATGAAATTTCAGTCAAGAATGGGTGATTTTGAACGTCCATTGACGCGGCTTAGAGAAAAAATCACCTCAAAAATCATTTTGAATGTCGCGGGACCGCCAGTTTGTGGCCTCTATATCGCACACGTGTGCTTGCATGGGTCTAAAAGTTCAGCAAGGTTTTGTAGTAGTCGAGGCCCTCTACACGATGGACGGTTTGGATTGTCCACTGGGACAATGTGTGGGGCCCACTAGCGTCCGCAAAAACGGACAGCGTCCGTCTGTTTTGCCGCGTGAAACGGCAATTGCGGTATTTGTGAAGGAGACGTGGGTCAGCACTGCTGACTCGCGTTTGTTGGCTCGATGCGGCTTTTTCTACGTGTGCTATGCACACACACACGTGTAAAGTGGGACCTGCCTTGCTTCTTTTGATAAATCCACATCGTCCATCTGGTTTCCCATCTAATTTAATGGGTTGAGACCAAAATTGGAGTATATCCAGATATCAGGCGGGCCAGAATTAATGGTTTATGGGCTGATCTATCAGTTGGGGCGCTTCTATAGTGATCCGAGGGCTGAAATTTGATATGTACAGTTAATTTATGGCCCTCAAGCCATGTATGAAGTTTTGAGCCAATCAGATGGCGTGAACTATGTGATCTTGCATTTTTCACCATTATCGGGCCTCTTTAACGTGAATGGCTTGATTTCTTCGGATCCTTGGTGTGTAATTCCATCGATCTTGGTCCCCTGGAGTCCGTCCGTTGCCTTGGGTGTCATCAGAGCGTTAAATCCATGGTTTAAGCACCCTTTTTCAGTTCATGCTTGTAAATACACTCTGCATCAGAAACACGATTAAATCAGGCTATTAAACTGTATCAATGATTGTAAATCCATGCAATAACTGGGTCTGATATGCAATATTTGACCCTCAACAGATTCTTTAGTTGTATGATTATACATTTAAACAATTGACCTAATGTACATATGAATTCATAAAGGATTCTTAATTGTTTAAGTCTTTTGATAGAAAAGTACTTCTCCCTTAAGAAAAAAAGAAAGTACCTTTTGTTTCTTTAAAAAAGAGGAAGTGCCTTTCTAATTTTAATATTTTCAATGATTTGTTATATTTAGAATTTGTTGAAACACATTAGTCTAATCTTCGCTTGTCATCCTGGGATTGTATGAAGCCTTGCATCTCGCATCTTAATTATCTATTTTCAATTTGCTTCTTGAGCAACTTAAGCAGTCCTAGCTATCCTACTTATCTATTTTTAGTCTATGTTTTGACTTCTACAAGTTAGATCTTGTATAAGTTGGCTAGGCTTGTGTCCAGCTCTACACTTAGTAGATTCTTTGAGAGGCCCCTCTCATCTACAACGTTTCATGTAATCGGGACTGTTTTTTTTTCTGACATTTTTGGCAAATATGAGGGTGATTATGATTCCTTACTGCAACTACTAGGGGCTAGACTCCTATTTTATAGTTCACTACCATCTCAAAATGATGATCTCTTCCACCATACACATGTATGGAAATTCAGACTAGCCAAACTATTGAGCTGATCTTGGGTGGAGTAAGACTGAGCAAATGCTAATAACTATCTGATGTATGTCGTTGAATTGGTAATACTTGTTGTGTTTCTTTTAACCACCCACCAATCAGATGGCTAGGATTGCTACATAGTGTGATTTTCAAGAAATCCTCCACCATAGTGTGCCCCACAGTTTGGATGGTTGGAATAGCAGTATGTGTGCCATGTTAAGGAGGATTAGGTGGTATGGGACATGGGATTAGGTGATGGAATTGTACTTATTCTGTGCAAATTCCATCCAACCCTTGTAAATGACCAAAGGATTGGATGAATACAAGTATCATATCATCCAGTCCCAATAGTAAAAACTGCAGGATTTCTGGTGGAGATACACTGCAGCTTTCACAATTGGAATCCATTATTCCAATAGGCCTTGAGAACTCAACAATCAAACTACCATTCCACAATTTGGGTTTTTGATTTGTTGAGAATGTGCATTTGTTATTAGTGGTTGGGTTTTTTTTTTTTTTTTTTTAATAATTTGCAAATGCGAATTCTTTGTGATTTTTGAATTTCCAGATTGCAGGGTGTATGGTTGCTCTACTGGTAGTGGTGGCTACTCTACTGGCAGCAGTGCCGTTCTACTTTGTGATTTTCATTCTATTGTTGTTATTTTCTTAAAGCAAGATTCTCACTTGAAATTCATTCCACCAACAAATCCATTGTAAATAGGGAATTATATTAGAGAAATCCCCATTCCAAGAACTCTTTAATTTTTCTTGAATGCAATTGATTTCCTGATGTAATTGGACCTAAATAACCCTTTGGAATGATGCCATAAAGCATTTGATATATTTGAAAAAGTTGATTTTTATTTTATTTTATTTTATAAAGCTTCTAGATGTTTGATCTTGAAACAAAAACATAAAAACTGGATATGACTGTTGGATATAGAACTCCATGCATCAAAACAACCTTTATCTTGTTAACAAGCTTAGAATAAAGAAAATGGGAAAAAAGGAAAGAAAATGACAATTCCTTAGTGACTATATGTGTGATGTTCGTTTGATAAGCTTCTTCTCTAAACCTTAACTCGGATCTGTTGTGAAATAATCTGAACTGATCAGGTGATCATACAAACAGGGCAACTAGTGATTAGTTTGCAATAAATTATCAATTTGTTTTAGTCAGGAGGTTATGGTTCTATTTTTTATTATCTTTTGCTAATAAGAAATGCTCAGCCACCCATTTGAAATGGCAAAGACTTAGAACTTATCTTTTCCTCTTCTTTTTCTTTCATTAAAGTTAAGAGCAGCATATTTGTTTGGTGTGGATGCTTGTTATCCAAACCCAAAGGCTTTTGAATGCCACATTAATGTGAAGGTACCTGACACCTCTGTAGGGTAGAATTGGAAGTTTTCTTTGCAGGTAGCTATCTTTTGATAGCTGGTATTTACCATTGCCACCAATTTTCCTTGCATACTACAAGGAGGGGCCTATATTTTCCCCAGATGGAAAGTTATGATATAGTGGTTCTTGATTCAAGATTGTCTATAGAGGACTTCAGAACACAGAGCAATCAGGTAAATCTAGTAATAATGGACTACACTTGAAGTAAACTAAGAAAAAAAGGAAAGTTAACCAAACTCTATTGGCATAGTTTATCTACAATTCCTCATTAGACTACATCTTTAATGAGTTCACTGTGAAACTACCTATCAGTCCGTGACTCAGATTCTTGACAACTTTACTGCAAACAGTTATGATGCTGAAAATTCGAAAGGGGTAGAGTATTTGGAGGCCAATGACATCTCATCTGTTGCAAATCAGATAGATTTGATTCTAAGGATTACTTCTTTGTTTCCGTTTGATCGTGGTCCGACATTGATGGTCTATCCAATCATTTCAACTAAAGGTGGATTCCTTAATAGAAACAGGTTGTACACCATTTCCATTGGCCACCTGTTCTCAGCCCCTTGTTCTTGTTGGAGACAGCAACTGTACATTGACTTCATCAATGGAGCAGAACACATTAACCAAGGAATAAGAAAATGTTAGATCATTAACTATACTATCAGATTATTATTATTTTTTCTTTCAAGTTATTCTTTGCTTTCAAATATGCATTTTATGTTTTGTGTAACATTCTGTAGCATTTGAAGTAAGAAACTGATTGATTATATATATTTCTATAACCTGCATCCTTGGATCTCCAGACAGAAAAGTACAAGTGAATGGCCCACAGAGCACCGTCTAGTAGCGACTTGCTACTGACAACGCCAGTATGCAATTTGTGTCCGAACATCAAGCTATTTCATATTTCTAGTGTACCATTGGCTACTCATCCAGATTTGGATCCATATTTTCAAAGAATTGCAGATGGAGACTTGTCACCTATACTTACTGGGAGATTCATAACAACCATATCATTAAGGTCTTGTTTCTGATTCTACTTTTGCTTCATGTACCTACTTTGAACATATGATCAATGAACTGAGGCAAAATATTTGTTTCTTGAAGTTCTGGTACTACATAGGGAAAGCCCAATTTTGTTCCACTTAATGAGGAATTGATGAAATCGACGTTGTAGATATTTTGTATGCCCTATGCTTTTAGAAACAGGTAAATGAGATTTGAGACTCTTGTTTCAATTTTAGAAAATTTCTTGCTTCAATTTGTTGATGGTGTGCTTCCCATCGATTTGGATCTCACAGTTGTTCTTTGGCTGTTTCATCAATCAAATATATGTTATCTCAAAAAAGATTTCCACTACAGAATTTAGCACTTACTGTAATTTCTGTTTGGGTTCCTCATAAAATAGTGCGGTTCCTCATAAAATAGAGCATTTCCAGTATCATGGAGATTTTCTTAATTTCTATTTGATATGTTTGGGTTTCCTCATAAAATGCATGCCAGCATTGAAACCATGGTATCATAAACTAGTCATAACAGGCCATGTGCATAGTGGCTGGTTATGAATGAGCAGAATGAAGGGGCAATTGTTATTACCCACAGATATATATTCTCAGATCTTCTGGGCCAGTTCAGGTCACTAGCTCAACCCATTAATGAGCAATATGGGTGGCTCAAGTCAGGTAGAGTTCAACCTAAGTCCAACCCATTTACTTAAATGAGCCATTTCTAACCTGAGCCTGACTCACTATTTGTTTGGATGCCTATAACTTTTTTGAGTTGTAAATGCATTACCTGAAAGTGAGTCTCATGTGTAAGTTATTTACAGGTAAGTGAAATTGCTGAAAAGCTGTGACTTACCGCTGCGCTTCTAGCTAACTCGCTTGTGGCTTATAACTTTGTTTCTCAATCACTCACTGGTGAGATTTCCCTTTAGTGGGGTGTGTGTGTGTGTGTGTGTATATATATATATATCTTATTGTTTCTTCTTTTTTAAGTTTTGCTTCAAATTTATCCTTGTGTTATCAACATAAACTACTGGAAATAGAAAATACGCTTATGATATTGACACCTTAGCTTGATTGGCAAGTATTACAGGTGTGACATAGAAGTTGTTAGATCAATATATGGGTGCATGATATTTGAAAATCCTTGTTGGTCTGCAAGTCTTGGGCTATAGCAATTTCAGGGCCTTACTGTTGGCAAGATATAGACATTGAGGAATGGAGCCTCCAGTGTAAGCCAGAGCAACTGGATCAAATGCTTCAGATGATTGTCACCAGAAGCTGCAGTTTCGTTTGTCGGCTCTTCATCTCTGGCCTCCCCAACGACGTCGTCTTCTCTTTCATTGCTAACCGGTAAGTGAAAACACTCCCATCAGGATCACATTTCCTCAATTCGAGATTTCTATGGTTCCTTTTAGTTAAACTATGGTAGGGTTCTTAGATTCATAGATTGTTGTTTTGGGTATTTGTTTCATTGTACTACTGTTGTTTTGTATTGTTTCATGAAATGCAAAGTACAGGGACCTTTTTTTAATTACATTATGCTTTATTCTCTTCATGTGCCTTTAAAATTTTTATGATGAATTGAGGAATGGCAATGGTAATCAAGAGTTGGAATTTAGGAATAGGAAAAAAAGTATTTACTAGATGTATGAATGCACCAGCATGAGTTTTGGCCCATGTCACACTGGCTGAGGTGCAACATTCTTTATATGTGTAATTTTGGTCAGTCATCCAAGCCATCGGTATGATGCATGCTTAAAGTTTGACTAAGGATGCTTCAAAGATTCCCAAGATTAGAAGATCTGATCATCCAAACAATGGTTAATGAGAAGAGGAAAGAAAAACCAAATCATATTTTTTGTGCATGCACTGGTTTCTTTTATTGTTGAATTTGGAATTTTTATATGAATTGATCTATCGGGGCATATGTACTGGCAATGGTAGGAGACCCCATTATTGTTTCCTTTTATTTTTTTATTTTTTAAAAAAATCAGCAAATGCTACGGCTATTAACCGTGGCCCTATATTTAAAACCGTAGCTATATCTAACTTTGGCATATAGCTACGGATCTAGTTATACTTTTAGCTACAAATATTATCCGTAGCTGTTTGTACTTTTTGTTACAGAAAGTATTGCTACGGATTATATTCGTAGCTATTGATATCTATAGCTACGGATTAAATCTGTAGCCATAGCTTTTAGACCTATGGCTACGACACCTACGACTATGGTCGTGCTACGGATGATAACTGTAGCCATAAATCTTTAGCTACAGTTTTTATCCGTAGCCTTTGCCCCTTTTTTGGTAGTGGTAACAACCACGATCCATATAACATAACAACCATGGCCCCTGTAACGAAACAGCCACAACCTGTAACGTCTCGGAAAAATCCGTACAAAGACCCGAGTATCACCTCAGGCAGAAATCACTAAGGACTGAATTCTGTAGAAATTAGACGAAAATTAATTAAGTACTGAACTAAATTAATTGGTGAATTAGCATGAACCACTATCATACGAACTGCAAGATCCAAAACCATTAGAATCGCTAACTTAAAAATACCTAAAAACCTAAGAGAAATCCCAAAACCCAGTTGCTCCCGGGAGCACATTGAAACTCCGAATCGGACCTGGACCGTGCGTCGAAAGTCTAATTACCACAAAATTATAAGGTTATGACTGTCTTATTGGGCTTGACAACCATCGCAGGAATCGAGTTCAAACAATATCCAAAAATGCACAACTTGAGCCCTGAGTAAAGTGTGTGAGAAACACGAATATCTTTAGAAAATGAACCAAAACTTAAGTGAATTGGGTTGTTCGCTTGTGGGTGAAATTAAAGACTTCAGACCATCAGATTCTGACCAAACTTTACCCATGGATCAGAAAAATTTTCCTGCTCTTATCCGTATACTTGTGGCCCTGATAGAGTGACGATGATCGTTGAACTGATACAGGTCCTCCACAGTTGATCCGCTAATCCGAATGGACCGAAATGATAATCTGGCTTAGATCCAAGGTCAGGGAACTTGTTTTATAATGCAAGTGAGCAATGGACCTCCAGATGGGCCCCGTTCGTCAAAAATAGTTGCCCTTTGGCTATAACCCAAGTATACCATGGCCCTGGGGCCATTGGCATCAGTTTTGAGCATATATAAGGCCCTTAAACCACCCCTTCTCTCCCTTATACGAATTTTCTCAAACCCTAGGTGAGAGAAGAGAGAAAATAGGAGAAAAGAGGGAGGAGAAGAGTGAGAGTTTGGGAGATCGTGGCAGTGTTTCTCTCCCACGACTACACGCATTAGATCGCCTCTTTACTACGCTACTCAACTTATTTTGACTGTGATTTGGGTAAGGAATCCTAACCCTAATCTTGTTTTAGGAATCCAAATAAAGGAATCTATGAAATAGCTAACCTATTTCGTTGCTTAGGTGTCTAACGTTCGGTTTACGGGAATATAGTGTTCGAACCGAGTTCGAAACGAGCAATCCGACGAAAGGTGTGGACTATAAACATTTAGGTTATGGTTTTCAAGGCTTTCAATGTAAGCTAATGATTTATGTCTGACTTGATTACTGCCATATGATCTTAGTTACGATGTATTCGATAAATTATACATGTGTGTTAACTATGTAAATATAATATGCATTCCATGTGTTTGTTGAAATGTTTGAATGAAAGTGCAATTATGATTTGTGCTTGCCATAACTATTAACCTAGAATCCATGTTTTTTGTACGTATGACAACTCTTTTGTGAAAGGATTTGTCATAATATATGTTATAACTAATTTATTTTATGTATGTAGAAATGTGTAGTCTAAGTG
Source organism: Magnolia sinica (assembly GCF_029962835.1). NCBI lineage: Eukaryota > Viridiplantae > Streptophyta > Magnoliopsida > Magnoliales > Magnoliaceae > Magnolia > Magnolia sinica. The sequence continues at coordinate 33,723,197 of NC_080581.1, forward strand.
TTTGATAAAATGTCTGAATGAGAAATTTCTTGATGAATTGTATTTAATGAGGGTGTTGAGATAGGGTTCTTAACTACCTTATCAATATTTATAGTTTCCTTCATGTAATTTAAATTGCTATCACGTGATTCATGGATGAAATGCATATGTATAATAACATGTTTAATGTGTTTGTTCAAATGCTCAAATGGAATTTATATTTGAATTGTTTATTAAATGTTGTTTTTACTATCACATATGAGTACCTATTGTATTTAAGTATGATTAGGACTAATACGTAGTCCAGGCGATCGGTAACAATTTTCGATCGAGTGGCCAACTAGTCTCACCACATTAGATATGTTTGGTGAATCCGAGCTGTATGGTGATTGTCGACAGTGGTTAGGCCACATGGAGTGTTTACGCGCTCCATGTCGAATAATTCAGAGTGCGCTCGTACCAATCAAACTTGTCAAATTACCCGATTGGCCTATTGTGTGTTTACCATGTATAGACGATATTTCTTGAATCTAAGGTACCACTTACCAATGTAAAGCCTGTTTCAATCATGATACCATGATCCGCTAAGACTCATGAGCCGGGCATTGTAGTATGGGACACTATGGTCGAGCCGTCGACCTACGCTGGGGTGACGAGCCTTCCTGTAGTAACCAGTGAGCAACCCAAACTCGTGAGCTGAATACGGTGGTATGGGACATTGTATTTGAGCTGTCAGCCTACGTTTAGGTGACGAGCCTCCCGTAGTGACCTTGAGTATAATCAATTGAATTTGCCTATCCACTACTTTCATTAGGGGTGATGTCCTACAACTTGCCTATCGTATGTGATTAACTAGGATTGACGACCGTAGATGGATCCCCGTTTGAGTTAATGATATAAAGGGAGGTACCTTAGCTTCCCAAATCTGCTGTATGAACAAGCCTAATCAATTACTTGGCTAACACGACCATGCACCACATTGCATTGCCTTGGCGAGGAAGCGTACGTTTAGGGAGTTTGCCATGTGCAATCGTGAGATGAAGTCGTTGAGGGAGTACAAGCGAGGGCATGCATCATTACTGCATATCATTCCTACATTAACAAGAGTAGTTAGGAAGTGATTGTTGTATTGCTTTATCATTACTACTTGACTGAATTGATAACATATTAACCTTTGCCTTATAGTACCACTGAGTTAATCACTCACTCCTACTCTAGGATGGTGTTTTAAAACACCAACCAAACCTTATTTTAGTTACAGATAACGATGTGTCTTACGCGACGAAGCCGAATTTTGTAAACGAGGAGGAGTTCTCCTACGTGCAGCTCTCAGGCGGGTCTATATAGACTTAGAGCTGCGACGCCGGGATTACAGGGTTATGGAATAGTTGGACACCTTATGTTTTTACCATTTTGTAATTTTTGGAAACAATACATGTAAACATTCAGCTCAGTTACATACGTATACTCTGGAGGTTGTAAATCACTTTTTCAAATATGTATGTTACAGACTTCCGCTTGCTTAATCAAATTACCTCTGGAGTATGATATAATGATTTAGTATAATCCCACTCATGTTTAATGCACTAATATGGACAACATTTAAACTTCATTACCTATGTTGCATAAGTGATGCGTTAGATCTCGAGAGTTGAGCTTTGCTCGACCCTCGAAATCCGGGGCGTTACACAATCGCCACAGTTTTTTCAGGAAATCGCGTTAATGTCGCTTCCTCCACGCAATCCATAGGGAACCAGCGACTGTACAGAATCATGCGTGACCCTTCAGAATTAAAGCCTTGACCATTGAATGACAAGACATAGAATGGTAATTGGGTTTTAAGCCAATTCGGTCCAGAAACCAAACCGATCGTGGTTCACATGCACACTGGATCGTTGAAACTAGAAATGGCAACCACGACCCATATAACCTTATAACAATGACCAATATAACACAAGAACCGTGAACCATGTTTTATGGATCATGTTTGTTACTTTATATATCGTGTTTTATGTTATGACATACCAGACTCATATAACGTAACAACCACGATCCATATAAGATAACAACAACGACCTTGTAATAAAGTAGCCACAACTACTGCAGTCATTTCAGGAAGTCGTATTGATGTTGCTTCCTCCACGCAATCTGTTGGGAATCGAACGTGACCCTTCGGAATCCCTGCGACTGTTCAGAAAATGCACGACCCTTCGGAATCGGCATGTTGATCCATCAATCTGACCAGCCTATAAAAGTGATACGTGGGTTTCAAGAACCTTTAACAAAAATCATGAAGGAAATATTCAAAGAAGGCATTGAGTCTTTCTGGCCTTCTGTAAGTGTCATAGTTTATAGCCCTTTGTGTTGTCAAATTTGTGGTGCCAAAGACACTGTTATGAAGCTTGCATCTGTGAAGAACAATGTTCTACTCAAGATCAACTTAGGTTGACAAGCACTGTTCATAAGTCAAGAATCTCAAGAAGCTTTCAAGTTCAACCTCAAGATCTCAAGAAGCTTTCAAGTTCAATCTCAAGATCTCAAAAAGCTCTCAAGTTTAAACGACATCAAGACTTCAAGCTCCATTACTTTCAAAGGTCACTCGTCTCTAAAGTTTCAATGTCCTTACTTCACTATTAAGGTATGACTGACCTTAGGTTGACCTTTAGAGTAGGCCATTTTGGATACATAATTCATATGTTTTATATAAGTGAGTTTGATCTGTTCTAAGACTAGTCCTAGACTTTGTTCGACTAGTCCTAGCACTACTTCGACCTGTCTAAACATTTCCTGGATCAGTCTTAAGTTTGTTACAAAAATCAGAAATTTTTTGTTAGGCTTCGACTAGTCCTGGGGACTGTTCGACCAGTCGTAGGAACAGTGTCGACTGCATCTTCGACCAGTTGTAGACCTACGACTCAAAGAACAGCGTTAAAATTTGGCCACCTATGACCAGTCAAAGGGATCCTACGACCAGTCGAAGGAAACCTACGACTAGTCGTGAAACTACCAAATCTTATCGCGCCCAAATTTTTAAATATTTGTTGGTTTTACGACCAATCGTAGAGGTCCTTAGACCAGTCAAAAGCGTGATTTGCTCACCTATAAATAGAGCACGAATCTTAGAATTATACATGGAAATTAAAGAACTCCAAGCTAAATTAATTCGGTCTTCTGAGAGATAAGTCGGTGCTCCATATAAGCTAAGTTTGCATATTTGATATTATCTTTCTTTAGCTTTCTTAATTGATTTTGTTTCTTATATTTCAATCTAATCTAAAAAAAGGAATTGTTGTTTTCCTTTTTCTGTAATCAAAATCAATTACAGCTAGCCCTTTGATTTTAATTTAAAATCTATTAGAACCTAGAACCATTATAAAGTGACTATTGGACATTGAACTTTGAACTTTGACATTCAAATCTCTACTCCACTTGGTTCTTCTTGGCTGCTACAACGAAGGAGAAAATCAGGTATTTTATAATTTATCTAATTTGCATTGTTTGGTTTTATTTGAGGTTAAGCCAGAAAAATCTCAAAGTTGTTGGTTATCTGAGGAGAGCCAGAAAACTCAGAAGTGAGGGTTTTTGAATTGTGTAAGCCCTTTGAAAAAGACACAATTGTGAAGGTTTTGGGTGAACCTGTGAAAACCTATTTGATAGTGAACACTAATATCCCCTGTGTGAGGATATTAGGAGTGGAGTAGCATTCTGTGTGGCTGTTGTTTAACAGTTGGTGAACACTGTAACGCCCCGACTTTTCAAGACCCGTGTCCCAAAAACCCGAGTGTTAACTTTAAAGGAAGGTCAAATTTGAGTGTACATTTTTTTCCTTCATCAGAGTAAGCAAATGAATGTAGTGTGGACAAATCGACATAAAGAAAAATTTCATTATCATTCAAATTTACAAGAAGCTGCCTATAATGACTTATACAAACCAATGTCTCTGAATTTAACAAGTACAAGATTTACAAGAATTTAATACATGAAGAATAACGAAAAGCATATAAATATGAGCCGCAAGATCACGCAGCTCCTCCAGGTAAATACAGTCATGCATCCCTGACAATCGTACCCTGCTCCTCATCAAGTCTGAACACACATATTACTAAAGCCACCTGTACTACCTGTACGGTTGTATATTTAATTGATGAGTGGCCAACTCAGTGTGAATTCCCCTTAAGATTACACACTGCTGCATTAGGTAAGAAATAGTATAAAACATCCAGACAACCAAAACAGAGTAAATGCAGTCTTATTAGGTGCATAGATGCATGAATGCAATCATCGACCCGGGTAAATCATTCGGACGGTCGGTGCCCCAGGAAAAACATCCAGACAGGCAATGGGGTCGTCACCCAAGGATGTGACTGGTCATCAGCGCAACACGCGGCGTAATCGTATGAGCATGAGTGATCCAAGTCATCATCATAAATCGATCGGCTGGTCATTAGCGCAACTCGTAGCGTAATCATATGGGCATAATGATCCAAGCCGTCATAGTATGCTATGCGTGCATGATTTGCCAACCCATTATTAGTCCAATTGTAATCAACCATTTTAGAATAAGCTCATGGTCACTACAGGGAGCGCAGGGCCCAGCGTAGGCCGACAGCTCGGGCATAGTGTCCCATTACCACCATCCCCGGCTCATGAGGCTACTATCTTAGGATGTTTAATGGAAATCCATTGACTAGTGGCCAATCATATTACAGTATATGGGGCTTACCATCGCATGGTTACACAGTATAAAACATCGAACCCATATAGGAAAAATATCAGAACAAAGCCACATAGGGCGATATCAAACAAGCCACATAAGGCAATTATCAAAATAGGCCTCATAGGGCGAGTGTCAAAACCATGTGATAAAAGACCATCGTTGAAAACCATTTGGACATAATAACCCTGGATGGTAGGCCCACATCAATGATCCACTTAGACCACCACTCAATAACCACTAAGTCGAAGGTCCATTTTAATCACAACCAGTCGGGTTACATCCCAAGTATGGGTGTACATTTATAGGTGGGGGTTTTCCACTAATGTATCAGTTTAAAGTCCATAAGCAATACACGAATAATCCACAAGCATGAACAAATATACAGGATGAACATTAAGCAGGCAATATAGCAATTCAATTTCCACCAGCTAACACATGTGATTCTAAGAGAGAGATATCAATTATAATTTTTAATAAAAACTATAACTTAAGCTAATGAGAAGATAGAAAGCTCAAGGGGAAGAATCATCACCTTAGACTTTGAATCGCCTACTAGTGTCGCTAAGTGCTTGCGCCCTTAGAATTGAATCCTACCACAGATCATGAGCGTACATCATTAGATCCAAGTTCCACACACTTCCTAGGTTTAAGATCATATCCTAGGGTTTGAGTCATCTATCTTAGGGTTTTTAATGTGGAATTAGGGTCTTCATCCTAGAGTTTGGGTTTAGGCTAGATTTTTAAGGTTGAACCCTAGTAGTGTGTAATTATTTATAATGTTAATTTAATAGTTATAAAATATTTACTAACATTAGTGTTATAGTTAATATTGGTTAATAATTATTATGATGATAATTAATATTATAATATTCTATCTATGATAAGACAATGCATTAATTTTAATTTCTTGTATATAATAACTATCATTAGAATGGATAATTTACTAATGGTCATGCATCTTAATATTTAACAATCCTATTAATAATGGAAATAGTAAGCATGTTAATTTAATAATTAAAAAATAATTGTTAACATTAGTATTATAATTAATATTAGTTAATGTAGCAAAATAATCATTGTGGTGACACCAACGACTATCCAAAATGAATATTTAAGAATAATAAACAGGATACTAATATTTAATAATTGAAATTTGTTTGTAATAACTAGTTTAGCATAATGGTCTACTAATGGCTAACCATATCTAATATTAATAATCCAAATAACAACAATGGTAACAAATGATAACAGTGCATCGGAACAAGGCTAGAATGGAGAGGAAAGGTTGACTCACCTTGATGACTCGGTTCGTACCGAGTTGACCGGCCCAACACAACCACTCTTCCCTACATTCTCTCTCCTTCTTCATTTCTGCTTCTGGGAAGTCCAGAGGTAGCTGGACTCGACTCAAGGATGGGCCAACTCAACTCAGGTGAGTCGAGTCGACTCGCTAGCTACACAACTCACTCTCTCACCTTGTCTTCTTCTCTCCCTAACTCTCTCCTCTTCTTTCTCTGTTTTCAATAAGCTGGAAATTAGAAATGTCTGGACTGGGCCAGACGCAAGACTCAGCTCGAGTCGAGCTAGTGCAGCAGCTTGGTGATGGTGCAGCCGCACCTATTCTTTCCCCATTTTTTTCTTCTTTCTCTGCTCCTTCTCTCTCACTGACTTCTCTTTTTCCTTCCTCCTCCTGGACGTGCAAAGGACCAGCGGTGCCTGGACTGAATCAGTCCCACGTGTGACTCGATCTGGAGTCGGTCCAGATTCGGCCCGGTTTGAGTTGGTTGTGTTGGAACGGTGCAACAGCCGCACCACTCTCCTTATTCTTTCTTCTTCATTTCTTCCTCTTTTCTTCATTTCTTTTCTCCAATCTCCTTTCCCAGCACCATCAACAGATGGTGAGAGCCTGAAAATAGCATCCTGAACTGAGTCTGACTTAGTTGGAACGGCGGAGAAGATGGTCGCTATTAATGGCGGATCTCTAATGAATGCTTCTTTCTTCAATCCGACCGCATGGGAGAATTTCTGGGGGTGTAATGGAGCTTGGGGGATAGTCGGAGTGGAGCTCTAACAACATTTTCTTGGTGGGTTCGAAGGAAGAAGATGGCGGCCGTTTTTGAGTGCGACTACAAGGAATGCATTTGGGTCTCATCGCTGCTCGATTCACCCACATTATATGGCTTGCCGTAGCTCCTGGGACCGTCGGATTGACAAAAAACGGTCCGGATTCATTCCGTGTCAGAGAAGAAACAGTTGGCGCATAAAACCGGTCGCGGTTTGGTTTTTCGGTGTCGGTTTTCCACCGAAAACCCAAATCCATGTGAATAGAAACGAATGGTTAAGATTGCTTGCACTGGACAGTCGGGATTGAAGGAGGAAATCTCACGCGGATTGCCAGCGTGGAGACTTTCCATTTTTAGAAGGGAAAGAAACAAAATCAGTCCGTTTTCACCGGCATTTGTGCTCGCACGTGTTTGAGGAATCACATGAAACCAAGCAGAGTTGCACGAGTTTGGGTCCTCTACAACATGGACAGTTTGGATTGAGTGTGGGTCTAAGATGGTGGGCCACAACGGTTGCAAACGGACGGTCCTGCGTTTGTTCAAACACGCGCCTGGCACGGGAGAAGGGAGGGAGAAATCTCTCCTATTTTGGAATATCGGTCAGACCGATTTGATTGGGTCTCTTAGACCAGTGCACGGCGAGTGCACACATGGGCCGAGAACGCACATCGAAAGTGGGGCCCACAGAGTTGGTCCAACAGCAATCCATCCCGTTCATTTGCCTTGACGGGTTAAATTAGGGCCCGGCCCAAAGAATGAGGCCGATCCAAGACTTAGGTGGGCCATACTAATAGAATTTAGGTCTTTTATTGTCGATCGCGTCAATCAGCGGCTGGATTAGTTCCATCTCGACCATCAACAGTCAAAACGCCCAAAGGGATCATTTGTGTGTCTAAGGACTCCATCACATCTTACTATTTGAATAGTATATTAAATTTAATTTTTGTTATAATTACCTATAAGTATATATATGTGTGTGTGTGTGTGTGTGTGTGTGTGTGTGTGTGTGTGTGTGTATTTTTCTTTTACACATATATAAACATTAATTATTCTAAGTGATGTATATTTTTTCTATATGATATAATACAATAATACGTAGTTTAAATTTAAAAATGTAAATATTAGTCAATATACGTAAATTTTATGACAATGTGTTGACATACAATTTATTTTATATATAGTTTAAATAATGTGAAATAAGTAGTATACCTAATTTGAATAATTTAAGTAACATATATATTATTACAAATGATTTAAGTAACATATATATTATTACAAATAATTGTAAAATTATTTTGTATTATAATATATACATACAATTATATCCCATTTAAAATGAATTATTTGGTCTTCCTGGTAACACCTGAGTACTGAAAAGTACGGGGTGTTACAATCTACCCTCCTTAAAGAGAATTTCGTCCTCAAAATTCAGTGCTTCTATTATTATTAGGGATGATGATAATATCCATTATTTTTCTAAACTTATGCCGCGAAGCGCCCAAAACTGAGGTCGTTACAATCTACCCCCTTAAAGAAAATCTCGACCTCGAGATTTGGTAACACGTTGTTCGATTATTTGCATTGTGAGTGATTTAGTTATCCTAAACATTTTACCCTATTTCACATATGTATAAGTGTTAAATCATGTTTCATATATTCTCAACAAGCAACATCGAAAGTTTTCACGACCCTTATGCCTATAATCTAGTAGATTGACTGGTGTGTTTAGGTTCTACTAAATGTCGTAAATCATTTATGTATTAACTAGAGCTTGGAAATTATTCTAATGCTGGCCAACAACGAGATTACTAAGATTATAAGTTCATTTTGGTGGCCAATATCCATCTCTTTTCTTTCCTTTTACCCCTGTTTATCTCTATTAATAGTTCCCCACTACCTAAAGTGCAATACGATTTTTCAGTGTTCGAGCTGTCATGGACAAATGGTTGTAGTGGGTTTGAGCCCGATACGTCGATCTCCTGCCTGCAGGACAGAGGATTTTGGTATCAATTCACAATCCTGTTAAATCTCGATCCTTTGCTTGATCAGGGCAACGAGATCGTTGAGATTTGCTAGGACTTAGAACTTGAGCCAAACCATGTAGCTTTCCATATATATGGTTCCATCAATCCGCGACCCCGATTGGTCTAGACCCTTGGGAATTATCATGTGATCATCTAATTTCACGACAGATAAAACTATGTGGCCCATTACGCTTCTAATGCGCACTCTGATTATCTAAGTACTACTTGGAAATCTCAAGACAGATTTCTACGTGGAACCTGAGTTTAAAGGTTGCCGAGTTTATTTAAGATTTCTAATCTAATTTCAAGATGCCTAGCCTAGGGTTGAAACTTTTACCTAAGATCATATAACTTCATCTCTAGTTAATTCTTGCATGCTAAAATTTGTGGAAAATGTTACTTCTAAGTAAAAGATGTATTGAGAAATTCAAACAACAATTGCTAGCCTAATTCCTTAGATTTTAGGAAGTGCTCATGTTCAACCTAGCGTGCAATGTGGTGGATAAGGAATTTCCTACGAAGCCTAAATTCAATCCATTTGATTGATTACTACGATGACGTTATCCCTAACCATGAAATCTCAAGGAATTTCATATCCTGAATTTCTAGCAAATCTTCATTTGGAAGTTAAGTATAAAAATGTTCTGGTTTGGTCCTTTTATACATCATAGTGGCCATTTGCACATCCACAATACTTAAGTTTAGTTTCTAATTTCAAATGACTAAACCTAAAATCTCTCAAGGGAACCTACACATTTTTACATCCTATAGTTACCAAAACAATCTTCCAGGGAGCTTAACATTTTGAAGTATCTATATTTTCAAAGCTATAACTTTTACAGAGAACTTTCCATAAGTTCAATGACTAAATGTTCTAAGGGTCCTAAGTTCATTTCTATGCTCTCCAGTCATTCAAACAACTCTCCTAGGGGCCTAAAATTTTGAATCACTATGTTCTCAATTCCTCGTAATTTCAAATGGCTAACTTAATAGTTTCCAAGGATCTTTACATGAGTTTGAAGTCTAAAGGTCTAGTCCTAAAAATTTCAAGGGTCTAAAGTTTGAAGTACTTATGTTCTCAAGTTGTCCTCCTACAATATTTAGGTTTAGTTCCAAGTTTAAGCAACTACTCTGATATTCTATAATGGGGAGCTAAGCTTTGTCTCTAAGTTCAAATGGCTAACCTAGAATGTTAAAGGGACTTAGGTCCAGTTTGAAGTTTCTAAGATTTTCCAACAACTTTCTTAAGGGACCTAAAACATTGAATATCTATATTTTTTTAAAGAACCTTATATCATTTCTAAGTTTTATGATCGTCCAAAACAATCATCTAGGGGCCTAAAATTTTGAGTCCCTATATTATCCTAGCTACAGAGGAGATTCATATAAGTTCAAATGGTTATTCTAATAATTTCTAAAGGGACCTACGTTTAATTCTAAGTTCAAATAATAGTTTTGGTGGTTTACATGGGAACCAAGTTTTTACTTCTAAGTTAAAAGGTTTAAGCCTAAAATTTTCAAGGGAACCTAAGATCATTTCTAAGTTCTAAAATTCTCCAAACAATGTTCTAGGGAGCCTATATTTGAGCTTCTACATTTTCGTTTCTTCCTAATTCTAAGGGATTTATACAAAAGTTAACATCTAAAGGCCTAACCTAAAATTTCAAGGGAGCATAAGGTTGAAGTCTCTATCTTCTCAAATTTCCCTTTACTGTAAGGGAATTTCACACAAATTCAAAGGATGTTCTAGTAATTACTAAGGGGACCTAAGTTTGGGTTTCTACGTTCGCAATTGTTCTTCTAAGTCTAAGGAAAATTCACCTAAGTTCAAATTTCTAATTCCAACATCCTAACTTGAGACAATTAAGGCTTGTATAAGATCATTTCCCAAGGCCAAGTTTGTCCAAACTATGCTCCGATACCAACTTGTAACGCCTGGACTTTTCAAGACCCGAGTATATGACCCGAGTCCTAAAAACCCGAGTGTTAGCTTTAAAGGATGGTCAAATTCGAGTGTACATTTTTTTTCCTTCATCAGAGTAAGCAAATGAGCATAGTGTGGACAAATCAATATAAAGAAAAATTTCATTATCATTCAAATTTACAAGAAGCTGCCCATAATGACTTATACAAACCAATGTCTCTGAATTTAACAAGTACAAGATTTACAAGAATTTAATACATGAAGAATAGCGGAAAGCATATAAATATAAGTCGTAAGATCACGCAGCTCCTCTAGGTAAATATAGCCATGCATCCATGACAATCGTACCCTGCTCCTTATCAAGTCTAAACATATATATCACTAAAGCCACCTGTACTACCTGTACAGTTGTATATTTGATGGATGAGTGACCAACTCAGTGTGAATTTCTCTCAAGATTACACACCGCCGCATTAGGTAAGAAATAGTATAAAACATCCAGACAACTAAAACAGAGTAAATGCAGTCTTATTAGGTGCATGGATGCATGAATACAATCATTGACCCGGGTAAATCATCCGGACGGTCGGTGCCCCAGGAAAAACATTCAGACAAGCAATGGGGTCATCACCCAAGGATGTGACTGGTCATCAGCGCAACATGCGACGTAATCGTATAGGCATGAGTGATCCAAGTCATCATCATAAATCGATCGGCTGGTCATTAGCGCAACTCGCAACGTAATCGTATGGGCATAATAATCCAAGCCGTCGTAGTATGCTATGCGTGCATGATTTGACAACCCATCATTAGTCCAATTACAATCAGCCATTTTAGAATAAGCTCACGGTCACTACGGGGAGCGCAGGGCCCAGCGTAGGCCGACAACTCAGGCATAGTGTCCCATTACCACCATCCCCGGCTCATGAGGCTACCATCTTAGGATGTTTAATGGAAACCCATTGACTAGTGGCCAATCATATTACAGTATATGGGGCTTACCATCGCATGGTTACACAGTATAAAACATCTAACCCATATAAAAAAATATTAGAACAAAGCTACATAGGGCGATATCAAACAAGCCACATAGGGCAATTATCAAAATAGGCTTAATAGGGCGAGTGTCAAAATAATGCGATAAAAGACCATCCTTCAAAACCATTTGGACACAATAACCCTGGATGGTAGGCTTACATCAATGACCAACCCTGGACGTGCAAAGGACCAGCGGTGCCTGGACTGAATCAGTCCCACGTGTGACTCGATCTGGAGTCAGTCCAGATTCGGCCCGGTTTGAGTTGGTTGTGTTCGAGCGGTGCAACAGCCGCACCACTCTCCTTATTCTTTCTTCTTCATTTCTTCCTCTTTTCTTCCTTTCTTTTCTCCAATCTCCTTTCCCAACACCATCAACAGATGGTGAGAGCCTGAAAACAGCATCCCGAACTGAGTCTGACTCAGTTGGAACGGCGGAGAAGATGGTCGTCATTAATGGCGGATCTCTAATGAATGCTTCTTTCTTCAATCCGACTGCATGGGAGAATTTCTGGGGGTGTAATGGAGCTTGGGGGATAGTCGGAGTGGAGCTCTAACAACATTTTCTTGGTGGGTTCGAAGGAAGAAGATGGCGGCCATTTTTTAGTGCGACTACAAGGAATGCATTTGGGTCTCATCGCTGCTCGATTCACCCACATTATATTGCTTGCCATAGCTCCTGGGACCGTCGGATTGACGACAAATGGTCCGAATTCATTCCATGTCAGAGAAGAAACAGTTGGCGCATAAAACCGGTCACGGTTTGGTTTTTGGGTGCCGATTTTCCACCGAAAACCCAAATCCGTGTGAATAGAAACGAATGGTTAAGATTGCTTGCACTGGACAGTCGGGATTGGAGGAGGAAATCTCACGTGGATTACCAGCGTGGAGACTTTCCATTTTTGGAAGGGAAAGAAACACAATCAGTGTGTTTTCGCCGGCATTTGTGCTCGCACGTGTGTGAGGAATCACATGAAACTAAGCAGAGTTGCACAAGTTTGGGTCCTCTACAACATGGACTGTTTGGATTGAGTGTGGGTCTAAGATGGTGGGCCACAAAGGTTACAAACGGACGGTCCTGCGTTCATTTAAACATGCGCCTGGCGCGGGAGAAGGGAGGGAGAAATCTCTCCTATTTTGAAATATCGGTCAGACCCGATTCGACTGGGTCTCTTAGACCAGTGCATGGCGAGTGCACACATGGGCCGAGCACGCACATCGAAAGTGGGGCCCACAGAGTTGGTCCAACAGCAATCCATCCCGTTCATTTGCCTTGACGGGTTAAATTAGGGTCCAGCCTAAAGAATGAGGCCGATCCAAGACTTAGGTGGGCCATACTAATAGAATTTAGGTCCTTTATTGTCGATTGCGTCAATCAGCGGCCGGATTAGTTCCATCTCGACCATCAACAGTCAAAACGCCCAAAGAGATCATTTGTGTGTCTAAGGACTCCATCACATCTTACTATTTGAATAGTATATTAAATTTAATTTTTGTTATAATTACCTATAAGTATATATGTGTGTGTGTGTGTGTGTGTGTGTGTGTGTGTGTATTTCTTTTACACTTTATAAACATTAATTATTCTAAGTGATGTATATTTTTTATATATGATATAATACAATAATACGTAGTTTAAATTTAAAAATGTAAATATTAATCAATATACGTAAATTTTATGACAATGTGTTGACATACAATTTATTTTATATATAGTTTAAATAATGTGAAATAAATAGTATACTTAATTTGAATAATTTAAGTAACATATATATTATTACAAATGATTTAAGTAACATATATATTATTACAAATAATTGTAAAATTATTTTGTATTATAATATATACATACAATTATATCCCATTTAAAATGAATTATTTGGTCTTCCTGGTAACACCTGAGTACTGAAAAGTACTAGGTGTTACAAACACATAGGCGAACCACTATAATTCTTTGTGCTGTGGATGTGTGATTTATATTTCCTATCTTTTATCATTCAGAATTGTGGAATCTATTTGTGGATGTGAATGTTGTAAATTTTACATTTCAAGCACAGTGGGGAATGTTGTAATAATTTAGATTTACATTTCAGCGTTATATTTTTTCTATCTCTTTATTGCTTTGAGCTTCAGTTTCTCTATTTGTTCTAGTAAGGTTGCCCTGCCATTTTTATGGTGCATGGTTGTCCTTAGAACAATCAATATTTTGAGCTAGCATTCAATAGTGTGAATTGATTTATTTATTCAGTTCTATCTTTCTATATTTCCACTGTATTTATCTTAAAATTTGGCATAGTCCTATTCACTCCCCCTCTAGGACATATAGCTTGGCCATTTCAAGTGGTATCAGAGCCTAATAGCTCGCTCTTATTGCTTTTTCTTTGGATTTAATTCCTGAGCTAACGATCTCAGCTATATAAAAGATATCAAATTTTGATAGCCTATCAGTCACTAGGCCTCCACCCTTTGATGACTCCAACTATGCCTATTGGAAAGCCAAGATGAGGATCTTCCTCAAATCCATGGATGAAAGTGTGTGGCTATCCACAGTGAATGAATGGACCCCTCCTACCACTGAAGTAACCAGGATTGATGGTTCAAAATCTATGAAAATTACACCATATTTTTCTTATTAGACCACACTTCAGAAAACTGAGAGTAGTGCAAATGCTAAAGCACTAAATGCAATTACTTGTGCACTATCACCGGATGAATTCAAAAGAATTATATCCTGTGATTTTGCAAAACATGCTTGAGATATATTAGAAATGACGCACGAGGGTACTTCAATTGTCAAGAAATCTAAGATACAAATCCTCATAACTAAATTTAAGGAATACATATGGAAGAAAATGAAATGTTCATGGACTTCTATACCAGATTAAATGACATTGTAAAATCTATGTGGGGTCTAGGCGATAAAATTCCTGAAAGCAAGATATGTGCTAAAATACTACGTTCACTTCCTGAACGGTTCAATTCTAAAGTAAACGCAATCCAAGAACTTCGTGATACAGACAATATGAGAGTTGAGGAATTAGTTGGCTTACTACAGACTTATAAGTTAACCTTTAAAGCTCCAAAAGGTAAGTCTATAGCTTTAAAAACTTCTAAAAATGGTTTTCATGAAAATGATTTAAACTCTAATTTAGAAAACTCTGAGGATGATATGGCTCTTTTGGCAAAGAGATTTTATAAAAATTTTAAAAGTAAAAAGAGGGTTGATTTTCAAAAAGCATTTGATAAAAAGAAACCTAAACCTAAAACTAGAAAATCATTAAAAGATAGTCAATGTTACAACTGCCATGAGTATGGGCATTTGGCTAACAAATGTCCTAATAAGGGTAAGTCAAAAAAGAAAA
Organism: Magnolia sinica; assembly: GCF_029962835.1. Classification (NCBI taxonomy): domain Eukaryota; kingdom Viridiplantae; phylum Streptophyta; class Magnoliopsida; order Magnoliales; family Magnoliaceae; genus Magnolia; species Magnolia sinica. Next base: position 33,738,301 of record NC_080581.1, read on the forward strand.
GTATGATGGCTACTTGGGATGAGTCCTCTGATTCTGAAGTCTCTTCTGAATCAGAAGATTCTGAAATTGAGTTAAGGTGTGATGTTAAGGCCCTTATGACTCTAGCCAAATTCACTTTTTCAAATAATGATGACTCGACTAATGAAGAAAATCTGAATAGTGAATATGAAAATGAAGATGATCTTCAAGATGCTTACAATGCCCTATACAAAGAAAGTTGTAAAATTGCTGTGAAATTGAAACTTCAAAAAGAGAAAATTTCTAAACTCAAAAAAAATTATGAATTTCTTGTTTTAGAAAAGTCTCATATTTCAGACTGTTTTGAAAAGATAAAATGCGATTTAGATTTTAAAACCTTATAGTTTAAAAATCTTAAATCTGAAAATGAACAACTAAAACATGAAGTCTCTTCTCTCTTGAGTTTAAAGGAAACCTGGAAATATGCCCAAGGTGATCGTAAATCAGAAAAGCTCTTATCTGGATTGAGAAAATGTGGCGATCGATCCGGTCTAGACTATGATAAGAGTGTTCCTCCTAAACCAAAGAATACTTCTCCCACATTTGTAAAGGGAGAGATCTTAAACTCAAAAGGGAAAGATTAAATGTTTTCTAAAAACTTTAAATCTTTTCAAAACCTAAAAGACATATCAACTATAAAAAGCAAAACCAAGTCCTTTGGCAGAAAAGATAGTTGATTTACTTAAGGAGCTTCTAAAGTCTAACTCACTAGGTCATACTTATAACTCTTATAATCGAAAGAAGACCTACTATCCTCCTAAACCCAAAATGGTTATGAAATGGGTTCCAAAGGTCACTTGCTTGGTTGTCCACACCGCTTTCAAAGCAACAAGCCATTCTAAGTGGTACCTAGATAGTGGATGCTCCAGGCATATGACAGGCGACAAGGCTTTATTCACCGATCTCAAAGAAATGATCGACAGTTCAGTCACATTTGGAGATGGCAGCAACTGTAAGATTATGGGCCAAGGTACGGTTCAACTCTATAACCTTCCTTTGATTAAAAATGTGTTGTATGTTGAAGGACTGAAACATAATCTTCTAAGCATATCTCAGATTTGTGATAATAACCATAGTGAACGGTTTTCTAATCAAAGCTGTGAGATTCTAAACAACAAGGGTTCAGTAATACTAACTGGACGTAGAACGTCTGAAAACTGCTATATTGTTAGTGAATCTAGCTCATCTAATCAATCATGTTACATGGTCCAAATAGACGAGACTGATTTGTGGCATAAACGTCTTGGACATGTATAGTACCAAAATTTACATAGATTGAGCAAATGGGAACTTATAAGAGGTCTACCCAAACTACAAAAATTAGATAAATATGTGGTGAATGCCAGATTAGCAAACAAACAAGGAACTCACACAAAAAACTGAATTCCAATACCACATCAAGACCACTCGAGTTTCTCCATATGGATCTAGTAATACCTACCAGGACGGAAAGTCGAGGTGGCAAAAGATCTATTTTAGTAATAGTAGGTGACTTTACTAGATATACATGGGCTGTCTTCTTAAGGGACAAATTAGAAACCCTTGAAGAAGTAAAAAAGGTTCCCAAAAGGATTTAAACTGAAAAAGATTCTCAAGTCAATAAGATTCGTAGTGATCATGGATCTGAATTTGAGAATAGCGGTTTTGAGAAGTTCTGTAGCGATCAGGGAATATTACATGAATTCTCAGCGCCCAAAACTCCACAACAAAATGGCATAGTTGAAAGGAAAAATAGAGTGCTTCAAGAAATGGCTAATGTCATGTTGAATAGTATGAAGCTCTCTAAGAATCTTTGGGCTGAAGCAGTTAATACAGCTTGCTATATTATTAACCAGGTTTACACTAGTAAAGGTAATAATAAAACGGCTTACGAAATGTGGTTTGATAAAAAGCCTACTATCAAATACTTTCGAGTTTTTGGCAGCAAGTACTATATTTTACGAGATTGTGAACATCTGAGAAAGTTTGATATGAAGAGTGATGAAGGGATCTTTTTAGGATACTCTTTAAATAGTCAAGCTTATAGGTTTCTGCACAAAAGGACCGGTGTGATTCAAGAATCCATCAATGTGGTCATTGATGATCACTTAAACACACCAGTCTCAAATTCAGATAATGATGAAGTACTAGTAATTGATAAATCTGATATTTCATCTAATCAGACTGATTCTGAACTGAGGACTGTTAAAGATCATCCAACCACACAGATTCTTGGAAACCCTCTCACCGGTGTTCGTACCCGTAGACAACTTGAGGATATATGCAATTATGTATGTTTTACATCCCAGATAGAACCATCTAACATAAAAGAAGCTCTTACTGATGAAAACTGAATTGTTGTGATGCAAGAAGAACTTAACCAATTTGTGAGAAATGATGTTAGGTATCTCGTACCTAGACCTAAAGATAAACACATCATTAGAACTAAATGGATTTTCAAAAACAAGTCTGACGAACTTGGCAATATAATTAGAAACAAGGCTAGACTTGTGGTACAAGGTTACACTCAAATTAAAGGTAATTGAAGGTATTGACTATGATGAAACCTTTGCACCAGTAGCACGTCTTGAATCAATCAGACTCTTTATATCCATTGCGTGTTTTAGAAAGTTTAAGATTTACCAAATGGATGTGAAAAGTGCATTTTTAAATGGCGATCTGCATGAGGAAGTTTATGTTGAACAACCAATGGGTTTTGAAGACCCTAAAAACGCTGATCATGTGTATCGTCTTAAAAAGGCACTTTACGGGTTAAAACAAGCTCCTAGGGCATGGTACGAGAAACTAACAAAGTTTCTATTAAGCCATAATTTTCAAATGGGATGTGTTGATAAAACTCTGTTTATTAAAAAACATAAGGATCACATCTTATTAGTACAAATCTATGTTGATGATATCATTTATGGATCTACTTGTACTGACATGACTATTGAGTTTGCAAATTTGATGAAATCTCAGTTTGAAATGAGCTTGGTTGGGGAATTAAATTATTTCCTCAGGTTGTAAGTAAAATAAAAACCTGATGGAATGTTCATTTCTCAATCTAAATATGCTATGAACTTGATTAAGAGATTTGGATTTGAGAATGGTAAGAACTTTGATACTCCAATGAGTACAACCTTGAAACTCTCAAAAGATTCTGCAGGTAAAAATGTGGATCTGAAATTATATCGGAGTATGGTTGGTAGTCTATTGCATTTAACTGCTAGTAGACCCGATATCGCTCTAAGTGTTGGTATTTGCGCTAGATATAAGTCTAAACCTAAAGAGTCGCACTTGACTGCTGTCAAGCGGATTATACGATATGTCGCAAGTACTGTTAATCTTAGTCTCTGGTATCCTCATGAGACTAGCGTTCAATTAGCTGGGTACTTGGATGCTGACTGGGCTAGTAATCTTGATGATAAAAAATCAACCAGTGGTGGTTGTTTTTATATCGAAAACTGTTTAGTTTCTTGGTTTAGCAAGAAACAAAGTTCTATATCACTTTCAACAGCTGAAGCTGAATATATCGCAGCTGGTAATGCGTGTACACAGCTTGTTTAGATGAAACGTATGCTAAGTTATTACAGAATTAAGCAGGATTCTATGTTATTATATTATAATAATTCCAGTGCCATAAATATTTTGAAAAATCCAATTCAGCATTCTCGTACTAAGCACATTGATATTAGATTTCATTATATTTGGGAATTAGTTGAAGAAAAGGTTATATCTTTGGAATATATCCCTACCGAGAATCAACGTACTGATATTTTCACTAAACTGCTCAATAAAAGTAGGTTTAACAAAATAAAATTTGATATCGGCATGTGCATTTTAAAATGATTAATTATGCTTGTTTGTATCATATTGTATATATTTGCTAATTTAGTTTTCAAATCTGGAAAAATATGCAAAAATTAGATTTTTTGGCCTGTACTCGACCAATCGTGAGTATCCATGACCAGTCGTGCTACGACCAGTCGTGTATATCCACGACCAGTCGTGAATCGCATGGATTCACTTAAAATTTGGGAGAAATCATCTTCTTCTTCATTTCAACTTCACTCTCCAATGAGCCGACACACGAATAATCGAACCCATCTTCCAAAATCTTCAAGGTCTCCATTTGCATTTTGCTTGTACATTTGTGTCTAGATTGCTTCTATTTCTCTCTTGGAGTTATCTATTTCGAATTTAGTTGAGATTGAGTTTTTCTTTTGAAAAATCTGACTTGAGAAAACCCTTTTCTTAATCCTTTGCAACTCTTTATATTCTTGAAATCCTTATTGCATATGGCTTCTAGAGGAAGAAAATCAACGTTCCGTGGTCCGTCTTCTTCTTCCAGATCAGCCCCTATCACTAAGCGTCATCTTAGGGCTCCTGAGGACGATCCATCTTATGTTCGGGACATCAGATTGCATAATGTTATTGTTGAACATCCAGTTGATATTAATCATGTTGTTCCTTTTGATATTTTTCCTATGCTCCAATCTGTAGGTTGGAATAACTTATTGCTTTGGGGTGGGCCAGCATATCGGTCCATTGCCCAATCCATGTTTACATGCATATGTGCTTTCTCACTGAAAAATTTAACTTTTTCTATCTCCACAAGAGAAGGGCCATTTAAAGTTGATTGTCATTTGATTTCAGCCCTTATGGATATTCCAGTGAATGATGAGGGTATTCCCATCCATACTTTATCTGATAAACCCTCTGTCGCTGAAAAACGTATGCTGACTAAGGACTTATGCAATTTGGATGTACAATGGACACATAAAGGGAATACGCTTCCCTCAAGGTATTTGTTACCCAAAAATAGAGTTCTTCACAAAATCTTTGTGTCTAATTTGTATTCTCGGTCGGGTAATAAATCTGAATTGACGTCCTTCATGGTTCGTATTCTTCATTCTGTTGTCAGAGGTGTTAACATTTGTTTACCATCCTTGATTTCTCACTTCATCATTCAGTTTCGACTCCATTCTGGTCACAGTGACATTCCTTTTGGATATTTGATGACTGTGTTGGCTACACATATGTCAGTCGACATGCCGGTTGGAGAGGCTCCTATCCATCATCTGATATTTAACAATTCCAATATCAATAAGATGAAGCTGGATTTCCTTCCTAGCCAAGGTGATGGTGTTGCCAGTGCTAAAGCTGAACATGAGGAAGAAGCTGGTGATCTTCCTCCTGATGATATTAATATGGATGATATTTTTGAAGAACTTGAGTTCGATTCTACAAATGATCCAGATTATGAGCCTTCTTTATTTGATGCATGTCTAAGTACATTAGAAGATAAAGTTGAGAATTTAAATGTTAAGATGGAAAACATGTCTGTTGCCCATGATTTACAGTTCAAATATATGCACAAATATCTTAGGCGCTTGAACAAAGGCATGCATCAACTTGATCCTTCCATTCCTGCTCCTTCATCTGGGTCAGATTAGTATTTTTAAGATTACTGGTCTGTAATAACTTTATTACTCCTAACTAGTTTTACGTTTGTCACTCTCTTTAACTTAGCTCAGTTTATGAATTATGTGTGTTGCTTATGCTATATTCTCATATCTTGACTAGTTACCTCTCATATTTCTCATTGATTATTTCTCCTCAGCCATCTATTATGTGCTTCCTTTGTCCTATTGTGACAAAAAGGGGGAGTATGGATATGTTATGGATATGTATATGGATATGGATGTTGTCATGAGGAGGGAGTAGCATTGTATTGTATGGTGTTTTATGAGTATATTACTCGGGGGGAGTATGTGCAGAGGTGTGAGCAGAGGTGTGCAGAGGTGGACTATATGATGAATAATATTGATTTACAAGTCTACAGGATACCAGTTGATAACAACTAGTGCATGATTCTTTAATCAGATATTCTGTGTTATGTAACATATCTTAAAAATGTGTTTTGTCACTAATTTGACAAAGGGGGAGATTGTAAGTGCCATAGTTTATAGCCCTTTGTGTTGTCAAATTTGTGGTGCCAAAGACACTGTTATGAAGCTTGCATCTGTAAAGAACAATGCTCTAATCAAGATCAACTTAGGTTGACAAGCACTGTTCACAAGTCAAGAATCTCAAGAAGCTTTCAAGTTCAACTTCAAGATCTCAAGAAGCTTTCAAGTTCAATCTCAAGATCTTAAAAAGCTCTCAAGTTTAAACAACATCAAGACTTCAAGCTCTATTACTTTCAAAGGTCACTCGTCTCTAAAGTTTCAATGTCCTTACTTCACTATTGAGGTATGATTGACCTTAGGTTGACCTTTAGAGTAGGCCATTTTGGATACATAATTCATATGTTTTATATAAGTGAGTTCGGTCTGTTTTAAGACTAGTCCTGGACTTTGTTTAACTAGTCCTAGCACTGCTTTGACCTGTCTAAACATTTCCTGAATCAGTCGTAAGTTTGTTACAAAAATCAGAAATTTTCTGATAGGCTTCGACTAGTCCTGGGGACTGTTAGACCAGTCGTAGGAACAGTGTCGACTGCATCTGCGACCAGTTGTAGACCTACGACTTAAAGAACAGCGTTGAAATTCGGTCACCTATGACTAGTCGAAGGGATCCTATGACCAGTCGAAGGAGACCTACGACCAGTCGAAGGAAACCTATGACCAGTCGTGAAACTGTCAAATCTTATCGCACCCGAATTTTCAAATATCTGTTGGTTCTACGATCAGTCGTAGAGGTCCTTAGACCAGTCGAAGGTGTGATTTGCTCACCTGTAAATAGAGCACGAATCTCAGAATTATACATGGAAATTAAAGAACTTCAAGCTAAATTAATTCGGCCTTCTGAGAGATAAGTCGGTGCTCCATATAAGCTAAGTGTGCATATTTGATATTCTCTTTCTTTAGCTTTCTTAATTAATTTTGTTTCTTGTATTCCGATCTAATCTGAAAAGAGAAATTGTTGTTTTCCTTTTTCTGGAATCAAAATCAATTAGAGCTAGCCCTTTTGTTTTAATTTAAAATCTATTAGAACCTAGAACCATTATAAAGTGAGTATTGGACATTAAGCTTTGACATTCAAATCTCTACTCCGACTTGGTTCTTCTAGGCTGCTATAACAAAGGAGAAAATCAGGTATTTTACAATTTATGTAATTTGCATTGTTTGGTTTTATTTGAGGTTAAGCCAGAAAAATCTCAAAGTTGTTGGTTATCTGAGGAGAGCCAGAAAACTCAGAAGTGAGGGTTTTTGAATTGTGTAAGTCCTTTGAAAAATACACAATTGTGAAGGGTTTGGGTGAACCTGTGTGTCACGCCCCAAACTCGGAGACCGGGCTCACAAAATTCCCGATCGCCGAATCCGGCGCCGACAGCCTCCGTAGAACCCCATTCTCGGCTCCCAGCGCCCATTCGCCAGGTTCCGATCCTGGGATGCTACAAGGAGGATTTTGTACATCAGTTTGATTCGTAATAAGCATAACCAAAGACATAACCCACAAACAACAACCAAAAACTCCATCACATTTCCACTATAATCAAAAACTTTCCAAGTACAATGAGCATAAGGGAAATACAATGAAGATAGACCAAAACTCCAAAAGAAGATCAGCCACGCGTCCAAGCCTCAGCGCTGCTGCGATCCAACGTCACCTGCACGCAACGGTCGTGCATAAGCTTATAGAAAGCTTAGAGGGTGGTGAAAGTGTATGCTCAAGGTGATAATGTAGTCATGCAGTATCAGAGTAATGCGGAACATGGTGATGAATGCTAAGAATCCCATTAGCCGTACCAAGGCCATGCGGTGCAAAGAATGATGTCGGCCATATCAAGGCCATGCAATGCAAAATGCAAGTCAAGCATACAAATCCTCATCTAAGTCCACATGTCAATACGGCTCAAATCTGGAATATCACCGGGGTCTAGTATACTCCAAGCCAGATTGCCGCCCCCTCGCGCGCAATAAGGTGAGTGGAAAAGACCTCACTATCCGCCTGCCAATATCGGGCTCGGCTTGTCAATAGCGGACCCATTCCTCGAGCTGGTCAGACTCAGCCTAGCTTTGCCCCCTCCTCTCGGGCGGGTAAGGCCGCACCCCCTTCCAATAGACCATGACACAGTGGAAAGCGCAACTGTCTGGTAATCGGCACTCGACGCTCATACACTCACTCGGTCTAGACGTTGGAGCAACCTCCTGGTACCATAAGGGTTTAGGAACTTTCACCCAGGGATATCTATAGCACCCCATGTAGAACAAGATTTTCGGTATCCAATCCTACCAACCACGATACGTCTATGGAGGGTACGACCCTAATGTCGCTAGGGCATACAGTAACTATATCACACAATGCGAATGCATGAAGCACACTATTCAGTCATACAGCAATCCTGCGCGTATCGTGCGCTCATGTAGGGCAACACCCCCTATGCGGGAGTCCCTAAACAATCTACCCAAGGACTTATGCTATGATCAGTCATCTCTCATATCAAGCATACATATGATGCATATGATCATGAATTTATGAAATTTAAACATGCTATATAGGATGGATGACATGCATAACGAAGGTGGGCCTAGACGACCTGCACATAACACGCATGGGCCCGCCGATGGGCCCTAGGGAAAGGCATAATGCGGACATTTAACCAACATCGTACTTGCAATGTGGACGTCAAACCAACATTGCTCCCAAGGCACGACTGTCATAAATCATGTCGGGATTGCACATTGCAATGGACCTTTGGTATATCCCATTGGGCCTTCAATACATCAAATGAGCCGTATCATATGGCCTATATTCATTAAGCGGGCCGCACCAATGGGCCTTATGTACATTGCAATGGGCTATAACCCGGGGGCTTCAGAACATATCAAATAGGCCTAAGCTTATGGGTCTTACACGTGTCAAATGGGCCTCGACAATTGGGCTCCATATGTACATCAAATGGGTCTACTCACCTGGCCTTATATGAATCAAATGGGCCTCACCAATTGGACCCCATGTGCACATCAAATGGGCCTCACCAATTGGACCCCATGTGCACATCAAATGGGCCTCAACTCATTGGCCCCATCACATCAAATGAACCTCGACCCATGGGCCCCTAATACATTAAATGGGCCTCGACCCATGGGCCTCTAATACATTAAATGGGCCTCGATCCATGGGCCTTATATATACATCAAAGTGGGCCTCAACCATGGGTCACAAGTACTGAGGTGGGCCTCAATCACGGCCTCAACATTAGTAAATAAAAAAAATATATACATATAATATAGTATATGATATGTATATAGTATATAATATATATACATAATACATGTATATAATATTATATGAAATATAATATTATATATATATATATACACACACACACACATCACAGTGGGCCCACACACTCATCACAGTGGGCCCACACACATCAAAGTGGCTCCACGTCCACCGTCCAGGCGGACGGTGGGAATGAAACACATACATCAATGTGGGCTCCATGTGGGGCCCACCATAGTGTTTATAATTCATCCAGACCATTGATAAGGTCACATGGACCAAGATGAACGGTGAAAACAAATTTCATCCCGATCCAAAACTTCTGTGGGCCCCAAAAGGATCTCAAAGGTAGGAGTCCGGTCCCACTGTTTCTTATGGTATGGGCCATCTGAGTTTTGGATCGAGCTGATTTTTGAGATGGGCCCACTTCAGAGAGTGGCCCATCTGATGAATGGATTAGATGACATATAAACATCAACGTGGGGCCCACGGCTGCAGCAGCTGCGGCTGCTGATGTTATTTTATTTTTTTGATTTTTGGGCGTTTCTTAAGGATTTTGCAGGTGGGGTCCACCTCTTGCAGATCTGCTCCGTCCATTGGCTCTCCTTGCCTCACGACAGTCAAAACAAGCCCAATATTGGGCCTGTTTCAGTGTATAGGAGCAATATGGGACATTTCAATGGTAACCTTACTGTTTGCCATGATATGGCCCACCTGAAAGTCTGATCAGTCCCATCTTTGGGTTCAACGCCTAAAAATGGCTTGGGAAGGGAATGGACGGTATGGATTGGAGACATGCATCAAGGTGGGGCCTACATGAATGGGCCTCCTCCATTAGCTTGAACCAAGCTTTCATTTGTGTTTTTTTCACCAATCGTCCAGCGTCCTTGGACGCTGGACTCTCTGGCCGAGCAAGGTGGGCCTACTCATGAGGGTCACCACTGATGGACGGCGTGGGTACAATACACGCAAAGTGGGCCCCACAGGTAAGTGGTTTGGGTAACCTGCTAACTTCATGGTGGGGTCCATTTAAGTGGGCCACACAATCTCATTAACATCACAAAAATAAAATAAAATAAAACAAAGGAGCGAGAGATAGAGAGTGAGACCGTGTGATGGAGGGACCCCGGCACTATGGGCCCTCCCTTGCACTAAATCATACATCAAGTGGGTCCCATTTTATGTGGCCCATTAAAAATTAAATCCAACGGTGGAGATCCCTTCTCCACCAAATTAAACGGTCTAGATGACCCTAAACATACAAGAAAATAAACATCATGATGGGGTCCATGGAGAATGGCCCCATCATGGAATGATCATGATGATCCAAGTGGGCCATCGGCCACATCTTAGGGTCCAATGTGAGATCCAAACCATTGATCGGTTGGCCTCACTTGGCCCATCTTAAAAATATGAAAATCTACCCTATCAAGGCACCCACCACTTGATCTTCTTGCTCCCTTGGCTTCCTTAGTTCCTTGAGCTCCTCTTTGATGGTGGAAGATGAGAAATGGATGGTTGAGATGAGAGATGAAGGGGTGGGAAAGGTGGGCCTTACAAATGCAAGTCTCTCACCATGGGAGGACCATACGTATGGAACTCTCTCTTGGATTGAATTTTTAAAAAAAATGAATAAGAGAGATAGTTGTAAAGGGAGAGAGAGAGAGAGAAAGAGATGGGTGATGGAGTGATGGGGGATGGTTTGGGTTGAAATTTGTAAAAAGAGGTATGGTTGTTGTTGAAATTTGCAAAAGAGGAGTGGTGAGGTGGAAAGAATGGTGGACTTTAGTAAAAGGTGGTGATGGGTTGTTGTACTTGAGGTATGGGATGCTTTAATGGTTGATTGATGGGACTAATTGTAGAGATTCCCTCGAAATCCGCAACGCGCGGTGTTTCTTCGGAATAAACGCTGATCGGCATCTTCTTGCCTGGATATCGGTTCAGTGCGCAAGTCACGGCGTTGGAACCGCGGCGACGACGCGGTCGCTATGATATAACTTTCAGACCAAGCCGACGTCGGTGCGCGGGACCTGGCTTAGGATCGTGCGTAAATACCGAATACGGTGCGAAGGTTGCCAGAATTTGACCGAAAGGACCGCGGAAGCTAACGGAACAGCACGGATTAGGACACGGGTCTTACACTGTGAAAACCTATTTGATAGTGGACGCTAATATCCCCTGTGTGAGGATATTAAGAGTGGAGTAGCATTCTGTGTGGCTATTGTTTAACTGTTGGTGAACACACAGGTGAACCACTATAATTCTTTGTGTTATGGATGTGTGATTTATATTTCCTATCTTTTATCATTCAGAATTGTGGAATGTATGTGTGGATGTGAATGTTGTAAATTTTACATTTCAAGCACAGTGGGGAATGTTGTAATAATTTAGATTTACATTTCAGCATTATATTTTTGCTATCTCTTTATTACTTTGAGCTTCAGTTTCTCTATTTGTTCTAGTAAGGTTGCCCTGCCATTTTTATGGTGCATGGTTGTCCTTAGAACAATCAATATTTTGAGCTAACATTTAGCAGTGTGAATTGATTTATTTATTCAATTCTATCTTTCTATATTTTCGCTGTATTTATCTTAAAATTTGGCATTGTCCTATTCACCCCCCTCTAGGACATATAGCTTGGCCATTTCACCTTCTTCATTTACTTGTGATCCCTTCCCTTTCCTCAGGGATGTTTACGATCTTCCTGACGCTCAACAGCCTCCACAGGAAGTTTTGAAGACATCTTCTGAACTCCGGCATCTCGACAATATTAGCGGGCACCCAGCCAGTGGAAAAGAAACCATTTCCTTTGGAGATATGCGGAGAGGAAAAAGGAAGTTTCACTATATAAAATTCTTCATTGGATTTAGAAAGTGAGCAACTAAAAGTGGAGCTTCCATACACTTCTTGCTCATAAGATAATTTCTTAGCCAAGCTTTCTGTAAATACGATGTCGGGGGAGGAAATTGTACTAAAAACAGACATTGGATTTGGAAAGTGAGAGACGCAACCTAGAATGTACGGGTCATGGTTTCAGTTATATGTGTTATAGTTCTCATGTATCATGATTATCATGTTATAGGGGTTGTGGTTCTCACCTGATTTCTTGTGTTACTGTCCTATGAATGAGTAGTGTAATATATATTAAATTTGCATCCGTTACTGTCGTATGTAGGTGCTGTAATATATATTAAATTTGCATCCGTTACTGTCGTATGTAGGTGCATGTTACATTTGCTGATTTCTATAGTATGGTTTGGGGTATACGTGAAGCATTGGTCGATATGGGTCATGGTTGTCGTGGTAAAATTGTCGTGGTTCACAGTTGTAATGGATTGTGGTTGTCATCCATGTTGGGTCGTTGTTAACAACCACGACCTTAAGAGAAGCAACCACTATCGTGGTTGTCATGCCATACGGTTCATTATTGTGATATACGTTGGCATAACCATGACCCATATAGCATTACTACCACGACCCATGTGAGATGTGAACAACGATATACTGTGCATGTCAACCACGAACCATATTTGCATAATTACCACGATCGTGACTTAATATGTTGGTTTATATTTTTATTGTTTGTGATAATGTAATTTGAACAGTAATATATATACTTATTGATTCATGAACCTTACTGCATGTTAACCACGATCCATGAACTCTTGTGCATTTAAACCATGACCAATAGAGGAAATAGTGAGCTTAAAACGGGTCATGACGCTCATGACAGGTGGACCGTGGTTGTCATTTTCTATAGGTCGTGTTTCTCATAAGATCATGGTTGTTTGCGACGATCCAAGATGGACGGCAACCATGAACAATTACAACTACGAACCATGACCAATTTAACATAACAACCGCGATCCAGATCAACTGCGACCAGTGCTTCATGTATAGCACGACCAAAATAAAATGACAACAACGACTTATGTATCAATCCATTTCAGGATGCATGTATCATGAAAACCAAGACCTATCCAATGATAGTCACGACCCATGTTTCATGTCAACCATGACCCAACGTGGTGATAATCATGGGCCTTTATGCATCTGAGCCACTAACAGAAAGATGAAAATAGTGTACACAACAATAGGTTGTGATTTTCATGATATAATGATCGTGGTTGTAAATGGGTAGTGCAAAAAATCAGTGCAAGAAACTAAGATCTTACCATATCAAATAACAACTACGATCATTACTTCACATCAATTACGAAACATATTACATGAAAACCATGGTCGGAATAAGAAGATAACCACGACCCTCTGATACTTTCATTCAGGATCCAAATTTCATCAGAACCAAGACATATACAACATTACGACAATGACCCATATCAAACGATACCATGACCCATGAAACTTTGATCAATAGTGGGTCATGATTGTCCCTTGCATTATGTCGTGGTCATGATGAATGGTGGATCGCTGTTGTCAAATGAGAACGACGACCCATATGCCCTAACAGTCACGACCCACTATTCATGTGAAACACGACCCATGTCATCTTCACAACCAATCTGCCATGCAAACCATGACCAAACCTTACTGGGTGCACATTGAAGAGAATTGTTTATGGTAAGACAGCCACGACCAATCTAACATGAGAAATATATCCCATTTTACATTACAAACCATGAACCATAAAAACTAAAAATCATGATCCATTGTAAGACAACCATGGCCGATTTAACAAATGAACTACGAATATTGTAAGACAACCACGACCGATTTCACTGACAATCACTCTCATCTTCAGTGGTTGAAAACTACGACCCTTTCATTTGGATTCAGAGCGAGCGTCCGGAGTAAGCGCCACATGTAGCATGCAAGCCACGACCCATTTAACATACAATGGGGACAATAACGCCACTATTATAATTTCTGCTACATGAACAAAAGCCACAAACCAGTTAACATTTTTTCGCTAGCTGGGTGCCTGTTGAAATCGTCCAGTTAGCGAAGTTTGAAAATTGTCTTCAAAACTTCCTGTGGAGGCCGTTGAGCTTTAAGAAGATCGTTAACGTCCCAGAGGAAGGAGAAGGGATCACGAATAAAGGAAGAACGTGATAGGGGCTCTATTGTTTCTTTGAATATCTGCTCCATTATTTTGAATGATAGGGCAAAGAAATGTATGAATTGGCTTATGAAAGTATAACCAAAGTACCACTCTTATAGGCTGGCCATTCAATGGTCAAGGCGTTGATTCCAAAGGGTCCCCGTGATTCGGTACGGTCGCATGGATAACGAAGGGGCGCATGGATAACTAAGGGGCGCGCTCGGTGCCCAATGGATTACGGGAAAGTAGCGACTTTAGCGTGATTTTGTGAAGAAGAAGAATGTGGCACTGTTTCCGGAGGGTTACGCTAAATTCCAAGGGAATGGTCGTGGATGGGATGAATAAAGAGTCGTGGTTGTCTTCCACACCGATAGTGTTGGGAATCACAACCCAATGTGTATGACAACAACGATTGTTCCGTGTGATCTTGATTATGTTACATGGATCGTGATTGTAAGAAGAACACCTGTTACTAAGCAGTGGGCCGTGGGTTTTATGTTATATGCCTCACGATTTTCCATGTTATATGGGTCATAGGTTGCTTGGGTCGTAGTCCCATGTTGCATAGAATGTGTTTGTGATGTTATATGGGTCATGTTTGTCATGTTATATGGGTCATGTTTTTCATGTTATATGGGTCGTGATTGTAATGTTGTATGGATTATGTATGTCATGGACGAAACACATAAGTATGATCCATATGAGCCATGTCATGTACACATATCATGAAGGCTTTTTAGGGGAATGGATTAGGGTCGTGATTGTGAACCAAGAACCTACGTGGACAATAACCACGATCTAATATGCACATGAACCACGAGATCAGATCACATGATAGTTTCGTGGTTGTCATATAGATTGTGGCATTATTGTTATGGACCATGGTTTTCGTCTTAGGCGGGTCGTGGTTATGATGTTTGACGGATCGTGGTTGTAAGATGATATGTATTGTTGTTATAGTGTTACAGGGGTTGTGGTTGTCACAATATATCGATCATGTTTGCCATCCACTTTCAACTACACATATACAACAACGATCCATTGTGCATGTCAACAAACGTGACTGACAACCATGAGCCTTGGAAAACCAATAGTCACACGACATCCTACTCACATTAACCACTCGTTCACAAGCCTATAAAAGTGGTACTTGGGTTCAATTACTTTCTTTAATGTCGTTACTTCCCCTTAATCCCTTTGAAATCAGCACGACCCTTCGGAATGTTTGACTAACTTATAAAAGTGGTACTTGGGTTTCAAATTTTCACAAGACAATCCGAACCAGAATCCTTATTGCAACACCTTAAGCATTTATGGATTTCGTTGCTCTTTCAATCAAAATAGTAGAGGAGATATTTAAAGAAGACATCAAGTCCTTCTCGCGTTCATCCTTTATGAGAGATCCCTTCCCTCTCCTCAGGTACGTTCACGATCTTCCTAAAGATCAACGGCCTCCACAAAAAATGCTGAAGACAATTTCAGAACTCCGACAACTTGTAAAAAAAATTTCTGCGGCGGACAGAGAAATCAAGCGGTGTCATTCCGCTTAGTCTCGCGATTAGGACTTTAACGAGAAAAGGTTGCACTGGATCGAGAGGTACGACACGGTAAAGAAAGTGAAAGCTAGGGCCGCTAAAAGATTTGAAGAGCTCAAATTGGCCCACCTGTAGCTCCCACCTAATGTAATGTCTCGGAAAAATCCGTACAAAGACCCGAGTATCACCTCAGACAGAAATCACTAAGGACCGAATCCTTTAGAAATTAGACAAAAATTAATTAAGTACTAAACTGAATTGATCGGCAAATTAGCTCAAATCACTTTCTATATAAACTGCAAGACCCAAAACCATTAGAATCGCTAAACCAACATTATCTAAAAACCTAGGATCAATCTCAAAACCCAGTTGCTCTTGGGAGCACACTGAAACTCCGTATCGGACTTGGACTGTGCGTCGAAAGTCCGATTACCATGGAACTATACGGTTATGACCACCTTACTAGGCTTGACAACCATCTCGGAAATCAAGTACTAATAGTATCCAGAAAAGCACAACTTGAGCCCGAAGCAAAGTGTGTGAGAAACGCAAATATCTTTAAAAAATGAATCCAAAGTTAAGTGAATTGGGCCGCTCACTTGCAGGTCAAATTTAAGGTTTCAAACCGTCAAATTCTGACCCAATCACACCCTCGGATCAGGAAAATTTCCCAACACATTTTAGTGCACTTGTGGCCCTGATCGAATGACGATGACCGTTGAACTGAAACTGGTCCTCCGTGGTCGATCCACCAATCCGATCGGACTAAAACTTTAACCTGGCTTAAATCCATGGTCAGAGAACTTTCTCCAAATCGTATGCAGGAAATGGGCCTTCAGATGAGCTCCGTTGCCCGAAACAGTCAACTTTTGGCTATAACCTAAGTATACCATGGCCCTGAGGTTATTGACATCAGTTCTGGGCCTATATAAGGGCCTTAACCCACCCCTCTCTCATTCCATACGAATTTCCAAAACCTTAAGAGAGAGAAGAGAGAAAAGAGAAAGAGAAAGTGAGAAGAAGGGAGAGAGAGTAAGAGATAGTTCCTAGGATTCGATCCCACCACTCCACGTGCCAAATCATCCTACCCGTGTTGCTATACTCGCAATTTCGACTCCGTTCTTAGGTAAGAAATCCTAAACCTAATCTGTTTTAGGGATTCAAATAGAGGAATTGGTGAAATAGCTAACCTATTTCATGCTATAGGTTGTCGTTGTGTCGTAGACAAAGATGTAGTATTCAAACTGAGTACGATATGAGTTTACCGATGAAAGGTGTGGACTATAAACATTTAGGTTATGATTTTCAAGGTTTTCAATGTCAGTTAATGGTTTATGAGTGACTTGATTACTATCACATGTGCTTAGATACGATGTTTCCTATATATTACATATATATGTAAACTATGTTAATTTTGATGCATTCCATGTGTTTGTTGAAATGTTTGAATGAATATGGAATTAGGATTTGTGCTTGCCATGATTATCGATTGAGACTATATGATTGTTGTACGTGTGGCAAATCCTTTGTGAAAGGATTGGCCATAATACCTATTATAACTACTTTATTACATGTATGTTGATATGTGTAGTCTAAGTGTTTGATAAAATGCCTGCATGAGAAAATGCTGGTTGAAATGTATTTAATTAGGGTGTTGAGATATGATTCTTGATTTCCTTATCTGTAGTTACAATTTCCTTCATATAACCTATCTTACTACTACGTGCTTTATGGATGAAATGCTTATGTATGACAACTTGTGTACTATGTGTTTGTTAAAAATGCTCAAATGAGATTTACATTTGAATTGGTTGTCACATGCTATTTGACTATCACATATGAATGCTTATTGTGTTTGAATATGATTGGGACTACTACGTAGTCCAGACAATCGGTAATGATTCCCGAATTAGTGGTCAAGGTCGTTTCGCCACACAAGACATGTTCGATGAATCCAAGTCGTACGTTATTTGTCGACAGTGGTTAGATCACGCGGAGTGCTTACACGCTCCATGTAGATTAATTCAATGTGTGCTCTACCAGTCGAGTTTGTTAAGTAACCCGATTGGCCTAATGTATGTTCACCATGTATGGACGTTACTGCTTGAATCTAAGGTACCACTTACCAGTACAAAGCCCGTTTAACCTTGATACCATGATCTGCTAAGACTCATGAGCCGGGCATGGTGGTATGGGACACCGTGGTCGAGCTGTCGGTCTACGCTGGGGTGACGAGCCTCCCCGTAGTGTCCAGTGAGCAAACCAAACTCGTGAGTCGAATACTGTGGTATGGGACACTGTATTCGAACTGTCGGCTTACGATCGGGTGACGAACCTCTCGTAGTGACCTCGAGTATACACTACGACTACGTTAAGGTGACAAGCCCTTCTATAATTTCTCGAAAAATTCGTACAAAGACCCGAGTGCCACCTCAGGTAGAGATCACTAAGGGTCAAATCCTTTAGAAATTAGGTGGGAATTAACTAAGTGTTGAACGAGATTACCTGTGAAATTAGCACTAATCACTTTAAATACGATCTGTAAGATCCAAAGCGAGTAGAACCATGAACGCTACATTACCTAAAAACTTAGGATCCAACTTAAAACCCAGTTGCTCTCGGGAGTACATTGAAACTCCGTATCGGACCTGGACCACGCGTCGAAAGTCCAATTACTGCGAAACCACACGGTTAGGACTGCCTTACTGGACTTGACATCCACGTCGGAAATCAAGTCCTAATAGTATCCAGGCTCTGCCTCGTAAGCCTCAACATCACCTGAAACTACAACAAAGTTTGGTTGGTGTTTTAAAATACCATCCCAGAGTGGGAGTGAGTGATCAACTCAGTGGAGCTATAAAGAAAAGGTTAACATGTTATCAATTCAATCAAGCAGTATTGATAAAACAATATAACAAGCATTCCTAAATACTCTGGGTAATGTAAGGATGATATGTATTAATGATGTATGCCATTGCCTACACTCTGGTCCAAGTTCGATACGAAGTTTCATGATACTCTCGAGAGCAACTGGGTTTTGAGATTGATCCTAGGTTTTTAGGTAATGCAGCGTTAGCGATTCTACTAGTTTTGGGTCTTACAGATCGCATAGAAAGCGATTCAAGATAATCTACCAATTAATTCAGTTTAGTACTTAATTAATTTTTGTCTAATTTCTAAAAGATTCGGTCCTTAGTGATTTCTACTTGAGGTGGTACTCGGGTCTTTGTATGGATTTTTTTGAGACGTTACAATCTACCTCCCTTAAGAAAAAAATTTTATCCTCGAAATTAGTACCTTTTCGTACTCCTCGAGAATCTGAGGGTAGTTCTTGTGAACCTCAGCTTCTGTTTCCCAAGAAGCCTCTTGCTCAGTGTGGTGCGTCCAAAGTACCTTCATAAGTGGAATCACTTTACTGCGCAGCACCTGCTCCTTCCTATCTAGAATACGCGTCGATCGCAGTACATAAGTAGCATCTTCACTCAACTATACTTGCTCCCATTTGATAATGTGGGAAGGGTCAGGAACATATTTCTTCGGCATAGAGACGTGAAATACGTTGTGCACGCCTACGAGTGGTGTGGGCAAAGCAAGGCGTTACGCAACCACACCCACTTGGTCTAGTATCTGGAATGGGCCAATGAAACGTTGCATGAGCTTCCCCTTTTTTCCAAACCAAAGGACTCCCTTCATAGGGGAAACCTTAAGAAACACATGGTCACCATCCTCAAACTCTAGCGGTCGTCGCCTCGTATTGGCGTAACTCTTCTGTCTGCTCTGTGCTACCAGGAGTCGACGCCTGATAATGTCGATCTTCTCTGAGGTCACCTGTACTAACTCTGGACCAATCAAACTCTTCTCGCCAACCTTTGCCCAGCAATGCAGTGCTCTATAGGGGCGCCCATATAGCGCTTCGTAGGGGACCATGCCAATACTCGCGTGGAAGCTGTTGTTATAGGCGAACCCAGCATAAGGAAGACAATCATCCCAACTGTCCTTGAAATCTAGCACATAAGCTGGTAGCATATCTTCCAACACTTGATTCACCTGTTCCATCTGCCCGTCAGTTTGTAGGTGGAAGGCAGTACTGAACTTCAATTTCACACCCATTGCTTCATGGATACGGGTCTAGAAGATAGATGTGAATCGTGTATCTCTATCCGACATGATCTCTATAGGAACTCCAAGCAGACATATTATATCCTTGATGTACAGCCTGGCCAAATCATCTGCTGAGTTTGAAACTCTAATAGGGAGAAAGTGAGCTGATTTCGTCAACCGATCCATAATCACCCAAATGGAATCATGTCCCTTCCTCATCTTCGGTAACCCTGAAATGAAGTCATAGAGATGAAATTTCGTTTCCATTCAGCTATGAGCATGGGCTGAAGTAGTCCAAGAGGTCAGCAATGCTATACCTTGACCTGCTAGCACGTGAGACAATGTGACACATAATCTGCTATGTGGGCCTTCATGATGTCCCACCAGTACGATCTCTTCATGTCTTAATACATCTTCGTACTACCAGGATGCATCACTATCCTCGAATTGTGAGCAGCTTCGAGAAGTTCCTTTCTCAAGTCATGAAGATTTGGGACACATAGGTGGCCACGATAACGTAAACTCCCATCCATACCAACTCTCCATTCCGAGTCTTCACTGTCGCTCACTTGCTCTCTCATCCTTACCAATTGTTCATCGTCCTTCTGAGCCGCAATAATCCGGTCGTTGATAAGTGGTTGTAACCGAATGTGTGCGACGCTCTCGAACGGTTCCTCTAGCGTAAGCTTCTGCTCAAAGTCTCGCATAAATTCTACCATGTTCCACTCGTCTATCATCAGCGGAGCTGTAAATGCTATTGTCTTCTTGCGGCTCAATGTGTTTACCACAAGGTTAGCCTTACCAGGATGGTAGGAGACCTCGAACTTGAAGTCCTTCAAGGTTTCCATCCATTGTCGCTGCCTCATATTCAAGTCCTTCTGTGTGAATATGTATCTGAGGCTCTTATGGTCACAAAAGAGCTTAAACTCCTCTTCATAGAGGTAATGTCTCCAGAGCTTCAATGCAAAGATGACTGCTGCTAACTCTAGGTCATGTGTATGGTAGTTTTCCTCGTGTGTCCTTAACTGTCGTGATGCATAGGCAATCACCATGTCCTTCTACATAAGGACACAACCCAAACCAACATGAGACGCATTGGTGTATATCGTATACTTGACCCCTTGCTCTGGCAATACTAGCATAGGGGCGGACGTCAACTTGTCCTTCAGTTCTTGAAAAGCTGCTTCCGCCTTCTCATTTTAAGCAAACTAAAGGTCCTTCCGAGTCAGCTGAAACAACGACCTGGCTATCTTGGAAAAGTCTTTAATAAATCAACGGTAATAACTTGTCAGGCCAAGAAAACTCCTCACTTCAGTAACCGAACCAGGCTGCTCCCAGTCCTGAACTGCGGCTACCTTAGCAAGGTCCACAGCTATGCCTTCCTTGGACACCACATATCCCAGGAACTTAACTTCTTCCTTCCAGAAATCACACTTCTTGTACTAAACAAACAACTGGTTCTTCCTGAGCGTATCAAAGACTACTCATAGGTGTTCCTCATGATCCTCCCGACTCTTAAAGTATATCAGAATGTCATCTATGAATACGATGATGAATTGGTATAGATACGACTGAAACACCCGATTCATCAAGTCCATGAACACGGCTGGTGCATTTGTGAGTCCAAACGACATCACAAGAAACTCATAATGCCCAAAAGTAGTTCTGAAAGCTATCTTTTGCACATCCTCATCCCTGACGCGCAACTGGTGATACCCTGACTGTAAGTCAATCTTTGAGAAATATTGTGCCCCCTTTAACCTGTCGAACAGATCATCTATCCTGGGCAAATGATACTTGTTCTTCATTGTCACCTAATTCAACCTACGATAATCAATACACAATCGCAGAGAACCATCTTTCTTCTTCACAAATAGCATGGGTGCTCCCCAAGGAGACACGCCAGGCCGTATGAAACCTGACTCCAACAGGTCATCAATCTGTCTCCTCAATTCCTCCATTTCACATGGAGGCATGCGATACGTGGGTAAGGAAATGAGTGTCGTATTTAGTACCAGGTTGATAGTAAAATCGATCTCACACTGAGGAGGTAATCCACGTATCATCTTAAACACTTCCTAGAAGTCTTGGACTATGGGCGTGTTTCCAAGAGTCAGACCATTATGATCTTTCAATAGGGTAGAATAACAAAGAACCTGGAAGGGGCAACTGACTTGAATGGGAAATGTGAAGGTCATGTTTTCGGGTCTGTGTGCCACACCAATCGAGTCTCGCAGTCAATCTCGGCCCTCATTTCAGTACGCAAATCCATGCCGAGGATGACGTCGTAATAGTATATCGTGGTGACAATCAGGTCAATGCATATCATTCTGCTCCCTAAATCTATCAAGCAACCCTCACACAACTTAGTGGCATCTGTAAAGGTTCCTACTGTTGCGATAACTCTCACCCCAACCATAGGAGTCGTATTCAGCCCTAAGTGCTTGACCGTAGAACATGATATCATCGAAATAGTGGACCCGGTGTCCACCAACAGAAATACGGGTGTACCTTGGGTGTGGGCTGTGACCTTGAAGGCTAAAAGCACTATAGCTGCTAACTCAAACGCTTCAGCTGCAAGTGCGTGTACTCCGGCCTGTTGAGTACGGTTCGGCTACGGTACCATAGGCCATTGAGGCGACCTAAATTGAGGTGCAGGTGGCCTGTAAGAAGGCTATGCAAGTAGTACAGAACGTAGACGTGGAGCTAAGATAGCTAGTGGCATCTACCGGTTGATCCTCTAAGGAGGCATAAAGCCATTGTCCCTCATCCTGGTGAAGCAGTAGGTGTCAACATGGCCCGACCTCTTACAGTAGGTGCACTATACGTCAGGTCGTCTTGGCTGTGTCAGTGGAGCCGCAAGCCGAGGAGGAGAATCTACCCGTGGCCTCTTGCCAAAGAACGGCCTGTTCGACAAATTTGGTAGAGGGCTAGGAGTCATGGGTACACATGTATGGGATAGCCTATCCCCATCCTGCTCAGGTCGCAGAGACATGTCCACTAGCTTAGCATAATTGAGTATGCTAGCGCAACACGTCTTCGAGCGTATCTCTGGTCGCAGACCCTTAGAAAATCACCGCATTTGCATCGGCTGGTCTACTAATATCAGGGGAGCATATCTGGCCAGCTCCGTGAACCTATTCTCATATTCCGCCACTATCATTCCTCCCTGGTGGAGGCGAAGAAACTCTCCCTCCTTCTCATTACAGTAGGTGAGAGGGAAATACTTTCCATGGAAGCACGTCTCAAAAGCCTCTCACGTCCATATGTAGCTAGGAGCAACCGTCTTAAGGACACTGTCCCACTAGAGACTAGCCTCCTTCTCAAACATGTACGTGACCAACTCTACCTTCTCTGCCTCAGTGCAGTGCAGCGGCTTCAGCATCTTAGAGATGCAGTCAAGCCAATACTCGGCCTCCTCGGGTCTGTGAGTACCCGCAAACGTAGGAGGTCGGAAGCGCTAGAATCGCTTGAATAAGCCGCTGGCACCCATGTTTCCAGTAGGGTGCACAAGTGGTGTAGGAGGAAACACACTCATATTCTGGGCAAGGACCCCTGCTATGGTGGTCCAGATCTACTGTTGCTGCTTCATAAGGAGCATCATCTGCTCTAGCCTATCAGGGGGAGGAGCCGCCTGAGGCATGTGAGGCGTTGAGGTGGATGCACGGTTGTGCTCATGAACAGGTGGTGCAACAGGTGTCGGCCCATTAGTGGGGCTAGTGGCTGGTGAGAATCTGGCATAGTCTCGTGAATCAGGCCCAAACTAGGGTCCGTATGGCTATCTCTTAGGGGAGATGCCCCGTCAATCGAGTTGCCAAGTGTAAGATGTGTCGTACTCCATGTGGCCTTAGGTGGCATTCCCTATATACAACATAGGGTGCAACCCATGTTAGATTCAGCATAAGAGCATACACTCATCCATACATCATTCACATTCCAAACCAGAAGAAACTTCATGCATTTCATTTACCAAAATCGTCACAATACATGAGATATAGATTCACATGAGTCATGACAGAAGATGCATGTGAGCTAATTTAAACAAGCTTTAACCATAAACATACTAATGACCAAACAAGTCTACTAGGGCTAGTACAAAGGAAGACTAACAGTAAAGTAAACTAAAAGATGACTACACATGTGACTAGTCATCTGAATCTGGCGATGGTGGAGGAGCACTTGTCCTGCAGACAACACAGGATAGCCCTCAAGGTGTGAGACACTTTGTTAAATTTTTACTTCACGAAGGCCTGATTCTCTTCTAACTTGGCTCGGGTCTCTTTGACCTCCTGTCGCAGGGCAACCTGGCCCTCCTCAATTTGAGCCAAGTGGGCTTCCAAAGTAGCCCGATCACTATCACTCCTATGTGTAGCAGGAGGAGAGCCCTCATCTGTGTCTTGAGCCTCCTCGATCTTCCTCTTCCTGCTCTTCCTCTTTCTCGCTTTCTTCCTCTATCACATCTCTTCTTTCTTCATCACTCCCTTCCTCTTCACTTTCTGTCTCATCCTCACTCTCATCGAGTCAGGCCTGACATTGTCATGGCCCAATATCATGTTGTTGAGAGTGGTGTCGTTAATGAAATGGATCGGTGCAAGCCTTTCTGAGTCAAGTCTATAGCCGAATTCACGAGCAAGCTTGCATATGAGTCGGCCGAATAGAAGTGAAATGGTTGTCCTAAGAGAGCGTGCGGTCTGAACTATCTGTAGTAGTACATATGTAGGCAGGCACAGGTTGTCTCCCTGCCCAACTCTGTACAGAAAGTCTACCATCAGACGCGTGCACTCGCTGTGTAACACCCCGGATTTTTGCTAACCTGGAGTTACATGTCCTTAGGCAATGGGTCGATATTAACACCATATTAACTTCTCAAAAACTCAATCCCAAAGTCAGGGAACTATTTCCATAGCGTATGTAGGAAATGGGTTTCTAGATGAGCTCCGTTGGACTAAAACAGCTACTCTTTGGCTATAACCTAAGTATACCATGGACCTAGGGCCATTTGAACCAGTTCTGAGCCTACATAAGACCCTTAAACCCACCTCTCTCTCTCCTATACGAATTCCTCCAAACCCTAGGAGAGAGAAGAGAGAAAAGGAGAGAAAAGAGTGAGGAGATGAGAGTGAGATCAGAAGATCATTGCTAGGATTTAATCCCACCACTCCACGAGCTGAATCGCATCTCCCGTGTCGCTACACTGACGATTCCAATTCCATTTTTAGGTAAGAAATCCTAACCCCAATCTGTCTTAGGGATTCAAATAGAAGAATTGGTGAAATAGCTAGCATATTTCATTGATTAAGCAGCTGTTGTGCCGTAGACAAAGGCATAGTGTTCGAACTGAGTTTGATACGAGTTTACCGACGAAAGGTGCGAACTATAAATGCTTAGGTTACGGTTTTCAAGGCTTTCAATGTCAGCTAATGATTTATGTCTGACTTGATTGTTACCATATGATCTTAGTTATATTGTATTCGATAAATTATACATATGTGTAAACTATGTGAATATATAATGCATTCCATGAGTTTGTTAAAATGTTTGAATGATGTTGGAATTATGATTTGTGCTTACTATAACTATTAACCTAGAATACATGTTTGTTGTATGTGTGACAATCCCCTTGTAAAAGGATTTGTCATAATATATGTTGTAACTAATTTAGTCTATGTATAAAGTAATGTGTAGCCTACATGTTTGATAAAATATATGAATGAGAAATTGCTTAATGGAATGCATTTTAGTAAGGGTGTTGAGATAGGATTCTCAACTACCTTATCTAGATATATAATTTTCTTTATGTAGCCTTAATTCCAACTACGTGATTTATGTATAAAATCCATATGTATAATAACATGTTCTATGTGTTTGATAAAATGTCTGAATGAGTAATTGTTTGATGAATTGTATTTATTAAGGCTGTTGAGAAGGAATCCTCAACTACCTTATCTATATGTATGAATTCGTTCATGTAACCTAAATTGTTACCACGTGATTTATGTATAAAATGCATATGTATGACAACATGTTCAGTGTGTTTGTTAAAATGCTCGAATGGGATTTATTTTTGAAATGTTTGTTAAATACCCATATGATTATCACATGTATACATATGCTGCATTTGAGTATGATTGGGACTACTACGTAGTCCAGGCAATCGGCAACCATTCTCGATTGAGTGGCCGAATTAGTCTCGCCACATTTAATGCATTCGGTGAATACGAGTAGTACAATGATTGTCGACAGTGGTACCATGTCGATTAATTCAGTGTACGCTCGTACCAGTCAAACTTGTGTAATAAACCGATTGACATATTGTGTGTTTACCATGTATAGACACTACTGCTTGAATCTAAGGTGTCACTTACCAATGTAAAGCCCGTTTCAACCTTGGTACCATGATCCGCTAAGACTCATGAGCCGGGGCAAGGTGGTATGGGATACCGTGATCCAACTGTCAGCCTACGCTGGGGTGACGAGCCTCCTCATAGTGACCAGTGAGTAAACCAAACTCGTGAGCCGAATACGGTAGTATGAGATACTGTATTCGAGTTGTCGGCCTACACTAGCATAGCCTGGCTGTGGCCCCCAGTCAGGTTGGTGATGAGCCTTTGAAAATATACTGCTAGTTGGTAGGGTATTGGTGGAGTGACCTTGAGTATACACTAGGACTACGCTAAGGTGATGAGCCTTTCCATAGTGACCTCGAGTATAAGCTAGGCCTGTGCTGAGGTGATGAGCCTCTCCGTAGCGACCTGGAATTGCCCATCATATGCGATTAACTATGATTGACGATCCTAGATGGATCATCATTTGGATAAATGATAAAAAAAGGGACACCTTAGCTTCCCAAACGTGCTATATGAATAAGTATAAATAAGAACTTGGCTAACACGATCATGCACCGCATTGCATGTGCTTTGGCGAGGAAGTGCACATTTACTGGGAGTGTTGCATGCGCGATCGTGAGATGATGTCACTGAGGGAGTGCAAGTGAGGGCATACATCATTGTCGCATACCATTCTTGCATTAACAAGAGTACTTAGGACATGATTGTTGTACTACTTTATCATTACTGCTTTCGTGAATTGATAACATGTTAACCTTTTCTTTATAGTTCCACTGAATTAGCTATTTATTCCCACCTGGGATGGTGTTTTAAAACACCAACCAAACTCTGATTTGATGCAGGTTCTGGCGAGGTCTGCATGATGGAGCCAGTCTTCATAGACGAGTAGGAGTTCTCCTACATGCAACTCTCAAGCGGGTCTATGTAGACCTCATGATGCTTCAACGGGATTACTGGGATTATATGAATTGTTGGACATTTACATTTTTTTTTCTATTTTGTATATTGTGGATCAACATATATATATATTCAGCCCAACTACATGATCATACTCTGGAGGTTATAAAACACGTACCTATACTTTTTATATTAAATTCAGTCTTCCACTTACTTAATTACATTAAATCTTGGAGTATGATATGATATTTTGGCATAATCCCACTCATGTTTAATGCACTAATATGGACAATATTCAAACATCATTATCTATGTTGCATAAGTGATGCGTTGGAACTCGGGAGTTGAGCTTCTACTTGACCCCCGATTTTTAGGGCATTACACGCTGCGATTGCTCCATCTGGGATACACATTATGGGTGAAGATATGGTGGAGCAGGTGAAAGTCATGAGTCGTTCTGGATGCCAGGAGGTAATTGCCTAGATTCCAATGGACCAGTCGGCCACAAAGAAATCGCGTGCGGCGATCCTTTTCACCCGCACTCCCGAGGCTCTTCTCACTAGCATGAACCTCTCCACACGGCATCCTCACGATTCGGGCTATCAAACCAACACAAACTGTGGCTTCCCACCTCCCCACGGGAATTTTGAACTGTAAAGGCTCCAGCGACGGCTCTCGTATATGGGCGTAGAAGGCTCGAACAGTGCTCTCATTCGCATGGGACTTCCCTTCAAATATAGGACCCCATCCGGCGTCCAACAGGCTATCCATTGCCGGATAAAGCCCAAACAGTTTCTCGTCCATGTGTGCTTCAAAAAGAACCCTACGGCCTTGAAACCTTCCATGTGACATATCCGTCAGTAGAGCTCTTTCGAGGGGAGCCTGGGGATCGAGATCCTGCTTTATCCTTATCTCTTGATCGACACTTGTACTTGTTGCGGTGCCTTTCTGCCTCCTTGAACGGGTAGGGTAGCTAGGCCCGACTTCATCCGTGGAAGCCCTCCTCTTCCCTATGAGAGAAAGAAGTGTGGAGAGCGAGAATATGGCCACCATGAGCTCAAAAAGAGTCATGAAAGTGAAATAAAATGGAGAGATTGGGTGGGTCATTAGACTTTGAGATTCTTGAGACACAAATGAGAGTTTATGCACTCAAATGGAAGGAAATGAGGGAGATAGAAGATGGGTTTGAAAGGAATGATGGGGAGTGTGTATGTAGTGATGGAAAAGGAAGAAGATTTGAGATTAAGGGGAGATTTGAGAGAGAAAAATGGAGATTTGAGAGATTTGGAAAGCTTAGAAGAGTGGGAATGAGAGGAATGAAGCAAATGGGAAGGATATAAGGGGTCCCACACATTTTTGTGGGGCCCACAGCCATGTACATGTGCCAGCCCGACCGGCTCGACCCGGCCCGACAGGCCCGAACGACCCGATCGGGGAGGCCTCACCGGTCACTAGACAGTGGGGTGAGAGCTCCCCC
The DNA here is from genome assembly GCF_029962835.1 of Magnolia sinica. NCBI lineage: Eukaryota > Viridiplantae > Streptophyta > Magnoliopsida > Magnoliales > Magnoliaceae > Magnolia > Magnolia sinica. The sequence continues at coordinate 33,766,951 of NC_080581.1, forward strand.
AAGGGACAATGCTATCCCCCCCTGGGGTGCCAAAAATGCACGGGGTCCACTTTGGATCCACCCAATTTACACCATTTAGGCCCTTGAATCCGTTTGAGATGTTTCGAGTCCGATCTCGTGCATATTCACATTTTTTGGATTTTTTGAGTGTGGAATAGGATAAATCCTCATCTAAATCTGTCGATTGACGGTCTGAAAAAGGGTTGGGGCTATCTCACATGATCGCAGATACCTATGGGTCCGATTTCAATGGTTAATTTCAACGGTCTGTTTCACCCTAAACTGGAAATCCTACGATTGTTTCTATGTTTCATCTCTCCCTCCTAAGTCAAAGTACGTTAGTGTGCATCGTGTATCCATAACCCAGGTCCATTTTAATCCAAATCATGCTCTGATACCAACTTGTAACACCCTGAAAATCGAGGGTCGAGCAGATGCCCAACTCCCGAGTTCCAACGCATCACTTATGCAATATAGATAATGATGATTAAATGTTGTTTGTATTAGTGCATTAAACATGAATGGGATTATACCAAATCAGCATATCATACTTCAGAGATAATTGGATTATACAAGTGGAAGACTATAATAAGTATATAAAGCATATAAGTGGTTGTCGGTCCCCAGCATATGAACATAATACCAGGTAAAATAATTACATGTATGGTTTCAAAATATACAAAATGATAAAGTGTAATGTCATCTAATCCATATCACTATAGCCTTAGTGACGCAACTCCAGGTCTACATAGACCTGCCAGAGAGTTGCAGGTAGGAGAACTCCTCGTCGTTGTAAAAGTCACGCTCTGCCTCGTAAGCCTCAACATCACCTGAAACTACAACAAAGTCTAGTTGGTGTTTTAAAACACCGTCCCAGAGTGGGAGTGGGTGATCAACTCAATGGAGCTATAAGGAAAAGGTTAACATGTTATCAATTTAGTCAAACAGTAATGATAAAATAATACAACAAGCATTCCTAAATACTCTGGGTAATGTAAGGATGATATGTATTAATGATGTATGCTCTCGCCTGCACTCCCTTTGCGACATCATCTCACGATCGCGGCATGCAACACTCCCATTGTGCTTAACTTCAACGCTAATGGCACATGCAATGCGATGCTGTACGTGATTAGCCATGTTCTTAATTAGACCTATTCATACAACAGATTGGGAAGCTAAGGCACCTCCCTTTATATCACTAGGTTCATCAATCCTTGTTAATCTCATACGATAGTAGTTCTAGGTTACTACGGAGAGCCTCGTCACCTCAGTGCATGCCTAGTTTATACTCAAAGTCACTACGGAAAGACTCGTCACCTTAACGTAGTCTTAGTGTATACTCGAGGTTACTATGAGAGGCCCGTCACCTGATCATAGGCCGACAGCTCAAATACAGTGTCTCATACCACCGTATTTGGCTCACGAGTTTAGTTTGCTCACTGGATACTATGGGGAGGCTCGTCACCCCAGCGTAGGCCGACAGCTCGACCACGGTGTCCCTACCACCATGCCCGGCTCATGAGTCTTAGCGGATTGAGGTACCAAGATTAAACGGGCTTTACATTGGTAAGTTGGTACCTTAGATTCAAGCAGTAACGTCCATACATGGTGAACATACATTAGGCCAATCAGGTTACTTTACAAGTTCGAATGGTATGAGCGCACGTTGAATTAATCGACATGGAGCACGCAAGCACTCCGCGTGGCCTAACCACTGTCGACAAACAGCATACGACTCAGATTCATCAAACGTGTCTTGTGTGGCTAAAACAATTCGGCCACCAATCGTAAACCATTACCGATTGCTTGGACTACATCGTAGCTCCAATCACACTCCAAACCATAGCATTCACATGTGATAGTCAAAGACAGCATGTGACAACTAATCTAAATATAAATCTCATATAAGCATTTTAATGAACATATAGAGTGCATGTTAACATACGTAGGCATTCATCCATAAAGCACGTAGTAGTAGGGTAGGTTACATGAAGGAAACTGTAACTATAGATAAGGTGATTGTGAATCATATCTCAACAACCTAACTAAATACATTTCAATGAGCATTTTCTCATTCAGGCATTTTATCAAACACTTAAACTACACATATCACATACATGTAATAAAGTAGTTATAACAGGTATTATAGCAAATCCCTTCATAAAGGATTCACCATACTTGCAACAATCAAGTATTCTCAGTCATTAAACATGGCAAGCATAAATCATAATTCCATACTCATTCAAACATTTCAACAAACACATGGAATGCATTGAAATCAACATAGTATATATATATGTAATATATAGAAAACACCAAGAGTCGGCACACGTGATAGCAATCAAGTCAGTCATAAATCATTACTGAGATTGAAAGCCTTGAAAACCATAACCTAAACGTTTATAGTCCGCACCTTTCGCTGGTAAACTCGTATCGAACTCAGTTCGAACACTAAACCTTTGTCTATAACACAACGGCTACCTATAACATGAAATAGGTTAGCTATTTCACCGATCTAGCTATTTGGATTTCTAAAACAGATTATGGTTAGGATTTCTTACCCAAGAACAGAATTAGAATCGCAGGTGAAGCGATACGAGAGAGGTGATTCAACACATGGGGTGATGGGATTGAAGCTCAGTAACGATCACTCACTTCCTCTCTCTTCTCTCTCTTAGGGTTTGAAATTTGGATGGAATGAGAGAAGGGTGGGTTTAGGTCCTTATATAGGCCCAAAACTGATGAAAATGGCCCCAGGGCCATGGTATACTTAGGTTATAGCCAAAGAGTGGCTGTTTCGGTCCAACAGAGTTCATTTTGAGGCCCATTTCCTACTTATGGTTTGAAAAAAGTTCTCTGACATTGGATCTAGGTCAGGTTAAGACTTTGGTCCAATCGGATCAGTGGATCGACTGTGGAGGACCTGTTTTAGTTCAACAGTCACCGGTACTCGATCAGGGCCACAAGTGCAATGACATGTGTTGGAAATTTTTTCTGATCCGAGGGTGTAATTGGGTCAAAATCTAATGGTCTGAAGCCTTAAATTTGGTTTGTAAGCGAACGACCCAATTCACTTAAGTTTGAGTTCACTTTCTAAAGATATTCGAGTTTCTCCCACACTTTACTCCGGGCTCAAGTCGTGCGTTTCTGAATACTATTTGGATTTGATTTTCGAGATGGTTGTTAAGCCCAGTATGGTGGTCATGATCATATAGTTTCATGGTAATCGGACTTTCGACGCGTGATCCAGGTTTAATACGGAGTTTCGTGATGCTCCCGAGAGCAACTGGGTTTTGAGATTGATCCTAGGTTTTTGGTAATGTAGCATTAGTAATTCTACTAGCTTTAGGTCTTGCAGATCGTATAGAAAGTGGTTCAAGCTAATCTACTGATTAATTCAGTTTAGTACTTAATTAATTTTTGTCTAATTTCTAAAGGATTCGGTCCTTAGAGATTTCTGCCTAAGGTGGTACTCGGGTCTTTGTACGGATTTTTTCAATACGTTACAGGTGCATGCTAGCGAGAGAAATCTCAGGAGCGTGCATGAAAGAGATCACCACACGCGATTCCTTAGTGGCTGACTGGTCCATTGGAATCCAAGTAATTGCCTCCTAGCATCCAAGATGACTCATAACTTTTTCCTACTCCATCACATCTTCAGACACAACATGTATCTGAGGTGGAGCAATCGTAGCAAATGCACGCGTCTGATGTTAGACTTCCTATATCGAGCTAGGTAAGGAGACAAGCTGTGCCTGCCTACATATGTACTACTACAGATAGTTCAGACCACACGCTCTCCTAGGATAAATATTTCACTCCCATTCGGTCGACTTATATCCAAGCTTGCTCGTGAATTCGGCTATAGACTTAGTTTAGAAAGGCTTGCACCGATCCATTTCATCAACAACACTACTCTCAACAACATGGGTATTGGACCACGACAACATCAAGCCTGACTCGATGAGAGTGAGGATGAGACGGGAAGTGAAGAGGAAGAGAGTGATGAAGAAGGTGGAGACAAGTAGAGGGAGAAAGTGAGGAGCAGGAAGAGCAGGAAGAGGAAGAAGAGGAGGTCAAAGACACTGATGAGGGTTCTCCTCCTGCTACACATGAGCGCGACGGTGATCGGGCTGCTTTAGAAGTCCATTTGGCTCAGATTGAGGAGGCTCAGGTCACCCTACGACAGAAGGTCAGTGAGACCCGAGCCAAGCTTGAGGAGAATATGGCCTTCATGAAATAAAAATTCAAGAAGGTGTCTCGCACCTTGAAGGCTATCCTATGCTGTATGCAGGACAAGGGTGCCCCTCCTCCATCTCCAGACTCTGACGACTAGTCCTATGTTGTAATCATCTTTGGGTTTTCCTTATTTTCCTATTTTTTATGTTATAACCTTGATAGGTTTAGTAATATGGTGAGTGGTTGGCATGTGTTAGTGTTTAAAAGCTTGTTTAGATTAGCTCACATGCATCTTCTGTCATAATCCATGTAAGACTACATCTCACGTATTGTGACAATTTTGATTAAATGAAATGCATGCAGCTCCTTTCTTTATGAAATGTGTAGAATGCTTAAGAAATTGAGTGTTGTATGCTAAATCTCACATGTGCTGCACCCTATGTTGTATATAGGGAATGCCACCTAAGGCCACATGAAGTACGGTATGTATTACACTTGGCGACTCGATTGACGGGGCACCTCCCCTAAGCGATAGCCATTCGGACTCCAATTTGGGCCTGGATAGTGACACAATGTAGGATTCTCAACTGGCAACTGGCCCTATTAATGGGCCAACTCCTTTTGCACCACCGGTTCCTGAGCAGAACTGTGCATCTACTTCAACACCTCACGTACCTCAGGCAGCTTCTCCTCCTGATAAGCTGGTGCAGATGATGCTCCTTATGCAGCAACAGCAACAGATATGGACCACCATCGTAGGGGCCCTTGCCCAAAACATGAGAGCGGTCCCACCTGCACCACCTATGCACCCTGCTAGAAACGTGGGTGCTAGTGGCTTGTTTGAGCGATTTCAGCGCTTCCGACCTCCTACATTTGTGGGTAGTCACAGACCCAAGGAGGCTGACTATTGGCTTGATGGCATCTCTAAGATGTTGAAGCCGCTGCACTACATGAGGCAGAGCAGGTAGATTTGGTCACCTACATGTTTGAGAAGGAGGCCAGTCTTTGGTGGGATAGCATCCTTAGGACCGTAGCTCCTAGTTACGTGTTGTCGTGAGAGGCTTTTGAGACGCGCTTCCACGGGAAGTATTTCCCTCTCACCTACCGTAATGAGAAGGAGGGAAAGTTTGTTCACCTCCGACAGGGAGAGATGACAATGGCAGAATATGAGAACCGGTTCATAGAGCTAGCAAGATATGCTCCTTTGATCCTAACAAACGAGCCGATGCGAATGCGGTGAATTTCTGAGGGTTTGTGACCCGAGATACGCTCAAAGATGTGTTGCGCTAGCATACTCAACTATGATGAGCTAGTGGACATGTCTCTGCGAGCTGAGTAGGACGGGGACAAATTATCCCATACATGCATGCCCATGGTTCCTAGGCCTTGACCAGACTTACCGAGCAGATCGTTCCTCGGCAAGAAGCTGCGAGCAGATTCTCATCCTCGGCTTACGGCTCCACCAACACAGCCGAGGTGACCTGATATATGGTGCACCTACTGTAAGAGGTCGGGTCATGCTGACACCTACTGTTTCACCAGGATGAGGGACAATGGCTTCATGCCCCCTTGAGGATGAATCGTCAGATGCCACTAGCTATCTTGGCTCCACCTCCAAGAGTGGCACTGCCTGCACTGCCTTCTTACAGGCCACCTACACCTCGATTTAGGCCGCCTCAACTGCCTATCGTACCATAGTCCAACCGTTCTCAACAAGCTCGTGTGCACTCACTTTCAGCTGAGGCATCCAAGACGGCACTTACAGTACACTGGTCTTCTTATTGGTGGACACCAGGTCCAATATCTCTATAATATCATGCACAACAGTCAAGCGACTAGTGTTGGAAACAACTCCTATGAAGGGGGTGAGAATCCTTACCGCCACAGGGACATTTCAGACGTTACCAAGATTTATAAGGATTGCTCAATAGACTTGGGAAGCAGGACGGTACTCGTTGACCTGATCATTACCCCATTATACCATTACGAAGTTGTCCTTGGTATGGATTGGCTCACGAAGATGAAGGCAGAGATATTTGTGATACCAGAGTGGTGACAGCCCGTGCACCTGAGGGCACGGCCTTTACTTTTCCAGTTCAGGTCAGTTTGCCCTGTCGCATGAGTTGTTACGCTTCCTTATTGGATAATGTTAATGGTCTGATACTGGGGAACATGCCAGTAGTTCAGGATTTTGCAGATGTATTCAAGAAGATACCCAGATTACCTCTTCAACGCGAGATTGATTTTACTATTGATCTAGTGCCTGGTACGACACCTATATCTCTACCGACGTATCACATGCCTCCATGTGAGATGGAGGAACTGAGGAGACAGATCGATGATCTGTTGGATGCAGACTTCGTACAACCGAGTGTATCTCCATGGGGAGCACCCGTGTTGTTTGTAAATAAGAAGGATGGATCACTATGATTGTGTATTGACTATTGCAGGTTGAGCCAAGTGACGATGAAGAACAAGTATCCTTTGCCCAGGATAGACAATTTGTTCGATCAGTTGAAAGGGGCACAGTACTTCACTAAGATCGATTTACAGTCAGTGTATCATCAGTTGCACGTCAGAGATGAGGACGTACACAAGACAGCGTTCAGAACCAGCTTTGGGCACTACGAGTTCCTTGTGATGTCGTTTGAACTCACAAATGCACCAGCCATGTTCATAGATCTGATGAACCAAGTGTTTCGGCCGTATCTGTACTGATTCATCATCGTATATTAGTGTTTCCTAATATACTCCACGAGTCAGAAGGAGCACGAGGAACACCTATGAGCAGTCTTTGATACCCTCAAGAAGAACCAGTTGTTTGCGCAGTACAAGAAGTGCAACTTCTGGAAGGAAGAAGTCAAGTTCCTAAGACAAGTGGTGTCCATGGAAGGCATAGCTGTGGACCTTGCTAAGGTGACCGTAGTTCAGGACTAGGAGCAGCCCTATTCGGTTACTGAAGTGAGAAGTTTTCTTGGCCTGGCAGGTTATTATCACTGATTCATTAGGGACTTTTCCAAGATAGCTAGGCCTTTGTCTCAGCTCACTCGGAAGGACCTTAAGTTTACCTGAAATGAGAAGGCGGAAGTAGCCTTTCAAGAACTGAAGGACAAGTTGACATCCGCACCCGTGCTAGTATTGCCAAAGCAAGGGGTCAAATATACGATATACACCGACGTGTCTCGTGTTGGTTTGGGTTGTGTTCTAATGCAGAAGGACAGGGTTATTGCCTATGCATCACGACAGTTGAGGAAACACGAGGAAAACTACCCTATGCATGACCTGGAGTTAGCAGATGTAATCTTTGCATTGAAGCTCTGGAAACATTACCTCTATGGAGAGGAGTTCGGGCTCTTGTATGACCACAAGAGCCTCAGGTACATATTCACGTAGAGGGACCTGAATATGAGGCAGTGACGATAGATGAAAATTTTGAAAGACTTCAAGTTCGAGGTCTCCTACCATCCTGGCAAAGCCAACCTTATCACAGACGCGTTGAGCTGCAAGAAGACGATAGCATTTGCAGCTCCGCTAATGATAGACGAGTGGAACATGGTAGAATTTGTGCGAGACTTCGAGCAGAAGCTCACGGTAAAGGAGCCGTTTGAGAGCGTTGCACACGTTCATGTGCAGCCACTCATTGATGACAGGATTATTACTGTTCAGAAAGATGACGAACTATTGGCAAAGATGAGAGAGCAGGTGAGCGATAGTGAAGACTCAGAATAGAGAGTTGGTATGGATGGTGGTTTATGTTATCGTGGCCGCCTATGCGTCCCAAATCTTCATGACTTGAGAAGGGAAGTTCTCGAAGCTGCTCACAATTTGAAGATGGCAATACATCCTGGCAGTACAAAGATGTATAGAGATACGAAGCATTCGTACTTGTGGGACAACATGAAGGCCCACATAGCAGATTATGTGTCCCGTTGTCTCACGTGCCAGCAGGTTAAGGCATAACATCGCTGACCTCCTGAACTACTTCAGCCCATGCCCATAGCAGAATGGAAATGAGATTTTATCTCAGAATTACCGAAGATGAGGAAGGGACATGATTCCATTTGGGTGATCATGGACCAATTGACGAAATCAGCTCATTTCCTCCCAATTAGAGTCTCAAACTCAGCAGACGAGTTGGCCAGGCTGTACATTAAGGAGGTAGTACCTCTATATGGAGCGCCTATGGAGATTGTGTCAGACCGAGACATGCAATTCACATCTATCTTCTGAACTCGTATCTAGGAAGCAATGGGTGTGAAACTGAAGTTCAATACCGCGTTCAACCCACAGACTGACGGGCAGATGGAACGGGTAAATCAAGTGTTAGACGATATGTTGCAAGCTTATGTGCTTGATTTCAAGGACAGTTGAGATGACTATCTTCCTTATGCTGAGTTCGCTTACAACAACAGCTTTTAAGCGAGTATTGGCATGGCTCCCTATGAGGCATTGTATGGGCGTCCCTGTCGAGCACCGCATTACTGGGCAGAGGTTGGCAAGAAGAGTCCGATTGGCCCAGAGTTAATGCAAGCGACCTCAGAGAAGATCAACATTATTAAGCGTCGACTCCTGGCCGCACAGAGTAGATAGAAGAGTTAGTCCGATATGAGGTAACAATCCCTAAAGTTTGAGGTTGGGGACCATGTGTTTCTAAAGGTTTTCCTAATGAAGGGAGTCCTTCAGTTTGGAAAGAAAGGAAAGCTCACGCCGAGATTCATAGGCCTATTCCAGATACTAGATCGAGTGGGTGTGATAACGTACCGCCTTGCTTTGCTTACACCACTTATAGGCGTGCACAACCTATTTAATGTATCGATGTTGAAGAAATACGTTCTTGATCCTTCCCACATTATCAAATAGGAGCAGGTACAGTTGAGTGAAGATGCCACTTACATACTGCGACCGGCACGTATCCTAGACAGGAAGGAGTAAGTGCTGCGTAGCAAGGTTATCCCGCTTATGAAGGTACTGTGGACGCATCACACTGAGGAAGAGGCTACTTGGGAAACAGAAACCGAGGTCCATAAGAACTACCCTCAGATTCTCGAGGAGTACGAAAAGGTACTAATTTCCAGGATTAAATTTTTCTTTAAGGGGGGTAGATTGTAACGTCTCGAAAAAATCCATACAAAGACCCGAGTATCACCTTAGGCAGAAATCACTAACGACCGAATCCTTTAGAAATTAGACAAAAATTAATTAAGTACTAAACTGAATTGATCGGCGAATTAGGTCGAATCACTTTCTATATGAACTGCAAGACCCAAAACCATTAGAATCGGTAAATTAATATTACTTAGAAACCTAGGATCAATCTCAAAACCCAGTTGCTCTTAGGAGCACACTGAAACTCCGTATCGGACCTGGACCATGTGTCAAAAGTTCAATTACAACGGAACTATATGGTTATGACTGCCTTACTGGGCTTAATAACCATCTTAGAAAACAAGTCTCAATAGTATCCAGAAACACAACTTGAGCCCGGACCGAAGTGTGTGAGAAACGCAAATATCTTTAGAAAATGAACCCAAACTTAAGTGAATTGGGTCATTCACTTGCAAGCCAAATTTAAGGTTTTAAACCATCATATTCTGACCCAATACACCCTCAGATCAGGAAAATTTCCCAACACATGTCAGTGCACTTGTGGCCCTGATCGAATAACGATGACCTTTGAACTAAAACTAGTCCTCCGCGGTCGATCCACCAATTCGATCGGACCAAAACTTTAACCTGGCTTAGATCCATGGTTAGGGAACTTTCTCCAGACCATATGCAGGAAATGGGCCTCCAAATGAGCTACATTGGCCCGAAACAATCAACTTTTGGCTATAACCTAATATACCATGGCCCTGGGGCCATTGACATCAGTTCTGGACCTATATAAGCGCCTTAACCCACCCCTCTCTCATTCCATATGAGTTTTCAAAATCATAAGAGTGAGAAGAGAGAAAAGAGAAGGAGAAAGTGAGGAGAAGGGAGAGAGAGTGAGAGAAAGTTGCTGGGATTCGATCCCACCGCTCCATGTGCCGAATCATTTTACCCATGTCGCTATACCGGTGATTTCGACTCCATTCTTGGGTAAGAAATCCTAAACCTAATCTATTTTAGGGATTCAAATAGAGGAATTGGTGAAATAACTAACCAATTTCATTCTATAAGTTGTCGTTGTGTCGTAGACAAAGATGTAGTGTTCAAACTGAGTACGATACGAGTTTATCGACGAAAGGTGCGGACTATAAACATTTAGGCTATAGTTTTCAAGGCTTTCAATGTCAGTAAATAGTTTATGACTGACATAATTGCTATCACATGTGCTTAGATACGATGTTTCCCGTATATTACACATATATGTAAACTATGTTAATTTTGATGCATTTCATGCATTTGTTGAAATGTGTGAATGAATATGGAATTAGGATTTGTGCTTGCCATGATTATCGATTGAGAATATATGATTGTTGTACGTATGGCAAATCCTTTGTGAAAGGATTTGTTATAATACCTGTTATAACTACTTTATTACATGTATGTTGATATGTGTAGTCTAAGTGTTTAATAAAAAGCCTGAATGAGAAAATGCTTGTTGAAATGTATTTAATTAGGGTGTTGAGACATGATTCTCGATTTCCTTATCTATAGTTACAATTTTCTTCATATAACCTATTGTACTACTATGCGCTTTATGGATGAAATGCTTATGCATGACAACATGTGTACTGTGTTTGTTAAAAATGCTCAAATGAGATTTACATTTGAATTGGTTGTCACATGCTATTTGACTATCACATATGAATGCCTATTGTGTTTGAATATGATTGGGACTACTACGTAGTCCAGGCAATCGGTAATGATTCCCGAATTAGTGGTCGAGGTCGTTTCGCCACACAAGACACGTTCGATGAATCTGAGTCATACACTGTTTGTCGACAGTGGTTAGGCCACGTGGAGTGCTTACGCGCTCCATGTAGATTAATTCAATGTGCGATCATATCAGTCGAGCTTGTCAAGTAACCCGATTGCCCTAATGTATGTTCACCATATATGGACGCTACTGCTTGAATCTAAGGTACCACTTACCAGTGCAAAGCCCGTTTAACCTTGGTACCACGATCTGTTAAAACTCATGAGCCGGGCATGGTAGTATGGGACACCGTGGTCGAGTTGTTGGCCTACGCTGGGGTGACAAGCCTCCCCGTAGTGTTCAGTGAGCAAGGCAAACTCGTGAGCCAAATACGGTGGTATAGGACACTGTATTCAAGTTGTCAGCCTACGATCAGGTGACAAGCTTCTCATAGTGACCTCGAGTATACACTAGGACTACGTTAAGGTGACAAACCTTTCCGTAGTAACTTCGAGTATAAACTAGACCTACGCTGAGGTGACAAGCCTCTCTGTAGCGACCTAGAACTGCCATCGTATGTGACTAACTAGGATTGATGACCCTAGATGGATCATTGTTTGGGTCAATGATATAAAGGGAGGTACCTTAGCTTCCCAAACATACTTTATGAATAAGTCTAAGTAAGAACTTAGTTAATCACGCACATGCACCACAATACATGTGCCTTTGGCTTTAGAGTTGTGCACAGCGAGAGTGTTGCATGCCGCGATCGTGAGATGATGTCACAAAGGGAGTGCAGGCGAGGGCATGCATCATTACAGCATATCATTCCTACATTAACAAGAGTATTTAGGATATGATTGTTGTACTACTTTATCAGTATTGTTTGATTGAATTGAAACATGTTAACTTTTGCCTTATAGCTCCACTGAGTTGATCACTCACTCTCACTCTGGACTAGTGTTTTAAAACACCAACTAGACTCTGTTGTAGTTGCAGATGACGATGAGGCTTAGGAGACAGAGCCTGCCTTCTATGATGATGAAGTTCTCCTATCTGCAACTCTCTGGCGGGTCTATATAGATCTGGAGTTGCATCACCGGGGCTATAAGGATATGGATTAGATGACATTACACTTTATCATTTTATTAATTTTAAAATTATACATGTAATTATTTAACATAGTAACTTTTATACTATGGGAACTTATAATCACTTATATGCTTTATATATATATCACAGCCTTCCACTTGCGTAATCTAATTGTCTCTGGAGTATGTTATGCTGATTTAGTGTAATCTCATTCATGTTTAATGTGCTAATACAGATAACATTTAATCATCATTTCTATGTTGCATAAATGATGTGTTGGAACTCGAGAGTTGAGGTTCTGTTCGACCCCCGATTTTCAGGCGTCACACCCAATCACTATTCTTCTTCCTTGTCCTGTTATTCTTGTAATTAAACAAAAGTTCACTGGTTGAATTTATAGTCATCTTGCAGAGTTCATGAATAATGTAATTTTTCGGTGCAGTAGAATGTCATGTATGGACAACCAGGATCCATAAGGGTCTCGATTTTCAGGTTATATGGGTCGTGATTGTCATGCTATGTGGTTTGTAGTTGCAATGTTAACGGTATTTCTATCATCGGAAAACCAATAGTCGCACCACATCCTGCTGACATTAACCACTCGATTGTCAAATTCGAAGTTGAACAAAGCGATAATATATATATATATATATAATGCATAATTTATGATTAAAAAACTTCCATAATTACATATTTACATTGTTCAAAATGACAATTTACGACTAATAACTTCTATAAGAGGAGTACCTTCCTGTATTGTCATCTGATCCATCGGAACTGCTATCTATTTTTTCATATACATATTGGTTCACTTCCTCTGAGTCGGAAGGCGAAGAGATATTTCCTTCGTGCTCTTTTAGACTTTGAACTAGATTTTTTAAACTTTCTTTATGTGAAGAATTGTATGTAGTACCCAATGCCATATAAAATTCATCGAGACGGGTCAGGAATTTGAATTTGTTACTCTTTTTCTTCTTCTTGTTTGTTGCACTCGATCTGACTTCAACATCGTATTGTCTTTGACTCGAATATCTTTGAGGTGTATAAACTTCTTCCATACTGCATTTTAAGGCGAGTTGGACTTGTTCTTCCTCCAAAGCTTTTAATCTGGCATCCTCCTCTACTTCTTTTGTGGATGTCATTCATGTACTAGATCCAGAAGCACATGGTTTGGATGAAGTGAAAGGTTTTCTATTCGAATCTAACAGGGCTTGAAAAAGATTTCGGACATCGTTGGGGGCATTGGGGCATGGTTTTGCATCACCACCTCGACATGACAAGTGTAACCGAAACCGATTAGTATTGTTCACAAACTTTGCGCCACACAAACCACACTTAATCTTTATTTTTTCAGACTTTGGTGGTGATTTAAAAAGGGATGCATAGTCTCAAATGTCTGATGATGGGTAAGATGACGACATATCTACATACAATTTTTAACAATAAAAAATAATAAGAATATTGATAAATAATTACAACAATGATAATGTGGTTGTTATTGTGATCTATGTTGGCATAACCACGACTCATATAGCACTACTACCATGATTCATAGCCATGGCCCACAGAAAATGGGACAATACCCAAATGCTCTAGATGCAAATGAATAGATCATAACTGGCGTCGATGCACTTTCGTCCCTCCTGGCTAAGGCCAAGGACGATGATGACTTAATATGTTGGTCTATATTTTACATTGTTCGCGATAATGTCATTTGAACTGTAATATATATACTTCATAGTACATGAACCTTGGACCGTGTTAACCACGATCCATGAATTATTGTGCATTTAAACCACGACCCATAGAGGAAACAGTGAGCTTAATAATGGGTCATGTCACTCATGACAGGTGGAACGTGGTTGTCATGTTCTATGGGTCGTGTTCTCATAAGATCGTGGTTGTTTGCGACAAAACATCATGGACGACAACCATAAACAATTACAACTGCCAACCACGACCAATTTAACATGACAACGATGACTTAGATCAACTACTACCATTGCTTCACATATAGCACAACCAAAATAAAATGACAACAGCGACCTATGTATCAATCCATTTCAGGATCCATGTATCATGACAACCATGACCTATCCAATGACAGTCACGACCCATGTTTCATGTCAAACACGACCCAACGTGGATGATAATCATGGGCCTTTCATGATATAATGACTGTGGTTGTAAATAAATAGTGCAAAAAAATTAGTGTAAGCGACTAAGATCTTACCATATCAAGTGACAACTACGATCAATGTTTCGCATCAACTACGAACCATATTACACGACAACCACAACCATTTGATACTTACATTTAGGATCCAAATTTCATCACAACCAAGACATATATAATGCTACAGCAACGACCCATATCAAACGTTACCAAGATCCATGAAACTTTGATCGATAGTGGGTCGTGATTGTCCCTTGCATTGTGTCGTGGTTATGATGAATATGGATCGTTGTTGTTGAATGAGAACAACGACCCATATGCCGTGACAGTCATGACCCACTATTCATGTGAAACATAACCCTGTCATCTTCACGACATCACAGTGGGCCCCACCTGGGTTCCCAGTGCAGGAACTTCCTGCGAAAGTCTTTGGCAAGAAAACCACGTCCTTTTTATCTTAAGATAAACAATTACCTGTGCATAGCCGAGTGCGTTCATGGCCTAATTAGAAAAACATCCACTCACGGATCTCCGTTGGAAGAGCATTTATTGGAAGGAAACAGCCGATTAGTATCCACCAATGCCATTTTGCCATGTCACTATAGTAGCCTTTTGGCTACTGAAGCGTTCAGTATCCAATCCGCTCCCCATGTCACAGGGGTCCTGGTTGTCATGCTGTATGGAGAGTATTTATTATACGCGCGATGATCCAAAAGAATCGCAAGAGTTGTAGGAGAGGAGGCAGAACGAAATGGAGTAGTTAACATTTTTCTGCTGGCTGGGTGCCCGTTGAAGTTGTCGAGTTGGCAGAGTTCGAAAGTTGTCTTCAGAATTTTCAGTGGAGGCCGTTGAGATTTAGGAAGATTATGAACATCCCTGATGAAAATAAAGGAAAAATGCGATAGGGGCTCTATTATTTCTTCGCATATCTACTCCATTATTTTAAATGAAAGGGCAAAGAAATGCATGAATTGGCCTGTGGAAGTATCATCAAAGTACCGCTCTTATAGGCTAGCCATTCAATGGTCAAGCACCGATTTCGAAGGGTCGCGCAGATTCGGTATGGTCGCACCGATAACGAAGGGTCACGCAGATTCGGTACGGTCGCACCGATAATGAAGGGTCGCGCTTGGTGCCCAATGAATTACGGGGAAGTAACAGGTTTAATGTGGTTTTGTGAAGTGGAAGAGTGTAGCGCTGTTTACAGAGGGTTGCGCTGAATTCCAAGGGAATGGTCGTGGATGGGACGAACAAAGGGTCGTGGTTGTCTTCCACAATGGATCGTGTGTGGGAATCACAACCTAATGTATATGACAACAACAATCATTCCGTGTGATCGTGGTTCGCTTGAACAATGGGTCGTGATTGTGTTACATAGATCGTGATTGTAAGAAGGACACCTGGAATTAAGCGGAAGATAATGAGGGATGGAATGGAGACGTTTAACTTGAATGTCAATGAGCGGTGGATTGCTTGGGTTGTGGCTTTTATGTTATAAGCCTCGTGATTTTTCATGTTATATGGGCCATGGATTGCTTGGGTCGTAGTCCCATGTTGCATGGAACGTGTTTGTCATGTTATGTGGGTCGTGATTGTAATGTTACATGGGTTGTATTTGCCATGTTATAAAGATTGTGTTTGTCATGTTGCTTGGATCGCTATTGTTATTTTAACGTGTACGGCAGGACATCGATTATGTACACCATGGGTGAAACACATAAGCACCGAGTCGTCCATGAGTCATGTCGTGTACACATATCATGCAGGCTTTTCAGGGGACTAGACTAGGGCCGTGGTTGTGAACCAAGAACCAATGTGGACAATAACCACGATCCAATGTGGACAATAACAACACCATGGGTGAAACACATAAGCACTGAGCCATCCATGAGTCATATCGTGTACACATATCATGCAGGCTTTTCAGGGGACTGGACTAGGGCCGTGGTTGTGAACTAAGAACCAATGTGGACAATAACCACGATCCAATGTGGACAATAACCACGATCTAACATGCATGTGAACGACGGGATCAGATCACATGACAGTTTCGTGGTTGTCATACAAACTGTGTCGTTGTTGTTATAGACCATGGTTTTCGTTTTAGATGGGTCGTGGTTATGATGTAAGACGGATCATGGTTGTAAGATGATATGTGTTGTGGTTCTGATGTTACAGGGGTCGTGGTTGTTATGATATATGGATCTTGTTTGGCATCCACGTTCAACCACCCATATACAACAATGATCCATTGCGCATGTAGACTAACTTCGAATTGTTCACGAACAATTACGACCCTAAGTGTAATACAACTTCGAATTGTTCACGAACAATTACGACCCATCTCATTCTCCAACCCATTATAGACAAAACATTGAATGCACCAATCCATTCATCATTCAACGTCAAATCAATGTTTGGCTTTCTTCGCTGGTGTACCTGACTCCTCTTCTGTCAACCACGATCCATTATGCAACAAACTACGATCACGACCATGATCATGGTTGTCATACCATATATATCGTTGATGTCATCTACATTGAGGTGTGATTCACAGCCACGACCCACATAACATGTGGGACACGATACACTAACCATGTCAACCATGATCCATTGGGTGTTGATTGTCATGCTATACATTTCATTAAAGTCATATGCATTGGGTCGTGGTTCACACCCACGACCCACATAACATAATAACCACCATACACCGACCCTGTTAACCATTACCATGCTTTGCACTGAGATGCACTGAACTTGTAGATGTGCTCGCTGACTGGCGATGGAGGGGCCCAGCGAAGAAGATTCAAAAACAGTAAAAACAAAAAACAAGGATTAGGGATAAAAAGTGAAGGGGTAAAGTGAAGGGGTCCCAGAGAAGAAGCTTCAAGATATAGTCGGCGATCCGTATGGGGACAGCTTGTTAATGTTCTGCTTTTGGAAACATAAGCGTTCGTAAGCGTCTAAGATATAGTCGGTGTTCCGTAAGTCACATCGAACTGCAGATATTCTCTGATCCGCACCGTCCATTTAATTTATAACATCTAGAAACCCAAAGAATCGTAAAAATATTCAAATCCAATGGACCATAACAGTTCAACCAATATTTTTCGTAACAACCCATAATTTGTCATCTTTACGCAGTGTGGGCCACTGATGGCTCGATACGTGTCACTAAAATTTTTTTCGAAGGAATCCATCATCCATGAACAATTTCAACAGATTAGATTCGATTTATGATGGGCCCATAGACTTGAACCAGATGATCGACGATTGATCTTCTGCGTTTGGAACCGTAAGCGAACTTCCTGCCTTTAGCATGTATAATGTATGTACATGCGACATATTCGGTACGAACTAAGATATATGGGGTCCACAGTGATATATATGTCATCTAAACTGACCATCGTATGTAATCAACCTGTATAAAGGCATAACATAAGAATAAGTTTGATCAGGCGAATGTACGGCCCATGTAGTTCTCAACGCCTTATAACAGTTTATTTCGGTGTGATCAACTATGCCTGAAGGTTCAAATTTTTAGATATAGAGTAGTACATACTCTAACAACTAACAATCGGTGTAGATTGAAAATTTACATAAGATCTGTCCCATAGCCGAGAGATAACCAAAATCTTATGAGACATACAAGCACAGCACAAATACGGCGCCGACCTCACCTTTCATTGTTACCTCTGTTTACATGTCAAGGGCATACTGGTCCATAGAATTCGAATACAACGATCCATAACTGCAGCGATCCATATAAAATGAAAACCACGATATATATCGTCATGTCAACTACGACACATCGAACATTAACACAATGACCCGTATAACATAATAACCATGATACAGAGTTGTGGGCCAAGGACTTGGGCTTCAAACAGGATATGGTGAGGGCTTCTGTTGTCACAACTTGCTCAAAGTCATCTCTACCTTGCACAATGATAAACATGACCCTTCGTAGATGACAACCACGATTCTTCGCGTGGGCAAGAAACGACCCAAGCACAGGATCCTTGTTGACTCTCTATTTTTTTATCGTGTTTTTCATGTAAAATGGATTTTATCGTGTTTTTCATGTAAAATGGATTGTGGTTGTTATGATATATGGATCGTGGTTGTCAACGTTACATATGTCGTGCTGTCGGTTGCTATGGGTCGTAGTATTCATGTTTTATGGATAGTTGTTCTAGTATTATATGGATCGTTGTTGTCACACTATAAAATAACTAGTTCTTTTGTAGAGCTTTCATGTTAGACTGGAACCAAGAAGAAGCCAGATTACATCGACTTGGAATCACGAAGAAACCATTACACACCAGGTCCGCCAACTCCGAGTAGGTGCTCATAGACAAAATATCAAGTTCTTTTGTAGGGCCTTTAAATCAGCATGGAACTTAGAAAAGCTAGGACGGAAGGATTCAGATTATAAGGTCATGTCAGACAGAGACATGCCCTATGATCGCACTCGAGAGGCGATACATGGGTCATGACTGTCATTGTATATGGATCGTGGTTGTAATATTGTATGAGTCATGGTTGTCATGAAATATGGATCCTGAATGTAATGATATATGGGTTAGGGTTGTCGTCTAATAAAATTCATGGTTGATGTCTTATATGGTTTGTGGTTGACGTGAAGCATTGGTTGTAGTTGTCTTTCGATATGGGTTCATGGTTGTCATGTTATACAGGTCGTGGTTGTCATGATGATTGGGTCGTGATTTTTTTTATTGTTTGAGATCATGTAATTTGAACTGTAATATATACTTATTGATTCATGAACCTTGGTGCGTGTTTACCACGATGCAATGTGGATGATAAGCATGAATTCTTATGCATTTGAACCATGACCCATAAAGGAAATGGTGAGCTTAGCGACTGGTCGTGGCACCCATGACAGGTGGATCGTGGATCTCATATTGCCTGGGTCGTGTTTCTCGTAATATCGTCGTGTTTGCTACAACCACGAACCATTACAACTTTGAAGCACGACCATTTTAACACGACAACCAGCCACACCTAAGAGTTATAGTGGTTCGGTGTGTACAACACCTGTTCTCAAACAGCCACACCTACTCCACTCCCAATAATCACATTCCACGTGATATTGGCTTTCACTTAAACAAGGTTTTCATAGGGTCACATTAAAACTAGATACAGTTGTGATTTTAAAGGGCTATCACAAACAAAAACCCCACACTGAGATTTTCTAGTTATCTCAGACAAACCAACAATTGAGACTTTCTGGCTATCTTAAAGAAACCAAAATACAAAAGATAGAAATATACTCATCTTCACCTTAAAGACGTATCTCTTAATGTAGCTTGTAGAACTGCTTCTGTTGAAGTAGAGTGTTCAATGTCTAGTCACATAAACAAGGGTTCTAGGTTCTAGATTGATTTTAAATTGATTCAAACTAAAGGCTACTTATTTGAATTCCTTAAGATCTCAAAGAAGGAGTATCTACTCTCTTTAAAGAATAAGATTCATAAAAAGGAGATCAAAAAATTAAAATGAACAGCTATTAAAGAAATATTAAAAATACCATGCAATAGCTTGAGGATAATGGGGACTTCTCTCTCTTGATGAAGGCTTTTACTAGCTTGGATTAGTAATTTCAGATTAAGAAAAGGCCTTTATATATAGGCTGAAAAGTTGTTACTCCGACTTGCCTAAGGTTTAACAAATTTTCAAATTTTGAGCGCGATTGGATAAAACGGTTCTTCGACTGCTTAATGGGTTGAGCTTGGGCTTCGACTGGTTGAGGGTGCTAGATTTTAGTTGCTGGACTTCGAGTCGAGCAACCCTCGACTGGTCGAGCAGTCTGCTCGACTGGTAGAGGAAGCAACAAAAAAATCTATTTTTTGGAATTTAAACTTGGATTCGTCGAAGATTTTCTTAGACAGGTCGAACCATAGCTTAAACTAGTCGAACCTAAGCCTAGACTTGTCAAACTTAAGTTTAGACTAGTCGATCCATATAAGTTTGTCATTTGAAAGCACCTAAGTCTAAGGTCTTTCCAGGGTTTGTTATACCTGAAAAGACTGAACATTGAAGTTTGAAACTTGTTCTTTTACATGATTCTTCAATAGAACGTGTAGTTGAAGATGGAGCTTGATCTTCCACTTGAAGTGTAGTAGAACTTGAACTTTCCATCTTGATCTACTTTATGACTTGAAGTATAGTAAGGTCTTGAATCATAGTAGATGTTGAACTTGCTTGACTTGAAGTGAGGACTTGAACTTTCCATCTTGATCCACATTAGATGGACCACTTCATAAGATGTTTTGTCTAAACGAAATTTGACAAACAAAGGTTTACTTCATACAATATAGCACTTCCAAATTCCAATGGTAATAAAATGGGCAGAAATCTGTCATTATTGATACTATAAACAGTCTTTGATATAATCAAAATTTGAATTTTGATCATATCAAGTCTCATTTGATTGTATCGACTTTCTACATATATATGTTCATTTTTGTGTAGAACAGACTCTGCTCGATTTTATCGAATACCATTCGATTCCATAGATGTGCACTTCGATGTTATCGAGGGTTAGTTCGATCCAATCAGAAATTCTTCAGAAAATTACCTATGGTTGCTAGAGGATTTTGTTCAGAAGTTCGATGTAATCGGTCATCATTCTATGCTATCAAATTTTGAAATTCGATTACATCGAATAGTATTCAATGTGATCGAAGATATATATATTTTCTTTGAAAGCTTACTGGACAAAATGTTCCTCAAGTTCGATGCAATCGAGTTTGATTTGATACAATTGAGAGCTTACTCTTGATGTAATCGAAGGTGAATCGATTCGATCGATAAACACTTTTGAGAATGATTCTATGTAAAGGAGTGCCCAAGTTCGATGGTATAGAATAGGGTTCAATGCTATCGAATTTTGAATTCTCATAAGCTCGAGCTATATTCGATGAATCGAGATTTCCCAGTAGATGGTTATGTTGTTTACTGGACATAATGGGCATAATGTTCGTTGCAATCGAACCATGTTCGATAGAATCGAAAATGACTTCAATTGCAAATTGATGCAATCGAGTTTATCTGTTTAATACATGTTTAACTCCTCTATCATTCTAAATGTTCAATATTTAAACTTGCCAAAGATGATTTTCATTGAATTGAGGTAAGTTATAAGTTGGATAGGGGTCATATACCTTAGGGTTTGGTTTAGGGAAGTGAGGCTTCATTACTTGTTTGGAGCACTCAATTTTCTCTCTTATTGAGATCCTTATCCTGAAATCTTCATCTTGGAATTCTCTTAAGGACAGACTCAACATTCACGTAATTTGACAAACTAGGGTACTTTCAATATTTGTTATATGTTTTGCATACACTATTAAGGTGGGCCCCAAGTGGATGTTCTAATCCGTCCATCATCTTGGTTAGCTCAAGTGGGGTCCAATAGACTCTATTTTGGACTGATTTGGATGATCAGGGACTCCACAACGGGCCTTGGAAGGTTTCAATAGATGGACACTATTCCCTTTAGTACGACCCACTCAAGACTCAGATCTTCCCCAAATCATGGCCCATGGCCTAAAATTTTTTGGAGGAAATGGTGGATGATGTGGATTAAACACATACATCATGGTGGGGTCCACAAGTGGGGGCAACCCAAGGAGGCTTCCGCCCTCACGTCACTGGACAGTAATGCCCACTTACACTTTCTCTGTTTTCCTTTATTCATTTATGTATTTTTATTTTCTGCTATGTGGGGTCCACGAGTAGATAATCCATTCCATCCATTATGTCGGCCAGCTCTCTGTAGACCAAAGGCGTCTAATGTTGGGTAGGTTCCATCATATACATAAATAGTTGTAGGTATTAGAAATTACCAACGTAGGGACTTTGTTTCCCTTGCTGTGGTGCACTTGAGACTCGAATTTATCTCATTTTTCAACTCATAGCCTAAAATGATATGGAAAAGGTGATGGACAACATGGATTAGATATATACATCAAGGTGGGGTACACGAGTGGGATGCCCCCACCCCATGTCTGCAAGGCTGACGCGAGGGGTGCTCCTAGTCCCACCGTCGGCTGTGGTGTGGTGCACTTGATGGTTAGATCAGCTAGATTTTTAGTTTTAGTGGTTAACATGAGCCGAGAGATAGATGGATGCTATGGATCTAAGAAATACATCAACTTGTGTCCCATGAGTCACTCTGAACCCTCATGCAAAGCTAGTAACAACCATGGGTAACCCAACCCCTTAGTATTTGTGGTATGGCCCACCTAGGATTCAAATTAGCTTCTTTTTTTTTTAGTTCAACACCTAAAATAAGAAGGGAAATCAGATGGGCGGTGTGGATAATATATATACATCATTATGGAGCCCACGAGGGAAGCCCACATGGTGGCTTTGGGAGGTAGACGGTCGCAGAGTGTCTCTGGACGTTGCATCCAGCAACGGCAGTGCCACTGCCCCTCTCACTCTCTTGTGTTTTAAGGGTGAGGTAGGGCCCCCCTAGGAAATCCACTCCATCCATTTGAATGGCTAACTCATGGCGGGGCCAAGAAGCTTTGAATTACAACAACTTTTTGTGTATTTTCACCATCCAAGTGTGCTTACACAATCAATTGATTTAAATAGAAAATGAACATATCAGTGAGCCATATAAAGTGGTCCATGCTATGATAGTGTGTGGAACACTCTCTCCAATGGCATGGCCCACTTGTGGGTCCCACAACACCATGAGAGTAAGAAAAGAAAGGGAAATAAAGGGAAAGAGATTCGACCATCGGGGTGGCCCCCCGCCACTATGGGGTCCACCACATACTTAATACATGATTAAGGTGGGTCCCACCCTTGTGGGCGCACCAAAATAGAAAAATCACAAAGAAGGGGAGGGTTTTGACCCTCCCATGCACTCACCTTGAAGGATGGACAGTTGGATTGTCTTGGATCATCGATCGAATGGCCTACCAAGCTCTTCTTCACCCCTAATCTTCTTAAATTTCACTTTTTCTCTATCACTTACTCTCTTGATCCCTCATAACCCTCTCTCAAGCTCTCTTTCTAATCTCTCCTAAACACTCTCTTTTCTCTTAATCTCTCTCTAACCTTTCTTTCTTTTCTCTCTTTCTTTGTTAATTTCTCTATAATCTTTCTAATATTTTTCTCTCTCTTAATCCCTCTCTACTCTTGCTAGAACATGCTAGAAATGAGAGAGAGTTAGGGAGTTTTCATGGTAGAGATTTTAGGATAGGGAGGGAATAAGGGGAAGATGGAGGGGTAAAATGGGGAGAAAAAGAAGAAAAGAATGATGGCTAACGTAGGTAGGGGTATGAGTTGCATGAGAAAGGCATGGACTTGTTTGACTAATGAGGAGAGAATGACATGAGTGATGGATGGGTTGATTAATGGATGGATTGATGGATTGATGGATTTGACATCATGGGAATTTGTGCACGTGGGGCCTACGTGCATTATGCGGCCCACCTCGGATTGTGCTAAAATTATAACTTTTAATCTATGGGTCGAAATGAACCATTTTGCGTGGTGTTGGAATCATAGCGCTCACATGGTCGCTAGGGTACAAGTCTTAGGGTATTACGGTACTAAAATAGGGTTGCGATTAAAACTCACCAATCTACACTGCCGAAAATGTACAACACAAAAAACGAAGCATACAGAGGGTTAATTAGGGTACGTGTCTTGCAACTGCTATAATTTTACTTACCCAAAATAACAATTTCGAGTGGCCTTCGATCCCATCGACAGTCTGTCGATGGGTCTTGATGGCATCGAAGGACCACTCGATTCGATTAAAAAACAGTCTAGTAACCCAAAACTATATTTTTTTGGATTTTCTCGATGGGATCGATAGTGTGCTCATTCCTATCATAGGACCTTCGATCCCAGTGAATGATCTTTTGATCCTATTTACAGAGTCGTTAACCAGCCATTTTATAGCCGTTAGAACACAATTTCTTATAAAAGGGCATTCGGTTGTTGGGCACTTTCATGGGTTTTTTGTGCAATAGAAGCATAGGACATTCCCCACCCATATCCCTCATCTCAAGCCTCTAAAGCTATGAGATTTAAGTAATCTTCCTTGTGATTTATTACTTGAAAGGGGATTCCACCCTCGATTACGAAGATGAGCTTGATCTCCACCTGTTATGGAGATTAGACTTGAACCAATAGTCAAATCCTTGTCTAAACCATCTATAATACCCATATAGTTGAATCCCTTAGGATTTCAACTATCACACTAGTTGTAGGAGTTACCATCCTTCTATTACCTTGGTCACCATATTAGAGCATCACATGTAAGGTGTTTATTCATGGAGCTAAACTATCGGCATCAACGAATGTGAGAGTAATTGAGGAGAGGATCCAAGCATGGAAGAACTTTGAAGAAGCAACTGAAGTAAGGAACAACAAAGTGGCTAAATTTGACAAGTGTCAAGTCTGAGTCCATACACTCTTTTCTTGTGTAACATTGAGTATAAGAGTTTGTGACCTAAACTCAAATAGGTTCTTATGTAGGATATATGTTCTTGGCTCTTATGTAGGGCTGGATTTACCGTACAGGAGTGCGTACGTGTTAGTCTTCGTGGGAACCCCCCATGTTACCTATAATGGCACAAAGACATTTCCATCATATGTTAGCTAATTTGGACAACACCGTTATAGTGTTATATGCATGCATCAAATGCAGGCCCATCATGAAAATGGTAATCTTATCATTTTACATAGGTGAATTTTTGCTTTTTATTTATTTATTTATTTACATCGGCCCCACATCTAAAATGGATGTATGATGCCTTTTCATTAGGTCATGTTGGGGGCTTACTGGGGGCCCTTTAATTAGGGGTTATTGGCAATTACCATCCCTGGAACCCACATTGCAAATGAACCCATGTGTGATAATATGGCACATGTCTTTGTCCATCTTCAATTGCTCCATATATGCCATATGTGTCAATGTGCCAATTTTCACTAGTGTTATTTGTAAAGCTTCTATTAGTTAGTTCCACATGTTCAATGGTTTAGATATGTTCGTTGGATTATTTAGACTAAGCATACTCGTGGGCCTAATATTAGTTGTGATTAGTTCAGATATATAAGGGGTAGTGCACTTGGATTGTTTTGTGTATGCAAAATGTTTCAAAGAGTCATGAACTCTTATAGCATGGAGACTCTTGAAGGAGTAGTTGCGATGGGTTAAACTACTCAAACCCTAATTCTTATAAATAAAGCCTGTCTCGTAACCTACGCCCAATTGGAGAGAAAATTTCATTAAAGTTATACTTGATTTTTGAACATACCTTTTTATTACTAATTGGACCTTGTGCCATTTAATATTCTCATTAGTATCTTTTTTAGCTTATAAACTTTATTTATAACTAATAGCCTTCTACCCTTTGGTTAATTAAACCAATTCCTAAGTTTTGTTCTTATACAGAGTTTTCATCTTCTCCTCCATGAACACTATCTATTGGCTAATATCCATAGATTTACATACCTTTTAATATGAATAAGGTTTTCACTTTTCTGTCATGCAAGCGTAAGC
This sequence comes from Magnolia sinica, assembly GCF_029962835.1. Taxonomy (NCBI): domain Eukaryota; kingdom Viridiplantae; phylum Streptophyta; class Magnoliopsida; order Magnoliales; family Magnoliaceae; genus Magnolia; species Magnolia sinica. Next base: position 33,792,802 of record NC_080581.1, read on the forward strand.
CGTAACATAATCCCTAAGCCAAACAGAAGGTCTTGTAGCCATCCTCGACCAACTTTTATCACTTTGATTTTCATCACCCAATATCTCATTTGTGTGCTCTCTATCAGCTCCATCTTTAATGATATCATCAATTTGTTGACCTTCTAAATCAGCAGACTGATTTTGAACATTTTTTAAAGATTCTAATTTAATTATCTCTCATGACTCTAAGATTGACAATTTTAGGTCTTTTAGTTGACCTTTTGAATTATCACGCTAATTTTGAACATTATTTAATGATTTTAATTTAATTATCTCTTATAATTTTGAATTAAAAATTATCGATATATATATATATATATATATTTATGTAACAAATATTCGTTAAAAACCACATTTGTACCATTTTGTTCCATCTGCATAGCCAAGAAAAATAGTACCATTTTATTCCATCAGCATAACTTAAAAAAATACACTCTCTAAACCTCGCATCTAGCTTAGTCCTGTACTCTTCGGGAATCCACAAATAAGCATCACAATTAAAAGAATGAAGGAACGAATAATTGACAGATTTTTCAGACCATCCCTCTTCAGGGATCTTGCAATCTATTGCAGTCGTAGGAGAACAATTTACTAAGTAACAAGCCGTGTTAAGGGCTTTCGCCCAAAAACACTGTTCAAACTTAGCTAAACTCAACATACTCCTAGCATGATCCATAAGCGTATGGTTCATACATTTTACAACTCCGTCATGTTGTGGAGTACTAGAGATTGTGTAGTGCCTCTCAATATTGTGCTCATTACAAAAATCTATAAATTCTTTCGAGGTGTATTTCACTCCATTATCAGTTTTCAAACACTTAATTTTCTTTTCCTTTTGATTTTCAACCAATATTTTAAACTTGGTAAATTACGTAAAAGCATCATTTTTTTTCCATATGTAAACCCATACTTTTTCTAGATAAATTGTAAATAAAAGAAATAAAGTATTTCAAACCTCCTAAGGATTTAACTGGACCCTCCCAAGTATTAGAATGAATCATATTTAAAACGTCCTTACTTTTGGTAGTAGATGAGGAAAAATAAGCTTTATAGATTTCCAAATAGTCAATCCTTACAAAAATATAAACTAATGGACTTTAATTCAGGAAGTAAATTTTGATTAAGAAATATCTTCAGTCCTTTCTTGCTTGTGGCCCAACTGCCCATGCTAGATGTAATGAAATCTGTCATGGCATTAACAATAACATCATCGCCGACCATGACATCTTTACTTAAGCGATATAAATCACCCATTAATTCTCCTTTCACCACCATCATTGTAATTTTTACAAATTTTGATTGACCTTTTTCACTAGAAAATTTATAACCATCTTCATCAAACTTTCCAATGACAGAAGACTCTTTCATAGGTTCTATATGTACCGCACATTAGAAATTTCATGCGTGATACCATCAAACATAATAATTCTGACATCTTTAATCCTCACAATTAATGTGCTATTATAACCCATGTAAAGTGCGTCTCTATTACATGACTGATATACCTATAAAAAGTCTTTGTGTAGAGTCATATAGAAGGAAGTACTTGAATTTAAGATCCATTGTTGGCTCGAATTCTCTCGCGGAATCACTAAAGACAACATTTCCTTATCCTTGGATGAATATTTTTTTCTATTAGATTTTCCTAAAAACCTTTTGAATTTGATGATTGATTATACGAATCAGGTTCGTAATTTTTCTTGCTTTCTTACATATACAATTTTTTTGCAAGTGACCATTCTTTTTACAATTTTAATATCTAACTATTTTATGTCCTTTCAACTTGGATCTCGTCTGATCTCACTCACCGGTACCCTTCTTAGTATAACTTCCTCTGATCATCATAACATCACAAGCAGATTCTCCATGTATTTTCTATGAGACTTTTCAATAAGCAATATCGACATGGCTGACTCCATAATGAGATCTAGATTGTTATTAAGATTCATAATTAAACCATCCCATGAATTTGGTATTGAACATAGAAGAAGTGCAACATTTTCTTCATCATTAATCTTTATATCGATCGCCACCAATCTCTACTGCCAATATGCTAATCAGGGTATTAAACTCATTAAGGTGTTCTTGTAAGGAGGAACATTCTTTCATATTCAAATTATACATTTTTGTTTATTGGAGGAAGATCTTATTTGACATCGATTTTCCTTTATATGGGTTTTGTAATTTGTCCCACAAAGGTTTTGTCGTGGTTTGATCGAACACGTTGAACAAAATTGAATTATCTAAAGCAAGAAGAAGGTTTACCATGACTAATTGATTTTTCTCCTCAAATACCTCATCTTTCATCTCTACAGGCATTTAGTTCCTTGAATAACAGTTTTATATCCTTCCTTCACCAACACCGCATTCATCTTCAGTTTCCATAATGCATAATTAGATTTGTCAAACTTCGACACCTCGAATATGGTAAACTCAATCTAGCCATCTGAAACACAATCGCAAAACAAATTAACACAAACATAGATCTCATCCTAAAAGGTTTCTAAACTTTTAGCTTTGATACCACTAGAAACAAGAGAAACATAAATACAAGGCTTACCTCTCTCCTACTTGTATAAGGATTCCTATATCAAAAAATACACCAAGATGAATACCTCTCTTAACTTATGACCTTTCGTATATAAACAACGCCAATGGAGAGACCAATCCTTAAAAATATGAAAACAAGTATCACCTCACATAAGTATATACATTCGTATTTGTCTCCTGCTCCTTATGGATGTAGCATTTATTTCATAAGCCCAAAAACAAAGCAATCCAAAGGTCAAGCGGACCAAACCATAGGAAATAATGGGGATTGAATGCCCATAGTTGAAAACTTCTCAGGACACAAAAGTTTTCGATCAAGCTGATGTATGCGCTTTCCTTTCATCTAGGTCGGTTCAACATTATGAACATGTTGGATGGAAAATAAACATAATAGTGGCCTTAGAAAGGTTTCGACAATGGCCGTCATCATTAGCGGTGTTTCTTGTGGTGTGGTCCACTTGAGCTTTCGACCTACCTTATTTTTTGATTCATGTGTTAAAAGGAGCTAGAAAAATGGATGGAGGGCTAGGATAAAGCACATACATCATAGTGGGCCCCATAAGCTTAGGGCACGTCGTGTCACCATGGTATACTGTGTGGTGGGTGTTGTAGGCAATCTGCTTTCCCATGAGATAATCTCTTCCATTAGTTTGTTCGACTTCATATTTTACCATTTTATACCAACCATACATCAAACAAATAAACATATGGGTGTATTTTTAAGAATTCATCCAGATGGCTTTATAACATTTATGATCTTCTGGCTCCACCGTATCATCTCCTATGTTTCCTTCATATAGTGGACCCCACCATAGTGGCCATTAGTTATGTGCTCATCGGATATAACTAACATTAGCCATAATGGTTTTCAGGTCTAAAGTCTAATGTTAGTTTTGACATTTAAGTAATGGCAATGACTTATCCGGACATCGATGTAGAGCTATTCAGACCGTTCAAATTGTGTTCCCATGTAGATGTAGCATAGATTAATCGTTTAGTTGATGGCCTTCAAATAAATAGTTAGAAAAACAATAATGAAATAACAAATGTTTAATATATATTATTGTGAGTGTCATTTTTTGGGTTATACTCCATCCACACTTGAATGAGTAGTATGGACAGATCTTTATTCACCTTTTACTTGTCGGCTTGATTTGAGGGCAGGCAGCCGTCAAATGATGAGCCTGGTCGATGACTTTCAAATATGCTTTGCATGGATTTCATCTTTAACTATGGTCTACTGTCGATTTGAGTCCCACTATGTCTGAGGTGAAAGGAGCTCTGCTCAGGCAGGATAATACCGGACACGTGGTAGCTGCTTGAATTGAGTTTCGATTGCCACTATGTGGTTGGATTTGAGAGATCTTCAAACATGCTTTGTTTTATCCATTTCTAATAGGGTACGCTAGCTAATCAAACTCCATCACATTAAGAAAAGATGTAACTCGGTTCAAGTAGGGACGAAGAGTATCCAATGCGGGTTTACCTGTCAATGGCGAGGGATGAGAATTGTGTCCTACCCTACCCGTCTCCAACTGGGAATGGGCATCAGCTTTGACTGACCACCATGATGTATGGCTCTTATCCACACCATCCATTCATTTTTTCTTATCATTTTAGGATAGAAGCCCAAAACTAAGGTAGATCCAAGGCTCAAGTGGAATACACAATGGGGATTAAACTTTTACTATTGAAAACTTCTTAGGGGCCACAAAAGTTTTGGATGGAGCTGATATTTATGTTTTCTCTTCATCTAGGTCTATGTATGTAACATCTCAAATTTTCATGACCAGAGTTTGTACTCGTGCCCGAGAAAACTATGTTAATAATGTATAATTTGGATGCTTTAAAATTATACCTTATTTTTTTCATTTGGATCACATCCAGATACATTCATGAAGGTAACATTCAAGAGAATAAAATCAACTGTATTGATTATTTCATCAGAGTAAAAGAATAATCAAATGCCCTCTCAATGAGAGCTTATTACATTTATCAAGTTTGCAGCGGAAATATAAAACTAAATTATAAAATTATCTTCTTATTGTTTCAGTATGATCTTCATAGGGAGATGGTTCTTTAGGTCTTCAATCTGTACGTCATCTGCATCATCTGTACGGTTAGAGAGGGTCAATGCCCTACTCATAGTGATGGTTATCCTTTAAGATTAAAAATAATTCAAGAGATTCATAAAAGAAATATAAGGGTTACGTACTCCACCACCACGAGAGGTATCAGTATGCGCAAACAATCTACATGAATGTATGCCTAGAAAAGTGTGTGCAGCTATAACGTCTTGAAAAAATCCGTACAACGACCCGAGTACCACCTCAGGTAGAGATCGCTAAGGACCGAATTCTTTGGAAAATAGGCGGGAAATGAATTAAGTATTAAACTAAATTAATTAGTAGATTAGCTTGAACCACTTTCTATAAGAATTGTAAGACCCAAAACTAATAGAATTGCTAACTCTACGTTACCTAAAAACCTAGGATCAATCTCAAAACCTAGTTGCTCTCGGGAGCACATTGAAACTCCGTATTGGACCTGGACCGCGCGTCAAAAGTCTGATTACCGTGAAACTATACGGTTATGACCGCCTTACTGGGCTTGACAACCATATCAAAAATTAAGTCTAAATGGTATCCATAAATGCATAACTTGAGCCCGGAGTGAAGTGTGTGAGAAACGTGAATATCTTTAGAAAATATACTCAAACTTAAGTGAATTGAGCATTTCGCTTGTGGGCCAAATTTAAAGTTTCAGATCATCCGATTCTAACCCAACTACACCTTAGATTAGGAAAATTTTTCTGCACATGTCAGTGTACTTGTGGCTCTAATCGAGTGATGATAGCCGTTGAACTGAAACTGGTCCTTCGTGGTCGATCCGTAAATCCGATCAGATCAAAATCTTAATCTGATATAGTCCATTATTTGGGAACTTTCCTCAAACTGTATACGAGGTATGGAACTCCCGATGAGTTTTGTTGGAATGAAACGGTCGACTTTTAGCTATAACCTAAGTATATCATGGCTCTGGTGTAAGACCCGTATCCTAGTCCGTACTGTTCCATCGACTGCCGCGATCCTTTCCGTCTAATTCCGGTAACTTGTGACCTATAATCGACGTTTGCGCGTGATCCTAAGCCATATCCTGTAGATTTGAGTCATCTTAATCCGAGCCATGTACCATTGCGACCGCACCGTCACCGCGGTTCCAACGCCACATCTCGTGCGCCAACCCGACGCTTGGATCATAAGATGTGGACCATACATTATAATGGCCATGGACCGCATATTGCGGGACCCACCCATCCCATGTGGCCCCAATCTTTAGGTAATCATGAGGGTGATGGATGACATCGCCCTAGCTATAGCCACCCTACCCTAGCTATAGCCACCCTACCACCCTACTCCCTAGCTTTCTTACAAACATTTGTTGCTAGCCACCCTCCCTTACAAGTAATCATGGCCTACCTAAGCTACTCTCTCTCCTTACAACCCTCTCTCTCTCTCATTTCTCATCACTTTTCCCAAGCAAGAGAAGAGGCTCACGTCCCAGCTCCTCCAAGAGAGAAAAGTGATATTGGTGGCCCACTTCCCATCACAAAAATCCTTCATCCAAGTCATCCACTTCTCATCTCCCTCCATCAAAGTGAAGCACAAGGAGATCGGCTTTCCAATGGACCAAGAAGATCGACGGTGGGTGCTTATTAGGATAGATTTTCATGTTTTGATGATGGGCCAAGTGAGGCCTACCGATTGATGGTGTGGATCTCACTTTGGACCCTTGATGTGGCCGATGGACCACTTTGATCCTCATAATCATTCCATGATGGGGCCATTCTCCATGGACCCCATCATGATGTTTATTTTTCATTTATGGATATGGTCATCTAGACCTTACATTTGGTGGAGAAAGGATCTCCACCGTTGAATCCTTGATTTGGTGGGCACACATGTATTGGGACCCACTTGATGTATGATTGAATGTAAGGGAGGGCTCAAAGTGGCGAAGCCCTCCATCACACGTGTCCCACCCTCTCTCTCTCTCTCTCCCTCTTTCCCTCTCTTTTCCATACATTTTTGTGTGTATGATGATGTGTTCGCGTGGCCCACTCGGATGGACCCCACTTTGATGTATGTATTTCCCATGCCCTCCAACCCCTTCTTTGGTGGCCCACATCCATAGGTGGGGCCCACCTCAATGTATGTATTATGTCCAGACTGTCCAGCATCCAGGGACACTGGACGTTGAATGGAAAAACACAAATACGAGCTTAGTTTAAGACACATTTGGGGTGGGCCACTTGTGTAGGCTCCACATTGATGTATGAGTTCAATCCATGCCATCTATCCTATTTACCAACTCATTTTAGGCATTGAGCCAAAAAATGAAATCCATCCGATCTTTAGGCGGGCCATAGCATGTAAAATAGTGGTTTCTACTGTTGAAAGTCACCCTGACATTTTTTATGTGCCAAAAAACATCGGTTATTGGACTCTTTTTTATGGTCTTGAGCTATAAAGTGCAATGGACAGGCTGGATTCAGCCGATGCGGGGCCCATACATGAAAAATCATAGAAAAACTCTTTTAAAAAAAAGAAATATCAATGCAGCAGGCACTGATACTGCCAGAGGCGCGCAGGCCCCGCCTGTCGCGTGGAGGCGGCGGACGGCAAGGCAGGGATACACGGTCCCAGCCGTGGGCCCCACCATGATGTATATTTGTCATCCAACCTGTTCATTAGGTGGGCTCCTTCCTGAAGTGGGCCCCCTCCAAATTTCAGCCACATCCAAGACTCAGGTGGCCCACATCATACGAAATAGTGGTGATTCAAAGCTTGCCATTGAAACCCATTTTTGGGTCCACTGAAGTTTTGAATCAATTTGAAATTTGTTTTTCCTTTCCAGCCAGGTCCGTGCGACCTTATCAATGGTTGGATGGAAAGCAAACATTATGGTGGGCCCCCGTGGGACCCACAATGATATATGTGTTTTATTCCCACCGTCCAGGTGGATTGTGGAGCCTACACTGATGTATGTGTTCTATGTGCACCGTCCACAGCTGTGGACGGTGGAAGCCCACCTTGGCCTATGTATGTATCCACACTGGCCACTGCTGGATGGTCAGTGGGACCCACCATGATGCATGCATTGCATCCATTCCTTCCATCCATTTTGAGAACCCATTTTATGGCTTATGGCAGGGGCTAATGAAGGAGTCAGATCCATGGTTCAAGTGGATCCCCACCACTATTTGGAGTGCGGTCCAGTTGATCCTTGGATATGATTCATTTATATATATATATATATATATGTATATGTATATTTATACATGTTCATGTATTTGTGGCCGTCCATTGAGGCCCACCTTGTTATATGAATGAGGCCCATTTTGATTTATTTGTGGTCATCCATCGAGGCCCACCTTAGTATGTGGATGAGTCCCACCTTGATGTATTTGTGGCCTGTTGTTGACGCCCACCTTGATATTTATAAGGCCCATGTGATGGGGACCATATTGATATATTTGTGGCCGTTGTTGAGGCCCACCTTTATATGTATAAGGCCCATGTGATGGGGCCCATATTGATGTAGTTGTGGCTGTTGTTGAGGCCCACCTTGATATGAATGTAAGGCCATGTTGTGAGGCCCATTGTGCTGTATTCAAGGCCCATGGGTTATGGCCCATTGCAATGTGCACAAGGCCCATTGATGCGGCCCACTTGATTTATATAAGGCCCATATGAGGCGGCCCATTTGATGTATCTAAGGCCTATGGGTCAAGGCCTAATAAGATGTATATAGGTCCATTGCAATGTGTGATTCCCTATGGTTTGTATAATGATATTTTCTGGCAGGCCATGCCTTGGGAGAAATGTTGGTTTGACGTCCATGTTGTAAGAACAATGTTGGTTAAATGTCCGCATTATAACTCTCTTTAGGGCCCATTGGTAGGCCCATACTTGTTGATGGTTCACCACTTTGTAACATGCTTAGTATATCTCCATGATTCATGCCCATACGCATCATATGTATGCTTGATATGAGGAATGTTTGATCATAGTATAAGCCGTTCGGCTGAGACATTTACGCGACTCCTTATGAGATGGAGTGCCCCACATGAGCGCGTGGTACGCGCGAGATTGCTACATGACTGACGGTGTGACTCATGCATTTCGTATTGTGTGTCGTGATTCACTACACGCCCTAACGACATCATGGTTGTGGCCTCCACAGGCACATCGTGGATGGTCGTATGGGATACCGAAAATATTGGCTCTAGCATTATGGGCACTTAGGATGTCCTTGGGTGAAAATCTCAGAACCTTTTTGATAGCAGGAGATACTCCAACGTTTAGACTGAGTGGATACATGAGCGCCTAAGTGCCGAATACCAGTAGGTCGCATCTCCCACTGTGTCGTGGTCGGTTGAAAGGGGGTGTGGCCTTATCCGCCCGAGTGAGGGGGCTATAAGCTAGGTTGAGTTTGACCAGCTCGTAAATGAGTCCGCTATCGACGAGCCGGGTAGGTATTGGTAGACTACTAGTTAGGCGGATAGTGTGGTCTCTTCCACTTACTTGACTGTGCAGCTAGGGAGGAGGCAGTAGTGTGAGGTGTATTAGACCCCAGTGATATCCAGAGAAGAGCTGTACTGATATGTGTACTTAATGAGTACTGGCACGCTTGCTTTGCATCTCGCTTATGACACTTAGCTACATAGGCCTCGCATCACATGGCTTTGGTATGGCTGATAGCATTCATGCCTTGCATCACATAGTTTTGGTACCGCTGATAGCATTCATGGACTTACCGCATATTTCAGCTTTACTCTGATATTGTATACTTGGCACTCACCTTGCACACACACTTACACCACCCTCTAAGCTTTTGTAAGCTTATGCACGACCGTTGCGTGCAGGTGTCGTTGGACGGCAGTAGCGCTGAGGCAGGAGTGCATACCAGACTATTTTGGAGCTTTTGATCACCCTGTATTTTCCCTTTTCGTATTGTACTTCAAGTTTTTGACATAATGGATATGTGGTGATGTTGTTTTGTGACTTGGTTATGCTTGTGGTTATGCTCTATTGCAAAAAAAAATTCATACTGAAAATCCTCCTTGTAGGATCTCAGGATCGGAATCTGGTGTATGGCGCTAGGAACCGAGAATGGGGTACTACGGAGGCTGTCGGCATCAGATTCGGCGATTAAAAATTTTGTGAGCCCGTTTTCTGAGTTTGGGGCATGACAGAAGTTGGTATTAGAGCTTAACTTGGGAATACCTAAGGATCACATCACATATCTTCTATGAACTTAGAATGAATAGGTTTCGAGCCCGAATAACTTAGCGATTTAGACCCTTAACATTTATGCCTTCGAGAATTCTTAAGGCTGATAAGCCCTTGTTCCTTCCTGTAAGACGTGATGGCTAGAAGGTCGACCCGAGCGAATCCCACTCCACCACCTGCGACTGCCGCTCTATCGCCTGCTACTCCCAGTCCATCACCAGATATTCTTGCTTTCCAGCCCGAGGATGCTACTCCTTTACTTGAGACTGGTGCGGATCTGACAGTACCTATGAGTGCCACCCAGGTGCAACAGATGCTTCAGGCGATGACAACTATTCTTCAGGGGCAGAGCAGGCGTCCCACTGTTACACCAGCCGAGGCTGAGCAGGAGCGTGTGAGCGCCCTTCTTAAAGACTTCCGACAGCACGATCCTCCACGTTTTTGGGGCAAGCCTGACCCTACTGCGGCAGAGATATGGTGCTTCGAGGTGGAGAAGATATTCGACACCATGAGATGTACTACCTAGCAGCGAGTTCCATTAGCTGTATTCCTTCTACAGGGTGAGGCTCAGCATTGGTGGGCATCTATAGCCCGATCGGTAGTGGCCGATTTCGTGTGGACCTAGGAGGACTTTGTAGACCGGTTTGACCAGAAGTTCTTTCCCGAGCATGTGCGACAGCAGCGTGCACTAGAGTTTGAGACCTTGGTCCAAGGAGACATGACGGTGTCCCAGTACGAGGCACGTTTCATCGCGCTGTCGAGGTTCGCGATGTATCTTGTTGATGATGAGGGGCGGAAGGCCTGCCGTTTTGAGATTGATTTGCGTCTTGCCCTCAGGAGTCGTGTAATCGGACACCTGCTTCCAACATTTGAGCAGATCATGGAGAGGGCACAGATTTATGAGTCAGATTGGGCCAGTTTGCAGAGAGCCCATGACCAGAGAGGAGATCAGAAAAGGAAGGCACCCTCTGGTAGTTCCCAGCAGCAGCAGCATCATTCACAGTAGCGACGCACGACCCGCCCGGCGTTCCAAGCACCAACAGTACCCACAGCACCACCTTCAGGACCATTTACCGGTACTTGCTTTGGGTGCGGTAGGACAGGACATCGTGTGCACGAGTGTCCCCATCCATGGTAGCAGCCAAGGACACTGCATCCACCTCTACGACAGCCACCACAGCAACAGCAGCGACCATAACACCAGCCTCCGGGGCCTCCCCCACAGCAGCAGAAGTAGCAGATCAGGCCGTCATAGCGGCAGCAGCATCAACAGAGACCTCAGAGGGGACCTGCACCTCCCCAGCAAGCCTAGGGCAGATTTTATGCCACCCAGTAAGACCCTCAGTCATCAGGAGGGGTCATCGAGGGTACTCTCCCTGTTTCTGCATGCATTGCACGTGTATTGTTTGACTCTGGTGCATCGCATTCTTTTGTGGCTGATGATTTCTGCCGATCGACTGGTTTGCCGATGGAGTCTGCCCGAGAGGGCTTATCAGTATCGACGCCCTTAGGGAAGACTGCAGCGTTGGGCCAATTTTGTGCATCTTGCCCTGTTCTAATTGAGGATATCTTTTTGCCTGCCGACTTGTTCGTATTGCCGATGTACGAGTTTGATGTTATCCTTGGCATGGACTGGCTCGCCGAGTACCATGCTATATTGGATTATTCCGCGAGGACAGTCACGTTCTTTATACCCGGCATGCCAGAGTTTCAGTTTGTTGTCGAGCCCAGAGGAGAGAAGCTTTCTTGCCTGTTATCGTGTGCCGTTGAGGAACCAGCTGCTTTGAGTATTGAACAACTGTCGGTTACTTATGGTTTTCCCAATGTGTTTCAGGAGATTCTGGGGTTACTACCTCGTCGGCACACTGAGTTTCAGATTGATCTCATGCCCGATACTGCACCTATTTCGAAGGCCCTGTATCATATGGCACCGTTGGAGTTACGGGAACTGTAGAAGTAGCTAGACAAGTTGCGTGAGTTAGGATTTATCCGTCCGAGCAATTCACCATGGGGAGCGTCGGTACTCTTCGTAAAGAAGAAGGATGGCTCGTTGAGGCTTTGCGTAGATTACCGCAAACTCAACAAGGTCACAATCAAGAACAAGTACCCGTTTTTGAGGATTGATGATTTGTTTGATCAGCTGCAGGAGGCACAGTTCTTTTTGAAGATAGACTTGTGGTCCAGTTATCATCAGGTTCAGGTTCGAGATGAGGATATCCCAAAGACAGCCTTCAGGACTCACTACGGTCATTTTGAGTTCCTGGTCATGTCCTTCGGACTGACTAATGCGCCCGTAGTATTCATGAAGTTGATGAACGAGGTCTTCCATCCGTATCTCGATCAGTTTGTTGTGGTGTTCATTGACGATATTCTGATATATTCAAGGACTCATGAGGAGCATGAGCGGCATCTGGAGATTACTTGCAGACCCTCCGTGCACACCAGCTTTACGCGAAGCTGGAGAAGTGTGAGTTCTGGCAGGAGGAGGTGAAGTTCCTCGGTCATGTGGTGACTAGGCAGGTAGTCGCTATAGACCCCTCGAAGATTGATGCCGTGTGTCAGTGGGGCCAGCCCACGAATGCATCTGAGATCTGCAGTTTCCTTGGTTTGGCGGGTTACTACTGACGTTTTATTGAGGGATACTCTCGTATTGTAGCCCCGTTGACCAGGTTGACCTGGAAGGGTGCCGAGTTCGTGTGGAGTGACGCTTGTGAGCAGACATTTATGGAGCTAAAGGACCGCCTCACGTCTGCTCCTGTCCGCACTTTTCCTTCTAGGAGTGATGGATTGTTGTATTTACCGATGCCTCGTGAGTCAGCTTGGGTGCTGTCCTGATGTAGCATGGGAAGCCGGTGGCTTATACGTCTCATCAGCTCAAGGTCCATGAGATGAACTACCCCGCGCATGATTAGAGCTGGCGGCAGTGGTCTTCGCACTGAAGTTGTGGAGGCACTATCTTTATGGGGTGAGGTTCGAGCTCTTCTCCGACCACAAGAGCTTGAAGTATTTGTTCTCTCAGTCCGAGCTGAACATGAGGCAGAGGCGTTGGATGGAGCTCCTGAAAGACTATGATTTTGATCTCCAGTACTACCAGGGTAAGGTGAACGTGGTGGCAGATGCCCTCAGCTGTCAGCCACGAGGCCTGATGGCACACATGATGATTCATGAGTGGAGGATGCTCGAGGATATAGCAAAGTACGACTTTTAGTTTGGTCTGTAGTCTTCTATTGTCCAGTTATCGAGCCTGTCGATTCAACCCGCTCTTGTCGCAAGGGTGATTAAGGCTCAGCAGACAGACAAGTCGTTACAAGATTACTGAGCATAGGCAGTATCTGAGAGTCAGACAGATTGGCAGATTTGTTCTGATGGTGGACTTTACTTCAGAGGCTGATTATGTGTTATGGATATACCTGAGTTGCGTAGAGATCTTATGACCAAGGCACATCGGTCGCGGTTCTCTATCCACCCTGGCTCGACGAAGATACATCGCGATATGAGGCATCAATATTTTTGGTCAGGGATGAAGCGCCAGATAGCCAGTTTTGTGGCCGAGTGTGACACGTGCTAGCGTGTTAAGGCCGATCATCAGAGACCCCCTGGTCTATTGCAGCCGTTGAACGTCCCGATGTAGAAGTGGGAGCACATATCTACCGATTTTATCATGGGTTTACCGAGGACACAGCGCGGTTATGATGCCATCTGGGTTGTCATGGACCATCTGACGAAATTGGTACATTTTCTTACGATTCGTGAGACTTGGCATATGGACCGGCTCGCCAAAATATTTGTTGATGAGATCGTGAGACTACACGGCGTTCCTGTCTCGATCGCTTCAAATCGAGACCTGAGGTTCACATCTCAGTTTTAGAGGAGCTTTCACAGAGCGATGGACACTGATTTGCAGCTCAGCACCGCATATCATCCGCAGACCGATGGCCAAACTAAGAGAGTCAACCAGATCCTTGAGGATATGCTTCGGGCTTGTGCGATTGATTTCTCAGATAGTTGGGACGAGCACCTGCGATTGGCTGAGTTCGCTACAACAATAGCTATCAGGCGACTATTGGCATGGCTCCTTTTGAGGCATTATACGGCAGATCGAGTAGATCTCCGAGTTGTTGGACCAAGGTTGGAGAGCTGCGTCTCCTAGGTCCTGAGCTTGTGCTACAGACGTCAGACACTATCGACATCATCAGGTAGAGGATGCGCACAGCTCAGAGCCAGCAGAAGAGTTTTACTGACCGTCGACGTCGTCCCTTGGAGTTTACCGTTGGGGACCATGTGTATCTCAAGGTCTCACCCATGAAGGGTGTGGTTCATTTTGGAGCGAAGGGTAAGCTTGCCCCGAGATTTATAGGACCCTTCAAGATCACCGGGCGTGTTGGCGTTGTGGCCTATCGTCTTGCCTTGCCATCTGATTTGTCTGGCGTCCACAACGTTTTTCATGACTCTATGTTGAGGAAGTGTGGGTCAGACATCGTTCCCGTTATTGATTGGTAGCCGTTGGAGGTTTTTGAGGACGCTTCTTACATTGACCAGCCAGTTCGTATCCTCGATCGAAAGGAGCAGGTCCTGTGGACCAAGGTCATTCCCTTGGTAAAGGTGTAGTGGGGCAATCATAGTGTGGGTAAGGCATCTTGGGAGCGCGAGGCGGAGATTCGCGAGCGCTATCCCTATCTTTTCGATGTTTGATTATATGTTGTATCCTGTTTTGATTATATATGATGTAATGTTTTCTATTTCCTTATGAGTTACAGTTAGCTACAATGGTAGTGCAAATTTCGAGGACGGAATTTTTATTAGGTGAGGAGAGCTGTAAGATCCGTATCCTAGTTCGTACTGTTCCGTCGACTGCCGCGATCCTTCCCGTTGAATTTCGACAACCTGTGACCTATAATTGACGTTTGCGCACAATCCTAAGTCATATCCTGTAGATTTGAGTCAGCTTAATCCGAGCCATGTACCATTGCGACCGCACCGTCGCGGCAGTTCCAACGCGGCGTCTCGTGCGCCAACTCGATGCTTAGATCATAAGATGTGGACCATGCATTATAATGGCCATGGACCACATATTGTGGGACCCACCCATCCTATGTGGCACAATCTCTAGGTAATCATGAGGGTGATGGATGACATCACCCTAGCTATAGCCACCCTACCCTAGCTATAGCGACCCTACCCTAGCAATAGCCACCCTACCTTAGCTATAGCCACCCTACCCTAGCTATAGCCACCCTACCTCCTAGCCTTCTTACAAACATTTATTGCTAGCCACCCTCCCTTACAAGTAATCATGGCCTACCTAAGCTACTCTCTCTCCTTACAACCCTCTCTCTCTTTCTCTCATTTCTCATCACTTTTCCTAAGCAAGAGAAGAGGCTCACGTCCAAGCTCCTCCAAGAGAGAAAAGTGATATTGGTGGCCCACTTCCTATCCCAAAAATTCTACATCCAAGCCATCCACTTCTCATCTCCCTCCATCAAAGTGAAGCATAAAGAGATCGGCTTTCCAACAGACCAAGAAGATCGACGGTGGGTGCATATTAGGATAGATTTTCATATTTTGATAATGGGCTAAGTAAGGCCTACCGATTGATGGTGTGGATCTCACTTTGGACCCTTGATGTGGCCGATGGACCACTTTGATCCTCATGATCATTCCATGATGGGGCTATTCTCCATGGACCCCATCATGATGCTTATTTTCCATGAATGGATAGGGTCATCTAGACCTTACATTTGGTGGAGAAAGGATCTCCACCGTTGAATCCTTGATTTGGTGGGCCCACATGTATTGGGACCCACTTGATGTATGATTGAATGCAAGGGAGGGCTCATAATGGCGGAGCCCTCCATCACACGTGTCCCACCCTCTCTCTCTCTCTCCCTCTTTTTCTCTCTTTTCCATATATTTTTATGTGTATGATGATGTGTTCACGTGGCCCACTCGGATGGACCCCACTTTGATGTATGTATTTCCCATGCCCTCCAACCCTTTCTTTGGTGTCCCACATCCATAGGTGGGGCCCACCTCAATGTATGTATTATGTCCAGACTGTCCAGCGTCCAGGGACGCTGGATGTTGAATGGAAAAACACAAATATGAGCTTGGTTTAAGACACATTTGGGGTGGGCCACTTGTGTAGGCTCCACATTGATGTATGAGTTCAATCCATGCCATCCATCCTATTTACCAACTCATTTTAGGTGTTGAGCCGAAAAATGAAGTCCATCCGACCTTTGGGCAGGCCATATCATGTAAAATAGTGGTTTCTACTGTTGAAAGTCACCTTGACATTTTTTTATGCGTTGAAAAACATCGGTTATTGGACTCATTTTGACGGTCTTGAGCCATAAAGTGCATTGGACGGGCTGGATTCAGCTGATGTGGGGCCCATACACGAAAAATCATAGAAAAACTCTTTAAAAAAAAGAAATATCAATGCAGTAGGCACTGCTGGTGCTAGAGGCGCGCAGGCAGCGCCTACCGCGTGGAGGCGGGTGGACGGCTAGGCAGGCACCCACGGTCCCAGCCATGGGCCCCACCATGATGTATATTTGTCATCCAACCCATTCATTTGGTGGGCCCCTTCCTGAAGTGGGCCCCCTCCAAATTTCAACCACATCCAAGACTCAGGTGGCCCACATCATACGAAACAATGGTGATTTAAAGCCTGCCATTGAAACCCGTTTTTGGGTCCACTAAAGTTTTAAATCCATATGAAATTTGTTTTTCCTTTCCACCCAGGTCCGTGCGACCTTATCAATGGTTGGATGGAAAGCAAACATTATGGTGGGCCCCCTGTGGGACCCACAATGATATATGTGTTTTATTCCCACCGTCCAGGAGGACGGTGGAGCCTACACTGATGTATGTGTTCTATGTGCACCATCCACAGCTGTGGACGGTGGAAGCCCACCTTGGCCTATGTATGTATCCACACTGTCCACTGCTGGACGGTCAGTGGGACCCACCATGATGCACACATTACATCCATTCCTTCCATCCATTTTGAGAACCCATTTTATGGCTTATGGCAGGGGCTAATGAAGGAATCAGATCCATGGTTCAAGTGTATCCCCACCACTATTTGGAGTGCGGTCCAATTGATCCTTGGATATGATTCATTTATATATATATATCTGTATACGTCTATCTATACTTGTTAATGTATTTGTGGCCGTCCATTGAGGCCCACCTTGGTATATGAATGAGGCCCATTTTGATTTATTTGTGGCCATCCATCGAGGCCTACCTTGGTATGTGGATGAGTCCCACCTTAATGCATTTGTGGCCTGTTGTTGAGGCCCACTTTGATATTTATAAGGCCTATGTGATGGGGCCCATATCGATATATTTGTGGCCGTTGTTAAGGCCCACCTTTATATGTATAAGGCCCATGTGATGAGGCCTATATTGATGTATTTGTGGCTATTGTTGAGGCCCACCTTGATATGAATGTAAGGCCATGTTATGAGGCCCATTGTGCTGTATTCAAGGCCCATGGGTTATGGCCCATTGCAATGTGCACAAGGCCCATTGATCCGGCCCACTTGATTTATATAAGGCCCATATGAGGCAAACCATTTGATGTATCTAAGGCCTATGGGTCGAGGCCCAATAAGATGTATATAGGTCCATTGCAATGCATGATTCCCTATGGTTTGTGTGATGATATTTTATGGTGGGTCATGCCTTGGGAGCAATGTTGGTTTGACGTCCACGTTGTAACAATAATGTTGTTTAAATGTCCGTATTATAACTCTCCCTAGGGCCCATTGGTAGGCCCATACTTGTTGATGGTTCACCACTTTGTAACATGCTTAGTATATCTCCATGATTCATGCCCATACGCATCAATGTATGCTTGATATGAGGAATGTTTGATCATAGCATAAGCTGTTGGGCTGAGACATTTACAGGACTCCTTATGAGATGGAATGCCCCATATGAGCACGTGGTATGCGAGATTGCTGCATGACTGATGGTGTGACTCATGTATTTTGTATTGTGTGTCATGATTCACTACACGCCCTAGCGACATCAGGGCCGTGGCCTCCACAGGCACATCGTGGATGGTCATATGGGATACCGAAAATATTGGCTCTAACATTGTGGGCACTTAGGATGTCCTTGGGTAAAAATCTTAGAACCTTTTTGGTATCAGGAAATGCTCCAACATCTATACCGAGTGGATATACGAGCGCCTGAGTGCCGAATACCAGTAGGCTGCGTCTCCCACTGTGTCGTGGTCGGTTGGAAGAGGGTGTGGCCTTATCCGCCCGAGTAAGGGGGCTATAAGCTAGGCTGACTTTGACTAGCTCGCAAATGAGTCCGCTATCGACAAGCCGGGTAGGTATTGGCAGACTACTTATCAGGCAGATAGTGTGGTCTCTTCCACTTGCTTGACTGTGTAGCTAGGGAGGAAGCAGTCAGTGTGAGGTGTATTAGACCCTGGTGATATCCAGAGAGAAACTGTATTGATATCTATACTTGATGAGTACTGACACACTTTCTTTGCGTCTCACATATGACATTTGGCTACATAGGCCTCGCATCGCATGGCTTTGGTATGGCCGAAGCATTCATGCCTTGCAGCATCACATAGTTTTGGTACCACTGATAACATTCATGGACTTACCGCATATTTCGACATTACTCTGATATTGTATACTTGGCACTCGCCTTGCGCACACACTTACACCACCCTCTAAGATTTTTTAGCTTATGCACGACCGTTGCGTGCAGGTGTCGTTGGACAGCAGCAACACTGAGGCAGGAGCGCGTATCAAACTATTTTGGAGCTTTTAATCACCCTGTATTTTCCCTTTTCGCATTGTATTTCAAGTTTTTAAAATAGTGGATATGTGGTGATGTTGTTTTATGACTTGGTAATGCTTGTGGTTATGCTCCATTACAAAAAAAAATTCATATTAAAAATCCTCCTTGTAGGATCTCAGGATCGGAATCTGGCGTATGGGCGATGGGAACCGAGAATGGGGTACTACGGAGGCTGTTGGCACCAGATTCGGCGATCGGGAATTTTGTGAGCTCATTTTTTGAGTTTGGGGTGTGACACCTGGGGCCATTGACATCAGTTCTAGGCCTATATAAGGGTCTTAACCCACCCCTCTCTCATTTCGTATGAATTTCCTAACCCTAGGAGAGAGAAGAGAGAAAAGAGAATGAAAAACTAAGGAGAAGTGAGAGAGAGTTGTGGTTTGTCGCCAGGATTCATTCTCGCCACTCCACGTGCTGAATCACCTCTCCCATGTCGCTACATCGACGAATCCGAATTCATTTTTGGATAAGAAATCATAACCCTAATCTGTTTTAGGGATTCAAATAGAGGAGTTGGTGAAATAGCTAACTTATTTCATTGATTTAGGCAGCCGTTGTGCCATAGACAAAGGTGTAGTGTTCGAACTGAGTTCGATACGAGTTTACCGGAAAAAGGTGCAGACTATAAACATTTAGGTTATGGTTTTCAAAGCTTTAAATGTCAGTAATGGTTTATTACTGACTTGATTGCCACCATATACCCTTAGATATGATGCTTTCCATATATTACATGTGTATGAACTATGCTTATTAACTATGCATTCCATGTGTTTGTTGAAATGTTCGAATGAATATGGAATTTTGATTTATGCTTGCCATGATTATTAATTGAGAATACATGATCGTTGTATGCGTGACAACTCCTTTATGAAAGAATTTGCCATAATATGTGTTATAACTAATTCATTACATGTATGTTTGAAATGTGTAGTCTAAGTGTTTGATAAAATGTCTAAATGGGTGATTGTTTGATGAAATGCATTTATTAAAGGTTTTGAGATGAGATTCTCAACTACCTTAGCTATATGAATAGATTCCTTCATGTAATTTACATTCGACTACGTGATTCATGTATGAAATGCATATGTATGATAACATGTGCACTATATGTTTGTTAAAATGCTCGAATGAGATTTATATGTGATTTGGTCGTTAAATGTTGTTTGACTGTCACATATGAATGCCTATTGCAACTGAGTATGATTGGGACTATCGCATAGTCCAGGCAATCGGTAACGGTTTCCGATCAAGTGGCCAAATTAGTTTCGCGACCACCGACACGTTCGATGAATCCGAGTCGTACGGTGATTATCGATAGTGGTTAGGCCACAGGGAGTGCGTATGCGCTCCATGTCGATTAAGTTAGCATGCGCTCGTACTAATCGAGCCTGTCAAGTAACCCGATTGGCCTAATATGTGTTTACCATGGATGGACACTACTGCTTGAATCTAAGGAAGCACTTACCAATGCAAAGCCTATTTAACCTTGGTACGACGATCCACTAAGACTCATGAGCCAGGCATGGTGGTGTATGGGACATTGTGGTCGAGCTGTCAGCCTATGCTGGGGTGACGAGCCTCCTCGTAGTGACCAATGAACAATACAAAGTCATGAGCCGAATATAGTAGTATATGGGACACTATATTCAAGTTGTCAGCCTACGCTAAGGTGACGAGCCTTTCCGTAGTGACCTCGAGCTTAAACTAAGGCTTACGCTGAGGTGATGAGCCTCTTCATAATGACCTAAACTTTCATATCCACTACTTTCAAATCAGGGGTGATGTTGCCCTATAACTTGCCTATCGTATGTGATTAACTAGCATTAACAACCCTAGATGGATTATTGTTTGGGGTAATGATATAAAGGGAGCTACCTTAGCTTTCCAAACCTACTGTATGAATAAGTCTAAGTAAGAACTAGGCTAACATGACCATGCACCGCATTGCATGTGCCTTTGGCATGGGTGTTGAGCACAGTGAGAGTTTAACATGCGTGACCATGAGTTGATGTCGTAGAGGGACTGTAGGTGAGGGCATGTATCATTAATACATATCATCCTCGCATTAACCAGAGTACTTGGGAATGCTTGTTGTATTGCTTTATCATTACTGCTTGACTGACTTGATAATATGTTAACTTTTGCCTTATAGTTCCACTAAGTTGATCACTCACTCCCACTCTAGGATGGTGTTTTAAAACACCAACTAGACTTTGTTGTAGTTTTAGATGATGGCGAGGCTCACGAGTTGGAGCCGGCCTTCTACGATGACGAGGAGGAGTTCTCCTATATGCAACTCTCCGGCGGGTCTATGTAGACCTAGAGTTGTGTCACAGG
This sequence comes from Magnolia sinica, assembly GCF_029962835.1. NCBI lineage: Eukaryota > Viridiplantae > Streptophyta > Magnoliopsida > Magnoliales > Magnoliaceae > Magnolia > Magnolia sinica. The sequence continues at coordinate 33,813,846 of NC_080581.1, forward strand.
AATCGCAGGGATACAGATTAGCTGAACGTTACACCTTATCATTTTGTAAATTTTAAAGTTATACATGTAATTATTTAACTTGGTGACGTTCATACTCTGGGGACTTACAATCACTTATATGCTCTATATATTTATCATAATTTTCTGCTTGCATAATTTAATTGTCTCTGGAGTATGATATGCTGATTTGGCATAATCCCACTCATGTTTAATGCACTAATACAGACAACATTTAATCATCATTATCTATGTTGCATAAGTGATGCGTTGGAACTCAGGAGTTGAGCTTTTGCTCAGCCCCCGATTTTTAGGGCGTTACAAGTTAGTTTCAAAGCATGATTTGGATTATACTGGACCTGGGTTATGGTAACACGATGGACATTAACGTACTTTGACATAGGAGGGTGCGATAAAACATTGGAATGATCATAGGATCCCAAGTTTCCCTCGTCGGTGATCATATGACCGTTGAAGTGAAACTGATCATAGAAACGGGACTCGTACGCATCTACAAACACGTGAGATGATCCTAGTTCTTTTCTAGACCATCAATCGATGGTTTTAGATGATAATTCGGCGTGTTCCACACTCAAATAACCCACAAAGTGTGAATATGTGCGAGATCGGACCCAAAACGCCTCAAACGGACTTGGGGGCCCAAACGGTGCAAATAGGGGGGAACCAAAGTGGACTCCACACATTTCTAGCACCTTGGGGGGGATGCCATCACCCCTGGTGATAGCCATCACCCAAAGGTCCAACGGACCGCGATGACATCGCCCCAACCGTGAGGCCTCGCAGTTCAGTTCGCCCGGGCCTGTCAGGCCGCAGCAGGTCGGTCGGGCCGACCATGGTACATGCATGTGGGGCCCATGAAATCGTGTGGGGGCCCCTATAACACCCCCATTTGCTTCATTTCCTCCTCTTACACCCCTCCAAGCTTTCCAATCTCCCAAAAATCCCATTATTCTCAATCAAATCCTTCCTCCATTCTCACATCTTCTTCATTTTCTTCATTACATACCCACCTCCCACTATTCCTTTCAAACCCATTTCCTATCTCCCTCATTTCCTCCCACTTAAGCACACAAACACTCCTTTGTGTCTCAAAAATCTCAAAGTCTAACAACCCATCCTGTCCCTCCATTTTATTCTACTCTCATGGCTCTTTTTGAGCTTGTGGCGACCATATTTTCACTTTCCACACTTCTTTCTCTCATGGGGAAGAAGAGGGCTTCCACGGATGAAGCCGGGCCTAGCCGCCCTACCTGCTCAAGAAGGCAGAAAGGCACCGAGGCTAGCACAAGTGTTGATTGGGAGCTACAAATGAAGTGGGATCTCGATCCCCAACTTCCTCTCGAAAGAGCTCTACTGGCGGATATGGCTCATGGAAGGTTTTAAGGCCGTAGGGTTCTCTTTGAAGCACACGTGGACGAGAAACTATTTGAGCTTTTGAAATGGCCTAGCTATACGTCCTTGGGGGGGAGGGTGAATAGGACGATGCCAAAATAAAACTTTAACAGCGGAATAAAGAAAGATAGATAGCCAAATAAACTAAATCAAATCACAATGTTGAAATAGAAGCAACCTCACTAAACAAGTATTGAGAGGTTGATACGAATTCAGTTCTAAGGACAACTTTACACCATAAAAACCAAAGGCTTATGGCAGGACAACCTTATTTCTGGAACGTCCTTTGTACCAAAAACTCAAAGTGGAGAGGAATAAATAAATAGCAAGGAATTGAAATAAATTGTAGGAATTTAAAACTAAATTATTACAACATTCCCACTGTGCTTAAAATGTAAATTTTACAACATTCACATCCACACATACATTCCACAAATCTGAATGAAAAGAAATATAAAACTTAAGGAAGCATTCAAACCACAAGACAAAGAGTTATAGTGGTTTGCCTGTGTGTACACCAACTGTTCAACAACAACCACACAACGCTACTCTACTCCTAATATCCTCATATAGGGGATATCAGCGTTCACTATCAAAGATAGGTTTTCTAGGTTCACCAAAAACCTTCACAATTGTGTTTTTCTTTGTGGGCTTATACAATTAAAAAAAACCCTTCTTCTGAGTTTTCCTGGCTCTCCTCAGATAACCAATACAATGAGATTTTTCTGACAAATCCCAAAAGAAAACTAAATGAAAGTAAATTACACAAATGTAAAATACCTGAATTTCTCCTTTGTTGCAGCAGCCCAGAAGAACCAAGTCAGAGTAGAGATTTGAATGTCAAAGTTTAATGTCCAATACTCATTTTGTAATGGTTTTAAGTTCTAACATATTTTAAATTAAACTAACTGGGTGTAGCTCTATTTAATTTTAATTCCAAGAAGATGGAATAATACAATTCCACTTTTCAAATAAGATTGGAATACAGGAACAAAATCAAATAAGGAAAGCTAAAGAAAGAGCATATTAAATATGCACACTTAGCTTAAAATGGAGTATAGACTTATCTCTTAGAAGGCCGAATTAAATTAGCTTCAATTCAATGTTTAATCCTGAGATTCGTGCTCTATTTATAGGTGAACAAATCACATCTTCGACTGGTCTAAAGACCTCTACGACTGGTCATAGAACCAACAAATATTTGAAAATTCGGGCGCGATAAGATCTGGTAGTTTTACGACTGATCGTAGGTGATCTACGACTGGTCGTAGGTCCCTTTCGACTGGTCGTAGGTTGCTTATGACTAGTCGAAGCTAGCCGAATTTCAATACTATAGTTTGAGTCGTACATCTACGACTACTTGAAAAAGCAGTCGACACTGTTCATACGACTAGTCGAACAGACCCTAAGACTAGTCGAAGCCTAACAGAAAATTTTTGAATTTTGCAACAAACTTACGACTGATCTAGAAAATTCTTAGACAGGTCGAAGCAGTGCTAGGAGTAGTCGAACAAAGTCCAGGACTAGTCTTAGAATATCCTATACTCACTTATAAAAAACATATGAATTATGTATCCAGAATGACCTACTCTAAAGGTCAACCTAAGGTCAGTCATACCTCAATAGTGAAGTAAGGACATTGAAACTCAGAGACGAGACCTTTGAAAGTAGTAAGGCTTGAAGTCTTGATGGAGCTCAAACTTGAAAGCTTCTTGAGATCTTGAGGTTGAACTTGAAAGCTTCTTGAGATCTTGCATTATCCTTGTCTTGAATTAAGTCAAACAATCTCACTTCCTTGAGTCTTGACTTGTGAACAGTGCTTGTCAATCAAAGCTGATCTTGAGTAGGGCATTGTTCTTCACAGATGCAAGCTTCATAACAGTGTCTTTGGCACCACAAATTTGACAACAAAAAGGGCTATAAACTATAACACTTACAATCTCCCCCTTTGTCAAATTAGTGACAAAACACACTTCCAAGATATGTTACATAACATAAAATATCTGATTAAAGAATCATGCACCAGTTGTTATATCATGTACCAGTTGTTATCAACCGGCATACATGATCCTGCAAACCTGTAAATCAATATTCAACATAACATACAGTCCACTTCTGCACATACTCCCCCTGAGTAACATACATAAAAAACGCAATGCTACTCCCTCCTCCTAACATAATCATTCGACACATCACATCCATATCTATTCTCCCCCCTTTTGTCACAATAGGATAAAGGAAGCATAGAACAGATGGCTGAGGAGAAATAAGTAAAGAGATATATGAGTGGAAACAAGACATGATATGATTAACCAGTATAAACAGCTCACATAATTCATATACAGAACGAAGTAAAAAATAGCTACATCTCAAAACCAGTTAAGCTAACACAAGAGTAATAAAGTTATAACAGACCAGCTAACCTAAAGATCTAATCAGAACCAGATGAAGGTGTAAGGATGGATGGATCAAGTTGATGCAAGCCCTTGTTCAGCACCTAAGATATTTGCGCATATACTTGAATTGTAAATCTTGGGCAACAGACATGTTTTCCATCTTAACATTCATATTCTCAACTTTATCTTCTAATGCACGTAGATGTGCATCAAACTCAAAAGGTTCAAAATCTAGATCATTTCCAGAATCAGATTCAAGTTCTTCAAATATATCATCCATGTTAATATCAGCAGGAGGATGATCACTAGCTTCTTCCTTATGTTCAACTTCAACATTGCCACCACCAACACCTTAACTAGGAAGAAAATCAAGCTTCATCTTATTGATATTGGAATTGTTAAATATCAGATGATGGATAAGGGCCTCTCCAACCGGCATATCGACTAACATATGCGTTACCAACACAGTCATCAAATTAGTAAAATGAATGTCACTGTGACCAGGAAGGAGTCGAAACTGAATAATGGAGTGACAAATCAAGGATGGTAGACAAACATGAGCACCGCTAGCAATAACATGAAGAACATGGACCATGAAGGAAGTCAATTCAGATTTATTACCCGATCGAGGATACAAGTTAGACACAAAGATTTTGTGAAGAAATCTGTATTTGGGTAACGGATATTTTGAAGGAAGCGTATTCCCTTTATGAGTCCATTGAACATCCAAATTGCATAAATCTTTAGTGAGCATACGTTTTTCAGATACAGGGTTTTTCAAATAAGTTATGGATAGGAATGCCTTCATCATTCACAGGAATTTCCATAAGAGCTGAAATCAAATGACGATCAATGTCAAATGGTCCTTCTCTAGTGGCTATCTTAAAAGATAAATCTTTCAATGAAAAATCACATATGCAAGCAAACATGGACTGGGCAATGGACCAGTATGCTTGCCCACCCCCAATGTAATAAGTTATCCCAACCTACAACTTGGAGCATAGGAAGGATCTCAAATGGAGCAACATGATTAATGTCAACAGGATGTTCAACAATAACATTACGTAATCTGATGTCCCGAACATAGGATGGATCATCCTCGGGAGCCCGAAGATGACACTTAGTAATAGGGGCTGATCTAGAGCAAGAAGAAGGACCACAAGAAGTTATTTTTCTACCTTTATATGCCATTTGCAACAAGGATTTCAAGGAAATAGAGAGTTGCAAAGGATTGAGAAGTAGGTTTTCTCAAATCAGATTTTACCCAAGAAAAATCTCAAATCTCAACGAAATTTGAAAATAGAAAACTTCAAGAGTCAAATAGGAGAAATCTAGACTCAAATCTACAAGAAAAATATAAAAGGAGCACTAACCTTGAAGATTTTGAAGGATGGGTTCGACTGGTCGTGCATCGGCTTGTTGGAGAGAAGAAGAAATGAAGAAGAAGTATTTTTCCCAAATTTTAAGTGATTCACGCGATTCATGACTAATCGTGGATGTACACGACTGGTCGTAGCACGATTGGTCATGTAGATTCACGACTGGTCGAGTACTGGCAAGAAAAACTGATTTCCAGCATTATCTTCAAAAATTTGAAAATAAATCAAGCAATTATATACACTATGATACAAATAGACATAAATAATCACTTTAAATTGTACATGCCAAGATCAAATTTGATTTTGTTTAACCTGCTTTGGTCAAGTGGTTTAGTGAAAATGTCAGCACGTTGATTCTCGGTAGGGATATATTCTAAAGATATAACCTTTTCTTCTACTAATTCTCAAATATAATGAAATCTAATGTTAATGTGCTTAGTACGAGAATGCTGAATTGGATTTTTTGAAATATTTATGGCACTGGAATTATCACAATATAATAACATAGAATCCTGTTTAATTCCATAATCACTTAGCATACGTTTCATCCAAACTAGCTGTGTACACGCATTACCAACTACCATATATTCAGCTTCAGCTGTTGAAAGTGATATAGAACTTTATTTCTTACTAAACTAAGAAACTAAACAGTTTTCGATATAGAAGCAACCACCACTGGTTGATTTTCTATCATCAAGATTACTAGCCCAGTTAACATCTGAGAACCCAGCTAATTGAACACTAGTCTCATGAGGATACCAGAGACCGAGATTAACAGTACTTGCGACATATCATATAATCCACTTGACAGCAGTCAAGTGCGACTCTTTAGGATCAGACTGATATCTAGTGCAAATAGCAACACTTAGAGCGATATCGGGTCTACTAACAGTTAAATATAGTAAATTACCAATATACTCCGATATAATTTCGGATCCACATTTTTACCTTTAGAATCTTTTGAGAGTTTCAAGCTTGTACTCATAGGAGTATCAAAGTTCTTACCATTCTCAAATCAAATCTCATGAACATTCCATCAGGCTTTTGCTTAACTTGCAACCTAAGGAAATAATTCAATTCCCTAACCATGCTCATTTCTAACTGAGATTTCATCAAATCTGCAAAGTCAATAGTCATGTTAGTACAGGTAGATCCATAAATGATATCATCAACATAAATCTGTACTATTAGAATGTAATCATTATGTTTTTTTAATAAACAGAATCTTATCAACACATCTCATTTGAAAATTATGGCTTAATAGAAACTTTGTTAGTTTCTCGTACCATGCCCTAGGAGCTTGTTTTAAATCGTAAAGTGTCTTTTTAAGGCGATACACATGATTAGCATTTTTGGAGTCTTCAAAATCCATTGGTTGTTTAACATAGACTTCCTCATGCAGATCACCATTTAAAAATACACTTTTCACATCCATTTGGTAAATCTTAAACTTTCTAACACACGCAATGGATATAAAAAGTCTAATTGATTCAAGACGTGCTACTGGTGCGAAGGTTTCATCAAAATCAACGCCTTCAATTTAAGTGTAACCTTATACCACTAGCCTAGCTATGTTTCTAATAATATTGCCAAGCTCGTCAGACTTATTTTTGAAAATCCATTTAGTTCCAATGATGTGTTTATCTTTAGGTCTAGGTACGAGATACCAAACATCATTTCTCACAAATTGGTTAAGTTCTTCTTGCATCGTAACAATCCAGTTTTCATCAGCAAAAGCTTCTTTTACATTAGATGGTTCTATCTAGGATGTAAAATAAATGTAATTACATATATCTTCAAGTTATCTATGGGTACGAACACTAGTGAGAGGGTTTCCAAGAATCTATGTAGTTGGATGATCTTTAACAGTCCTTAGTTCAGAATCAGTCTGATTAGATGAAGTATCGGATTTATCAATTACTAGTATTTCATCATTATCTGAACTTGAGACTGGTGTGTTTAATTGATCATTAATGACTACATTGATAGACTCTTGAATCACACTGGTCCTTTTCTTCAGAACCCTATAAGCTCGACTGTTTAAAGAGTATCTTAAAAAGATCCCTTCATCACTCTTCATATCAAACTTTCCCAGATATTCACAATCTCGTAAAATATAGCACTTGCTACCAAAAACTCGAAAGTATTTGACAGTAGGCTTTTTATCGAACCACAATTCGTAAGCTGTTTTATTATTACCTTTACTATTGTAAACTCGGTTAATGATCTAGCAAGCTGTATTGACTGCTTCAGCCCAAAGATTCTTAGAGAGCTTCATACTGTTCAATATGACATTAGCCATTTCTTGAAGCACTCTATTTTTCCTTTCAACTATTCCATTTTGTTGTGAAGTTTTGGGCACTAAGAATTCATGTAATATTCCCTAGTCGCTACAGAACTTCTCAAAACCGCTATTCTCAAATTCAGATCCATGATCACTACGAATCTTACTGACTTGAGAACCTTTTTCAGTTTGAATCCTTTTAAGAACCTTTTTCACTTCTTCAAAGGTTTCTGATTTGTCTCTTAAGAAGACAACCCATGTATATCTGGTAAAGTCATCTACTATTACCAAGATATATCTTTTGCCACCTCGACTTTCCATCCTGATAGGTCCTACAAGATCCATATGGAGAAGCTCGAGTGGTCTTGATGTGGTATTGGAATTCACCTTTTTGTCTAAGTTCCTCGTTTGTTTGCCAATCTGGCATTCACCACATATTTTATCTAACTTTTGTAGTTTAGGTAGACCTCTTATAAGTTCTCATTTGCTCAATTTATATAGATTTCGGTAGTGTACATGTCCAAGACGTTTGTGCCACAAATCAGTCTCGTCTGTATGGACCATATAACATGATTGATTAAATGAGCTGGATTCACTAATAATATAACAGTTTTCAGACATTCTACGTACAGTTAGTATTACTGAACCCTTATTGTTTAGATTCTCACAGCATTGATTAGAAAACTGAACACCATGGTTATTATAAAAAATTTGTGATATGCTTAGAAGATTATGTTTCAGTCCTTCAACATACAGAACATTTTTAAACAAAGGAAGGTTATAGAGTTGAACCGTACCTTGGACCATAATCTTGCAATTGCTTCCATCACCAAAATTAACTGACCCATCAGTCATATCTTTAAGATCGGTGAATAAGGCCTTGTCGCCTGTCATATGCCTGGAGCATCCACTATCTAAGTACCACTTTCAATTGCTTGTTGCTTTGAAAAGCGGTGTGGGTAACCAAGCAGGCAACTTTAGGAACCCATTTCAGAACTGTTTTGAGTTTAGGAGTATAGTTGGTCTTCTTCTGATTGTTGTTATAAGAATGACCTACTGAGTTAGATTTTAAGAGCTCCTTGAGTAAATCCACTATCTTTTCAGCTAGTGGGTTTCTGTTCTAATTTTTGAAGTTAACATAGCTGCCTCTAGGTTTTTGAAAAGATTTTGTATTTTTAGAAAAATCTTGACTAGTATTTTTCCCTTTTGAGTTAGAGGACTCAACTTTCACAAACTTAGGAGGAGTATACTTTTGTTTAGGAGGAACATTTTTATCATAGCCCAACCCGGATCTATCGCCACATTTTCTAGATCTAGATGAAAGTTTTTCTAACTTTGGATCTCCTTGGGGATACCTTCATGTATCCTTTAAACTTAGAAGAGAAGATACTTCATTTTTAAGTCTCTCATTTTCAAATTTCAGATTTTCAATCAGGGAGGTTTTGAATTCTAAATCACATTTTGATTTTTCAAAACAATCTGAAATTTGGGATTTTTCTAAATCAAGAGATTCAAAACATTCTTTGAGTTTAAAAAACTTTTCTTTTTGAAGTTTAAGTTTGACAGCAATTTTACAACTTTCCTTGTATAGGGCATTGTAAGCATCTTGAAGATCATCTTCATTTTCATAATCACTATTCAGATTTTTTTCGCTAGTTGAATCATCATGATCTGAAAAAGTGAATATGGCTAGAGTCATAAGGGCTTTAACTTCACTGCCCGACTCGGTTTCAGAACCTTTTGATTCAGAAGAAGCTTCAGAATTAGATGATTTATCCTAAGTAGCCAACATACCCTTCTTTTTAGGTTGGTCCTTTTTAGGACACTTGTTTGCTAAATGCCCATATTCTTGGCAGTTGTAACATTGACTATCTTTCAAAGACTTCCAAGTTTTAGATTTGGATTTTGATCTTTTCTTATCATTTGATTTTTGAAAATCAACCCTCTTTTTACTCTTGAAAATCTTGTAAAACTTTTTAGCTAAAAGAGCCATATCATCTTCAGAATCAGAATTTTCTTTAGAAGATTTAAGAGCGATAGATTTACTTTTAGGAGCTTTAAAGTTTAACTCATAGGTTTGTAAAGAACCAACTAGTTCTTCTACCCTCAATATTGTCCATATCACGAAGTTCCTAGATCGCGGTTACCTTAGAGTTGAACTGTTCAAGAAGTGAGCGTAGTATCTTTTCACACACTTTACTTTCTAGGATTTTATCACCAAGACCCCACATTGAGTTTACAATGTCATTTAATCTAGTGTAAAAGTTCATAAACATTTCATTTTTCTCCATATGAATTTCTTCAAATTTGGTTGTGAGGAGTTGCACTTTAGATTTTTTTACAATTGTAGTACCCTCGTGTGTCATTTCTAATATATCCCAGGCTTGCTTTGTAGTATCATAGGATATGATTCTTTTTAACTCATCCGGTGATAGTGCGCAAGTGATTGCATTTAGTGCTTTTGCATTGGCACTACTCTCATTTTTCTGAAGGGTGGTACATGAGAAATATGGTGTTACTCTCATTGATTTTGAACCATCAATACCACTCACTTGAGTGGTAGGTGGGTTCCATTCAGTCACTGTGGCTTGCCACACACTCTCATCCATTGATTTGAGGAAGATCCTCATCCTGGCTTTCCAATAGGCATAGTTGGAGCCATCAAAGGGTGGAGGCCTAGTGACTGATAGGCTATCAAAATTTGACATCTTATATATAGCTTAGATCGTTAGCTCAGGAATTAAATCCAAATAAAAAGCAATAAGAGCGAGCTATTAGGCTTTGATACCACTTGAAATGGCCTAGCTCTATGTCCTAGAGGGGGGTTGAATAGGACGATGCCAAAATAAAACTTTAACAGCGGAATAAAGAAAGATAGATAGCCAAATAAACTAAATCAAATCACAATGCTGAAATAGAAGCAACCTCACTAAACAAGTATTGAGAGGTTGATACGAATTCAGTTCTAAGGACAACCTTACACCATAAAAACCAAAGGTTTATGGCAGGACAACCTTATTTCTAGAACGTCCTTTGTATCAAAAACTCAAACTAGAAAGGAATAAATAAATAGCAAGGAATTGAAATAAATTGCAGGAATTTCAAACTAAATTATTACAACATTCCCACTGTGTTTGAAATGTAAATTTTACAACATTCACATCCACACATACATTCCACAAATCTGAATGAAAAGAAATATAAAACTTAAGGAAGCATTCAAACCACGAGACAAAGAGTTATAGTGGTTCACCTGTGTGTACACCAACTGTTCAACAACAGCCACACAACGCTACTCCACTCCTAATATCCTCACACAGGGGATATCAACGTTCACTATCAAAGATAGGTTTTCCAGGTTCACCAAAAACCTTCACAATTGTGTTTTTCTCTGTGGGCTTATACAATTAAAAAAACCCTTTTTCTGAGTTTTCCTGGATCTCCTCAGATAACCAATACAATGAGATTTTTCTGACAAATCCCAAAAGAAAACCAAATGAAAGTAAACTACATAAATGTAAAATACCTGAATTTCTCCTTCATTGCAGCAACCTAGAAGAACCAAGTCGGAGTAGAGATTTGAATGTCAAAGTTTAATGTCCAAAACTCACTTTGTAATGGTTCTAAGTTCTAACAGATTTTAAATTAAACCAATTGGGCGTAGCTCTATTTGATTTTGATTCCAAGAAGACGGAATACAGCAATTCCACTTTTCAAATAAGATTGGAATATAAGAACAAAATCAAATAAGGAAAGCTAAAGAAAGAGAATATTAAATATATACACTTAGCTTAAAATGGAGCACAGACTTATCTCTCAGAAGACTGAATTAAATTAGCTTCAATTCAATGTTTAATCCTGAGATTCATGCTCTATTTATAGGTGAACAAATCACGTCTTCGACTGGTCTAAAGACCTCTATGACTGGTCGTAGAACCAACAGATATTTGAAAATTCAGGCGTGATAAGATCTAGCAGTTTTACGACTGGTCGTAGGTGATCTACGACTGCTTGTAGGTCCCCTTCGACTGGTCGTAGGTTGCTCATGACTAGTCGAAGCTAGCCAAATTTCAATACTATACTTTGAATCGTAGGTCTACGATTGCTCGAAGAAGCAGTCGACACTGTTCATACGACTAGTCGAAGCCTAACAGAAAATTTCTGAATTTTGCAACAAACTTACGACTGATCTAGGAAATTCTTAGACAGGTCAAAGTAGTGCTAGGACTAGTCGAACAAAGTCCAGGACTATCTTAGAACAACCTAAACTCACTTATAAAAAACATATGAATTATGTATCTAGAATGACCTACTCTAAAGGTCAACCTAAGGTCAGTTATACCTCAATAGTGAAGTAAGGACATTGAAACTCAGAGACAAGAGACCTTTGAAAGTACCAAGGCTTGAAGTCTTGATGGAGCTCAAACTTGAAAGCTTCTTAAGATCTTGAGGTTGAACTTGAAAGCTTCTTGAGATCTTGCATTATCCTTGTCTTGAATTAAGTCGAACAATCTCACTTCCTCGAGTCTTGACTTATGAACAGTGCTTGTCAATCAAAGCTGATCTTGAGTAGAGCATTGTTCTTCACAGTTGTAGGCTTCATAATAGTGCCTTTGGCACCACAAATTTGACAACAAAAAGGGCTATAAACTATAGCACTTACAGCTTTATCCAGCGATGGATCTCCTGTTGGACGCCGGGTGGGGTCCCATAATTGAGGGTAAGTCTTGTGCAAATAAGAGCACTATCCGAACCTTTTATGCTTATATACGAGAGCCACTACCGGAGCCTCTACAGTTCTCTATCCCCGTGGGAAGGTGGGAAGCCATTGTCAATGTGGACTTGATAGCCTGAATCATGGGGATGCCGCGTGGGGAGGTTTATGCTAGTGAGAGAAATCTCAGGAACATGCATGAAAGAGATCACTGCACGCAATTTCTTTATGGCCGATTGGTCCACTGGAATCAAGGCAGTTGCCTCCTAGCGTCCAAGATGACCAATGAGTCCTGCTTGCTCCATCACATCTTCACACACAACATGTATCCTAGGTGGAGCAATCGTAGCGAATGCACGTGTCTGATGGTAGACTTCTCACACTGAGTTGGGCAAGGAGACAAGCTATGCTTGCCTATGTATGCACTACTATAGATAGTTCAGATCGTACGCTCTCCTAGGATAGACATTTCACTCCCATTCGATCGACTTATATGCATGCTTGCTCGTGAGTTCAACTACAGACTTGGCTTAGAAAGGCTTGCGCCGGTCCATTTCATCAACAAACTACTCTCAACAACATGGGTATTGGGCCACGGCAACGTTAAGCCCAACTCGATGAGAGTAAGGATGAGACGGGAAGTGAAGAGGAAGAGAGTGATGAAGAAGGCGGAGATGAGATAGAAGAAGAAAGTGAGTAAGGGGAAGAGCAGGAAGAGGAAGAAAAGGAGGCCTAAGATTCTGATGGGGGCTCTCCACCTGCTACACATGAGCCCCACCGTGATCAGGTTGCTATAGAAGCCCGCTTGGCTCAGATCGAGGAGGGCCAAGTCGCCCTGCGACAGGATGTCATTGAAACCCGAGCCAAGCTTGAAGAGAATAGGGCCTTCATGAAACAAAAATTTAAGAAGGTGTATTGCACCTTGAAGGCTCTCCTATGCTGTCTACAGGACAAGGGTGCTCCTCCACCCTCACCAGATTCAGATGACTAGTCCTATGTTGTAGTCGTCTTTAGGTCTTCTCTGCTTTTCTTGCTTTCTATGTTATAGCCTAGATAGGCTTGGTAGTATGTTAGAATTGTTAGTTTGTTATAGTGTTCAAGAGCTTTGTTAGGTTAGCTCACATGCATCTTCTATCATGATTCATGTAAAACTATATCCCATGTATTGTGACAATTTTAGTTAAATGAAAAGCATGCAACTCTTTTCACTATGAAATGTGTAGAATGCTTGAGAAATTGAGTGTATGTACTTATGCTAAATCTTACATGGGTTGCACCCTATGTTGTATATAGGGAATGCCACCTAAGGCCACTCGGAGTACGGCACGTCTTACACTTGGCGAATCGAGTGACCGAGCACCTCCCCTAAGCGATAGCCACACGGACCCCAGCTTGGGCCCTAATAGCCACACGATGACGGATTCACAATCGGCCACTGGCCCCACTAATGGGCTAACACTTATTGCACCACCGGTTCCTGAGCAGAACCGTGCATCTACCTCGATGCCCACATGCCCCAGGCGGCTTCTCCTCCTGATAGGTTAGAGCAGATGATGCTCCTTATGCAGCACCAACAGCAGATTTGGACCACCATAGCAAGGGCCCTTACCAGAATATGAGTGTAACCCCGTCTACACCACCTGTGTACCCTGCTGGAAATATGGGTGTCGACGGCTTATTCGAGTGATTCCAGCACTTCCGACCTCTTACTTTTGCAGGTACTCACAGACCCGAGGAGGCTGAGTATTGGTTTAACCGCATCTCTAAGATGCTGAAGCCGTTGCACTGCACTGAGGCAGAGCAGGTTGAGCTGGTCACTTACATGTTCAAAAAGGAAGCTAGTCTCTGGTGGGACACGCTTCCACGAGAAGTATTTCCATCTCACCTACCGTAATGAGGATGGAGAGTTCATTCGCTTCCGATAGGGAGGGATGACACTGGCGAAATATGAGAATAGGTTCATAGAGCTGGCCAGATATGCTCCCTTGATATTAGCAGACCAGCCGACGTGAATTCAGTGATTTTCTAAGGGTCTGTGACCCGAGATACGCTTGAAGATGTGTTGCGCTAGCATGCTCAACTATGCTGAGCTAGTGGACATGTCTCTGTGAGCTGAGCAGGATGGGGACAGGCTGTCCCATACATGAGTACCTATGGTCGCTAGGCCTCGACCAGAATTGCCGAGTAAACCATTCCTCGATAAGAGGTTGCGAGCAGATTCTCTTCCTCAGCTTACGGCTCCCACAACACAGCCGAGGTGACCTGATGTATGGTGCACCTACTATAAGAGGTTGGGCCATTCTGACACTTACTGCTTACTAGGATGAGGCACAACGACTTCATTCCCCCTTAGAAGAATAATTGTCAGATGCCACCAGCTAGCTCGGCTCCACCTCTACGATCAATACTGCCTGCATAGCCTTCTTACAGGCCACCTGTACCTCGATTTAGGCTGCCTCAGCGACCTATGGCACCGTAACTGAACCGTTCTCAATAGGCTCGTGTGCACTCACTTGCTGCTGAGGCATTCGAGACAACAATTACAGCATTGATGGCTTTTGAAGTCACAGCACATGTTCATGGTATACCAGTCTTCTTATTGGTCGACACCGGGTCTACTATCTCTATAATATCATGCACAACAGTCAAGCAGCTGGGGTTGGAAACTAGTCCTATGGTTGGGTTGAGACTCCTTACTGCCACAGGGACTTTCTCAGATACTACCAAGATGTGTAAGGGTTGTTTGATAGACCTAGGGAGCAGAACAGTACTTGTCGACCTGATTATTGCCCCGTTATGTCATTATGATGTGATCCTCGGTATGAATTGGCTCACTGAGATGAAGCCAGAGATCAATTGTGATACTAGGGTGGTGACAGCCCATGGACCTGAGGGCACAACCTTTATATTCCTAGTTCAGGTTAGTTGGTACTACCACATTAGTTGTTATGCTACCTTACTAGAGGATGTTGGTGGTCTGACACTTGGGAACAAGTCAGTAGTTAAGGATTTTGCGGTCGTCTTCAGGAAGATACCTGGATTACCTCCTTAGCGTGAGATCGATTTTAGCATTGATCCGGTGCCTGGTGCGACACCTATATCTCTACACTACACCAAAACAGTGAAAAAAGGATGGTCCAAAACCATTTCAAATGACCAAAAAGGACGGTCATGGACCGTCACATAGGCCGTCAAATTTTGACGTGTCGTATTACTTAAAGGACGGTTGAAAATCGTCATTCTTATTGATGAAAAAAGTACGGTCATGGACCATCTCTTATGAGCCTTTAAAGGACGGCCATCGACCGTCCTTTAAAAGGATGGTCATGGACCGTCCCTAAAAATGACTGTTATAGACCGTCTCTGATGAGGCTTCAAAGGACAGCCATGGACCGTCCTTAAAAAGGACTGTCATGGATCGTCTTTAATAAGCCTTCAAAGGATGGCCATGGACTGTCCTTTAAAAGGACGGTCATGGACCGTCCTTAAAAAGGACTGTTATGGACTCTCTTATGAACCTTCAAAGGACGGCCACAGACCGTCCTTAAAAAGGACTGTCATGGACCGTCCCTTATGAACCTTCAAAGCACACTTTCAAATTTGAGAGGGTCAATATACACCTGTTACAATATATTTTATCGTATTCTTCCTGATATACACCTGTTATATAATATATTTCATTATATTCACATTCACATCCATCTAAACCCAAACTATGTAAATCCAACATGAACTACATTCATCCAAACATAAACTACATCCATCTAAACACAAACAATCTTATCCACATTACATTCATCCACGCATAAATACATATAAGTTTAACATCATAAATTTTTAAAAAAGGAAAAAAAATCAGCAACAATTTTCTTTTTGTGTCTTTCATCTAAAAAAAATATTAAACCAATAAAACATTATAATTTAGAATCATGAAGAATTGCATAAACTTCTTCCAAAAAAGTGGGCACTTTTTTAAAATAAAACTGATCATTAAAATAAAACTAATGCAAGCAAATAATGCAAAAAAAGTGTTTCAATTCAAGTTAATAGAAACAATAACAAAATTAAAGCTTTGTTAAAAGGGGCATGTGTTAAAAGGGATACATTCTTGTTTGTTGCCATGTGATTAGGCTACAATTCAAGTTAATAGAAACAACAACAAAAATTAAAGCTTTGTAAAAAGGGGCATGTGTTAAAAGGGATACATTCTTGTTTCTTGCCATGTGATTGGGCTACATTATTACAGCAATTGGGTTCGAGTTCAGGATCAGGTTTAGGTTTGGGTTTTCAAGTTTAGGTTTAGGTTTAGGTTAGGGAGTTGAGATTAGGATTAAGTGTAGGTCTAGGTTTAGGGATTTGAGAATACATTTAGGTTTTAGGTTTAGGTTTTAGGTTTTAGGTTTAGGTTTAAGTTTAGGTTTAAGTTTTAGGTTATAGGTTGTAAGTTTAGGTTATAGGTTAAGGTTTAGGTTATAGGTTTTGGTTTAGGTTTAGGTTTCGGTTATAGGTTTAGGTTAAGGTTTAGGTTTTAGTTATAGGTTATAGTATATACGTTATAGCTTTAGGGAATTGAGAACAGGTTAAGGTTAAGGTTAAGGCTAAGGCTAAGGTTTAGGTTTAGGAAATCGAGTCCGAGTTCGCGATTAGGCATAGGTTTGGGTTTTCAAGTTTAGGTTTAAGTTTAGGTTAGGGAGTTGAGATTAGGATTAGGTGTAGGTTTAGGTTTAAGGATTTGAGAATACATTTCGGTTTTAGGTTTAGGTTTAGGTTTTAGGCTTAATTTTAGGATATAGGTTTATGTTATAAGTGCAGGTTATAGGTTTAGGTTTAGGTTAGGTTATAGGTTAAGGTTTAGGGAATTAAGAATAGGTTAAGATTTAGGTTTAGGAAATCGGGTTCGGGTTCGGGATCGGGTTTAGGTTTGGGTTTTCAAGTTTAGGTTTAGGTTAGGTTAGGGAGTTGAGATTAGGATTAGGTGTAGGTTTAGGTTTAGAGATTTGGGAATACATTTAGGTTTTAGGTTTAGGTTTAGGTTATAGGTTATAAGTTTATGTTTAGGTTTAGGTTAAGGTTTAGGTTTAGGTTTAGGTTCAGGTTATAAGCTATAGGTTTAGGGAATTGAGAATAGGTTAATGTTTAGGCTTAGGAAATCAGGTTCAAGATTGGGATCGGGTTTAGGTTTGGGTTTTCAGGTTTAGGTCTAAGTTTAGGTTAGGGAGTTGAGATTAGGATTAGGTGTAGGTTTAGGTTTAGGAATTTGAGAATACATTTAAGTTTTAGGTTTAGGTTTAGGGATTTGAGAATACATTTAAGTTTTAGGTTTAGGTTTAGGTTATAGGTTATAGGTTTAGGTTAAGGTTTAGGTTTAGGTTTAGGTTATAAGCTATAGGTTTAAGGAATTGAGAATAGGTTAAGGTTTAGGTTTAGGAAATCGGGTTTGGGATCGGGATCGGGTTTAGGTTTGGGTTTTCAAGTTTAGGTTTAGGTTTAGGTTAGGGAGTTGAGATTAGGATTAGGTGTAGGTTTAGGTTTAGGGATTTAAGAATACATTAGGTTTTCGGTTTAGGTTTAGGTTATAGGTTATAGGTTTAGGTTTAAGTTTAGGTTTAGGTTATAAGCTATAGGTTTAGGGAATTGAGAATAGGTTAAGGTTTAGGTTTAGGAAATCGGGTTCGGGTTCGAGATCGGGTTTAGGTTTGGGTTTTCAAGTTTAGGTTGAGGTTTAGGTTAGGGAGTTGAGATTAGGATATGGTGTAGGTTTAGGTTTAGGGATTTAAGAACACATTTAGGTTTTAGGTTTAGGTTATAGGTTATAGGTTATAGGTTATATGTTTAGGTTTAGGTTTAGGTTTAGGGTTAGGTTTAGGTTATAAGCTATAGGTTTAGGGAATTGAGAATAGGTTAAGGTTTAGGTTTAGGAAATCTAGTTCGGGTTCCGGATCGGGTTTAGGTTTGGGTTTTCAAGTTTAGGTTTAGGTTTAGGTTAGGGAGCTGAGATTAGGATTGGGTGTAGGTTTAGGTTTAGGGATTTAAGAATACATTTAGGTTTTAGGTTTAGGTTATAGGTTATAGGTTATAGGTTTAGGTTTAGGGTTAGGTTTAGGTTATAAGCTATAGGTTTAGGGAATTGAGAATAGGTTAAGGTTTAGGTATAGGAAATCAGATTCGGGTTCAGGATCGGGTTTAGGGTTGGGTTTTCAAGTTTAGGTTTAGGTTTAGGTTAGGGAGTTGAGATTAGGATTAGGTGTAGGTTTAGGTTTAAGGATTTGAGAGTACATTTAGGTTTTTAGTTTAGGTTTAGGTTATAAGTTATAGGTTTAGGTTTAGGTTTAGGTTTATGTTTAAGTTATAAGCTATAGGTTTAGGGAATTGAGAATAGGTTAAGGTTTAGGTTTAGGAAATCGGGTTCCGGTTCGGGATCGGGTTTAGGTTTGGGTTTTCAAGTTTAGGATTAGATTTAGGTTAGGGAGTTGAGATTAGGATAAGGTGTAGGTTTAGGTTTAGGGATTTGAGAATACTTTAGGTTTTAGGTTTAGGTTATATGTTATAGGTTTAGGTTTCAGTTTAGGTTACAAGCTATAGGTTTAGGGAATTGAGAATAGGTTAAGGTTTTTGGTTTAGGAAATCGGGTTCGGGTTCGGGATCGGGTTTAGGTTTGGGTTTTCAAGTTTAGGTTTAGGTTTAAGTTCGGGAGTTGAGATTAGGATTAGGTGTAGGTTTAGGTTTAGGGATTTAAGAATACATTTAGGTTTTAGGTTTTAGGTTTAGGTTATAGGTTGTAGGTTTAGGTTTAGGTTTAGGGTTAGGTTTAGGTTATAAGCTATTGGTTTAGGGAATTGAGAATAGGTTAAGGTTTAGGTTTAGGAAATCGGTTCGGGTTCAGGATCGGGTTTAGGTTTGGGTTTTCAAGTTTAGGTTTAGGTTTAGGTTAGGGAGTTGAGATTAGGATTAGCTGTAGGTTTAGGTTTAGGGATTTGAGAATACATTTAGGTTTTAGGTTTAGGTTTAGGTTATAGGTTTAGGTTTAGGTTTAGGTTTAGGTTTAGGTTATAAGCTATTGGTTTAGGGAATTGAGAATAGGTTAAGGTTTGTAAGTGCTATAGTTTATATCCCTGTTTGTTGTCAAATTTGTAGTGCCAAAATCACTATTATACTCTGTTATACATAACTTGCATAAGTGAAGCTCTCTCAAGGATCAACATTCATAAACAAGCAAAGCTGACTCAAGATCTTGAATGAAAGAACTGATCACAAGACAAGATCTGAGCTCAAGACAAGACTCTTGAATGCAAGAACTGCTCACAAAACAAGACTCAAGCTGAACTCAAGACTCAAGTTGAAAGTCAAGCTGAACTCAAGACTCAAGCTGAAACGTAAGTCACTTTCAAGATTGAGCTACTTCAAGGTTTAGCCTACATCAAGACTTCAAGGCTCATTCTTCATGGTCTCTTGTTTCAATGTCCATACTTCATGATTGAGGTTTGTTTGACCATAGGATGACCTTAGAAGTAGGTCATTTCGGATACATAAACCGAATGTTATTTTACATGTGATTGGTCTGTTCTTCGACCAGTCTTAGGTCTGCTTCGACTAGTCCTAGACTTGCTTCGACCAGTCTAAGAAAATCCTGGATCGATCGTAAGTTTGTTACAAATTTCGGATAAAATCATAGCCTTCGACTAGTCACGAACTGCATTCGACCGATCGTAGGAACAAGAGCCGCATCTTCGACCAGTCGTAGAATCTATGACTCGAAGTCCAGCGAACTTTTGCAGGACCTACGACCAGTCGAAGGAAACCTACGACCAGTCGTAGGTGACCTACGACCAGTCGTAGGAGAGCTACGACCAGTCGTAGAACGGTCAAAGCAAATCCCGCCGGATTTTTCAAATATCTGTTAGAGCTTCGACTAGTCGTAGAGCACTCTAGACCAGTCAAAGACCTGATCTTCTCACCTATAAATAGTGCACGAATCTCAGAAGAAATCATCGATTTAATTATAGTATTCAAGCTAATCTTCGTCGAACTTCTGAGAGATAATTCTGTGCTCCATTTAAGCTAAGTGTGCTTATTTAATATCTTCTTTCCTTAGCTTTATTTTAATTGATTTTGTTTCTGTTATTCCAATCTGATTTGAAAAGAGGAATTGTTATTCCCTTTCTTTGGAATCAAAATCAATTAAGGCAAGCCCTATTTGGTTTAATTTAAAATCAATTAGAACTAGAACCATTGTAATCGAGTACTGGACATTGAACTTGGACATTCAATCATCTACTTTGATTTGGTTCTACCGGGCTGCTACAACGAAGAAGATATTCAGGTATTTTACATATTGTAAATTCCTTTCTATTATTTTGGTTTCTTTCAAGATTTGCCAGAAAAATCTTGTTATATTGGTTATCTGAGGAAAGCCAGGAAAACTCAGAAGTGGGGGTTTTTTAATTGTGTAAGCCCACATACAAAGACACAATTGTAAGGGTTTTGGGTGAACCTGGGAAAACCTATCTTTAGTGAACGCTAATATCCCCTGTGTGAGGATATTAGGAGTGGAGTAGCTTTTTGTGTGGCTGTTGGATAACAGTTGGTGAACACAAAGGCGAACCACTATAAATCCTTTGAGTTGTGGTTGATTGATTTATTCTTTTAATTATTTTTATTCTTTTTGTGGGATGTATGTATGGTGGTGAATGTTGTAATTATTTCAAGCTTTGTGAGAATGTTGTAATAGCTTAGAATTTACTTTCTGCTATTCCTTTATAAGCTTGTTTTTCAATTTCATTTTGAAAGTTGTTCCAGCAAGGTTGCCCTGCCATTTTTATGGTGTATGGCTGTCCCTAGAACAATACATCTTTAATTACAAGTTATTTCAATTCAGTTCATATTTGTTTTTGTATTCCTCTTCGATTTGAGACTTGATACAAAGACCTTTCTAGAAATAAGGTTGTCCTACCATAAACTCTGTTTTTGGTGTAAGGTTGTCCTTAGAATAACGTTTGTATCAACCTCTCAAGATCTGAATTTTGAGGTTGTTTTTCTTTCCTGCATTATTATTTAATTTGGCTATCATTTTCTTTATTATTCCGCTGTTATAAGTTTTTATTTGGCATTGTCCTATTCACCCCCCCTCTAGGACATATAGCTTGGCCTTTTCAAGGTTTAGGTTTAGGAAATCGGGTTCGGGTTCGCGTTCGGGATCGGGTTTAGGTTTGGGTTTTCAAGTTTAGGTTTAGGTTTAGGTTAGGTAGTTGAGATTAGGATTAGGTGTAGGTTTAGGTTTAGGGATTTGAGATTGCATTAGGTTTTAGGTTTAGGTTTAGGTTATAGGGTTTCGGTTTAGGTTTAGGTTTAGGTTATAAGCTATAGGTTTAGGGAATTGAGAATAGGTTAAGGTTTAGGTTTAGGAAATCAGGTTCGGGTTCGAGATCGGGTTTGGGTTTGGGTTTTCATGTTTAGGTTTAAGTTTTGGTTAGGGAGTTGAGATTAGGATTAGGTGTAGGTTTAGGTTTAAGGATTTGAGAATACATTTCATTTTTAGGTTTAAGTTTAGGTTTTAGGCTTAGGTTTAGGTTATAGGTTTAGGTTATAAGTGCAGGTTATAGGTTTAGGTTTAGGTTAGGTTATAGGTTAAGGTTTAAGGAATTGAGAATAGGTTAAGGTTTAGGTTTAGGAAATCGGGTTCGGGTTTAGGTTTGGGTGTTCAAGTTTAGGTTCGGGAGTTGAGATTAGGATTAGTAGGTTTAGGGATTTGAAAGTGCATTAGGTTTTAGGTTTAGGTTATAGGTTATAGGTTTAGGTTTAAGTTATATGCTATAGGTTTAGGGAATTGAGAATAGGTTAAGGTTTAGGTTTAGGAAATCGGGTTCGGGTTCGGGATCGGGTTTAGGTTTGGGTTTTCAAGTTTAGGTTTAAGTTTAGGTTAGGGAGTTGAGATTAGGATTAGGTGTAGGTTTAAGTTTAGGGATTTAAGAATACATTTAGGTTATAGGTTTAGGTTATAGGTTTAGGTTTAGGTTTAGGTTTAGGGTTAGGTTTAGGTTATAAGCTATAGGTTTAGGGAATTGAGAATAGGTTAAGGTTTAGGTTTAGGAAATCGGGTTTGGGTTTGGGATCGTGTTTAGGTTTGGGTTTTCAAGTTTAGGTTTAGGTTTAGGTTAGGGAGTTGAGATTAGGATTAGGTGTAGGTTTAGGGATTTGAGAATGCATTAGGTTTTAGGTTTAGGTTATAGGTTATAGGTTTAAGTTTAGGTTTAGGTTTAGGTTATAAGCTATAGGTTTAGGGAATTGAGAATAGGTTAAGGTTTAGGTTTAGGAAATCGGGTTCGGGTTCGGGATCGGGTTTAGGTTTGGGTTTTCAAGTTTAGGTTTAAGTTTAGGTTAGGGAGTTGAGATTAGGATTAGGTGTAGGTTTAAGTTTAGGGATTTAAGAATACATTTAGGTTTTAGGTTTAGGTTATAGGTTTAGGTTTAGGTTTAGGTTTAGGGTTAGGTTTAGGTTATAAGCTATAGGTTTAGGGAATTGAGAATAGGTTAAGGTTTAGGTTTAGGAAATCGGGTTCGGGTTTGGGATCGTGTTTAGGTTTGGGTTTTCAAGTTTAGGTTTAGGTTTAGGTTAGGGAGTTGAGATTAGGATTAGGTGTAGGTTTAGGGATTTGAGAATGCATTAGGTTTTAGGTTTAGGTTATAGGTTATAGGTTTAAGTTTAGGTTTAGGTTTAGGTTATAAGCTATAGGTTTAGGGAATTGAGAATAGGTTAAGGTTAAGGTTTAGGAAATTAGGTTCTGGTTTGGGATCGGGTTTAGGTTTTGGTTTTCAAGTTTAGGTTTAGGTTTAGGTTAGGGAGTTAAGATTAGGATTAGGTGTAGGTTTAGGTTTAGGTTTAGGTTAAGGTTATATGTTATGGTTAAGGTTATAGGTTTAGGTTTATGTTAAGGTTATAGGTTTAGGTTTAGGTTAGGTTATAGGTTTTTGGTTAAGGTTTAGGTTATAATTATAGGTTTTGGGATTTGAGAATAGGTTATAGGTTCAGGTTATAGGATATAGGTTATAGGTTTAGGTTAAGGTTTAGGTTATCAGTTTTGGGATTTGAGAATAGGTTTAGGTTATAAGTATAGGTTTAGTGTAGGTTGTAAGTTAAAGTTTAGGGAATTGAGTTTAGGTTATAGGTTTAGGTTATAGGTTCAGGTTGTAGTTATAGGTTTTGGGATTTGAGAATAGGTTTAGGTTATATGTTAAGGGTGTGGTCCCTGCAAATACAGATATAAACACAGCCTACTCCAATTGGCCAGGCCCTTCCAATGTTGTCCATAGGAAATGGACAGCTTCATCATGCTCATAACAGCGATTCCCATCTTCTAGGGACCCCCGCTCAACATCCGGATAGGTCCGACGCACATCCGGGTCTGCTCCATCAATTTCAAGTAAATACATAAATATGGCCT
This sequence comes from Magnolia sinica, assembly GCF_029962835.1. Classification (NCBI taxonomy): domain Eukaryota; kingdom Viridiplantae; phylum Streptophyta; class Magnoliopsida; order Magnoliales; family Magnoliaceae; genus Magnolia; species Magnolia sinica. The sequence goes on from NC_080581.1 coordinate 33,837,467, forward strand.
GTCTAAATGGCCAGGTCACTCCAATGCTATCCATAGAAAATGGACAGCTTTATCATAGTCATAACAACGGTTCTCACCTTTAAAGGACCCCCGCTCAACATCTGGATAGCTCCGACGCACATCCGGGTCTGCTCCTTCAATTTCAAGCTAATACATTTAAAAACAATATAATTATATCTAAAAGCATTTGGATTCCTAGGGAAGGCCTCCCATATTCGTATTGTTGGTTACTCATCCCTTTGTCTATAAGCCACAATCGACCAACACTTTCTATTGCTACCTGTACTCTGAAACCAGCACAAATATAACTGGGAAACAATATAAGGTATAAGAAAAAATGAATTTACCTATACACATCATTAAATGTTTCCCTATAAGGAGGTGATATTATATCTTTGATAGCCACAACCTTTATGACAGAGAAAAATGCAACCAATACAGTCTGTTACAATTTAAAGGAGAAAAAAGATTTGTGGCTGCACCAATATTCTAGTATATTATGAACGGCTGCTTACGTACCCAAAAAGTCAGATTGGGATCAAGCCACTACGTAGTTCTTTTTAATTAACCAAGTTACTAAAGGTCATAAATTTCATATTTAACAAAGTATCACTGAACGTTGTCTCAAATTGTTTCTGGTTGGGATTTGAGAATAGGTTTAGGTTAAAGTTATAAATTTAGGTAAAGGTTATAAGTTTAGGTTATAGGTTAAGGTTTAGGTTTAGGTTTAGGTTATAGGTTATAGGTTAAGGTTTAGGTTAGGTTTTAAGTTTAGGTTAAGGTTATAGGTTTAGGTTGTAAGTGTAGGTTATAGGTTTAGGTTTAGGTTAGGTTATAGGTTAAGGTTTAGGGAATTGAGAATAGGTGTAGGTTTAGGTTTAGGAAATCAGGTTCGGGCTCGGGCTAAGGTTTAGGTTATAGGTTTTGGGATTTGAGAATAGGTTCAGGTTATAAGTATAGGTTTAGGTTATAAGAATAGGTTTAGGTTTAGGTTTTGTGTTTAGGTTAAGGTTATAGGTTTAAGTTATATGTTTAGGTTTAGGTTATAAGTGTAGGTTATAGGTTTAGGTTAGGTTATAGGTTAAGGTTTAGGGAATTGAGTTTAGGTTTTAGGTTAGGGAGTTGAGATTAGGATTAGGTGTAGGTTTAGGTTTAAGGATTTGAGAATACGTTAAGGTTTAGGTTTAGGAAATCGGGTTCGAGTTCGAGATTGGGTTTACATTTGGGTTTTAGGTTTAGGTTTAGGTTATAGGTTATAGCATTAGGTTATAGGTTTAGGTTTAGGTTAAGGTTTAGGTTTATGTTATAGGTTTTGGGATTTGAGAATAAGTTATATATTATAAATTCTTTATTTTCATTTACATTCGCAAATACATTCATCATCCATCCAAGAAAATTGAGACAGGTGATACACATAAAAGAGCGGACATGAAAAACAAAAAAAAAAGGATTGCTATGAAAAGCGGTAGAATCTCACTCTGCCATGTAAGAGATTGGTTCATAAGAGTAAGGTGGATTGACCATTTTAGCCTGACCATTGTAATTTTATCAAGAACCCAAATGAGGTAAAAGAGAGAGAGAGAGAGATAGAGAGAGAGAGAGACCTTTACTTAAGGTATTTGGAACAAATAGTATTGCATTAGCTCACCCTTTGCAATACCAACTTAAAAATCAAGATGTATCTGCGAGTTGACGCATGTAAGGCATGTTGGAGACTTGGTTCATGAAACAAAGGGGATTGACAATTGTACTGTGGCCTTGGTAATTTTAACTAAAACCCAAATGCATACAACTCTTTTGAGTTCCAAAACTATAAACTCACAGGCAGGAGGGTTATCACCATGTCTCTTTGTTTTAAACTAACCCAACTGATATATAACATGTGGAACTACCGATAAAAGAACTTGAAACTTTCCCATCCTCAAATGTACTGAAACTCAAACAAAATCTCCAACATAATCTATCATCATAATCATCATCATAATCTAAACCTTATCCCAACAAACTGGGGTCAGCTACATGAAGCCCGTTCATGCTATTCCACTCTATCAAGAAGCATATCCTCAGTTAAACCATTGGTCGTCAAGCCTATATTAAATAATCTATATTACCTACCACTAAATGCTTGGTGACAAAAGCTTTTTGATAAGATATGCTGCAATTAGTCATGTGCAAGTCATTAGTAGTCTTCTATTTTGGGAGATCTGTGCCTTTAGGGATTTTTAATAGGATATATCACATAAGAAAGAGATCAGCATAAGAAAAACAAAGAAAGGTAGAGATTTAGATCCATATTTGTGGCACTTAAGGATTTTCTTTTTTCGTGACAACTTGGAATAATAATGTTATTTATACATCTCTTTTTAGGATATATAAAAATAAGAGAACATCCAGATAGCTCCGACGCACATCCGGGTTTGCTCCATCAATTTCGAGCATATACATTAATTTTTGTTGATTCCACTGTATACATGCTAAAAATTATATACATCTAAGCCATTTGGCCTTTCATACAATGCTCAGCCATTTCTGTTTTTTAGTTTGTACAGATGGGGCTAGTCTGACAAATAGTCGCTTGAGAAAGAAAACTCAGTAATGGTTTACATTCAACTTGGAAAAGGCCAAATATTCTATAGCTGGGATCTTCCAATCTCTGGATCCTTCCATATGTGGCCCATCTATGAAAAGTTTGGATTACTTAACCATGGACCCGACTTGTATAAACTGACTCACCTGAACATACTGTACAAACTCAGCTTGAGCATTGTATAATGAGGCCTCAAACATTCAGGAACTCAGCTTGAGCATTCTATAATACCTCAAACATTCAAGAACCATTTGTTAATCAAATAAAAGAAGATACCGTGATCTCACTGCCTTACACCATCTTTGCACCTTACAATTCGAATCTCATAGCCCACCAATCAAAATGTCATCTTCATCAACAAACAAACAAGTAGAGAGAGAAAAAAAAACACTGATGATGTTGAAAAAGATTTTAAAAAAAGCATAATCTGATCTGAGTAAAACCAAGTCTCTAAAACAAAATCAAAGCCTAATAGTAACAGCTTATGACAAGTTTAATAACCAACAGTACCACCATAGCAGGGACAGAGAGAGAGAGAGAGCGTGTCAAACAGACCAGATACAGCAATCTTGGGATATAGCAATCCCATAGATCTTACACCAATCCACTGACGCAGCTAGCATTACCTTAAAATCCGTGCAATCCACTCTAATACCATCCAATCCCATCCAATTTTCTCGGCCAAACAGGCCCTTATTGTACTGAGTAAACTCAGTAGGGCCCACCTTAAACCCTAAATCCCTAAATCCCCAAATCCCCAAATCCCTAAATCCACAAATCCCTAAATCCCTAAATCCCCAAATCCTTAAATCGATATTGAGATTGAGAGAGATTGAGAGAGAGAGAGATACCTCATTGTCGTGAATGACCTTCAACCGAGCTTCAGAGAGAGAGAGAGAGAGAGAGAGAGAGAGAGGGTGTACGTGGGTAGGGCATTCGACAACGGACCGCAAGAGATGGAGAGGGAGGGACAGATTGGGGAACAAAGAGAGAGAGAGAGAGAGAGAGAGAGAGAGAGAGAGATTGGGGAACGAATAGAGAGAGGGAGGAAGATGAGAGAGTTAGAGCAAGATCGGGAGAGAGATAGGGTTAGGGAACGATGAGAGAGAGAGAGAGAGAAATGGAGGCATTTTTGGGCGCGGCTCTGTTTTGAGCGCGCGCCCAATTTTGGGAAACGTACGGTGGTCGGTGCTTTGTGGGACCCACCATGATGTATGTGTTGCATCCATGACGTCCATCTCTTTTTACAGATCATTTTATGGTATGAGACCAAAAATGGGGTATATCCCAATCTCAAATGGACCACATTACAGGAAACAGTGTTGAATGAGCGTCGACCATTAAAAATATTTTGGGGGCCATAAAAGTTTTGGATCAAGCTGATTTTTGTTTTTTCCCTTCATCTAGGTCTGTATGACCTAATCAACATGTTGGATGTCAAATAAACAGTACAATGGGCCTTAGGAGGATTTTAATGGTGGATATTCAATCACTATTATTTTCATATGGTGTGGTCCACCTTAGATTTATATCCCTCTCATTTTTAGGATCAAGCGATAAAATGATCTTTAAAAATGGATGAACAAAATGGATGAAACACATACATCATGGTGGGGCCCACAGAGCACCGACCACCAGCCACGGGGTTGGTGGCTAGGAGAGTAGCCAATCCGTTTCCCAATTTTGGCCGTGGATGGGGTAAGATGAACATGGATGTCCTGTCTGGAGCTTTGTGGGACCCACCATGATGTATTTTGTTTATCTATTCCATCCATTAATTTTAATAAATAATTTTAGTACATGATACCAAAAATAAAGTAGACTGAAGGCCCAAGAGGACCACACCATAGGAAGCACATGTGATTTAATCTCCATGTTTCCTACCGTGTGGTCCACTTTAGCCTTCAATATACGTGATTTTTAGTTTCATGACCTATAATAATATTTCAAAATAGATGGACGGCTTAGACATAAAACATATATTTTTGTAGGCCCTATAGAGCCCCTATAAAGCCCTATAATAATATTTCAAAATAGATGGACAGCTTCAATATAAAACATATATTTTTGTAGGCCCTATAGAGCCCTATAACCTAATCTTTTTTCTCAGATCATTATAAGGTATCATGCAAAACATTATGCAGGAACAAGGCTTGAGTGGACTACAAATTGGGCATTGCATTTCTACCATTAAAAACTTCTTGGGAGCTGGAGAAGTTTCGGATCAAGCTCATTATGTGTGTCCCACTTGGATGAGGGGTCAGACCCAGTTTCAGCTGCATTCAAAACTCATGTGGGCCCCACCAAGTGCTTTTATATTTTTTTTAGATGTCTTCACATAGTTTTAGATGGTATGGCCCACCTGAGTTTCGTATATGGATGATTTTTGAGATATCTCATAAGCTAAAGGGAGATATCTCATAAGCTAAAGGGGACACATCAAAACTATGTGTATGTCCCATCTTATTCCATATCTGTATTAACTTATAAACAGGTTGGAACTCAAATAAACGTCACGGCGGGCCCTAAGAAGGTTTCAATAGTGGGTGTCACTATCCCACTCTTTTCTATGGTGGGTCCACTTGAACTTTGGATCTACCCCGTCAGTCAGATGCACCATTCTATGGTGGGCCACGACCTTAAAAATATCATTTTTATTATAAAATATTTCAAAAAAAATTAAAATATAAATTTTGAATTTTTATTTTCAAAATCTCAAAAAATTTCTCATATTTTAATTTTTTCTCAAAAATTTCTAAATTTTGATTTTTTCTTCAAAAGCATCATTTTGTTCTCAAAATTTTTCTCAAACATAGTTAAAATTTCTAAACTTTTCAATATTCTTTTTCATATAATATTTTAAATCATTTAAATATTACCTTTTAATTATATATATATATATATATATATATTTAGATATTTTAAATCATTTAAATATTACCTTTTAATTATATATATATATATAAATTTAGATATTTTAAATCATTTAAATATTACCTTTTAATTATATATAAAATATTACCTTTTTAATGTTAATTTTAGGGGTTGATACCAAAATTGAAGTAGATCCAAAGCTCAATTAGACCATTACATGTGGAATAGTGATTTCCACTGTTGAAACCTTCCTAGGGTCTAAAGTAATTTTTATTTGTCATCCAACCTGTTAATATGATCACAAAGACATGGATGAAGAGAAAGCACAAACATCAGCTTGATCCAAAACTTCTTTGGCCTCCAAAAAATTTTCAATGGTAAATGTTCAATCAAATTGTTTCCTGTGCTGTGGTCCACTTGAGATTTTAATTTTCTTCATTTTTCGGATCATGCCTTAAAATTATCCGTTAACATAGATTAACGAAGTGGATAAAATAAATAAATAACAGGTTCTCACGAGGTCAATAAGTTGGGTCACAATTTTGACCAGAATATTTGGCCCATTTTACATGTCTGGTCCATTCACTCTATTTTACTGATCATTACCCTCAAATTGACTAGTTACTCGCCCCGATCATGCTACATATGAGAGAGATATTGGGCAAATAAGATTGATCAACAATTTGAGTGAATTTTGATTTAAACATCTGAAGTTATTTACTTTTCAATCTGGACTGATCAGATTGTCCAAAAATGGTTAAAGGTTGTTCATAATATCAAAAATATATGAATGCAGACTAAACACAAACATTAACTTGATCCAAAACTTCTATGGCCTCCAAGAAATTTTAAATGGTAGAGGTTCAATCACACTAGCTATTTCCTGTGGTGTGGTCCACTTGAGCTTTGGATATGCTTCCTTTTTGTTCTTTAGACCTCAAATTATCTGTTAACATGGATGAATGGAATGGATAAAATAAATAAATAATAGTGGACCCCACAGAGGTTACTCTGGTAAAAGTAACGAGTAACTCACCTAAATGTAGTAGAGAAGGGTTTCTTTAAAACATTCATAATCATATATTGGGCCTGCCTGAATGTGATTCACATATCCAACCCACTTATTATGTGTGTCCCACTTGGATGAGGGATATCAGACCAAGTTTCAACCGCATCCATGTCTGTATTAACTTACAAACAGATTAGAGCTCAAATAAACATCGCGGCGAGCCCTAAGAAGGTTTCAATAGTGGGTGTCACTATCCCACTCTTTTCTATGGTGAGTCCACTTGAACTTTGGATCTACCCCGTCAATCAGATGCACCATTCCATGGTGGGCCACGAGCTTACAAATAAAGTCAATCCATGACTTGGGTGGGCCACACCACATACTATAGTTGAAAGGGTTACCCTCCCATTAAAACATTCATAATCATTTATTGGGCCCACTTAGATGTGGTTCATAGATCCAACCCATTCATTATGTGTGTCCCACTTGGATGAGGAGTCAGACCAAGTTTCATATACATCCAAAACTCATGTGGGCCCCACCAAATGCTTTTATATGTTTTAGGGATGTCTTCACATAGTTTTAGATGCTATGGCCCACCTGAGTTTCGTATATGATAGTTTTTTGGCCTTAAAGGGGACAAAGTAAATGCATGGTGTTGATGTTCTACACACATCATGGTGGGGCGCACACAGATTAACCTCATGGGAAGTTCCCATCAGGTGACCTTAAAGTACCATTTCACTATTTTAGGTAACTCCTTCATTGGTGTTACTTGAACCGTGTAGGGCCCACCTTGATATATTTTATGTATATCAACACCGTCCGTATATTTTTCCATCATATTTTAGGATGTGATTTTAAATCATAAGAACTAAATAATCTTAGGTGGGCCATACCAATCAAAATAATATGATGAATAACCATTAAAAACCTTTTGAAGGCCACAAAAGTTTTGGATCAATTTGATCTTCGTAGTTTACCTTCATCTAGATCTTCTTTACATTATCAACAAGTTGGATTGCAAATAAACATTACTAAAACCTTACGATGGGCTTTTTATAATTTTTAATGGCGAGGTACTATATTATCATTCTTTCTAGTGGTGTGGTCCACTTAAGATTTAAATCTACACAATTTTTTATACCCGGCCAAAAAATGGGTTGGAGAAACGTATGGGCGGCAAGGATATACAACACATCATCAAAATCTCACTTTTGTTATATAACTTTTCAATTTTTCTTGTCAAAATACAAAATATAGTTTTCTTTTTTTTAAAATATATTTTTTTACAAATTGACAATTTTTTCACAATTTTGTTTATTTTTTTAAATTTTCTTTTTCAAAATATCATTTTTTTATAGAAATCTCACTTTTGTTATCTAACTTTTCAATTTTTCTTATCAAAATACAAAATTTAGTTTTCTTTTTTAATATATATGTATATATATAGATATATATATATATATATATATATATATATATATATATATATATATATATATATATATATATATATTTACAATTTGCCAAAATTTTCACAATTTTGTTTAATTTTTTAAATTTTCTTTTTCAAAATATCATTTTTTTAATCGAAATCTTCTTTTTTTTTCAAAATTATCAACAATTTTTTTTCTTCAAAATTTAAACTTTTCTTAAACATTGTTAATTATTTTTCTAAGTTTCTTAACTATTTTTTTCAAAATTCATAATTTTTTCGAGTAGCTTAATTGAGCATTAGAGACGGTCCTTGACAATCTCTAATAGAGACGGTCTTTGACAGGGCTATAAGACGGTTTAGGACCGTCTCTAATAGAGACGGTCTTTGACAGTCTTTAGTAGAGACGGTCTTTGACAGGGCTGTACGACGGGTAAGGACTGTCTCTAATAGAGACGGTCTTTGAAAGTCTCAAATTGCAAGTAAAAGACGGCCAATGACCATCTCAGATGACTACATATAAGACGGTCAAGGACCGTCTCTAATGTGGACGGCCAATGACCGTCTCAGATGACCCATATAAGACGGTCAACGACCGTCTTAAATGATTTGTGGACGTTCAAATTTTTAAGACTATTAAGGACGGTCAGGGGCCGTCTAAAATTTTAGAGACGATTTACGGTTGTCTCTAAAGCGTCTTTAAACCAAGCAATTTTAGAGACGGTCCAGAACCACCTCTAAATCCGTCCTTTTTTTCCATTTTTCATGTAATGCTACCGACGTATCGCATGCCTCCATGTGAGATGGAGGAACTGAGGAGACAGATCGATGATCTATTGGATGCAGGCTTCATACGACCGAGTATATCTCTTTGGGGAGCACCCGTGTCTTTTGTGAAGAAGAAGGATGGATCGCTACAATTGTGTATTGATTATCGCAGATTGAACTAAGTGACGGTGAAGAACAAGTATCCTTTGCCTAGGATAGATGATCACGGTACTTCACTAAGATCGACTTACAGTCAGGGTATCACCAGTTGCGCATCAGGGATGAGGATGTGTAGAAGACAGCTTTCAGGACTAGTTTTGGGCACTATGAGTTCCTTGCGATGTCGTTTGGACTCACAAACGCACCAGCCATGTTCATGGACATGATGCACCGAGTGTTTCGGCCGTATTTATTCTGATTCATCATCGTATTTATAGATGACATCCTGATATATTCTAAGAGTTGAAAGGAGCACGAGGAATACCTGCGAGTAGTCTTTGATACTCTCAGGAAGAACTAGTTGTTTGCGCAGTACAAGAAGTGTGACTTCTGAAAGAAAGAAGTCAAGTTCCTGGGACATGTGGTGTCTAAGGAAGGGATAGCTGTGGACCTTGCTAAGGTGACCGCAGCCTAATTCGGTTACTGAAGTGAGGAGTTTCCTTAGCCTGACAGGTTACTATTGCCGATTCATCAGGGACTTTTCCATGATAACTAGGTTGTTGTCTCAGCTCACTTGGAAAGACCTTAAGTTTGCTGGAATGAGAAGGCAGAAGCAGCCTTTCAGGAACTGAAGGACAAGTTAACGTCCACCCCTTTCAGGGCCACCCTTTTCCTCGTCATAAGAGACAAGAGCGTAGAGATAGAGAAGATGGCGGTGACCACTTTAAAGAAAGCCATGGAGAGACACACCAATGGGTTAGTGTACTCAATTTGGGAAGGAAGAGGAAGATGGTGTGAAAATGGAGGAAAAGGGGTGTCTTGAAGGTATGGAAGAAGATTTGAGAGGAGATTGAAAGAGGTAGTGGGGTTTGAATCACTTGGAAAGAGAAATAGGGAGGTAATGATGATGAAGGAAGAAGATTCGAAGCTTGAAGATGGGTTTAGTGCAATGGGTTAGAGAGGAAGAAAGATTTAAGGGGTATGGGAGAGCATATGGAGTGGAGGGGGGTTGGGATTTTGTAAAAACACCCAAAAATGGGCTTTTAAAGAGGAGAGAGGGGTCCCACACGTGTGAAAAGGGCCCCACAGTCGGTCGGTTGGTGGGGGCCCCGCCTGGCGGGCGGAGGCTCTGCCCGGGTCTGCTTGGCGGTGGTGGCTCTGCACAAGGGCAGTGTCCACCCCCCCCCCCCCCCCGAGATGTCAAAAAAGCATGGGACCCACCTTGGATCCCATCGGAAGTTGGTGCATGGCCCCCCCACACTCGTTCATGACACGATCGAGCCTCATCTTGCGAGTATTCACGCTTTTAGCATGTTTTACACATGGGATTGACTGAATTGATGTCCATACTCATCAATTGACGGACTAGAGGGAGATTGGGATCATTTTACATAATCAAAAGTTCCTACGGGGTAACTACGATGGTCCATTTCGGTCGAATCCAACAACCGATGAAACTGGAAATCCTATAATCGTTTCTACGTTTTATCGCACCCTCCTAAGTTAAAGTACCCCAGTGAGTGTTGTGTGACCATAACCCAGGTCCAGTTTAATCCAAATCATACTCTGATACCAACTTGTAACGCCCTGAAAATCGGGGGTCGAGCATAGATTTAACTCCCGAGTTTCAATGCATCATTTATGCAACATAGATAATGATGATTAAATGTTGTCCGTATTAATGCCTTAGACATGAATGAGATTATACCAAAACAACATATCATACTCTAGAGGTAATTAAGTATGCTAGCGGAAGACTGAAATATGTATGTAAACTATGCAAAAGTAATAGCAAGCCCTCAAAGTATGAATTTCACTAGGTTAAATAATTACAAGTTTAATTCAAAATATACAAAATCAGAATGTGTAATGTGCTCTATCCAAAACCTTGTAACCTCGCCAACACAACTCTAGGTCTACATAGACCTGCCAGAGAGTTGCATATAGGAGAACTCCTCATCATCGTAATAGTCTGGCTCTGCCTCATAAGCATCGCCATCACCTGCAACTAAGATAGAGTCTAGTTGGTATTTAAAACACCGTCCCAGAACATGGGAGTGAGTGATCAACGCAGTGGAGCTATAAGGCAAAGGTTAACATGTTATCAATTCAATCAAGCAATAATGATAAAGCAATATAATCAAGCATCCCTAAGTACTCTGGTTAATGCAAACATGATATGTATTAATGATGCATTTCCTCGCCTGCACTCCCTTTGTGATCTTCCTCTTATGGTCACAACATGCACCCCTTCCTCTGTGCTCAACACTAACGCCAAAGGCACATGCAATGTGGTGCATGAGCGTGATTACTGAGTTCTTATTAGATCTTTCATATATTAGGATTGGGAAGCTAAGGCAACTCCCTTTATATCATAACCCAAACATTGATCCATCTAAGGTCGTCAATCCTAGTAGTCACATACGATAGATGGTTTTCAGGTCACTACAGAGAGGCTCATCACCGTCAGCGTAGGCCTGGCTTATACTCTAGTTTACTGCGGAAAGGCTCGTCACCTCAATGTAGCTTCTAGTGTATGCTCGAGGTGACTACAAGTGGCTCGTCACCTAGTCGTAGGTCGACAGCTTGAATATGTGTCCCATACACCACCATATTCTTCTCATGAGTTGGGTTGCTCACTGGTCACTACGGGGAGGCTCATCACCCCAGTGTAGGCCGACAGCACGACCACGGTGTCCCATACACCACCATGTCTGGCTTATGAGTCTTATCGGATCAAGGTACCAAGGTTAAACGAGTTTGACACTGGTAAGTTGGTACCTTAGATTCAAACAATAACATCCATACATGGTGAACATACATCGGGCCAATCGAGTTACTTGACAAGCTCGACTAGTACGAGCATACGCCGACATAATCGACATGAAATGCATAAGCATTCTGCATGGCCTAACCACTGCCATCAAATGACGTACGACTCAGATTCGTCAAACGTATCTGTCGTGGCTAAATCAATTCGGCCACCGATCGTAAACCGTTACTGACTGCCTGGGCTACATTGCAGCCTCAATCACACTTTAAACATTAACATTCACATGTAACAACCAAAGCCAGCATATGACAACCAAATCTGAATATAAATCTTATCTAAGCATTTCAACATAACACATACTACACATGTTAAAATACATAGGTAGTTCATCCATCAATCACATAGTAGTGAGACAGGTTACATAAAGAAACTGTAACCACAGATAAGGGGATTGAGAATCCCATCTCAATACCCTCATTATATTCATTTAAACCAGCATTTTCTCATTCAGGCATTTTACCAACCACTTAGTCTACACATATTACATACATGTAATAAATCAGTTAAAACACATGTTATAACAAATCCTCCTACATAGGAGTTTTCACATGCACAACGATCATGTATTAGCAATCATTAATCATAGCAAGTACAAAACATAATTTCATATTCATTCAAACATTTCAACAACCACTTAGAATACATTCGAAATAGCCTAACCTACATATATATGTAATATGTTGAAAACATCCTAACTATGCATATGTGATAGCACTCAAGTCAGTCATATATCATTAACTGACATTGAAAGCCTTGAAAAACCATAACCTAAATGTTTATAGTCCGCACCTTTTGCCGGTTGACTCGTAACGAACTCAGTTTAAACACTAAGTCCTCACCTACGGCACAACGGCAACCTGTATCATGGATTAGGTTAGCTACTTCAGTATTCCCTCTACTTGTATCCCTAAAACATGTTAGGGTTAGGATTCCTTACCTATGAACGGAGTCAGAATCGCTGAAATAGTGATAAAGAGGAGGTGGTAAAGCACGTGGAGCGATGAGATCGAATCCCAGGAACTCTCTCCCACTTTCTCTCTCTTTCCTTCGCTCTTTGCTCTCTTCTCTCCCCTAGGGTTGCAATTCGTATGTGAAGGGAGAGAGAGGGTTTAAAGCCTTTATATAGGCCCAGAACAAATGGGAATGGCCCCAAGGCCATGGTATACTTAGGTTATAGCCAAATAGTGGCTGTTTCAGTCCAATGGAATACTTCTAGAGGCCCCTTTTCTACATGCGGTCAGACTTAAGCTCCCTAACATTGGATCTAGGTCGAGTTAAGTTTTCGATCCAATTGGATTTACAGATCGACCGCGGAGGACCAGCCTCAGTTCAACGGTCACCGGTATTCGATCAAGGCTACAAGTACACTGACATGTGTTGGAAATTTCCCTTGATTCGAGGGTGTAATTGGGTCAGATTCTGATGGTCTGAATCCTTAGATTTGACCTACAAGTGAATGACTCAATTCACTTAAGGTTTAGTTCATTTCCTAAAGATATTCGCGTTTCTCACACACTTAGCTCCGGGCTCAAGTTATGCGTTTCTGGGTACTATTAAGACTTGATTTCTGAAGTGGTTGTCAAGTCCAGTAATGCAGTCGTAACCGTATAGTTTTGGGGAAATCGGACTTTCGACGCGTGGTCCAGGTCTGATACGGAGTTTCATGATGCTCCCGAGAGCAATTGGGTTTTGAGATGGATCCTAAGTTTTTAGGCAATATAGCGTTAGCGATCCTACAGATTTTGGGTCATACAGATCGTATTTAAAGTGATTAGTTCTAATTTCACCGATAATCTAGTTGAGCACTTAGTTAATTTCGTCTAATTTCTAAAGGATTTGGTCCTGAGTGTTTCTGCCTGAGGTGGTACTCGGGTCTTTGTATGGATTATTTCGAGACGTTACAGCTAATGATAGATGAGTGGAACATAGTAGAATTTGTGCAAAACTTTGAGCAGAAGCTTACGGTAGAGGAGCCGTTCGAGAGCGTCGCACACGTTCGAGTGCAGCCACTCATTGATGACAGGATTATTACGGCTCAGAAAGACGATGAACTATTGGCAAGGATGTGAGAGCAAGTGAGCGATAATGAAGACTCAGAATGGAGGGTTGGTACGGATAGGGGTTTACATTATCATGTCGCCTAAAACTTCATGACTTGAGAAGGGAAGTTCTCGAAGCTGCTCACAATTCGAAGATGGCGATGCATCTTGGCAGTATAAAGATGTATCGAGACATGAAGCATTCATACTAGTGGGACAACATGAAGGCCCATAGAGTGGATTATGTGTCCCATTGTCTCACGTGCCAGCAGGTCAAGGCAGAGCATCACCGACCTCCTAGACTGCTTCAGCCCATGCCCATAGCAGAATGGAAATGGGATTTCATCTCAAGGTTACCGAAGACGAGGAAGGGACATGATTCCATTTGGGTGATTGTGGACCGATTAATGAAATCGGTTCATTTTCTTCGGATTAGAGTCTCAAACTCAGTAGACGATTTACCCAGGTTGTATATCAAGGAGATAGTACGTCTGCATGGAGTGCCAATGGAGATCGTGTCGGACTGAGACACGCGATTCACATCTATCTTCCGGACTCGTATCCAGGAGGCAATGGGTGTGAAACTGAAGTTCAATACTGCTTTCCACCCACAAACTGACGAGCAGATGAAATGGGTGAACCAGGTGTTGGAGGATATGCTACGAGCTTGTGTGCTTGATTTCAAGGACAGTTGGGATGATTGTCTTCCTTATACTGAGTTCTCTTATAACAATAGCTTTCAAGCAAGTATTGGCGTGACCCCATACAAAGCACTGTATGGCCGTCCATGTTGAGCACCACATTGTTGGGCAGAGGTTGGCGAGAAGAGTTTGATTGACCCAGAGTTAGTGTAGGCGACCTCAGAGAAGATCGACATTATCAGGCGTCAACTTCTAGTAGCACAGAGCAGACAGAAGAGCTATGCCGATATGAGGCGGCGACCGCTAGAGTTCGAGGTTGGGGACCATGTATTCCTGAAAGTTTTTCCAATGAAGGGAGTCCTCCGGTTTGGAAAGAAATGAAAACTCACACCGAGATTCATTGGCCCATTCCAGATACTAGATCGAGTGGGTGTGGTAGCGTATCGCCTTGCTTTGCCCACACCACTCGTAGGCATGCACAACGTATTTTATGTATCGATGCTGAAGAAATACATTCTTGACCCTTCCCACAATATCAGATGAGAGCAGGTACAGTTGAGTGAAGATGCTACTTATGTACTGCGACCAACGCATATTCTAGACAGGAAGGAACATGATCTACACAGTAAAGTTATTTCACTTGTGAAGGTACTGTGGACACACCACACTGAGGAAGAGGCTACTTGGGAAATAGAAGCCGAGGTTCGCAAGAACTACCCTCAGATTCTCGAGGAGTACGAAAAGGTACTAATTTTGAGGATGAAATTTTTCTTTAAGGGGGTAGATTGTAATGTCTTGGAAAAATCTGTACAAAGACACGAGTAGCACCTTGGCAGAAATTGCTAAGGACTGAATTCTTTGAAAATTAGGCGGGAAGTGAATTAAGTACTAAATTGAATTAATCAGTAGATTAACTTGAACCGCTTTCTATACGAACTGCAAGACCCAAAACTAATAGAATCGCTAACTCTACGTTACCTAAAAACTTAGGATCAATCTCAAAACCCAGTTAATGTCGGGAGCACATTGAAATTCCGTCTCGGACCTGGACCGTGCGTTGAAAGTCCAATTACCACGAAACTATACGGTTATGACCGCTTTACTAGGCTTGACAACCATCTCAAAAATCAAGTCTAAATGTATCCATAAACGCACAACTTGAGCCCCGAGTGAAGTGTGTGAGGAACGTAAATATCTTTAGAAAATAGACTCAAACTTAAGTGAATTGGGCCGTTCACTTACAAGCCAAATTTAAGGTTTCAGACCATCCGATTCTGACCTAACTACACCCTTGGATTAGGAAAATTTCCCTGCACATGTCAGTGTACTTGTGTCCCTGATCGAGTGACGATAGCCGTTGAACTAAAACTGGTCCTCCGTGGTCGATTCGTAAATCCGATCAGACCGAAATCTTATTCTGACATAGATCCATTTTCTAGGAACTTTTCCCAGACCGTATGTGAGGTATGGAACTTCAAAAGAGTTCTCCTGGACCGAAACAATCGACTTTTGGCTATAACCTAAGTATACCATGGCCCTGGGGCCATTGACATCAGTTCTGGGCCTATATAAGGGCCTTAACCCACCCCTCTCTCATTCCATACGAATTTCCTAACCCTAGGAGAGAGAAGAGAGAAAAGAGAAGGAAAAAGTAAGGAGAAGTGAGAGAGAGTTGTAGTTTGTCGCTAGGATTCATTCCCACACTCCATGTGCTGAATCACCTCTCCTGTGTCGCTACATCGATAAATCTAAATCCATTTTTGGGTAAGAAATCCTAACCCTAATCTATTTTAAGGATTCAAATAGAGGAGTTGGTGAAATAGCTAACCTATTTCATTGATTTAGGCAACCGTTGTCCCGTAGACAAAGGTGTAGTGTTCGAACTGAGTTCAATAGGAGTTTATCGGCGAAAGGTGCAGACTATAAACGTTTAGGTTATGGTTTTCAAGGCTTTCAATGTCAGTAATGGTTTATGACTGACTTGATTGCCACCATATACCCTTAGATACGATGCTTTCCATATATTACATGTGTATGAACTATGCTTATTAACTATGCATTCCAGGTGTTTGTTGAAATGTTCGAATGAATATGGAATTTCAATTTGTGTTTGCCATGATTATTAATTGAGAATACATGATCGTTGTATGCGTGACAACTCCTTTATGAAAGGATTTGCCATAATATGTGTTATAACTAATTCATTACATTTATGTTTGAAATGTGCAGTCTAAGTGTTTGATAAAATGTCTGAATGGGTGATTGTTTGATGAAATGCATTTATTAAAGGTGTTAAGATGAGATTCTTAACTACCTTAGCTATATGAATAGATTCCTTCATGTAATTTACATTCGACTACGTGATTCATGTATGAAATGCTTATTTGTGATAATATGTGCACTGTGTTTGTTAAAATGCTCGAATGAGATTTATATGTGATTTGGTCATTAAATGTTGTTTGATTGTCACATATGAATGTCTATTGCAACTGAGTATGATTGGGATTATCGCATAGTCCAGGCAATCAGTAACGGTTTTCGATCGAGTGGCCAAATTAGTTTCGCGACCACGGACATGTTCGATGAATCCGAATCATATGGTAATTATCGACAGTGGTTAGGCCACATGGAGTGTATATACGCTCCATGTCAATTAAGTTAGCGTGTGCTCGTACTAATCGAGCTAGTCAAGTAACCCGATTGACCTAATGTGTGTTTACCATGGATGGACTCTACTGCTTGATTCTAAAGTACCACTTACCAATGCAAAGCCCATTAACCTTGGTAACACGATCCACTAAGACTCATGAGCCAGGCATGGTGGTGTATGGGACACCATGGTCGAGCTATCGGCGTACACTAGGGTGACGAGCCTCCCCGTAGTGACCAATAAGCAATACAAACTCGTGAGCCGAATATGGTGGTATATGGGACACTGTATTCAAGTTGTCAGCTTACGCTAAGGTGACGAGCCTTTTCGTAGTAACCTTGAGTATAAACTAAGGCCTATGCTGAGGTGATGAGCCTCTTCATAGTGACTTGAACTTGCCTATCCACTACTTTCAAATCAGGGGTGATGTTGCCCTATAACTTGCCTATTATATGTGATTAACTAGGATTGACGACCCTAGATGGATCATTGTTTGGGGTAATGAAAAGGCCAAGCTATATGTCCTAAAGGGGGGGTGAATAGGACAATGCCAAATAAAAACTTATAACAGCGGAATAATAAAGAATATGATAGCCAAAGTAAATCACAATGCAGTAAATTAAAATAACCTCAAAATTCAGATTTTGAAAGGTTAATACAAATGTTGTTCTAAGGACAACCTTACACCAAAAACAGAGTTTATGGTAGGACAACCTTATTTCTAGAAAGATCTTTGTATCAAGTCTCAAATCGAAGAGGAATATAAAAATAAATATAAACTGAATTGAAATAACTTGTAATAAAAAATGTATTGTTCTAGGGACAGCCATACACCATAAAAATGGCAGGGCAACCTTGCTGGAACAACTTTCAAATGAAATTGAAATTCAAGCTGATAAAGGAATAGCTGAAAATAAATTCTTCACTATTACAACATTCTCACAAAGCTTGAATTAAATGATTACAGCATTCACCACCATACATGCATCCCACAAAAGAATAATTAAAAATTAGAAATATAAATCATTCAACCACAACACAAAGGTTTATAGTGGTTCGCCTGTGTGTTCACCAACTGTTAAACAACAGCCACACAAAAAGCTACTCCACTCCTAATATCCTCACACAGGGGATATTAGCGTTCACTAACAAATAGGTTTTCCCAGGTTCACCCAAAACCCTTACAATTGTGTCTTTGTATGTGGGCTTACACAATTAAAAAAACCTCACTTCTGAGTTTTCCTGGCTTTCCTCAGATAACCAATATAACAAGATTTTTCTGGCAAATCTTGAAAGAAACCAAAATAATAGAAAGGAATTTACAATATGTAAAATACCTGAATATCTCCTTCGTTGTAGCAGCCCGGTAGAACCAAATCAAAGTAGATGATTGAATGTCCAAGTTCAATGTCCAGTACTTGATTACAATGGTTCTAATTCTAATAAATTTTAAATTAAACCAAATAGGGCTTGCTTTAATTGATTTTGATTCCAAAGAAAGGGAATAACAATTCCTCTTTTCAAATCAGATTGGAATAGCAGAAACAAAATCAATTAAAATAAAGCTAAGGAAAGAGAATATTAAATAAGCACACTTAGCTTAGATGGAGCACAGAATTATCTCTCAGAAGTTCGACGAAGATTGGCTTGAATACTTTAATTAATTCGATAATTTCTTCTGAGATTCGTGCTCTATTTATAAGTGAGAAGATCGTGTCTTCGACTGGTCTAGAGTGTTCTTCGACTAATCGAAGCTATAACAGATATTTGAAAAATCTGGCGGGATTTGCTTTGACCGTTCTACGACTGGTCGAAGCTTTCTTACGACTGGTCGTAGGTCACCTACGACTGGTCGTAGGTCCTGTAAACCTTCGCTGGACTTCGAGTCGAAGGTTTTACAACTGGTCGAAGATCAGTCGACACTGTTCCTATGACTGGTCGAACAGATTCCTGGACTAGTCGAAGGCTAACAAATTTTATCCGAAATATGTAACAAACTCACGACTGGTCGAGGAATTTCTTAGACTGGTCGAAGCAAGTCTAGGACTAGTCGAAGAAGACCTAAGACTGGTCGAAGAACAGACCAATCACATGTAAAATAAACATTCGGTTTATGTATCCGAAATGACCTACTTCTAAGGTCAACCTATGGTCAATCAAACCTCAAACATGAAGTATGGACATTGAAACATTCGGAACTTGTGACCTTGAAGTATGAGCCTTGTAACCTTGATGTAGATTAAACCTTAATGTAGCTCAATCTTGAAAGTGTACAAACTGTCTTGAACTCTTCTTGAAGTCTTGCAGCTTAAGTCTTGTCTTGTGAGCAGTTCTTTCATTCAAGATTGATCCTTGTACTTGTGAGCTTTGCTTGTTGTGAGCTTAGCTTGTTCATGAATGTTGATCCTTGAGAGAGCTTCACTTAAGCAAGTTATATATAACATAACAGTGATTTTGTCACCACAAATTTGACAACAAACAGGGATATAAACTATAGCACTTATAGGTAATGATATAAAGGGAGGTACCTTAGCTTCTCAAACCTGCTGTCTGAATGAGTCTAAGTAAGAACTGGGCTAACATGACCCTGCACCGCATTACATGTGCCTTTGGTGTGGATGTTGAGCACAGTCGGAGTTTAGTATGCGCGACCATGAGATGATGTCGCAGAGGGAGTGCAAGCGAGGGCATGCATCATTAATACATATCATCCTTGCATTAACTAGAGTACTTAGGAATGCTTGTTATATTGTTTTATCATTACTTCTTGACTGAATTGATAACATGTTAACCTTTGCCTTATAGCTCCACTGAGTTAATTACTCACTCCCACTCTGGGACAGTGTTTTAAAACACCAACCAGACTCTGTTTTAGTTTCAGATGATGGCGAGGCTTACGAGTTGGCTTCGACCTTCTACGATGACGAGGAGGAGTTCTCCTACATGCAACTCTCTGTCGGGTCTATGTAGACCTAGAGTTGTGTCACAGGGATCGTAGGGATACGGACTAGCTGAACATTACACCTTATCATTTTGTAAATTTTGGAGTTACATATGTAATTATTTAACCTGGTGACGTTCATACTCTGGGGACTTACAATCACTTATATGCTTTATATATTTATCACAGTCTTCCACTTGCGTAATTTAATTGTCTCTGGAGTATGATATGCTGATTTGGTATAATCTCACTCATGTTTAATGCACTAATACAGACAATATTTAATCATCATTATCTATGTTGCATAAGTGATGCGTTGGAACTCGGGAGTTGAGCTCTACTCGGCCCCCAATTTTCATGGCGTTACAGCGGTTCATCATATGCGATGATCACTAACACAATGTAGAAAATAGTTCATAATATCTGGCTCGACCCGCGTTCTCACATTATGGGTATTCGCCAACGTGTCCAACGTTAACGCGGATTTATGTGAGCATTTCAAGGCGACACAACACCACGGTTGGGAGTTTACGTAACGAGATGCGTTCATGGAGCGGCTATTTGTAACATTCGATCCCGAAAAGTGATGTAACACACATGGTGATTTACTTACATTGATTATGTACCACGTCAACCAACCCACGAAATTATGTGCCAACCAAGAGCGCCGCTACTCATAATGCATTACGTCCATGATAAATATTTGAATCACTAGTTGTGATAGCTTTAACACATCAGTTGCATCGATAAAAAAATAGATTGAATCATGGGAGTTTTGGAATTCTAAGACATATGCCTAAGCCTTAAAGTTAGATAACATAAAGCTAACAAAATAAAGAGTCGATTAGCAATACCTAATTCAACAAAGAGGAGAGTGGCAATGGCCAACTCAACAAAGAGGAGAGTTGCAAGGGTCAGCTCAACAAAGAGGAGAGTGAAAATGGCCAACTCAACAAAGAGAAGAGTAGCAAGGGCTAACTCAACAAAATTGGTAAAGGGCAAGGGCAATGCTTGTATCCATCGCCCCACATATATTTATAAAGATCACACATAATTAAAATTATACCTTAACCATAATTCCCAAAGGATAAATAATTTATGATGGTAAATCAAATAATACAATGAGGATTCATAATAACATGAAAACATAGTATATAAAAGGCGAGATAAAGCTTATCAACCTAAATTAAGGTAAGCTTAAAGGAATCCCTCACAAAAATTCAGAAAGGTCGTGTATAATTAACACCACACCTTAACCATTATTCCCAAAGGATAAATAATTGGTGGTGGTAAATTAAATATTTACAGGGAGGTTTCAAAGCATGTGAGGGAACAGAATAAATCATACTAACTCAAATTAATGTAAGCTTAAAGGAATCCCTCACCTTAGCCTTAGATTTAAACCTTTGGTAAATATCCATGTAGGAAAGCCTGTACATGAATCACAACATTGCTTGAGTAAGAAGGAGATACCAGATGTTTGGAGAAGGAGGCAGATGATGGACATTTAGGTTTCTCTTTCTCTTTCTTTCTCTCTCTTTCTTTTTCTTTTTCTTTCTCTCTCTCTCTCTCTCTCTCTCTCTCTCTCTCTCTCTCTCTCTCTCCCTCTCTCTCTCTTTGGACATCTGAGAGGTGGGCGTGTGAGTGGAGAGGGGAACACATGCGTGTGAGAGGAGTGTATTTCACATCCCACTTAGATTGGGTTTCTCCAATTTTTCCTTTTCTGACGATCTATCTTTAAATCTAATTCATCCATTATGTCAGGGTCGTTGAATAGAACCGGGGTATATAATTTTCTTAGTGATTCAAAATTTAGAATGACCAATCTTGAAAATTCTCCTAACAGGTGCCAAAATGAACTTAATCTCAATTAACGGTCCACATTAATTATTAGGGTCCAATTTTGGGAGGAAATGTGTAGTCAAGATAGGTAAATGGTTGAAAAAAAAATTAGTGTTGATCGATGGTGGAAAAGGCTTAGATCTAAAATATCACCTTTTGCATCAAAAAGGAAGGAACTGGCTTCAGCGTTCAACGGTGCAGGATAATAGATCAGGATCTAAATTTTGTATAACCTAGTAGTCATATGAGACCAAAGTGTGGTCTAAATTTGAGTTGTAATCGACGGTAGGAAGTGGTTAAATCAAAAGATCCAGATTTATAAAGAGTTCATAAGCTAAGAAAGGATAACTTCGCGCTTAAGGCAAAACCTACAAAAGTGGGGTTTTTGTATTTCATACTTAGTTCATATTATTGGTAATTCAACTCGTTCATATGAAGGGAAATTTCATACTACAACTACCCACGAGGTTTCTTCACTCGACGGACACCAAAATCAACGATTAAGAGGCTGATTTGTAAATTGGGTCACTTTTACAATGATCTAAGGGCTGAAATTTGACATGTATGGTTAATTTATTATACATAGGCATGGTATAAAATTTCACTTCAAACGGATCGTGGAAACCATGTGATCTAGAATTCAGGGGTTTATGTTAATAGCATTTTCATAATTATTGCTGACATGAGTGTTTTGGGAAATCTAATGGTTCTACATGGTTATAGGCACGTTTCTAAGTAATTCTTACAAAAGGACTTATATCTAAATTATTATGAATAAAGAGTTATTCGCCAAATTAATTAGGGAATGTATATATATCAAACCACACAATGGATGGTTGGATAACATGTTTAAAATACGAAAGCTTGATGGTTGGTACTTTAACAATGTATATAGGTATATGTACGACAAGTTTTGTAAATGGAAGAACATGAAGTGGGTTTCTGGAGTGATTAGGGGGTAGAACATGTGTATCGTTAGATTTGAGTGTCTTGTTTATATGTGTAAGATTCTCAGATTGTAGTTCTGATGGTGGGTTAAACATATTCATAGGTGATGAACAAGATAAACGGATCATAATATCAACTTGATGTGTATACGAGCGGATGTAGAGAATAAGTTGCTAGTTTACTACGATCGGGTGGTCCAAAAGCAAAGTGGATAGTTAGATGTCTCTATCTAGTAGTGTATATTTAGCTGAGCGGTTAATTATGATACATAAGTGAGAATATTTATGTATATGATGATCCTATCTTAAAATCAACGGTCAGATAGCTTGATCTATAAATGAAGATTATTCCCAACGGTTAGATTCGTGTTGGAGAATAGATGTAAGGTTAAGATAACTAAATTGGTATCGTACTCATGTAAGTTAAATTTCATGGTAACACTCGAGAACTTTCAATAATCGGGTATTGAAAAGTTCGGGGTATTACAATCTACCCCCCTTAAACAAAATTTCATCCACAAAATTTATTTATTTATTCCATTTACACTGATCCATTATGTTTAATATTTCACTATATTCCTCGTGAGGTAGATGCATATGTCTAGGTGTACATGTAATTGGCTACATGGAAATCAGGACACTACAATGTAACTTTATGAATAGATTGGATGGAAATTAAACATCATGGTGGGCCTTAGAATAGTTTCAATGGTGAGAATCATTATCACCACTACTTCCTGTGGTGCGGTCCACTTGAGCCTTGGATCTACCTCATTTTTGGGCTTATATTATAAAATGATACGAAAAATAGATGAACAGCGTGGATAATACCCATACATTATGATGGCCACTCAAAGCTCCTGTTTGTTCCCAGCTGGAGACAAGCTTGGTAATGTGCAATCTGCATCTAATGGTGAGGTAGCTGGCCAGCAAAGTTAGACCTACATGGACGCGGATTGGGTCTGACACTACCCATCTCTAGCCATTGTTAGAAAAATGGTGGATATATCGAAAAATTAAAAAAAAGGTTTAATTATATCGTTTCACTAGGCTGAATCACGTAAAAATATACGTTGTTCTTAAAGCGGGATTCGCCCCCTTATCAATTGCAGATGGGTTGTAGCGAATTGCTTCCATGATAAGATAAGTCTGTTTGGATCCGGCGTGTAGCAATCACAACAGGTCCACATAGGAATAATTCAACGCAGCAGATCTTCTAGAAGAATCAAAAAGTGGATATGATTATAATATTCTATAAAGGAGATGTTATCTGGAGAATTTGATGGAAAGGGAGAGATTTGTGTTTGAGGTGATTGAATTTGGATCGGAATGGTCCAGTTTATATAGGCACCAGGGAGTGGACCGTTGCTAGGTAGCCATCAATAGTTCAAAACATTTGAAAAACGTTTCTGACCATTAATCATTAATTTCAGTCATTTCTGGTCATCGGATCGAAAAATCTGACCGTTGGATCATCATGGCCCATCCGTTTTTAGACCATTGTGGCTTTCAAGGCAGCTATCCATTTTTAGAAACGGCTGACCATTTCGAATTAAAGATCTGACCGTTCTCAATCACCTATAAAACCCTAACTCATTTCAAATCCATCGCACCTAGGCTCCTACTATACCACTCGCACAGCGATCGCCTGGTCGTGTGTTCTAGTGCGTAACCCGAGTGTCTTAATCTCTAAAGCTCTAAGTAAGAATACTACACACACATCCACATATAAAACCCAAAACTCCTCCTGTCATTTTTAATGTGGGACAAAAGCACACACCTCTCTTTTCCTATTTGAAATTCCAAAAAATCGTTTTGGCAGCAAAATCCCAAAAATTTGAAGATTTGAATTATTTTTTCAAAATCCATAAATTTCAACAACCATGATTGGGCAGCTCTGTGGGTAGGTCCATTGTGATGTACCTGTTTATCTATGCGATCCATCCTTACTCTTGGATCATTTTGAAGTTGGTGCACAAAAACGAGGCAAATACAAGTTAAGTAGACCACACTAAACAATACTCTTGGATTACATTAAATGCACAAATCATTAAATGCTAGTTACATTAAATGCAATAGTCATCTATGGTGTGGTCCACTTGAGCATTGGATCTGCATCATCTTTGTGCACATACCTTAAAATAATTAGGGACGATAGATGAACCGGGTGGATAAACCGACACAACACAATGAGCTCGCCCACAGAACTGCCCATTTGTGGCTAAAGACGGGCGGGGCATTATGCAATCCCCGTCCGATCCACAAGTGGCTAGTTTGATTCAGCGATTCTACGTGATTGAACACTTGGATACTCTAAATAGTGTGATGCTTCATACACATGACGCGTTGATACTCAAGCTAAAATTCTAAACCATCATCAGATTAAGGGCCCCACTTCACACGGTAGCTTGCATTGAACTAATTTTCAAACCGATAATTATTGTTTGACATCTAATGGATGGATAAACCCGAAAGGTAGTGAATGGTCTAGATTCCACAAATGTTGCAACGATTCAGTTAGTCTAATTTTGGTTTATGACATACCAACCGGGTGTCCATGATTTTGGAGTGTTTGTCACGTGTACATACCTGAGCACATGTATACATACCACCAAACTCAAAGAAACTATTATTAACTCATTCAAATGGATGGCTATTTATATCTGATGTTGTCATCACAGAGTGGCCCACGTGATTGTAACTACTTCTATGATGGCAGTAGATGGGTGACGTTAGGGGCCCACAGGTGGCTTTCCTGTATTGTTGACATACAGATGGAGTCGGATTCAAGATATTGAGGTCATGGTTGGTATTGATCGGTGTTGTGGTCCCTATAATAATGCACATGTTTTATCAAATCTAGTTCTTAGGTAGACCATACCACAGGAGACAACGGTGATTAAATGCCTACCTTTAAAAACTTATTGGAGCCATGAAACTTTTGGATCGAGCTGAAATTACAGTTCTTTCCCTTCATCTGGGTCTGTGTGGTGGGATGGCAATTATAGATTTTAAAGGTGGGCATTCGATCACTACTATTTCATATGGTGTGGTCCACCTGAGATTTGGATGCTTCTCATTTTGGGCTTATGCCCTAAAATAAGATGGAAGAGTGGATGGATGGCATAGATAAAAAACGAAGTATAGTAAGGCCCGCAACACCGACATGAGGAGGCAGATTAGTGTTACAAGCAGGTCTTGGGCTTGGAACAGGCATGGCTTAATGGGTCACCATGATGTATTGGTTTTATCCACACCGTCCATGCAATTTTATTTTTTTATTTCATTTTAGCTTATAAGCCAAAAGATGAGGCTAATGCAAGGCCCTAGTGGACCACACCACCATGGTTGAAACCTTCCTAGTCCCAACCATGATACTTAATTTCCATCGAACCTGTTCACGTGGTCACGTGAACTGGATAAAGGAAAACACAAATATCAACTTGATCTAAAACTTCTATTGCTTTAAAGAAGTTTTCGACAATAGGTTTTTAATTCGCATTGTGTGGTCCACTTAATCCTTTGATCTGTCCTATTATTTGGACATTGCATCTAAAATGATATGGAAAAATAAATGGACCGTGTGGATAAAATCCATACGTCCCTTCAATGACCCTGCCCTTTCCGATCTCAGGACGGGCAGGGTAGTACCCAATCCACGTCCAGTACTAGAGGCTACTTTTGTGGTTCCCCAGATCCACCAAGGTTGGTGGATCCCTGACTGTGGGGTCCACCGTGATATTATGCCTTATATTGACATCATCCATTCGTTTTGCCAGATGATTTTAGGGTACAAGCCCAAAAATACAGTAGATCCAAATTTCAGGTGTACCATACCACTGGAACTAGTGGGAATAGATATTTAAAACTCCTCGGGGCTATAAAAGTTTTGGATCAAGCTGATATTCGTGTGGTACTTTCATCCAGGTCTTTGTGACCTTTTCAACAGGTTCGATGGCAAATAAACATTCGGGTGGCTCTCAAGAAATTTTAATGATAGGCATTCAATCACTATTGTTTCTCTTAGTGAGGTCCACCTGAGATTTGGATCTGCTGCATTTTTGGGCTCATACAATAAAATGATCTGAAGAACAAATGGAGGGAGAACATTTAATACATATACATCATACATCATGGTGGGCCCCACAGTCCCATATCTGCCAACCTTAGTGGATCCTATCGGATTACCTGGGACACAGAAGTTCCTGTGCACTCGGAACCTAGGTGGGGCCTCCCATAATGTTTGTAAGAAATTCACAGGGTCCATCCATTTTCCAAATCATGTTACGACATGAGTTAGAAAATGAGGCAGATTAAAACTCAATTAGGCCACACAGTACCAAATTGAGATTGAACGTCCACCATTGAAACATTTTTAGGATCACATAAATTTGAAATATGGTTAATATTTTTGTGTTTTCAGTTAATCCCATTAGGAATGATCTTATGAGCAGTTTGGGATAGCATATAAACATCATGGTGAACATGGAGGTTTCATCGCTCAACTTTTTTCTTACCTAACTTTTTTTTTTTCCGTCGTGCTTTCTTGACTTTTAGATCCGCCTCCCATTTAGGCCCGTGACTTGCAATGAGCTTCGTAAAATGGATGAACATGGTGTATTTCTCACAAACATAGCAATGACCCCACCTAAACTTTGACCCAAGAACTTCCTATCACATGCGAAGGGTGCACGAAGAATCCTGTCAACTGTTACACCTGGGATCGTATAACTAGTTAGAATCCCAAAATCGAATCACGAAGCTTTTTGTTGGGTCCACTCTTACTCTGAGTTCAGCCTGTCAAGACCATTTGTGTGGCTAAGGGCTTATATTAAGGCACAAGAGGCTTGGTAGAGCTATGGAACGAAGGTTATGTCCTAGAGGTGGAGTGATTATGACTAAATAAAATTTTATACCATTATAAACAAAATTGCTTACTTAACTAATTTCCAATTAAAGGTAAGCAATATAATTAACTTTGAGACTTTCAATCTAATCAGGCTCCAATCACATAAACTATAAAAAATGTGGTAATTAAGCTATTATTCTATAAACATAATAATGTACATGTGTGTGTGGGATGTGCTACCTATCAACTCCTAACATCCATCTAATCATGCATACATATAATTAAACATTAATTTATATAAGCATAATTAAGCAAGTGCTCAAATAACAATCCCAAACGCAAGAATGTATAGTGGTTCGGTTTTCCTACTCCACTCCCAGCGGACTCACTCAACCCATAAGTGTATTGGATTTTACTATCGGAGGTTTTAAATCAGGTTCACCTCTAACCTTTACAATCCTATGCAAGGACCGGCTCCGTCGGAGACTCGTGTGTTTTCTATAGGCTCCACCACAAACCTCGGTCCTAGTCCAAGAACATATGTTTACTCTAGCCCGAGGCTCACTCAGATATTAACACGTACACACTCGTATTTGATAGCCTACACAAGGACTTTGATTTAGGTCTTACATAAGAATCTAATCGAGTTTGGCAATTCAAACTCTACACTTAATCATATATAATGAAGAAGTGTACATGGACTCTTACAAATGAGAACTTGTCAGATTGAGCCAATTTTAAAGTGTCTTCTTGGGTTGCTTGATTGATGCTCTCTCATACTTCAATTAACTACCCTAACTCCCTTGATCATGATGCTGATGTGTTGCCAATGCTTCAACCCAAGGATCAAATACATTACATGCGATGCTCCTTTTAGTGATCAAGGTGATTAGAGGTTGGATAGAATCTCCTATAACTAATTGGAAGTTATGATGCCTAAGGGATTTTATCAAAAGGATCTCTTAGAGAGTTTAGACAAATGATACTCTAATAAGGTTGGGTCTAATCTCTAAAAAATGGTGGAGATTGAGTTCATCTTCAATATTGATATTAGAATCCCCACTGGAGTGGAAAAGCTCGAGAAGATTAATCAAATCTCATGGAATATTAGGCTTAGGATATGAGATATGATTGGGAATTCACCTAAACTTCTATTACACTAAAAACCCTCTCAAATGCTTAAATATCATATCTTCTTTATAAAGGAATTGAGTTCCAACTGTCATAAAACGAGTAAAAATGGCTAATCTTTGGTCGTAATGAATTAGGGTTTGGTCACACCGAATTAGATACGAAAGCCGTTGGATAGACTTGGGAACCTTTAGTCGCACCAAAGGTGGTCTTCAGTCGCACTAAACATGATCATCGATGGGACTGAATGTGGCACTTGGTTGCAATCGAACTACTTGGAATTCTATTACAACACACTATCCTGTTTTGGCTGATTTCAGTCGGACCAAAGGTGGATTTGGTAGGATCGAAGGTTGCTGAAGTTATGTAGTTTTTCTAGCAATATAAGACCTTTAAAGCCAATCTAAGGATGATCAATTTAGGCTCCTATATCTTAATGGATAATCAATAAAAGGTTTACCTATTAGATTTAAGATTATTTAGATATTTATGTTGTTTTAGGTCAAGTTTTAGGGTCACCAAGGCACCTCCTATATATGTTCTTTGCTCCTTGATACTCCACCTCCACTTGTGTCTTCGGTCTTCAGCTTTCAAGGGTTCAACTGACTACATGTCACAGTGGACTCACATGATTGATAAATAAGTTGCAAAAATCAATGCACTAACAATAATGACAATATGCCTAATGACGAAGGAGGATCAAATGCAGATCTCATTCAAGCACGAGTATAATTCTGACCGTACCAAACACGTAGTGTCTCCACATAAAATCTTTCTATTGGTCCATGTGTGTAACCACCCACTATGAATGTATGTGGTTTATCCATGCCATACATATTTTTTTTTCACTTCATTTTAATGGTTCAGCCCAAAATGGAAGCATATCCAATGCTTGACTAAACCATATATACCACAAACAGTGGGAATAATGATTTCCACTGTTGAAACCTTGCTAGGGCCTATAGTGATATTTGTTTCTTATCCAACCGGTTTATAAGATCACATGGGCACGAATGAAGGGAAAACACAAATATAACTTGATCCAAAACTTCGATGGCCCATAACAAATTTTCAATAATAGACGTTCAATTGTTTCCTATGGTGTGGTCCACTTAAGCTTTGGAAATGCTCCATTTTTGGTCTCAAGCTCTAAAATTATGTGATAAAATGGATGGATGAAGTGGATAAAATACATAAATCATGTTGGACCCCACAGTTTACTCAGTACACAATCTGCTTCTAAGATCCCTACCTTTCATAGATCTGGTAGACTGCAAGTGCCATGGGCCAAGCATCAGAGCAGTTCTCTCGCCAGGTACCCTGTAAGATAAATGGATGGTCAAAAAAGAAGACCTTCCACATTCATTCTACACTAATGTGCAAAAAACTAATTTTTTTTCTTGGGAATGTTGTCCATGCGCCCTATTTAATGAATGGTCCTAATCTCATACAAGTGTGCAATGTTGTATTTGTATCCAAAACGAGTCCATCTCACATGTGAGATCACACGGCGAAGAGAAGAGAGAAGATGATAAGGAAAGACCAACTTTTAAAGCATTTTTTTACCATCTGCCACTAAACACATGATGCCCGTGTGTCATGTGAGTTAATAGCTACATCTGTCGACGTCTTGAGACTGTCGTTGTTAGTATTTAAGAGGCATTACAGGTCCCTACCATGAGACTGGAGACTAATGGGTTTATTTATCTAAGTTCCTACTATGAGTGATTTTGGGCCGAGTGCGAGTTGGTCGTGGCCCGACCGTAAGGCCACGAGGTCCACATAATAGAGGTTTCAAGGTTATCCGAGAAAAATCACTCGGGTGGGGTTTCTAGGTGCACTGGGGTGTAGGTATGGTCTATCAATGGTGTAAGTTGGGACACGTGTGCACATAAGCGTGTTACAAAGGACATGGATCTTACAAATCCATTACCCAACATGAATACATAATATGAGGTGGACTTCTTGCTGTCAAGATAGCCTACAAAATTTGCATACGTATATCCAACCAGCTACAAATGGTCAAATCTCCTATACGTGAGTGCGAAGTCCTTTGTCCTTTGCAGGTAGCCCAATACTTTCTTAACAACTATCCAATGGTTCATCAATAGATTGCTAAGGTACCTGCCCAACATTCCAACCACAAAAGCAATATCCGGATGCATACAAACCTGAGCGATTATGATGCTCCCTACTATTGATGCATACGAAAAATCTTTCATCTTGTCCTTTTCTAAGTAATTCTTAGGACACTGAAATTGGCCAAACCTATCACCTTTTATAATAGGTGCTTGGCTAAGAACACAACTTTGCATGTTAAATCTTTTGAGAACCCTATCAATATAGGCCCCTTGCGATAGGCCAAATAGTCCACGCGATCTATCCCGACTAATATGAATGACAATGACAAATGATGCATTACCAAGATCTTTTATCTCAAAGTTTTGAGATAGAAATTTTTTAGTCTCACGCAATAGTCTAATATCAGTACTGGCCAGCAAAATGCCATCAACATACAACACTAAAATAATAAACTTACTTCTACTGACTTTCACATATGTACACTCATTCGTAGTGTTTTCAATGAACCATATAAGGAAACAAGTTCATGAAACTTTAGGTACCACTGTCGTCATTCCTATTTCAACCCATAAATGTACTTCTTGAGCTTGCAGACCAGATGTTCTGAGCCTTTTGCTCTAAAACCTTTTGTCTGCAACATATATATGTTCTCACTTAGATCTTCATTAAGGAATGCAGTTTTACGTCCATTTGATGTAACTCTAAATCCATATGAGCCACAGGAGCCATAATGATCCTAAATGAGTCTTTCTTGGACACAAATGAGAAAGTCTCCTTAAAGTCAATGCCCTCACACTAACTGAAATTCTTTGCAACTAGTCTGACTTTATACCTGTCGATATTACCCTTGGATGAAACCACTTACAACCAATCAGTTTAATCCCTTTAGGCAATTTAACAAGGTCTCGGGCTTTGTTATCCATCATGGATTTCAATTCATCCTTCATGACATAGAATCAATGAGAAGAATTCGCACTTTTTTTGACTTGTGAAAAAGATACAATATCATTTTCAGCCCCAATGTCAAATTTATCCTCCTACAGATAGACGATGTTATCGTTTATAATCACAGATCTTCTCTCTCTAGGTGATAGTCTTAAAGGCTCAAAATTTTGAATTGGGTTTCTATTTCCTCATCAGTGGGTTGTATTTGAGGCTCTACATGTTCATCCATAAGGATCTTAGGGTTTGTCATTGGACATACGACGACGTTACTCTGAACGATTGTGGTAGGAATCATAATCTGCTCTTCCTCAAGCACAATGTTTCTTAAGTTCGTGCTCTCACTATCTTCAATACTCTCAATAAACCTAGAATTTACAGTGTCAATGACTCTCATGGAATAGGACGAACAATAAAATCTAAATCCTTTAGATCTTTCTGGATATACAATAAAGAGGTAACTAACCATTCTATGGTCAAGCTTTCTTTCATGCGGGTTATACGGTTTGGCTTCTGCAGGACAACCCCATACATGAAAGTATTATAAACTAACCTTTTCCCTATCCACAATTTATATGGAGTTTTCATTACAGTCTTACTTGGAACTCTATTTAAGATATGCACATTGCTTTCAACGCATCACCTCATAAAGATTCTAGTAACGTTGAATTACTAATAAACCACACCATGTCCTTTAGGGTGAGATTATGCCTATCCGCTACACCATTTTTCTCTGGGGTCCGAGGCATGGTATACTATGCGACGATGCCATGATCTTGTAGATATCAAATGAATGGCCCTAGATTATGCCCAAATTCATCATACCTTCTGTACTACTCACCACCATGCTTAGATCTAACGACTTTTATCTTTCTATTAAGTTAATTCTCGACTTGAGACTTATAGATCTTAAATGTATCAAGGGCATCTAAATTATCATTAATAAGGTATAAGTACCCGTAACGAGAGTAGTCGTCTATGAAGGTGATAAAATACTTCTACTTATTCCAATATCTTGCAGGGAATGGTCCGCAGATGTCTGTATGAATCACTTCCATGAATCATATGCTTCTAATGGCACACTTTTTCTTGTTTCTAGTCTATTTATCTTTAACGCAATCTATACATACCCTAAAGTCTAAAAATTCTAGAGAATGGAGAATTCTTTTACGCATAAGTCTTTTCAATCTCTCACGAGAGATGTAGCCTAATCGCCTGTGTCACAACATGGAGAAATTTTTATGGTCTAAACTTCGCTTGATGCCTTAAGTATTTCCATGTGAGGAGTTAATGCTGTAAATATGTGAAACATGTAAATTTAGCTGATAAATGTTATTAACTAAACTGTCAGAACCAATCACAACTGAATCATAGTAAATACTCAAATTTTCATTTCTAAATTTAAACTCATAACCATACTTGTCTTAAAAAGAAATGAAAACCAAATTACGCCTTATATAATGCACATAAACAGTATTTACTAGATCAAGAAAGTGTCCCGACGGTTACCTAAGCATACATACTCTAATAGCTTCCACGTCTACTCTAATGTCATTCCCCATATAAATTGATTTTTTTTTTTTACATCAGTTGGTGCTGACTTTAGAGCATATCATGCATGGAATTACATATGTAAATAGTTGCACTAAAGTCTATCCACTAGGAATCTGTGGACATATAAGCTAAATTCAATTCAAAATAGACTAAAACTTGATTTTTACCCTTAAAAATGTGTCATTCTTTAAATTACATGTAATCCTTCTTTTGATGACTAGGCTTCTTGCAGAAGTAAACAGCCATCTTTAGGACCTCACTTTTTCTTCTTTGTTTTTCCCTCAGAGTTAGGTTGATTGCCACCCACAGGACCCATAAAATGATTTCTTGAATTGTGCTTTCTTTTCTTATTCCCCTTTTCTCCTTTACCAGATATCACTAAGTGTGCACTCTATATATTAATCAACCTTCGAAGTCTCTCTTCCTCCTGAATGCACTAAGATATTAGTTCATGTAATGTTTATTTTCCTTTTTGGTGTTATAACTGATTTGGAATTGACTGAATTGTGGAGGTAGGGAATTCAAAACCAAGAAAATTAAGAGTTCATCATCAATCTTAAGGCCCAATACGTGAATTTTAGCAACCACATTGGAGAATCCACCAATGACTCCCTGGTGTTTCCATGACTATTATAGGTGACTTGAGTTAGCTTATACAAAAACTAACTCAACCCAACTTTATTCGACTTCATGAATCGATTCCCTATTTTGGTTAGAAGCTCTTTAGCTTTCTCAGTGTTGGGCCTGATACCTTATATGGTCTTAAGAATCGAGTTCTTTATGATCTCGAGACACATATTATTTGACTTGGTGCAGGCCTTGTAGTAAGCCTTTTATGATTCCATACTGGAGTTAGATGGAATGGGAGGCTTGGTTTCCTCCACGGCTAGACCCAAGTCCATACAGCTTATGACTTTTTCAACGAACGATTTTCATTTATAGTAGTTAGACCCAGTAAGCAAAGGAATGGAATTGCATTGGTTTGTAACATTGAGAACAATCATAGCTGGACATACAAAGCACGTCACTCACATTAATAAATAAACATATCCAGAATGATGATGGGCCTAAATCATCAAAGTTTGGCAAGAGCCCGACGTATCATCACGACTCCTCCTTTAGGTGAAATTACGACATACAGGAGGCTATACTGAACATGAAGCTGACCAATGCTAGGTAAGTAAACCTAAGACATTTATCACCTTTAAGCAAAATGAATCTCTCAAACTTATATCACCATCACCAATCACTTCACCCTCCTCGCATTCTACAAAACAATGATACCTCTTTGTTCTGATCACTGCCCTCTATGGATAAAAATGCAACTTTACTGAATGCAATCTTATGATAGATGGTCATTAAATTCGATATCCTGAAGTCTGAAAGCAAAAAATTTTGCCAATTGAGGTCACTTTGGTGGCTAACACAACCGGCTCCAATTCCTACTCCCAGACTCAATGATTGTTATATGGTCCTCCCCACAATGGACCATTCTGTAAAAGTTTTGATTCAGCCCAAAATACGGTTGATGTTGATTGCCCGCAGGTTTAAACATATTCTAAAATGATGGTTGAATTAAATTCTTCATGGTCAACTACTTAATATCAGCCAAGAGGAATGGGTAGAGGCCCTATTTCGTGTTAAATCAGAACTAAATAATATATTTAACCATATTTATTAAATTATCAAGGTCATCTAAAAAGTCTACCCTACCAACTACCATATAATATTTAGGTTTCATTTGTACTGAAATAGCCTGAGTATATTGATTCAATTGTTTAGATCATCACGTTGGACAATAAGCCCAAAAACTAAAGTGGGCCCTATAAAATCCAAAGAAAGAGTGCGTCAATAGACCCAAGGCTAGGCCCAAAAGAAAATCCAATCATAACCCTAAAATTAGGCTATTATTCAAAGCATCATGGATCCATGGGAATAGTTTTTTTTTTATGAAATGCCCTATGTTGGGCCTGATGCCAATAATAAAATCACACTCTTATATGAAGAGGGCCATAGCCAGGCCCAAAACATAGTCCATTTCAAAACATTCAAGGAAGCACAGTCCAACTAGCCTAAAATAGTCGACAATTAGACCATAAAAAAAAGGGCCTAGAATCATCTTAACTAGGCTTAGAATCCCAAAACAAGTTCTTGGGAAAAAGCCTAATGGCCGGCCTTAAAACCATTAGGGCCATAATACTCTAAAAGCCTAGGGCCACGCCTAACTAGCAGCCAATTCAACCATTGTTCCCAAAACTTTAGCCACGCATCGACTTCTTCACGAGGTGAAACCTAGCCACTGTCAACTCTCACCATAGTTGAACGAACCCTTGCCTGCCACCATCTCCCTCAGTGGAATCTGGCTGTTGCACAATAATCCCCGACCATAGCCACAGCTACCGAAAGTTCTTTTAAAAAAAAATTGAATGTGAGATGGACTACCGATTGGTTCAAGCGCCTTGGTCAATCGAGGAAGATCGGTGGGTTTCTTGCTAGGGTTGGCAACCATACCGGATGGGGTTCTAGCCGACATTACTGACCACTGATACGGACGAAGAAGAGATGGGAAGCAGGCATCTGCCATTGCCACTGGACGTAAGATAGGTGCAGGGCTAATGACCATGGCAGCGAAGTTGCTTTGGGTGTCTTTTTTCTTGAAAGAAAGAGAACTCCCCAGAATCCATGACATATTCGTTCGAAAATCCCACCGTTGTCGTGATCATCTTCACCATATGATAACTATTAAAGGGACTTTAGCTTTGAAGGAGGTCATCAGCGTCAATGGCTACACCACTGGCCCAGGGTAGATAGAACAACCTTCTGGCATCAAGGCATGGCTGTCGATTTGGACAACAGCCCTGCTTGACAGTTATTAGAGATCCTACATTGATGCTAAATACCGACAGCTGCAGTAGGCCGATGCAAAGAGGGGTGATAGTCGTTGATTGGGAAGAAAAAAACATAGACGTAGGGTGTGGATCCAAGGGTTTTATGGTTTGGCATTGCAAGCACGAAGAACATTATAAGATTATGGTTTCAATTTAATTCCCAAAGCAGCCGGTCATGACGCTCACAGATTCCAGCAAGGCAACCCTATTTGCAACATCTGTGATATTTGGCTATAGACCCCTAGTGCCGATTATCAACACATTCCATGAACAGCAATCTCGCCCATAAATTTGATGAAGAAAGATATAGAAGAGAAAACCTTGATTGTTTGCAAATCTATCAATTCAATGCATAAATGGTCTGATACTAACTATTAACTATATATCATGAAATTGACGGATCATCAATGCATCAATAATAGAGATTCGACAAAGTAAATATTGTAGTGATTTGCTGAGAAAGGATTTTGGTGTTCTGCACCTTACACCCTTATGAGAATCTCTCAATGAAACTATGCGATTCTCTCTTATGTTGGTAAGGAGACTAAGATAGGTATTTATAAGAAAGAGGGATAAAGAAGCTTACCCATCAGACTTCTCTCCTCTATGGTCTCCGCACCATAGGTTTCCATATCCGGCTTAATAACAGTGTATAGGGAACACGGTTCAAGCGTCCCACCCCAAACCTATTTTTAATGATCACAATTGTAGTGGGGCCTACTGAATCACTCAATCCGAATAATCCAATGGTCAGATCTAAAATGATGATCATGTGTGGCCCACCTGATGGAGTCTTTCATATTAATCAACTATCACTGATCACTACACACATGGCACACGTATATGGATTCACAATTTCTTCCACTAATGGCTCCATTGGAAATGAATTTTCTCAATTTATGTTGACTATCCGCTAGACTTGTATTTCCTAATTGCTACCCGTCTTCACAAATGTGGGAAGAAGTTCAAGTCTATTGAGAAAAGTGATGCGCTATCTACTCTGAGCAAGTCTAGGTACAAAAACGATGTTGTGTATCCTTCGTCATCTTGAAAAGTTAGTTCGGGAGAGAGAAGCGATGCCCCATGTCCACCTCATTTAATTTGCTAATTCTGAGAATTCAAAGTTGATACAAGGTAGCCTATGCAACACTAAGCATGCTAAAGTGTTGTGTGGGATGTCTTGGATTCTGCCAATTTAAAGGTGTGGAGAAGGCCACTATCAGTTCAACCAGTATTCAATCTGCCCAACCAATTTAGTGGGTGAATCTCAGTTTGCACACTGTGAAGATTTGTACATTTTCGTTTGACCGATATGTGTGAGTTGGTTTGTTTCGATTCAACCGATGTGTTACACAGATTAGCACAAATTGGGGTATTTAAGTCCATTTTTTATTAGACTTAGTGACGAAAGTATGTTTTCTTTCTAAGGGTAAGGGTGTTGTGATGTGAGAGGGTTCTAAACACTTGAAAGGGCTTGGGAATAGACTTTCTCAAGTGGCTAGGGTTTTCCTAAGTGCACATTGTAAGGGGAGATCAGGTTTCATCTAT
This sequence comes from Magnolia sinica, assembly GCF_029962835.1. NCBI lineage: Eukaryota > Viridiplantae > Streptophyta > Magnoliopsida > Magnoliales > Magnoliaceae > Magnolia > Magnolia sinica. The sequence continues at coordinate 33,875,189 of NC_080581.1, forward strand.
AATCAAAGAAGGTGAGTGGTGTAAACTATAAGGCTTTTGATTATAATAGATTTCCACCACTTTGTGTCGTGGTTTTTTCCCACAAGGATTTTCCATGTAAAATTAGTGAGTTTTGTATTTTCTTGCTTGTTTATTTTGCTTATTCTAGTTATTGTGATTGCTCTATCTTTATTGAATGTGCTTCTGCAAAGCACATAGATTAATAATGGTATTAGATCCAAATTTCTAATACATAACATTGATCCGAGTTTCTTATGGCTTAGGATTACATCATAGTGGTGTGAGATAAGTGTTAGAACTTTAATAAATTAGTATCAGAACGTCATTTTTAAGGATGTTTGGGAATTCTGCAAAGATGTCCGAGTTGAAATTTGATATATAAAAATTAGATAGAAAGAAAAATTTTAGTTTCTGACAGCGAAAGGTTAAAGCTATTCTTTTATCGCAAAGGTTGTGCAAGGCATTTTAGATACTAAACCAGAGAAGATGACAGATGATGTCTAGAGTGAACTTGAGGAGAAGGCTATGAACACCATCCGTCTGTCTATCTAATGAAGTCATGTACAATGTTCTAAATGAGGAATCTCTCCTAGAGATGTGTAAGAAACTAAAAGATCTATACATGGCAAAATCCCTCAATAATAAGTTATTTATGAAGAAATAACTTTTTGGGCTATGGATAAAGGAAGGATCCAATCTCCTAGAGTACATGAACTCGTTTCCGAAGGTCTGTAGCGAGTTGTTAAGGCTCAGAGTAATGATCGAGGATGAAGACAAGTTAGTGTGACTTCTAGTATCGCTTTCCACATCATACGACCATCTCATCACTACTTTGTTGTATAGGAAGAATACAATGAAGCTAGAAGAAATCATTGAGGCTCTCATTTCTAATGAGATGAGGAAGAAGTCAAGTGATGAAGACTCTCAGGTAGAAGGGTTAATTGCGAAAGGGGGTCAAGGATGTGGTAGATCCGTGAAGCGATCTCAGTCTGACAAGAAGAAAAAGTCTAGATCGAAATCAAATTCTAAGGATGGAAGCTTTTATTATATCATAAAGGGGCACTTTAAGAAATACTGCCATAAATAACAAGGATGAGTGAGAAAGCAAAGGTAAAATGAACACATGTGAATCAGCTAGCATAGCGGAAGAGAGCTCAAAAGGAGACCTCTAAAAGCTTTTGGGCAGAAGCATGTTAACATGGCATGATAAATAAAACTTTATTGAAAATGGCGAGAAGTATGTGGTTGCATGTGGGGTTTTCTAAAAGCTTTTGGGCAGAAGCAGTTAACATGGCATGATATATTGTAAATTGGTCACCATATATAACGCTAGACTCCAAGGTTGTTGTAACACCCTGAAAATCGGGGGTTGAGCATAACTTGATCCACGAGTTCCAATGCATCACTTATGCAACATAAATAATGATGATTAAATGTTGTCTGTGTTAGTGCATTAATCATGAGTGGAATTATACCAAAACAGTAATTCATACTCCAGATCAAATTATATAACGCAAGCGGAAGACTGGAAAATGTGTATAAACGTGTATGAACCAAAAAGATCACGATCGATCACCTGAGTATGAATACATCACTGAGTCATCATATACATGTAATAATTCAAAATAGTTCGACTACAAAAATAAACCCTATAGCCCCGTCGATCCGGATGGTCTAAGGGAAACCACCAGAGAACTGCATATATGAGAACTCATCCTGATCATCATAATAATCGGGCTCTGCCTCCTGAGTTGCATCATCATCTACAACTAAGACAGAATCTGGTGGGTGTTCAGAACACCGTCCAAGAACGTGGGAGTGAGTGATTAACTCAGTGGAACAATAAAGTAAATGTTAACATGTTATCAATTCAGTCAAGAAGTAATGATAAAGCAGTACAATCAAACATCCCTAAGTACACTGATTAATGCAAGGATGAAATGTAAGCATGATGCATGCCCTCGCATACACTCACTCGTGCGACACCATCTTACGGTCGCGGCATGCTTTCTTCCCTCTGTGCTCTTCAACCTGGGGCACATGCAGTGCGATGACATGAGCGTGATTACCGAGTTATTATTAGTCCTTTTCATACAACAGGATTGGGAAGCTAAGGTACCTCCCTTATATCAATTCCCAAACAATGATCCATTCTAAGGTCGTCAATCCTAGTAAATCTCATACGATGATATGGTTCTAGGTCACTGCAAAGGGTTCGTCACCTTATCAATGCAGGCCTAGTGTACTCTTGTTACTACATAAGGGCTCGTCGCCTCTACGCAGTCTTAGTGTACGCTCGAGGTCACTACAAAGGGCTCGTCACCTTATCAGTGTAGGCCGACAGCTCGAATATAGTGTCCCATACCACCGTATTCAGCTCACGAGACTGGGTTGCTCACTGGTCATACGGGGAGGCTCGTCACCCCAGCGTAGGCCGACAGATCGACCACGGTGTCCCATACCACCATGTCCGGCTCATGAGTCTTAGCGGATCGAGATACCAAGGTTTAAAAGGATTTTCACTGGTGAGTTTGGTACCTTAGATTCAAGAAGTAGCGTCCATACAAGGTGAACATACATCGGGTCAATCGGGTTACTTGATGAGCTCGATTAGTACGAGCGCACGTTGAGTTGATCGACATGAAGTGCGTGAGCACTCCGTGTGGCCTAACCACTGCCAACCTACCAAGTACGGCTCGGATTCATCGATCACGTCCTATCTGGCGAGACAACCTCAGCCACCATATCAGGACCTGTTACCGATTGCCTGGACTATTCCATAGTCCCAAACACATTCAATAATAATAGATAATCATACAAGCTAATCAGAATGGTAATGGATCAACAATTCCAATCATACAAGCATGTGAGCATTTGATGAATTTTAACTTAAACATGAATTTACACATATGTAATTCCTAAGTAAAACAGACAAAGAATGTAAGTTACATGGAGGAAAACATACACATCGGTAAGGTAGTTGAGAATCTCTTCTCAACGCCCATATAAAGTACCATATATTACACACTTGTTCATTCAGACATTTCTACAAACACTTAGACTATATATTCCAACATACATGATGTATGTTGGTGATAGCACATATTAGGACAAATCCTTTCGCCAAGGAGTTGTTACACATATAACTAGCACATACACATGACAATTAATCATGGCAAACACATGTTCATATTTCATACATATACAATACTTTCTACATATACATGGAATACACAAATCTCAATATAGTTCATATATATCAGAAACGCAATACAAACATCGCATTTGGCATGTGAAATTGCACCCACATCAGTAATAAACCATTAACCGACATTGAAAGCCTTGAAAACCATAACTATACATTTATAGTCCGTACCTTTCGCCGGTAGACTTGTAACGAACTCAGTTTTAAAGCTAAGTCTTTGTCTACGAAAGATTAGCAACCTATAGCATAAACTAGGTTAGATATTTCATATCTTACACTATATAAAACCCTAAAACAAATTAGGGTTAGGTTTTCTGACCCAATAGTGGAATGGAATTTGCCGGAATAGCGATCCGGTAGCGATGAATAAGCACGGGAAGAGGTAGGGTATAATACTAGGAATTTTCCCCAAGTTCTCTCTCACTTTCTCTCTCTTTACTCTCTTCTCTCTCTTGGGGCTTTTCTCAAGTTCTTATGGAGTGAATGAGAGAGGGTTTAAGGTCCTTATATAGGCCCAAGTTTGATGGGAATGGCCCTATGGCCAAGGTATACTTAGGTTATATCCAAATATGGGGTCGTTCCAGTCCAACGGAGCACTTCTAATGGCCCCTTTTCCACGTGCAGTCGGACTTAAGCTCCCTGACCATGGATTTAGGTCAGGATGAGTTTTCGTTCCGATCGGGTTTGCAGATCAGCCGTGGCAGACCAATTTCAGCTCAGCGGTCACGGTCACTCGATCAGGGCCACAAGTACATCGACATGTGTGGGACATTCTCCTGATCTGAGGGTGTATTTGGGTCAGATTCTGACAGTCTGAATCCTTATATTTGGCCCGCAAGAGACACGACTCAGATTACTTAAATTCAGATTTTTATTTCTAAATATTTTCACGTTTCTCACACTCTTCGCTCCGGGCTCAAGTTGTGTAGTTCTAGACACAATTAAGACTTGATTTTCGAGGAAGTTGTCAAGTCCAGTAATGCGGTCATATCTGTATAGTTTCAGGGTAATCGGACTTTCGACGTGCGGTCAAGGTCCGATACGGAGTTTCGGTGTGCTCCCGAGAGCAACCAGGTTTAAGGATGGATTCTAGATTTCAGGATAATGTAGCATCAATGATTCTACACTTTTTGGTTTTACAGATCATATTTAAAGTGATTAGTACTAATTTCATAAGCACTCTAGTTTAACACTTGCTAATATTAACCTAATTTCTAAAGGATTTGGTCCTGAGTAATTTCTACCTGAGGTGGTACTCGGGTCCTTGTACGAATTTTTTCAAGACATTACAGTTGTAGAGAAAGTCTAGACAGGTAAGGATGTCAATTACTCAGTGATGAGGATCTTCGGATGTCCAGCATATGTCAACGTGCAAAGTGAATAAATAATAAAGTTTGATCCCAAATTTAGGAAGTGCATCTTTATTGGGTATGAGAAAGGTGTCAAGGGCTATAAGCTTTGAATTTAGTTTCACAGAAGGTGGTCATTAGTGTAGATGTTATCTTTGATGATGTATAAATGTTGAAGGCCAACAAGGATGCTGTAAAGAAGTTAGAAAAACACAGTGAGTTCGAGAAATTATCATTGCCAATGGAACCAGTTGAGTAAGTTGCTGAAGGTGAAATTTTACAAGAGTAAAAACCAAAACAATCAGCATGATACCTAGGAGAGTATACCTAAGAACAGAGAGAAAAGAACCATTAGGGCCCCAGTTTGATATGGGTTCAAAGATATGGTTTCTTTTGCCTTATTCATATGGAGTGGAGATCCCTCCACCTTTTAAGATGCAAAATCTGGAAAGTATAATGATAAATGAATGTTGGCCATGGAGGAGGAGATATAATCTCTACACAACAATCAGGCATGTGAGTTGGTCGAACTTTTAAAACTCATAGGGCTATGAGGTGTAAGTAGGTGTTCAGGAAGAAGGTAGCATTAATAGGAAATAAGGGCAAAAAATTCAAGGTACGACTTGTAGTAAAGGGATACTCGCAAAGGATATGAGGAGATTTAATCGTGAAACATATGTTAATCAGGGTATTACTAGCAATGGTAGCTAATTTGGAATTGGAGTAGCTCGATGTGAAGAAGACATTCCTTTATGGGAACTTAGAGGAATTAAAACTTAAAGGATTCAAGGAGCTTGGTAAGGAAGGTCACGTGTATAGGTTGAAGTAGCCTCTGTGGTAGTAGTATAAGTGGATCGACTCCTACATGCTGAAGATTGGGTATATCATATGTGAGTACAATTGCGAAGTATATTATAAGGTGCTCAAGGATGAGTCCTACATTCTGCTAACACAGTACATTGATCATATGTTGATTGTTGTATATGACAAGAAGAAGATACTCTTTGTTAAGTATCTGTTAAGCAAGGAGTTTGGCATGAATGATTTAGGCACTACAAAGAGAATCCCAAGCATGAAGATTAACAGAGATAAAGAGTCTGGGAAGCCGTGGTTGTCTCAAAGGAAATATGTGCAAAATGTGTTAGAGAGGTTACACATGGAAGGTGTTAAGCTAGTTAGCATACCTCTAATAGGTCACTTTAAGTTGTTAGTTAGGTTGTGTTCAAGTAAAGAAGGGATTTGAGATATGTCACGGGTGTTGTATGTAAGTGCAGTGAGGAGTCTCATGTATGCAATGGTTTGCTCAAGGCTGAATATCTCACAGGCAGTTAGTGTGGTCAATAGATATATGACGAATCTAGGAAATGAGCATTGAAATACTATTAAGTGGATTCAAATTATCTCAGGGGCATAATCGGTACTAGGATCATGTTCGGGGGACATGGAGCTTCAAGTGGAGTTGTAGGCTACGTAGATTTAGACTATGCAGATGATTTGGACAATAGGAGGTTCACTACATGATATGTTTTCACATTGGCAGGTGAAATGATATATTGGAGATCTATGCTACAGTCTACGACAATGCTATCTACAAGCGATGCAAAATATATGGCCGCGATAGAGGTGTTGTAAGTGCTATGTTTTATGATCCTTTGGTTGTCAAATTTTGTGGTGCAAAAACCTCAATCTATGTCTTGTGTAGCTCATTGTTATATATGTTCAAAACATTGCATCATCTCTTTAAAAAACTTTGCCTCAAGTCAAGAACGAAGATCTACTTCAATTCATTTCAAGAAATGCAAGTTCAAGCTACAACAAAAAAAAGTGATCTTGTTCACAGACTCAAATTTGTGTACAACTTAAGATGAAGTGTAATTCCAGCTCTAGAAGATCTCAAGTTCAATGCTACATCATGTAAAGAGATCTCAAGCTTCACAATCTTCAAAGGTCAACTATCATATGAAGAAAATGAAGTCTCGATGTTCATATCTCACTTTCAAGGTATGATTGACCTTAGATTGACCTTAGGGTATCATTTTATATACATAATTCAAATTGAATTACTTTACATGTATTTGGGCAGTTCTAAGACTAGTCATGAACCCTGTTCGACTAGTCCTAGCATTGCCTCGACCAGTCCAAGAAATTCCATGACCAGTCCTAAGGTTGTTGCAATTTTTTAAAATTTTTTGTTCATCCACGACCAGTCCTAGACTCTGTTCGACCGGTCGTGTGAATAGTGCCGACTCATCTTATGATCATTCATAGATCTATGACTCAAACTACAGCAACTAAATCTGGTGCCTCATGACCAGTCGTAGGGTGGTGACGACCAGTCGTAGACTGCCTTCGACCAATCATGGAACGGTCTGATTTGATCGTGCTCAAAATTTCAAAATGTTGTTGGTCCTACGACTAGTAGTAGTGTCCACAGGACCAATCGAAGGTGCGTTTCTGCAACTATAAATAGACGACGAATTTCAGAGTTTGATAACCCAATTCAAGTAAAATCAAGGCATCACTCTGAGATAAGTTTGTGTTCACTTTAAAGCTAATTTGTGCATATTTAATATTCTCTTTTGTTAGCTTTATAGATTTGATTTTGTTTCTATATTCCAATCTGAATCGAAAAGAGGAATTGTGATATTCCTTCTTCTTTGAATTAAAATTAAATAGAGCTAGCCCAACTGGTTTAATTTAAAATCAATTAGAACCTAGAACCATTTTAAAGTGAGTATTGGACATTGAACTTCTACATTCGAATTTCTACTCCAATTAGTTCTTCCGGGCTACTACAAAAAAAGAAATCTAGGTATTTTACATTTGTGTAAATTTCCTTTATTTTGGTTTCTTTTGAGATTAAGCCAGAAAAATCTCATTGTGTTGGTTATCTGGGGAGAGCCAGAAAACTCAGAAGTGGGATTTTTGAACTGTGTAAACCCATTTGAAAGACACAATTGTGAAGGATTTAGGTGAACCTGAGAAACCTATTTTCATAGTGAAAACTAATATCCACTGTCTAAGGATATTAGGAGTGGAGTAGCAATCTGTGTGTTGTTGTTTAACAGTTGGTGAACACAGAGGTGAACCACTATAACTCTTTGTGTTTTGTGGATGTGTGATTTATTTTTTTTCTATCTTTTATCATTCAAGTATGTGGGATGTATATGTGGATGTGAATGCTGTAATATTTACATTTTAAGCATTATGGGAAATGTTGTAATAGTTTAGAATTTTAATTCTTTGCTATTTATTTATTCCTCTTTAGTTTGAGTTTTTGATACAAAGAACTTTCTAGAAATAAGGTTGTCCTGCCATAAACCCTTGGTTTTTATGGTGTAAGATTTTCCTTAGAACAACATTTGTATTAACCTCTCAATACTTGATTATTGAGGCTGTTTTTCATTTCAGCATTGTGAATTAATTTCTTTTATTTGGCTATCATATTCTTTTATTCTGTTGTTAAAGCTTAAAATTTGGCATAGTCCTATTCACCCCCCTTCTAGGACATATAGCTTGGCCTTTTCAGGTGTCAAAGGAGGCATTTTTCTTTAAAAGTCTAATTGGAGAACTAGGGTTGAATTATGAGACAATTCGGTTGTATTGCAATAGTAAGAGTTTTATTCATCTAGCGATGAATTAGATGTATCACACGAGAACCAAGCACATCAACATAAGGTTCCACAAGATCTAGGAACTCGTTACTTTAGGAGAGATTCTATTTTATAAGATTCACTTGGATGAGAATGCTGAAGTATGTTGACAAAGCCGCGCGACCATAGAAAAGTTCAATCATTTCTTGGGTTTGATCAATCTCTCCAACCATTGATGAGATCAGGCACCCTTATACAAGGGTGCGAATGGAGTTGCGTTCTAGGTGGAGAATGTAGGGAATGGTTTACGCTCAAGGTAAAGATTTCACGGGAGATCTTTGGGGTGACTAGGTAAAATGTAAATCAAGGTGGAGATTGTTATGTGGGATGCCTTGTAGTTTTCCAATCCGATAGTGTAGAGAAGGTCACTGTAGGTTCGACCGGTATCCCATCGATACAATTGAATTAATGAGTGAATATTAGTTTGCACACTACAAAGATTTGTATATTTTCGGTTCGACTGATATGTGTGAGTCAATTTATTTTGGTCTGATCGAAGGTCCCATTAAGTCCGATCGACGGGTTACGCAGATTAACGCAAATTGGGGTATTTAAGTCCGTCTTAGATTAGGGCTTGATAGACGCATGTTTTCTCTTTAAGGAAAAGTGTTTTGCAAGGTGAGAGGGTTGTAGACACTTGTAAGGGATTGGGAAATGATTTTCTTAAGAGGTTAGGGGTTTTCTTAAGTGCGTATCACAAGGAGAGATCATGCTTCTTCTATAATCGTAGAAGGTGAGTGGTATAAACTCTAAGAGTTTTCATTATCGTGGATTTCCATAGCTTTGTATAATGATTTTTTCCTGTAAGGGTTTTCCACATAAAATATGTGTGTTATGTGTTTTCTTGCTTAATTATTTTGGTTATTCTATTTATTTTAATATTTATTCTAACTTCATTGAACGTGCTTGCATAAAGCGTGATTAACGGTGGCATTAGATCCGAATTTCGAATACTTAAGGTTGATCCAATTTTGTTGTGGCTTGGGATTACATCATATTGGTGTGATATAAGAGCTGAAACTGTAACATAAAGCAATATCTTCACATAACATGAGTAATGAAGATATATCAATTGATTACCATCTAAATAGTTTCCCCTACTTTGGACAGTATAATACTCGAAATCAAACTTAATTGATTGCCATCTAAATAGTTTTCCCTACTTTGGATGGTCACGGCCATTTTGATTAGTGTGGGAAACTGAAAAAATTGATGGATGGGACCATCTAATGTCCATGATTTTGATTGTTAAAATTTTTTAAAGAAAATATCTACACCATCTATAGAAAATAGTGCGAGTTGGCTTCAAGCAACCAAGCTTCTAGAATTTTGGCGATGAGGCTGCATTTTTGTCCAATAGGAGGGGTAGTTGAAATTAGAAGGCTATGGGATTTTTTTTTTTTTATTGTTTTCTTTATTGATTTTGATTCAGATTTATGCAATAGTTGTGGCCTAGTGTTCTTCGGGGTTCACCCGAATGAACATTAATTTCCAACGGGGTTGTTTGACATCTCTACACCAAACCAATAAAAGCTTTTCTAATAACAACTAGTCTTATAGGCTCTTTTTATTTTAACTCTTGTTCTAAATAAGCTTGTTGGGTAAATCACTTTTTCAAAACTAAAAAAAAAACTCTTATTTGAATTAAGCAAGCTTGGTAGAATGTTCAAATAAGAGTTTTTTTAGTAGTAGTTGATGTCATTTTTAAAAATTAGGACAACTCCATTATAAGAGCAATTTAGATGGTTGTTTTAGTGGATCTCACTATAGACGGAACATGCCTCAAATATCTACACCTTTGATGTCCACCATCTATCATGTGTGTCCCACCTTTGTTGTGGACCATCCATCATGTGGGGCCCACTTGATGTGTTTAATCCATCATGTGGGGCCATATTTTGCTATGGGTCATCCATCATGTGGGACCCACCTGTGATGTATGGCATCCATTATTTGGGTCCCACCTTTGTTGTGGATTTCCCATCACGTGGGGCCCACTTGATGCGGATAGTCCATCATATGGGGCTACATTTTAATGTGGGTCATTCATCATATAAGATCCACCTTCAATGTCCACTATCCATCAAGTGGGTCCCACCTTTAGTGTAAATCGCCAATCCTGTGGGGCCCAAACTTCAATATTGGTTGTTCATCATGTGGGACCACCTTTGATGTCAACCTTCTATCATGTGGGTCAATATTCAATGTCCACCATCCATCATGTAGGTCCTACCTTTGATGTGGACCGACCATCAGGTGGTGCCAGCTTGATATGGATCATCCATCATGTGGGGCTATCATCATGTGGCGCCCACTTTTGATGTGGGCTATCATCATGTGGGGCCCACCTTTGTTGTGATTGTACATTATGTGGGTCCACCTTGATGTGGACCATTCATCATGTTGGGCTCCACCTTCAATTTAGGTCGTTCATCATGGGAATTACTTGAAAAGTTTAAGGACAAACTTATCATAAAAGAAAAGAAAAGAAAAGGCTAAAAATGTCTACGTATGTAAGCTAACTAAGCTCTTAAAAAATAAGTGGCATCTCCACCATTTATTTATTAAGAGCTTCTTGGTTAGTTTCTAAAACTTAAATGATAAAATTAGAGCTTTATCAAATAGTCTATTTTCAAAATAGGCTCATTATCACTATTATTATTTAGACCAAGCAAATAAGCTCTTATTAGTAGAGATGGCTAACGAGCCCTTAATTTTCACCAACAAAATTACAGGTAGCATGCTTCCACCTTTTTTTATCACTCCTCCAGGGCTCCGTGGAGCCCACTATGATGTATGTGTTTTATATCCACATCGTCCATCTATGTCGCCACCTCATTTTGAGCATGAGCCTAAAAATATGAGCAGCTTGAAACCTCAAGTGGACCACACCACATGAAGTGGTGGGTATAATTGACACACACAATTAAAACCTTCCCAGGGCCCACCATGATGCTTACTTGCTATCTAACATGTTGATAAGGTCTCACAAATCTAGATAGAGGGAAAACACAAATATGAGCTTGATCCAAAACTTTTGTGGCCCCTAAGAAGTTTTTAACATGGGTGTTTAATAACCAATGTTTCCAGTGGTGTGGTCCACTTGAGCTTTGGATTTTCTTCAATTTTTGGGGTTATGCACTCAAATAAGCCCACAAAATGGATGGACAATATAGATATAACACATATACATCACACTCAGCCCCACATCACCAAAGGCACCATGCAATCTGCTTCGGACAACAAGAAACACACCAATTCAAAGCATAGGCTAGGAAAAAGCCTGAAACATGATAAGCAGTTTCTGTCGATCAACCACCTGCCATGCATCTTAAGCACCATTGCACCATCAAAATTAGCGTATAGGTTACCCATTACAATATTGAGTTTCAATCCAACTAGAGGTCTAAATAACTAACAATGGACGACAATGAACAAGCTTGTTGTTGGCTCACGCCTATTCAAAATATTGATTTTCCCTAGCCCGGGATTAGCCTATAACGCCTCTAAATTTTTGCTCGTACAAAATCCTGAATTTATTAAATTTAAATTTAAATTTTGTAATTAATAATAAAATAAATTACTTAGCACGCTAGTAGAGACTCTTGGATAAAGGAGAGGTTGGAGGATCGACTTGTGTGGTGGCGACTTTAGGTTAAATAACTTTTTGTCCAAATTATAAAACTTTCAGATTAGGAAAATGAGCTCATCTGGATAAGAAGTTTCTAGATCCAGGTCTCTTCTCTCTCTATAAGAAGGGATCATAGAGAGAACTCTCCTACGAAAACCCTAAGGAAAAGAGAAAATAGAAAGTGTGAGAAAGGGGAGGCCTGTGGAGAAAAGCCCTCGCCGGTAGGTTCTTAACCTTTCTTTTTATAATTTTTCTTACGCCTTTGATTAATAACCCTCAGATCTATGCCATGAATGGGGGAGATCGGCCTTGCATTTGTTGCTTTGATATGTGAGAAGTTTTGATAATAGATGAAGGTTTTAAGCGAGATCTCCTATCGTAGAGATTACCATGGTATGTCTAGCGGTGTTAGCTCATATTCCTTTAGATCATATGTTTCCTAAGGCCAAAATATACCAAGGCCCTAAATTCTAAAATGATCTAAACACCGAATGGGACACACTGATTGGAGTAAATCTCAGTCATGGTTTTGCATATTTGTTAATTCGGTAGATTTTCTGATGTATTAGATCAATATACAGCATTGATATTGATTCTAGGTTATATATGGGATGTTACTCAGAATTTTAGATCGATCTAATCGTTGGATTAACCACAGGGATCAAAGGTTAATAATAATGATATATATATATATATATAATGCTCACACACAACTAGTTGGACATTACATTTTTGTTCAACTAGTTGTGCATTTAATGAAAATTTTCTTCTTAATTAATGTAAATGCTTTCATTGCCTACTAATTTTATTTTAGCATAGAAAAGTGGCCAGGGCTTCGGTGGGCCATCATGGTGCTAATGTAAAATCAACCTCAACCATCACGTATGTCACTCCATTATAGAGTAAGTTTTCAAAATTTATCAACATCCCTAGTTCAAGCAGACCACACTAATGGAACTAGTGTACATGGAAAGGTTCACCCTCCAAACAGTTTCCCCTAGTGTGGCTCACATGAATGATATATAAACTTGATTTTTGGGACGTAGGCTTACTTTTGGTATGACTTCTAATGGTTGGAATAGATTTCAAAGTTTCGTCGTGATCAGCCCTGTAAAAATCAAGGGTGGATGTCTCTCTCCTAAGTATTCTCATTGGTGTGGCCCATTTAAATTGCTGGTTGGCCTGATTTATTGATACTAGGCCAATTACTTGATTATACATCTAATGGTCCGAGTGGATCTTACATACATATTAATATATCCATTTTAAAAAATAGGAGTGGAAGTCCATGAGTTCTGTGCTTCCAAAACACTGGTACACGAATTTTAAGGTCGGGAGTTAATGCTCACAAGTCATAACGGTTGCGATTGCCGATTAGCTACTGAACCTGAAGTGATGTCACACGTCCTGTGGGGCCCACCATGATGTATGCGTTGTATCCACACCGGTCATACATTGGGAGAGATCATTTTAAGGCATAAGTCAAAGAATGATGTAGATCCAAAGCTCAAGTAAACCCCACCAGAGAAAACAGTAGGGAGAATGACACTCACCGTTGACACCTTCATAGGGCCCACTATGGTGTCTATTTGATATCCAACCTGTTTATAAGTTAACATGGACATGGAATAAGGGAAAACACAAATATCAGCTTGATCGAAAACTTATGTGGCCTCAACATGTTTTAAGGGTAGGCATTCAATCCCCACTGTTTTCTGTACGTGGTGGGACCCATTTGAGTTTGGATCTGCCTAGTTCTTTGTCTCATGTCATAAAATGATCTTTCCAAATGAATGGACGGTGTGGATGCAATACAATCATCATGGTGGGGCCTACAGAATGTGACATCACTTCAGTAGCGAGACTAGCTAATTTCCGTAGGTAATCAGCTAGCGTCAGTGCTGGCGGAGAAGGGAAACGGATTGACTACTCCCCTGCCAGCCAGTGGTCGGTGCAATGTGGGCCGTACCATGATGTAGGTGTTTCATCCATGCAGTATGTCTATTTTTCTATATTATTTTATGGTATAATAAAAAAAAAAATGAGATATATCCCAATCTCAAGTGGACCACATTACAGGAAACAGTGATGAATTAACGTTGACCATTAAAAAATTTAGGGCGCGATAAAAGTTTTGGATCAAGATGATGTTTGTTTTTTCCCTTCATCTGGGTCTGTATGACCTAATCAACAGATTGGATGTCAAATAAACAGTATAGTGGACCTTACGAGGATTTAAATGGTGGATATCCAATGACTATTGTTTTCCTGTGGTGTGGTCCACCTGAGATTTATATCCCTCTCATTTTTGGTATAAAGCCCTAAGATGATCAGTAAAAACGGATGAACAGAATGGATGAAACACATACATAATGATGGGGCCCACAGAACACTGATCCCGTGGCTAAACAAGAAACCATTAAATAAGGAAAAAGATGTTAAATGAGGAAAGAGAAAAGAGGAGGCTGAGTATTTACAAAGAAAGTAATGGGGACACTAAAGAAGTTGTACACATATGATATATTTGGGTGATGCGTCACATATCTTGCAAATCCGGTTTATTATTTGGGTAGAGTCCATTGTAAGCATACGAGAAATTTATTATTATTATTATTACTATTTTATCAATAGTACGATATCATCTACAAGAAAAGTGAACAGTTAAAAATCTATTCCAACAGTCCAGATTCAAGTTACATGTGTGGCTCTATTGGAGATGAAAATTCACTAAATTTTAGTACATATAATTTCATTAGCGTGCTTTATTTAATAAACGGGTTAGATCTATGACACATAATTCCCAACCTACTCATGTAAAACTAAGTGTTACATATCCTCACATATGGTGCATTACATGTGGATGAAAATATGAATTTTGACATTTAATGCACGACTGGTTGGACCAATTTAAATGTTGAATATGGGTTATATATGGGATGTTACCCAAAATTTTAGATCGATCTAATCATTAGATTAACCACAGGGATCAAAGGATAACAATAATGATACACACACACGCACACACCATATGACGATTGTGGATCTTAGGATCGTCTAGATCTGAACAATCCTATGATTTTTCAATAACTTGATGGTGAGAAAATCATTGGATGGTTTAGATCTAACCTATGAGTATGTTAGATCTTTTAAAACTTAAAAACAAGAAAAATTCCTAAACATTGCAAAAATGGATCATGTAACAGAGCATAATTGACCTATGTCGATTCAATCGATCGAAATAGGTTGAAATGTGTTTAGAAACTTAAACTATAAAATTTTGATTTTTCCGATTTGATCAATTTATGTTTGATTTAATCAATGGAGCATCAATCAGACTTGATCGATCGAAAATGTTGAAAATCGTCCAACGACCAAACTATTTTAATCTTGATTTTCTCGATTTGATTGATTGGAGATCGTTTCGATCGAGTGACTTTGATCAATCAATAGGTTCGATCAATAGATTCATAGATTGATTTGTTAGATATTAGAATGTGATAATTGGATTATTAAGTTATAATATACATATATAACCCTGGATTAATTACTAAATTATGAATGATAGAGGGTCACCTTGATTTGATCAAAGGAGGGCCCCAATGAATGGAACGATTAGATCAAATTCATGATTGGTTTAAATTATGTATTAGGAATCTTGGATTTAAACATGTACGACTATTCAATGGATTTATTTCTACCAAATACAGATAAGTGAATCCCAACATGCCACATCTCTATTACGATTAAGATGGATTTGTTATGGTTGCCATATTTGTTGTAATGTCTTACTAAGATTGATTTATTGAAGTATGAAATATTGCAATGAACGACTATTACTGTGAATTGAATATATGAAGATGTCTATTATTACATTCATGAAATAAGAGTTTCCACTTATATAGAGAGATGTATATGACAATTTAGATATGTTGATGCATTGAGCATTAAACATGCATCACATGTATTGCATAGTGCTCCTGTGCTGATTCTTAGAGGCCCACTCTAGATGAATTGCATGCACACCTCATGCCTGGGTTCTTGAGGATCTCCGTGAATGGTTTCCTAGTAGAATTGTTAGTGGATGCCCACCATTCCTGGAGAAGCTTGTCAAGTGCAATGCTCGTTGACGGATATCTAACCCAAGTAACTGTATGATTATCCCACTTGATGCATGCATCTCATGTAATTTTGCATCCATGCCCATTTCTACATTTCTCCAATTTAATTGTTGTTATGTGCTATCTTAATTGTGTCGTGCATGAACCATGATGGGTTCACTCACTAGGCTTGGCCAGCTGATGTTTGTTGAATCATACAGAGGTGATCGAGATTGGAAATATAAATCAGGTACCAGGGAATGAGGCCCAAATGGCGGATGACCCATAGGATCAACGACCATACTTATCTGAAGATGAACTTACTGCGATGAACTGATTAAATGGATTGTTTAATAAGAACTGATGATCATGAACTTTAAGATCTCTTTATATTGCTCATTTATGATTAGAAATTGTTTGGGTATTTGTTAATAGACATTTATGTTGAATGGTTGTTGATATTATGATTGAATAAAGTCCTAAATGGATGAACTTAGTTGAGTTATCGGTTAGATGATGTGGTTTGAGAATGAGATGGTAGTGATTAATGGAAATGTGTTAAACTGTATGATATGTATGGATGTGTGAATGTTAGAATTGTGGATGAACTTAGAATGCATTAAGCTATGCCTCCAAGCAACTATATGAATTATCAATTTAAGTACACTTGGAGCACGAGTCATGGGCAGTAACTCAAGTATAAGAGTGCACACTCTGTATTTGAATTGTAGGCGTGGCATATCCTTTTGCCAGCCCTAATCATTCCACAAATTCAACACCAATGTCTACATCTTACTAACAAAAATATTGAACTATTTTTTTCATTATTTATTTTTTTCTAACAAACTATTAGGCCACAAATTGTACAATTAGATGGCCTCATCAATATATTTGCAGTGAGACTGATGCAATCACATACTAGACTGAATCGAAAAGCTGAAACAAGAAAACCGATGGTCTGTTGAAATCAACCACATGTTCGAGGCAGATGATCACTCTTTTCCATCCTAGATCGAAGGCAAAGATGGCGGTCGACAATCATGACCTGAATCCAATTCTGCATTGCAGGACCCACCCCAATTAGTTGCCTTTTCTTCATCCTATATGGAAAGAAGTGTGAAGTCTATAGAGAAAAAAGCAATGCCTTTTCTCCTCTTGACATGCTGAAAAATTAATTCTAAGGACAAAAGCAATGCCCTGTCTCCATCTCTTTGAAAAGTATGCACCTTCTTGAAAAGGGTGAGCCCCAAGTCCGAGGGGGGGGGGGGGGGGGAGAGAATAAATGCGAAAAGATAACACAAATAGCAGAAATATAAAGCAACCTTAAATGCACAAGTATTGAGAGGTTGATACAAACGTTGTTCTAAGGACAACCTTACACCAAAAACCAATGGCTTATGGTAGGACAATCTGATTTCTAGAACGTCTGTAAGTATCAAAAACTCAAACTGACATAGAGGCAAAGGAAATGAATCAAGCTATTACAACATTCAACACATGTACATGAAACTAAATTACAGCATTCACCACATCACATACATCACCATCATCAACATCCAAACTCCGAGAATTATAGTGGTTCATGTGTGTACACCGACTGTTCGCAAACAACCACACAACTACACCACTCCCAATATCCACAACCCATGGGATATTGGCTTTCAATAAGAAAGAAGGTTTTCCAAGGTTCACCTTAAAACCTTTACAAATGTGTTTTTCAATGGGCTTACACAATAAAAAAACCCCACACACTGAGATTTTACTGGCTGATCTCAGTCAAAACCATAAGAAGAGATTCTCCTGGCTGAATCTTTCAAACCAAAATATAAAAAATTAAATCAATACTTATCTGAAGAAAGATCTTAGATATAGCCTGTAGAACTGCCTCTTTGTAGATGAAGATGCTCGATGTCCAATCTCATAGAAGAAGGGGTTCTAGGTCTAGATATGTTTTAAATTAAATCCAACCTTAGGCTACTTGGATTCAATTTCTTAGATCTTACAAAGGTTTAAATCAAAATCTCCTTTATATCAAATAGAATGGAATCAAGAGATCAAGAAATTAAGAAACCAAAAAGCTATTAAAATGATTTATAAATACCTCACAATAGCTTCACAAAAGTGGGGACTAATCTCTCAGAGTGGTGGCTTGAATTGGCTTGGAATAAATGAAAATTTCTGAGAAATGTCCTCAATTTATAAGCTGTAATTCGGTTCCCTTGACTAGTCTAAGGTTTAACTTAACTGGTCCTGGCAGAACGAATTTTCAAATTTTCTGACGCGATCGGAGAAAATAGATCCTCGACTAGTTGAGTGGCTTGCTCGAGTGGTCAAGCACAGCACTCGACTGGTCAAGTAAATAAAAATCGCGTTGCTGGACTTCGAGTCGAGCCCTGATCGACTAGTCAAGAAGGTCTCCACGACCGATCGAGAAGGGTACTCGACTGGTAGTAAACCAACAACCTTACTCGATTTATTTGAGTAAAATTCTGGACTGGTCGAGAAAAACCTTAGACTAGTCGAGCCAGTGCTAGGACTAGTCGAACTAAGACTAGGACTAGTCGAAGCAAAGCCTAAATAAAGTACAATGACCCAAATTAAACATGCAATGTTAATGACCTAATCCTAAAGTCTTTCTAAGGTCATACATACCTTAAATGTAAGTATTGAAATTGAACCATCGGTCGCTTCGGTAGATAAGACTCTTTGAAGCAAATGAAGCTTGACGTCGAATACTCGAACTTGCCTCGAACTTGTGTCTTGAGACTTTAGCTTGAGCAATTGAACTTGAGCTTTAAGCTTGAAGTAATGATGCACTCAAACTTGAACTTTAAGCTTGAAGCAGTTGAGCTTAAGATAGTGCACTTGAACTTGAGTACCTTGACTTGGTGAACTTCAACTTGTTATCGTAGTTGAACATGCATACTTGTAGCACACTTAATGTCAATGTAGATAACACGAAGCTCATTTTCAAATGAAAGTGAACTTTCCATCTATCAAAACAAGTCAAATATTCCGAAGTGTTTTGGCACAACAAAATTTGACAACTCAGGGTGCTAGATTTATAACTTAGCACTTACACTTCTTCACCCTAGTAGGTTTAATCTTTTGGGAACAGTCCGCTTAACTCTAAGAATCCTCAGAAAATATGGTATATCCCCTGCAACAATTGATGTCATCTAAATGTTTTCCCTACTTTGGATGGCAAGTGGTCTAAATCAAACTTTGATGGGGCCATTTAATTAGTGTTGGAAATTAAAGTTTGATGGTTGGAATTGTCTAATATATATTAGCCATGCATTAAAATATGTTGGATCAAATTTTGCACCGTCATATCTACCCCAAAAATCTTAAAATACCCTTCCCATGTTAGGAAGTTAAGAAGAATTTCTTAATCACCACCGAATGCTATGGGATCTACACCACTCAAAAGGTCAACCAGAAATTTCAAAATTACATCAACGATCACACCAATCCAAAGCATGAGCGATGAATGAGCTCAAAAGATCCCAAGCATTTCAAGCCATGCAACAAAGCAGTGGTCTAGTTCCATGGCTTAATGGTAGGCATGCATCTGTTTCAACAATGAGAGACCAGGGATCGAGTGCACATGTGGTGTAAGTGGGCACGTGAGTGTGTGGGGTGTGGGTGGCCAAGTCTCATCATTCCAGGGATTTAACATTAGTTTCAAGATCTTGACAAGAAAAACATTCAACAAATTCATTTCATTAAAAAGTCTCAATTTGATTGATAAGCCTTGGATTGTATAATTAGATAGCCTCATTAATATCCTAGGGGCCTGTAAGGATGGAAGGTAAATTAGGAAAATACAAAGAAAGCATAAAAGGCATGACATAAGTGAGAGGTAAACACTCATCAACACTAGGGGATGAAAACCGTTTGCACCTTTTTGTCTAAATAAAAGTCCTTGGAAATACCTTTTCTTCGCATTTGCAACCGTTTGTATTATAATCCCATGTAGGGAAACTTTTTTAACTTTTTCACTCCATTATTATTTGACACCTCATGTCATAGGCAAACTATTTTCCCTCCATTTAACTTTTCGAGAAAAAAAAATCTCTTATTACCACGAAAGCAAATGCAAAGATGTTTGGTTGAACATCTTAGGACCTTTGGAGTCTTTCTACACATAATTATAAAGAATAGAGAGTTGTCAAGATTTTATTGATTCTAACAACACTACAATCATGTGATTTTTGTCAAAGTTTCTATTTTGTATCTACAGTGTTATGGTGTGATAAGGAGCCGGTTTACTCCAACAGGAAATAGCAGATGCTGCGGCAAAGTATTTGTATCTAAACTATGACGCAATATTTCATATAAAAGTTATTTTTCAACACACATTTTCTAATTTTTTATACTATTTGTTAAAGTGCCATGAATATCCTAAATTTTTTTTACAAGTTATTACAAGGTTATATTTGTGACCCATTACAAATTACAAGGTGTCTAAACTTGCAATTTCTTGAATCTAATGAGATTTTTCCAACCTAATGCCGATATTCCAACAGAAGAATATTATTTCTAATAAAAACAATGTTTGAAATGTTCATATGTCAGATTTAAGAGAACATTATTCAAATGTCTAGTTGGGAGGTGTTCTCATCCAATATACATTATGGTAGCCATTTGCTCTCCCACAACACCTAAATTCTATTTTTAAATTCCATGATTATTCTAGTAATTTTTAAGAGAGCTTAAAATTTAGATTTCTAGATTCATAAAACTATATTGCTAATAAGAATTAAACTTAGTTCAAGTCTCTAATTTCATCAATGTAACTTTGGAGTATTTAAATTTATATAAGTTCCGTTTTCCCAAGGCCTGATTTATCTAAATTTCGATCTAATATCATCTTGTAACACCCCAGTTTTCATAACCCGAGTATAATACTTGTTTTTCAAAATTCTGAGTGTTAACCTTAAAATTTAAAGTCTAAATTTAAACAAGCTTCTCAATATTCATTATTAGCAATAATTACTAGCGGAGTAAACTATGCATTGAGTAAAAGTTTTTCATTCATAACAAAAATCCAAATGTAGTGCCCATATAAAACTTATACAACCCAAATACCAAAAGTACCCTAATCTGAAATAGAAATTTATTAACTAATGATGAAGTTCAATATACTCCAATGGGATCTTGTCTAGCTCCTCAACTACTTGATCCCTTTTAGCAACTAGGTGAACAACGTCAGCTCTCTCTAACCTACATCAACTGATATGTTTTGATAGTGTCAATGACTATTGCAATGAGGAATACCCTTTAAGATTACACACCCAACATTTATAATTTAGAATAGTTCGCAAGACATAGAAAAAGATATATTAAACAATGAAATTCTAACTCATTATCATATACACAAAGAATATAGCCAACCAACATAATTACTCCATTAAGAAAATGTAAAAAGAACCATAATATGAATGAACATATCAAAATAATCAAATAATCATCATGTGACCTTCTGCTTCATCCGGAAATCACATTGTATGTGAACTCCACAAGATAACTAGAAAATCAACAAGTGAACTTCCACTTCACTCGAAAATCATATATATATAACTCCGTAAGATGATTAGAAAATCAACAAGTGAACTTCAACTTCACTTAAAAATAATAATAAAAGTGAACTCTGCAAGGTGAATAGAAAATCAACACGTAAACTCCGACATCACTCAGAAATTATAACGAACCTCGCATAAAATAAACCATCAAGCCACAAAATGGCAAATATTCCATCAAAACCACATAAGGCAAATAGTCCATCCAAGGATGCAATAGAATTGAATTATCCCCAAAAGCCACATAGGCCCAAATGATCCCTAAGATGGTAAGTCTACAACAATTTTCATCTAATCCATTAGGAAAAAAATGTTTACTAGTTCAAGGACCTCCAAAATATCATCAAGTAATCAGAAGTGGCAAACATATAATTAATTAACTTATTTTTAACCTAAGATAACATGTGACAATCAAATCACTTATTCTTAATAGAATTAAAGAGGCATGTCAATTATTCAATTCAAGAGTCAATTGCATAAAAGATTAGCATATTCATGTACTGAGACAAATAGATTAACCAAGTAACTCAATAGGTTATAAATATAAGTAATTAAAACATCATCTATAATAAGATTAACAAACTCAAGTGATAAGCTTAAAGGGGGGAAACATCACTTTGGGATGCAGATACACTCGCTTAGCTTACAAAGCATAAAAGATCTGGTCCATTAGGAGTCCAAATATCCACACCTGAGTCGACATAAATGAACTCAACTTTACTAAACTCGGCTACATCACAAACTAAATTGGCTCAACCTGGTTTTGAACTCCATCTGAATAGTGAAATCCGACACACTTGCGTTAGCCGAGAGTAGGCACGTAACCAAACCACTCTACATTTTATACAATGGGTTCAATAGTTTAAATTTCTATCTTTTATGTTTTGTTGAACAATATACTTGATTTATTTACTGCAACAAACATGTTTGACAGAATGCCTAAATGATGCTTTCACTAAGTAGACTTTGTTTTTGCACTTCTTGTTTGTATTCCTTTACATAAGTATTTAGAAGTAAGTGCATGTTGATTATTTAGTTAAATTTTGAAAAGTCCTATTCACCCCCTCTAGGACATTAGCCATATCTTAAACCTTTACTTGTAGCAGTAAAACTGCAATTTCAAGATTGAGTCCCATTGTTACGTCTTCTTGAGATGATTCTTCAATGCTCTCTTGTTCTTGAATTAACTTCTCATTTGCTCCCACGATCGTTGATGTGGATGCTTCAGATCCTACGATCAATCACCTTATATTTGATGCTTTAATGAGATGACTAAGGTGATAGGAGAAAGTGGAATCCCTGACAACTAAATAGATAGTTGTTATCCAAAGAAGATTCACCTAGATGGGTGTTTTAAAGGTTAATAGGCTAAGGATTTTCCTATGAAATTGTTTCTATTCACTTGAAAATGGTGGAGATCAAGTGCATCCTCATAATGGAGGTTGGAATCCTCATTAGAGTGGTAAATCTCAAGGAACATGACTTGAATCTCTTAGGTTTAGAGGCTTGATAGTGGATTTAAGAGTGGGGAATCACCTAAGTTCTAGTGGCATAAAAAAAATCATAAAATATCCCAAGGTCGAAATGCCCTTTATAAAGAAGTTGAGTTCTAATGACTATAAACAAGCATAAAATGACACATTCGATCGATCGATCGATGTGTCGATCGGTCAAACTTAGTTTCACTTTAGCTAGAAATGTTCTTGGATTAATTGTTTTGGGCATTCTCGATCAATCGTTTGGGGATTCGCTCAATCGATCGATCAATTGATGATTCACTTGATTGATCGAGGATCAATCAAAATCACCCAGAGTTCTACTATCTTTAGGATATACAAAAACAGCTTTGAATCTCTATAGCTTATCTAAGCATCTTTAAATAAGGATCCTAAGGCCAATGTATGATCAAATAAAGATTACCTGTTAAGGAATAGATCATCTAGAGTTTAAGGTTGTTTTGAGTCTATTTGGGTCTAAGGTTAGGATCACCAAGGCACCTCATGATTTACCTGTTCTTCACTCCTTTATATTTCATGTCATCTTGTGCCTTCGATCTTTAGTTTTTAAGGGCTCAACTGACTTATCGACACATGGACACACGTGATTGACTAATAAGTGCACTAATAGGAAGGTGCTAAGACAGTTAGCACACCTCTAGCATGCCACTTTGAGTTATCAGCAAAGTTATGTCCAAGTATAGAAAATGATATTTCAGATATGTCACGGTATCATATGTAACTATAGTGGGGAGTCTCATGTATGTAATGGTTTGCACGAGGCCAAATATCTGACGGACAATTAGTGCGGTCAATAGATATATGGCGAATGTAGGAAATGAGCATTGAAATGTTGTTAAGTAGATTCTAAGGTATCTCAAGTGCACAATCGACACTAGAATCATGTTCAGAGGACATGGAACTTCAGGTGGAATTGTAGACTATGTGGATTCGGATTATACAAGTGATCTAGACAGCAGGAGGTCCGCTTTGGGATATATTTTCACATTAGTAGGCCGACCGGTATGTTGGAGACCTACGTTATAGTCTATAATAGAGTTCTCTACAACTGATGCATAATATATAATTGCAACAGAGGCATCAAAGGAGGCACTATGGTTGAAAGGTCTGATAAGAGAACTCAGGTTGAAGCAAGAGGTGATTCGTTTACATTGCGATAGTCAAAGTTCTATCCATCTAGCAATGAATTAGGTGTATTACACGAGAACCTGGCACATCAATGTGATGTTCCATAAGATACAGGAACTCATTACTTCTAAATAGATTCTATTTCGAAAGATCCACACGGACAAGGATGCCACTGATATGTTGACTAAGCCGATGACCAGAGGGAGTTCAAGTATTGCTTGTGCTTTATCAATCTCTCCATCCATTAATAAGATTGTGCACCATTGCATAGGGGTGTCAATGGATATGTATTCCAAGTGGAGAATGCTAGGAGCAGTCTATAATCAAGGTGGATGTTGTAAGGGAGATCTTTAAGGTGACTTATCAGAATGCAAGTCAATGTGGAGATTATTGTGTGGAATGCCTTAGATTCTGACGGTCTGTTAATGTAGAGAAGTCGTATGTCAATTCGACCGATGTCTTTTCGGTCCAACCGAATTAGGGAAGGTTTCTTAGTTTTCTCACTATGAAGATTTACACATTTTCATTTTGACCAAAATATGTGAGTTGGTTTATTTCAATTTGACAGAAGGTCCCATTCGGTCCGAATAACAGGTTACACAGATTAGTACAAATCGTGGTATTTAAGTCCGTTTTCGATTAAGGCTTATATTATATTAGTGCTTTCTCTCTAAGGGCAAGGGTTTTGTGAGGTAAGTTAATTTTCTACACTTGTAAGGGCATGGGAAGGGATTTTTTCAAGGGCCAGAGTTTTTCTACGTGCGCATTGTAAGGGGAGATTGAGTTTCTGCTGTAATCGAAGAAGATGAGTGGTAAACTCTAATGCTTTTAATTATAGTGGATTTCTATTGTTTTGTGTCATAGTTGTTTACCACAAGGATTTTCTACATTAGTTATCTCATGCTTTGTGTGATTACTTTATTGGCTATTGTTTATTTGATTGTTTCATCTTTCGTTACAAGAAATGTGAGAATTACTGACGCATTGTTTACCAGTAGCCAACATATATCGCAGGTAAAGATAAGAATCACCGGCGTTTCTTGTCACTGCCACTAAATGTAGGAAGCAGGCGCCCCTATACCCCAACTTTTCATTTCCATTTCTTTTATTAAAAAAACCTAGCTCTCCCTCCCTTTTTTTTCATTTCCCCCTCTAAAAAAGTTTTAAAAAAATATAATAAAAAAAACCCTATCTCACCCCCTTTTCATCTTCTCCTCCTCTCTCTCTCATTCAAGGAGATCGAAGACGACGAGGCCCTCTCAAGAGATTGCCGACCTACGATCACGTCTCCAGAGGGATCTTCTGTAATGCCAGCGAGATTCCTCCGAAGCTGATATCATCGGCCACAAGCCTCACAAGCAGAAACTACTTCTCAACCTTCTCCCCAACATGACCAGCGGGGATGAGGGTCGACTCCTTCATCAGATCTAGATCGTTGGTTAGTGGGCCGCATTGTAGATGCTCATCCACCCAACGGTTTCTCTTTTCCTTTATTTTCCTTTTTTTTTTCTTTGGGACCATCTTATCTTTTCAATTTGTGGCTTACAAATGGATAGTTGGAAGATATACTATGAGGTCCACAATTTCACATTCGGTTGAAAAAATTGCTAAATGCTGGTGGATAGATATCGATAGTCTGTATAACTGAATCATGGGACCTACTTATACAAGCTGACAACCTGACGTATAGGGGTATCCTAGCCAAAATCATTGGGTTGGGGATCTTGTAATTTCAAGATAAAAAATGAAAAAAGTAAAAAAGTTTCCGTTGTCCCTGCTGTAGTTCACTTGTGCAGGATTATGTACATGGGATGTGTACTGGATGTTCGACGAAATGAGATTTGAGGCTTTTGAATTGTGATGCATACCAGATGTTCAATGAAATGCCAAAGGGAGATATGCATACCAAATGTTTGATATAATAACTAATAGAAACTTGGTTTTTCCTTGTTGTTTATGCTCCATGTGATTCCAACTCCATACCAAAGAAAGAACAATTAGCATGTTCTTTTTTAGCACTATTGGACATTTTAATTGCGACCTTGCTTTGCATCCTCTAATGCTTTTATTTATTGTTCAGTGCAGGGATATGTGTGCTCAACGTAGCAAAGTAGGCATCTTCAACAATGATGGGAAAAACCGATGCAGGCTAATGCAGGGGGTTCTGGCATAGTTGATGTAAGCTGAAGCAGGGGGGTTCTGGCATAGGATGAGAATTGAATGGTAGGAAATTCGGTTCTATTTTTTTTTCTTCTTAAAAATCAGTGTGAATTTTCTGCTCATGGGATTTTTTCTTCTTGAAAGAAAGGGAGTTTGGAATTTAAGTTGCCAGAAGTGCCCTTATGAAGGGTTTAATGCCTTTTCAGTAAGTGTTTAATGCCCATCTCACTTAAATGATATTGAATAAAGAAAATCAGAGCTACTTTCTCAGGCATTTCACAAGGACCTATCGTGCATATTGGAGCCATTGTGCAGTATTTTGCTCCTTTGCTTACTCGACAAGCCTGTTAGATCATGAGGCCTTTTTTCTTCCACAATGCAGTATTCTGCTTATTCAAGGTCGATTCAGGTGTATAGTTGGAAACTGGAATATTTATATTCTTTGGTTTTGGATGCTTTGGAGTTCATTTCTCAAAAGAGGTTTGAATTCTGACTGTTGTTCTGCTTCCTTTGTCATATTCAATTAGGTGCAAATTTATAGAAGGATTTCAAACTTTTATTTTAATAATTCCTTGGATATTGATTTGGATATTGTTTAGTGGAATTCATCCTTTTATTTGTTATCCAAACCCTTTTTTTCTTTTTTTCAGGCCATTTGCTCATTCAATCCAACCCTAGATCGATCTATATTGGTCCTATTCAAGAGTCCACACTACAGGTCAAGCATATCCAATCCTTCATATTGAAAACCAAACCTATCCAACCATCCAGATTGAAGATCTAGAATGAATCGTGGGTCCAAGATGATTTCACAAGGATCAGGACCATGACCTGAGGGAGGCTTTGGACCTGATCAATTGTCCAATTGGACTGTGGGACCAATAGATCCAATTGGATAGCTCTAGTGGGTGATCGGTTGGACTGTGGAGCCAAGTAGTCAGACCATATACAATTTCAAGACTGTATGCATAAGCATTAGAGTGTAGGTGGGCATTGAATGAGTCGTACAGAGCCCTCTAAAGTCATATGGTTGTGAGCATCTTCTTTGAAATTTGAGGACTTCCCTATTTAGCTGTATTGTCTCAAGCCTTGGACACTTTCTTGGTATTTTACATAAATAGAATAAATTGGAGTATTTTCTCAACGCATATTAACTTCTACAGCAGAATGCCTTATGATTCCTTCTGAAGGTATTAAAAGGTACTCCTAAGTACTCATCGAAAATGATTCTTTTTGTATACAATATTGCATGGGCCAAATAAGTTCACCTTGAACTCTTTGTTCTTCTTTTTTTGGTAATATCATAGACTTGGAGAAGAAATGAGGCCTGTAAAATTGACCACTAAATTATTTGGTATGCTTCTAATGCTTTATTTTGATCTTCTTGAGTGATCTCAAATTCAAACTTTTGGTATGCTTTCTTCCATAGGTTTGTTGTCATGTTCAAAAGCTTTAGTTTTCTTGTTGCTGATACTCCTAGTCATAATGTAATGGTTTTGTTTTCTTGTTATGCTGATATGTTTAATTCTTGTTTCACTTTTCAGTGACTTCAAAACAACATTGTCATCGTGAAAATCAATGGTAGTTCCCAACTGTCTTTGTTTATCCCAATTGAATTAAAATTCAAGTTCTAAATTGAAATAATATTGTCATCATGCAAAATGTTGAATTGAATTAAAATTCAAGTTCTAAGAAGGTTTTCGGTAGAGACGAATGAGGGCTGGCAGGTTGTGGCAGAGACGGATAAGGGCCTCTGCTTCAACAAAGAACTTTTCTGATCAATTGCCTATTGATAGCTAAGACACCTGTATGGGACTTAATCTATATGCGGAATTGGCCCACGGATCTGTCTGTGCATAGGACATGGTGATCAGGGGTCGGATAGCTTACCTAGCTGAGACGCCGCCATGGAAGCCGGATAAGAATACCAGAATACCTGTAGAGCTTAAGATCTTCCTCTCCTTCATACCCTTTCTGCAATTCACAAGATGGGACTCGAATTTCTGCTGTGGTGTAGGATCAGGGACCCAGCTCTCTTTTATAGAATCTGTGGAGAGAGAGTTTGAAACCCATCATAACTCTCTCTCCCACGCTCCACATTGTAGCATCCTAGTGCAACTCAAATTGCTGTCTGCATAAGACAGCTATAGCATTCCAGCCCTAGTACGCAGATAGACTGCGCAATGCATCACATGAAGTGGGGCCCACTGGTCTACTCAGTCATCTAGTCCAACTGTATGACAATCCAGACCGTTGATCAGTGAGGCCCACTAAATAGAGTTCTTACATTCTCCCACTTGGGCCTCATTGAGCAACGTTAATGATAGTCATATAGAATTATTTTGAAAATAAGTTTTGATCTTTTAAGAAAATATCCAAATGGTTAACCAATGAAAATAGTTGGACAGTATGAGTAATGTTATTCAATCTGGTCCATCAAGACAGTCAGTATCGAAATGCGGTAGTCATCACAATATTTAATTTAGGCGAAGTGAGTCTAAACGCGATCACAAATACTTTCAATCTTAACGACATAGATCACGAACTAGAAAATGTGGTATAAGGATTACATACTTTAGTGTGATGTTATGTGCCTATCCTTAAGAGGTCCTGAAGCTTTTACATGTCTCCAACGAGACACGACTGTAGTTCTACTTACTCAAAATTTATGCATATATATAGAGAAGTAGAAATAAATCTTTATATCAAAATCATCCAAACAAACTGTATAAAACGAGATCTCTAAGTGTCTGTGAAAATCAAAGTACGCTCAACTCCCACTAACTGAAAACATCTGTGGGATCAATGACTCCCATGGATGTTACATGCTCCTGAAATGGCGTAATAGGGAGCCCTTTAGTGAGCGGATTTGCAATCATCTGCTTAGTGCCGATGAATTCCACAGATACTTGATGATTCTGAACCCTTTCCTTTACAACAAGATACTTGATGTCGATATGCCTTGACCTTGACGAATGCTTGTTGTTACTAGAGAAGGAAATAGTAGCCAACTTATCACAAAATATTCTTAATGGTTTTGGGATATGCTCCAGTACCCGCAAACCTGAGAAGAAACACTGTAACCATAGTGCCTGATTAGATGCCTCATGGCAGGCAATAAATTCAACTTCCATAGTGGATGAGGCTGTGATAGATTGTTTTACGCTTTAGCACGACACAGCTCCTCCCACCATCATGAAGATGTATCATGAAGTAGACTTCTTAGTATCAACGCAGCCTGCGAAGTCTGCATCTGAATATTCGATCAACTCCAACTGATCAGACCTTCTGTATGTGAGTCTGAAGTCTTTCGTTCTTTGAAGATACCGTAATACTTTCTTTGCAACTATCCAATGTTGTATTCTTGGATTAGATAGATATCTTCCCAACATTTCGCTGATAAAGGCAATGTCCGGTCACGTACAGATTTGAGCATACATGATGCTTCCTACTACAGATGCGTATGGAAATTCTTTCATTTGATTCTTTTCTAAATCATTCTTTGGACACTGAAATAAACCAAATTTGTCGCCCTTCACAATGGGTGACTTTCCTGAAGCACAATTTTGCATGTCATACCTTTCGATTTCCCTAGTAATATAGGCCCTCTGTGACAAGCTGAGCAGTCCAAGTATTCTGTCACAACGAATCTCAATGCCGATGACGTAAGAAGCTTCACCAAGGTCTTTCATTTCAAACCTTTGAGATAAGAATTTTTTGATGTCACTCAACATCCTGGTATCACTGCTAGCTAACAGAATGTCATCAACATACAAAATCATCATAACGAACTTACTCCCACTGGTTTTAATGTAGATACATTCATCTGCAGTGTTTTTTACAAAGCCATATGAAGAAATTACTTCATGAAACTTAAGGTACCACTGTCGCGATACCTATTTCAACCCATAGATGGACTTCTTAAGTTTACAAACCAAATGTTCTGAGCTAGTAGCTACAAAGCCTTCGGGCTGCAACATGTACATATTCTCATTTAGATCCCCATTGAGAAATGCAGTCTTTACATCCATCTGATGTAACTCTAAATCCATATGAGCTATAAGAGCCATTATGATCTTGAATGAGTCTTTCTTGGATACTGGTGAGAAAGCCTCCTTAAAGTCAATGCCCTCACGTTGGTTAAAACCCTTGGCAACAAGTCTGGCTTTATATCATTCGACATTACATTTGGAGTCCCGTTTGGTTTTAAATATCCATTTACAACCAATCGGCTTTATTCAGTGGGTAACTCTACAAGATCCCATACTTTATTGTCTTGTATGGATTTCAACTCATCTTTCATGGCATTAAACCAATGAGAAGGATCAGCACTCTGTTTGACTTGTGTAAAGGATTCAGGATCCTTTTCCACCCCTATGTCAAAGTCATGTTCTTGTAAGTATACGATGTAATCGTCTCGATTTACAGGCCTTCTCTCTCTTTCAGATCTTCTTAATGGTTCAGCTTGTTGGGTCTGATCTTGATTTTTCTCATCAATGGTTTATATATGAGGTTCTACGTGGTGCTCTGTAGTGACTGCAAAATCGACTGCATCATTAATGTCCACGTGATCTGGATTGACTATAACAGGAGTCACAGTTCTTTGTTCCTCAAATACAAAATTTCTTATGTTCGTGCTCCCACTGTTTTCAATGTCCTCAATGAATCTGGCATTCACAGTCTCAACAATCCTGATGGAGTGAGAAGGACAGTAGAATCGATAGCCTTTTGATCTTTCTGGGTATCCAATGAAGAAACAACTTATGGTTCTAGGATCAAGCTTCTTTTCATGCGGGTTATAAATTTTGGCCTCAGCAGAACAACCCCAAACATGTAGATATCGGAGACTTGGTTTTCTCCCATTCCACAACTCAAAAGGAGTTTTGCTTACTGCTTTGCTAGGAATCCAGTTTAATATATGAACTGCTGTTTTGATCGCATCACCCCACAGAGATTCTGGCAATGTTGAATTACTGACCATACTTCGCACCATATCCATAAGGGTGCGATTTCGTCTCTCAGCAACTCCACTCTACTCTGGAGTACCAGGCATAATGTACTGAGTAACAATGCCACAATCCTATAGGTATTTAGCGAATAGCCCTGGATTGCATCCCGATTCGTCATATCTGCCATAATATTCACCACCAAGATCAGATCTGACAACTTTAATTCTCTTATCAAGTTGATTTTTAACCTCGGCCTTATAGATTTTAAAAGCATCCAAAGCGTCAGATTTCTCATTGATAAGGTATAGATACCCGAAGCGAGAGTAGTCATCTATAAAGGTAATAAAATATTTGTGGCCACTCCATGAGGCTATAGGGAATGGTCCACAGATATCTGTATGTATAACCTCTAATAGACCTACACTCCTGGTTGCACCTTTCTTTCTCGTTCTAGTCCGTTTTCCTTTTATGCAATCAATGCATACTTTATAGTCAGAAAAGTCTAGAGAATGTAAAATTTCTTCTCGCACAAGCCTGTCTAATCTCTCACGAGATATATGGCATAGCCGCCTGTGCCACAACATGGAGGAATCCTCATAGTCTAGTCTTCGCTTGGATCCCACTACATTTGCATGCAAGGAATTAATATTATAGACGTGAGAGGCAATCAAGTCTAATTGGTATAAGTTGTTTACTATAGAGTCGGTTCCAACTTTAATCGAATTAAAGTAAATACTAAAACTTTTATTTCCAAAGTGGAATGAATATCCCAACTTATCCAAATAGGAAATTGAAACTAAATTGCGCCTTATAGACGGCACACAGAATGTATCTACTAAATTCAAAAATTGACCAGACTTCAACCTAAGCCTATAGACTCCTATTACCTCCACGTCAACCTTAAAACCATTGCCTACGTATACTGAGCGTTCCGCATCAGTTGGTGGCCTAACCTGTAGTAATTCCTGCATAGAAGTGCATATGTGAATAGTAGTTCCTAAATCTATCCACCAAGAATCCGCTGACACATCGATCAAATTAGATTCAAAATAAATAAGAACAAAATGATTACCTTTCTTTATGAGCCAATCCTTAAAACCTTCATAGTCTTTCTTTAAATGACCCGCCTTTTTGCAAAAGAAGTACGGCTTGCCTTTAACCCGTCTGTGTTTAGATCCATTTTCAGATCGATTCTCATGGTTTCCAGATGGAGGACCAGAGAATCCATTATTAGAACCTTGTTTCCTTTTCCCTTTACCTTTATTCCCGTGCCCTTGCCCATGACCTGAGGTCACCATATTAACATTTTGAATTTTGACCACCTGCCTGATCCTGTCTTCTTCTTAGACACACTGAGTGATAAGTTCATCCAATGTCCACATGTCCTTCTGAGTGTTATAGTTTACCAGGAACGTGCCAAATTGAGGAGGTAGGTTATTCATGATCAAATGAACCAGTTGATCATCAGTGAGTACAAGCCCTAGAGTACGGATCTTAGAAACAACCTCGATCTGCTCTACAATGTATTCATAAATGTTGCTTTTTCCATCGTAAGACAAGCGAGTCAATTTATTCAGAAGAATGCCCACTTTGGATTTATCAGATTTCTTGAATCGTTTTCCCATTTCAGTCAGGAAAACTTTGGCCTTATCTGTTTCAGGCATGGCACCCTTCATCGATTCAGAAATTGAATACTTAATGACTTTCAGGCATGTATCATTTGATCTAAACCATTAAACCCATCGATTATATTCAACTTCGGTGGCATTATCAGATGGCTTTGGCGGTTTTGGTGTTATCAGGGCAAGATCTAATTAAAGATAGCCCAGTACAACTTCAATGGCGTTCTTCCATTGAGTATAATTAGACTCATTTAAGGCAAGGACTTGATGCGTATTAGTTGGAATTGAGACTGAAATATAAGAGATACACATATACTCACATTAGTTCATTATTTCACAAAATAGTTTAGTAAATAAAAATATCAGGCAAAGATAACCGATTCAGTTGCTAAGGGAGGCATTGACTGAATCATCAAAGATGAAGATGGGCCCAACCATCACATCTTGGTGAGAATCTGTTACATCATCATCATTCCTCCTGTGGGTGGTAATAATAACATGCTAGTGATCCTCCTAACATGATGCTAAGTGATGTCAGTGATGTAAATCTGAGACACTCAACACCTGTGGGTGAGATGAATCTTTTAACTTTACATTACCTACATCATTTACTCCACCCGTTCACATGTCTGCCAAATGGTAATCGTCTATGTTTTCGTTACCGTATGCATGAAAACGTGAATGCAACTGTATGCAATCTTCCTTATCCCAATGTCATAAGTCTGTACTTGTAAAATTTTTCATCGATTGAGGTCACTATGGTGGCTAACACAACCGAATCCAACACTACAAACACAGACTCAAGATTACGATTATAATCCTGCCTCTCCATGAATTATATCTTAATAGTCTGATGCGGCCTATAAGTTAGTTGGCACTGACCTTTTTTGGAAATAAAGGAACCTTAAAGTGAAACAAACGGAAAGGTTTCACACCATATATTCCAATGGTCCATATCAACTCTTAAGGATGGGTGATGGGCCAATTATAGGGCCAAATCAGTACTCTTATTTGATCTGTACTAGTTCAAATGAGTGAAACTAAATCGAGCTCCTGTCATTCTAATGATAGACAGATAGTATGGGCTATATAATTTGATGGGCAGATTCATGTATGGTTGTTCATAAGTTGAATAGATAAGCTCAAAATCTATTTATAGATGGAAGTTCATGATTAAATTAATAGACAGCCCATATCAAAATAGATAGCCCATAACCTCCTGAATGTGGAGGACTATATGCTCATGATTGAACCCGTAGATGGTCCAGACCAACATAAAACTGAACATTACTGAGTGAACCAGATACTTGGATTAATGGGCCTAGAATGTTATCAGGGCCCACCAATCAATATTCCAGATCCAAAACCATCCGGTTCGGGTCCTGTATTGCAGACCCGAATAATCAGAATCGGGTCCGCAGGTCTGATTATTAAATAAAGGAAGTAAGCTCCCTGGAATCAGGTCCATATACCTGAACGGACTCAAATTGGGTCCTTAAAGGAAGCACTCGACTGTTATGTTCTCAACAGGGCAGGATGCCCTAGACTCTTCACGAGGCTATCTCTGAAAATTTCTCACTATAGAAGAGAGAGCGAGAGAGAGAGAGATAGAATGAGAGAGCCGATCAGGAAGTCCGCCCGATGCAACAAGGAGAGATCAAGTTCCTCTTATTTGCAGGATTTCTTGCAGTCACAACAACACGGCACTATAAGCGGCATCGAAAACAGTGGTGGCCGCGGCTGCCATTGGTGAACATGAAAGCTCGAGACGCTGATAATGGCTTCAGAAAGAGGAAGAAAGATGGTGGTTAGCCATCACCTTCGTCTAGCTGTGACGCGGTTCGTCAATGGCCGCCGATCCATCAGGTCAAGGTAAGAGACTAGATCGATGAGGTCCGATGGGATCAAAATCCCTAATATTTACTGAATCTGGGTTTATGGAATGGAAATCCCTAATTTCCGATACGGGAATCGGAAATCCCCAATCTGAAAAACTGGATTTAGGAATTTTTAAATCCCTAATATGGGTTTTAGGGTTTCAAATCCAAATTCCTTAATCTGAAGCTCTGAATTTAGGGTTTCAAATCTAAATCCCTAATTTGAAAATTTGGATTTTGGGGTATTCGAATCTAAAAAACCCTAATTTCAAAATTTTGGGGATTCCGAATTAAAAATCCCTAATTGATATCTGAATTTGGGGATTCGAATTCGAAATCCTTAATTCTGGATGTGGGAATTGAAATTCCTAATTCGAATAGTTGTTTTTAGGTTTTTCGAAATTCAAATCCCTGATCTTAATATTTCTGGATTCAGGGATTCGGAAATCCCTGATATGATCAGATATAGCTAGATGTGATCATCCATACCTATGCACAGATGGCTCTGATACCAACTGTGGGACTTAATCTGTATGCGGAATAGGCCCACGGATTTGTCTGTGCATGGGACATGGTGATCAGGGGTCGGATAGCTTACCTAGCTGAGACGCCCCCATGGAAACCGGATAAGAACACCGGAATACATGTAGAGCTTAAGATCTTCCTCTCCTTCACACCCTTTCTGTAATTCAAAAGATGAGACTCGAATTTCTGTTGTGGTGTAGGATCGGAGACCCAGCTCTCTTTTATAGAATCTGTGGAGAGAGAGTTTGAAACCCATCACAACTCTCTCTCCCACGCTCCACATTGTAGCATCCTAGTGCAACTCAAATTGTTGTCTGCGTAAGATAGCTATAGCATTCCAGCCCTAGTACGCAAAGTTGCACAGATAGACTGCGCAACACATCACATGAAGTGGGGCCCACTGGTCTACTCAATCATCCAGCCCAACTATATGACAATCCAGACCGTTGATCAGTGAGGCCCACTAAATAGAGTTCTTATAACCTGTATATAGCATGTTGAAATCTTTTAGCTCATTCAGTTTATGTCTTGGGATGCTTTTTCATGTGTTTTCCATTGTTGAAGTGTGTTTACAGCTAACATTCATTTATATTATCTAACATACAAGAATGATCCATTCCGATATTTTCTTCGTCAAGGGATAGAGCCCTGACTCCGACCCATCTTTGAATACAATTGCCACAAATAAGCTATGATCAGGTACATGACACTCCCATCCCAAATGTGAACCATTGAAACTTGTTTCACAGATCACTTTCACTTTCAATGTGCTTGTCCACAATAGTAAGGGCCATTAGATGAACTGTCTGATTCATTTTTCATTGATATTGCCAACTGTACAATGGAGCAGTGATGAACTGAGATCAGTTCATTGCTGTAGAATTATAAAAGGGCCTCTTGCATGTGTAGACATGTAGATTATCAGATGTAGTCTTGGGTAACTTGGAGAAAAAAGATTTGTAGATTTGAAAACATTTGATGATCTGGCCTGAAATTCGTGATTGAGCTTGGACCATTAAGTAGAAATGAGCCTAGGCTCAGCGACGGGCTCTCGGGCCTTTATTGAAGCATTAGCAATCCTAATGAGGTAGACCGGTAGGTGAAAAGTGTTATGTGGCAACCAGATTGGCCAAAAGTAAGATCCAATGTCAATGAAGAGTGCCCCAACAAAAATCTTTTGGATTCAAAGATCATAGCTGTTAATTTTCTTGCCTTTTTTATGTACTAGTTTTGATTTTTTAGACTTACAAGCATCCTCTGTTCAATAGTTAAGTTTTCATTCCATGTGCTTGATTTTGATGGTGTGGAGAACTCGATGAATTGATCGGCCTGGCTATGCACTAGCAATCTTTGCAATGGAATACACCTTTTAAATGGGCAACAGTGTTTGAATGAAATGGATATTCTAAAAACTTTTTCACAACTTTGATTTGTTTTATCAATTGTGGCCCATGTAATGGACCACTTTTTCCTCTTACTTTTATATGAAAGCCAGTATAACTTTTATATCAAGAAAATCAATGAAAGTGGAATGGTAGAGTTAGAAAAGAATCTACACTTGGAAGAGGATTCTTTGTTGTTATTTTAACATCATATAAACTAACACGCTTTAGGATCAACTGATGTGCAAAAAAAAATTGAATCATTCTCCACATCAATAGTCCACAATATTATCTTCAAGTGTCTTGTATATATCACAAATGTCTTGATGGCACAGTTGAGGATGCGGTTGCTCAAGTACTCTGAGCTGGCAAGCACCTAATCTCAATAACATACTTGCGAGTGTTTTTTTTTCTTCTTTGAATTGTATATTAATTTTCATTTTTGAAATTTTTTCTAACTTTCAGGGATGGATTTGGTCTGTGGTACCCATTATACTAACTTCACTGAATCAGCAATCTTGAAAGCAAAGGCTAGAGAGAGTGATGTGGACAAGGCATTGAGGAATCTCTACATCATGTTAATGAGGCTCGGATTCTTCAGGGACTCTACATCATGTTAATGAGGCATGGATTCAAAATAATGAACTATTGATCTGAGGGCCCACCATGGATGGGGAGTGCCCTGAAAATCTCCAATTGAAAATTTCTAACGCTTCAATAGCTGGGCACTTTCCCATCAAATGTGGATGGATGGTCTACATTTATTCTCTTAACCATATACTTGAAACCAAGAGGAATAATCTTTCAATATTGGAGCCTTCCTGGACAACCTCCATTTTTTGGGCCCATCAAATCAACTAAAGACGATTATATGAAATCCACTCCAACAATTGGCTTAGTGAGGTAATCAATAACATGGACCTTAGCACACTAGGCTGGTATGCTGGGTCTTAAGGTGATTCAACAGGTGGTTGCTCTGTTAATTTATGACAATACCCAAATTTACAACAATGCGGGCCACAATTTGTTGCCTGCGGTGGCTGACTTGCTTCAACATGCATTGGTCTAGTATCAGCATAGATTGTTTTGTTGCCAAATTTTGTGAGTTCTCTCTATTGCTATGGTGGCTGCTATTCTATAGTTTTTTTTTTTTTGGTAACATATGCTGCTACTGTTCTGTAGATGCACATAGTTTGTATGGCCGATTTTGGAGATTCTCTTTTTCTGCCAGTAGTTGTCCTGTTGGTGGTGTTGATTGCCGCACATCATTCAAAACAAATTCAAGGTATTGACAATAGACATTTAGTCTAGCCAAATATCTCAATATCAATTAGTCAACCATTCCTCTTAACAGCATTAGTTGTTTTTAAAAATAAAAATAAAAATGAAAAGTGCATCTTTCACCAAGACATGGTGTGATGTATAGAAACTTCAGAGGTTGGATTCCCCTTCATCAAAACAAATTCAAGGTATTGACAATAGACATTTAGTCTAGCCAAATATCTCAATGTTAATTAGTCAACCATTCCTGTTAATAGCATTAGTGAGTAAAAAAAATAAAAAATGAAAAGTGTATCTTTCTTTCTATTGAAATTTCAGTTATAGAAAATTTCTAGGAATCTCTGAGGAGAAATGTGATCAAGCACACGTATGGGTGAGTGTGGATGGACAGGGACAACACTCTCCACATGTGTGGAATTAGCAAACCTCCTGAATGCATATTGTTGCATTTATACTAAAATGCTAAACTCAGTAAAACCCTTTTTCTCTCTCTTTGAGTTTTATGATATCTCATCAGTTTATTGTTTTGACAGGCTTATAATCCTCCGTTGGATATTCACATTTCTCTTTTGGATGTATTTTGGGTATATTTCTTCCTTAAAAAAAGTAAGCATTCTTCTTCCTTCAAGGCATGCTACAAGAAAACCTACTTTTACCGACAAAAATTTTCGTCGCTAAATCCACATTTTTCATAGGTAAAAAGTTTTACCGTTTCGTCGGTAAATTCGTTGGTAAAAGACCGAAGGTAAAGGCTTTTACCGATGAAAAAAGTTTCGTCAGCAAAGGTAAGACTTTTACCGACGAAAATTTTTGTTGGTAAAAAATAAGTAAAAAACTTTTACCGACGATTGTTTTTGTAAGTAAAAATATTTACAAAACTTTTACCGAAGAATTTTTTTCAACGGTAAAAATAAGTAAAAAACTTTTACCGACGAAATTTTTCCTAGGTAAAAATATTTACAAAACTTTTACCAACAAATTTTTTCGTCGATAAAAAATAAGTTAAAAAAACGTTTACCAACGATTTGTTTCGTAGGTAAAAATATTTCGTGATACTTTTACCTACGAAAGGTTTCGTAGGTAAAACTATTTATAGAACTTTTACCGACGATTTTTTTCGTAGGTAAAAATATTTCACGATACTTTTACCTACGAAACTTTTCGTAGGTACAAATAATTACAGAACTTTTACCAACGAATTATTTCGTCGGTAAAAAATAAGTAAAAAACTTTTACTGACGATTTATTTCGTAGGTAAAATATTTCACGATATGTTTACCTACGAAAATTTTCTTAGGTAAAAATACTTACAAAACTTTTAAAATGTGGGTGAGACTTTTACCTACGAAATATTTTGTAGGTAAAAGTCTCATCCATGCTTTTACCTATAAAAATTTTCTTAAGTAAAAGTTTTGTAAATATTTTTACCTAAGAAAATCTTCATAGGTAAACATATTGTGAAATATTTTACCTACGAAATAAATCATCGGTAAAAGTTTAGTTATATAGTTCTACTGGTGTCATTTTGTTTGATATTTTGTTTCTTTTATATTTGCAGGTCTTTGTTTTGAGAGACTATGCAAGAGAGACACTTTCTTTAAGATGGAGGTCTTGGATGACAAGCTACTATATGCAATGCTATTTTAAGAATCAGACATTTTACAAGATTCAATCCCAATCGATAATTGATAATCCAGACCAGAGGATTGTTGATGATCTGAGTTCCTTTACTAGAACGGCGATTTCATTTTCTTTGACACTCTTCAATGTGTTGTAGATTTGATATCATTTAGTAATATCCTCTACAATATCTACCCACCTCTTTTTGTTGTACTTCTTATCTATTCACTTGGTGGCACAACTATAAGTGTATTTCGTAGGTAAAAGTCTCTTTTTTTTCAATATTCTAGCACAAAATTCCTAATATACACCTGTTACAACATATTCTTCCTGATATACACTTTTTATATAATATATTTCATCATATTCATATTCACATCCATCGAAACCCAAACTACGTAAATTCATCCAAACATAAACTACATTCATCCAAACATAAACTACATCCATTCAAACACAAACAATCGTATCCACATCACATTCATCCACGCATAAATACATATAAGTTTAACATCATAAATAAAATACAAAAAATTATTCATAGCCTATTTCCTGGTGGGGCTCACAAAATTCAATGTGGTGAACACATCGCCGACTGTGTACACACACCTAGGTCCTTACTCATGCCATCATGGTAGATTCAAAATAGTTTCAATACAAGGTCATGAGTTCAAGTACCCATGTGTGAGTGTGTGTTAAATGAAAAAGAAAGAAAGAAAATGCTAATTTATCTTTTGGGTTGAGCCTAATGGTACTTGGTGATTTCTTATTAGGTAGAAATTATTATTAGTTATTTTTAGAAAGGTGAGATTAGGCCACTTATAATTATATTAACATGATAAAATATTGTATGTGAGCAGACACCACAAAATAAACAATCCTATGGAAAAAAAATAAATGAAAAGAGAGAGAACATATGAGAGGTGATCCTTATCTCCTTTGATGGATTCAAGCTGCATGTGCCCTACCCAACTTCCTATAAGGAGAAGTTATATGGGTCTTGGAATAATTTTGGTGACAAATCCACCTTGTCGATTAATATTATCATATTGTGTTAGGACATGACTCTAAAAATGAGGTAAATCCAAATCTCAAATAATCTATGTTATAAGAGATAGTGGAGATGGAAATAGATGCATTGTGATGCTTGAGTTCGAGTATGCTTGCCAACAAAGCAAGATTTTCTTGTTTATTGTCATGTGATTGGGCTACATTATTACATCAATTGGGTTCGGGTTCGGGATCGGGTTTAGGTTTGGGTTTTCAAGTTTAGGTTTAGGTTTAGGTTAGGGAGTTGATATTAGGATTAGGTGTAGGTTTAGGTTTAGGGATTTGAGAATACATTTAGGTTTTAGGTTTAGGTTTAGGTTTAGGTTTAGGTTATAGGTTTAGATTAGATTTAGGTTTAGGTTATAGGTTATAGCTCTAGGGAATTGAGAATAGGTTAAGGTTTAGGTTTAGGAAATCGGGTTCGGGTTTGGGATCGGGTTTAGGTTTAGATTTTCAAGTTTAGGTTTAGGTTTAGGTTAGGGAGTTGAGATTAGGATTAGGTGTAGGTTTAGGTTTAGGGATTTGAGAATACATTTAGGTTTTAGGTTTAGGTTAAGGTTAGGTTATAAGTTATAAGTTTAGGTTATAGGTTATAGGTTAAGGTTAAGGTTATAGGTTTTGGTTTAGGTTAAGGTTATAGGTTTAGGTTTAGGTTAAAGTTTAGGTTTAGGTTATAGGTTTTGGGATTTGAGAATAGGTTTAGGTTTAGGTTTTGGGGTAGATCCAAAGCTCAAGTAGACCTCGAAACGAATTGGGGCCACAAAAGTTTTCGATCAAGCTGATATTTATATTATTCCTTCTTCAGGTCTAGGTCTATGTGAACTTACCAACAGGTTGGATCTCAAATAACCACCATGGTGGGTCTCAGGAAGGAATCAATAGTCGGAGGCACTGTCCCCACCATGATGTTTAGTTTTATCTATTAGTTTTAGGTTTAGGGTTATACTAGGGTCTACTCCAACAAGTTTGACCTAATACATAAACACGGCCTATCCAAATGGTGAGGCCACTCCAATATTGTCCATACGAAATGGATAGCTTCATCATGGTCATAACAG
This sequence comes from Magnolia sinica, assembly GCF_029962835.1. Taxonomy (NCBI): domain Eukaryota; kingdom Viridiplantae; phylum Streptophyta; class Magnoliopsida; order Magnoliales; family Magnoliaceae; genus Magnolia; species Magnolia sinica. The sequence continues at coordinate 33,916,878 of NC_080581.1, forward strand.
CGGTTCCCATCTTCCAGGGACCCCCACTCAATATCCGAATAGCTCCGACGCACATCCAGGTCTGCTCCATCAATTTTGAGCAAATACATAAACACGACCTGTCCAAATGGTCAGGTCACTCCAATGTTGTCCATAGGAAATGGACAGCTTCATCATGGTCATAACAGCGGTTCCCACCTTCTAGGGACCCCCGCTCAACATCCGGATAGCTCCGACGCACATCCGGGTCTGCTCCATCAACTTCAAGCTAATACATTTAAAAACAACATAAAAGGTAAGTAAAGCAAAAAACATCCATATGAAGATATTGAGGGGAATTACTAGTGTATCTATATTCCTTCTATATACTAGGTTGATTTTGAGTTGATTATGACTAAGATGTTGATATTACATTATATGTGATGAGGGTTGCATTACTAGTGTATCTATATTCCTTCAAAGCGATCACTTGGACAGTTATGGATCACCAAATGGCAGGCCAACACATGTACAATTTGTTGGTCCTAGTAAAATTAGTTGAATGAACATTATGTATTTCCTCTATTCAAAATGGTGTCCATTAAAAGCAATTCCTAGAAGAAACTCACAGTTTAGTGGGCTTAGAACTTCTTTTCTCATGCCTTCCCATTTATCCTTCATATCAGAAAGAGATTCAAACTGAGGAGCATACAAAACCTGTAGTTGATTCCCGAGGAAAACAAACTCATCTAGTTTCCTCTTTGCAAACCTGCAAAAATCAAGCCACATATTCAAATACACCATGCTGTGGCCCTACATTCACAGTTAAATACTCCAATGGCCACATAATGGAAATTATGAAAAACAGAGGTATATTTGTTGCATTTTGAATTTGTTGTACCTTATTGAAAAAAAATGTGCATATTCAATTAAATAGCCCAAATTAGATGCTAGAACATGTTAAAATTAAAAATTCATTATGAAAGAAAGTCATATATTCCAAACAAAAAGTAAAGATAGATGAGGGAGAAATTTTTAAATCAAATGGTCCTAAAAAAATGGATTAAAACAATCACTTCATGACTATGAAAAATCAATGCCATTAGCAAATATCACACACCAAAAAAAAAAAAAGACATTGCCTGCATTTAAACTAAGAGACGCCTCACATCTGTTTGGAGGGAGGCATGTCTAATCAAACCAGGGATACCAAAGGCTACACATTTCATCTGAAAGGAAAAGGATTTTAGAAGTACGCAGTTCAAACAACCCAAAAACCTGATATGCAAATCGTAAACCGTTGGGATTCACTCCTAATCTAAATAGTCAAGAAATTCAACATGATTTCAAAAGGGGGTATGCTATTATCCACACTCATTCATTTATTTTTCACTGGTAATTGACATTCCAAGATAACGAATTAGTTATATGTCGCTTTCATGCACAGGACTGCCGTACACATGCTAGGTAAGTAACTTATGGTAAAACTCAACAAACTTGCCAACAACCCCATGCTTCCTCAACATTTGTGTCACAATTAAAACTAAGTCGGTAGCTGTAACACCATTGTGTTCAATTTTCAAGACAACTTGAACCCAAAAACACCAGGCAACTGCTTTGTTGATTGCTGATTTGAATACACCTCAATGATGTTATGCCCACAACAGTCAAGTAGAATAATTATCTAGATGATGTGAGCTGAAAGAAAAAAAAAACACACATTTTCATGAAATGGGTAGGTGTCTTAAGTACAAGTTTCTGCTTCTATGGAGTTGGAACTCTCAACACCTGTATAAAATGACACTAACAAAGGTCCAACCTGTTGTGTTGCGATAATTCCAAATGGAGTTAATGCTGAAAATGAAACAAGATTGGTTTTTAGTAAATTTCTAAAAATTGGGATCATTTCATGCATTCTTTGATGATTCTGATATCTTGTTTACTGGTAATTGCTTCATATTCAAGAATGATGAAACTTGTAACCATGTGCAAGAAAAGTAGGCACCAGAAAAGGGAAAATTTCAAATCAGTTGCTAATGCTAGTGAAAGAGACGATCATTCGACAAATGAAGGACAAACAGCACTCATGTACCATGAGAATGAATCTTCCAATTAGAGAAGAAATGCACCAAAGGAAGATAAGCAAGCCAATTTGGCAACAATATCTCTTACTACATTTCAATTTCTAAAAGAAATGGAGACAAGGCCCTTCTATTAAATGCTTCAACTTAACCTCACTAACATCATTTACAAATTACAACTCAAATCACTGTATAAGAAACTCAAAACAAATGCTTTGGGGCATGATTTCCCTCACCGCTGAGTTTATCCCAGTACACAGGTTCTGCACCTCTTCCACTTACAGACGGATCAATTGTAGAAAACCTACAAGGGCAACATATCCATAAATGTGATTTAATGCATTGACCATAGAACATCTATGCCATGATGACAAATTCAAAAGATAGAACATTTATGAACAACGACAACTTCATTGAACAAAAACAAAAGAAGAAGATAAAGAATTACAGCAAGAAATGCTAAGGAAGAGCTAAAAACAGCCCAAGACAAATTAATCTCTCTTTCTCGAAGAGAGAGAGAGAGAGAGAGAGAGAGAGAGAGAGAGATTTATCAGAAAACTCAAAGTTGATTTAGTAATTGAATTCAAACTCCTGTAGATATACCATGCATAGCTACTTTTGCATTAAAGTTGATTCCCAATCTAGGGTGCGAAACACAGTAGGATAATTTCAAATCCACACTCCCAAACAACCCCATCTCGGTGGAAGGATTACACAGCTAGAATAGTTATGAAGTATGTGGTTGGTAGGATACCAGAACTCAAGCTATTCCAAAACTCAGGTGGGCCACACCTTACGGATATGTATATAGTTTTTAAGTGTGTTTGTACATTACTCCTATGGTGTATCCTACATGAGGTTTGATGAAATAAAAATACATGACTCTTGGAATGTACAATGAACTTAAGTGGGCACACCAGATGCACCATTTGGGTTCCACTTAACATATCACAGGTAGGCCTCCTGAATGAATGGTATTAACAATAGGTTCAAACATATGTAAAAATAAGTCCCCAAATTTTTTGGAATCAGCCCTTAACATGTCCCTAAATCAGTCCATAACTGCAGCCTGGTTACTTTCTCCAACAACAGACCACATCTCAGCCCCACGTCATCGCCCAAATATAACTTGCATAGAAAACCCTAAATTCAGTCCTAAATCTGCCCACAGTTAAGAACCCAATTCAACTTCAGTTCAATCCCATTTCTATGCCCAAAATAGGCCCCAAATCTACACCGAAACCTAACACTTAAACATGATCTGTTGAGTAAACCCCACCTCTGATGGAGCATGCCCAAAAAATCTCCTATCGGTAGATCGCTTTGACTAATATTAGGACCTTTTTCAATTGAACATGGACTGGTGTTGTGTTTTCACAACGTAACCTTTTATCTACAAGCCAAAAATTGAAAGGTTAAGATTATCCTATCGAGGAGATTCTTAGGCATAGTGCATGTGCTGTTGGGACAAACAGACATGAGCTTGGATTATTGGACCATTAACCCCACCTATCATTGAAAACTAAGGATTAAAATCAGTGTATTGGGTATCATATCATTCACCACCGAAAAGGCGGCCAATACAGCATCTTTCATGGACCATACCAGTACTTGTTGGGTGATATGTACTGGTTTCGGACAATACTTCAAACCTTGCTCAAAACTGTTGTATTCTGTGCAATGATGTAACATTGCTAGATGAGGCTCATACAAACATGGCTGCCAGCCTAACCAAATGCAAGTGCAAGTAAGCAAGGAAAATAAAAAATAATAATAATAATAATAATCCATATGGGTATTGAATAAAGAAAATGATGTGTGAATATAAGTGGCATGCAATTGTGTAATTTTCTCTAAATCCCTAAATCCTCAAATCCCTAAATCCCCAAATCCCTAAATCCCTAAATCCCCAAATCCCTAAATCGGTATTGAGATTGAGAGAGATTAAGAGTGAGAGAGAGAGAGAGTGATACCTCACGGTCAACCGAGCTTTAGAGGAAGAGAACAAGTTCCTGTTTGAGTTGGAGCCCCGATCACGAGTCCACGCCGAAAATAGGGTTCCCGAGCTTTGAGGAGAGAGAGAGAGAGAGAGAGAGAGAGAGAGAGAGAGAGAGAGAAGGTAGGGGATACGTGAGAGAAAGAGAGGATGCGCGAGAGAGAGAGGACTGAGAGAGAGAGAGGGTGCGCGAGAGTGAGAGAGGACCGAGAGACAAAGAGACAGAGAGGGTGCGAGAGTGAGAGAGGACAGAGAGAGAGAGAGAGAGACTTGAAGTCTCTTGACAAAAACGGATTGGCTACTCGCCTTGACACCAGCGCCAATGGCTAGTGGTCGGTGCTCTGTGGGCCCCACCATGATGTATGTGTTTCATCCCTACCATCCATCTATTTTTCCATATCATTTTATGGTATGAGACAAAAAATGAGGTATATCCCAATCTCAACTATACCACATTATAGGAAACAGTGTTGAATGAGCATCGACCATTAAAACCTTTTGGGGGCCATAAAAGTTTTGGATCAATCTGATATTTGTTTTTTCCTTTCATCTGGGCCTGTATGACTTAATCAACAGATTGGATGTCAAATGAAAAGAACAGTGGGCCTTAGGAGGGTTTTAATGGTGGATAGCCAATCACTATTGTTTTCATGTGGTGTGGTCCACCTGAGATTTATATCCCTCTCATTTTTGGTATCAAGCCCTAATATGATATGTAAAAATGGATAGACGGCATAGATGAAATGCATACATCATGGTCGGGCCCACAGAGCACCAACCACCAGCCATTGGATGGTGTCAGGGGGAGTAGCCAATTTGTTCCCCTTATTTGTGGTCTGGTCCATTTAATTTATCTTTGGATATGAATCATTTTTTGGATAATTCTCTAAAATGATCTCAAAAAATGGATGAACAGTGTAGGTTTATCCCGAATTTTCAGGAAATCCAAAACTCAAGTGGACCATGCCACACGAAACAGTGTGGAATAATGATTTCCACCATTGATACCTTCCTTGGGCCCATAGTAATGTTTATTTGACATCCAACATGTTCATATTATCAAAAAGATATGAATGAAGAGAAAACACAAAAAGATATGAATTATTGTGGGCCAACTACGATGACAGTGTAAAATCTACTCCGTCCATCATTTTCTCCGAACCATGATAGAATGAGATCTAAAAAATGAGATAGATCCATTGTCCAAGTGGGCCATACTATGGGAAATAGTGAGAATGGAAACATTAACTATTGAAATCTTCCCGGGGATCGCCATGATGTTTATTATAAAATATTTCAAAAAAAAATACAAACTATGAATTAATTTTTATTTTCAAAATCTGAAAAATTTTCTCATATTTTAATTTTTTCAAAACCATCATTTTGTTTTCAAAAATTTTCTCAAACATTCTTAAAAATTTTAAACTTCTCATTATTCTTTTTCATGTGATATTACAAATCATTTAAATATTCTTTTTTAATTATAAAAAAATAATAATAATTTCCACTCATATACCGTAAAAACTATATATATCAAAAAGACATAATATAAATTTAGAATATCAAAAAGATATGAATGAAGAGAAAACACAAACATGAGCTTGATCTAAAACTTCTGTGAATGTTATTTTTAATGGAGGACGTTCAATCCCCACTTTGTAGTCCACTTAAGCCTTGGACCCGCCCCATTTAATATCTTAAAATGATCCGAGAAAAGCATTGAACGATATGGAGAAAGTCAATCCATGACTTGGGTGGACTAAGAGCTTAAAAATAAAGTCAATCCATGACTTGGGTGGGCCACACCACATAATATAGTGGACAGGGGTTTCCTTAAAACATTCATAATCATATATTGGGCCTGCCTAAATGTGATTCACATATCCAATCCACTCATTATGTGTGTCCCACTTGGATGAGGGCTCAGGCCAATTTTCAGCCGCATCCAAAACTCATGTGGGCCCCACCAAGTGCTTTTATATTTTTTAGGATGTTTTCACAGATTTTAGATGGTATGGCCCACTTGAGTTTCGTATACAGATGATTTTTGAGATATCTCATAACCTAAAGGGGACACATCAAATCCATGGTGTTGATGTTCGACACACATCATGATGGGGCCCACAAAACTTACTAACATCAATTCTTAAGTTCTCACGAAGTCAATAAGTTGGGTCACAATTTTGACCAGAATTTTTGACCCATTTTACATGTCTAGTCCATTCACTCTATTTTACTAATTATTACTCAATTTGCGTAGTTACTCGCCCCGATCATGCTACATATGAGAAAGATATTGGGCAAACAAGATTGATCAACAATTTGAGTGAATTTTGATTTAAACATCTAAAGTTATTTACTCTTCAATCTGGACTGATCAAATTGTCCAAAAATGGTTAAAGGTTGTTCATAATATCAAAAATATATGAATGAATAGAAAACACAAACATCAGCTTGATCCAAAACTTCTATGACCTCCAAGAAATTTTAAATGGTAGAGGTTCAATCAAACTATTTCTTGTGGTGTGGTCCACTTGAGCTTTGCATATGCTTCTTTTTTGTTCTTTAGACCTCAAATTATCTGTTAACATGGATGAATGGAGTGGATAAAATAAATAAATAATAGTGGACCCCACAGAGTTTACTCTAGTAAGGGTAACAAGTAACTCACCTAAATGTAGTGGAGAAGGGTTTCCTTAAAACATTCATAATCATATATTGGGCCTGCCTAAATGTGATTCACATATCCAACCCACTCATTGTGTGTGTCCCACTTGGATGAGGGGTCAGACCAAGTTTCAACCGCATCCAAAACTCATGTGGGCCCCACCAAGTGCTTTTATATTTTTTAGGACATCTTCACATAATTTTAGATGGTATGGCCCACTTGAGTTTCGTATACAGATGATTTTTGAGATATCTCATAACCTAAAGGGGACACATCAAATCCACAGTGTTGATGTTCGACACACATCATGATGGGGCCCACAAAACTTACTAACATCAATTCTTAGATTCTCACGAGGTCAGTAAGTTGGGTCACAATTTTGACCAAAATATTTGGCCCATTTTACATGTCTGGTCCATTCACTCCATTTTACTGATCAATACTCTCAATTTGACTAGTTACTCGCCTCAATCAGGCTACATATGAGAAAGATATTGGGCATACAAGATTGATCAACAATTTCAAGGAAATTTAATATAAACATCTTAAGTTATTTAGTCTTCAATCTGAATTGATTAGATTGTCAAAAAATGATTAAAGGTTCAATTAGTGGATGTGCCTAACAATTTAGTAATTTTATTTTTCACAGATAAATTTCATTTTCCTTTTAAAAATTAAAAAAAAAAAAATCAAAATGTATATTTTTTTACACTTTTAACAAAATATCATTTTTATTATAAAATATTTCAAAAGATAATTTAAAATATAAATTTTGAATTTTCATTTTCAAAATCTTAAAATTTTTCTTATATTTTAATTTTTTCTCAAAAAATATAACATTTTTACCAACGAAAATGTTCGTCGGTAAAACTCTTACCGCGAAAGTTTTCAAAACAGCGCAAAAATCTTCTAACTTATATAACAGTTTTACCGACAAAAATTTTCGTTGGTAAAAACATTATTCCTGACAGTTTTAGTTCTTTGGTAAAACTCAGCGCGAAAAATTTTCAATTGAAAAATATAACACTTTTACCGATGAAACTTTTCGTCGGTAAAAACCATATTTCGGACGATTTTAGTTCATCGGTAAAACTCAGGGCAAAAATTTTCTAAGTGAAAAATATAATACTTTTACCGACGAAAATATTTGTCAGTAAAAATATTATTCCCAACGGTTTTAGTTCGTCGGTAAAACTCAAGGCGAAAATTTCCCAAGCGAAAAATATAACACTTTTACCGACGAAAATTTTCGTCGGTAAAAACATTATTCCCAACGCTTTTAGTTCGTCGGTAAAACTTAGCACGAAAATTTTCAAAAGTGAAAAAAAACACTTTTACCGACGAAAATATTCGTCGGTAAAAACATTATTCCCAACGGTTTTAGTTCGTGTCAGTAAAACTCAGGTCGAAAATTTTCTAAGTGAAAAATCTAACACTTTTACCGACGACAATTTTCTTCGGTAAAAACATTATTCCCAACGGTTTTAGTTCATCGGTAAAACTCAGGTCGAAAATTTTCTAAGTGAAAAATATAACACTTTTACCGACGAAAATTTTCGTCGGTAAAAGTGGTTTTGTGCTTTTTACCGACGAAAAGTTTTGTAGGTAAAAGTCTTACCACGAAGTTTTCAAAATAGCGTGAAAATTTTCTATTGTAAAAATTATAACACTTTTACCGACGAAAAATTTCGTTGGTAAAAGTGGTTTTGTGCTTTTTACCGACGGAAAGTTTCATCGGTAAAAGTCTTACCATGAAGCTTTCAAAATAGCGGGAAAATTTTCTAATGTAAAAATTATAATAGTTGTACCGACGAAAATTTTCATCGGTAAAAGTGATTTTGTGCTTTTTACCGATGGAAATTTTCGTCGGTAAAACTCTTACCGCAAAGGTTTCAAAATAGCGCGAAAAGGTTCTATCTTTAAAATTATAATTGTTTTATCGAAGAAAATTTTCATCAGTAAAAACATTATTACTGACGAAAAAAAGAATTTGTCGGTAAAAGTGTTGTTTTACCGATGAAATTTTTTTCGTCAGCAAAAATTTCATCGGTAAAAGCGTTATTTCTTGTAGCGTGCAACACATCTTCTGAATTTTTTTCTTTCTTTTCTTTTTGGTACTAAAGAAGAAAATGATGTTTTCAGGTTTGCTGGCGACACGTGTCTTTCTCGGTCGTTAATACGTAAAAAATTGTCTTTCTCTCTACTTCCTTTTGCTTTTTTTTTTTTGTGTGATAGGTTGTTGCAGCTTTTTTTTTCCTATTTCTTTTTATTTTTTTCTATTTCTTTTTGTTTGTTTTAGGTTGTTGCAGCTTCATCTTCCCATGAATCAATCCCTACCGTAGATTGGATTAGCCAATTAGAGGTCTGATCTCTACCCACTCTTCTTCATTTTCCTTACCTCTATTCCTTGCAAATGGATGCTTGTTGGGTAAGAAATGGGACATGGCCTTAAAATTTTAAGCCCCACTTCATGTAAATGGGCCATTGAAAGTCATAGGATATGCCCCATGTAAGTTTTGGATTGGAGTTTTACCCTGTTGCTTATAATGAGTGGGGCCCTCCTTTCATAAACTTGTATGGGAAGGAACTTGTTCTTAGTGGGCCATTGAAAGTCATTGGCTCAGTTTCTACTGTTGAACCTGACATGTCAAATCCACCTTATTAAGTCAGTTTTCTAAGTGTAATCTGATGGATTTCATGCAAAAGCCTTCCCAATGAAGTTCTTGTGCTGGGAACTTAGGTGGGGACCACCATGAGTTTTGTAATAAATCCACTCCGTCCATTCATTTTGTGAGCTCATTTTAGGACATGCGACAAAAAATAAGCGAGGTACAAGACCAAAGTGTGCCATAGGAGAGGAAAATTTGAGGAAAGAAATGTATACCATTGAAACCTTCCTAATCTTCATCTTGATGCTCATATGCCATCCAAGCCGTTTATAAGGTCATTCCTACTAGGATTAACATAAAACATAAATAAATAAATATCCTGATACAATTAAAAATGAATACTAGTGAGTGGGTCCCTCCTTTCATTTGACTTAATTAATTTATTTTTATTATTTTGTTTTGCAGGTTGTAGGCAAAGACAGATGATGGCTAAATGGAGGAATTTCTTTTATGTGTTCAGAACATTTTCAACATTTTATTATAAATATTAAACGTTTTTCATTGTAAAGTAATACAAGTTATTTAGTATTCATTTTTAATTGTATTATGTAACATTTTTTAGGTTCTAAATATTTAAAAACAATAAAGGATTCAATTCAATATAAATAATCAAATCGATTAAAAATAATAATTAACTCGCAGTCAGAACTTTTATAGGCGGTTAACAGTTTTTACTAGTGCATATTTAAAGGTTTTCCAAGCTTTTTCCATGGCATATATCAGTATTTTAGGACATTTGAATTATACTTGGCTTGTCGGAAGCCTTTTGCTGAAGCCTTGATAGATCTGTACCGATGTATATAGGCGCTTTGATATGTCTAAACGACACTTCGGTAGGCCTTTTCCGGCATTTCTGCATATTATTTCCAGCGTGTTGGCAACTTTTTGGCAGCACATTAATATACTTTTACTAGCATTTTTTTCATCTTTTACCAGTGATTTTATAGTTTTTACCGGCGTTTTTTAACAATTTTTACTGGTATTTTTTAACAACTTTTACCCTCATTTGTTTACGGTTTTTACCGGTGCTTTTACAGTTTTTACCGACAGCCAGCATAGGTGCCGATAAAGGATAATAAGCGCCAGTAAAAGTCTCATTTATAGCGGCGATCATAAAAAAACGCCGATAAAAAGGTACGACAGCTGGTAAAAGATACAGCGACGCCCCCCCCCCCCCCCCCTTTAGTCGTGTTTGTACGACTGCCGGTAAAACAATTATTAGTAGTTTTTTAGACTTTGAGGGGCAATTTTGGCTGCCGGTAATGCCCAATATTCTTGTAGTGTTTGTTAAACATGCTTCCACAAAGTATTTAAATTAACTATGGTATTAAATCCAAATTTCTAATACCAAGGTTGATCTGGATTTATTGTGGCTGGGATTAGATTATAGTAGCGTAAGTTAAGTGTCGAAACTCCAATAGGGAGTCTTATGATTTCCTAACCTATAAGGTTTATTCTACAATATCTAGTAGACCTTAGATTGTAACCCTCATTTAGCTAGTGGTGACTTTAAGTTATATGCATTATCTCATCCAAGTAAAATCTCATCCAAGTCATTCCTACTAGGATTGAACGTCAGCCATTGAAACCCTGTTTGGGTATTACGGAAGTTTTGGATTAATATGAAATTTGTTTCTCCTTTTCATCTAGGCCCGTGTGATCTTATTAACGGGTTGGATTGCAAACAGACATTACGGTGGGCCCCATGTGAAACCCACCATGAATTATATGTTTTATACACACCATCCACGGTTGTGGACGGTGGAGCCTATATTGATGTATGTGTTTTATTTACACCGTCCAGCACCTACTGGACGGTGGGGCCCCATCTTGGCCTATGTGTTTTATCCGCACCGTCCACCTCTAGACGGTGGGACCACCCCACGTGTGGGGCTGATGTGTGTGCGTGTGTGTATAAATATATATATATATATATATATTATTGTATATATTATATATATTATATATAGATTTTTATATTATATTGTATAATACATACATGATGGTGGGCCTTCATGGGACCCGCCAAATGCATGTGTTGTATCCAAGCTGTCCATCCATATTGAAAGCTCATTTCATGGCGTGAGCTAAAGAATGAGTCAGATCCATAGCTCATGTGGACCCCGCCCTTGATGCATGTGTTGCATCCAAACCGTCTAACCATTTGGCAAGCTTGTCTTAACAGGCTGGAGACTAAAAATAAGTCAGATCTAAAGCTCAAGTGGACCCCACCATTTAAGGTAGTGGGCAATGACATCCACTGTTTAAAATTTATAAGGGCCATGGGAGTTTCCTATTAAACTGATATTTGTTCCACTTCATCTATCATTACGTTAATTTATGAACATGTTGGATAGGAAACATATGTTATGGTGGGCCTTAGGAACTTAAATGGTGGAAATCATTATCACCACTTTTATTGGGGTGTGGCCCATTTGATATACATAGGGCCCATTGGTGTGGCCCATTTGATGTACGTATGACCATGTGAGGAGGCCCATCTTGATGTATTGTGGCCCGTCCAATGGGGCCCACCTTAATGTATAGGAGGCCCATGTTATGAGGCCCACTTTGATGTATTTTGTGGCCCATTTGTTGGGCCCACTTTGATGTATTTTGTGGTCCATTTGAGGTGCCCATCTTGATGCATGCACTCCATATTCATATCGTCCAGCAGCTACTGGACGGTGGGGCCCTCCTTACTATATGTTATTATATGTGTTGAATAAGCATATCATCCATATGCAGTGTGGGCCAGCATGATGTATTTATTTATCCTCACCACCCAATCTCTGGTCGTGGGATGTGGAACCCGTGTGACATATGTATTTCATTCCATGCAGTCCATCTGTGTGAGGTCCACCTTAATGCATCCGTTGTACATGTGGATCCCACGTGATATATATGTTTTTATATCCATACTGTCCAACTATTTGGATGGGATGCACCATGATGTATTTTTATCCACGCCATCTAGGGCAGGTACCCCATTATGATATATATCAAGGCCCATGGGTTGAGGCCCATTGAGATGTATTCAAAGCCCATTTGGTAAGGCCCATTGTAATGTATTTGGAACTCGTGAGTAGAGCCCACCTCATATGTTCCACGCTAACCGTCCAGGTCATATAGGGCCAGCCTCGATGTTTGTTTTATTCACGCCGTCCGTGGGATGTGTGACCCACTAGATGTATGCATTTTATATCCACACTAACCATCTGGTGGGGCCCATCTGCTACATGTGCAGGGTCTACCTATTGTGCATTTGTGCGGCCCATTGATGCAACCCACTTGATGTGCATGAGCCCCATTAGTGCGGCCCATTGATGCAAGGCCCGTTATGATATGTTAAAGGCCCATGGTTGAGGCCCATTAGGTGTGTTTATGGCCCATTTGGTAAGGGCCACAGAGATGTATTTTCGGCCCATGAGTCGAGGCCCATTGTGACGTATTCTGGCCCGTATGTCGTGGCCTATTGTGATATGTTTCCAGCCCAGTTATCGAGGCCCGACTTAATGTGTATAAAGCCCATTAGCGCGGCTCATTGATGCGGCCCACTTGTTGGATATGAGGCCCATTGGTGCGGCCCAATGATGTGACCCACTGTGATGCATATATTAGGCCAATGGTGCAGCCCAATGTATCGACCCGCAGTGATGTGTAGGCCCATGTGCTGCATATGAAAGGCCCACCTGTGATGACTATTTAAGGCCACTTATTAGATATTTGTGCCCACCTTATGTTTGACTCTATGCGGACCATTCCTTGGGAGCAGTGTTGGTTGAATGTCCACATTTTTGGATAATGATGGTTAAACGCCCACATGGTGACCTTTCCTTAAGCCTAGTTAGACCCATTCTCATCGATACCTATTGTATAGGCCGATTATCGAGGCTAATTCCAATTGTCGAGGCCGATTCCGAGTATCGATTCGGATTGTTGAGGCGATTCGATTGTTGAGGTCGATTTTGATTGCCAATGCTGATTGTCGAGACCTATATGATGTATATGCGACCCGTAGTTGAGGCCCATGGACAAGGCCCATTGTGATGTATTTAAGGCCCATGGGCAAGGCCCATTGTATGTATTCGTGGCCTATGGGCGAGGCCCATTGTGATAAGTAATAGGCCCATGAGGCATGGCCCATTTGATGTATTCGAGACCCATGCGTAGGGCCCACCTATCATGTATTTGAGGCCCATGAGCAGGGCCCGCCTGTTGTGTATATGTGTCCCTTGAGTAAGGCCTACTGTGTTGTATATCAGGCCTTTGTGTGAGGCCGTGGGCCCATTATATGTTTAGCTCTATGTGGGTCATTCCTTAGGGGCAATGTTGGTTAAATGTCCACATTATCGAGGTCGATTGTCGATGCCGGTTGTTGATACCGGTTATGAGTATGTGACAGCATAGCATCATGATACATGCCCATACGCATCATCTGCATGTTTGTTATGAGATGTAGTTGATCATTGCATATGTCATTGAGCATATTGTTATGAGACTCCCTGATAGACGGAGGTTATCTCACATGAGCACGCGGTATGCGAAGGATTGATGCATAACTAGATTGTATGACTCATGCATCTCACATTATGATTACTGTACATCCTAGCGACATCAAGGCCGTAACCTCCATAGGCATATCGTGGATGGCCAAATAGGACATCAAAAATGTTTGGTTCTAGCATACGGGCGCCATAGATGTCCCTGGGTGAAAATCCCTAAACGTCCGTGGCCAGGAGACGCCCCAACGTTGAGACCGAGTGGATACATGAGCGCCCGAATGCCAAATACCAGGAAGCCGCGTCATCCACTTTGTCATGGTCGGTTGGGAGGGGGTGTGGCCTTACCGGCCCGAGGGTAGGGGCAATACTAGGCTGAGTTTGACCAGCTCGTGAATAGGTCCACTATCGACGTGCCGGATAAGTATTGGCAGACTATTGGCCAGGCAGATAGTGAGGTTTCTTACGCTCACTTGGACTGTGCGCCTAGGAGAGCGGCAGTGCCATTTGGAGTGTACTAAACCCTGGTGATGATCCCAAAGATGAACTGTACTGATATGTGGATTTAGTGAGTAGGAGTTGCATACTCATTCATACATTTATTCATTCACTATCTACTCGGGTTGGTGGTGCGCAACTACTTATTACGTGTGCCTTCGCAATGGCCGGGATTTCGGTTGGGGCATGCGAGTAACCTGAGATCAGGAGTTTACCATATTGAGTTTGACTATCCAAATTTAGGTATGGGACTAGTTTGGATAGAAGTCCCTTGTGATGGACCCCATAGCCTGCGATATTACGAACTATCATCCCGACTTCACACTCCAGTATGGTCATTCCATTTGCACCACATATTGCATGACATTCACGGCATGCGGCATTTTAGGTTACTACATTTCTGCATTTATATGGTCTAGATACGGTTGACGATATTCATGAACTCATCAGGAATTGTATATTGCATCGCATCCTCGGCATCTGATATTTGGCTTTTTATGACTCCTTATTTGCATAGCCGTTCTATATTGCTTACTCTGTTATCTTATGATTTATGATCTTGTCAGTATTTCTGCTTACTCTGATAATTCATGATTTTGTCAGCCTTTCTACTTATTCTGATAATGTACGATTTATGGATTACTAGTATTTCCGGTATTGTATGATGATGGCATTGTATTGAATACTTGGCACTTACCTTGTGCACACACTTACACCACCCCCTAAGCTTTCTATAAGCTTATGCACGATAGATGCGTGCAGATGATGATAGGTTGCAGCAGTGTTGAGCTTGGAGCGTGCAGCGGTCTTCTAGAGCTTGACTTTCGATTTATGTATTTTCCTTTCATTGTACTCAAAAGTTTTTTATCATAGTGGATTTTGTGATGGTGTTCTTGTGGTTATTGTTCGTGGGTTATGCTTGTGGTTATGCTCGTTATGAATTAAATTGATATTAGAAAATCCTCCTTGTAGGATCTCAGGATCGGAACCTGGTAAATGGGTGCCGAGAGCCGAGAATGGGGTTCTAAGGAGGCTGTTGGCGCCGGATTCGGCGATCGGGAATTTTGTGAGCCTGGTTTCCGAGTTCGGGGCATGACAGAAGTTAGTATCAGAACATAACTTGGAAATACCTGAAGATAACATCACATATCTGCTGATAACTACCCTTCACTATATGATCGTTGAGAACTTAGAATGGCTAGATCCCCGAATTTGAATAACTTAGAGATTTTCTGATATAGCTACCTACCGTTGAAATAAAGAGGCTGCATGATATTTCCATTTCGATCGTTTCTGATCTGGGATTCGAGTATTTGTATGATTCACCATCCTATTAAGGAGGCATCTTAGGAGCGCAAGGCTGAGATTAGAGAATGCTATCTCCATTTGTTTATAGATTGATTATGCCTTCTATATGTTTACGTCAATGCTTCCTCTTCCCTCGCTTAGTCATGCGTGATAGTAAATTTTAAGGATGAAATTTTTATTAGGAGGATAGAGCTGTGAGACTCGTATCCTACCCCGTACCGTTCCATAGGCTCCTGCGGTCCTCCCGATCAAATTCCGGCAACCTGTGACGCGTAGATAGCATTTGCGCGCGACCTTGAGTGTCATCCTGTAATTCTGAGTTGGCTTAATCTGAGACTTGTATCATTACGACCGCGCCGTCGCCACGGTTCTGATGCCACGTCTCATGCGCCAAAACGATACCCGAGCCAGGAGATGTAGGCCCGCATTCAGTTCGAGGAAAAAAATATCGTGTGTTGCAATCCGTAGAGATTCCATCACATCAATCACTTCACTTGTCAAGTACACTCATCAAGTCAAGTACCTTATCCCATCCCCCAAGTACACTACACCATCCCCAAAGTCAACCTTTCTATCCCATCTCTTACACACCCCATCACTCCTCTCCCATCATCTCTCTCTCTTTCATTCTCTCTCATTTTTCCTCCCAAGCAATCCACGTCCAAGCTCCCCATGAGAGAGCTAGTGTAGCTCACCTTCCCATCTCCCATCTCCACCATCCTAAGTCGATCTCAACCGTTGGAGTCCATCCATTAGATCTTTAGCATGCATTGATGGAAGAAAAAGTCCAAGAAGATCTAAGGTGGGTGTCTTCTATGGTTAGATCCCTCTTTCTCTCTCTCCTCTCTTCATTTCTTTTTATGATATGATGATATGTATGTATGGCCCACCTGATCAACAATCTGGACTATCCAGATTTTTGGATGTCGAGCGAATGGGGCCTGTCTTGCTGCCCGTTTTGGGCCAGCTAGGATGGAAGGAAATAACAAATATTGGCTTGGTCTGTGTGGACCCCACCGTGATTGATGTATTTCATCCCTGCCGTGTGGGGTGGCCACGTCTACGTGGGACCCACCTTGATTAATGTAGGTATGCGGTCGGTCCAGCATCCCTGGACGTCTTCACTGAAGAGTGAACAGAGAGGTGACTCTCTGAAAAAAGAAAAAAGAAAAAGGGAAGGGTTTTAAGGCTTTTGGGAAGGGCTACCTATGCAGGCCCCACCTTAATGTATCGGTCAAATCCACACCGTCTATTCCACTCTCCAGCACATTTTAGGCGTTGAGCCGAAAAATGGAGTCAATCTGAGCTTCTAGGGGGCCATAGCATAGCAAATGGTGGTTTTTACCGTTGAAACCCACCCTGATGGTTTTATACACCGAAATTTATTGTGGCTGGGATTAGATTATAGTGGCGTAAGTTAAGTGTCGAAACTCCAATAGGGAGTCTTATGATTTCCTAACCTATAAGGTTTATTGTACAATATCTAGCAGACCTTAGATTGTAACCCTCATTTAGCTAGTGGTGACTTTAAGTTATATGCATTATCTCATCCAAGTAAAATCGTACCTTAATCACGTAAATGCTAAAGGAGAGTAAGAAAAGGCCGAGTAAGTGAGGACACCATGCTTGCATGAAAGCACTCATCGACTAATAATAAGTTCGCAGTCCAACATCTAAACTAATTCCTTACTATTGAAACATCAATTTTAAAACGTTTGCAGAAATATATTAACAATTAAACATCTTAGTAACCTAATATTCTTCTTATTATAATATGATAATGTCTTTTTCATATTAAATTCATTGTCTAGCTTAATATAAAATAAAGAAAAAGAAACACATCTTCTGATATATCCAATATGAATACAATTACACTCTTAACCCAAGACTAAATATATCCAGAGCTTGTTTAGAAACATATTCAGCAAAGTAACTTTGTTTGAAAATACTTCTCAACATAACTACCGATAATAACTTAGTAATGACTGAGGTAAGACAAACCTCCATCTAACATTTGTGATCTAACTTGTATGTCTCCGTGAATCCTGACCCCGAGATACTGGTTCTTGATTGCATGCATTTTTGAAGCGACATCTTTCATGCACATTCGTTCTCTTGGAGACTCTGAAGAGCACAACACACCAATTCTGACCATTAAAATCAAGCATTCATGCATTCTATTTCTTGTATTGATATGATTTCCATTGCCCTGAGTAACTTCAGTGCCTTCTATAAGCAGTTGTGGCTTAACAATCTCCATTACTCGTTCAGGCAAAGCTAACTTAGCAAAATGATGAAGGCTTAGATTGTCCATAAACATCCCATCAGTTGGCCCCTTGCCAGTGATCATCTCCAATAGAAGGATTCCATAGCTGTAAACATCTCCTTGTGTAGATGCTTTACTGCCCATCGCATATTCTGTAATTTATACATCTCATATTAGAATGTAAGTGACCATTTGGATACAAATAATATCAAAGGTTGAATTTAGAGAGAGGGGCCGGGGAATATTCTATTTAATCAAGTAATTAGCATTGGTGTGCTATGAACTTATAAGTGCTTATAAAGATGTTCAAAATTGATCAAGACTCTATTACTAAAGTGAAAGAACTCAACATGTCAATCATCAACTGAACAAAAGACTTATATATCGTTATGATTTTTTTGTCACACATATCTTAACTAAAGACATTATAAGAAAATAATTCTTTATATCTTGCTATGGTGTGATTAATGTGGGGTGCAAGTGAGTACAACTTTGTCTATCTAGATCTTGTTGGGTATATCCTTTAAATCTGAGGTCATTCTTTCAGGATCCGAAACCAGATAAAATCAAGTTCATGTAAGATTTACCAGTGTTCCCCATTCAATGTACAAGAGGTGGCCTACTTGATCACAAGAATGATTGGGTTAGAACCCACATAATGAATAGGCATTAGTCATGTGGGGGCTTATAAAAACCTAAGCCATTCAACAAGTGGGACCCATTATAAAAATACCACGCCAACACAGTAAAATGTTCAATTAATCAACAACACCTATGGGAAAATTTGGAAGTTTAGAAAAACATGATTACTATTTCATGTTCAAGGTACATGTGTTGATCAACGTACACACATCTACCTATTCAACTTGGAAGCATTATCTTATCCCAGTGCATATTTGAAATGGTCCCAACTCATGGATGACTATGATTTTATTGTGTATACCACGATAACATGTATACTTTTCCAGTACATCTGAGAACCCAAGGAAGTGATCGTGTGAGAGTGAGATGCTCTAACCACATGTATGCTTTGAATTAGTATATTTGGTATACCTCTTAAAAGTGCCCATATGAGTGGATGAGCCATACTTTTGTGCAAGATTGTCTTCATGGTGGGATTACCTTGTCCCACACACCTAAGTAGATAAGTGTAAAGATATGTAGAGGCCTAGAATACCTTTTTGTCTATACAATTACTAGGGGCGTGCTCTCACCTTTTGGGGGTCTGTGTAGAGAGAGAATGTTTCACATTCAATTGGTTAGACTACTAGTTACGCTCTACCCAATGAATAACCTACAACCTCTTAAGTGAATGCGGCATCCAACCAATCCAATAGGTTAGGCCTACCATGAGGATCATTTGCACCGCAAAAATGAGCTTCATCCACCCATCACATCTATAAAAAACAATGACCATCCATAGATAAATAGACTTACTCAATTATTTGATGGTTGATTTTTTCATGAGGCAATCCTTGTGATGGGGCCAATCGATTGCACGGATTGGATGCTTATTTGAAATCCACCTGGATCACAAGGTTTGTCACCTTATTTCACACTAGGGCCCAAAAAACATCCCCTTCCATGATTTAGGTAGACCACACAATTGGAAATAATACATAGGAAAACACCCACCTTCCAAACCGTTTCAACTCGTATGGCTCACTTGAATCACGGATGCATCTGATTTTTGAGCCTTGGCCTTATTTTAGTGTGCAATCTAATGGTTGGAGTTGATTTCATATTATCATGGTAGTGGACCCATTAAAAATTAATGGTTTTCCTCTCTCCTAACTTTTAGTTTGATGTGGCCCAATTGAATCATAAGTCAGCCTGATTTTTGGCCCTCAATCTTAGTCAAGATGACTTATCTAATGATCGGAGTGGATTTCACAGTGGGCCATATAGAAATTAACAATGGTGGGCATCCCTCCCCAATTATTTCCCTTGGAATGGCTCACCTAAATCATAACAAGTCTGATTTTTTGACCTGGGGCCTAACATGGGCTAATGCATATATTGATTAGAATGGATTTCAGATGCATATCACAGTGGGCCTACCCAAGCCCACCCTACTTTGCTCGCACCGCCAGTACTCTCCTGCGAAGCGAATAGCCAGGCTAGGTGGGTGTGTGTTTTTTGTTTATATTTATGTATTCATATACAAGGAATTAAATACGATAATAGACAAAATGGTTACCTGGAGGGATGTATCCAACAGATCCCTTGATTCCAACCGAGCTAGTTTGAGCAACCTCAGGTAAGAACCTGGCTAGCCCGAAATCACCCACAAGAGCAATCATGTCATCATTAAGAAGAATATTGCTTGGCTTTAAATCTCGATGAATGATTGGCGTTTGGCAATGATTATGCAGATAATCCAGTGCAGAAGCCACATCAATAGCTATGTTTAGCATTTGAGTAAACTTCAAGTTCCTTCCAAGCTGGTCATCGTCATCTCTGTGCAACCACTTGTCTAGACTTTCATTGGGCATGTACTCGTAAACTAGAGCTTTGAAATCATTGCCCTTAAAATCAATGCTTACACAGCAAGTTAAGATCTTAACAAGATTCCGATGCCTAATGTTTTTCAAGGCTTCGCATTCAGCCATGAAGCTCCTCAGAGCTCCTTGATGTTGAAGATTGAAGACTTTCACTGCTACCATAGTTCCATCATGATCTAGAGCCCCTTTATATACAGCGCCAAAACTTCCGGTGCCGACCAAATTGGCAGAAGAGAAGCCATCTGTCGCTTTAAAGAGTTCTGCATAAGACATGGTGACAAAAGGATCCTCCGCAGAAGGCACATCAACAGGTTTCCTTCTTGACTTTCTTAGCCAATAAAGAGTGGCAAAGATGCATGATACTAACATAAGGAACAGGACAACAACAACAACTGAGATTTTTACTTTTGATGCAAGAGACTTTCTCCGTTTCTTGGAAGCTTGGCTAGAGCATTGAGGCAAATTTAATTCTGGAATACCCCCACAAAGCTTATTATTTCCGAGCACTGAAACTTGACTGGCATTTTCGAAGACCCCTTGTTTCGGTAATTCACCCTCAAAATTATTGAAGGATAGATTTAGATACTCTAGAGCAAGCTTCTCCAGATATTTTGGAATCTCTCCAGATAGGTTGTTGCGTGAAAGATCCAGGTATCGAAGGCCTCTTAGAGTACTAAATGTTGGAGGAATTGATTCTTGAAAGAAGTTTCCATCCAACGAGAGATACTCTAGGCTGAGACAATTGCCTAGCGAGCTTGGAATTTCTCCTGACAATTTGTTATTTGAAACACTCAATAGCGAGAGAGTTTTCAAGTAACCAACTTCGAGTGGCAAACTATCAGAAAAAGAGTTATTTCCAATGTCAAGTCGAATCAAAGATGGAAAGATGAAAAGTTGTTTGGGTAAGCTACTGCTGAACTTGTTACTGTCGAGGAATATGAATTGCAGGTTTTTGCAATTACCAAGTGTTGAAGGTATGCTCCCCGATAGATTGTTTTCAGATAAACTGAGTACCAACAATTGGGAGATGTTGCCCAAGGAAGACGGAATTTGCCCTGATAATCCATTTGCTTGAAATAAAAGCTTTCGTACCTTGTTAAGCTTCCCAATACCAATGGGAATAGTACCTGTTAAAAAGTTATTCCCCATATCCAGTAATGTTAAGTCGACAAGATTCTGAATCCCAGATGGGATGCTTCCGAATATCATGTTTTCTTGCAAAGTTAACCAAGTCAGTTGGGTCGAAATATTAGACATGGAATCAGGCAACACCCCGCTGAGATGATTACTGGCTACCTGCAGCACTCGTAAGCTACTGCAATTGGTCAAAGAATCGAGAAAAATCAAGTCGTGAGATTTTCCAATTCCAAGTTTATTACCCCACAAAAGTAAATTGGACAGACCCTTGAGGCTTCCAAAATTCGTAGGTACAGATCCGCTAAAGCTATTGCTATCAAGGTCAATAGTTTCGAGTCCTGAAGCATTGGATAATGAAATTGGTATGGGTCCTGTGAATTGGTTTGCTCTGGTGGAAAGCCATTGGAGATTAGGAAGAGTGAGGCCTAAGTTAGGAGGAAGGTTTCCATGCAATCTGTTAATTCCCACGTCCAAAAACTTAATGGAGGAGAGATTGTATAGCTGGGGTGGAATCCTACCTGACAGTTCATTTTCAGCAATGTGAAACCTCTCTAAGCTTGCCAACCGACCAAGGTCATCTGGTATGCTGCCATTCAGGCTGTTTCCTGTGAGATAAAGGATAGAGAGAGACGATAGGTTTCCAAGTGAAAGTGGGATGCTTCCTGTAAGATTGTTCTCACCAAGAGCCAATCCAGTGAGTTTCGATAGAGAGCCAATCTCAGTTGGAATCCTCCCTGCCAACCGATTATAGTGAAGATAAAGAAATTCGAGTTTCGAACAGTGAGTCAGATTTGTTGGAATTTTTCCGGTGAGTGTGTTATTGCGCAGACGGAGAAACCGCAAGTGGAACAACTGGCCCATCTGTTCAGGAATCGGTCCGCTGAAGGTGTTGTTTGCTAGATCGATTCTCTTGAGGAAGGTGAGGTTCCCTATGAAGGGAGAAATGGGGCCCACCAAGTTCTTGTCTGTGAGATTCAAGGCAGTGACCCTTGGAGGATGGCGGCGACCACCGCATGTGACTCCTTGCCAGCGACAGAAGTGGAGAGTATGGTTCCATGAGCTCAAGGAATGGAGAGGATCGTCGGTTATCAGATCTTTAAAGTGGAGCAAAGCAAGGTGATCGGTTTCGTTGGAGAAGTGAGCGGCTGATCCGAAGAAGCATGGAACGTGAGTGGAAGAGAGAAGGAGAAATGACCAAAATGCCAATAGGGTCATAGGTGGGAGCTCCATAACAGTGTTTGTGAATGAAGGAAAGCCAAAGCGAGGAGACAAAATATGGAGTGGATTCTGAGCCCTTGATGAGTTGAGGAGTCTACTTATAATAAAATGATCAGATGATTTTGGTGGGTCCCAGTTTACCATATTATTTTCTTTCTTTCTTTCCTTCTTTTCTTTTTTTTTTTTTTCGTGTGTAATAATACTGAATCAGGTCGCTGTCCAAAAGGGTCGCAGATCCGGTACCACCCCACACTTGATGTGCCTCGTTATTGGATAAATGTCTTAAAATGATCTATCAAAATGGAAACGGTGGGTCTCACGGATTCCCTGACAGGACTGTCCATCTCCAATGGTAGGGTAGTACCCAATCGACGTGATGCAGGGGTTTTATGCGCAAAAAAATAGGCAGATTCAACGCTTAAATATACCACACAAAGGAAATTGTACCATTACCACTTCAAAAATTTTCAAAAGGCCCACCTTAATCTTTATTTGCCATCCAATCATTCGACAGGATTTTTTATTTTTTATTTTAAAAGAAAAGAAAAGAAAAGTAAAAAACCTAACTAGATAAAGGGAAAATACAACTGTCATCTTGATCTGAAAATTTTAAAACAAAAAAGGAGTTTTTAATGGTGGGCGCTCAATCACCGGTGCTTCATGTGGTGTGGTCCACCAGGGATCTTGTTGTGCTTCATTTTTTGGCCCGTGCCCTAAAATGAGCTGGCTAAACAGATGGTCTACGTCCAACATCCATATATAACACATACATTAAATTAGGCTGTCACGGCCTGACCAAGGTCCATGTTACCCCCAACCTGACCCAATCTCCTCCACTATCAATTTAAGTCAATTTGATGAGTGTCTGAGGCAAGTGACATGGTACATCTGATGAGATATACATAATCCAATGTTAAATATAATCAATATTGAGATGCTCATCATCCTGGATGGATTATAAAAGGTTGGATAGTGACCACAAAACAGCAAGGTCTAATGATCTGAACCACACACCATTCAGGCACTTATCATGGATAGCCCATGATGTAAGAATTATGCTAGTCGGTCGTTCTTACCATCCAATCAATTGATCTACAGCTCTTTATCTAGAAACTAATGAATATACATTAGGGGTCCTAAAGAAAACGTCGGCGCCCTAGAAGCTTAAAAGCGACTATAAATAAAGGGTCACATGCACGTTTTGCGTAGGCTTTTCAGCCTTTGCCCTCGGTTGGACCAGTCCTTCCCCACCCATTCTGAGATTCATAACTTGCTGTCTTTGGCCACCTCCCTGAACTCTTTCCTACTAGTGGACTGCTAGATCACTTTGAGATCAGCCCTCTGAGTTCTCTTCTCCAAACTTTTATTTGGAACCAACTTGGATTGCAAACAAGGAAAAAGTTGAACTCTCCATATCTAATCCAGGTGCAGATCATCGAGCAAATTTCATGAATCATTTACATTTCTAGGCCTTCCGAGTCAATTACATGTAATCTCTACTGGATCCAGAAGAAGGTCGAAAACAATAAATAGTCCACACTTAATAGGAAAAAGTCCATTCATTGGCTGACTATGATGACCAATCCGCATTAACTTTGATCCTCGGCCCATCTACATTTTAGTATTCAGCATATGAACGGTTGGGATCATCTAAACAAGAACATAAAGATTGTACAACAGATAGGTTGAGGCAAGGCAAGCCAAATGTTCCCCGTTTTTATCTTTGATGCAACACACCTGACTTATGGATCAACTAATTTTAGGATCTAGGCCTGTGTGGAGCAGTGCATCTAATGAAGATCTATGTCACTTAAACATCACAGTGAACCCCATATAGCTTTAATGTATTGTAACTCAAATCCATTCCAACCATTAAATGTGTAATCTCTTGTTAGGCCCAGGGCCAAAAAACGGACTGACATTTGATTCAGATGAACCACACCAAAGTAATAGTTGGGAGAAAAGCTATGCCTAGTCTCCTCCACCACATTGAAAAGTAAGTTTGGACATGGAGAAACCATGCCTTATTGTTGTCTAAATGTCTTCGATTTATACATGAAATAGGGGTCTCAATCGATCGATCAAACTGATCGATCAATCGATTGAGCCCTGGATTATATAGACAGGTCTCTAGACAGTTTTAGATAGGCTTAGTTGATTGACCTGAGAGGTCGAGCAATCAACTATTTTCTAATAATACTTGTAAACTCTCTGAACCATTTTGAGCATGTTCGAGCGATCGAACAAATGGATACCCATCAATCGATGGTTGCTCGATTAATGTCGATCGATCGATACTTAGATCAATGACGTACACAGTTTTGTGTAATTGTGCAGATCGTTTATTATTCCTAGTGTTATGCTATAAATATTGGTGTTATGCGAGATTAGGGTATGACTAAGATAGCTTCAATATTTCTAAGAGCGTTTTGAAGGAAGGCTAGGGTTTTCTGAAGAGTTTTGAATTAATTCATTCTTCATAGTGAATTTGTCACGCCCCAGACTCGGTAACCGGACTCATAGGGAACCTGATGGCCGATTCTGGCCACAACAGCCTCCATAGTACCCCATTCTCGGCTCCTGAGACAGGTTCCGATCCTGGGATCCTACAATGAGGATTTCCACAGCAGTATAATCATTCCAATACGAGCATACCCAAGATTACAGCAAGTACATCTGAGAATAACAAAGGGCACACATCATAAAATCCACTAAGAATTTGAACTAATACAAGCTTACATTAGGTTCAAAAGGATATACATAAGGTAATAGGAAAAGAGAGAGAAATCAGCAACACTGGAGTCCTCAAGCTCAACTCTACTCCACTCTTTGCCTCTACGATGCCTGTCTAGGATCACCTGCATGCATCAATCGTGCATAAGCTTATAGAAGCTTAGAGGGTGGTGATTTCTCTCTCTTTTCCTATTAGCTTATGTGCATAAGGGGAGAAACTTCATCCCTCAATGACCACCACACAATGCAATCAATTCATACAGATGATGCATATGGGTCACAAGAATGTAAATGTGCTTCCTGTGGAATAGGGAATCCTCCGTCCTGAAGGTCAAGGTCTAAGCACATAGACAGGTGTCCTAAGGAGAAGAAAAATCCTCTAGTGGGGGCCCAGTACTTTGGGATGACCCACAAGCTAAGAGAGAATCATGATCTTAAAAAGGAACGATCCTAGCTAGGCCCAAGGTGGACCTTCAACCACCTATAAAGGGCCTCTATGGGCCTACCTTAGGGCCACCAAAGAGGACATCCAACCTCAACTAGGTCCCAAATGGTAGCCCACTACGCATATAATGTAAGGTCTAAGGCCTACGCAATGTATAGTCTAATGGGCCATACTCCAAGCCCAATCTCATGGGCCATATAGTGGGCCCTCAAGTGAGATTTGGGCCCAACCATAAAAGTCTTAAATCCATTATGTTGTGGTGGGCTTCATGGGCAGCCCGGTAGTTCATCTGCATGGGCAATTTTCACATTTAACACAAGTGAGTTGGGCCTCACTTTTTAGCCCAAGTATAGGGTTAATTTTAATGGGTGGCCAAGGGCCCAACTTATTGCATATTCTTGCCCCTAAGCCCATCACAATAGATGGGAAAGTATAGGCCCAAGATCAATGGGCCTATTCAAAAGGACTTAGTCCGCAAGGCCTAATTACCAACACAAAAGGGCGGCCATGCATATATATAATATCACATAATGGGCCTTGAGGAAATAGCCCAAAACAAAAGCCATTCAATTCATGCTTTATGGTGGACTTAGAAGGCAGCCCATAAACCCAAGAATACACATGGGTAGGGCCTAAACCGACAGTGTGGGCCTTGTCGTATCAGCCCAAAGACTTAGCAAGACCCTCCGCAATATGCATCAATGTGGGCCTTGCAAATTAGCCCATAATTGAGTACTTCATGAGAGCATCAATGCCCATAATACATGATCAGCTTATAGACAACCCATTGGGCTCACAATTCAATAAGGTTAGCCCTTGCACAATGTTGGGCTCAAGGAAGAGCTTTACAGTCTATTGGGCCTATAAAACTACTTAAAATCTGGTAACGTTAACCTACAATATCACCATAGAGGTGGGCCTTAAGGGGCACTAATTAAGCCCAAAAAAATGTCTAAGGAAAGAAGGCAAGAGTGTATGCAACACTTCCTTAAATATGGTGGGCTACAACAGTTCCAAATCAATCAACTAT
The DNA here is from genome assembly GCF_029962835.1 of Magnolia sinica. NCBI lineage: Eukaryota > Viridiplantae > Streptophyta > Magnoliopsida > Magnoliales > Magnoliaceae > Magnolia > Magnolia sinica. The sequence goes on from NC_080581.1 coordinate 33,943,891, forward strand.
GCAGCAAATTTGGGCCCCTTGCTGAAATTCCAGCCCACCCATTTCCTGGGCCTGCTGGAGTCCAGAATTTTTACTTAATCTAAATGGGTTACTGACCCAAGGTGACCCACACATATCACAGCAGGCTCCACAGATAAGAATGGGGATATACAACACTTACTTCAAGTGGGCCATGCTGTTGGAATGTAGGCCCAGCAACTCAAGGTAGGGGCGTCCCATGGTGGTTAGTCCTACAGGCCTGGGTATTTGGCCCAAAACTGATCTAAATTTCAGGCCACACCATGGTCGGTACAGGGACCCGATGGTCCTAAAATCTTGCAGGGTGGTCCTTCCATGGGTGGGCAACACCTCCACAAAATTTCATAATTTTTGGATAACTAGAAGTATTTTAATTAATTTATAGAAATCAGTCTGTCCAGAAAATCGGACCGACCTGGACGTCCCAACGTGGTGGGCTAATCTGGCCCTTTCCACGGTGTGCACAGGGGTTCATTGATCCTAAAATTTTGTAGGTAGGTCCTACCATGGGTGGACCAACTCTATGTAAATTTTCATAATTTTTGGATACCCAAAACTATATTAATTAAATTCGAAATTACAGACTGTCTAGAAATTCTGCTAAGTGCAGAATTTTGGATAGACTATGATTGAGCACCTAATGGGGTTGGTCTTGGATGTCCAAAAATTGGAGAAATTAAATTTAAACTTTCTCTCATATATGTAGTATAAGGTGGGTTCCACCAAAGTGGCCCACCAGATTAGAAACTATTTTATAATTTTACATTTCCAAATTGCAACCTTGCTGGAATTACAGCAGAAATTTCGGCAAGTACCTATATTGGCCCACCCTTTTGGGGACCCAAGTGAGGTCCATTAGGGCTGGAATTTGGCATGCTTATAGGTGGGATACCCATATTCAAAAATAATATGGGTATCCTAACCTCAAGTTGGCCCAAAATCTATTCAAACAGATTTGGACAACCTGTACTTGGAAGAAATTGAATATAAATATCATATAAGAAGGGATTTAACCCCCAAAAATCATGTTATGGACCACCCCAGTGGGCCCCACAAATATCCAGACCTTCCTCATCATCAAAAACCCCTTGCATGTGCCCCATTTAGGTGGATTTGGGGCCACATGTCTAAGGATGGACAACCATGGACGTCTAACCTCCATGGATGGTTTGGATTTTTGGTTGGTCCACAAGGTGGGCCACACATGCATGATCAGAATGCTAACATTATAAAAATGAAGGATCGGCCATGGGGGTAGAGCCCCGCCACTAATGAGCCCTCCCAAGATTCAATCACACCCATACAACTACCTTGATTACACATGCAACCATAGAACTATCACATGCATGGTTTATATCTACAATAGATGGTTGAGATGCCATCCCAACATGATCTCTAAGGTCTAGATGACCTTGAGATGGAGATAATCATGAAATACATCATGATGGGGTCCATGGAAAATGGCCCCATCATGTATCATGACATGCATGTAGGATGGGCCCAAGGGCCACATCCATGGGGTCAAATGGGATCCCCACCATGGATTAATGGGTCCCATATGGTCCACACAAGAAAAAATATGAAGATTAAAAATGAAAAATAAATCAGCAAGATTAATAGTCACCCACATCTTGGATCTTCAAGCTCCTACCATCACTGAGAACCTCAAGCTCTAAGGGTTATGATTCTATGTCCAAGATGGGTTTATGATGGTGAGATGGAGGGGAGATGGAAAGAAAATGGGCTGGAAAAGAGGGAAGAAGGAGTTGGAGGTTTTGCAAATGGAAGAGGAAATGAGAGAATGAGAAGAAAGAGAGAGAGAGAGAGAGAGAGAGAGAAGATTTCTAGGGAGGTAATGATTATGTTGTAAGAAAGCAAATGATGGCCTATGGTGACAATAACAAAGTTGTCATACTTAGACTAGGTTTGGGTGGTGTCTAGAATGGGTGGTGTCAATTCTATGCAATTGTGTAGTGTGTGTGGGTGGTGTTCATGGGAAGTTGTGTCATGGAAGTGGTCCATATATTTTTTTGTACAAAAAGTGGGCCACATGATGAAATGCTCATAACTTTTGATCTATAAGTTGGATGAACGCAAAAGACGCGTCGTTGGAACCGCAACGACGATACAAATGAGATGACATAGTCTAAGGTCAATCCGAGTCAGGTCTACGTGACCGGACCTAAGGATGATCGTAAACACAATCCGAGGGTCGCGGGTGGCCGGAAATTGACCGGTAGGACCGCGGGATCAAAACGAACGAGATGCATACTCACACACACATGCACACATGAGAACTAGAGTCAAGTCTCACAGGATTTTCTTACCGCTTTGTGCTGTAGTTTTTTCCCACAAGGGATTTTCACATAAAATCATGCGTTCCTGTGCATGCTTTATTGTGTTTATCTTTTACTTATTTGATTCGAATTTGCTTCCGCAGTCTTCCAACAAGTGGTATCAGAGCTATACGTTGGGATTCGAGTTTGAACCCAAAACATATTGATGAAGGGATCGAAAATTAAGTATGAAACTGAAAAGTTAACCAATAAAAATAACATTGAACTATGGAAGGTGAAGATGAGAGGCCTTCTAGTTCAGTAAGGATTGCAACAGATATTCCTTGGTGTAGCGAAGCGTCACGAAACTATGACTGAAGAAGAGTGGGAAGAACTGGATGATCGAGTGAAAACCTCAATTCAATTACGCATGTCTGACGAGGTTGTTTATAATGTCCTTGATCAAAAGACCACTACAGGATTTTGGACAAAGTTAAAAAGCTTGTACATGACGAAATATTTCTCAAATCATTTGTATCTGAAGAAAAAAATTTATATCACCTAAAGATGGCGAAAGTGTCTGATATTAATGAATACATCAGTGCATTTAACTAGTTACTTTGCAAATTGACGAACGTGGAAGTGATGATCAGCGAGGAAGACCAAGCTCTAATTCTGTTGAATTCTCTTTTAGAGCCTTACAAGAGTCTCGTAGATACTATGTGCCATGGTAGAGAGACCATAAATGTCGAAATGGTCATCTCAACCCTTCATTCAAAGTAAATGAGAAAGAATGATAGTGGTGTTGGTTCCTGTTAGACCCATAACCTCGTGAGACCTTCCATACACTTCTACCTAAACAATGGCATGTTCCTAGTGGACTATATCGATGAGTTTTGATCATTTTCCTACTTTTGTACCATGATACCCTGAGACTTATACCCTAGTGACTGCGCGGGCATTACGATTCCAACGCCGTGCAGCATGCCCCATTTCGACCCTTAAATTAGAAGTTACAATTTTGGCACAATCCGAGATGGGCCACGTAATGCACGCGGGCCCCACTTGCTCAAATCCCCGTGTTGTTAAATCAATCAATCCATCAATCACTCAATCCATCAATCCATCAATCAAGCCATCCATCACTCATGTCACTCTCTCCATTAGTCAAACAAACCCATGTCATTCTCATGCAACCCATACCCTTACCTATGCTAGCCATCATTCTTTTCTCTCTTTTTTTTCCCATTTTATCCCTCCATCTTCCCCTTATTCCCTCCCTATCCTAAAATCTCTACCACAAAACTCCATAATTCCCTCTCATTTCTACCATTTTCTAGCAAGAGTAGAGAGGGATTAAGAGAGAAAAAAAAATATTAGAAAGATTAGGGAGAGATTAAGACAAAGAGAGAGAAAAGAAAGAAAGGTTAAGGAGAGATTAAGAGAAAAGAAAGAGAGTTTGTGAGAGGATTAGGAAAGATCAAGAGAATAAGAGTAAGAAAAAAGAGAAAAGAGTGCTTAGAGGAGGTTGGGGGTGGAGAGGAGCTTGGTAGACCGTCCGATCGCCGATTCAAGCCAATCCAACCGTCAATCCTTCTAAGTGAGTGCATGGGAGGGTCAAAACCCTCCCATTCTTTGTGATTTCTCTATTTTGGTGGGCCCATAAGGGTGGGACCCACCTTGATCATGTATTGAGTATGTGGTGGACCTCATAGTGGTGGGGGACCACCCCAATGGCCGGATCTATTTCCCTTCCTTTTCCTTTCTTTTCTTATTCTTATGGTATTGTGGGACCCACAAGTGGGCCACGTTATTGGAGAGCATGTCTTGTACACAATCATACTGTGGACCACCTTGTATGGCTCACCATGATGTTTATTTTCTATTTAAACAATTGATCATGTAAGCACCTTGGATGGTGAAAATACACCAAAAAAATTGATGAGATCCAAAGCTTCTTGGCCCCACAATGAGTTAACCATTTAAATGGATAGAGTGGATTTCCTAGGTGAGCCCTACCTCACCCTTAAAATACAAGAGAGGGAGAGGGGTAGTTGTCACGTCCCAAACTCAGAAAACGGGCTCACCAAATTCCCGATCGCTGAATCCGGCGCCGACAGCCTCCGTAGTGCCCCATTCTCAGCTCCCGGCACTCACATGCCAGATTTCGATCCTGGGATCCTACAAGGAGGATTTTCAGTATGATTTTTTTTTGTAACGGAGCATAACCACAAGCATAACCAAGTCACAAAACAACATCACCACATATCTACTATATCAAAAACTTTAAATACAATATTGAAATGGAAATACAATATAAAGAGATCAAAGAAAACTCCAAAAGCTGCACCGCATGCTCCTGCCTCAGATCAGCTGCACCCTAACATCACCTGCACGCATCTATTGTGCATAAGCTTATAGAAAGCTTAGAGGTTGGTGAAAGTGTGTGCGCAAGATAAGTGCCAAGCGCACAAATACAATGTCATAAATCATACAATATCGGAAATACTGGTAAGATCATGAATCATACGATATCAGAGTAAGCGAAAATATACTGGTAAGTCCATGAGTTATATAATATCAGAGTAAACGGAAATACACTGGTAAGTCCATGAGTCATATAATATCAGAGTACGCAATGCAGATCATAATGAGCCAAATATCATATACTGCGGATACAATGCAATATGTAGATCCTGCCAAGTCTGTCTAAGCCATATAAGTGCAGAAACGTAGCAATCCAAAATGTCATATGCCGTGGATGAAATATAATATGTGATGCAAATGAAATGACCAAGCTGGAGTGAAGTCGGGATGATAGTATATAGTATCGCAGGCTATGGGGTCCATCATAAGGGAATTCTATCCAAACTAGTCCCATACCTAAATTTGGATAGTCAAACATAATGTGGTAAACTCCTGATCTCAAGTTAGGCACGCGCCCCAACCGAAATTCTGGCCATTACGAAGGTACACATAATAAATAGTTACGCCCCACCAGCCCGAGTGGATAGTGAATGGATGAATGAATGAGTATACAACTCCTGCTCAGTAGCCTGCCAACCACTGGTAGCTTGCCCAGTGTGGTAGCTCGCCCAGGCCTCAGCCCCGCCCACATCACACCCGCCCACATCAGCGTTCGCCCACGTGTGCCCGCCCACATGAACAACAGTGACAAGGTGTCATAATATCATGTCAGTCCTCATATCAAGTCCACATATCAATACGGTTCCTCTCTGGGGAATCGCCAGGGTCTATTACACTCCACACTGACTGCCGCCTCCCTAACCTCACAACCCAGCAAGTGGAAGAGACTACACTATCTACCTGACCAGTAGTCTGCCAATACCTACCCGGCTCGTCGATAACGGACCCATTTGCAAGTTGGTCAAACTCAGCCTAGCTTACAGCCCCCTCACTTGGGCGGATAAGGCCACACCCCCTCCCAACCGACCACGACACAGTGGGAGATGCGACCTATTAGTATACGGCACTCGGGCAATCATATTCCACTCGGTCTAGACATTGGAGCGTCTCCTGGCCTCGGAGGTTCTGGGACTTTCACATAAGGATATCCTAAGTGCCTACAGTGCTAGAACCAAGTATTTCCAGTATCCCATCTGGCCATCCACGATGTGCCTATGGAGGTCATAGCCCTGATGTTGTTAGGGTGTATAATGATCATATCACACATATGCGAGATGCATGAGTCATACTGTCCATTCATGCAACAATCCTGCGCATACCACGTGCTCATGTGGGTAACTCCTATCAGTGAGTCCCATAAATAATCTGCCCAATGGCATATGCTATAATCAGTCACTACTCATATCAAGCATACATATAATGTGTATGGGAATGAATCATGAAGTTTACTAAGCATGTTATAAAGTGATAAACTATCCTCACAATAGAGATGGGCTTAGACAGCCTACGCACAACAAGTATGGGCCTATCAATGGGCCCTAGGGAGAGTTATAATGCGGATATTTAACCAACATTATTCTTACAATGTAGACGTCAAACCATCATTACTCCCGAGGCATAGCCCACCATAAAGGTCATCACATAAACCACGATGGAATCACATTACAATGGGCCTTATGTACATCCCAATGGGCCTCGACCCATGGGCCTCTAAACATCAAATGGGCCTCAACAGAAGGGCCACAAATACATCAAGATAGGCCTCAACGAACGGCCACAAATACATCAAATGGGCCCTCATATGGCAAGTGGGCCACATCACATGGGCCGCATTATATGAGCCGCACCAATGGGCCTCACCAACCACACCATTCACCTATATGCTTAAGATCAATTTAGAGCATAAAGAAAATAAATCATATTGAAAGGTCATCTGGACCGCATTCCAAATATAAGTGGCGATAACGATTTCCACCATTAAAATCCCCAAGGCCCACCATAACATTTATTTTCCATCCAATCTGATCATAAGGTCACATAGACCTGGTTGGGAGGAAAATATATATCAAGTTGATCTAAAACTGTTGTGGTCCAAAAGGACTTCGATGGTAAGCATTCATCTCTCCACTGTTTTCTGTGGTGTAGTCCACCTAATAAATCTGCCTCATTTTTAGTCTCAGGCCTTAAAATGACCTCACCATCTGAATGGATGGTTTGGATATAACACATGCATCAGTGGACCCACAGAACTTGCTACAACATCACAGAAGTGGGTCCCACCGAACTTGCTGACATTAATACATCTGCAATATTGCTAGTGTGAGGCACTCCAGCTAATCTGCTCCCACCGTCCATGGATTGGACGATGAGGATACAACACATCCATCAATGTGGGGTCCAGATAAATGGACGGCAAGATATAACACATACCTTATAATTAGTCCATGGATGGATAGTTACATAAAACCCATACCTCATGGGGGTCCACACGTGTGGCCCATCAATAAAAAGGATGGACGGTTGGACTATAACACTAACCTCATGACCGTACCCACAGAACTACTGACGTCCATCAGCAGCCATATAAGTGAGATCCCATGCTGGCAAAATAAAATATGTGGACGGCTTGGATCAAAACACATCAAAGGTGGGTCGTCCAGATGGACGGCTAAACACGTAAATCAAGGTAGGGCCCCACACGTGTGGGTGCAAGGCATCCATCAAGGTGGGCCCCACATCCGTGTATATGGAAGAACAGTGTGGATTTTTCCACCTACAGCAGCATCAAAGCTGGCTGCTGGCCAGTGTACACAGCCAATCTATTTCCATTCAACAAGTGGGTCCCACGTGGGGCCCACCATAATGTTTATCTGCCATCCAAGCCGTTGATATGGTCACACAGACCTTGAAAAAGAGGAAAAACAAATTTTATAATGATCTAAAACTTCTGTACCCATAAAAGGGTTTCAATGGCAGACGTTCAATCCACTGTTTCCTACCGTGTGGGCCACCTAATCGTCCCATATGCGGCTGATTTTGGGGGGCCCACTGCTTGGAAAGGGGCCCCATCAATTGCACGGTGTGGATGATCTCACACATCACGGTGGGGCCAACAGTTGGGGCCGACGATCCCTGCCCAACCGTCAATAGTGCAGCAGGCACTGCCTACGCACCCTCTGACAGCAGCAGCGTCCTACTGCATGTGTTTAATTAATTTTGTTTTAATCAGTTTTTTCACGATTTTTCCCATGTGGTGCCCACACCAGAAGAATCTACCCCACCCATTTGATTCTACAGCCCATAACAGATCCAACAAGCCCAATATTGAGCATGGTGTATGGAAACATCGGAGTGAATTTTAACGGTGAAAACCACTGTTTTCTATGCTATGGCCCACCAGAAAATCGGATTGACTTCATTTTTCTGCTTAACGCCTAAAATGAAATGGGGAATGGAATGGACGGCGTGGATTGGACCCATACATCAAGGTGGGGCCTACATGAACAGTCCACCCAAGGCTTGTTGAATCAGGCCAATATTTTTGTTTTCATTTCACGTCCAGCATCCGGTTTGGGCATAACACATACATTTAAGGTGAACCCTGCTCAGGTGGGCCACCAAATGGGTGGATGGTGTGGATTACAATGCATCAAGGTGTGGTCCATCCGAGTGGGCCACACAGCCACATCAACACACACAAAAACAATGAAAAAGAGAGGGAGAGAGAGAAAGAGAGAGAGACACGTGATGATGGAGGGCTCTGCCACTATGAGCCCTCCCTTTCCATGCATTCAATCATACATCAAGTGGGTCCCAATACATGTGGGCCCACCAAAACAAAAATCAATGATGGGGATTCCTTCTCCATCAAAATGGAAGGTCTAGATGACCTTATGTATGCAAGGAAAGTAAATATCATGATGGGGTCCATGGAGATTGGCCCCATCATGGAATGATTATGAGAATCAAAGTGGGTCATCGACCACACCTAGGGTCCAAAGTGAGATCCATACCATCAATCGGTAGGCCTCACTTGGCCCTTCATCAAAAAAAGAAATCTAGGCCTAGAGAAACACCCACCATTCGATCTTCTTGGTCCGATGGAACGTCGATCTTCTTGTGTCTCACTTTGATGGAGAGGATGAGAAATGAAGGGCTAGGATGATAGATCTTGGGATGGAAAGTGGGCTACACACATCACACTTCTCTCATGGAAGAGCTTGGACGTCCACCACTTTTGCTAGCTTGGAAAAATGTGAAGAGAAAGAGAGAGAAAAGGGGTTGTAAGAGAGGTGAGTGATGGATGTGAGGTGAGTGATGGATGATGGGTGAATGATGTGTACTTGACATGTATGGGTGTGTAAGAGAGAGGGTGGGAGAGAGTTGACTTTGCACTTGTACTTGACGTGTGAGGTGATTGATTGGATTGATTTGACATGTTGTAGAGATTCTCTTGGGATTGCAAACGCGCGGTGTTTTTTCGAACTGAATGCGGGCCCACATCTTCTGGCCTGAGTATCGCCTCGATGCGTGAGACGCGGCATCGAAACTGCGGCGACTGCGCGGTCGCAAGGGTACAAGTCTCGGGTTGAGCCGACTCTGGAATGCGAGATATGACTCAGGGTTGTGCACAAACGTCGATAACAGATCGCGGGTCACTGAAATTTGACTGGGAGGACCGTGGAAGCATACGGAACGGTACGGGCTAGGATACAGGTCTTACAGCTCTCCCCTCCTAATAAAAATTTCGTCCTCAAAATTTAAACTACAACACAACCAATACAGAGCTTACCAAGGGAGGAAAATCCTATCAGAACACAACATCCCAACATAATTAAACACCTAAGAGATGGGGACAACGCCCATGAATCTCAGCCTCTTGCTCCCAAGACGCCTCATCAACACTATGATGACCTCACTGAACATCGGATCCTGGATCAGAAACGATTGAAACAGGGATACTTTGCAGCCTCAATCTCAACGGTAAGGAGCTATATCAAAAGATCTCTAAGTTATTCGAACTCGGGAATCTAACCATTATAAGTTCTCAACAATCATAGAGTAAAGGGTAGCTATCAGTAGATATGTGATGTTATCTTCAGGTATTCCCAAGTTATGCTCTGATACCAACTTTGCACCGACAGCCTCCGTAGTGCCCCATTCCCAGCTCCCGGCACTCACATGCCAGATTCCGAGTTTGGGGCGTGACAGTAGTGGCACTCTCCCCGGACGCAACAATGTCCAGAGACATTACTGGCACCATCTACCTTCCAAAGCAACGAGTGGGCTTCCCTCGTGGGCCCATCATGATGTGTATATATATATCATCCACACTCCCATCCGATTTCCCTTCTCATTTTAGGCGTTAAACTCAAAAAGTAATCTAATCCGAATCCAAGGTGGGCCATACCATAAATGCTAAGGGGCTGAGTTAACCCATCGTCCTTACTTGCTTTGCATGGGAGGTTTAGAGTGAGTTTTCACTAGTGGGACCTAAATTGATGTATTTCTTAGATTCACACCATCCATCCATCTCCTGGCTCATTTTAGCCTTGGTGCCAAAGAATCAAGCCGATCCAACCATTGGATGGACCACACCACAACCCACAGTGGGGTAGGAGCACCCCCCTCACGTCAGCCATATGGAGGTGAGGTAGGGGTGTCCCAACCGTAGACCTCACCTTGATGTATTTGTGTAATCCACACCATCCATCACCTTCTACATATCATTTTAGGCTATGAGCCAAAAAATGAGATAGATCCGAGTCACGAGTGGACCGCACCGAAGGAAATAAAGTCCCACTGTTGGAACTTTCTAAGGCCTACTTTTGTGTGTGTATGTGATGGAACCTACACAATGTTGGACTTGTTTGGTCCACAGGGAGCTCTTAGACATGATGGACAGAATGGATTATCCAATCATGGACCCCATATAGCAGAAAATAAAAGAAAATATTAAAAAAAAGGTGTCACTAGGCGTCATTGCCCAGTACGGTGAGGGCGGACGGCGCGGATTAGGTACTACCCCCGCCTGTCCGGAGGGCCACTGAGTGGCCATTGTGATGTATGAATTTTATCCACACCGTCCATCTATTTTCAAATATCATTTTATCCTACTTGACCAAAATTAAAGAATATCCAAAGCTCAAGTGGCCCACACCACATGAATCAGTGGTGATAAGGATGCTCCCCGTTGAAACCTACTTAGGGTCCACCGTGTCTTTTATTTTTCATCCAACCTGTTGATATAGTCATGTACAGCTGGATGAAGTGAAAAAATAAATATTATCTTAATCCAAAACTTCTGTGGTCCCTAAGAATTTTTCAACAGTAGGAATTTAATCCCCACTATGTAGCCCATTTGAGAATTATATATTTTCCATTTTTGGTACCATAACCTAAAATGACATGGAAAAGTGGACGGACGATGTGGATAAAAATCATATATCATGGTGCCAATTCAGTGGCCCTTGGAGCCTCCACCTGTCCCGAGCTCCAAACAGGCGGGGGTAGTACCTAATCCGCGCATGAGGGGGGAAGCCTCCAGGGCCTCACACGTGGAACCCACCATGACGTATGTGTTTAGTCCACACCACCCACCATCTTCTCCATATATTTTAGGCCATGGGCCAAATTTTGAGGCAAATCTGAGTCTCGAGTGGGCCGTAATAAGGGGATTATTGCCCATCTGTTGAAACACTCTACGGCTCGCTTTGGAGTCCTTGATCATCCAAATAGCACAACCTAGAGTCTATTGGACTTCACTCGAGCTGGCCAAGACAGTGAATGGATTAGATTATCCACTTGGGGCCCACCTTAATAGTGTATGTAAAAGATACCATGAATATAATAATAATAATAATAAATATGAATCACATGCACGCGGTAACCCATCCTTTGGCCAATTTTGGGTCTCACAAGTGGAACCCCATTTTGATGTTTATATTGAATCTGTACCGTCCACCAACTTCTCGAGATCATTTTAGGCCATGGGCCAAAAGATGAGTTAGAATCGAGTATCAAGTGGGCCACAATGAGGGAAACAAACTGTTACTATTGAAATCTTCCAAGGCCTACTGTGGAGTCCCTATTCATATAAATCAACCCAAATCAGAGCCCATTTAACTTGCTCAAGATGAACTACATGGTGAACGAAGTAGAACATCCATGTGGGGCTCGCATTGATAGTGTATAAAGAAAAGTAGGAGAAACAAACAAAATATAAGCTAACTGCCAACACCCAGAAGATATCTGCCAATGCCGAGCGGAAGCCCATGCTAGGCATGGAAGTGGGGCCCACAAGTGGGACCATACATAATGTATGTATCCTATCCACTCCATTCATCCATCTTATCATATCATGTTAAGCCATGGGCCCAAAACTCAATCTAATCCAGATCTAGGTGGGCAGCACCATAGGGAAATGTAGAGATAGAAACCTCTTGGACTTAAGATTTCTTGGTTTTGGGATCCCTTGGACTTGGGAATCCCTAGTTTTGGGATCCTTTTGACTTGGGAATCCCCGTAATCGAGATCCCTTAGGTTTTTTGTTATGTTTGACATCTTGGATTCAAATCCCTAAATTAATAGGTGTATGAATGTTGAAATTATAGTTATATTAAATCCATTTAAGCATATACATTGCCTACATTAATGAAATCCCAAGACTTAGATGGGCCATGAGCATAGGATCACATCCTAGTGACTAACCAATGATCTGTAACCATCGATTTACGTTAGCAATAATTAGACGGTGCAGATCATTCTACTAAAGTAATTATAGTGATATCATTGATAATCTGATTATTTTGGGACATCATTAGTAGGCCATGTGCCCAAATGGATTGGTAACCTAGTGACACACGTGTTGTACATGTGCGTGTCCATCTGGGTCACTCCCAATAAACCCCGCCTTGTTATATATATTTTATTCATGCTTTGTAGGCTACATGAGGAGCTGACGTTAGTCTAATATGGGGCCACACCACATAGACTCTTATATTTCTAGTGGGGCATGTCGTTTAGTTCTCACTCTCTGTAAATGATGTGTAGATTAAGGCCGATTATTGCCTGATACGTATGATAACAAGCTAGAGTACTTGACCTAATAGGACACACTAAGAAAATGCTTAGTACAATGACATCATGCCCAGACATATGCCCATACGCATCATTTGTATGCATGTTGTGGGTGATGATTGATCATAGCATATGCCTTTGGGCTAAGATACTTAGGGGACCCCATATGAGATAGGGTTGCTGTAAGTGCTATGGTCTCATGCTCCTTTGATTGTCAAATTTTGTTGTACCAAAACCTCTATCTGTGTCTTGTGTTTGTATGTTGATATGTATATGCTCAAGACAAGACATGTATGGTGCTCTGCTTCAAGAAATGTAAAGTCATGTACTTTAAGCATCAATGTTCAGAGCTACATCGATAAGAAGAGTACATTTCAAGACTCAAGTACATTTCAAGACTCAAGTACAACTCAAGATGAAGTTTAATTTCAAGCTTTAGAAGATCTCAAGATCAAGCTACATCAAGTAGAGATCTCAAGCTTCATAAGGTCAAAGGTCATCCATTATCTGAAAAGAATGAAGTTCAATGTTCATACTTCATGTCCCAGGTATGATTGACCTTAGATTAACCTTAGGGTAGGTCATTTCGGATACATAATTCAAACTGTATATTTATATATGAATTTGGTTTGTTCTAAGACTAGTCCTGGACCTTGTTCGACTAGTCCTAGCACTGGTTTGACTAGTCCAAGAAATTCCACCACTCCTAGGTTGTTGAAGATTTTCAGAATTTTTTGGTTACTCTACGACCAGTCCTGAAGACTATTCGACCGGTCGTAGGGAGGTCACGACTCGACCTTCAACCAGTCCTAAAACTACGACTCAAACTCCAACAACCAAGCCTAGTTGTCTACGACCAGTCCTGGGTCTACTATGACCAGTCCTAGGTGGTCTAAGACCAGTCGTAAAAATCCTAAGACTAGTCGTAGAACGGTTTTCAAAGATCGCGCTTCAAAATTCAAAATGCCTTTGAAGCTACGACCAGTCGAAGGGCTCCTAAGACCAATCGTAGACGTGATCTTTTCATCTATAAATTGAACACGAATTTCAGAGTTTTTCATCGATTAATTTCAAGAGAATTGAAGCCTCCACTCTGAGATAAGTTTGGTCATTTTAAGCTACGCTGTACATATTTAATCTTCTTTTTGTTAGCTTTTCTTATTTAATTTTATTCCTATATTCCAATCTTATTTGAAAAGAGGAATTGTTGTATTCCTTCTTCTTGAAATCAAAATCAAATAGAGCTAAGCCCATTTGATTTAATTTAAAATCAATTAGAACTTAGAACCATTGTAAAGTGAGTATTGGACATTAAACGTTGATTCGAACATCTACTTTGATTGGTTCTACCGGGCTACTACAAAAAGGAAAAATCTAGGTATTTTACTTTTATGTAATTTACATTCTTTTGGTTTCTTTTGAGATTGAGCCAGAAAAATCTCATTGTGTTGGTTATCTGAGGAGAGCCAGAACACTTAGAAAGTGTGGGTTTTTGGATTGTGTAAGCCCAAGTTAAAAAGACACAATTGTGAAGGTTTTAGGTGAACCTGTGAAACTTATTTTGTTAGTGAACGCTAATATCCCCTATGTGCGGATATTAGGAGTGGATTAGCATTCTGTATGGTTGTTGTTGAATAGTTGGTGTACACACAAGTGAACCACTATAATTCTTTGTCTTGTGGTTTGAATGCTTGCTTAAGTTTTATATCTTTTATCATTCAGATTTGTGGAATGTATGTGTGGATGTGAATGTTGTAAAATTTACATTTCAAGCATAGTGGGAATGTTGTAATAATTTAGATTTAAATTCCTGCAATTTATTTCAATTCCTTGCTATTTATTTATTCCTCTCCGGTTTGAGTTTTTGATACAAAGGACGTTCTAGAAATAAGGTTGTCCTGCCATAAACCCTTAGTTTTTATGGTGTAAGGTTGTCCTTAGAACTGAATTCGTATTAACCTCTCAATTCTTGTTTATTGAGGTTGTTTTTACTTCAGCATTGTGAATAGATTTATTTTATTTGGTTATCATATTCGTTTATTCCACTGTTAAAGTTTTATTTTGGCATCGTCCTATTCACCCCCCCCCCCCTCCCCCTCCCCTTTAGGACGTATAGCTAGGCCATTTCAAGTGGTATCAGAGCCTAATAACTTGCTCTTATTGCTTTTTATTTAGATTTATTTCTTGAGTTAACGATCTAAGCTATTTAAAAGATGTCAAATTTTGATAGCCTATCAGTCACTAGACCTCCACCCTTTGATGGCTCCAACTATGCCTATTGGAAAGCCAGGATGAGGATCTTCCTCAAATCAATGGATGAGAGTGTGTGGCAAGCCACAGTGACTGAATGGAACCCACCTACCACTGAAGTGACTAGTATCGATGGTTCAAAATCGATGAGAGTAACACCATATTTCTCATGGACCACTCTTCAGAAAAATGAGAGTAGTGCCAATGCAAAAGCACTAAATGCAATCACTTGCGCATTATCACTGGATGAATTCAAAAGAATTATATCCTACAATACTGCAAAGAAAGCTTAGGATATATTAGAAATGACACACGAGGGTACATCAATTGTCAAAAAATCTAAAGTCCAACTCCTCGCAACCAAATTTGAAGAAATTCATATGGAGGAAAATGAAATATTTATGGACTTTTACACAAGATTAAATGACATTGTAAACTCAATGTGGGGTCTTGGCGATAAAATCCCAGAAAGTAAAGTGTGTGCAAAGATACTATGCTCACTTCCTGAATGGTTCAACTCTAAGGTAACCGCGATCCAGGAACTTCGTGATACGGACAATATGAGGGTAGAAGAACTAGTTGGTTCTTTACAAACCTATGAGTTAAACTTTAAAGCTCCTAAAAGTAAATCTATCACTCTTAAATCTTTTAAATGTATTTCTCAAGAAAACTCTGATTCTGAAGATGATATAGCTCTTTTAGCGAAAAGGTTTTACAAGATTTTCAAGAGTAAAAAGTGGGTTGATTTTCAAAAATCAAATGATAAGAAAAGATCAAAACCTAAATCTAAAACTTGAAAATCTTTGAAAGATAGTCAATGTTACAACTACCAAGAATATGGGCATTTAGCAAACAAATGTCCTAAAAAGGACAAACCCAAAAAGAAGGGTATGTTGGCTACTTGGGATGAATCATCTGATTCTGAATCTTCTTCTGAATCAGAAGATTTCGAAATCGAGTCGGGCAGTGAAGTTAAAGCCCTTATGACTCTAGCCAAATTCACTTTTTTAGATCATGATGATTCAACTAGCGAAGAAAATCTGAATAGTGATTATGAAAATGAAGATGATCTTCAAGACGCTTACAATGCCTTATACAAGGAAAGTTGTAAAATTGCTATCAAACTTAAACTTCAAAAAGAAAAGTTTTTTAAACTCAAAGAATGTTTTGAATCTCTTGTTTTACAAAAATCCCAAATTTCAAATTGTTTTGAAAAATCAAAATGTGATTTAGAATTCAAAACCTCCCTGATTGAAAATCTGAAATCTGAAAATGAGAAACTTAAAAATGAAGTATCTTCTCTTCTGAGTTTAAAGGATACATGGAGGTATGCCCAAGGAGATCCAAAGTTAGAAAAACTTTTATCTAGATCTAGAAAATGTGGCAACAGATCCGGGTTGGGCTATGATAAAAATGTTCCTCCTAAACAAAAGTATACTACTCCTAAGTTTGTGAAAGGAGAATCCTCTAACTCAAAAGGGAGAAATACTAGTCAAGGTTTTTCTAAAAATACAAAATCTTTTTAAAAACCTGAAAGCATCTTTGTTAACTTCAAAAATCAGAATAGAAACCCACTAGCTGAAAAGATAGTTGATTTACTCAAGGAGCTCTTAAAATCTAACTCAGTAGGTCATTCTTATAACAACAGACAGAAGAAGACCAACTATACTCCTAAACCCAAAACAGTTCTGAAATGGGTTCCTAAGGTTGCCTGCTTGATTGCCCACACCGCTTTCAAAGCTACAAGTCATTCAAAGTGGTACCTAGATAGTGGATGCTCCAGGCATATGATGGGCGACAAGGCTTTATTCACCGATCTTAAAGATATGACTGATGGATCAGTTACTTTTGGTGATGGAAGCAATTGCAAGATAATTAGCCAAGGTACGGTTCAACTCTATTATCTTCCCTTATTTAAGAACGTTTTATATATTGAGGAGCTAAAACACAATCTGTTAAGCATATCCCAAATAGGCGATAACAACCATAGTTGAAATTTTCCAATCAAGGTTGTGAAATCATAAACAAAATGGGTTCTGTAATATTAACTGGTCGCAGAACTTCTGAAAACTGCTATATTTTAAGTAATGGTAGCTCATCTAATCAACAGTGCTACATGATCCATACCGATGAGACTGAATTATGGCATAAACGCCTTGGACATGTACACTACCGAAATTTATACAGATTGAGCAAAGGAGAACTAATAAGTGGTCTACCTAAATTATAAAAAGTAGACAAAATATGTGGTGAATACCAGTATGGCAAGCAAACAAGGAGCTCTCACAAAAAGGTGAACACCAATGCCACATTAAGACCACTCTAGCTTCTCCACATGGATCTTATAGGACCTATAAGGATGGAGAGTCGAGGTGACAAAAAATACATCCTGGTAATTGTGGATGATTTTACCAGATTCACTTGGGTTACATTTTTAAGGGACAAATCAAAAACCCTTGATGAAGTGAAAAAGATCATCAAACGGATCCAGACTGAAAAAAGTTCTCAAGTCTATAAGATCCGTAGTGATCATGGATCTGAGTTCGAGAATAGCAGTTTCAAAAAGTTCTGTAACGATCAGGGAATATTGCATGAATTCTCTGCGCCCAAAGCACCACAATAAAATGGAATTGTGGAGAGGAAAAATAGAGTGCTTCAAGAAATGGGAAACGTAATGTTAAATAGTATGAAGCTCCCCAGGAATCTTTGGGCTGAAGCAGTGAATACCGCCTGCTATATTATTAACCAGGTTTATACTTGTAAATCTAATAATAAAATAGCTTACGAACTTTGGTTTGTTAAGAAGCCTACTGTCAAATACTTTCGAGTTTTTGGCAGCAAGTGTTATATTTTACGTAACTGTGAAAATTTGGGAAAGTTTGACACTAAGAGTGATGAAGGGATCTTTTTAGGATACTCTTTAAATAGTCGTGCATATCGTGTACTGAACAACAGGACCGATGTGATTTAAGAGTCCATTAATGTGGTCATTGATGATCAATTGAATACACCTACCCCAAGTTCAGATAATGATGAAGTTCTTTTAATTGATAAACCAGATACTTCATCAAATCAAGAAAACTCTAAACTGAGGACTGTCAAAGATCATCCAACCACTCAAATTCTTGGAAACCCTCTCACTGGTGTGCGCACTCGTAGACAATTAGAAGACATGTAATTACGTGTGCTGTACTTCCCAGATAGAACCGATGAACGTAAAAGAAGTTCTTTCTGACGAAAACTGGATAGTTGCCATGCAGTAAGAACTTAATCAATTTGCTCGTAATGATGTCTGGTATCTCGTTCCTAGACCTAAAGATAAACACATTATAGGAACAAAGTGAATTTTCAAAAATAAGTCTGATGAACTTGGAAATATAATTCGAAACAAGGCAAGAATGGTCATACAAGGGTACACTCAAATAGAAGGCATTGATTACGATGAAACTTTTGCCCCAATTGCTCGCCTTGAATCAATCAGACTTCTTATATCCATTGCATGTTTCAGAAAGTTTAAAATTTATCAAATGGATGTAAAGAGTGTTTTTTTGAATGGCGATTTACATGAAGAGGTATACGTTGAACAACCTACAGGGTTTGAAGACCCTAAGTTTACTGATCATGTATACTGTCTTAAAAGGGCTCTCTATGGTCTAAAACAAGCTCCCAGAGCATGGTATGAGAAATTGACTAAGTTTTTACTCAGTCATAATTTTCAAATCGGCAGTGTAGATAAGACGCTTTTTGTTAAGAAAAACAATAATGATGTTTTAATGGTTCAGATCTATGTTAATGATATTATTTATGAATCAACTTGTACTAACATGACTATTGCGTTTGCAGATTTAATGAAATCTAAGTTCAAGATGAGCATGGTTGGGGAATTACATTATTTCCTAGGGTTGCAAGTAAAACAACAACCTAATAGAATTTTTATTTCTCAAACCAAGTATGCATTGAACTTGATTAAAAGGTTCAGATTTGAGAATGGTAAGAATTTTGATACTCCTATGAGTATATCTTTAAGACTCTCAAAAGACTCTACAGGTAAAGATGTATATCCTAAATTGTATCGTAGCATGATTGGCAGTTTGCTTTATTTAATTGCTAGTAGACCTGATATAACTTTCAGTGTTGGTATTTGTGCAAGATATCAATCTAATCCTAAAGAATCTCATTTAACTGCTGTTAAGAGGATTATTAGATATGTTGCAAGTTCTGTGCATTTGGGTCTTTGGTATCCATATGATACTAGTGTCCAGTTGGCTGGGTATTCAGATGCTGATTGGGCTGGTAATATTGATGATAGAAAATCAACCAGTGGTGGTTGTTTTTATATTGAAAATTGCTTGGTTTCTTAGTTTAACAAGAAGCAAAGTTTTATATTGCTCTCAACTGCTGAAGCTAAATATATTGCAGCTAGAAATGCATGTACTCAGCTTATTTGGATGAAACGTATGTTAAGCAATTATAGAATTACACAGGACTCAATGGTTTTAAATTGCAGTAACTCCAGTGCAATAAATATTTCCAAAAACCCAATCCAGCATTCCCGTACCAAGCATATTGACATTAGATATCATTACATTCGTGAATTAGTAGAAGAAAAAATAATATCTTTGGAATATATTCCTACCGAGACTCAACTTACGGATATTTTCACTAAACCACTTGACAAAAGTAAGTTTAATAAATTAAAGTTTGATCTTGGTATGTGCAATTTAAATTGAATATTCTTGCATTATTGTATCATATTATATATATGTTTATTTATCTTTTTGGTTGAATTTTAAAATTAGTTGTAAAATACAATTTTTGGCCGGTACTCGACCAGTCGTGAGTATACACGACCAGTCTTGGTACGACCGGTTGTATATATCCACGACCAGTCATGGAACTCGTGAAATCATTTTAAATTGGGGAAAAGCTTCTTCTTCTTCATTTCCGTTTCACTCTCCAACGAGCCTAAGCCCGACCGGTCGAACCCACCATTATTTTCCTTCAAGGTTAGTGGTTATTTTGCATTTTTCTTATAGAATCTTACTTATTGTATCTCATTTTTCACTCTTGTGCACTTTATTTGGTCTTTCAGTGCAAGATTGGGATTCTTCTTTTCAAAAATCTGATCTATCAAAACCCATTCCATATTTTTTGAATCTAGTTATTTTCTTGTATCTGGTATTGCAAATGGATCCCGGAGGGAAAAAGAAATCGTCCCGTGGTCCATCTTCTTCTAGATCAACTCCTATCACACAACGCCATCTTCGGTCTCCCGAAAATAATCCATCCGATGTACGGGATTTGCATATGCGCAATGTCATCGTTGAACGTCCAGTTGATCTTAACCACATTGTTCAATTTGGTATCCTACCTTTACTCCAATCTGTAGGTTAGGATAACATCTTACATTGGGGTAGGCCTGCATACCAGTCTATTGCTCAATCCATGTTAGCATGCATCTCTGATTTTTCATATGAGAATTTAACGTTTAAAATTGATACTAGAGAAGGTCTATTTGAAGTAGATTTACATTTAATAGCTGGTCTCATGGAAATCCCTGTTAATGATGAGGGTATTCCCATTCATACATTATCTGAAAAACCCTTTGAATCAGAAAAACAGATGCTCACTAGAGATTTATGCAATATGGAAGTGCAATGGACCCATAAAGGAAATGCGCTCCCCTTAAGGTATTTGTTACCCAGATACAGGGTTCTTCATAGAATCTTTATCTCAAATCTGTATCCGCGATCTGACAATAAAACAGAACTAACTGCCATTATGGTTTGTGTTTTGCATTGTGTCATTACTGGTGTAAAGTTCTGTCTACCTTCTTTAATTTGTCATTCCATCATTCAGTTTCGAATCCATCCTGGTCATAGTGATCTTCCATTTACCTATCTTATGACTGTTTTAGCTACTCACATGCTCGTGGCTATGCCTGCCTGTTGGAGAGGCCCCTATTCATCATCTTATTTTTAACAATACAAATATTAACAAGATGAAATTGAGATTGGCTCCTTGCCAAGTGGATGTTGGAGGTAGTGGTACTGAAGCTGGGAATGAAGTGGAAGATTCTAGCAATCTTCCTGATGATGTTGATATGAATGATATTTTCGATGAACTTGATTTAGATTCTGGAAATGATCCTGACTATGAGCCATTTGAGTTTGATGCTCGTCTTCGTGCTCTAGAGGAGAAGGTAGAGAATATGAATGTTGCCCATGATCTTCAGTTTAAATATATGCGCAAGTATCTTAGGCGCTTGAACAAGGGGATGCATAAACTTGATCCTACCATTCCTGCTCCTTCTTCAGGATCTGATTGAACGATTTTAATTCTTGGTCTGTATTAACTTTCATACTTATATTGGATTGTGCACTTTAGTTGGTTTGCTGACTTTTTAGTTAAACTGGTAAATGGATTGTGACCTTTTACTTGCTTATATATTGTTAATTAAATCCATCTATTACTCTATCTTTTAATCCTTTACATTGTTTCTTCCTTTGTCATTTTGTGACAAAAAGGGGGAGAAGGCTTTTGGAAGCTCTTTTGGAAGCTTTTGGTTTGATTGCTTATGGATATGAATAGTACTAATATGTGTAGTAATCATTATATTTTTTTTTCATATATGTGCTGCTACTCAGGGGGAGTAAATATAGATGAATGTTGTGTGCTTGCTAGTTTATGACAACTGGTGCATGATTCTTTATTATGCATGTGGTGCTTCTCCTATTTTTATATGAATGTGTTTTGTCTCAAATTTGACAAAGGGGGAGATTGTAAGTGCTATGGTCTCATGCTCCTTTGATTGTCAAATTTTGTTGTGTCAAAACCTCTATCTGTGTCTTGTGTTTGTATGTTGATATGTATATGATCAAGACAAGACATGTATGGTGCTCTACTTCAAGAAATGTAAAGTCATGTACTTTAAGCATCAATGTTCAGAGCTACATCGATAAGAAGAGTACATTTCAAGACTCAAGTACAACTCAAGATAAAGTTTAATTTCAAGCTTTAGAAGATCTCAAGATCAAGCTACATCAAGTAGAGATCTCAAGCTTCATAAAGTCAAAGGTCATCCATTATCTGAAAAGAATAAAGTTCAATGTTCATACTTCATGTCCCAGGTATGATTGACCTTAGATTGACCTTAGGGTAGGTCATTTCGGATATATAATTCAAACTGTATGTTTATATATGAATTTGGTCTATTCTAAGACTAGTCCTGGACCTTGTTCGACTAGTCCTAGCACTAGTTCGACCAGTCCAAGATATTCCACAACTAGTCCTCAGTTGTTGAAGATTTTCAAATTTTTTTGGTTACTCTATGACTAGTCCTGGAGACTGTTCGATCAGTCGTAGGGAGGTCACGACTCGACCTTCGACCAATCCTAGAACTACGACTCAAACTCCAGCAACCGAGCCTGGTTGTCTACGACTAGTCCTAGGTCTGCTACGACCGGTCGTAGGTGGTCTAAGACCAGTCGTAGAACGGTTTTTAAAGATCGCGCTTCAAAATTCAAAATGTCGTTGAAGCTACGACCAGTCGAAGGATTCCTAAGACCAGTCGTGGACGTGATCTTTTCATCTATAAATTGAACACGAATTTCAGAGTTTTTCATCGATTAATTTCAAGAAAATTCAAGCCTCCACTCTGAGATAAGTTTGTTCATTTTAAGCTACGTTGTGCATATTTAATATTCTTTTTGTTAGCTTTTCTTATTTGATTTTATTCCTATATTCCAATCTTATTTGAAAAGAGGAATTATTGTATTCCTTATTCTTGGAATCAAAATCAAATAGAGCTAAGCCCATTTGATTTAATTTAAAATCAATTAGAACTTAGAACCATTGTAAAGTGAGTATTGAACATTGAACGTTGATTCGAATATATACTCTGATTGGTTCTACCGGGCTACTACTAAAAGGAGAAATCCAGGTATTTGACTTTTATGTAATTTACATTCTTTTGGTTTCTTTTGAGATTGAGCCAGAAAAATCTCATTGTGTTGGTTATCTGAGGAGAGCCAGAAAACTTAGAAAGTATGGGTTTTTGGATTGTGTAAGCCCAAGTTAAAAAGACACAATTGTGAAGGTTTTAGGTGAACCTGTGAAACCTATTTTATTAGTGAACACTAATATCCCCTGTGTGAGGATATTAGGAGTAGAGTAGCATTCTATGTGGCTGTTGTTGAACAGTTGGTGTACACACAGGTGAACCACTATAATTCTTTGTGTTGTGGTTTGAATGCTTACTTAAGTTTTATATCTTTTATCATTCAGATTTGTGGAATGTATGTGTGGATGTGAATATTGTAAAATTTACATTTCAAGCACAGTAGGAATGTTGTAATAATTTAGATTTAAATTCCTGCAATTTATTTCAATTCCTTGCTATTTATTTATTCCTCTCCAGTTTAAGTTTTTGATACAAAGGACATTCTAGAAATAAGGTTGTCCTGCCATAAACCCTTGGTTTTTACGGTGTAAGGTTGTCCTTAGAACTGAATTCGTATCAACCTCTCAATTCTTGTTTATTGAGGTTGTTTTTACTTCAGCATTGTGAATTGATTTATTTTATTTGGTTATCATATTTGTTTATTCTGCTATTAAAGTTTTATTTTGGCATCGTCCTATTCACTCCCCCCCCCCCCCTCTAGGAGGTATAGCTAGGTCATTTCAGTTGCCCCACATGATTGTGCGGTACGCATAGGTTAGATGCATGACTTGGATGGTATGACTCATGTATTTCGTATCTTGTATGTCACGATCACTTTACGCCCTAAAGACATCAGGGCTATGGCCTCCACATGCATATTATAGATGGCCAGATTAGAGACCAAAATATTTGTTCTAGCATTAGGGCGCTATGGATATCCTTGGGTGAAAGTCTCTTAACCCTTGTGGTACCAGGATGATGCTTCAACGTTGAGACCGAGTGAATAACATGAGCGCCCGAGTGCCGAATACCAGTAGGCCCTGTCTCCCACTGTGTCGTGGTCGGTTGAGAATGGTTGTGACCTTATCCGCCCAAGGGTTGGGGGTTGTAAGCTAGGTTAAGTTTGACCAGCTCGTAAATGGGGTCCGTTATCGATGAGTCGGGTGAGCATTGGCATACCACTGGCAAGGCGAATAATGAGGTCTCTTCCACTCACTTGGTCATGCGGGCGATGGGGTGTACCCAGTGTTGGAGTGTGCTAGACCCCAGTAATGTTTCCAGTGACGAACCATACTGATATGTAGACTAGTTGAGGATTGGCATGCTTGCGTTACATCTCTAGCATATGACATTCAGACATGTAAGCCTTGTATTGCATAGCCAGTTTAGTCTTCCATCATTTCTGGTTACTTTGACATTTGTATGCTTGGCACATGCATTGTGCACACGCACACACACGCACTCTCTAAGCATAGTAAGCTTATGCACATTTTGTTACGTGCAGGTTATGCTAGACCGCAGCGGCATTAAGGTAGGAGCATGTGCCTGATCTTTTGGAGTTTTGTTATATCATATATTTTCCTTTTAGCATTGTACTCAAAGATTATATTAGTGGATATATGGTGATGATGTTTTGTAACTTGGGTACACTTGTAATTATGCTCCTTTACAAAAAAAAAATCACCCTGAAAATCCTCCTTGTAGGATCCCAGGATCGGAATCTGGGGCTTGGGAGCTGGGAGCCGAGAATGGGGTACTACGAAGGCTGTCGGTACTAGATTCGGCGGTCGGGAATTTTGTGAGCCCAGTTCTTGAGTTTGGGGCGTGAAAGTTCCTTTATGGATGTGTTAGTTGTCAGGGGAAGAAATTCGAAGCAGGAGAATGGAAACTCACGATCTCAATCCAAGTCTAAGGGAAAGTGGAAGATGGAGTGCTAAAAGTGTGGCAGACATGGACATATGAAAAAGAATTGTCGGAATCCTAAAGCACAGAAACGAAAAAGATAAGATGAAATGCCAAAGGAGGCCAACGCAGTAGAATCCAGTGAGGAGGTAGGAGGTTTTGACGTTCTAACCGTATCTAAATTCGAGTATCTAAATAATGAGTGGATTTTGGATTCGAGGGCTTCGTACTACAACCTTTCAGCATAGTTGGTTCACTAGTTACAGCAAGTGTGATGGTGGCCAAGTGTTTATGAGAAATGACCTTGCCTGTAAGGTTGTTAGTGTCAGATCGATGCACATCAAGATGTTTGATAGAATGGAGTGAATCCTGACGGATGTGAGATGCATTCCTAAATTGAGATAGAATCTAATATCCTTAAGAGCTTTCAATGCATTTGATTGCAAGTTTAACATGTTTGATTGTGTCCTAAATGTTTAAAAGGGGCACTCATATGATGAAGGTATAGTGGAGTGGTAACCTTTCAAGTTGATCGAGAATACCGTATCGGGTGGAGCTACAACGTCTATAACGGAATCCACATCGGCACGTTTATGGCATGCGCAATTCTTTCCGATCATTGCTTGATTCCTGCTTTTTAAAGTATTGATTTTAATATAAGGGAGTATTGTATATATGATAAACAATCACAGTTATCTTTTAAATATGAAAGACATGCAAGTAAAGGTGTACTAGACTATGTGCATTTGCATGTATGAGGCTCATCGTCCATTGTTTCTGGAGAGGGGTCATCATTTTTGTCTCATTCATAAATGACTACTATAGAAAAGTTCAGGTTTATTTTATCAAGCATAAATCCAATGTTTATGCCACCTTTAAGATGTGGAAGGAGATAGAAGAAAAAAAGTCATGGCGAAAATTGAAAGTGTAGAGGATGGATAATGGTGAAAAATTCAATTTGAATTAATTTAATCAGTTTTATAAAGATGAGGGGATTGTATGGAATAACAAAGTTAGGTACACACCAGAGCAGAACGGTGTAGCGGAATGAATGAATTAGACTCCCTTAGAGAGAGCCCGAGGTATGTTAAGCAATGCTAGGTTAGGCAAATATCTATGGATTGAGGCCATTAACACGGCATATTACTTTATGAACCGGTCCCCCTCTGCACTAATAGACTATAAAATTTCAGAAGAAGTGTACAGTGGTCGTGATGTAGACTACTAAGGGTTGTCAGTATTTGGTTGTAACATTTACTCTCACCTACCGTCAGTTGAAACAGATAAGTTTGACCAAATGACTAAAAAGTGCACCTTTGTAGGCTATTGTATTGGTGTGAAGGGATACATGTTATATGATTGGGTCAAACTGAAGATCAGATCAAAGTAAATATCATGATTAGTTGTGATGCAAGTTTGATGAGGATTCCTTGAACATAAGAAAACAGAAAAATTATCATTTATTGATGTTGAAATCGAAAAATGTGAGACACAAATAGAAGCTAAGTCACAAGAAGAGGCACAGGAGCAGGTGGAGTAACCACATGTGAGGAGAAATCTACCGAGTAATCGCAGATTACTGGCAAGATACAAAGATGACTCAAATATTGCATTCGCTCTCATTACGGATGAGGAAAATCCGTCTACCTTCCAAGGAGCATTAGATGACCCAAATGCTGAAAAGTGGATGACGGTAATGCAAGACGAGATGGACTCTCTATATAAGAATGAAATGTAGAAGTTGGTGTAGTTTTTCATTAGGTGTAAAGAGATCAGTTGTAAGTGAATCTATCGAAATAAACATGATAGATATAAGGTGAGATTGGTAGCGAAGGGTAGGTTCAGAAAGTATATGTAGACTTCAATGAGATCTTTGCACCTATTGTCAAGCAGGTGTCTACTAGATTTGTGTTAGTGATGGTTGCCAATATAATATAAAACTGGAACAAATGGATGTAAAGACTATTTTATTACATGGGGAATCAGTAAAGCAGATCTACATGAAGAAACCAAATGGGTTCAAGATACATCGGTCAAAGAATAAGGTTTATAAGCTGAGGAGGTAATTGTAAGGCCTAGAATAGTTACCTAGGCAGTGGTATAAGAAATTTGATACTTTCATGGCGAGTCGGGATTTATCAGATGTGAATATAATCATTGTCTACTTTAAGGTACTTAGTGATAGAGGATTCATTGTACTTGTATTATATATTGATGAGATGCTTATTGTCAACCAGAGCACGTCTGAAATCAATATATTAAAGAATCAATTATCACAGACATTCAAAATGAAAGATTTATGGGTTGCAAAGAGGATTTTCGACATTGATATACACAGAAAGGGGGAGAGGAGCATGTTACAGTTATCTTAAGCAAAATACCTTAAGAAAGTATTGAAAGTTTGCGATGGACAAGGCTAAACCAGTTAGTACACCCCATGCTTCTCACTTTCGACTTTCTTTAGAGCAATGTCTCATTACATAAGAAGAAAAGTGATTTATGTCTCGAGTCCCTATTCGAGTGCACTTGGCAGTTTAATGTATGCCACAGTCTCTACGAGACCGAATATTTCACATGCAGTGAAAATACATATCAAACCCCAACAAATGGCATTAGGAGGTAGTGGAATGGCTACTTTGTTATCTACGAGGTACAACTGACTACGTGTTGACATTTGAAAAATCAGAGGAAAAGTTTGTAGGATGTGCAATAGATTATGTAGAAAACGTGGACAATAGATGATTGACTTGCGGTTAATCATTTGTGTTAGTGGGTGGAGCGATCAATTGGATGTCGAAGTTTCAGTTTATGGTTTCTCTTTCCACAAACGAAGCTGAATATATAGCAGTAACAAAGGCTTTTAAGGAAGATGTTTGATTATGTGGAATGATGAATGAGTTGGGGCTTCAGTAGGAGGTTGTACCAGTTAATTATAACAGCAAAAGCAAGATTAACTGGGGAAAGAATTCATTTACTACTCTAGAACTAAATATATTGATGCTCATCATAATTTTATCCGAAAAATGCTTGAGGAATGTGGTGTTACTCTTGAGAAGATCTAATAGATATACTTACGAAGGTGGTTCCGACAGAGAAGTTCAAATTTTGTTCGACCTATCCAGGTCTGGCACAGGTTTGATGAATATAGAGTGTGCATGAAAAGCATGGATAATGATGAAGCTATGATAGAGGCGATTAGAGATGGAGCTTCAAGTTGTGGTTCATTATGATCAAAGCCATGGTGGAGATCGTTGTATGGATGTATTCAATATGTACATGAAACAAGAGTCTTGATCGATCGACCAAATTGATCAATCAATCAAGTGAGCCCCGGATTATACAGATCGGTCTTTGTATAGTTTTGGATAGGTTCGGTTGATCGACCTAAGAGGTTTGAGCGACCAACTATTTTCGAATAATATTTGTAAATTCTATGAATCCTTTTAAGCATGTCCGAAGGATCGAACATGTGGCTTTTGATCGATCGAGGGTTGCTTGATCGACGGCGCATTCATTTTTGCATAATTATGCGGATTGTTTCCTATTCCGGATGTTATGCTATAAATATGGGTGTAATGCGGAATTAGGGTATGATTAAGAGAGCTAAAACATTTCTAAAAGGGTTTTGAAGGGAGGTTGGAGTTTTCTGAAGGATTTCACATCTACAAGTTCATCTAATTTCTTGTAATTCGTTCTTCATAGTGGATTTGCTTGTTGCTTTATGCTATAATTTTTTCCTCTAAAGATTTTTCACATAAAATCGTTTGTTTCTATGCATGCTTTATTGCGTTTATCTTTCGTTTGTTTGATTCGAATTTGAGGTTTGCTTCAACGGTCCCCCAATACCTATCTCCAGCCAATGGATTTAAACTTCTTAGGACTAATCGGCTTGACTCTGAGAATCCTCATATGGTATGGTGTAACCCATGGAACCTGAGCATGCTAAAGCCATCTCTTCACATTTCATGTAAAATGAAGATGTATCGATTGATTATTATTATCCAAATAGTCTCCCCTGCTTTCCACGGTGAAATAGTCCAAATCAAACATGTATAGTTGATGGTTAGAATATGTTAGGTTGAATATCTACACCACCAGATCTACCTGAAACACATCTCAAAATACCCTCATAGTAATAGGAAGAACTTCTATATCCACTTGTTGCTTTGGACCCTACGTCTCTAAGAAGTTTAATACGTTAGTTCATCACGGCAAGGGAAGCAGATTCCCTGATAACCCTGCCACAAAGACTCTGTGGGACCCATTCTAATGTATGTGTTTTATGTCAATGCCATCAACCAATTTTGCCACCTTATTTTATGACACCAACCATTGAAACCTTCCAATGACCCATCGTGATGGTTATGCTTATTTGCCATCTAACCTGTTCGTACCGTCACACAGACCTAGACAAAGGGAAACACAAATATCAGCTGGGGAAATGGATGGATGACATTGATGCAAAATACATACATCACAGGTGGACTCCACAATGCTGCCAGCAGGCAATAGGCTTCTAACAACAAGGATCACACCAATACAAAGCATAAACTGGGAACGAGCCCCGAACATCACACGCAGTTTGGGGTCGATTAACCACCTACCATGCATTATAAGCAATATTGCAGAACCAAAACTAGCGTGCAGGTCACTCATCACATCATGGAGTTTCAATTAAACAAGTGGTCAAAATAGCTGATAATGGACGGCAATGAGCAAGCCTACTCAAAATATTAATTTTTCCTTGCACGGGCTCGGCCCATTGCCAGTTTTAATCATTCCACAATTTCAACTTCAATATCAACATCTTACTAATAACCAAGTGTTCCACACCATCTTAAATTCCATTTAATTGTCCATAATTTATCCAATACAGAGAGTTTCTACGGCCCACCTACCACTCAGATCCACCTCGTTTTTTGTCCAATGATATAAAACTTTGTTTGATAGTATTGATCAACGAAGTTAATTATATAGGTGGGCACCATTTCAATCTTCTAAAGGCTCGGCGAATTTTATTGTAATAAAAGAACTGAGCAAGAGTAGCAGGTTCAAAGACCAATTGAGATTCCAAAGAATGTATGATGCGATTAGATTTCTTTTTCTTTTTCTTTTTCTCTTTTTGACTCCTTTGTAAAAAGACCAAAGTAAGCCGTGTAATAGATCCGTCCTCCTATTCGAAATAGCCCTCCTATTAGCCGTTTGAATCATACATTAGTGGCACTAGCTTGGAGGATCGCCCAGGCATTGGATATTGACTGATCGCAGACTTGCTTTTCGGGTCGCTCACGGTCTTCATCCAATGTGAAAAGACATGCGAATCTACTGAGAAAACTGATGCACCGTCTCACCATACACATGGTCTTCATCTAACGTACAAGGAAGTCAAGTCTAGCTACAGTCATGGCTTATCTTCTCCAAACACTGAAAAATTGTAGAGGCAAAAGCTATTTCATGTCTCCGCCACCTTGAAAAGTAAGTTTGGCCAAGGAGAAACCATGCCCTATCTCTTCTGTGAATCCTAAGATGGTAGGGTGTAGCCTATTGAACCTGAACATGATAAAGCCATCTCTTCTGTGAAATGACGATGTATCAATTGATTACTATCCAAGTAGTTTTATCTACTTTGGATGGTAAAATGGTCCAAATCAAATTTTAATAGGATGTCCCAGATGTTGATTAATTAGCATGGAAACTCGGAGAAAATTGATGGATGAGATTGTCTAACGTGTATAATGTTGATGGTTAGAATATGTTAGATTGAATATCTACACCACCAGATCTGCTACAAATATCTCAAAATAACCCCACGGAGGTGGGAAGAAATTCAGATCCACCCGTTGCTTTGGACCCCACTGCTCTACGAAGTGAAATCGGACTGCGTTCTGAGTAACCGAGTAGGCTTTTATCGTACTGAGTAAACTCTGTTGGCCCGCTGTGAATGTTTATAGTTTATTTACGCTGTCCATCATTTCTCCAGCCCATTTTAGTGGTTGAGCCAAAAATTGAAGCATATCCAAGGCTCAAGTGGACCACACCACAGGAAACAGTGGGAATAATGACTTCCACCGTTGAAAACTTTCTAGGGCCTAAGGTGATTTTTATTTGTCATCCAACTTGTTAATAAGATCACACAGACATGGATGAAGGGAAAAAACAAATAACACCTTTATCTAAAACTTCTGTGGCCACAAAAATTTTTCAATGGTAGAATTTCAATTCACACTTTCCTGCGGTGTAGTCCACTTGAGATTTTGATATACTTCATTTTTAGTCTAAGCCATAAAATTATATGTTAAAATGGATGAACGGAGTGGATACAATATATAAATCATGTTGGACCCCACAGAGTTTACTCAGTAGGCAATCCACTTTCCTTATAGGTTCATTACGTAAACAGTGGGAATTATGACACCAACCGTTAATACCTTCCTATGACCGATCGTGATGCTCTTGC
Source organism: Magnolia sinica (assembly GCF_029962835.1). Classification (NCBI taxonomy): domain Eukaryota; kingdom Viridiplantae; phylum Streptophyta; class Magnoliopsida; order Magnoliales; family Magnoliaceae; genus Magnolia; species Magnolia sinica. The sequence continues at coordinate 33,975,242 of NC_080581.1, forward strand.
TCATTTGCCATCGAACCTGTTCATACCATCACATACACCTGGACGGAGTCACTCATCACCAAAACTAGCATTCAGGTCACTCATCACCACACGGACAGCAATGAGCAAGCCTGCGGTTGGCTCAGGCCTACTCAAAATATCGATTTTTCCTAGCCCAGGCTTAGCCCATTGCCAGCTTTAATCATTCCACCAATTCAACAACAATACCTATATATATCTTACTAATAAAAATATTCAACTACATTTTTTTCCATTAATTTTTTCAATAAATTGTTGGACGACAGATTGCACAATTGGATGGACATGTAAATATCTTTGCACTGAGATTGATGCAACCACTTAATAAAAGCGGAAATAGGGAAACCAATGGCCTGTTTAAATCAACCACACATTTAGGAGGACAAGCCTCCATCCTAGATCCGACGGTAGAAATGGTGGCCGACAATCACGGCAGGAATTCAGTTGCGCATAGCGCACGACCTCAATGTAATTGCCCCATCTTCATCCAATAGGAAAAGAAGTCAAGTCAAAAAAGACAAAAAGATAAAAAGAAAAATGAAAAACAGGATGCGCTGTCTTCTCCTTACACATTTAAAAAATAAGTCTACGGACAGAATCAAGGCCCTGTCTCTTTCTGTTTGAAAAGTATGCCCCATCGATCTCCATCCTAGATCCAAAGGTAGAAATGGTGGCCGACAATCACGGCAGGAATTCAGTTGCGCATGGCGGGCATGACCTCAATGTAATTGCCCCATCTTCATCCTATAAGAAAAGAAGTCAAATCAAAAAGGATAAAAAAGATAAAGAAAAATAAAAATAAAAATGAAAAACACGATGCGCTGTCTCCTCCTTACACATTTAAAAAATAAGTCTACGGACAAAATCAATGCCCTGTCTCATTCTGTTTGAAAAGTATGCCTTATCGATCTCCACCCTATGGATGGAACAATTGATGCCATAAAAAAATGTTTTCTCTGCTTCGGATGGTAAAATGGTCCAAATAAAACTTTGATGGGATGGTCCCAGCCATTTGATTAGCATGGGAAATTGAAATTTGATGGGTGGAACTGTCTAATAGATATTGGCCGTTAAAATATATTAGATCAAATATTTGCACTGTCATATTGTTAGATTAAAATGGTTAACAAGGAATATTTGAAAATTCTAGAAAAAAAATCAAATTGTCTTTATTAACCCACTTGCCTTAATTGTGTTTAGTTTCGTCCCACATTAAAAAGTTGTTAACAAAATTAAGCTTTTATATTAAAACCCCTTGCTAATTCTTTGTATTAGAAAACAAGGGTATGCCATGGGAGTAACCTCACACAACTATGAGGGCCACGGTCGAGGTCATAGCTTGGCGCGGTATGACGCGTCTTTAATTGACACTTTCATTTTTTCTACGCATATTTTTTTCCTACTCATGGACATGAAGATAGAGCTATTTTGTACCTACCTTATAATAAATGAGAGAACATACATTTATTGCACTGCTTGCATGCATCTCAAGCCCAAATGGCTACCTATTTTTCCTTTATAAAGACATCTCTTCATTACAAATCCATCCGAAAATTCTCTTTTCTCTCTGGTTATCCTTTGCGCTTTTTTTACAAATTCTGTTTGGGCAAATTAGTATGAGCAGTCTTAAGTCCGTGTGGCTACGATCATGAGTGCACCTAATCAAAGCTATTCATCTTAGAGGAGAATTGTTATAACCCGGGAGCATACTTATTGGAGCCGAGTGCATCAGGGATCGTCTTCCTGTGGGGACAAAACTGTCTTTAAGACAATAACTATAACATGCCCCAGCTCTCAAGATCCTTGTTTTATTATTTATGATTTTTTAATTTTGGATTTTCTAATATATCTCGGTATATTGCAACCAATAATTTAAATATAGATTTCTCTCTCAAAAATATCGGTACTATGGCTACTGTTTTTAAGAATTCTAGAATCAAAATTTTCTTATGAGAAGAACTTCAGGAAATGACAACAGAAAATGGAGTTCTATCTCACAACCCTCAAGCTAATTTACGTTATCAAAGAATCTACCACATCCTTTGAGGAAAATGAACCAACAACAGCTTTTAATCAATCGAAATGTAAGAACGGTGACTATCTATGCAAAAATCATATTCTCAATGCTATAACAAATGAAAACTATGACATCTATTGTCATTAATCCACTACCGAAGAGCTGTAGGAGCATCTTGAAAAGAAATTCAGGCAAAGCATGTTGGAACCAAAAAATATGTAGCTAGTTGTTATATTGATTTTAGAATGTCAGATGATAAGTCTGTGATATATCAGGTATATGATGTACAAAAGATTGCTCATAAAATATCATCTGAAGGTATGATGATTGATGAGGCTTTCTAAGCTATTATAATAATTAAGAAACTTCCATCATCTTGAAAGGATTATAAAAATTCTCTAAGGTATAAGAGAAAGGACATGAGCTTGGATGACCTCATCATTCACATACATATAGAAGATATCAAGAAACCGTGATAAATATTCTTTTTAAAATCTGTAACTAAGGCTCACCTTGTTGAGAATAACCGGAAGGGTTAAGATAATCGAAGGTCTGAACAGCCAAAGAAAAAAAAACATCTACATGACTAAAGGAAAATAGATAACAGATAATAATAAGAAGAAGAATGAAGGATATTACGTGCATGAGAAAAAATGGACACTTCACTAAAGAATGTAAATTCTGCAGAAATAATAAGAATGAGAAAGACTATACACATGTTGCCAAGGAGTTTGTGGAGGTCATCACTGAAGCATTGATTACTTGTAGCTCAAACGAGTGATAGATTGACTTAGGTGCTACGACTAATGTGCATTTTCTTCCTATAAAAAGGTAGGGGATGCCAGGGACACATCATGGGAAATTTGTTCAAGGCAAATGTCGTTGGCAAGGGAAATGTGAGCCAAAAACTTTCTTTTGAAAATGTGTTGACTATTTTGAACGTGATGTATATACCGAACTCTTTTTGACTTATTCCTAGAGTTGAATGGAAAAACTAAAATGTGAAATATATGTGCAATCTAATCATTCTATAAAATCATTCAAACAAGTTGAAAGGAACAATCAAGTCCTTGATTTGATTCACAGTGATATATGCGATCTAAAAAATATTGTAACTTATGTAGAAAAGAAATATTTTGTAACCTTTGTAGATGATTTCTCCAGATATGCAAAGGTATATGTTACCAGGAGTAAAGATGAAACAAAAGATGGATTCGTAGCCTTTGGAATGAGATGAACAATCAATTAGAAAAAAAATGTAAATGTACTTTGATCTAATCAAGATGTATAATATCTTTCTCATGACTTCACATTTTAGTATGAATCAAAAGAAATTATACATGAAATAACTGCACCATATTCACCTCCAGCAAAATGAAATTGCTAAAAGGAAAAATAGAACTCTGATGATCGTAGTAAATGCGATGCTTTCTAGTTCTGGTCTACCCTTTAATCTGTGGAGAGAAGCCTTCCTAACTACATATCATATTCTGAATCGTGTACCTCATAAGCATTATGATAATACCTTTTGTGAATTGTGGAAGAACAAGTCTCTAAACCTGGGGTATCTTAAAGAGTCGTCTTACACCTACTTTATATTTAATGAGCCAGCATGCGTCAACATGTATTTATTACACCGCTTGCATGTGCCTCGAGCCCCAATGGCTACCTACTTTTCCTTTATAAAGACATCTCTTCTCCATTGCGAATCCATCCAAAAATTCTCACCTCTGGTTTTCTTCTTGGCTCTTTCTACAAATTCTGTTTGGGCAAATCAGTATGAGTAGTCTTGGGTTCGTGTGGCTAAAATCGTGAGTGCACCTGATCAAAGATGTTCGTCTTGGAGGAGAGTTGTTGTATCCCAAAGGCAAACTTGTTGGGACCTAGTGCATTAGGAATCGTCTTCCCGCGGAGGCAAATATGTCTTTAAGACATTGACTATAACCTGTCTTAGCTCTCTAGATCATTGTTTTATTATTTTTTATTTTCTAATTTTAAATTTTCTATTATATCTCAGTATATTAGAACCAACACATATCTACCCTAAACATCTTAAAATGCCCTCAACATGATAGGAAAGTATGAATTATTTATAAATCACCATCGGGTGCAATGGATTCTGCATTACTCAAAAAGGTCAATATGACATTTCAGTATTACACCAAAGATTGCACCAATATAGAACATGAACCATAAATAAACCCAAATCATACCTAGTGTCTCAAGTTGATCAACCACTTACCACACAACAAAAGCACCATTCCCAACGGCAAAATTAGCCTTGTGGTCACTCATCATAGCAGCAAGATTCAATCCAACAATATTTTCAAATGACCAGCAACAAGCAGCACCGAACATGCCTAGAGTTGGTTCATTCTTGAACTTTGAATTAGTCAAGACGAGGCCAACTAGGTCATGCTTATTTAAAGTATTGATTTTGCATGGCTAACCTCAGCCATCTCCAGCCCTCTTCATCCCATCATAGACTTAACATTAATTTTAGATCTTTCCAATAAAAATATTCAACAAATTCATTTCATCCATCTTCTCAACTTAATTGCAGGGCCATGGATTGTATGATTAGATAACTACATCAATATCATAAGGGCCTGCACAGATTGAAGGTAAACTAAGGAAATATAAGAGACTGCAGAAAAGGAATGACATCAATGAGAGGTAAACTCATATCAACATTGGGGGAAATCAAACCATTTGCACTATTTTGTTTTTCTAGTGATGTCCTAGAAAAGATTTTCATTGCATTTGCAGCTGTTTGGATTACAATCCCACGAAGCGAAATCTTTTACACTCTAACATTGTCATTTGAAACCTCACACCAAAGGCAAACTATTTTTCATCCATTTGATATTTTGAAAAAAAAGTTTGCAATCTCTTATTGAGGGGAAAACAAATGCAAATACTTTGATGCAACAACTACTGCTTCCCACACAAGCACAAATGTCTTGTTGATGTAAACTGATTGTGTTGGCCAGTTTGCATTATATCCAAACAGGCCTCAGGAGCTTTACCAACACAATTAGACTAAAAACCAGACCAGGAACTACAATGAGGAGACAGATGATCCGGTCAAGTTAATCAGATATATGAGAAGATCCTCTTCACGTTCTAGATCTAATGGCAAAGAAGGCTGCCAACTATCACGGCCTCTTACCAATCGTGCATATTTGAGCCCATCTGAATATTTTCTTTCATTTCTCTCTTCTCTCTCCTCTCATTTAGCTTGTGGTGAATAGTTTATGGAACTAGAGAGAGAGAGAGAGAGAGAGAGAGAGAGAGAGAGAGGTGTAACTAGCAGCATGGCTCGCTATCTCATGGTATGACGTACTGCTCATGTTGTCAGGGTCCACTATCAGTCAAGTGTTGTGGACCCCATGCCTGTACGAACCAATTAAAGTGCATGTTTGCACCTGTATCTGTAGACATGCATGTGATGGAAAGTTTTCAATTTACGAAACTAACAAACCTCTCACTCAATGGTTGGATAAGTTCAAATTTTTGGGCATCCATAATGTTGGGGGATCGCAGAAGCACGCAGATATGAATCAAGTGAAGAAATCCAATCGCACCAAGCAAGCACAACAAGAACACACAAAATTAAATGTGGAAAAACCATTTCGGAAAAAAACTATGGCACAAAGTGACAGATAATCACTACGAAAGCAGGAAATACAAGAGTTTAGAGAATACCCGATCCGAACAACCTCGAATCAACCCAAAATACACTCTTGAAACCCTAGAAATGAATTGAAAAGGCTCTGGAATAACCCTAGTTCCGATTACAACCCATATTTATAACCATGGGAAGAATCCCAAATGAAATCGTAAACAAATTCCCGCAAATAGGCAGATCCGCGTAAATCTACGACATGTACCATGGCACAAAGCGACAGATAATCACTATCAAAGCAGGAAATACAAGAGTTTAGAAAATACCTGATCCAAACATCCTCGAATCAACCCAAGCTACACCCTTGAAATCCTAGAAACAATTTGGAAATGGTCTGGAATAACCCTAGTTCCGATTATAACCCATATTTATAACCATGGGAAGAATCCCAAATGAAGTCAGAAACAAATTCCCACAGATACGCAGATCCGTGTAAATCTATGACACCTTCAATGGGACTTTGATGTCATCGACAGACCGTCGATGGCATCAAACCCACTTCGATGTCATTGGAAAAACAACAAAACAGTCCAGGGACAAATCGTAGAAATCTAGAAATTCTCGATTGCACTTCGATGGGTCTCGATGTCATCGAACTTAAGTTTCGATGGCATCAAACAAGCACCCAATAAGTCCAGCAACCAACTGGAGGAATTATGGAAAATCTCGATGAGATCGAGCAACCGTTTGATGGCATCGAATGGTCTGTCGATGGCATTGACAGACCCTATTTTTGAACAAATTTAAGACATAAAAAACAACATGTCGAGCCCCTGTCACGACCGTCCATCTCTAGCTAGGTCCTAGTGGTGGTAGTACCCAATTTGTGCCCATAACTTCCATACATAGCTAAGTTATGGAGAGATGAGACAAATCTAACACTTAAAATAAAATAAAATAAAATAATCCAATGAGAACTTTTTCTCCAAGGAAACTATGATGAGTTGGGAGTCATTTAGGGCGTGTTGGATTCACCAGTTGTTTTGTACTGTAGTGTAAGGCATCGAATTCCAAGTCAAGTCAGGGTTTGGGTCAATTTAGGTGGATATGAAGGGTGGAACAAGCAGCCATTTGGATGGATCAGGACCTCAACTGAGCCACATTTGTTTCATAAAAGCAATGTTTGGATTCATCTATAGTTGGTATATATTCAATGTACATATTAGACAGAAGGTGGTACGATATGGTGATTTACAAGCTCCACCATGATGTATGTGCTTAATCCATGTCATCAATACATTTTCGATAATTAATTTAGGGCATGAGCCAAAAAAATGAGCCATATATATTCCTCTAGTGGACCACCACACAGAGAAGTGGTGGTCATTGAACGTCCACCACTAAAAACTTCCTGGGGCCCACGGTTTTGTTCATTTGCCATCCGATTGATCAGGAAAAATAGACCTAGATGAAAGGAAAACACAAATGGAAGTGAATCCAAAGTTAATGTGTTCGTCCAGAAGATTTTAATGGTGGGAGTTCAATCACATCTATTTCTTGTGAAGTGCTTCACATGTGATTTCGATCTACCTCATTTTTTTATCATGCCCTAAAATGATCTACAAACATGAGTTGATGGAATGGATTAATCACATACATCATGATATTGTCCGCGTAGGCAATCCCCATCATTTGGGCAAGCGATTCATACATGCGACAGTTGATGAGTACCTCCATCGATGGTGTTTGGTGGTTCCCTCACCATTGGCTACACCCAATGTATTCCAATAGATCCACACCATCCGGCCTGATAGCTCATTTATGGGCATCATACTCAATGGGGGTAGCGTATCTAGAACTCAGGTGGCTATCACCAAAGGAAGTTGGATGATCCGAAATGTAATAGATACCATCTCCATACAAAACTTCCTTGTTGGGGTAGGAGCTTATTTATACGGGTGTGTCAAGACGAGAGAACCTCACGTAGTAGGGGTAGAGTGACATAATGGCGTCCAAAACTCAAGTGTCTACTTACAGTCTCGTTGGACCGTACGAACATGTGTCCTATTATACGGTTACACGCATTATGTCCAACTGAGTGTAGGAAGAGAACAACCTATTCCTCTAGAGTTACACGCTTCATGTCATGAAGTCATTGTCTCTCAACGTGGCACAAAGGCGAAAGAAAGTCTACCTCGTCATTCTTAGCCAAGATGAACAATCTCTGTCACTTTTTATGATAATTCCACTTATAAACCATTTTCTTTCCCGATTCTTTTGTTGGTGGTTCTTTACAAAGGTACTGACGCTAATAATCAGCTATCGTCATTATGGCGGCAAATGTGGCCAAAGTAGCAACTACCATAGCCATGTCATCCTCACGGTCTTAAGATTTGCTCATCTTAAATCACCATGGATGGTGCTAAAATTTTGTTTCATAAAAAGCACCTAATTAAGAAATTCCTTTCTACTTTGTTATGGCTCTTATCTTACGAACCACTTGCAATATGAACTCCGCCAAAGGAATATTCCATTTTGTATCAAGTGACCCTAACATAGGAGTATCATATATTCTAATTTTGAAGTAAAGACAAGAATTATCTCGAGAATGTGACAACATTTTTTTTTACATAAAAGTATCATACATTTTAATTTTAAAGTTACGACAAGAATTATCTCAAGAATGTGACAACATTTTTTTTACATAAGAGTATCATACATTGTAATTTTGAAGTTAAGACAAGATTCATCTCGAGAATGTGACAACATTTTTTTACATTCTATTATAATTCATGACACTGATTAAATTATATACTCATTCAGTTATGTTACTTTCCATTCAGCCACACTGAAAAGAGAAAATAAATGATGGATTTTGCAGCAGATATCGACCTTCGTAAAAAAGGATTGGTTTAACAATATAAAACCATCACTAGTCAAAATCGTCCTAGCCCGATTAGCGACAAACAAAAAGTGTCATTAATTGCAAATTTGTGATAGATTCATCTCAATCCATCGCAAATGTGAAATTTGCAACAAATGGCTTGTCACGAATTAAGTTCTTTTTTCCCTATAAACAAAATCCCTAAATTCATCTCACCCCCATCGAGCTCTCTCTCCCTCTCCCTCAAACCCTACTGATTTTGTTTCAAAATTCAAACTACAAAACACAACAAAAAATAAAAGAAAAATAAAATAATCCAAACTCTCCACCGAACCTACCCAACTTCATAAATAAATATCATGTTTTCTTTTCATCATTTTTTTCTGGCGGAATTTAGGGTTCAGGGTTTACGAGATTCTAGAACCTTTGAAATCCCCATATCATCAAAACCCTGTTGTTAACAGATGTCTTAAATCTGGAAAAGTTCGACTAGCCCAGAGAAAGTTCGGCTGAAAGTCCAGCGACGATGTATTTGGGAATTTTCGAGATATTCGACCAGTTGAGGGACAGGTTCGACTAGTCGAAGGGCACCCTCGACCAGCCGAAGCTCTGGCTCAACTAGTCGAAGGGCACCCTCAACTAGCCTAAGCTCTGCCTCGACTAGCCTAAGGTTACGCAGACAGCACACGGACTGCGTAAGTTTGAGGCGGTTTCTGGACTATTCCAAGTTGGTGCGAAAGTGGGGTTTCCTAAACTATAAATAGGAGTTCCTAAGACTATTCAAAAACATCCTGAGGCTTTTTAAAATATTCTAAAGGGTTTCTAAAAGGGGTTCTAGAGTTGCAAAGGGTGTAGCAAGGGTGAGATTCAAGCTTGTTTGAATCGGGTAAGTCTTTTGACTTTGTAATTTATGCTTTCATAGTAGATTTCTGTCGCTTTGTGCTGCGATTTTTTCACGCAAGGGTTTTCCACGTTAAATCTTTATGCTCTCTTGTGTTTACTTGGTGCTCTTGGATTGCTATCCTAGATCCATCTCTGTGTGATTCTGCAGCCTAATCCCCAACAAGTGGTATCAGAGCAATCGTTGGGGCACAGATTTGAATCTGCAGGATTAGCATCAATGGGAAACACTAGGTATGATATTGAGAAGTACTTGAGCAAAAATAACTTTAAGTTATGGAAGATCAAGATGATCAGTTCCTTAACCAAGCAAGGTGAGGATGGTGCTCCTGAAGAGAGAAAATTTACCATGACTAATAAAGAATGGAATACTCTTGATAAGGTCTTATCCTCAACCCGTTTATGTCTCACTGATGAGGTTCTCTATAATGTTTTGAGGGAGAAAACTGCGGCCAACTTATGGGCGAAGTTAGAGGATATCTATGCGAAAAAATCCTCTGAAAATCGCCTACACTTGAAGCTACAGTGGTACACCTTTAAGATGGTAGAGGGTGGAGATCTGGAAGCCCACATCGGCAACTTTAATAAATTGGTTTGTAAACTGTTGGATATAGAGGAAGTGATCAAAGATGAGGAATAAGCATGTATGTTGTTGAATTCTTTTCCGGCATCGTATGAGTCATTCAAGAACATAATGTGCAACACAAATTAAACCCTCAGTGTCGACACCGTTATCTCAGCCCTTCAAGGGAAGGCCATGAGAAAGCAAACGGTGACATGGGGACATCTTCCGATGCACTGATTACGAGGGACAGGAATACTGATCGAGGTACAAGATCCTCAAGACATAGATCCAAATCTAAGGGCAAGGACAAAGGAAAACTAAAGTGTTGGAACTGTGGGATGAATGGACATATGAAGAATGATTGCACAAATCCTAAAGCAAAGAAATAAAACTCAGAGGCTTCTTCCAAGGAGGCCAATGTTGTCACATCTGATGAAGAAACAAGTGGAGGTGATGTCCTGTCTGTGTCTATGATCAGACACTTGCACGACAATCATGGAGATGAGTGGATCCTTGACACAGGAGCATCATATCACATAACTCCTCATCGGAGTTGGTTCGCCAATTACAAGGAATGCGGTGGTGGAGAGGTTTTTATGGACAATGACAATGCCTGTAATATTGTAGCTATTGGTACTATAAGCATCAAGATGTTTGATGAGATGGAGCGTAACTTGACTGATGTCAGCCACATTCCTGATATGAAGAAAAGTATGATTTCTCTTGGTGCACTCGAGGTTATAGGGCGCAAGTTCATCGGCCTTAATGGTGTCCCTTAAAGTTTCAAAGAGGGCACTCGTGGTTATGAGAGCGCAAAGGCACGGAAACCTGTAGGTTGATCGAAAGCACTTCTGCAGGTGGAGCAGTAGCAGCTGTTGCGGATTCCACTTTTGTACGTATGTGGCATGCTTGTTTGGTCCACATGAGCGAGCAGGACATGAAGGTATTATATGATTGTTGTTTGATTCCAGCATTTAAGAATTCTGATTTAGATATATGCGAGCATTGTATATATGCTAAACAATATAGATTATCTTTTAAATCTGGAAAACATGTAAGGAAGTGCTTAATTATGGGCACTCTGACGTATGGGGGCCATCGCCAGCAGTTTCCGTTGGGGGTCATCATGGTTTGTTTCATTCATTAACAACTACTCCCGGAAAGTTTGGGTTTACTTCATAAAACGTAAATCCGAATTTTTCACCATATTCAAACAATGGAAGGCAATGGTGGAAAAACAGTCACGGCAAAAAATAAAGGTTTTAAGGACTGAAAATGGTGGAGAATTTACTTCAACTGAATTTAATGAATATTGCAAGGATAAAGGGATCATTAGGCACAACACAGTGCATCACATGCCCAAACAAAATAGTATAACTGAGCGAATGAATTAGACTCTCTTGGAGAGGGCCAAATGCATGTTAAGTAATGTTGCGTTGGGCAAGGACTCATGGACTGAGGCCGTTAACATAGCTTGCTACTTAGTAAACTGATCCCCATCTACGGCACTTAAACGTAAAATCCCAGAGGAAGTATAGAATGGTCATACGCTGGACTACTCAGATTTGCGCATATTTGGTTGTGAGGCTTACTCTCATGTACTGTCAATTTAGAGAGAAGCTAGACTATAGAGCAAAAAAGTACATCTTTGTTGGCTATGATGTAGGTGTGAAAGGTTACAGATTATTCGACAAGGTCACACGCAAGGTCATCACTAGTCGTGACATCAGGTTCGATGAAAGCTCTCCATTCCATAAGAATGATCAGGAAGAGAAAGATGAACCAGAAAAGATGATCATAAACATCCAGATTAACACAGATGATACTCAAATAGAAACAAATGCGCAGACAAAGGTACATGTTCAGGTGGAGAAGCCGCCTATGAGAAGGAACCTACCGCGTGATCGTAGGTTACCGGCAGGATAGAGGGACGACTCTAAATCGCATATGCCCTCATTACAGATGAGGGGGACCCGTCAAACATTTAGGAGGCTCTTGATGAGCCTGACGCAGAAAAGTGGATACCAGCTATGGATGATGAGATGGACTCGTTGTACAAAAACCACACATGGAAGCTGGTGGAGCTTTGAGTAGGCCGAAAAGCGATCAGATGCAAATGGTTATTCAAAAGGAAACAAGATAGATATAAAGCGAGGCTGGTAGCGAAAGGGTATGCTCAGAAAAGGAATCGACTTCACAGAGATATTCACACCGGTGGTTAAACAAGTATCTATCAAATTCCTGTTGACGCAGGTTGCACACAGTACGCCAAAATCACAAATTTGCGACGGACCAAATCCATCGTAAAATTAAATAAACGATGGATTTCGTCCGTCGCTTGGTCCATATTTGTTTACTAGGTCGCTTTTTTTTGCGACAGATAAGATCCGTCGTAAATTTAAAAAATCCATCGCTAAAATTCTAAAAACCTGATAAGGTCCGTCGCTAATACGAGAACCTCAAATCCTTCAATTTAACTTGTTCAGAAATTAAAGACGGATTTAGTCCGTCGCTAAAATATCTGTGAATAATTACCTTCAAAACATCGTTAGATTTTTATTTTATTTTTCTTTTTGAATCTTACACCTGATAGTCATTTGAAAAATAATTCACACGATTGTTTACTAAGAATCCTATTCACAAAATTGCTAACAACTCAATTCAGTAAAGAGGAAATGGCCTAGGTGGGGCTAACCCAAACAACAATTCCCGTAGTTCCAAGTTGGACGTGAAACATGGAATTGCACACAGAGTTTGGTTGTCGCCATGTCCCACCTCCACTATGGTCAAATTTCTACATATTTCATTGCAATATAGCAGACTTGCAATCCGGTTCAACCAACCGCCCAAAGCTCTCTAACATATTATTAACAGGGATTGCTAGAACTGCCCAAAATTCCCAACAAATTTTGCAGTTGATTTTTGCCAACTGCAATATGCAATCAGAAGAAAGGGAAGACTGACCTGGCAATGGATTCCGGTGTCGGAGTTCCAAGCAAATCAGTCCTGAGATCCAATTGATGCACCACATTCTTTCCGGGGAACAATGGTTTCCCTGTAAGCATTTCTGCAAATATGCATCCTATGCTCCAAATATCGATTGTAGGAGTACTACAAAACACGAAAAAAAAAAAAAAAAGAATCTTAAAGCCTAACGGCCCACATAAATTTATCCTCTGTAACTAAAATAACCACAATTTGGCATGAACCTTATGAACCAAACATATAATTAAATGAAGCTTCATAAAAGAACTATCCAATGTCAAGCAAGCTATAAGTTGTAGTGTTCCTAATTGCATTGGGACACAGTCTAATCCATTACTCTAGACTATTCATTAGGTCCAACACATTTCATGGGCTACCATGCAAACATCACACTGATCCCACAATTATTAACCATTCGATCAATGGCCTTTAGTATGTATAGTCAAGATTATTTACACACGTCCAATAAACAATTGGGTCCATCTATTTGTTAGGGCCCATCATTGATTGCTTATGATCCTAAAGAATCACTTTTATTAGGAAATCATAACTATCCTATCCATGGTTTGAAAAATGGATGACTATAATTCATTTGATCAGTGCAATTTTAGCATGGTAGTCCATGAAATGTGTTCTGGAGTTGATGAACAGTTCAGGTCAATCAATAGGACTGTCCAAGTGAACCAATGGAACTAGGAGAACTATAATATAGTGCTCTGAGAGCGCTAGAGCACTTCTCTTTACTATTTGTACACCTATCCCTGCTTTAGAGCATGCAGAGAGAACATATAACATGCTTTTCATGAATCAACATAGCATGCTTTTAGCAAATCCATGTGCCATGGAAAATGCTCATCCTAATGTTTGTGTTCCTTTCCATGCTAGATTTGAATATTTCCACATGGTACGAAAGTACAATAATCAGATGGGTGACTTCTATGCATCAGAGTGCAAGAAATCACTACCCGTGTCATCAATAGTCATCAGTGCGTTTCTACTATTCCAATAAATCATTTCCATTATTATAGAACGCCATTGAATGTGTTAGCAAACCTTGATCGTTTAGAAATATCATCTCCTAAAGATCTGATGCTTTGCAGGTTGAAAGTTCTCCAGTGATGCATGAGGATATTTTTCCATACATAAGTTTTGAATATAATCTCTACACATGCAATTAACTTCCTAAAAGGAAAAAGGAAAAAAAAAGGCAAGTGCATAGCTACATATAGCAACTATTTTCAGAAAAAGAAAAAAGACAAGTGCATAGCAAAAATATAGTATCAGCATATGTTTAAGACCTGTCCAATGTTTACCCCTATTTTACAGCAGTTTGTTTCATGTCAATATTCCGTACAGGTCTGGCCCACCTTTCAGTGGCATATGTATTGAAATGTTGGGACTGACAGTGGATGGGTAGACCTAAAATCCTCTTCATCAAACAATATAATTTAACCCATCAATGGCGCTCTTCCATTGCGTATCCCATTGGCTATGTTTTATTTTTAATCCTCTCCACTTAATTGGTTATTCGCAGATCTCACTTAGAGTTCGTATAAATTCTACCAAGGAAAATTCTGGGGCATAGCACATCCATGGATGCACCCTCGTAATGGATGTTTGCAGCCTAGTGTTGTTTTGATCCAAACAGGAGTTGATCTTGTGCATTTGGATGCTCCTTTGCAAACCCTGTTCTCATCTCCCACTTCTGAAAATAGGTGCTAAAATGCTGACTTGACAAAAACCAATTCAACTAGCCTTTTGCCGAGTTGCGGAAAAATCTGACCCATGCAAGGTCCAAATTACTAATCAAGTGGTCCCCAGCTGGACCACCCTTGTGCTTTGGAAGTGGACCGATACAGACACAATAGAAACATGTATCCTAGTAGATCTACCAATAACAACGTATAGATGTGAAAGCAACAAAAGATTCCACCACAAAGCATTCACATGCACGTTACCAAAAAGCTTTTCCTTGTTCTAAGACATATGGTCCTACCACCCCCCTTTTGTTCAAGGTCCTTTTTTAAACCATCACCTCCTCTTTCCCATTCTCAGCAAATGCTTCCTCATAACCACCACCAGCAGCAAGGAAATCCCAGTATTTCTCTAGCATATGGTCCACTGGCTGTAGCCGATCCCACTTTCCAGCACAAAATATTGTGTAAGCACCAGCCGCATACCTTTAATAAAAGGAAAAGAAAAAGAAAAGAAAAAGAACAATGCTATGTTATTGGTAATGGAAGAGCTATGCCGATCACCTTCTCAAACTGTGACATAAAATCCACGGCTATTATGTATATATAAGGCTATGGTTTAGTTATACATGGTTAATGTGCTATTATTATCAGAGAAGTGACCACATATGCTTTTCATGTATGTAATTAAACTGTCCGTTCGAGATATTTATGGCCCACCTATGATGTGTGTGTGGAATCTGGTGCACGTTGTTTTGATTACTCGTTTTCACCATAGGTACCAAGAATCGTCCCAGTACTAGAGTCGATGGGACAAACCGCAGGGAACAATTGACGATCACGCTAAAACCTGCATGTTCACCTTTTCTTTTGGCCCTCCTAAGTTGTGGAAATGATTGAATTGTGTCCATTCATCTTGATGGGGCACACCAGATGAATGGTTTGCATGACATACACATTGCCGCAGACCTACATTCATTTGGGTCGGTGAAATCAATGAATCTCATCAGAACGAAATACGCAGGGAGGAGTCCGAACTGCATCCAAAAAGTAAAATCTAAAATCCCATTACGAATAGGTGTCAGGATTCACGCTACATCGTTACTCAAAGTCACCCTCCAATAAATAAACCAATGAAAGAACATAGAAGAGATGAAAAAGGCTATATACCTGAGAGATGGAACCCAAAACCATGGTCAAATCACTGATGATTGGTATTTCCAAAGGCTCCTCCATATACACCCCTACTCAAAAGACACCACCATACACTAGTTAAGAAAAAAGATTCAGAACATTCAATTCAAGTACTGAAACTTCAAATTTCTGCTTTCATTTGTTCTACATCCACTTCGTTATTTTCTTCTTTCTTTTCTTTTTTCAGTTGAAAGATAATGAAAACATTATTGTGAAACAAATTTGGAAAGAAAGAAAAACCAGACAGTCAGAACGCCATTTCTCATGTCGTGAAAGGTATGCCACAAAACAGAAATAACAGGAAAATAGATGAAATACCCCAAGCTTATGAACTCTGTAATGTTGACATCGGGTGCAAGAACAAGCTATCATGAGGTGGGTCCAATTGCACAGTTGCTCTAGCACCATTCCAAGGCAGCCTCAAGATCAACTTTCTCTCTCTACATTAAATGAGAGCTTGTCACACCATATGCAGGATCCCAAACTTATAAAAAAATATTGAAGTAATAAAAATAATTGGAAGCATATAGAATGTGGCTGAGGTAAAACAGAAGTTGCGTGAGAAATACCAATAACAACTGCTACAGACAAAGCAAAAGCATACTTCATTCTGGAATGTGCAGAAGTATCAACCTTAAGATTGGCATTATCCTTCTCTAAGGTCGCAATAACAGCTTTTAAACTACTCTTAGCAGGTTCCTCTGTTTCTTCTTCCAAGTCTCTTCTGATCAACTTAGATTGCAGTCGTTCCATCTCTGATACTTTATCATTCAGTTCGATGTGTAGTTCCTTCATCTCCAATTCTCCATAGATGTCTGCCAGTTCAGAACTCTCATAGCAGATATCAAAAGGCTAAAAAGGGTAAGAAATTTCTTTACTCAAAACCATTTTCAAGCTGAAAGTTAGTCTTATTTTCTCCTTTACCTACCCTCATCTTTCACTTCACGGATCAAACAATTAGATCTGCCATACGTACTTCATGGCAGAGAGCATATTTATCTAAAATAAGAGCACATGATATCACTAGTCAGGTGACCATACAAGCTAAGAATAACATAACTGAATCATAAAAAGCAACCTTGATGCAATGGACTTCTTGATGCACGATGGTTACCAATGGATGGATGGCCATGAATCATGATCAACCTGAAATCCAAATCTCAATTCTTTGAGAACAGATTAATGAAATAATTTCAAAACAAAAGCACAGTCCTAAGACAAATGGTCACATCACTCCTGTCACGCCCCAGACTCGGTAACCGGACTCATAAGGAACCCGATGGCCGGTTCTGGCCGCAACAGCCTCCGTAGTACCCCATTCTCGGCTCCTAAGGTAGGTTCCGATCCTGGGATCCTACAAGGAGGATTTTCATAACAGTATAATCATTTTCAATACGAGCATACCCAAGATCATAGCAAGTATATCTGAGAATAACAAAGGCACACATCGCAAAATCCACTAAAAATTTGAACTTTTACATCATCCATAAGGTCCAAAAGGACATACGTGAGAATAAAAGGAAAAGAGAGAGAAATTAGCAACACTGGAGTCCTCACTGCTCAACTCTACTCCCCGCTCTGCTGCTACGGCGCCTCCCTAGAATCTCCTGCACGCATCAATCGTGCATAAGCTTATAGAAGCTTAGAGGGTGGTGTAAGTGTGTGACAATGGTGCACAGAAGAATAGTAGGAGGTATAAGGAGAGAAGCATGATCAATGTGCATATCACTAGCCTTACCAAGGCCTACCATGAACGCGATGCAATGAGTAATGGGTGCCATACCAAGGCAATGCATGGAGGGGCTTGTACAGCCAATGCTAATGCGGTGCAAGTAATGTCAGTGCTCATATCCAAACCATAAGTCAAGTACATTTCCAATCATAAGGAGATCACCGGGGTCCATTACACTACTGAATGACTGCCGCTCTGCAGACCCCGCACAGTCAAACGAGCGTAAGAGACCTCACTACCCGCCTGTGGACAGCCAATCACCAACAAGGCCTGACGGTAGCGGACCCATTTACGAGCTGATCAGACTCAGCCTAGCAATGTCTCCTCACACCAGGCAGGTAAGGCCACACCCCTATCCAACCGACTACACGACAGTGGGAGCCGCGGCCTAACGGTATAAGGCCCTCGTGCGCTCATATATTCCACCCGATCACGGCGTTGGAGCAGATCCTTGGTACCATGGAAGTTTTGAGAATTTCACCCATGGGCATCCTATGCACCCGGTATGCTCAACTAATATTTCCGATGTCCACACATACGGTCATCCACGAATACCCCTGTGGAGGCAAGGCCCTAATGAAGTAAGGGCGGATATCCACAAGCTATGCAATGCCAGATGCATGAATCACACAATCACCCATGCATCAATTCCAGGCATCCATCTCTTGGGGAGATAGCAACATGTCCTACACAATGACACAGCCATGGCCAATCATACCTCAACGAAGCATGCATATGATGCGTATAGGAGTGGGCCATGAAGATGAATAGGGGTGCCGATGAGGTGAAAATGAACTCTCTACCTAACTATGAAGGATCTAGGTACTTAACCAATTCCTCATAAGGAATACAACCTCTAATGGGGGCCCATATACCTGGGGTAGCCCACGAGACTAAGGACCTAGACTAAGGACCACGAGACTAATGGTATAGGCCTAAATAGATGAAACGGGCCTAGCAAGGGTCTATGGTGGGCCTTTAACCACCTATAGAAGCCCATGGGCCTCCCTTAGGGCCACCAATGTGGACATCCAACCACAATTGGTCCTCAAGAGGTAGCCCATCTCTAATTGATTATGGATCAAGGCCCAAGGCCTACGCAACATCAGAAATAAAAAATGGGCAGCCATAATCATATCACAAATACTCATGTTGGGCTTCAGAAAGGCGGCCCAAGGCCTATCTAAAACATGGGTCCAAGGGAAACACACATAGCCCAACCCATATATATCGCTATGGGCCCATAGTGAAAAGGTTAGGGCCCAACATAAAGGCCACTAATCCCATATATTGTGGTGGCCTAGTGGGCAACCCATTGCTCAAACCACATGGGCAAATGTCATGCTCTTAGTCAAGTAAGTTGGGCCTACAACCCGGCCCAAGTATTAAAGTTGATTTGGTGGGCAACCAAGGGCCCATCTACTTGTGTAATCCAGCCCACTAACCCAACACAATAGTATGGTAAAAATGGCCCAAGAGTTCAATGGGCCTATCTGGAAAGTTCTAGCCCAATTGGGCCTAAAGAGTTCAACAACCAGCTACATTCATGGACCCGATTAAATTCAACTGTGGTGGGCCTCAAAAGTGCATTTATCAAGCCCAACATTTAAGGAACCAAAGGTATAAATTATTCTCTCTAAGATCTTCACAATGTGGTGGGCCCCACTCCTCAAAATTTCAGCCCAAAGGCCAATCATAATTATAACAAGTTGCTGGATTTTTAATCCAACAGGTTTATGGGCTTATTGGAGTCCAGTAATTGTTTCATTTGATTAGGACATCAGTCCAAGTGGTCCAGCTATCAAGTCCACCACATAGGGTTACATCATACTACACAAGGGAGTAGGTAGGCCACACTGCTAGACCAAAGTCCAGCAGGTAGCCCACATGGGGCGTCCCATATGGGCCTGGGTATTTGGCCCAAACTGACCCAAATTTGCAGGCCGCACCACAGTCAGCTCGATTGTCCGTTGGGCCTAAAATTTTGTAGAGTGACACTTCTATAGGTGGGTCACATCCCCACAAAATTTCATAATTTTTGAACACTTAAAAATATTTTAATTTATTTAAATGAAACAGACTGTCCAGAAAATCGGACTGATCTGGACACCATATTGTAATGGGCCGGTCCAGCCACCATAATGGTGTGTACAGGTGTCCATTGGCCCCAAAATTTTGTAGGTGGGTCCTACCATGAGTGAACCACCTCTCTGCAAAATTTTATAATTTTTGGGTACTCATAAATATTTTAATTAAATTAGGAATTTCAATCTGTCCAGGAAGAGATGTTGTTGTCCATGCATTGTTTACCCAATAAGGTGGGCCCAACCTTCATCCAAGAGGGGAAAAATGGAGGTTTACTATTTTCTTCATAAAATAAAGGTGGGGTCCATAAAAGTGGCCCATCCCTCAGAGAAACCAAGCTGAAGTGTATGTTTTCCCTCCATACATGTGGGTTGGACAGCCCAAAAGGTGGACTGCCCACCCCTATGGGCCTCCTTTTTGGGTACCATTTCATGAGCTATCTGAGGTATGACCCATCACACCTCGCGGTGGGGTCCACACCTTCTCATTACACCCTATAATTATAAAGAAAATAATGGCAATCATGACCCAAAAATCCATGCCAAAGATTGAACATGACAGTCCATGCAACAGTCCAGGTTTTTGGACAGCAATACATGGCTGGACACATCAGCCTATATCTCAATAATATCAGCCATATAAAGGGTGTGTGGCCTTCCTTAGTGGGCCCCACATAAGTCCAAATCACATACAAGGACTAGGACACTTGCATGCATTGATTAAGGTGTCCAATGATCATGGAGTTAGGTGGTAAGGGCATCCCACCTTGCTGGATTTTTCTTTTTATTTATTTTGGGACATCCAAGGCCTACTAAATGAGCCACACACACATTATCATCCATACATCAGAGAAAAGAGAAGAAGAAAAGAGAGTAATCCGGTCATGGGGGTAGGGCCCCGCCACTAATGGGCCCTCCCAAGAGTGAATCATACCCATACAACTACATTGATTGTACATGCAACATAAAATCACTACATGCATGATCTATAATTGCAATGGATGGTTTGGATGCCATCCCAACATGATCCTTGGGGTCTAGCTGAGCTTAAGATGGAGTGGATCATTAAATACATCATAATGGGGTCCATGGAGAATGGCCCCATCATGGATCATGACATGCATGTAGGATGGGCCAAAGGGCCACATCCATGGGATCAAATGGGATCCCCACCATGGATTGGTGGGTCCCATATGATCCATCTAGGAATAAAAATAAGATCAAAGGGTAGAAAAGAAGATCAGCAATTATAATCACTCTAAAAACGTATGAACGAAAGACCTAACCCTAACCCTACCTCGCCGCGGTTAAGGAGGGTGATTATAATTGCTGATCTTCTTTTCTACCCTTTGATCTTATTTTTCTTCCTAAATGGATCATATGGGACCCACCAATCCATGGTGGGGATCCCATTTGATCCCATGGATGTGGCCCTTTGGCCCATCCTACATGCATGTCATGATCCATGATGGGGTCATTCTCCATGGACCCCATCATGATGTATTTAATGATCCACTCCATCTTAAACTCATCTAGACCCTAAGGTTCATGTTGGGATGGCATCTCAACCATCCATAGCAATTATAGATCGTGCATGTAGTGATTTTATGTTGCATGTACAATCAATGTAGTTGTATGGGTATGATCCACTCTTGAGAGGGCCCTTTAGCGGCGGGGCCCTACCCCCATGGCCGGATTACTCTCTTTTCTTCTTCTCTTTTCTCTGATGTATGGATGATAATGTGTGTGGCCCATTTAGTGGGCCTTGGATGTCCCAAAATAAATAAAAATAAAAATCCAGCAAGGTGGGATGCCCTTACCACCTAATTCCATGATCATTGGACACCTTAATCAATGCATGCAAGTGTCCTAGTCCTAGTATGTGATCTGGACTTATGTGGGGCCCACTAAGGAAGGCCACACACCCTTTATATGGCTGATATTATTGAGATATAGGCTGATGTGTCCAGCCATGTATTGCTGTCCAAAAACCTGGACTGTTGCATGGACTGTCATGTTCAATCTTTGGCATGGATTTTTGGGTCATGATTGCCATTATTTTCTTTATAATTATGGGGTGTAATGAGAAGGTGTGGACCCCACCGCGAGGTGTGATGGGTCATACCTCAGATGGCCCATGAAATGGTACCCAAAAAGGAGGCCCATAGGGGTGGGCAGTCCACCTTGTTGGGCTGTCCAACCCACATGTATGGAGGGAAAACATACACTTCAGCTTGGTTTTTCTGAGGGATGGGCCAC
Organism: Magnolia sinica; assembly: GCF_029962835.1. Lineage (NCBI taxonomy): Eukaryota > Viridiplantae > Streptophyta > Magnoliopsida > Magnoliales > Magnoliaceae > Magnolia > Magnolia sinica. The sequence goes on from NC_080581.1 coordinate 33,997,202, forward strand.
TTTTATGGACCCCACCTTACTTTATTTTATGAAGAAAATACTAAACCTCCATTTTCCCCCTCTTGGATGAAGGTTGGGCCCACCTTATTGGGTAAACAATGCATGGACAGCAACATCTTTTCCTGGACAGATTGAAATTCCTAATTTAATTAAAATATTTATGAGTATCCAAAAATCATAAAATTTTGCAGAGAGGTGGTTCACTCATGGTAGGACCCACCTACAAAATTTTGGGGCCAATGGACACCTGTACACACCATAGTGGTGGCTGGACCGGCCCATTACAATATGGTGTCCAGATCAGTCCGATTTTCTGGACAGTCTGTTTCATTTAAATAAATTAAAATATTTTTAAGTATTCAAAAATTCTGAAATTTTGTGGGGATGTGACCCACCTATAGAAGTGTTACTCTACAAAATTTTAGGCCCAACGGACAATCGAGCTGACTGTGGTGCGGCCTGCAAATTTGGGTCAGTTTGGGCCAAATACCCAGGCCCATATGGGGCGCCCCATGTGGGCTACCTGCTGGACTTTGGTCTAGCAGTGTGGCCCACCTACTCCCTTGTGTAGTATGATGTAACCCTATGTGGTGGGGCCCTCTGACTTGATAGCTGGACCACTTGGGCTGATGTCCTAATCAAATGAAACAATTACTGGACTCCAATAAGCCCATAAACCTGTTGGGTTAAAAATCCAGCAACTTGTTATAATTATGATTGGCCTTTGGGCTGAAATTTTGAGGAGTGGGGCCCACCACATTGTGAAGATCTTAGAGAGAATGGGGTACTACGAAGGCTGTTGCGGCCAGAACCGGCCATCGGGTTCCTTGTGAATCCGGTTACCGAGTCTGGGGCGTGACACAAATCCTGCCTTCTCTCAGGAAATTCAACAAATAGCTAATGTACAAAACCGTATCCCCAATTTTCAACTGAATTAGAAGAGAAATATGGATGGATTTACCTGCAAGAACCTGACGCTCGAGATGATGGAGGGGTTATGCAAAAACCAGATCCCCTGATTCTCCTGAAATCAGCAAATCCATCCCGAATCCACCACCAGATCGACAATGGAAATGAGTGCAGCGGTAATGGGTGCAGCGGGTTCCTACCGGCGACAATGGGGCGAAAACGATGGGGTTTGTACAGTGCTGAAATGTTTTGATTGGAGATGGGTTAGGGCCGGCATTGCTCAGAGAGGTGGAGTGAGAACAAGAGTCACAACGAGTGAGGGAGAGAGCCAGAGCGAAAGCAGGAGGGAAAGCGAGAAAGGAAAAGAAATTGAAAGAGGGTTTCGGAAATGCCTCTTTCAAAATGCGTTTTTGATTCACATCCGAACAACGTGAGTTTAACACCAAATTATATAATAAACTAAGTTTTCAACCGTACATTTAAGGGCCCATTTATCAGATGGTTAAGATTGTATAATATGGGTACAAGGTAAATATTAACCATCTACAAGAGGATCCAAATAGTAGAGGACCCACTATTTGGATGGTGTGAATACCTTTATATCATTTCCACTAGTGACTCCGTAAATCACCACCATTTTACATTGTCCCAAAACTAGCACATGCAAAACCAAAACTACCTCCATATGGGGGTACAACGTGAGCTTTTACACTGTGCAAGCGTATCTTTTATTGTAACGGGTAGAGCCCATGGTTCCAAAATCTAGGCCATTGATTACTTTTTTCCATGTGTTTTAGCCATATATAAATAATTTCATCGATAGAATGATCTTGACATTTATTGTCACGGCCTGCAATAGGCGGTTAAAAACGAAAAAGAGCATAATATCCTAATATTGGAAGGTAGAATCTTCATAAATTGAGGGCCATGGTTTGGTGATCCAAACCGTTGATATGATGAGACGCACGGTTGATGATCCAAAGAATGAGGTAGATCCAAAGTTCAAGTGGACCCCACCACAGAAAACAGTGGGGGACAGTGACACCCATCGTTGAAACCTTCCCAGGGCCCACAATGATATTTATTTGAGATGTAATCTTTTCATAAGTTAACAAAATCATGGATGGAAGGAAAACACAGATATCAGCCTGATCAAAAACTTTTACAGCCCACAAGAAATTTTCAATGGCAGGCGTTCAATCCTCACTCATTTTTTTTATTAGGTCAGCAAGTTTCCGTGCAATTTTGATCTAAAAATTTGTCCCAATTTGAAAATCTGATCCATTCAATCCGCTCTACTTGTCAAGATCTTTTTAATTTGACTGGTCACTCATCCCGATTGAGTTTTTGATGAGAAAGATATTGGACGGACAAGATTGCTCAACAATATGATGGGCCATATCTTGCTATTCAACGATCAGATTTGAATAATTTAAACATATGAAGTCATTTACTCTTCAATTTGGGCTAATCAGATTGTCCAAAATCTATGTAGATCTAGACAAAATGATCGTGCCCATATAAAGTGTTTTGGACAAGTCTAATTCATTTTAGATCTAAATGAGTTGAATTTGGTTGTCCTAATTAGCACACTACGGACATACCTGACCGTTCAGATCAATTTTAGGATGGCTTGATCATAAAATTTGATCAATCTCATCATTATAAGTATTTCTTGCAATTACACTTCATTATACTAGGGCATTATTTTTTTTGTAATTGTGAACTTGTGTGTATGCATAAATAGTTGGAGGTTCATTTTTTTTATGCAAGTGAATTTATCAATTTATTCAAACTTCTCAAAATTTTCAAGAAGCTAATCTTTTTTTTCCTAAATCACATTTTTTTTCAACTTCTCAACTTTCTTTTTTAAAATGACAAAATTTTCTCAAAATCTTGGTGTTTTTCTAAATCCAAAAAATAAAAATAAAAATAAATCAATATCTTAATTTTTCTCAAACATTGTCAATTTTTTTTTTTCAAAATTACAATTATTTTTAAACTTCACTTCAAAATGTTAGTTTTTTTTTTTATTTATAATCAAAATCTTGATTTTTTTTTCTTCAAAATTTCTATAATTTTCGAACTCCTGCATTTTCTTTATCAAAATGTCTTTCTTTTTTCAAACTTCACTTCTTCTTTGTTTTAATGTCATTTTTCTTAACGAACTTTTCAAATTTTCAAAATACAAAATCTCATTTTCTTTTTAAAAATCTCAATTTTTTTTTTCTAAAATCCATTTTGTTTTCAAACTTATCAATTTATTCAAACTTCTCAAATTTTCAAGATGCCAATTTTTTTTAGTTACATTTTTATTTTCTACTTCTCAAAATTTTTTCACAGTGTTACTTTTTTTTTTCAAATGTCAAAATTTTTCAACATTTCAATTTTTCTTTTTTTTTAATATCCTAGGCTCCACTATAATATTTATTTGACATCCAACCTCTTGATTACGTCAATGTAGGGAAAAAAACAAATAACAACTTAACCCAAAACTTTCATGGCCCTTGAGAAGTTTTTAATGGTTGGTCTTCAATTAACGCTGTTCCCGTGGTGCAATTTTGACATAAATTTTTTTGCAATTTAGAAATCTGATCCAGTCAGTCTATTCTACTTTTCGAAAGCTTCGATTTGAATGGTCACTCACCCCAATCAGGCTTCGAATGAGAAAGATATTAAAAGAACAAGATTGATCAACAATATGATAGGCCATATCTTGCAATCCAAGGATTGGATTTGAGTGAAATTTAATCTAAACATCTAATCAGATTGTCCAAAATCTAAATAGGATCTTGACAAATTGATCATGCTCATTTAAAGAGTGTTTTGGATGGATTTGATTTTCTTCGGTTCACAATGAGCTGAATTTTGTTCTTTATCCTAATTAGTACATTCTGAACACATTTGACCTTTCAGATCAGCTTTTAAGATGGCCTAATCATAGAATTTGATCAATCTCATCAAACTTCTCAAGTTTTTTCAAAATACAAAATCTCAATTTCTTTATAAAAATCTAGATTTTTTCTCAAATCTCAATTTTAAAAAATATATATATATATATATAAAATTTTCAAACTCTATCATTTTTTTTTTTTTCAAACATGTCAATTTTTTTCTTCAAAATCACATTTTTTTTTTTTAATTCTCATTTTCTTTTATCAAACTTCTTAATTTATTTCAAAATAGAAAATCTAGATTTCTAAATGAAAATCTCAAAAATTTTCAAAATCAATATTTTCAAACTTTTCAATTTTATTCAAACTTCTCAATTTTTTTAAAATGCCATTTTTTAAAAAAAAAATTCAAATTTTTTAATCAAAATTTTCTAACTTAGGATTTTATTTTTTTTTCAATATGTTTTTTTTTATACAAAATTTTGATTTATTTTTAATCTCAAATTCTTTTCAAGTTTACTTCAATTTTTTTTTAATATCTTTTTTTCTTTCAAAACCTACAAATTAAGGGATTTTTCATGTCATATCGCGATGCATTTATAAACCATTGTTCATGCAAAGTAAACATAAATTCCACTCAATCGATTAAAAAAACTAAAATTAAAACTAATAACAATCAATGCATTCAGTCAATTCATTAAAAAATCATATTGAAGTTTAGCGCAGAAGTTGCTAATTCTATTAAACACAAGTGTTTTTTAAAACTCATTTTTTAATCATTATAAAAAATATTAACTAAAATTTCTTTTTCAAAATATTAATTTTGTGTCAAATTGTCCATTTTTTATCTTCTTCTTTTTTTCAAAATTTTTAACAAAATAATGTTTTTGTTATCAAAGTTTTTATTTTTATTTTTTCAAAATCCTTTTTTGAACTAAACAATTTATTCAAACTTATCAAAAGGTTCAAGATGCCAATTTTATTTTTATTTTTTCAAAAGCACCATTTTATTTTCAACTTTACAATTTTCCTTTTCAAAATGAAAATTTTTATCAAAATCTTGGTGTTTTTTCAAATTATTATTTATTTTTTTCAAAATCACAATTTTTATCAAAATGTTAATTAAAATTTCTTTTTCAAAATGTTAATTTTCTGTCAAATTGTCCATTTTTTATCTTCTTTTTTTTTAAAAAAATTAACAAAATATTATTTTTGTTATCAAAGTTTTTAATTTTTAATTTTTTTCAAAATCCTTTTTTGAACTAAACAATTTATTCGAACTTATCAAAAGTTTCAAGATGCCAATTTTATTTTTTTTCAAAAGCACCATTTTGTTTTCAACTTTACAATTTTCCTTTTCAAAATGAAAATTTTTATCAAAATCTTGGTGTTTTTTCAAATTATTATTATTTTTTTCAAAATCACAATTTTTTTTAACTTTTTAATTTTCCCTTCAAAATGACAATTTTTTCAAAATCTCAATTTCTTTTTCAAAAAAAATATATATTTTTTCGAAGCTGTAAAATTTTTCACAAATTTTTTAATCTTTTCAATTTTCTTTTTCAAAATATCAATTTTTTACGAAATCTATATTTTTTTTTCAAAAATATTAATTTTATTCAAACTCCTTAAAATTTTTTCAAAATCTTGTTTTTTTTTAAATCACAGTTTTTTTTTTTTTTTCAAATTCTCAATTTTCCTCAAGCATTGTTAGTTGTTTTTTAAACTTCTTAACTATATATTTTTTTTTTAACTTCTCAATTTTCTTTTTCCAAATGTCAATTATTTAACAAAATCTTAATTTTTTTAATCTCAATTTTTTTCAAACTTTATTTTCTAAAATCTCAATTTTCTAATAAAATATTAAAAATATAGATTAGGATTTTTCACGTGATATTGCAAAGCATTTAAATATCAGTTTGAAAACAATATATATATATATATATATATATATATATTTATATATATATATATATATATATATATATATATATATATATGTAATTTCCACTTAATTGATATAAAAAAAAATTAATGCATTCAATCAATTGATACAAAAATAATCTTGGATACAAATAAATCATTGAAATTCTATTAAAAATACCTCTTATGCTACAATAAAGTACAAACCAAATTCTATTAATATATATATATATATTTAGGATGGGACTATAGTGATTTACGACGGACCATGATCCGTTGCAAAAGAAAAAATTCTGTCACTGATTGTTCAAAGTTTAGATTTTAGGTGATACTTTGCGATGGACCAAAATCCGTCCCAAAATCTTAATTTGTGACGGACCAAATCCATCACAAATTCCATTTTAGCGACGAATTTTAGACCGTCGCTAATTCCCACCACTTTTAACCGACCTAATTTCCATAAGCAGGTTGTGCATGACGGACCTTTTCTGTTAGCGACGGACTAAATCCGTCGTTAAACCAAGTTTTTTTTACGATAAAAAAATCCGTCGCAGGTTCACGATTTTGGTGTAATACTAATATGATCTCGAGCTGAAACAAATGAATGTCAAGACTGCATTCCTGCACGGGGAGTTGGAAGAGCAGATCTACATGAAGCAATCAGAAGGCTACGAAGTTAAAGGGGCAGAGAAAAAAGTTTGCAGGTTAATGAGGTCATTGCACAACCTAAACCAGTCACCTAAGCAATGGTATTTAAATTTTATTCTTTCATGTTGATTTAGAAATTTACTTGGAATGAATAAGATCATTGCGTCTATTACTAGATATTGAGTGATAACAAATTCATCATCCTAATATTGTATGTTAATGATATATTGATCGCCTGTCATTATATGTCTGAAATCAACGTACCGAAAACTCAGTTATCAAGGACATTCGAGATGAAAGATCTAGGGGCTGTAAAGAGGGTTCTCGGCATAGATATTTATAGAGACAGAAAGATGAGCAGGATTTAGTTTTCACATGTAGAATACCTTGAACATGTGTTGATCAAGTATGGGATGGACCAGGCAAAGCCGGTGAGCATTCCCCACGCGGCTCACTTCAAGCTTTCCTCATAACAATGTCTTAAATCAAATGAGAAAAAGCATGTCTCATGTGCCTTATTCAAATGCAGTTTGCAGTTTAATGTATGCCATGGTCTTTACGAGACCAGATATTTCACAAGCATAGGTGTTGTGAGCAGATACATGTCAAACCCCAGCAAGCAATATTGAAAAGCAGTGAAATGGCTACCTCGATACATTCGAGGTACGAAAAACTACGTCTTAACTTTTGAGAAGACAATGGCAAAGTTAGTAGGGTATGTGGATTCAGACTACGCAGGCAGTGTGGATTCTAAAAGTCAACTTCAGGTTACTCGTTTGTACTAGCAGGTGGAGCAATTAATTGGATGTCAAAGCTTCAGTCCGTGGTGGCCTTTTCACGACCGAAGCAGCATATATGGCAGTGACAAAAGCGTTTAAGGAAGGTATTTGGTTAAGAGGCATGATAAATCAGTTGGGACTTCAGCAGGTGGCCGTGTTGGTTAATTGTAATAGGGAAAGTGCAATCAATTTAGCTAAAAGTTATGTTTATCACTCACGTACTAAACATATTGATGTTTGTCACCACTTTATCTGACAGGTGCTTAAGGAAGGAGGCGTATCACTGGAAAAGATTCACACTAGCATGAATCCAACAGACATGCTTACCAAGGTTGTTCCTAAAGAGAAGTTCAAGTTCTGTGCAACTTCTCTGGGCTTGGCAATGGCATAAAAGAAGGACGGAGTGTGCACGAGAAGCATTGATTAAAGCTATGATATGATGCAGAGATAAGAGAAGAGGTCAAGAAACTACACGTTTGAAGATTTAAGACATGATGGAGATTGTTGTTAACATATCTTAAATCTGGAAAAGTTTGACTAGCTCAGAGAAAGTTCGGATGAAAGTCCAGCAACAATGTATTTGGAAATTTTCGAGATCTTCGACCAGTCGAGGGACAGGTTCTACTAGTCGAAGGGCACCCTCAACCAGAAGCTCTGGCTCGACTAATCGAAGGCCACCCTCGACCAGCCTAAGGTTATGCAGATAACACACAGACTACATAAATTTGAGGCGGTTTCCAGACTATTCCAAGGAAGTGCGAAAGTGGGGTTTCCTAAACTATAAATAGGAGTTCCTATGACCATTCAAAAACATCCTAAGGCTTTCTAAAATATTTCAAAGGGTTTCTAGAAAGGGTTTTAGGGTTGCCAAGGGTGAGATTCAAGCTTGTTTGAATCAGGTAAGTCTTTTCTCTTTATAATTTATGCCTTCATAGTGGATTTCTGTTGCCTTGTGCCGTGGTTTTTCCCGAAAGGGTTTTCCATGTTAAATCTTTCTGGTTTTCATTAATATGTGATTAATCCAGTCTAAATGCGCATTCTGGAATTTTCTGGAACATGAAGCACAGCCACACAAGTCTACTGAAATGAAAAAAATCAACTATACCTATATATACATGTCCAAAAGAATATAAACGGGCGCATAAGGTGACGCCCAACAAAATCACAAAAAGAATGACATGTCCAAAAAGAATAAAGTTGAGCGCTGCTCGGCGATCCAACGACCCATCTACTGATCCGACGGGGTCCCGCTCATCAATTGGAAGTAAGGGAACTCGTCCTCCTCGAGACTCGCATCACCAGGCTCCACGTAATCTGTATCTCCTGCATCTACGAGCAGGGTCTGGTTAGTGTTTTAAAACACCGTCCCAGAGTGGGAGTGAGTGATCAACTCAGTGGGTGCTATTAGTCTTAAGTTGCAACAAGCATCAGTTATAATAAAAATTTAATGAAAAGCAATCATTTATAAATACCTAACTAATCTTATTAATGCACATGCATGGTAGATGATATGATGTATACCCTCACCACAACTCTTCCTCGAGCGACTCCGTCTAACAATCGCATATGTCAACACTCCCTCAGAGCGACATCGACTGCCGAGTCGCCAACTTAGCTAATGGCATGTAATGATGATGTTAATTGGGTTCTTAGTTAAGTCCATTCATCCAGCAGATTTGGTAATCTGATACACCCCATGTATCAAATACCCTGAACTAGTTGCGAGGCCAAGACCCCCAATGTGTGAGGCTAAGACCCCGCGATCCTTGATCCCATTGGGTTCCCCGTCCCCGACTTCAAGCACACGGGGAGTGCTGAGAAAAAGAAATCACTCGCGGTCACTACGGGGAGGCGGGTCACCCCGGCGTAGGCCGATAGCTCGGACACAGTGTCCCATTCCACCATGCTCGACTCACGAGACTGTGGATCAATATTCCATCCGGTATCGATGGGCTACAACGGTGGTAGGGTGTTCCAGATTCCATACATAAGTGATCAAACATGGTTAACAAATAGGGTTGGACAGTAAATAGGCCAAACTGCACGAGTCACGCGAGCATGCGATGAGCGACATTGGGTACAAGGGACCCATGTAGTAGAACTACTGCTGTCCGTACACACTCATCCAAATCCTTGGGTTTAGCCTCAAGACGGTTCTACCAATGGAACCACCTTTGTTCTCCTCATGTTCCTGATCAACCAAGCGTCCAATGTTAATTCATAACATACCAACTACCAATATTACCAACTAGCATAATAGTATCATGTTCCTAACAAGCATGCTACAACAACATGAACAAGGTGCATGTGAGTGGTGTAGGTTAGGGAGGAAGTTAAGCACTCCCTACACCTCAAGGGATCAAATATACAAGAGTAGTGAATCATGCACACAATGAAGCAACACATGTGAGAAAAAGAAATCAAACAAACATGAGCATGTAATCATCCATACACTAGATTATGAGAGGCAAGATTTAACATCAAGGAGAACTAAACATGTCATTCAATACAATCCCAACAACATACCATTCCTAGGTTCCTCTAGATTCTTCCATACAACATATCAAGCAAACAAAATCATTAAACTCCTATTAAAATTGGTGCTAGGCCACCTAAGGATAATAGTCCGCACCTATGGTTCGTTGGAGACTTAGAAAATGACCTAGGAATGAGGGCTTTGGGGTCGGAAGGCCGGATTCTCTAAAACAACCATTTGCATGTTAGAAATCCATGAAATCCCTTATCATCACAAGGGTTTTAAGGAAAAAGGGATAAGGGGTCTTACCTAGACGATCAACGGAACGATTCTTGTGGTTAGGGTGTAAGGATTTTCCTGGAGAAGGGGTAAAGAGTTGCAAGGTTAAGCTTCCTTGGGCCTCACCACCAACAACACCCTCCTTCACTCTCTTCTTCCTCTCTCTTTCTCCTCCTTCTCTTCTCCCCTTACTCTCTTCTCTCTCTTCTAGGGTAAAATCGTATGGGGAGAGGCGGTGCCCAAATGAGGCCCTTTCATAATGCCAGATTTGGTGGAAATGGCCCCAAGTGTTGGGTTTTTACTACACTAGACCTATGGGATGGTCTTTCTAAGCTCTAGGGCCCACTATGGGGTGTACAAGTCAATATACACCGTAGGATAGTTAGCCCTAATGATTATCTATGTATGGATATGATCGGCCCGCCATTTAGATGCACCGATCGACAGATATAATGAGAAGTTTGTTCAACGATCATCGATGGTCAATTGGGGCCGCGGCTATACGGATATGAGCAGGAAAATATCCTCACTCCATGTGTGAAGTTTGGTCGTAAACCGACGGTCCGAAATCCTCAACTTTGCATAAGAGTGGATGACCCAATTCACTTAAGTTTCAGCTCCTTTCCTTGGGGTATTTGCGTTTCTCATGTACTCGTCCTTTAGCTCAAGTTGAGCGGTTCTGGGCAGTACCCAGGTCCGACTCCCGCGATGGACGTCAAGCCCAATGAGAAGGACATTATTCTATAGTTTTGTTACTAGTGGCCCGCCAACGAGCGGTCTAGAGCTTGTTCGGAAAATCAGGGCATTTCTGGAATGAATTAGGTATTGAGATTTCTCGAGGGCAATGATTATGGTTTGGATTAACTATGTTCATAATGTGGTTTATTTATAACTAGTGAAAGTGAAGATTTGGTCATGATTACTCTAAGCTGTTGGTTTTAGGCTAAAAGAGTAATGGGGTTTCTCTAATGGGTCCCTGGTCATGAAATTTATAGAATAGGTGCTCCATGGCCTGATGAAGGGCAATGCAAAATTTAAGGGCAAACGGATGCGGAATTTTACAGCAACGGTCCGATTTACGATCAACAGTCACCGTTTCACGATCGGGTCCCAGATTTTTGTGGGCGGGTGTAGAAAAATACATTAGACCCTCATCGTAAATTATGAAGAAATTCGACGGCTGAGATGTCTTACATTTCAGTTTTATTTACACATGTCAGATTCCAATTCTGGCATTGGTGGGGCGCAACTGGCAAGTGCCGGATTTCACTTCTGGATATCCACTAGGTCCGTGGTCTGCGATGGTCCCCAAGCCCAATGAGATCTATGCTCCCCTAAATTTTTATAATTTTCTAACCTTCCCGTGTCGCGGTATATCCCGCACGAGCTGTCACTAAGTGTAAACGGCCATCTGGCTTGGAGGCCCGCACCAAGTTCTATCAGGGCCCATCTGATCTATTCAATTGGGCTAATCTTGGTCTAATTTATTTGTGATACCTCACTATGAGTGGCTTAAACGAACGGTTCTATGGAAAATCATATGTGGACGCCCCAGGACACTGTTCTGGTTGGGCGGGACGTTACACTACACCTGATGTTCAAGTGATCGGGCGGATTCATTGGCTTTCTACAGCCGATTAATCAAACTTGTGTGGTTCTTTACTGGTACACCCTTATATAAACTAACATTGAGTGTTAATTGTCATTAAGTGATATTATAAGTTAATTAATAGAAAAATTTTCAAGGATTTTTGGAAATCTAAAGCAGTGAAAATCCGGGATGTTACAATTTTGCTTTGTATCGTGGTTTTTTCCCGAAAGGGTTTTTCACGCTAAATCTTTATGATCTCTTGTGTTTGCTTAGTTCTCTTGGATTGCTATCCTAGATCCATCTCTGTGTGATTCCGCAGCCCAATCCCCAACAAACCTGATGGGGACATCACGTGCACACGCACACGCACACGCTTACCGCCCTCCTATGCAGGTACGCCAGGAAAAGAAAGGCCTCACTGTCGATCTGGATTGATAACGACATCCAGAGAAGGCTTCCTAGTTAGAAGATGGAGTTTTGGTTCGTTGGAGTGGGCCCGATAGTCAAGTAAAGCTCATCATAGGAACTCATGATCGTGGCCCACTAGTCGGATTAATTTCATATTTTAGATTTTGATTATTTATGTTGTTTAGAATATCATGGACATTTTAAATTTCTTTGATTACTTTTTATTTTGGTTTACTTCACCGCCAAGTAATAGGTCACGCACATAGCGCGAGTTTTGGGGTATAGGGTTTTCTTATAAATAGGCATCCCTTGTAGCTTTTTTCATTATTGAAGTTTAACGTAAAAAAATTCCTGCATTTTTTCTACTCTCTGAGTTCATGAGTTGTGAAAAAATTCAAGTGGGTGCGAAGCCCTCCCTTCATCAAAGGGCTAACTACCATGATGCGATGCCACATCTATCTCAATCCACCCTTATCGCCTATCATCCATATTTCTCACCTTTTACAACCATCATCGCCTCAAATCCATCCGTTTTTGCAGCAGATCTTCTCCCTACAGCCATTTTTCAGAATTAGGCCTTGCAGGATGGTTAAAACTTCGGTGGAGCACCACGCATGGACCGCATCTCAGATCGAGTTGAAAATCAAGGGTTTTGGAGTCCTCCCCTGGCCGACCAGACCCTAGGAGTTGGTTAGGGGAATCGGGCCATGCTCACATGTGCAGCTAGGCTCCTACGCAGGTGCACCAGGCCCTGGCCCGCTGTTCGCATGCGTGGATTATCACAGGTTTAGGTTTCCTCCTTATTTTTTTCCTTTCCATATCTGTTTTCATAACCCTAACCCTAGATTGCGTGATCCTTACTTTGTTTGCTCCTTTTCTTACCTTAGGGTTTTCTGAATTGAAAATTAGTGAATCCCTTGGATTAGGGACTGATTTTTGTGCATGTGTGGATGATTTCTATTTCCCTTTGAGCATTGTTTGGTCCATAATTTTACTGATCCGATCCTAGCCTATGTAGGCTTGGACCCGCGTAAATTCCCCTTGAATATTTGAGCTTTTGTGTAGGTTGTGGAATTATTATGTGATTGTTTCTCAATTAGTATGATCTAAGCCTACGATCTTGCATATCATATTTAAATTTCATGCCCAACATCAAAACCCCTCTTCTAGATTTTCAGACATTAGGGTTTTCTTTATGGCTCATTATCAAAGGGTTTGAGGAAATTCAAAGCATCAAAACCTACCTTTATGTACTGCAGGCCACCAAACTAGAAAACCCCGAATCCGATCTTCGGATTCCTCAGAGTTGTTGATCAACTGTGCTTGCAACGAACGAAAAGTAGGGCATCTTCCTAAGGATGCAGAACCCAATGCTGTACAAGAAACGGGTGAAAATGAAGACGAAGATGGCGCCGTACCCCATCATGACGAATCGAAAACCCAAACCCATCTCGATGTGAAAGATCTTCTGCAATAGTAACAGGATTACGAGAAGGACATCCAGGATGACGGCCTACATGGGATTGAAGCGGACATAATGGTTCAAGCTAGGGCTTTAGATGAAGCTAAGATAGAGGGCAAAGAAGGCCATAGTTGAGTTCTGTCTCAACTATATATGGTAAGACAAAACCTACCCAAACCTCCAATCAAAGGTACTCTCTATCTCCCTCTCTCGTTCTTTTTAGATCCATTTCTTGATCTCTCTTCCTTCCTCCTTGTCTATCTTCCTTCCTCTTTCTCTCTCTCTCTCTCTCTCTCTCTCTCTCTCTCTCTCTCTCTCTCCCCCTCTTCCCCTTTTGATGGCCATCGCAGATTGTAGCCATGACAGCTGTGGCTATGACAGCCCTAAGGGCTGTCAGATTTGAGAATGATTTCTGTTTAAACCCTCACTTAGACAGATGCATAGGTGAGTTCTGTAGGTTCTAGGCCAAACAGAATTTTTGTACTAATTGTTGTAAGGTGTTGGGACCTTTTGGACAGCATAGGTGATAGGCATTTGGTTGGTCAGTTTGTAGTTTTCTTTTCCCATTTCATATTAAAGAAGTGGAAGGAAGCTTCTGTAATGTCTTGAAAATCGGGGGTCAAGCAAAGCTTTACTACCGAGTTCCAACGCATCACTTATGAAATATAGATAATGATGATTGAATGTTGTCCATATTAATGCATTTAAACATAAGTGGGATTATACCAAAACAACATATCATACTGTAGAGTTAATGTAATTTGGCAAGCGGAAAACTGAAATATATGCATTTAATTATGAAAATGTTTCACAAATTTCGGAGTATGAGTATGGAACCGGGCTAAAGTTATACATGTGTTGTTTCTAAACATATAAAATGTAGGAAATAAATGTGTTCAACCAAACAAGTATCCCAGTTGTCCCTGCGCATCAGTATGAGATCTACATAGATCCGCCCGATAGTTGAACATACGAGAATCCTTCCTCCTCACCTACGAAGTCCAACTCTACTGTATAGACCTCGCCATCACCTACATCTAAACCAGAGTCTAGGTGGTGTTTTAAAACACCATCCCAGGTAGGAATGAGTAGCTAATTCAGTGGAACTATAAAGCAAAGGTTAACATGTTATCAATTCAGTTAAGCAGTAATGATAAAGCAATACAATAATCATGTCCCAAGTACTTTTGTTAATGCAGGGATGATATGCTATAATGATGCATGCCCTCACCTGCATCCATCTGCGACATCATCTCACAATCGCGGCATGCACCCCTTCCTCTATGCTTAACTCCAACGCCAAAGGCACATGAAAATGCGGTGCATGTGTGTGATTAGCCAAGTTCTTAATTAGACTTATTCATGCAGTAGGTTTGGAAAGCTAAAGTACCTCCCTTTGTATCATTTACCCAAACAATGATCCATCTAGGGTCGTCAATCCTAGTTAATCACATATGATAGGCAAGTTCACGAGTTTATAATGTAGGTTGCTACGGGAGGCTTGTCACCTCAGCGTAAGCTTAATTCACACTCGAAATCACACCACCAACACCCTACCAACTAGCAATCTATTTTCAAAGGCTTGTTACCAACCCGACTGGGGAGCACAGCCAAGCTGCGCCGGGGTAAGCCTATTTTATACTCGAGGTAACTATGGAAAGGCTCGTCGCCTTAGCGTAGTCCTAGAGTATACTCGAGGTCACTACGACATGCTCGTCACCTGATCGTAAGCTGACAGCTCGAATACAGTGTCTCATACCACCGTATTCGACTCATGAGTTTGGTTTGCTCACTGGTCACTACGGGGAGGCTCATCGCCTCAGCGTAGGCCTATAGCTCGACCACGGTGTCCCATACCACCATGCTCAGCTCATGAGTCTTGCGAATCGTGGTACCAAGGTTCAACAGGCTTTCCACTGGTAAGTTGGTACCTTAGATTCAAGCAGTAGCGTCCATGGTGAACATACATTAGGTAAATTAGGTTACTTGACAAGCTCGACTGGTACGAGCGCATAAGCACTCCACATGGCCTAACCACTGTCGACAAACAACGTACGACTCGGATTCATCAAACGTGCCTTGTGTGGTGAAAAAGACCTCAACCACTAATACAGGAATCATTACCGATTGCCTGGACTACATAGTAGTCCCAATCACATTCCAAACAATAGTATTCACATGTGATAGTCAGAGACAACATGTAGCAACCAATTCAAATATAAATTTCATATAAGCATTTTAACAAACACATAAAGTACATGTTATCATACATAATTATTCATCCATAAATCACGTAGCAGTAACATATGTTACATAAAGGAAACTGTAACTATAAATAAGGTACTTGAGAATCCCATCTCAATGGCCTCATTAAGTACAATTCAACAAGTATTTACTCATTCAGGCATTTTATTAAACACTTAGACTACACATTACTAAATACATAGACTAGATTAGTTACGACATGAACTATAGCAATTTCCTACACAATATAGGTTATAAAGCTTATAACAAACATGGATCTTAGATTAAAAATCATGACAAGCACAAATCAGGATTTCACACTCATTCTAACATTTTATCAAATACTTAGGCTACCCTTTACCCAATATATGAACTAGGTTAGTTACGACATATATTATAGCAAATCATCACACATAGTAATCATAATATCGATGACAACCATGAATCCTATGTTTACAGTCATGATGAACACAAATCATAATTTCATATTCATTCGAACATTTCAACAAACACATGGAATGCATCTTTGATTTCAACATAGTTCACATATGTATAATATATACAAAGCATCGTGACTAGGATCATATGGCAGCAATCAAGTCAGACATAAATCATTAGCTGACATTGAAAGCCTTGAAAACTATAACCTAAATGTTTATAGCCCGCACCTTTTGCCGGTACGCCGATTACGAACTCGGTTCGAATCCTACACTACCGTCTATAGAACAACGGCTACTTAAATCATGAAACAGGTTAGCTATTATGTTGATTACTTTATTTTGATTCCTATAACAGAATTAGGGTTAGGTTTTCTTACCCAAATCAAAGTTAGATTCGGTGGTGTAGCTAGATGTAGAGGCGATTCAATGCGTGGAGTAGTAGGAATGAACCATGGCAGCAAACTCCAAGGGCCTCCCTTCGATCTCCACCCCTTTCTCTCTCTCTCTCTCTCTCTCTCTCTCTCTCTCTCTCTCTCCCTTAGGGTTTTTTTAGGAAATTCGCATATGAGAGAGATGGGGTGAGATAAGGGCCTTATATAGGCCCAGAACTGGTTCAAATGGCCCTAGGGCCATGATATACTTAGGGTATAGCCAAAAGGCATCTGTTTCAGGCCAACGGAGCTCATCTGGAGGTCCTTTTCCTGCACACGGTCAAGATCAAGTTCTCAAACAATGGATCTAAGTCAGGTTAAGATTCGGTTTGATCGGATCAGTGAATCAACCGCGGAGGACCTGTTTCAGTTCAACGGTCATCGTTACTCGATCAGGGCCACAAGTACACTGACATGTATTGGAAATTTTTCCTGATCCGAGGCTGTAGTTGCCTCAGAATCTGACAGTCTGAAATCTTAAATTTGGCCTGCAAGCGAAGGGCTCAAATCACTTAAGTTTAAGTTCATTTCCTAAAGATATTCACATTTCTCACATACTTCGCTCTGAGCTCAAGTTGTGCAGTTTAGGATACTATTTGGACTTGATTTTCGGGATGGTTGTCAAGCCCAATAAGACGGTCATAACCGTATAGTTTCGCGGTAGTCGGACTTTCGTCGCGCGGTCCAGGTCCGATATATAGTCTCAAGATGCTCTCGAGAGCAACTGGGTTTTGAGATTGATCCTAAGTTTTTAAGTAATGTTGAGTTAGTGATTTTAAAGGTTTTAGGTCTTGTAGTTTGTATAAAAAGTGGTTCAAGCTAATTCTATTAATTATTCAGTTTAATACTTAACTAAATTATGCCCTAATTACGAAAGAATATAGTCCTAGGATAATTCTACGCCCATTTCTGGCACTTTTAGTTAGTATATTATTTTAATTATTTTTTTAGTAGTTCTTCATCAAGTCTACTTTGTCTCCACTAAATTTTATTAGATTTTGTGTTGTAGAAAAATTCTAAAAATTCTAGAACAGCAGCTGTCCAAACTAATGATTTTCAGATAGTTGTCACAATAACTTATATTTAACTATATTAAAAAATTTATTATATTTTTTACTTATTTTATATAAAACTAGACTTATCACGCTTCAATCTGGCTTTTGAATAACCTAAATCGTAATTATAACGAGGGAGATATGACTTTTCGAAGTCGTACGAAAAAACTGCAGAAAACGGGCCGCCCGGCCCGGTGGACGGCGAGGCCTCGCCATTGCGGCGATGCCATCGCCGACTCGCTGTCCTGTCTGATGGTGGTTTCACCACCTGATATTTGAAATGGGTGTATCTTTCAATCCGAGATGAGTTACGCGATGTGCAAAATATGTTTTTGGGATAGGAGAAGCTGATCTATCCAAATATCCTACTTATTTCGTGAGATTTCAAAATTTTAATAGTAAAAAACTTATTTTATTTATTTATTTACTATTTATGAAAATTTTTAGTTTAAGTATTGTTCTTCATCACCTAAACTTTAAGATTTGTGTCTAATATGAAAGTACTTAAAAAAAGTTAAAGAATAAGGTGGTGAAAGGTGAGATTTTAAAGGAAATGGGTTAAAAAGGGATTTTAGACTTTGGGATTGAGTTGTTGAGAAGTTAATAAGGTGTTGGGATCGACCCATTGCCTAAGGACATCCATTACCAAGTTGGCAAAAATCTGGGGCCTTACAATCTACCCCCTTTAAAAATAATTTTGTCCCTGAAATTAACTTAGGGTAATAAGTAAAGATTTTATTATTCCTTTTGCCTAAGTTTTATTGATTTTAAGTTTATATGCGTGGTAGGGTGCATGCTATCTATGCTAGTCTGGCTCACTTTAGTCTCCCCTCCTTGAAACTGTTTCGCCCTGAAATTGGCTAAGGCTCCTATTAAGTTCGTATTTAACGAGTACATTGTAAATACACTGACCTTGGTTATTGTAATTTAGCTCATACTCATTGTTAGGCCTATTCTTTAATATGAATTGGTTTAATACTTAGACCCTAATTACTTTCCTTCGATGATTTCATTGTTGACATTCTAAGGAAGATTCAGATCCTATTTAGTGACTTATCCCTACGTACAGCCTGGATCAATTTCCTTTGATCATGGGCTAGTGGGGCAGGGGCCCACTATGCTTCCGTTGCGCCACTTTGATCAAACGGATGTATGAATTGACTTAACTAGATTGGGCTCATAATGTTCTAACCCCCTTAAAAATTATTTTCACTCTCAAGTATAGGGTTGTGATGTATGAACTGGTCCCCCGCGGCCGATCTACTGATTCGATCGAACCGAGATCTTAATGTGACCTAAATCTAATGGCAAGGAACTTAAGTCCAACCGTGTGTAGAAAAGGGGCCTCCAGAACAGCTCCGTTGGACCGAAGCAACCAGTCTTTGATTATAACCTAAGTATACCATGGCCCTGGGGCCATTCCCATCAGTTCTGGGCCTATATAAGGGCTTTAAACCCTCTCTCTCCCTTGCCATACGAATTCTATAAACCCCAGAAGAGAGAGAGAGTGAGAGTTAGTTCCTGGGACTCGATCCTATCGCTCTACGTGCCGAATCAAGTTGTCTGTATCGCTATCCCGGTGATTTCGACTCCATTCTTGGGTAAGAAATCCTAACCCTAACATATTTTAGGGATTCAAATAGAGCAGATGGTGGAATAGCTAACCTATTTCATGCTTTAGGTTGTTTTAGTACCGTAGACAAAGACTTAGAGTTCAAACTGAGCTCGTTACGAGTCTACCAGCGAAAGGTGCGGACTATAAATGTTTAAGTTATGGTTTTCAAGGCTTTCAATGTCAGTAATGATTTATGACTGGCTTGATTGCTATCATATGTGCTAAAATACGACGTTTTCCGTAATATGCTTATATATAGACTATGTTGATTTATAATGCATTCCATGTGTTTATTGAAATGCTTGAATGAACATGGAATTGGGATTTGTACTCATCATGATTATTGATTGTAAATACATGATTGTTGTGCATGTGGCAACCCCTATGTGAAGGGATTTGCCGTAATATGTGTTTTACAAATTTATTTACATGTGTGATATGTGTAGTCTAAGTGCTTGATAAAATGCTTGAATGAGAAAATGCTTGTGTAAAGGTATGTAATAAGGGTGGTGAGATGGGACTCTCAACTCCCTTATCTATGGTTATGATATCCTCCATGTACCTGTCTTATTACTATGTTATATATGGATGAAATGCTTAGGTATGGTAACATGTGTAGTATGTGTTGTGTTGAAATGCTCAAGTAAGATTTATGTGTAGCATTATTTGTCACATGTTGTCTTTGATTATCACATGTGAATGCTTATTGTGTTGAAAATGACTGGGGCTACGATGTAGTTCAGCCAATCGGTAACGGTTTACGATCGGTGGCTGCACTGTTTTAGCCACGACGGATATGTTCGATGAATTCGAGTCGTACGGAGATTAACAACAGTGGTTAGGCTACAAGGAGTGCGTATATGCTCCGTGTCGATTAACTCAACGTACGCTCATACCAGTCGAGCTTGTCAAGTAACCCGATTGACCCATTATATGTTCACCATGTATGGACGCTACTGCTTGAATCTAAGGTACCAACTTACTAGTGAAGATCCCGTTTAACCTTGGTACCTCGATCCGATAAGACTCATGAGCCGGACATAGTGGTGTATGGGACACTGTGGTCGAGTTGTTGGCCTACGCTGGGGTGACGAGCCTCCTCGTAGAATATGGTGGTGTATGGGACACTGTATTCGAGCTGTCGGCCTATGATCAGGTGACGAGCTCGTAGTGACCACGAGTATACACTAGGACTACGCTAAGGTGACGAGCCTTTCCGTAGTGACCTCGAGTATAAACCAGGCCTGCGCTGAGGTGACGAGACATTCCGTAACGACCTGAAAATTACCTATCGTATGTGACTACTAGGATTAATGACCCTAGATGGACCAATGTTTGGGTATATGATATAAAGGGAGGTGCCTGAGCTTCCAAATGCTGTTGTATGATATGTTTAATTAAGAACTTATTTAATGACGGACATGCATCACATTGCATGTGCTTTGGCATTGGAGTTGAGCATAGCAGGAGTGTTGCATGCCGCGATCGTGAGATGATGTTACAGAGGGAGTGCAGGCGAGGGCATACATCATTATCGCATATCATCTTTGCATTAACAAGAGTATTTAGGACATGAGTGTTGTACTGCTTTATCATTACTACTTGACTGAATTGATAAATATTAACCTTTGCTTTATAGCTCCACTGAGTTGATCACTCACTCTCATATTCTGGGATGGTGTTTTAAACACCAACCAGACCCTGTTGTAGATGCAGATGATGACGATGCTTTCGAGGTAAAGCCGGACTTTTACGATGATGAGGAGTTCTCCTATATGCAGCTATCAGGCTGGTCTATGTAGACCGTGTTCTGATCGACGGGGTTACAGGGATACTGTCTAGATGCCATTACACTTGCCATTTTACATTTTGGAGCACCCATGTATATTCATTTTGTCCATTTTGGGAGTATACATATATATATTTAACCTGGTAACATGTTCACACTTTCGAGACTTAAAACATTTTATACATTTTATATAATTATCACAGTCTTCCACTCGCGTAATTTAATTATCTCTGATGTATGATATGTTGTTTGGTATAATCCCACTCATGTTTAAGACACTAATATAGATAACATTTAATCATCATTTTCTATGTTGCATAAGTGATGTGTTAGAACTCGGGAGTCCGGCTTCTGCTCGACCCCCGATTTTTAGGGCGTTATAAGTTGGTATTAGAGCATGATTTGGATTAAACTGGACCTGGGTTATGATCATACGATGTATGCTGACGTATTTCAACGTAGGAGGGTGCGAGAAAATATAAAAACGGACGTAAGATTCCCAACTTCGCCAAACGGCGAGATTGATCGAAAAGACCGTAGAAATTGGATCCGTAGGCCTTTGTGATCATGTGAAATGATCCCAACATCTTTTCAGACCATCAATTGACCGGCTTAGATGGAAATTTAACTAGTTGCACATTTAAACAAATCAAAGAGAGTGAATATACGCGACATGGAACCCGAAACGACTCGATTGGAGTCGGGGGCCAAATCGGTACAATTCGGGGGGACCCAAAGTGGACCCCACACTCATATGGTACCCGGGGGAGGGGGGATGCCATTGCCCTAGGGGCGAGCCCTCGCCGGGGAGTCCAGGGACCAGCGATGGCATCACCGGATCGGCGAGGCCTCACCGATCGCCTGGACTAGGCCTATCGGGCCGCGCCGGGCTGGGCGGGCCAGCACTTGTGAGACGCTATGGGGGCTACGGAATCACGTGGGGACCCCAATAAACCTTTCATTTACTCCCCTCTCCCCTCTTGCACACCTCCAAGCTTCCCTTTTTCCTCTACAAATCCCTTTTTCCCCTCTTAAATCACCCCTCCTATCTCATCTTCTACCCTTTTCTTGCACCACCTCTACTATTCTCTCAAATCCATCTTCCACAACTACCTATCTCCCTTAATCCCTCTCATTTGAGTACACAAACACTCCTTGTGCCTCAAAAATCTCTCAAAGTCCAACAATCCATCCTATCTCTCCACATTATTTCACTCTAATGGCTCTTTTCGAGCTTGTAGCTGCTATTTTCTCCATTTCCACGCTTCTTTCTCTCATGGGGAAGAAGAGAGCTTCCACGGAGGTAGCTGGGCTTAGCCGCCCTACTCATTCAAGGAGGCCGAGAAGAGCCACCGTAGGTACGAGCACCGATCGAGAGATAAGGACAAAGCGGGACCTCGATCCCCAGGCTCCCCTTGAGAGAGCTCTCTTGGCGGATCTGTCCCATGGAAGATTTCAGGGCCGTAGGGTCCTTTTCGAAGCACACTTGGACGAGAAGCTCTTTGAAAAATATCTGGTGATGGACCGCCTGGTGGAAGCCGGGTGGGGTCCTATATTTAAGGGCAAGACTCGGGCAAATGTGAACACAGTCCGAGCCTTCTACGCAGATATACGGGAGCCAACACTGGAGCCTTTGCAGTTCAAATTTCCTGTGGGAAGGCGAGAACTCACAGTTGATGTTGGCTTGGTAGCCCAAATCATGGGAATGCCGCTTGGCGAGGTTTATGCTAGTGAGAAGAGTCTTGCGAGTGCGGGTGAAAGAGACCGCCGCACATGATTCCTTTGTAGCCAACTGGTCCACTGAAATCTAAACAATAGCCTCCTAGCGTCCAAAATGACCGACGACTTTCACCTGCTCCACCACATCTTCACGTACAATGTGTACCCCAGGTGGAGCTGGTCACATATATGTTCGAGAAGGAGGTTAGCCTTTAGTGGGACAGTGTCCTTCGGACTATTGTCGTTGGATACATATGGACGTGGGCAACTTTTGAGACCCGCTTCCATCAGAAGTATTTTCCCCTCACTTATCAGCATGAGAAGGAGAGTTTCTTTGCCTCCGTCCGGGAGGGATGACAGTGGCAGAGTACGAAAGATTCACAGAGTTGGCTAATGCTCCGTTGATATTGGCTAATCAACCGATGTAGATGCGGCACTTTTCTGAGGGCCTGCGACCTGAGATACGCTCAAAGATGTGTTGCGCTAGCATATCTACCTATGTTGAGCTAGTGGGCATGTCTCTACGAGCTGAGTAGGATGGGGATAAATTGTTCTGCACTCGCATTCCTATGCTTCCTAGGACGCGACCCGAGTTGCCGAGCAAGCCATTCCTCGGCAAGAGGCCCCATACTGACTCGCCTCTCAGGCTTACGGCTCCACCGACACAGCCAAGGTGACCTAATATATGGTGCACCTACTGCCAGAGGTCGGGCCATCCTGACACGTACTGTTTCACCAAGATGAGGGACAACGACTTTACGCCCCCTTAGAGGATCAACCGTCAGATGCCACCACTTCTCTCGACTTCACCCCTATGGTCAGCACCACCTCGATGTTGAAGAAATATGTTCTTGACCCTTCCCACATTATCAAATGGGAGCAAGTGTAGTTGAGTGAAGATGCTACTTATATGCATATTCTGGACAGGAAAGAACAGGTGTTGCGCAATAAGTTTATCCTGCTGGTGAAGGTATTATGGACGTATCACACTGAGGAAGAGGCTACTTGGGAGACAAGCCGAGGTCCGAAAGAACTACCCTCAGATTCTCGAGGAGTATGAAAAGGTACTAATTTCGAGGATGAAATTTTTCTTTAAGGGGGGTAGATTGTAACGTCTCAGAAAAATTTGTACAAAGACCCGAATACCACCTCAGGCAGAAATCACTAAGGACCAAATCCTTTAGAAATTATATGTGGATTAATTGGGTGCTAAACTAGATTATCTGTGAAATTAGCACTAATCACTTAAAATATGATCTGTATGACCCAAAATTTGCAGGATCGCTAACGCTACATTACCTAAAAACTTAGGATCCATCTCAAAACCTAGTTGCTCTTGGGAGCGCATCGAAACTCCGTATCAGACCTGAAACGTACGTCGAAAGTCCGATTTCCCCAAATCTATAAGGTTATAACCGCCTTGATGGACTTGGTAACCATGTCGGAAATCAAGTCCTAAAGGTATCCAGAAATGCATAACATGAGCCCAGATCGAAGTGTGTGAGAAACGCGAATATCTTTAGGAAATGAACTGAAACTTAAGTGAATTGAGTTGTTCGCTTGTAGGTCGAATCTAAGGATTCAAACCATCAGATTCTGACCTAATTATACCCTTGGATCAGAAAAAATTTTCAACACATCTCAGTGCACTTGTGACCCTGATCGAGTACCGGTGACCATTGAATTGAAACTGGTCTCCCGCAGCCGATCCACTAATTCGATCGAACCAAGATCTTAACCTGACCTAGATCTAATGGCAAGGAGCTTAAGTCCGACCGCGTGTAGAAAAGGGGCCTCCGGAACAGCTCCGTTAGACCGAAGCGTCCAGTCTTTGATTATAACCTAAGTATACCATGGCCCTGGGGCCATTCCTATCAGTTCTGGGCCTATATAAGGGCTTTAAACCCTCTCTCTCCCTTGCCATACGAATTCTATAAACCCCAGAAGAGAGAGAGAGTGAGAGTTAGTTCCTGGGACTCGATCCCATCGCTCCACGTGTCGAATCAGGTTGTCTATATTGCTATCCCGGCGATTCCGACTCCGTTCTTGGGTAAGAAATCCTAACCCTAACCTGTTTTAGGGATTCAAATAGAGCAGATGGTGGAATAGCTAACCTATTTCATGCTTTAGGTTGTTTTAGTGTCGTAGACAAAGACTTAGAGTTCAAACTGAGCCCGTTACGAGTTTACCGACGAAAGGTATGGACTATAAATGTTTAAGTTATGGTTTTCAAGGCTTTCAATATCAGTAATGATTTATGACTGGCTTGATTGCTATCACATGTGTTTAGATACGAGGCTTTCCGTACATATGCTTATATATAGACTATGTTGATTTATAACGCATTCTATGTGTTTGTTGAAATGCTTGAATGAACATGGAATTTGGATTTGTACTCGCCATGATTATTGATTGTAAATACATGATTGTTGTGCATCTGGTAACCCCTATGTGAAGGGATTTGCCTTAATATGTGTTTTACAAATTTATTTACATATGTGATATGTGTAGTCTAAGTGTTTGATAAAATGCTTGTGTAAAGGTATGTAATAAGGGTGGTGAGATGGGACTCTCAACTCCCTTATCTATGGTTATGATATCCTCCATGTACCTGTCTTACTACTAGTGATGAAAAGGCTACTTGGGAATCTGAAGCTGAGGTTAGAAAGAGCTACCCTCAGATCCTTGAGGAATATGAGAAGGTATGAATTTCGAGGATGAAAATTTCTTTAAGGGGGGTAGATTGTAATGACCCGAAAAATTTTATGCCAAGACCCGAGTACTACCTCTATTTTCCTTAGAAGCTTTTTGGGGTAATTAGCGCTTAACTCGATTGCTTGTGAAATTTACATCAATCACTTTAAATTGGATCTGCATGACTTAAAACCTGTAGAATGGTTAACGCTATGTTACTCTGAAATCTGGGATTCATCGCTAAATCCAGTTGTTCTTTGGAATTTTTGGAAGTTTTGGATCGGACCTGGACCGCGCGTCGAAAGTCCGATAGCGATGATCTTAGGCTGTTGCAGTCACCATGACTTAAAACCTGTAGAATGGTTAGCGCTATGTTACTCTGAAATCTGGGATTCATCGCTAAATCCAGTTGTTCTTGGGAATTTTTGGAAGTTTTGGATCGGACCTGGACCGCGCGTCGAAAATCCGATAGCGATGATCTTAGGCTGTTGCGGTCACCATGTTGGACTTGACCATCACCTCAAAAATCAAGTCCAGATGATGTTCTGGGTCGATTTGATTGAGTCCGGAGTGAAGAGTGTGAGAACGGTTGGAAAGTTAATAAGATTTTATGAAATCTGAGTCGTGTCGCTTGCGCAATAATTTTAAGCAATCTGATCGTTGGATTCTGACCCAATTTCACCCTCTGATTAGGGAAGGTGGCCCAGGCATGTCCTTGTGCTTGTGGACCTGATCGAGATTCGGTGACCGTTGAATTGAGTGTGGTCCGCCACGGCTGATCTGAAGATCTGGTTGGTACGAAAACTCAGCTTGACCTAGATCCATGGTCAGTGAGCTTAAGTCCGACCTTTCGTCGTAATAGGCCCACCGGAAGTGCTTCATTGGATCGAGAGAGGCCGGTTTTGGTTATACCCTAAGTATACCTTGGCCCTGGGGTTATTTTCATCAATGTTAGGCCTATTTATAGACCTTAAAACCCTAGCTCTCTTTTCCATACGAATTTCCTAACCCTAGCTTAGAAAGAGAGAGGGAAAAGAAAGAGAAAGTGAGAGAGAAGTTGGTGAATCATCTTAGATTCTTTCCTGTTCTTCTTCTTCCTTGAACCTTCACTTTTGAATCGTTATTCCGGCGATTCTGAGTTCATCCTTGGGTAAGTTAACCTAACCCTAATCTGTGTTAAAGCTTAGAATAGTCTTTGTGTTGTTGTAGCTCATTTCTATTCTTGCTTTAGGTTATCCTGTCGCCGTTGACAAAAACTTATCGTCTGAAATCAGTTCGGTGTTCTTTTCTGGATTAAGGTGCAGACTTTAATCGTATAGGTTATGGTTTTCAAGGCTTTCAATGTTAGTGAATGGTTTATTCTTGCTATGGATGAGATTTCACATGCCAAATGTTATGTTTATTTTGCATTCCTGATATGCATGTGCTATATTGCGATTTGTGTATTCTATGTAATGTAGGAAGTACCGTATACGTATAGAATATGCACATGTGTTTACCATGATTATTTGTCATGTATTTATGCTAGATGTATGTGTGACAACTCCTTGGCAAAAGGAATTGTCCAAATGCGTGTATTTCAACATATGTCATGTATGTTGCTCTATGTATTCTAAGTGTTTGTAGAAATGTCTGAATGATCTAAAGTGTAATATATTATACTATTTGCGGGCGTTGAGAAGCGATTCTCAACTCTCCCACTAGTGTGTATGATTTCCTTCAACGACCTGAAAACATATGATCGTATGAGATAGTCTAGGACTGACGACCCTAGAATGGATCACTGTTTGGATGGTGATATAAGGAAGGTATCTTAGCTTTCCAATCCTGCTGTATGAAAAGGACTAATAACAACTTGGTAATCATGTTCATGCACCGCATTTGCATGTGTTTTGTAGACGTGGCGCACTTTGAGGCGATGTCATGCGTAACGTAAGATGAAGACGCTGAGGGTGTATGCGTGAGGGCACACATCATTCTTCATACATTCTTGCATTAACAAGAGTACTTAGGACATGTTTAATTGTTCTGCTTTATCATTACTGTTTGATTGAACTAATAACATGTTAACCTTTGCTTTATTGTTCCACTGAGTTGATCACTCACTCCCACGTTCTGGGGTGGTGTTAAACACCCACCAGACTTTGTCTTAGCTGCTGATGTTGCAGATGTTGATGCGACTTCTGAGGCAGAGTGGGAGATTGATGATGATGAGGCTGCTTTCTCTTTTATGCAGTTTTCAGACGGGTTCTAGTGAGCCTCGTTCTGATGCGCTGGATGCTGGGATTTCTTTTGGGAATTAAATGATGTAATTTGATACTTATAATTTTGATAGTAACACTTGAAATACGACCTGGTATGTATATGTACTTCAGGGATTTACACATGTACTCACATATTTCTTTAAGTCTTCCGCTTGCGTTCTTCACTTATCCCTAAATTATATTTGCTATTTAGCTTAATCTATTCCATATTTTATGCACTAATACAGACAACATACATCTATTATTAAATATGTTGCATAAGTGATGTTTTGGAACTCAGGAGTTGAGTTATGCTCGACCCCCGAATTTCAGGGCGTTACACATCCCATATTATATTACAAACCACGACCCATATAAACTGAATATCACGATCCATTGTAAGACAGCCACGACCGATTTAACATGACAACTATGAACATTGTAAGATAGCCACAACCGATTTAACTGAAAATCACTCTTATCTTCGGTGATTTAAAACTACGACTCTTTTCTTCGGATTAAGAGCGAGCTTCCGAAATAAGTGCCACATGTAGCATGCAAGACACGACCCATTTAACATACAGTAGAGAACATAACTCCATTGTTCTAATTTCTGCTATATGAACGAAAGCCACAACCGATTTAACATGACAACTATGAAGATCTCCCATCAGCTGGCAATCTTGGGTCGAACCTCCGTTTGCAGATATTGCTTTCTTGATTGCTCTGATTCACCTTGCTGCTGCTCCTCTTTTGTGCTTCTCAGCCAAAACTAATCTCTCTGCTTCATCATTCTAACGTTGACATGCTAAAAGATCAGAGCGCAAGGACATATAATAAGGCGTAGGCCAAAACTACTGGCTCATCTGAAAATGACCAATTCTTACCAGTCAGAAGGTCTCCAATCTGTAGAGGTTACGACCCTTCAGGATCAAAGGAAATAATGGTGGCAATGTCTTGACTCCTTTGCTCCACAATATTTCTACATTCTCAATCACAGAAACAATGATAACCAAATGAATATGGGTTTAAGACAATATCTTCGGCTCAGTGCAATCAGTCTTACAGTGAAAGTGTAGCTTTCTTTCATAGCCCTCCCAACAATTGCCCGCTTTCCTATTGGATTATTGCCCCCTATAATGATAAATCCACTCCGTCCATTTATTTTGAAAGACATGCCTACCGTCTATTTGACTGGAAAAACCCTATGAACGGTTGAGATTTCCTATAAACATCATTGTCAGCTTCGAGAAGCTTTCAACGGTGGATGTTTCTATTCCTAGTATTTCATTTTATGTGGCCCAACTCAGTTTTATGCTGCCTTAAATGGTTTTACATCGAGTTCCCCCATTCTTTTGATCCCAATTGATGCATGGCTAATGAACATCTCTTCAAAAACCTACAAGGCAAGGAAAGGTTCCCCATGAGTTTTTTTTCTCTTCTCTCCTCTCTCTCTTTTTTTTTTGTTTTTCTAGTAAATTTGAAAAACTTGTCCTCTGTTAGAGACAGATAACAAATTACATAATTACTTGCTTGTCGTTTCTAAAACTAAATTTATTCACAGCTACACACACACACACATGGGATTTTCAATATCCACGTATGTCATGTCCTAACCTTTTTTCGTTGGTTGGGTGCTCGTTGAAATTGTCAAGTTGGTGGAGCTCGGAAGTTGCCTTTAGAACTTCCAGTGGAGGTCGTTGATCTTTAGGCAAATCGTGAACGTCCCTGAGGAAGGAGAAGGGATCACGAACAAAGGAAGAAGGTGATAGGGGCTCCATTATTTCTTCGAATATCTGCTCTATTATTTTGAATGAGATGGCAAAGAAATGCATGATTTGGCTTGTGGAAGTATCACCAAAGTACCACTCTTATATGCTGGCCATTCAATGGTTAAGGCGCTGATTCTGAAGGGTCGTGCTAATTCGGTACGGTCGCACAGATAACGAAGGGTCGCGCTCGGTGCCCAATGGATTACGAGGAAGTAGCAACTTTGGTGTGATTGCATGAAGAAGAAGAATGTGGTGCTGTTTTCAGAGGGTCGCATTGAATTCAAAGGGAATGGTCGTGGATGGTATGAACAAAGGGTCGTGGTTGTCTTCCACATTGATAGTGGTTGGGAATCACAACCCAATGTGTATGACAACAACGATCGTTCCGTGTGATCGTGGTTCGCTTGAACATTGGGTCGTGATTGTGTTACATAGATAGTGATTGTAAGAAGGACACCTGGAATTAAGCAGAAGATAATAAGGGAACATGTTTATGTAGGATCCATTCCATCCATCTGACAAGGAATCATATTTTCACCATGTATCATAAATTTCATTGAGTACTTCAATGAGAAGTACGGAGTTGTCCTCCACGACCATAATTACAATACAGTATGGGTCGTGGTGAACATGTAACAACTACAACCAATATTACATTACAACAACGACACATATTACATGACAACCACGACCCATTACAACCACAACCCATGGCAAACACGACCATATAATGTTACAACAATGATCTATATAACATGACAACTACGACCCACGCAAACCACGACTCATAAAACACAGTCACTGCCAGATGAGAAGTTAACGTTGCACTCACTTCTGTCACTGCCAGAAGAAAAGGTTAAAGCTACTGACAAACACGACCATATATCGTAACAACCACGACCCATGAAACATGAAAGCTACGACCCAGTTAAACCATGACCCATATAACACAGTCACTGCCAAAAAAGAAGCTAAAGTTACACTCTCACTTCTATCACTACCAGAAGAGAAGCTAAAGCTACTGACAAACATGACCATAATTACAGTACAGTATGAAGAACAGTTCTCTTCAATGGGCACCCAGCGAACTAAAAAACTCGTTTGAGAAGGTGTCTTCAGAATTTCCTGTGGAGGTCGTTGATCTCTAGGAAGATCGTCAACATCCCTGAGGAAAGGGAAGGGATCACCCATAAAGGAAGAACGCAAGAAGAACTCGATGGCTCCTTCGAGTATCTGCTCCATTACTTTGACTGAAAGAGCAAAGAAATCCATCAATGCTTAAGGTGTTATAATAGAATTTTGCTTCAGAGTGGCTTGTGAAAATAATTTCAAACTCAAGTGCCATTTTTATAGACTGGTCAAACATTCCAAAGGGTCATGCTGATTTCAAAGGGATTACGGGGAAGTAGCGTAATGTGATTTCCTGAAAAAGAGTGTGGCGCTAGTTCTGACGGGTCACTCTGATTCCGACAGGGAGGGTCGTGGATAGGAGGACCCATATAACACGACCCAGTGTGTATGACAACCACGACACTGTCGTGTGATCGTTGTTAACATGCACAGTGGAATGTGGTTTTTATCCATGACGCATATGACCCTAAAACCACGACCCAAACGACATGAGATTTACGACCGATATAACACCAGAACCATGATCCATATACCTATTATAACACCCTGAATAACAATATACTTGTTAAATTTGTCGTGGCTTATAGTTGTCGTGGATCATGGTTCTCGTCATTGTTGGATCATATTCGACAACCATGACCTTATGAGGAACACGACCCATACAACATGGAAACCACTCCAGGTGTCATGAGAACCACAACCCATACAACTTGTAGAATCTTGCGCACCACAACGACGATCAGGGCAACATGACAACCACGATCCATATAACATGGCAACTACAACAGTATAACATGGAAACATCGACCCTTATAACATTACAACCACGACCCATATATAACACAGTAACTACCAAAAGTGAAGCTCAGTGATGTGCAAGACTTTGCTAGTTTCTTCCACTTAAGTTTACAATATAACAAGAAAACGTGGCCCTTGTAACTACTTTAACGAGTCATGGTTGCCATAACATGGGGATCGTAGCTGCCATGACGTATTGATCGTGGTTTCCATGACGTATGGATCGTGTTTCTCTTAGTTTCGTGGTTGTTAACGACGATCCAACATGGATGACAACCACGAATGATTATGTCACGCCCCAAACTCAGAAACTGGGCTCACAAAATTTTCAATCGCCGAATCCAGCGCCGACAACCTCCATAGTACCCCATTCTCGGCTCCCAACGCCCAATCACTAGGTTCTGAGCCTGGGATACTACGAGGAGGATTTTCAACATCAGTTTGATTCGTAATAAGCATAACCAAAGGCATAACCCACAAACAACATCCAAAAACTCCATCACATTTCCATTATGATCAGAAACTTTACAAGTACAATGAGCATAAAGGAAAATACAATGATAATGGACAAAAAGCTCCAAGATGATCTGCTATGCGCTCCTGCCTTAGCACTGTTGCAGTCCAATGTCACCTGCATGCAACGGTCGTACATAAGCTTATGGAAAGCTTAAAGGGTAGTGTAAGTGTGTGCATAAGGTAGTAATATAATTATGCAGTATCAGAGTAATGCAGAATATGCTGATGAATTCATGAATGCTATTAGCCGTACTAAGGCCATGCAGTGCAAGACATGAATGTTGTCGGCCATACTAAGGCTATGCGGTGCGAAATGCAACTCAAGCATGCGAATCCTCATTTAAGTCCACATATCAATATAGCTAAACTCTGGAATATAACTGGGGTCTAGTACACTCCAAGCTAAATTTTCGTCCCATTGCGCGCAATAAGATGAGTGAAAAAGACCTCACTATCCGCCTGCCAATACCGGACTCGGCTCGTCGATAGCGGACCCATTCCTCGAGCTGGTCAAACTCAGCCTAGCTTTGCCCTCTCCTCTCGGGCGGGTAAGGTCGCACCCCCTTCCAACCGACCACGACACAGTAGAAAGCGCGGCCATCTGGTAATCAGCACTCGGCACTCATGTACCCACTCGATCTAGACATTGAAGCAACCTCCTGGTACCATAACGGTTTAGGGACTTTCACCCAAGGATATCTATAGCACCCCATGTAGAACAAGATTTTTGATATCAAATCCTGTCAACCACGATACACCTGTGGAAACTACGGCCCTGATGTCACTAGTGTGTACAGTAACCATGTCACACAATGCAAGATGCATGAATCACGCAATTCAGTCTACAGCAAATATGCGCGTACCGTGCGCTCGTGCGGGCCACTTCCCTTACCTGGGAATCCACAACAATCTGTCCAATGGCATGTGCTATGATAATCACTCATCTCATCACAAGTATGCAGATGATGCGTATGGACATGTATCATGATGCTATGTTGTCATATACTCATAATTGAAATCAAAAATCAGAATCGGTAATTGGAATCGATAGTTGGAATCGAGAATCGGAATTGATCCATCACATACGGTGAATGGGGCCCACTTATTTGGGTTAACCCACATAGAGAATGGGCCTAACAAGGCTTAGGGAAGGTCACAATGAGGACATCTAACCATCATTGCCCATCAATGTGGATATCTAACCAATATTGCTCCCAAGGAGTGGCCTACATAAGGAATTCATAAACAATGTAACGGCCACATACATACATTACATTAGGCCTCACTCATGGGCCTCACATACATCGTATTGGGCTTCATATACCTCAACTAGGCCGATCGGATGGGCCGATTCAAATGGGCCGAATCAGATGGGCCGATTTAAATGGGCCAATCAATGGGCCGATTCAAGTGGGCCGATCAAATGGGCCGAATCAGATGGGCCGATTCAAATGGGCCAACTCTCATGCATTTTGAGATCCAACTTATTTATAATTAGCATAAAGATAGATGAAGTGAAAACCAATTATCAGCTAGGGTGGGAACCACCGTAGCTCCTAAGAAGTTTTAAATGGTGAATGTCACTGTACCCCACTATTATTGCAATTGGTGGGGTCCACTTGGACTTTGGATCTCACTCATTTATCACATGTCATAAAATGATCTCAAAGATGGTTGGACGGTTGGATACAACACATGCACCATGGTGGGTCCCATAGATAGATGGTGTGGGTGAAATAGATGGGACCCATTGAACTTGTTGCTAACATTAAGAGAGGGAGAGAGAGTGCAGCTACATAGCTGTTGTACGAGCAACATTGCTGCTTCCCTTTTATATATATATATATGTGTGTGTGTGTGTGTGTGTGTGTGTGTGTGTGTGTGTGTGTGAAATATAATATATAATATTATACTTAATATGCACGTGCAGCTTTTGCTGCTGAAGGAGGCAAAGGTGGGTCCCACGTAGGGCTCACCACAAGAGAGATATATTAAATATAATATATATATATATATATATATATTATAATATAATATATAATATATATAATATAATATATATATATATATATAATTTGACATCCAGGGCCTGGACAGTCATGTACATCAGGGAGAGCCCCACACATGGGAGTGGGTCCCACCGTCCTTGGATGGTGGACGCCACACACATACGTGATGGTGTGGCCCACACCAATGGATGGACGGCATAGGTGGGTCCCGTGGACCCCACGCCAGCTGACACTTCACTATTGCCACTGCCATTAGGGATGGATACCAAGACCTCAGCGTTGAAATGAGGTATCTTTCACATAGTCTACCACGTGAGCTATGGGGGCCCACCGTTGAAACGAGGTATCTTTTACTCAGCCCACCACTGGAGCTGCCCCAGTTTGAAACGAGGTATCTTTCACTCGGTCTGCCACTTAGCTATGGATCTAGGTGTGGAAAACGAGCCCCACACGGATGTGGCCCCCACCGTCCAGAGACAGTGGACGGTTTGGATAGAACGCATACACCATGGTGTGGCCCCACACGTGGGGTGGAGGGCGTGGATGGGTCCCATGGACCCCACTGTCCATACACACTCCACTCTTAGCTACTCCCACTGTCAGCCACACTACACTATTAGCCACCCACATCAGTCCACACTCACCGTCAGTTAACACATCACTGTTAGCTGCACCCTCCACTGGTGCATCTGCCAGGACTGACGGTGTGGATGCACACCTCATCAAGGTGGGTCTCACATGGCCCACCTATTTTGGATTAGCATGATATTTGTGTTTTGCCCATGGCACATACCAACTATGAAAATAGTGGGGTCCACATCAATAGATGGCGTGGATCATGCATCAAGTGGGACATAGGCCATCATACAAAAAAAACAATGGAGAGAGAGAGAGAGAACGGAGAGGGTGGAGGGGCCCCGCCACTATCGGCCCCTCTTTGATACAAAGCATACATCAAGGTGGGTCTCACGACAAGTGGGCCCTTAAATCACAAAACAAAATAAACAAGTGGAGATTTAAGATCACACACCGTTTCTTTTTGCTCCCTAGGCTTCCTTGCTCCTTAGCTTCAATTCCAACGGAGGAGATGGAGTTTGGATGGTTGAGATGGGAGATGAGGGGGGTAAGAAGTGGGCCACAGTTGTAGCTTGGGAGAGATGGGAGAGGCTTGGACATGGGATTGTTTTTGGGTTGCTTGGAATGAGTTGAAAAATGGGAGAGAGAGGGTTGCAAAGAGAGAGATGTGATAGAGTGATGGATGGGAGAGAGAGGGATGGGTGTGTAAGAGCCTTTTTGACTTTTGTGGTTACTTGGTGTAAGAAAGGTATGGGTGGTGTAAGAAACTTTTGACTTTGGGGTTGCTTGGGGATGGGTGAGAGTGATGGTGTACTTGACATATACTTGACATGATGGGATTGATTGATTGATGTGACAAGTTGTAAAGATTCTCTCGAAGTTCACACGCCCGGCATTACACTAAACGCTGGCCTACATCTCTTAGCCAGAGAATCAGATCGGCATGCGAGACGCGGCATCAGAACCGCAGCGACGACGCGGTCGCAAGGGTACAAGTCTCGAGTTGAGTGGATTCAAGTTGACAGCATGAGACTCAAGGTCGCGCGCAAATACCGGTGAAGGGTCGAAGGTTGCCGAAATTTGACTGGGAAGACTGTGGAAGTCTATGAGATGGTACGGTCTAGGATGCGAGTCTTACAGATTACATGTATGAACCACGAAAATATTAACACGACAACGACAACCAATATTAACACGACCAGCGATCCATTTTTTCCTTCTGCAAATTTCTCAAATGACCAATAAATATATATATATATATGTGTGTGTGTGTGTGTGTGTGTGTGTATGTATAAATGGTCATGTCAACTAAAATCCATTGAACATTAACACCATGACCATATATCATAATAACCACGATACAAAGTTGTGGGTCGAATAATTGGGCTTCAACATGGCCCCTTGAACATGGGTCGTGGTTGTGATGGAATATGGTTCGTGGGTTCTAGTAGATATGACTCGTTCATGTCATGTTATATATGTCGTGGTTTGCATGTTAGAAGGGTCATGATTGTAAGATGACATGGGTCGTGTAACAACCACGAACCCATTAAATGACAACCACGACCCATTATCACGATAACCACGAACCCATTAACATGACAACCACGACCCATTAACATAACAACCACGACCCAAACTTCATCATAAAATGACCGTTTTCCCCATACCTAGAATGTTATGGGAAAAGGAAAACTACTGTTCCCCATACAAAGAATTTAATGTAATGGATTTACAAGTAGAAAAGGACTGTTTCCCTATATGGGGGTGTATCATAACAACCACGGTTAAATTTACAAGTGTCTATAGAGAATTCTTTTGACACTTACTACGGATCGTGGTTTTCATGTAAATTTAACCGTGGTTGTTATAATATATGGATCGTAGTTGTCAAAGTTATATGGGTCGTGGTGTTGGTTGTTATGGGTTGTGGTTTTCATGTTTTATGGATCGTTGTTATTGTATTATATGGTTCATTGTTGTCATGCTACAAAATAACAAGTTCTTTTGTATAGCTTTGACGTCAGCCTGGAACCCGGAAGAAGCCAGGTTACATCAGCCTAGAATCCCGAAGAAGCCATTACACACCAGGTCCGCCAACTCCGCGTAGCTGCTCATCCACAAAATATCAATTTCTTTTAAAGGGCTTTTACATCAGCCTGGAACTCAGCAAAGCTAAGACGGAATGATTCATGTAAATTTATCCGTGGTTGTTATGATATATGGAGCATGGTTGTCAAAGTTAAATGGGTCGTGGTGTCGGTTGCTATGGGTCGTGGTTTTCATGTTTTATGGATCGTTGGTGTCGTATAATATGGATCATTATTGTCATGCTAAGTAACCTTATGGCTTTTACTTTCGTAAGAATAATTGAATGTGTTTAGGGACTTTCCGCATGTCCACTACACCCTTTTATAATAATCACTATTACATTAATGTTTTTCAACTTATTACATGTTTTGTGTTTGCAGGTAGTACAGGGACTATTTCGCACCTTTGTTGGAGTATGTAGCTAGTATCTTTTTTCATACGAACAGAACCCTTGTAAGACCTGGATAGAAATTTTTAAAAGGTTCTAATTCTGTCTCTTGAAAGTGCTTGGATTATTTTCATACACTTTATCTTGCTTGCTAATATGGTGAAGATTTCTCATTATGTCGTATTATACGGATCGTTGTTGTCAAGTTGGAATCCTGAAGAAGCCATTACACACCAAGTCCGCCAACTCCGAGTAGGTGCTCATCCACAAAATATCAATTTCTTTTACAGGACTTTTACATCAACCTGGAACTCAGCAGAGCTAAGACGGAAGGATTCAGGCTATAAGGTCGTGGTGAGATAGAGACAAGTCCTATGATCGCACTCGAAACACGATATATGGGTCGTGATTGTCATTGAATATGGTTCGTGGTTGTAATGTTGTATAGGCCGTGGTTGTCGTGAAATATGGATCCTGAATGTAATTATATATGGGTCGTGGTTGTTGTGTAATAAAAATCATGGTTGTCGTGTTATATGGTTTATGGTTGGTGTGAAGCATTGATCGCAGTTGTCATCCGACATGGTTGTAATGTTATACGGATCATGGTTATCGTGTTACATGGGTCGTAGTTGACATTTAGAATGCGTCATCATTGTCATTGTTTGGGTCGTGGTTCCAAAAAGGCACTGAATGAAAGAAAGACACATTAACATGACAATCACGACCCATGAATCATGAAAACCACAACATATTGTTATATAAAATACACTATTTTCATATTTGGGTTGTGGTTCAAATGCATAAAGGCTCGTGATTATCATCAAAATTTAGGTCGTGATTAACATGATACATGGGTCGTGACTGTCATTGTATATGAGTTATGGTTGTAAGGATGTATAGGTCGTGGTTGTCATGATACATGGACCCTGAATGGTATGATATATGTGTCATTGTTGTCGTGTTATATGGGTCATGATATACCGGACGAATGGTTCGTATTTGATATGGGTCGTGTTGTCATCTTAAATTTGTCATGGTTCACAGTTGTAATGGATCGTGGTTCTCATTTATGTTGAATCGTATTTGACAACCACGACCATATGAGGAACACGACCCATACAACCTGGAAACCACGATCCATATGTCATGAGAACCACGACCCGTTGTTAAGTTCATGATCTATTGTTGATGACAACTACGACCCATTCAACTTGCAGAGCCTTGCGCACCACAATAACGATCCAGGCAACATGATAACCACGATTCGTATAACATGGCAATTACAACCCATATAACATTACAATCACGATAATGTAACATGAAAGCATCGACCCTTATAACATTACAAACACGATTCATATAACATAGTAACTGCCAGAAAGAAGCTTAGTGATGCACAAGACTTTGCAAGTTTCTTCCACTGAAGTTTATAATATAACAAGAAGACGCGGCCCTTATAACCACTTTAACGGGTCGTGGTTGCCATGACATAGGATTCGTAGTTGCCATAATGTACAGATCGTGGCTTCCATGACATATGGATCGTGTTTCTCCTAAGAACGTTGTTAACAACGATCGAACATGGATAACAACCACGATCTATTACATTTATGAATCACAAAAATATTAACACACAACAATGACCAATATTAACACGACCAACGATCCAGTTGTTCTATTTGCAAATCTCTCAAAAAATACTCTCACGACAACAATAAATTCACCGATGAACATGTTCTCCATATGTTCATAACCACAACACATATATTTCGATAGCTACGTATTCCATGTCCTAACTTTGATGGGTAGATTTCCATACACTTCAACGAGAACAGATCAATATATGTGGATGGGCAGATTTCCATACACTTATAGCTCATAAGATAATTTCTCAACTACACCTCTTTATAAATAAATACAACGGCGGTAAAAAACTCTCCACCCCTTCAGAGGGAGAGGGAGAGTAACCTTGCTATGTTATATGGGTTGTATTTTCCATGTTATACGAATCGTGTTTGTTATGTTGCTTGGATTGCTATTATTGTTTCAACGTGTGCGACAGGGCATGGATTATGTACGCCACAAATGAAACACATAAACACCGACCCATCCATGAGCCATGTCGTGTACATAATCTGTGGTTGTCAGGTTATATAGGCTGTGGTTGTGACGGTATATAGATCATGGCTTGAAGGCTATTACGGATCGTCGTTCTCATGTTATATGAGTGGTAGTTTTCATGGTTAGGGGTCATGGTACTGCACTCACTTCCATGACTTCCCATAATGTACATATATCATGCAGGCTTTTCAGGGGACCAAATTAGGGTTGTGGTTGTGAACCACGAACCAATATACATGATAACCACGATCTAACGTGGACAATAATCATGATCTAACATGCATGTGAACCACAGGATCAAATCACATGACAATTTTGGGGTTGTCATAGAGACTGTGTCGTTGTTCTTTGGACTGTGGTTATTATTTTAGACGGGGTTATGGTTATGGTGTGAGACGGATCGTGGTTGTAAGATGACATGGATCATGTTTGGCATGCATGTTCAACCACACATATACAACAATAATCCATTATGCATGTCAACCAATGTGGCTGACAGCCAAAGTGCAATACAACTTTGAATTGTTCACGGACAATTACGACCCATCTCATTCACCAACCCATTATAGATATCAATAAGAAGAAGAAATATCAAATACACTAATCCATTCATCATTCAACATCAAATCAGTGTTTGTCTTTCTTCGCTGGTCTACCTGATGCCTCTTCTCCTTATTTTTTTGGGAACGCAGCACCATCTGCTCTTGTTTACAGCAGACAGTCATATGCAATCATCTTTCTAAATGTTGGAATTTCCTCCTACAGAATCAGAACAAACTAGTATTAAAACAAGGTACAAAGCAATCAAGATTGAACGTAGACAAATAAATATATACTTACATGCGTAAAGTCAAGTGCACTCATACTGCACAAGAAGTCTATATATTTCAGCATGAATACGCCACAATCGTCTGAGTTTTGTTGTGTAGGCCTATCAGCGGATGGCTTCACAATCCATGGCTTCTCCCACCTAACTAATCTGTCATCAAGAACATGAAATAACCACCTTAGTCCGTCCATTACCTACGTGATAATCAGCTCATTTTTCTCTTTCAATTCGGTACTCAAGCTGTCGTATAAAGTGACCTTGGATTGGCTCGGATAAACAGCAGCCATCAGCCAGTGTTGCCCCCTCGCATTAAGACGGATGTACACCTATGAAGCACAAGAAATATGACAACAATTAAAGCATTGCCCTTCCAAAAATGGATCTAATCATTTAAGTCTATGTACATGTGTAAGAAACTAAGATCTTACCACATCATACTTCCATAGAGGTTTCGGTTTATAGTCGATTATTTCTATAAGCACTTTAAACAACCTTTCAAACTTCATTGTCCCACGATCCTTATGGTTCCCAGTGCCATAAGTTCGCAACAGGTCAAGTTGTTGTTCCATGCATTGCTATTGATATATTGAATATTGTTAGAAACATAAATGATTGATGACCTTTTAAAGATAATTATGGTCCTCAAATTCACATTACCGAAAATAGCGACGAGACGAATGCGTAGTCCTGTCTACCTTGTGGTAGATCGTCCTGACGCACAGATAGGTATCTTACATATAGGTCTATGGCCTACGTAATGAGGAAAATGTGTGATGTAACTATAATATTCATACATTGATATGAAACAATGAAGGAGAAAGAGTAGAAACTTACCTCAGAGTCGACCCATGTATTTAGGTCATAGACACATTTTAACCAGACGAGGGAACCTGACTCTCTGACAACTCTCAACTCGTCATCTTCGGCATCGGTTAGAGCTCGGTACAGTTCACTGAGCCCCTGACAAGGCTCTTTTACAGTTAGAGCTCTGTCAGGATCCGCTGTATCGCGATGTAGTTTCCCTTCCTCACTTAATTGTGGGGCAACGATGTTGAGTTATAATAAAATAACATATTATCTATGGAGATCATAATATAATGTCCAATTTAAACCACGATCCAAATGTAATTTCACGTACAATTGT
Organism: Magnolia sinica; assembly: GCF_029962835.1. NCBI lineage: Eukaryota > Viridiplantae > Streptophyta > Magnoliopsida > Magnoliales > Magnoliaceae > Magnolia > Magnolia sinica. Next base: position 34,038,179 of record NC_080581.1, read on the forward strand.
CTTATTAACTTCATCCTTTAGCAAGTTCATCTCCTGCTTCTTTTGCACCCGTAGCGCAGCATTCTCATCTTTAAGATGGGTCATCCCAGCTTCAAAACTAGAGAGCTGGCTGATCCCAGCCTCGAAATTGGAGCTGTTGACCTGTTATAAAATCGTATTAGAAGACATTACATACATAATGACTTGTTAGCTATTAAACCAAAGACAAATCACGTACATATTTTGTATGTATATCCTATCTCATCCACATTGGGTCGTGCGTCAACTCGACCCATGGTGAATGATAACCATGACCAATCACACATGACAGCAACGATCCAGCATTGACATTAACCGTTGACCAAGGTGGAAAACAACAACGACCAAATTTCTATTTCATATACATTTATTACTTCTACCTCCTCTCTAACCTGCACCATCTCCTCATTTAAGTAAGCATTCTCATGCCTAAGAGGACTCGTTGAATGGGCAAGGACATGTAAAAGCGACCCTCACTGGATCATAACCACGACCAAAATAGGAACACAACAATGACCAAATATGACAAGGAAAAAATTTAATTTTATATACCTTTATTCCTTATATTTCCTCCCCAAGCTACCTCATCTGCTCCAGCAGTGAAGCATTCTCTACGGTCAGAGGGCTGGTCCAAGGAACATTGTCCTGTAATAGAATCATATATCAGAAATGGTTATTAGGGCCACGGGAGCCTGGTTGTCGTCCATAGTGGGTCGTGGTTCACATCCATGGAGGTTCGTGGATGTCAACAACGATCCACTATGTATGATAATCACAATCCACATTAGATGAGAATAACGATCGCGATGGATGATAATAACAATCCACACTGAACGATAATCACGATCCACATATCATAGAAACCACGTCACTTATGTAGATAGAAGACTATCATGTTCTATCAATCGCAACTCATCCACGATCCAGTGTGCATGTCAACCATGATCCCTGGTGTATGATAACAACGATTCAGGATAGATTCAACTTTGTATAGCTTCATTGCCCAGATCTTCTCTCTGACTTGCTTCACCTACTCCTGCAGTGAAGAATTGATCTCCTCTCTGAGTTGTTTCACCTGCTCCTGCTGTGAAGCATTGATCTCCTTCCTGAGTTGCTTCACCTGATCCTACAGTGAAGAACTGATCTCCTCTCTATGCTGCTTCACCTTCTCCTGCAATGAAGCATTGATCTCCTCTCTATGTTGCTTCACCTGCTCATGCAGTGAAGCATTTTCTGCTTTGAGAGAGCTGATCAAAGAGACATTGTCCTATAATAAAATCACTATTATTATGTATTTCAATATGTCTTTCTACAAGGAACCCAACCATGATATCGTGTATGTGAACCACGACACACTGTGGATGACAACAACGATGAACTAAGTGTCGTAGCCATTACAAACAGTGGATCGTGTTTCTCAACTGCATTGGGTCGTGGTTAAAACAAATGTGGGTGACAACTACGATCAAGATTAGGGTCGTGGTTATTACGACCAATGGGGCATGGTTATCGTCCATGTTAGGTCGTGGTTCATCTGCACGAACCATCGTGGATGAAAACCACCACGATCCACTATGTATGATAACAACGATCCATATTTCATTTAAACCATGAACCACGTTACACGGAAACCACGACCCTAGGCCATCAATGTTGGGTCGTGGACCCTAGGTGCATGAAAACGATGACCCTTCCTGTATGGTAACAACGATCCTATGTGGACGACAACCACGATCCATTTTCCATTTTCCTTCGCAATGAGTTATTAACAAATAGGTTAGATAAAGCAAGGCGATTTCATGTACCTGGTTTGTGTTAATATAATCTCTCATCGACGTCACTTCTTATATAAAAGCATAATCCTCCTTAAGGTACTTTATTTCTACTCCAAACTCATCAATCCGCTTCAATTCACCCTTTATTCCTTGCAGTTCAGTGGCAAGTAAATCAAACCGCTTATTACATTTCCTTATTGCGGATCTTTTTTTTTATTATTATCTTCCAATACATTCCTAAGATGGGCAGATTTCCCATTAAGCTCAATTGTATCTTTCATTTCCAAGAGAGAGGCTGTAAGATCAGCCTCAACGTTATTTCTTCCGTCATCCTTCGTTGTCTCTGCCGTGAGTGCTGACCGCAGAGCCTTGTCCTTCGTATGAATGTCGTTGTCAGTTATACTCATGACAGCCTTGGTCTCTGCTTCTTCGACCGTTGGTTGAAGCTCTGGAGCTAGCACCACCTGCAGGAGCAAAATTGATTTATTAATTATAAACATACTTCATAATTCAAATTACACTACTAACTGAATAAATCTTACTGGCATAGCTGTGAAGATGACAGATATGGTTTCATATCTACCTTTTTTCTTGGTATCCCAATTTAGTATTCAAGGAATCCTTGTAGGCAGTCTTCTAATGGCCCACCTACGGTCACCAGTGAGTTGAGGGAACCATTCGTAGGCCCAAATTTGTTTAAGAACAATTATCATGCATTACATATTAGTTGACATGTATGGAGGAAAAAGGAAAAAATTCGAACTCAAAGTATGAATCAGGACAAGAATAACGTACTTGTAGGGCAAACGCGCATCCACATATGTTGTATGATTTGGGGTACTAGCCAGTCGCCCTTTCCCCCTGAATAATGTCAAACATAGCGTTAACCCCTTTCTTCAAATAATCATACCCCACACTACCCCAGGGGTAGTTATTAAAATAATCTAAGTCATCAACCATGTCAATAAACTTATCAACATAGTTATTCTTTTGCGAAGATCCAACTAATAGACTTTCAACAGAAATTAATAGAGCTAGCTTCACCATGTCCATATGTTCATCTTTATTGGTAAGTGACAAATAGGCTTCTTTTAGTTTTTATTTACTAACACCCCCTGCTCTCAAGTAGGTCTCCCTAATGCCTTTTCCTACCTCTGCTCTTCCGGCCTCGGCACGACTGCCACCATCTATCCTGAGTGATCCAAACTTAAGAACCATTATTAGCGTAAAATCGAGGTTTGTATATTTTATCCTGGTGCCCTGAACATCGAATTTTAGATCACCAACATGCCTTTGCATCAGGCAATGCATGATCTGAGACTATGCCATCTACTCGGCCACTGGCCAGTAAAAAAAAATCCAAAACAGGTGTCTCTAAATAGTTTCTTTCTATTAGGTTTCTTCTCCATATCGTCAACCAAGACTTTTAGAAAACTGATGGAGCATTTGGGAGAGACCTGTGCCATTTCAAAGTCTAAGCATGTGGTCATGATTGGCTTCTTTCAACATGCATTCCAATATAGTCGTGGATTGTTAATCAATAATAAGATGGTCTTGCAAAATCTAACATGGGTCGTAATTGTAATACACAGTGGATCGGGGTTGTAATCCATGAAGGGTCATATTCATCACGACTTCTAAAGGATCTTGGCTATCATGCTACACCCACATAACAGGTGGGCCATGATACATATCATTGATGTCATCTGTATTGAGTCGTGGTTCACAGCCACGACCCACATAACAGGTGGGCCACGATACACTGACTCTGTCAACCACGATCCATTCGGCATATCGACACCGATCACAACAACGTTTGTGATTGTCATGCTATACATATTGTTATAGTCATATACATTGGGTCGTGGTTTAAATCCATGACCCACATAACATAATAACCACCATACCCCGTCCCTGTCAACCATTACCTTTACCATTTATATTGACCGAGCTACACTGAACTTATAGATGTACTCGTTGAGTGGCGATGGAGGGGCCCAGTGAAGAAGATTCAAAATCAGTAAAAAGAATAGGGTTAGGGATAAAAAGTGAAGGGGTCCCAGAGAAAAAGCTCCAATATATAGTTGGCGTTCCGTATGGGCACAAGCGGTTAATGTTCTGCATTTAGAATGGTAAGCATCTGTTGATGTTCTGCGTTTAGAATCGTAAGTGTCTGTAAAAGCATCCGTTGATGTTCTGCGATTGGAATCGTAAGCGTCAATAAAAGCATCGGTTGATGTTCTGTGTTTCGAATTGTAAGAGTTTGTAAAAGCGCCCGTTGATGTTTTGCAATTGGAATCGTAAGCGTTCGTAAAAGCATCCAAGATATAGTCGATGTTCCGTAAGTCACATCGAACTGCAAATATTCTCTAATTCGCACCGTTCATTTTATCTATAACATCAAGAAACAAAATTACCCAAAGAATAGTCAAAATATTCAAATCCAATAGACCACAACAATTCAACCAATAAATTCCATAAAATCCCATAATTTGTCATATTTACGCAGTGTGGGCCATTGATGGCTGGATACATGTCACTCATAAGATTTTCGAAGAAATCCATCATCCATGAATAATTCCAACAGATTAGATTCGTTTTATGATGGGCCATAGACTTGAACCAGATGATCGACGATTGATGTTCTGCGTTTGGAATCGTAAGCAAACTTCCCGCCTTTAGCATGCCATCTTTAGTGTATGTACATGCAACATATTAATTCAGTACAAACTAATATATATGGAGTCCACAGTGATATATAAATGTCATCTAAAGTAACTATCATATGTAATGTACGTGTATAAAGACATATAATAAAGCAAGTTTTATCAGGTGGATGTACGGCCTACGTAGTTCTCAACACCTTCTAACTGTTTATTTCGGTTTGATCATGTAACGCCCCGGATTTTTGCCAACTTGGAGTTAGATGTCCTTAGGTAATGGGTTGATCCTAACACCTTATTAACTTCTCAAAAACTCAATCTCAAAGTCCAAAATCCCTTTTTTAACCCATTTCCTTCAAAATCTCACCTTTCACCACCTTATTCTTCAAATTTTTCTAAGTACTTTTATATTAGATACAAATCCTAAAGTTTAGGTGATGAAGAACAATACTTAAACTAAAAATTACCATAAATAGTAAATAAATAAATAAAATGGGTTTTTGACCATTAACCGTTTGGAATCTCACGAAATAAGTAGGCTATTTGGATACATCAGCTTCTCTTACCCCAGTTTGCATGTCAAATAAATCATTCCGGTTTGTAAAATATACCAGTTTCAAATATTGGGTGGTGAAACCACCACCAGACAGGATAGCGAGTCGACGATGCCCTCGCCGTCCAGTGGGCCGGGCAGCCCGTTTTCTGCCCCATTTTCTGTAATTTTCGTCCAACTTCAAAAGGTCATATCTCCCTCGTTATAACTCTGATTTAGGTGATTCAAAAGCCAAATTGAACCTTGATAAGTCTAGTTTCATATAAAAAAATAAGTTAAAAATTTTAATATAGTTAAATATATATCATTGTGACAATTGTCCGAAAATCATTAGTTTGGACAGCTAGTGCTTTTAGAGTTTTTAGAATTTTTCTACAACACGAATTCCAATAAAAAAATTTTAAAATGAAGTAGACTTGATGGCGAACTACTAAAAAAATAATTAAAATAATATACTAACTAAAAGTACCAGAAAGGGGCGTAGAACTGCCCTAGGACCATATTCTGTCGTAATTAGGGCATAATTTAGTTAAGTACTAAACTGAATAATTGGTAGAATTAGCTTGAACCACTTTCTATACAAACTACAAGACCCAAAACCTTTAAAATCACTAACTCAATCTTACTTAAAAATATATGATCAATCTCAAAACCCAGTTGCTCTCGAGAGCATCTTGAAACTCCGTATCGAACCTGGACCGCGCGTCAAAAGTCTGATTACCGCAAAACTATATGGTTATCACCACCTTATTAGGCTTGACAACCATCTCAAAAATTAAGTCTAAATAGTATCCTAAATTGTATAACTTGAGCCCGGAGCAAACTGTGTGAGAAACGCGAATATCTTTAGGAAATGAACTTAAACTTAAGTGATTTGATCCATTCGCTTGCAGGCCAAATTTATGGTTTCAGACCATCAGATTCTGACCCAACTACACCCATGGATCAGGAAAATTTTCCAACACAGGTCGATGTACTTGTGGCCCTGATTGAGTGTCGATGACCGTTGAACTGAAACTGTTCCTCCGCGGTCGATTTGTAAATATGATCTGACTGAAAACTTAACTGGACCTAGATCCAATGTCGAGAAACTTACTTTTGACTGTACGTAGAAAAGAGGCCTCTGGATGTGCTCCGTTGGACCAAATAAGGCAACTTTTGGCTATAACCTAAGTATATCATGGCCCTTGGGCCATTCCCATCAGTTCTGGGCTTATATAAGGGCCTTAAACCCTTTCTCTCCCTTCACATACGAATTTACAAACCCTAAGAGAGAGAAGAGAGCAAAGAGAGAAGGAAAGAGAGAGAAAATGGGAGACTGTTCCTAGGATACTTCCCTATCACTCTACGTGCTTAACCACCGCTTTCATGTCGCTATACCGGCGATTCCGATTCCGTTCTTGAGTAAGAAATCCTAACCCTAATCTGTTTTAGGGATTCAAATAGAGTGAATGATGAAATAGCAAACCTATTTCATTCTATAGGTTGTCGTTGTGCCGTAGGCGAGGACTTAGTGTTTAAACTGAGTTCGTTACGAGTTTACCGGCGAAAGGTGCAGATTATAAACATTTAGATTATGATTTTCAAGGCTTTCAATGTCAACAATGATTTATGTCTGACTTGATTGCTATCACATATGCTTAGATATGATGTTTTCCATATATTACACATATATGTAAACTATGTTGATTTTAAATGCTTTCCATGTGTTTGTTGAAATGTCTGAATGAGTATGAAATTATGATTTGTGCTTGCCATGATTTTTTATTGGGAATACATGATTATTGTACGTGTGGCAGGATTTGCTATAATATGTGTTTTAACTAATATATTATATGTATGTTGATATGTGTAAACTAAGTGTTTGATAAAATGCCTGAATGAGAAAATGCTTGTTAAAATATATTTAATGAGGGTGTTGATATAGGATTCTCAATTCCCTTATCTATAGTTACAATTTCCTGTATGTAACCTATCTTTCTATTACATGATTTATGGATGAAATGCCTATGTATGTTGACATGTACACTATGCATTTGTTAAAATGCTCAAATGAGATTTATATTTGGATCAGTTGCCACATGTTGTCTTTGACTATCACATGTGAATGCTATTGTTTTGGAGTGTGATTGGGGCTACGATGTAGTCTAGGCAATCGGTAACAGTTTACAATCAGTGGCCGAACCGCTTTAGCCATGACAAATACGTTCGATGAATCTGAGTCATACGGAGATTAAAGACAGTGGTTAGGCCACAAGGAGTGCGTATGTGCTCCATGTTGATTAATTTAACGTACGCTCGTACTAGTCGAGCTTGTCAAGTAACCTGATTGGCCTAATGTATGTTCACTATGTATAGATGTTACTGCTTGAATCTAAGGTACCAAACTCACCATGAAAGGCCCGTTTAACCTTGGTACTTCGATCCGGTAAGACTCATGAGCCGGGCATGGTGGTATGGGACACCGTGGTCGAGCTATCGGCCTATGCTGGGTCGACGAGCCTCCCCGTGGTGACCAGTGAGTAACCCAAAGTCGTGAGCTGAATACAATGGTATGGGACACTATATTCGAGCTGTCAGCCTACGATCAGGTGACGAGCCCATAGTGACCTCGAGTATACACTGGGACTATGTTAAGGTAACGAGCCTTATCGTAGTAATCTCGAGTATAAACCAGGCCTACGCTGAGGTGACGAGCCGCTCCACAGCTACCTGGAACTGTTCTTCGTATATGACTAACTAGTATTGACAACCTAGATGGATCAATGTTTGGGTCAATGATATAAAGGGAGGTACCTTAGCTTCCCAATCTTACTGTATGAGTATGCTTAATTAAGAACTTGGCTAATCACGCACATGCACCGCAATGCATGTGCCTTTGGCGTTGGAGTTGAGCATAGCGGGAGTGTTGCATGTCGCGATCATGAGATGATGTCGCAGAGGGAGTGTAGGAGAGGGCATACATCATTATCGCATTTCATACTTGCATTAACAAGAGTACTTAAGACATGATTATTGTACTACTTTATCATTATTACTTGACTGAATTGATAACATGTTAACCTTTGCCTTATACCTCTACTGAGTTGATCACTCACTCCCACTCTGGGATGGTGTTTTAAAATACCAACCGGACTCTGGTTTAGTTACAGATGATGGCGATGCTTACGAGGCGAAGCCTGATTTTTATGATGATGAGGAGTTCTCCTACATGCAGTTATCAGGCAGGTCTATGTAGGCCTTATTCTGATCGACGAGGATTACTGGGATACTGACTAGATGACATTGCACATTTTGTATATTTTGGGAATTTTACATGTAATTAATTGACCTGGTAACATGATCATACTCAGGAGTCTTACAATCACTTATATGCTTTATATACTTATCACAGTCTTCCGCTTGCGTAATTCAATTGTCTCTGGAGTATGATATGTTGTTTTGGTATAATTCCACTCATGTTTAATGCACTAATATGGACAACATTTAATCATCATTATCTATGTTGCATAAGTGATGTGTTGGAACTCGGGAGTTGGGCTCCTGCTCGACCCCCGATTTTCAGGGCGTTACAGATCAACTACGCGATATATACAATGAAAACCATGATATATATCGTCCTGTCAACTACGACTCATTGAACATTAACACCACAACCCATATAACATAACAACCATGATACAGAGTTGTGGGCCAGAGACTTGGGCTTCAAACTGGATATGGTGAGGGCTTTCATTGTCACAATTTCATCAAAGTCATCTCTACCTTGCACAATGACAAACAGGACCCTTCGTAGATGACAACCACGATCCTTCACGTTGGCAACGGATCATTATTGACGCTGTCTATTTTTTTTTGTTTTTTAAGTGCTTTTCATGTAAAATGGATTGTGGTTGTTATGATATATGGATCGTGGTTGTCAAAGTTACATGGGTCATGGTGTCGGTTTCTATGGGTCATGGTTTTCATATTTTATGGATCGTTGTTGTCGTATTATGCGAATCATTGTTGTCATGTCATGTGGATCATGGTTTTCACATATTATGAATTGAGGTTGTCGTGTTGTATGGTTCGCTGTTGTCATTTTACAATATATCGAGTTCGTTTGCTTGGAAGCCAGAATAGGCCATTTCACATCAGCCTGGAATATGATCGTGGTTGTAATCTTGTATAGGTCGTGATTGTCATGAAATATGGATCCTGTATGTCATGTTATACGGGTCGTGGTTATCGTGTTGCATGGAACATGGTTGATGATTCACATGCATCGTGGTTGTCATATTTGTAATGGATCATGGTTATCATCCGTACCGGATCGATGTTGACAACCATGACACTGAGTAAAGCACGACCGATTAGCATGACAACCACGATCCATATATCACGAAAACTACGACCTATGTTATGTACGTTATTCTGATCTTTGGGTTCGTGGTTCATATGCATAAAGGCACTTGATTATCGTCCACATTGGGTCGTGTTTGTCATGATACATGGGTCCCCACTATCATTGTATATGGGTCAAGGTTGTGAGGTTGTATAGGTCATGGTTGTCATGATACATATACCCTGGATGATATGTGGGTCATTGTTGTCGTGTTATATGGGTTGTGGTATACGTTAATCATTGGTCGTAATTGATATGGGTCATGGCTGTAATGTTAAATAGGTGGTCACAATGTAATAGATCATAGTTGTCGTCCTTGTTGATTCGACGTTGACAACCACGACCCTAATGAGAAACACGACCCATATAACATTTTAATCACGATCCTTTTTGTCATGACAACCACGACCCATTGTTAAGTTCACGTTTTCCTAAATGGGTCATGGTTCAAATGCACAATGAATAGTAGTTAGCATCCACATTGGAAAGTGGTTAACATGCAGCAAAGTTCATGAGTCAATAAGTATATTACAGTTCACATTACCTTATCACAAGCAATAAAAACAATAAGTCATCATTAGCCTCCACCTCCTCCTCGGCCAGCAGGGACAAAAGTGCATCGACGCCGGTTGTCACCTATTCGTTTGCATCTCCAACATCTGGGTGTGGCCTATCTTCTCACTGGGATGTAATAAAAACCTTTTTGGTTCTCCCATCAGATCTTCTAGTTTCTTGAGGCTTCATATTCTCACATAAAACCTTCACTACGGCTGAAATGTCCCTTTGTGTCTTCTCAAGCACTGTATAAACTGACTGCACATAGACTTCATTTCTCTTAGATTCACTACATCGGTCATTCCCCGTGTGTGGTGACTTGCAACTCATCCGCTGAAATCGCAACACATTGTGTCTTTCGCACTTCCAAGTTACATCATCGTACACAACTTTAATTATCAAATCGAATTCAACCGACGCAGTCTTCATAATCTTATGGTAATGAAGCACACTAAGTCGTAATCTTATGGTAATGAAGCACACTAGATCGTGGTTCTCATACACATTGGATCGTGGTAATGAAGAACACTGGATCGTAGTTGTATCCAGTGCCATATCCCTGACGAGCATGATCCATATAACATCACAACCGCAGTCGTGACAAGTGGTAGCCACGATCCAAATACTGTCACAAACATGATGCCGTGACTGTCTACCATCCAATGGTGGAGGTTTGATCAAGGTATGCCCTACGTTACACTCCCTTTCACATGACAACCGAAACCCATGGCTTCTCGACTCTGTTCTTCTTTTACCTTGGCAAATGTTTACCTACAGTTGAAACAAAATAAAATACAAACCTCATAGTGGAAGAGGCTGTCAGACAAGTGAAACGACAAGAGAAACAATGTCACTCTCTGGCTGTTGGTCCCTGGATCTTGGCTTCTCTAGGAAAACAAAAGAAGAGGAAGGAGAGGGTCTTTCAAATGTACATAAGTGCAACATTTGCCCCTTCCGAAGCTCGTGTTGCAAGTGATCGGTGGTCTGTGGGCCCCAACATGATGTATGTGCTTCGTCCATGTCGTTCATCCAGTTTAAAATATCATTTTATGGCTTGAACCAAAAAATGAGAGTGATACAACTCTCCAATGGACCACACTACAGGGAAATTATAATTATTGGATATCCACCATTAAAATCCTCCTAGGGCCTACCATGATTGGATTATGCTCATTTTTGGTCTCCTACCATAAAATGATCTATAGAAATATATGGACAGCATGGATGAAACACGTACGTGGTGGTGGGGCCCATAGAGAGCTGAGCACCAACCATTGGTCAGTGTCCCAGGGAGTAGCCGATCCGTCCGTTTCTCGAGGGTTGCAACAATGGGTGACTTCTACTTCATGCCAAGACTGTACAAGTCCTAAACCAAGGTCAGGGGCATTTTCATCCGAAACAAAGTCCAAAAGCTGTCAGAAGGCCCTTTAGGGAATATATGGAGTGTCGTAGAGTTCAAGGTAATTTGCCCAAACTTTGAGGTGAGTACGGTCAATTTCCCAGACAAAAAATAGGGGAATTTCTCATCTTCGTCTTCCCGCTAACAGAGATTTTGAAAATGGGCCCACTGATTGCATCCCAATTAATGATTAGACCATCCATCTTGATCAACGGACCAATCCTACCAGGACTATAGGCGTTTCCACACGAGTTTCAGGCACACCTGTGAATAACTCCATCTGCAAGCAGGGCTTTGTGCGCATGAGATTTCTAAAAATAAAAATCTCATTTCGCTGCCAATGAGCTAGCGATCCATGTGCGAGAAATCCTCCCACCCTAACCGCACACTAGGAAAATCCAAACCTTTCATTTTAGGGCGCTCATCTCGTTCTTTTTGCAAGAGACTTCACCACCACCGCTTATTGCACTCGAACCATTAGGGAAGTTAATGACCACCCAAAATGTGGACCCCACAACAATCAGTGGACACATCCAGTCCATTCAGAAGCATTGGATCATAGGTTATGGCCGTGGAGGAGAATTTACCATGAGCGGCCACCTCATCTCCTCTGCCTAACCGTAAAAACCCACCATTGTGTAATGGGCCTTATTTCACAATCTGAGACCTTCACTTGGTAGGCCAGGCCATCAAAAACATATTCATTGCATTACATTATTAGCAGACAAATAGGATTTGATTAGATCAACTCAAACCAGTGTCCTAACTCTATAGTTAATCCCAGATTAGTTACATCTGAAAGTTTTAGAAAGGCTTTTAAGAGTTATAAAAGCCCTCTTTCTATTTTGGGTAACCGGCCCTAAAAATCTGAGAGAGAGAGAGAGCATGGATCGGCTCTGAGTTGTGTCACACCCACTTTTCGAGTCATGGCCGAGTCGTAGCAGAGCCAGGCTCCGTCTGGATGCAAGAAGAATGAGCATAAGAAGAAAGGAAGGAGAGAAGAAGCAGGAGAAGAAGAAAGGAAAGAGAGAAAGGAGTAGGGGCGTGGGATATGATCTGTTGTTGCCATGCCGCACCAAGACTCGGCTCGAATCTGCCGAGTTTGGGGAGATTCAAAGTCGAGTCCAGTTGCTGGACATTTGCAATAGGGAAGCAAGAGGTGGAAAGGAAGAAAGGGAAAGAGAGAAGAAAGGGAGAGGCGAAGAAGAAGAAGAAGAAGAAGAAGGGAGAGAAATGAAATGGCAGGGGGTGGGGTAGTCGGACTGAGTCGACTCACCGAGTTATCGGGTGAGTCAAGTTGAGTTTGGTTGAGTCTGGCTGACTGTTGGACATTTCGACAGGGAGAGATAAAGAACTCGAGAAAGGGAATGTAATGCCCTGAAAATCGGGGGTCGAGCAGGAGCCCAACTCCCGAGTCCAACGCATCACTTATGCAACATAGATAATGATGATTAAATGTTGTCTATATTAGTGCCTTAAACATGTATGGGATTATACCAAAACAACATATCATACTCCAGAGACAATTAAATTATGCAAACGGAAGACTGTGATAGATGTATAAGATATATATAACTGTTGTAGTCTCTAAAGTGTGAACATGTTACCAGGTTAAACATATACATGTATACTCCCAAAATGTACAAAATGAATATACATGTGTGCTCCAAAATACAATCATAACGAGTGTAATGATATCTAGTCAGCATCCCTGAAAGCCCCGTCGATCAGAGCACGGTCTACATAGACCTGCCTGATAACTGCATGTAGGAGAATTCCTCCTCATCGTCGTAATAGTCTGGTTTTGCCTCATAAGAATTGCCATCACCTGCAGTTAAGACAGAGTCTGGTCGGTGTTTAAAACACAGTCCCAGAATGTGGGAGTAAGTGATCAACTCAGTGGAGCTATAAGGCAAAGGTTAACATGTTATCAATTCAATCAATCAGTAATGATAAAGCAATACAATCAAGCATCCCTAAGTACTCTGGTTAATGCAAAAATGATATGTCTTAATGATGTACGCCCTCGCCTACACTCCCTCTGTGATCTTCCTCTTACGGTCACGGCATGCACCCCTTCCTCTATGCTCAACACCAATGCCAAAGGCACATGCAATATGGTACATGAGCGTGATTACCGAGTTCTTATTAGACCTTTTCATACAGCAGGATTGGGAAGCTAAGGTATCTCCCTTATATCATTTCCCAAACAATGATCCATTCTAGGGTCATCAGTCCTAGCTAGTCTCATACAATGTTGCGGTTTCAGGTCGCTACAAAGGGCTCGTCACCTCAATGTATGCCTATCTTATACTCTAGTTGATACAAAAAGGCTCGTCGCCTCAGCGCAGTCTCAGAGTATGCTCGAGGTCACTGTGAATGGGTTGTCACCTAGTCGTAGGCCGATTGCTTGAATACAGTGTCCCATACTACTGTATTCGGCTCACGAGTTGGTTTGCTCACTGGACACTATGAAGAGGCTCGTCGCCACAGCATAGGCCAACAGCTCGACCACGGTATCCCATACCACCATGCCTGACTCATGAGTCTTAGCGGATCAAGGTATAAAGGTTAAACAGGCTTTCCACTGGTGAGTTTGGTACCTTAGATTCAAGCAGTACCGTCCATACATGGTGAACATACATCAGACCAATTGAGTTACTTGACAAGCATTACTAGTACGAGCGTACATCAACTTAATCGACATGAAATGCATAAGAATTCCGCGTGGCCTAACCACTGTCGTCAAATGATGTAGGACTCGGATTTGTCGAACGTGTCCGCCATGGCTGAAACAATTCGGCCACCGATCGTAAACCATTACCAATTTCCTGGGCTACATTGTAGCCTCAATCACACTTCAAACATTAACATTCACGTGTAACAACCAAAGCTAGCATGTGACAACCAAATCTAAATATAAATCTTATCTGAGCATTTTAACATAACACATACTACACATGTTACAATACATAGGCAGTTCATCCATCAATCACATAGTAGTAAGGTAGGTTACATAAAGAAACTGTAATCATAGATAAGGGGATTGAGAATCCTATCTCAACACCCTCATTACATACATTTAAACCAGCATTTTCTTATTCAAGCCTTTTATCAAACACCTAGTCTACACATATTACATGCATGTAATAAATCAGTTAAAACATATATTATAGCAAATCCTCCTACATAGGAGTTTCCACACACACAACGATCATGTATTAGCCATCAATAATCATAGCAAGCATAAATCATAATTCCATATTCATTCAAACATTTTAACAAACACTTAGAATGCATTTGAAATAGCATAACCTACATATATATGTAATATGTTGAAACATCCTAACTACGCATATGTTATAGCACTCAAGTCAGTCACAAATCATTGACTAACATTGAAAGCCTTGAAAACCATAACCTAAACATTTATAGTCCGCACCTTACGCCGGTAGACACGCATCAAACTCAGTTTGTATGTCAAGTCTTCGTCTACAACACGACGGCCAACTATAGCATAAAATAGGTTAGTTATTTCATCACTTACACTATTTAAAACCCTAAAACAGATTAGGGTTAGGTTTTCTTACCCAATAACGGAATCAGGATCACCGATATAGCGACACGGTAGCGATGGTTAAGCGCGTGGAGTGGCCGGGAAGAATTCCAGGAATAAACTCCAACACTCTCTCTCTTCTCCTCACTTTCTTCTTCTCTTTTCTCTCTCTTCTCTCTCTTAGGGTTGTAAATTCGTATGGAATGAGAGAGAGAGGGTTTAAGGTGCTTATATAGGCCTAAAACTGATGGAAATGGCCCTAGGGCCATGGTATACTTAGGTTATAACCAAAAGTTGGTTGTTTCGGTCCAATGGAGCTGTTCTGGAGGCCCCTTTTCCACATGCGATCAAACTTAAGCTTCCTGACATTAGATCTAGGTTGGGTTAAGCTTTTGATCCGATCAGATTTACAGATCGACCGCGGAGGACCAGTTTCAGTTCAACGGTCACCAGTATTCGATCAGGGCCACAAGTACACTGACATGGGTTAGAAATTTTTCCTGATCCGAGGGTGTAATTGGGTCAGATTCTAACGGTCTAAAACCTCAGATTTGGCCTGCAAGTGAATGATTCAATTCACTTAAGTTTCAGTTCATTTCCTAAAGATATTCACGTTTCTCACACACTCCGCTCCGGGCTCAAGTTGTGTATTTCAGGATACTATCTGGACTTAATTTTTGAGGTGGTAGTCAAGTCCAACAAAGCGGTCATAACCGTATAGTTTTAGGGTAATCGGACTTTCGACGCGCGGTCCAGGTGTGATACGGAGTTTCAAAGTGCTCCCAAGAGCAACTGGGTTTTGAGATGGATCCTAAGTTTTAAGGTAATGTAGCATTAACAGTTTTACTTGTTTTGGGTCTTACAGATCGTATTTAAAGTGATTAGTACTAATTTCATAGGTAACCTAGTTTAGCACTTAGTTAATTCTCGTCTAATTGTTAAAGGATTTGGTCCTTTGTGATATCTACCTGAAGTGGTACTTGGGTCTTCATATGGATTTTTTTTGAGACATTACAGGGAAGGAAGGGAGTAGAAAAAGGGAAGGAAAGAAAAAGAAAGAGAGGGTGAGAGAGTTGTGGGTTGCCTAGTTAAATCGAGTTGACTCAGTTGGACCTTTCCCAAATGTTCCACATTTAGTTCCTTGGTCAAGCAAGGCTTAAATCCATGCAAGTTTAAATTCATAAGGTGAGGAACATCCCCTATTGCTTCTTTCATTCATATATTTCCATATTAGCTTAAACTTCAAATGCAAAGAATTTTAGAGAATTAGAAGCATTAATTTCATTTGTGTTGATATTTATGAAGTAATTCTTTTTAATCCCTATTGCCCAAGTTCTATGACCATATGTATGTAATGTTGCCTTATGATTTCCAAGCAACATTTATGATTGTTTGTCTATAGGTACTCTTCTACTAGTCATGATGTGAAGTAGGAATTTCCATGCAAATTTAGCTATAAATTGCATAGTGAAGATTTGCCTCCATTGTCCTTAACTTTCAATATTAGTTGGCTCTAACATATGGATGTCCCTTTTAATGAAGGTAGAAGGTAACTCTTAAACAATTTAAATGATATCACTCCATTGAGATTTATATGTGACCTTGTTGAAGGAATCCCTCTTGGCCTTCTACGTCCATTGATCTTTTATTTAGATAAATTGTCTTTATGAATAAATTGTAGATTATGGGAATGTAGACTCCTCCATGCTATTTATACTCCATTTTTTATGAGCCTTGAGAATCTAAATCTATTAGTGTTATATATAATATTTAATATTCTGATTTTAGATTTATTTCTACCATACGTACCTTAGGAACAAGAAAAACATGAATTCATTCCTATGTTGTATTGATGAGCATCAGGAAATACTTTATTCCCTATTTCTCAAAACTTAAATTCAATAACTAGGTGGATAGAATTTAGTTTTGTATTCCCTATGTCATATTAGTATTTGCTTGATTATATGCATATTTCAATTAGTAATGATAAGAGTTATGAAGTTTCAGTTCATTCTATCTTACAAATTGTACAATGAAGATTATGTATGAAAAGTTATTTTCTGTAAGAAACGTAGCCTGACCTTGTCAACAATTAATCATAGTTGACATGTCACATTTATGGGCCCTCATTTGGACCTAGAGAAATTAAAAAGGATTTATGATTAGCTCATGTTTGGATGTTTGATATCTTATTAAAAGACCTCAAGCTATGATGATGTTTATGAGAGCAATCTTGTCAATCCTGAGGAATGTACATGGGTATCATGGTGCATAACATCCACGCATGACATTTGAGCTTTACTGGGTGCTCAATATAAGTCACGTTCTGTTAAGTTACTAAGAGTTTCAATACTTTAGTTAAACCCTAGATTACATGCATTCGTACCACTATGGGCTGCTCTCTTTACATGAGGCTTTTCCAGGATTTTAGGACCTCCTCGGGCGTATCCTGAGTATTTTTCCAGGAGGTCAGACATCCTTGGGCGCACTCACCTACATGGCCTTTTCCAGGTATTTAATCTACCGTAGGCGGTCTTTTCTTTTGACATGGCCTTTTCCAGGTAATTAATCTACCATGAGCGATCTTTTCTTTTGACAGTTGGATGTGCATCCCCAAATCTGTGACTTGAGCATATGACTTGGCCTTCATTATGATATTGTTGTCTTGTGAAATGAAAATGCTGGTTTAATCTACATTGGAATGATTTGATATGCTTGAATCTTTGAGGGAAGTTCCCACTAAGTTTTCACTCATCCAATCGTGCAGTTGCACCAAATAGATGCAGATTTGAAGACAGGTGGAGACCCCTATGACGGGATCCTAGAGACGACTGAGGTGGAGTTTGGCGAGGGGGACCTCTATGCCGTTGCTATTGAGCCGTTGGAGCTCAACCGATATTTTAGGATTTACTTGCTTTCATGCTTCAGACTTAGTATTTTGTTTTAATTGTAATAATAATTCCCTACTGTGGGATTTCATTTTGCTTTCTTTTAATTGTTTGAATTCCCTTGTTTTACTTCCATTTACTTGTATTAAACTTCCTCGTTATTACCCTTGATATCCTTGGTTTATGCAATGTTGCCTTACTTCATATTATGGAGGTGTTACAACTGCTTTCCTTGCATAACCTGCTGTCAAGCTACCTTGCCTAACTCTGCTTTTGTATGATGCATGAGTAGGCATATGCATTTTAAAATTGCGTCGATTGTCTAACACGACACCACGCTATGTGAAAGTTTCTGCAGCTTAGAATTATGGCTAAATCCTTGGGAGGGGGGGGGGGGGGTTAGGTGAACAGGACCACTTAAAATTTATGTCACTTAAAAACTATTAACACTTAGGCTTTCAAGCTAGGTGGGTCCAATTGAATAGACTACAAATGATATAAAAAATTGAGTCACGAGTCTATGTACGAGATAAATATCTTGTGTGTGCATGTACAATCAATTAGATGCCTAGCACACAATCCATTTAAGCATTCATATAATTCAACCAATTAAACTCATAAGCATGAATAGAAATATACACAAATCACAATCGTAAACACAATGATATATAGTGGTTTGGCTACTTGCCCACTTCACTCCCGGCAGACGCACTCTACTCGAGTCTACCAGATTTCACTATCTCGAAGGTTTTCAATAAGTTCACTTCTAACCTTTACAAGCATACACTCCTACTGGAGGCTTCCATGGAGACCTACACATGTACACTACTGTCGGAGGTCTACACAAGGACTTGACAAACGTACACTCACATTTGAGACCTACACAAGGATTTAACATACGTACACTCCCGTTGAAGGCATACATAAGGCCTAGATCCAGTCAATCATATACAAGTAAAGAGTATGTGGACTATAAAATGACAACCTTGTTGGATTGAGCCCCTTTGTAGTGCCTTGCTTAAGAGCTTCTTCAATCTTGAATCGACTTCTTTTGTGTTCCTCCGAACTTTGAAGTCAATCTTATTTTGCTTGAATTGGCTACCTTCCACTTTATGCTCCAATGAGACTACCAAAGTAATAGAAGAGATGTTGAATCTTTTACAACTATGGGATACTTTGTTCCAAATGGAGGTTCACTTGGATG
The DNA here is from genome assembly GCF_029962835.1 of Magnolia sinica. Lineage (NCBI taxonomy): Eukaryota > Viridiplantae > Streptophyta > Magnoliopsida > Magnoliales > Magnoliaceae > Magnolia > Magnolia sinica. The sequence continues at coordinate 34,057,177 of NC_080581.1, forward strand.
GATACTTTAGAGGTGTATAAACATTAGGATTTACCTATGGGATTGATGTCTAAACTCTAAAAAAGACTTGAGATCATGTTCTTCTTGCAATAGAGCTTGAAATACTCATCAGAGTGAAAAATCACTAAGAAGGTAACATAAATCTCATTGGGATAGAGCTTAGAAGGTATGGTAAAGAATGGAATACATTAAGGCTTCTAATTCATCAAAATCCATCAATGCTTAAAGATCCAAATGTAAAATATATAGAGAAAAAGCTCCAACAGATATATAACGGCTAGTATCGATCAATCGAACTTAAGTTCAATTTAGGATTAAAATGTTATTGAACATTTTTGCACACCTTCGATCGATCGATTGAATGGCCTTCGATTGATCGAGACCAATTAAAGGTTCGCTAGATTGATCAAAGATCAATCGAACTTGTGCATTTTAATTTTCATTTTATCAACGCACTTTACAAATGATCTAGCTGACACAAACTTGAAGACTAAAGATTTACCTATATAAAACAAATCATCTAAAATGTTTTGTTTTGGAACTAAAGGGACCAAAGATTAGGGTCACCAAGGCACATCAATTAACATATTTCTTCCTTCATTGTAATGCCCTGAAAATCGGGGATCGAGCAGAAGCCCAACTTTCGAGTTCCAATGCATCACTTATGCAACATAGATAATGATGATTAAATGTTATCTGTATTAGCACATTAAACATGAATAGGATTACACTAAATCGGCATATCATACTCCGGAGACAATTTGATTACACAAGCATAAGACTGTGATAAGTATATAGAGCATATAAGTAGTAAGTCCCTAGAGTATCAACATGTCGCCAGGTCAAATAATTACATGTATAATTCTAAAATTTACAAAATGATTAAGTGTAATGTTCAACTATCCATATCCCTGTAGCCCCGATATGCAACTCCAGGCCTACATAGACCTGCCAGAGAGTTGCATGTAGGAGAACTCCTCGTCATCATAGAAGACAGGCTTCATCTCGTAAGTCTCGTCATCACCTGAAACTACAACAGAGTCTAGTTGGTGTTTTAAAACACCGTCCCAGAGTGGGTATGAGTGATCAACTCAATGAAGCTACAAGGTAAAGATTAACAAGTTATTAATTCAGTCAAGCAGTAATGATAAAGCAATACAATAAGCATTCCTAGGTACTCTGGTTAATGCAAGGATTGTCACACCCCGAACTCGAAAACCGGGCTCACAAAATTCCCGATCGCCGAATCCGGCCCCGACAGCCTCCGTAGAACCCCATTTTCGGATCCCGGCACCCATTCACCAGGTTCCGATCCTGGGATACTACAAGGAGGATTTCAAATCATCAGTCTGATTCATAATGAGCATAACAAAAGCATAACCCACAAACAATAACCACAAGAACACCACCATAAAATCCACTATGATCAAAAACTTTTGAGTACAATGCGATAGAAAAGGAAAATACAATGTAATAAAAGAAACAAAACTCCAGAAGCTCGTCTGCACTGTCCAACTACGGTGAGACTATGGCTGCGACTGCGTCCTGGCGTCACCTGCACGCGTCAATCGTGCATAAGCTTATGGAAAGCTTAGAGGGTGGTGTAAGTGTGTGCGCAATATAAACGTGCTCAAAATGCAAGGTCAGAGTGATGCGGAATCATGGAGATGAGCACATGAATGCAATCAGCCGTACCAAGGCTATGCGGTGCAAGATATGAATGCTATCGGCCATAACACAGCCATGCGATGCGAGATGCAACTCAAGTATGCCAATCCTCATCATGTATCAGTACAGTTCTCATTCTGGATAATCACCGGGGTTCAATACACTCCAAATGGCACTGTCGCTCTCCTAGCCGCACAGTCCAAGTGAGCGTAAGAAACCTCACTATCCGCCCGACCAATAGTCTGCCAATACCTATCTGGCACGTCGATAGCGGACCCATTCGCGAGCTGGTCAAACTCAGCCTAGTATTGCCCCTACCCTCGGGCGAGTAAGGCCACACCCCTTTCCAACCGACCACGACACAGTGGGAGACGCGGCCTCCTGGTATTCGGCCCTCGTGCGCTCATATATCCACTCGGTCTCGACATTGGAGTCATCCTCTGGTACCATCGGGTTTAGGGATTTTCACCCAGGGACATCTATGGCGCCCGTATGCTAGAACCAAACATTTCCTATGTTCCAATCCACCCACCCACGATGTGTCTCGTGGAGGCTATGGCCCTGGTGTCACTAGGGCATACAAGAACTTACAATCACACAATGCAAGTGCATGAGTCACACTACCGGTCATGCAATAATCCTGCGTAACCCATGCGCTCATACAGGGCAACTCCGCCTATCGGGGAGCTCGTAATGCCTCAAGGCATATGCTATGATCAATCACTCCTCATACCCATACATATGATGCGTATGATAATAAATCATGGATCTATACTAAACATGCATATAGGGATGGGCTCTGCGTATCACAGAAATGGGCCTAGACGGCCTGCAGAGTATAAGTATGGACCTATCAGTGGCCTTAAGGAGTGTGACAATGCGGACATTTAACCAACATTATCCTTACAATGTGGACGTCAAACCAACATTGTTCCCAAGGCATAGCCCGCAATAAAGTACCATTACACAAACCATAGGAAATCACACATTGCATTGGACTAATATACATCTCATTGGGCCTCGACCCATAGTTCTCAGATACATCAAATGGGCTATCTCATATGGGCCTTATATAAATCAAGTGGGCCGCATTAGTGGGCCTTATGTACATTGCAATGGGCCATAACCCATGGGCCTTTAAATACGTTAAATGGGTCGAATCACATGGGCCTTATGTATATACTAAGGTGGGCCTCAACAATGGCCACAAATACACATCCAGGTGGGCCTCAACAACAGCCACAAGTACACATCAAGTGGGCCTCAACAACGGCCATATGGTTGAACAACTTGGATGCAACACATGCATTATGGTGGGGCCCATATAGGCCCACCATCATATATATATATATATTATATATAATAGTAATATATGTAAATATATACAACATTATATATAATAATAATATAATATTATATATATATACATATATATATATATATGTATGTATGTATATCCACACACACTCACACAAGTGCACACACACCCACATGCATACACACGTGCACACACACCCACATGCATACACACGTGCAGCAGGGAGGGGGGGGGTCCCACCGTCCAGGACGGTGCGGACGAACACATACATCAAGTAGGCCCCACCGTCCGTCTGGACGGTGGGCATGTAACACATGCATCACTGTGGGTCCCATGTGAGGCCCATCATAGCGTTTATCTTCCATCCGCTCCGTTCATAAGGTCACACGGGCCAGGGAGAAGGGGAACAGCAAATTTCAGCTTGATCTGGAACTTCTGTGGACCCAGAAAGGGTTTCAATGGTAGAGTTCAATTCACACTGTTTCTTGTGATGTGGGCCGCCCGAGCGTTGGATTGGCCTGATTTTTAGAAGGGGGTCCACGTCAGATAGTGGCCCACCAAATGGGTGGTGTGGATACAAAATATACATCATGGTGGGGCCCACGGATGGAGCCGTGGGTCCCTGCCTCTTGGCCGCCCGCCCGTGTAAAACGCAGCAGCGTCTGCTGCTGTGTCAGTGGCAGCAGGCGCTGCCCTTATATTTTTTTTATTTTTTTATTTTTGTTTTGGGGCCCACCGAGATGTGATTCACAATCCAGCCCACCCATTATGTGGGTCCCATCTGGCTAACGGTCCAGCTCAAGTTTCAGAACCATCCAAAACTCAGGTAGGCCCCGCCAAACGATTTTATATGTTTTGGCATGTCTTCACATGATTTTAAATGATGTGGCCCACCGGAGTTCCATATACAGCTAAATTTTTGGGTGGACGGCGGAACTGTGGGAACCCAACAAATGCACGGTTTGGATGGCCTAAACGCATCAAAGCGGGGCCCACAACTGGGGCCATGAGCCCAGCCCGACCGTCCGTCCGTCCACGGCTGGCGTAGTGGTAGCAGCAGCGTCAGCGCTGCTACCTCCCTTGTCCTTTTTTTTTTTTTTTTTTTTGAAAAACAGTTTTTCTATGGATTTTCATAAACGGGGCCCACATCCGCAAGATCCACTCCAGCCATGGGTCCCTATGGCTTGATACAAGCCCATAGAGTCCAATATCGGGTTATTTTTGATATGCAGGAGCATTAGGGAGTAAACCGAAGGTAGGAACACTGTTTCCTATGGTATGGCCCGCCAAGGAAAGGGATCAACTTCATTTTTCGGCTCAACGCCTAAAATGAGATGGGGAACAAAATGAACGGCTTGGATTTGACTTATTCATCAAGGTGGGGCTTGCATGAGGGGCCCACCACTTCTTTCTCTCTCTCTCTCTCTTTTTTTTTATAAAATAATCACCCATGCCAGTTACTCCTCTGTTGCAACGTCCAGCGTTTACAATCTCTCATCATTATAGTGGGTCCCACGTAGACATGGCCCACCACTATCTATGCATATACTTATAATATATCTTATATTATATATATATATAAAAATACATATTATATTATATATATATATATATATATTATATAAAATATGCTCATATAAATATATACATATACATATATAAAGATGCATTGGGCCCATCCAAACAGTGGATGGTGTGGATCATCACTTGTAATAGGGCGGGCCACACCGTCTGATGTAAATGGACGGGGTAGATATAACACACATTGGTGGGATCCACACCATTACAAAGAAAGAGAGAGAGCTAGAGAGAGAGATATACGGTGAGATAGAGGAACCCCGCCACTATGGGCCGTCTTGATTAAATCACATACATCCAAATGGGTCCCACCAACAAGTGGGCCCTAAAGTTTAAAATAATGGAAAATCACCCACCTTATCTTCCTTCTCCTTGCTCCCTTGGACTCCTTAGCTCCTTACCTTCACTTTTAATGGAGGATGATGGGGGATTAATGGTGTGGATGAGAGATGGGAGGGTGTAGATGGAAGATGGAAGGTGGGCCACACTTGAGAGGGAGAGGAGGCTTGGACGTTTGAGGCTTGGAGTTGCTTGGAGAGATATGAGAAATGAGAGAGAGAAAGAAGATATGGATGGGTGAGGTGAGGTGATGGAGTGATGGGTTGGGTTGAAAAATTGTAAAGGTGTATGGTTGTTGTTGAAATTTGGAAAAGAGGAGTGGTGAGGTGGAAAGAATGGTGGACTTTTGGAAAAAGAGAGAATGGGTGTAGTACTTGATGTATGGAATGCATTTAATGTTGATTGATGGGACTTATTGTGTAGAGATTTCCTCGAAATCCGTAACGCGTGGTGTTTCTTCGGAATAAACGCTGATCGGCATCTTCTTACCTGGGTATCGGTTCGGTGCGCAAGTCACGGCGTTGGAACCGCGGCGACGACGCGGTCGCTATGATACAACTTTTGGATCAAGCCGTGCGCGGGACCTGGCTTAGGATCATGTGTAAACACCGAATATGGTACGAAGGTTGCCGAAATTTGACCGGAAGGACCGCGGAAGCCAACGGAACAGTACGGACTAGGACACGGGTCTTACAGCTCTCCCCTCCAAATAAAAATTTCATCCTCGAAATTTGAACAATCAACACAAGAAAACATAAATCAGAATAGAAGAGGAAGCAAGGCATCGCCATATAAATATCAGAGACAACATACAACATACAATCAATCATCAAAGAGGTGAGGATAGCGCTCTCGAATCTTAGCCTCGCGTTCCCAAGATGCCTCATCCACAGAATGGTGACCCCACTGAACCTTCACTAAGGGAATGACCTTGGTTCGAAGGACCTGCTCCTTCCGATCAAGGATACGAACTGGCTGCTCGATGTAAGAAGCGTCCTCACGAACCTCCAACGGCTGCCAGTCAATAACAGGAACTACGTCTGACCCACATTTCCTCAACATAGAGACGTGAAAAACGTTGTGGACGCCAGACAACTGAGATGGTAAGGCAAGCCGATAGGCCACAGCGCCAATGCGCTCAGTGATCTCGAAAGGTCCTATGAATCTCGGGGCAAGCTTGCCCTTCGCTCCAAATCTAACTACGCCCTTCATGGGCGAGACCTTGAGATACACATGGTCCCCTACATCAAACTCTAAGGGACGACGCCGGCGATCAGCAATACTCTTCTGCCGGCTCTGAGCTGTGCGCATCCTCTGCCTGATAATATCAATAACCTCTGATGTCTCTTGTACAAGCTCGGGACCTAGGAGACGCCGCTCTCCAACCTCGGTCCAACAACTCGGAGATCTGCACGGTCTGCCATATAATGCCTCAAAAGGAGCCATGCCAATGGTCGCCTGATAGTTGTTGTTGTATGTGAACTCAGCCAATCGTAAATGCTCATCCCAGCTACCACCGAAGTCAATCACGCAGGCCCGAAGCATATCCTCAAGGATCTGGTTGACCCTTTTGGTCTGGCCATCGGTCTGCGAATGATACGCGGTACTGAGTTGCAAATCAGTGCCCATAGCTCTCTGAAAGCTCCTCCAGAACTGAGACGTGAACCTCGGGTCTCGGTCAGAAACGATCGAGACTGGTACGCCGTGCAGTCTCACAATCTCCTCAAGGAATAACCTCGCAAGCCGGTCCAAAGGCCAAGTCGCACGAATCGCAAGAAAATGTGCCGACTTCGTCAGACGATCGACGACAACCCAGATGGCGTCATGACCGCGCTGAGTCCTCGGCAAACCCATAATAAAATCTGTGGATACGTGCTCCCACTTCCACATCGGGACGCTCAACGGCTGCAATAGACCAGGGGGTCTCTGATGATCGGCCTTGACACGCTGGCATGTGTCACACTCGGCCACAAAACTGGCAATCTGGCGCTTCATCCCTGCCCAGTAATACTGTCGCCTCATATCATGGTACATTTTCGTCGAGCCAGGATGGATAGAAAATCGCGATCGATGCGCCTCGGTCATAAGATCTCTACGCAACTCAGGAATATCCGGGACACACAATCGGCCTCTAAAGCGAAGTCCACCATCAGCACCAATCTGCCAATCTGTCTGACTCTCAGATGCCGCATCTGCTCGGTAATCCTGTAACGACTCATCTGTCTGCTGAGCCTCGATCACCCTTGCGACAAGAGAGGGTTGAATCGACAGGCTCGATAACTGAACGATAGAAGACTGCAGACCAAAATCAAAGTCGTACTCTGCTATATCCTCGAGCATCTTCCACTCCTGAATCATCATATGTGCCACCAGGATGATATGTGTTACTGATGCATGCCCTCGCCTACACTCCCTTTGTGACATCATCTCACGATTGCGGCATGCACCCCTTCCTCTGTGCTCAACTCTAAGGCTAAAGGCACATGCAAATGCAATGCATGTACGTGATTAGTAAAGTTTTTAATTAGACTTATTCATACAGCAGGTTTGGAAAGCTAAGGCACCTCCCTTTATATCATTTACCCAAATAATGATCCATCTAGAGTCATCAATCCTTGCTAATCTCATACGATAGCAGTTCTAGGTCGCTAGGGAGCAGCTCGTCACCTTAGCGCATGCCTAGTTTATACTCGAAGTCACTATAGAAAGGCTCGTCACCTTAACGTAGTCCTAGAGTATACTCGAGGTCACTATGAGAGGCTCATCACCTAATCGTAGGCCGATAGCTCGAATACAGTGTCCCATACAACCGTATTCGGCTCACGAGTTTGGTTTGCTCACTTGACAGTACGGGGAGGCTCGTCACCCCAGCGTAAGCCGACAGCTCGACCACGGTGTCCCATACCACCATGCCCAACTCATGAGTCTTGGCAGACCGTGGTACTAAGGTTAAACGAGCTTTTTACTGGTAAGTTGGTACCTTAGATTCAAGCAGTAGCATCCATACATGGTGAACATACATTAGGCCAATCGGGTTACTTGACAAGATCGACTGGTATGAGCGTACGTTGAACTGATGAACATGGAGTGCGTAACCACTCTGCGTGGCCTAACCACTATCGACAAAAAGTGTACGACTCAGATTTGTCAGAAGTGTCTTATGTGGCTAAAACAGTTTGGCCACCAATTGTAAACCATTACCGATTGCCTGGACTACATCGTAGCCCCAATCACACTCCAAATCATAGCATTCACATGTGATAGTCAAAGACAGCATGTGACAACTAATCTAAATATAAATCTCATATAAGCATTTTAACAAACACATAGAGTGCATGTTAACATACGTAAGCATTCATTCATAAAGCACATAATAGTGAGGTAGGTTACATGAAGGAAACTGTAACTATAGATAAGGGAATTGAGAATCCTATCTCAACCCCCTCATTAAATACATTACTGCAAGCATTTTCTCATTCGAGCATTTTATCAAACACTTAAACTACACATATCAATATACATGTAATATAGTAGTTATAACAGGTATTATAGCAAATCCTTTCACAAGGGAGTTGCCACACGTACAACAATCATGTATCCTCAAACAGCAATAATAACAAGCACAAATCATAATTCCATATTCAATCAAACATTTCAACAAACACATAGAATGCATTACAATCAACATAGTACACATATATTTGTAATATACGAAAAACATTGTATTTAAGCACATGTGATAGCAATCAAGTTAGTCATAAATCATTAACTGACATTGAAAGCCTTGAAAACCATAACCTAAACATTTATAGTCCGCATCTTTCACCGGTAGACACGTATCGAACTCAGTTCGAACACTACGCCTTTGTCTACGGCACAACGACAACCTATAGTCATGAAATAGGTTAGCTATTTCATTACTTTCTCTATTTGGATCCCTAAAACAGATTAGGGTTAGGATTTCTTACCCAAGAACAGAATTGGAATCACCAGAATAGCGATACGGGAAGGATGATTCGGCACATGGAGCGGTGGGATTGAATCCCACCAACGATCCCTCACTCTCTCTCTCTCTCACTTTCTCTCTCTTTCCTTCTCTTTCTTCTCTCTTCTCTCTCCTAGGGTTTGAAATTCGTATGGAATGAGAGAGGGGTGAGTAAAGGTCCTTATATAGGCCCAGAACTAGTCTCAATGGCCCTAGGGCCATGGTATACTTAGGTTATAGCCAAAGAATAACCATTTCGATCCAACAGAGCTCATCTGGAGGCCGATTTTCTGTATACGATCCAGAGAAAATTTCCTGACATTAGATCTAGGTCAAGTTAAGTTTTCGATTTGATCAGATTTACGGATTGACCGTGGAGGACCTGTTTCAGTTCAACGGCCATCGACACTCGATCAGGGCCACAAGTACATTGACCTGTGTTGAGAAATTTTCCTAATCCGAGGGTGTAGTAGGGTCAGAATCTAACGGTCTGAAACCTTAGATTTGGCCTGCAAGAAAATGGCCTAATTCACTTAAGTTTGAGTTCACTTTCTAAGGATATTCGCGTTTCTCACACACTTCGCTCCGAGCTCAAGTTGTACATTTCTAGATACCGTTAGGACTTGATTTCCGAGATAGTTGTCAAGCCCAGTAAGATGGTCATAACCATATAGTTTCATGGTAATCAGACTTTCGACGTGCGGTCCAGGTCCGATACAGAGTTTTGTAATGCTCTCAAGAGCAACTGGGTTTTGAGATTAATCTTACATTTTTAGGTAATGTAGCATTAGCGGTTCTACTCGTTTTGAGTCTTACAGATCATATAAAAAGTGGTTCAAGCTAATCTACCAATTAATTCAGTTTAGTACTTAATTAATTTTCGTCTAATTTCTAAAGGATTCGGTCCTTAGCGATTTCTGCCGAAGGTAGTACTCGGGTCTTAGTACGGATTTTTCCAAGACGTTACAATCTAACCCCCTTTAGAAAAAATTTCATCCTCGAAATTAGTACCTTTTCGTACTCCTCGAGAATCTAAGGGTAGCTCTTGTGGACCTCGGCTTCGGTTTCCCAAGTAGCCTCTTTCTCAATGTCGTGTGTCCATAGAACCTTTACGAGCGGAATCACTTTACTGCGCAGCACCTGTTCCTTCCTATCTAGTATATGCATCGATTGCAGTACATAAGTAGCATCTTCACTCAACTGCACCTGCTCCCATTTGATAATGTGGGAAGGATCAGGAACGTATTTCTTCAACATCGACACACGACATACGTTGTGCACACGTATGAGCGATGTAGGCAAAGTAAGACGGTAAGCTACCACACCCACTCGGTCTAGTATCTGGAATGGACCAATGAATCTCGGCGTGAGTTTCCCCTTCTTGCCAAACTAAAGGACTCCCTTCATAGGGAAAACTTTCAGGAACACATGGTCCCCAACCTCAAACTCTAGCGATCGCCGCCTCGTATCGACGTAGCTCTTCTGTCTGCACTGTGCTGCAAGAAGTCGACGCTTGATAATGTCGATCTTCTCTAAAGTCGCCTGAACTAACACTGGGCCAATCAGGCTTTTCTCACCAACCTCTGCCCAGCAATGCGGTGCTCGACAGGGGCACCCATACAAGGCCTCATAGGGAGCCATGCTAATACTCGCCTGAAAACTGTTGTTATAAGCGAACTCGGCATAAGAAAGACAGTCATCCCAATTGTCCTTGAAATCAAGCACAAAAGCTCGCAGCATATCTTCCAACACCTGATTCACCCGTTCCATCTGCCCATTCGTCTGTCGGTGGAATGTGGTACTAAACTTCAATTTTACACCCGTTGCTTCATGGATACGAGTCCAGAAGATAGATGTGAATTGCATGTCTCGATCCGACACGATCTCCATAGGAACTCCATGTAGACATACTATCTCCTTGATGTACAGCCTGACCAAATTGTCAGCTGAGTTCGAAACTCTAATAGAAAGAAAATGAGCCGATTTCGTCAACCGGTCCACAATCACCCATATGGAGTCATGTCCCTTCCTCGTCTTCGGTAGCCCTGAGATAACATCCATAGAAATGAAATCCCATTTCCATTCAGCTATGGGCATGGGCTGAAGCAATCTAGGAGGTCGGCGATGTTCTGCCTTGACCTGCTGGCACGTGAGACAACGGGATACATAATCTGCTATGTGGGCCTTCATGTTATCCCACCAGTACGACTTCTTCATATCTCGGTACATCTTCGGTCCATAATCACCCATATGGAGTCATGTCCCTTCCTTGTCTTCGGTAGCCCTGAGATAAAATCCATGAAAATGAAATCCCATTTCAATTCAGCTATAGGCATGGGCTGAAGTAGTCTAGGAGATCGGCGATGCTCTATCTTGACCTGCTGGCATGTGAGACAACGAGACACATAATCTGCTATGTGGACCTTCATGTTGTCCCACCAGTACGACCTCTTCATGTATCGGTACATCTTCGTACTGCTAGGATGCGTTGTCATCCTCGAATTGTGAGCAGCTTCGAGAACCTCCTTTCTCAAGTCATGAAGGTTTGGGACACATAGGCGGCCACGATAACGTAAACCCCCATCCGTACCAACTCTCCATTCTGAGTCTTCATCGTCACTAACCCACTTTTTCAACTCTGCCAACCCTTCAGCTTCCGTCTGAGCCACAATGATTCGGTCATCGATAAGTGGCTGAACCCAAATATGTGCGATGCTCTTGAATGGCTCCTCCACCGTAAGTTTCTACTCAAAGTCTCGCACAAACTCTACCAATCTCATTCTGCTATCATCAACGGAGCCGCAAATGTTATCATCTTCTTACGGCTCAACGTATCTGGCATAAGGTTAACCTTACCAAGATGGTAGGAGACCTCGAACTTGAAGTCCTTCAAGGTTTCCAGCCATCGCTGCTGCCTCATATTCAAGTCCCTCTGCATGAATATGTATCTGAGGCTCTTATGGTCGCAAAAGAGCTCGAACCCCTCTCCATAGAGGTAATGTCTCCAAAGCTTCAATGCAAAGATGACGGTCGCTAACTCTAGGTCGTGCGTAGGGTAGTTTTCCTCGTGTTTCCTCAACTGTCACGAGGCATAGGCAATCACCCTGTCTTTCTGCATCAGGACACAACCCAAACCAACTCGAGAAGCATGGGTGTAGATGGTATACTTGACCCCTTGCTCTGACAATACTAGCATAGGGGCAGACATCAACTTGTCCTTCAGCTCTTAAAAAGATGCTTCTGCCATCTCATTTCAAGCAAACTTAAGATCCTTCCGAGTGAGCTAAGATAATGATCTGGCTATCTTAGAAAAGTCTCTAATGAATTGGCGATAGTAGCCAACAAGTCCCAGAAAGCTCCTCACATCCATAACCGAACCGGGCTGCTCCCAGTCCTGAACTGCGGTCACCTTAGCAAGGTCCACAACTATCCCTTCCTTGGACACCACATGTCCCAGGAACTTGACTTCTTCTTTCCAGAAGTTGCACTTCTTATACAGCGCAAACAATTGATTCTTCCTGAGCGTGTCAAAGACTGCTTGCAGGTGTTCCTCATTCTCCTCCCGACTCTTGGAGTATATTAAGATGTCGTCTATAAACACGATGATGAATCAGAATAGATACGACCAAAACACCCGGTTCATCAAGTCCATGAACATGGCCAGTGCATTTGTGAGTCCAAATGACATCATAAGGAACTCGTAATGCCCAAAACTGGTCCTGAAAGTTGTCTTCTGTACGTCCTCATCCCTGACGCGCAACTGGTGATACCCTAACTGTAAGTCGATCTTTTAGAAATACTGCGCCCCCTTCAACTAATTAAACAGATCATCTATCCTGGGCAAAGAATACTTGTTCTTCACTGTCACTTGATTCAACCTGCGATAATCAATACACAAACACAAAGATCCATCCTTTTTCACAAACAACACAGGTGCTCCCCACGGAGACACGCTAGGCCGTATAAAGCCTGCATCCAATAGATCATCAATCTGTTTCCTCAATTCCTCCATCTCTCACAGAGGCATGCGATACGTCGGTAATGAAATGGGTATCGCATCAGGCACTAGATCAATGAAAAAATTGATCTCGCGCTGAGGAGGCAATCCAGGTATCTTTCTGAAGATGTCCTCAAAATCCTGAACTACTGCCGTGTTTCCAAGCGTCGGACCATCATGATCCTTTAATAGGGTAGCATAACAAAGGACTCAGAAGGGGCAACTGACCTGAACGGGGAAGGTGAAGGTCGTGTTTTCAGGCCTGTGCGCTGTCACCAGTCGGGTCTCGTAGTCGATCTTGGCCCTCATTTCAGTAAGTCAATCCATACCAAGGATGATGTCGAAATGGTATATCATAGTGACAATCAGGGTCAATGCATATCGTCCTACTCTCTAAATCTATCAAGCAACCCTCACACAACTTGGTAGCATCTGTAAAAGTTCCTTGTGCTGCGATAACTCTCACCCTAACCATCGAGGTCGTATTCAGCCCTAGGCGCTTGACTGTAGAACATGATATCACCAAAATAGTTGACCCGGTGTCCACTAACAGAAATATGGGGGTACCTTGGATGTGAGTAGTGACCTCGAAGGTTAAAGGCACCATAGCTGCTGAATCAGATGCTTCAGCTGCAAGTGCATATACTCTAGCCTCCTGAGAACAGTTCGGTTGCAGTACCATAGGTCACTAAGGTGGCCTAAATCAAGGTGCAGGTGGCCAAAAAGATGAATGTGCTGGTGCTGACCATAGAGGTGGGGCTACAATAGCTTGAGGAAGCTGGCGGTCGATCCTCTAAGGCGGCGAGAAGCCGTTGTCCCTCATCCTGGTGAAACAATATGTGTCTGAATGGCCTAACCTCTTGCAGTATGTGCACCACAAATCTACTCGCCTCATCTGGGCTGGTGGAGCCGCAAGCCTGGGAGGCGAGTCTGCACAGGGCCTCTTGCCGAGGAACGGCCTGCTCGGCAAATCTGATCGCGGCCTAGGAACCATAGGCACACGAGTGCGGGATAATTTGTCCCCATCCTGTTCCGCTCACAAAGACATGCCCACTAGCTTAGTATAATTGGATATGTTAGCGCAACACATCTTCAAGCGTATATTGGGTCATAGACCCTCAGAAAACTGCCGTATTTGCATCGGTTGGTCTGCTAATATCAGGGGAGCATATCTGGCCACCTCCGTGAACCTATTCTCGTACTCTGCTACTGTCATCCCTCCCTGACGGAGGTGAAGAAAATCACTCTCCTTCTTATTACAATACGTGAGGGGAAAGTACTTCTCATGGAAGCGAATCTCAAAAGCCACCCACGTCCATACATAGCCAACAGCAATAGTCCAAAGGACACTGTCCCACCAGAGGCTGGCCTCCTTCTTACACATGTAGGTGACCAACTCCACCTACTCTGCCTCAATGCAGTGCAGCGATTTCAGCATCTTAGAGATGCTGTCGAGCCAATACTCGGCCTCCTCGGGTCTATGAGTACCCGCAAAAGTAAGAGGTCAAAAGTGCTAGAATCGCTCAAATAGGCCGTTAGCACCCACGTTTCCAGTAAGGTACATAAATGGTGCAAGTGGAACCACACCCATGCTCTAGGCGAGGGCCCCTGCGATGGTGGCTAAAAACTGTTGCTGCTGCTGTTGTTACTGCTGCATCAAGAGCATCATTTGCTCCAACCTATCAGGAGGAGGAGCCGACTGAGGCACATGTGGCGTCGAGGTAGACGCGCAGTTCTGCTCAGGAATCGGTGGTGCAACAGGTGGCGCAACAGGTGCCGGCCCATTAGTGGGGCCAGTGGCCGGCTGAGAATCTGGCATAGTCTCGTGGGTCAGGCCCGAATTGGGGTCCATATGGCTATCGCTGAAGGGAGGTGCCCCGTCAATCAAGTCGCCAAGTGTGAGACGTGTCGTACTCCACGTGCTCGTAGGTGGCATTCCCTATATACAACATAGGGTGCAACCCGTGTAAGATTTAGCATAGTAATACTCAATTAATCAAGCATTCTACACACTTCATAACAAAGGAGCTGCATGCATTTCATTTAAAAAAATTTATCACAATACATAAGATATAGTTTTACATGAATCATGACAGGAAACGCATGTCAGCTAATCTAATCAAGGTTTCTGACACTAAAGCATGCCAACCACTCTACCACATTACTAAGCCTATAATGTTGTACATAGAGACAAGAAAATAAGTAACAAAGCAAACTAAAAGACGACTACACGTGTGTCTAGTCGTCTGAATCTGGAGATGGAGGAGGTGCACCCTTATCCTGTAGACAACACAGGATAGCCTTCAAGGTGAGAGACACCTTGCTAAATTTTTGCTTCATGAAGGCCTTGTTCTCTTCAAGCTCTTGCCTTACCTCGGCCCGAGTCTCTTTGACTTCCTGTCACAAGGCGTCTTGGCCCTCCTCAAGTTGAGCTAAGAGGGTTTCAAAAGCAGCCCGATTAGGATGTGTAATGCCCTGCAAATCAGGGGTCGAGCAGAAGCTCAGCTCTCGAGTTCCAACACATCACTTATGCAACATAGGTAAGGATGATTGAATGTTGTCCATATTAGTGCATTGAACATGAATGGGATTATACCAAAACAACATATCATACCCCAGAGATAGTTAAATTACGCAAGCAAAAGACCGTGATAGATATATAAAATATATAAACTGTTGTAAGTCTCCAGAGTGTGAACATGTTACCAGGTTAAATATATACATGTATACTCCAAAAATGAACAAAATGAATATACATGGGTGTTTCAAAAGTACAAAATAACAAGTGTAATGGTGTCTAATCAGCATCCCTATAACCTCGTCAATCAAAACATGGTTTACATAGACTCGCCTGATAGCTGCATATAGGAGAAACCCTCCTCATCATCATAAAAGTCCGGCTCCACTTCGTAAGCATCGTCATCATCTGAAACTAAAACAAGGTCCGGTTGATGTTTAAAACATCGTCCCGTAACGTATGAGTCAGTGATCAACTCAGTGGAGCTATAAAGTAAAGGTTAACATGTTATTAATTCAGTCAAGTAGTAATGATAAAGCAACACAACAATCAGGTCCTAAGTACTCTTATTAATGCAAGAATGGTATGTGATAATGATGCATGCCCTCGCCTACACTCCCTCTTGCGACAACATCTTACGATTGCGGTATGCACCCCTTCCTTTATGCACTTCCTCACCAAAGCACATGCAATGTATGTATGATCGTGATTACCGAATTCTTATTTAGGCCTTTCCATACAGCAGGATTGAGAAGCTAAGGTACCTCCCTTTATATCATATACCCAAACATTGATCCATCTAGGGTCGTCAATCGTAGCAGTCACATACGATAAGCAAGTTCAAGTCACTACCACCAACGCCATACCAACTGGCAGTCTATTTTCGAAGGCTCGTCACTAACCCGACTGGGGACCACAGTCAGGCTGTGTCGGGGTAGGCCCATTTCATACTCGAGGCCACTCCACTAACACCCTACCAACTGGCAGTCTATTTTCGAAGGCTCGTCACCAACCTGATTGGGGACCACAGTCAGACTTCACCAGTGGAGGTCGATAACTCGAATACAGTGTCCCATACCACCGTATTCGGCTCACGAGTTTGGGTTGCTCACTGGTCACTACGGGGAGACTCATTACCCCAGCATAGGCTGACAGCTCGACTACGGTGTCCCATACCACCATGCCCAGCTCATGAGTCTCAGCAGATCATGGTAGCATGGTTGAGAGGGGTCTTTACATTAGTAAGGGGTACCTTAGGTTCAAGCAATAGTGTTTATACATGGTAAACACACAGTGGGCAAATCAGGTTACTTGACAAGTTCAATTGGTACGAGCGTATCCTGAATTAATCGACATGAAGCGCTAACCACTGTTGACAATCATCGTACGACTCAGATTCCCCGAACCCGTCAATTGTGGTGAGACTAGCTCGGCCACTCAAACAGGAATTGTTACCGATTGCCTGGACTACATCGTAGTCCCAATCACAGTCAAATGTAAAAAGTAAGCATACATGATAGTCATACGGCATTTAAAAACCAATTCCAACATACATATCATTTGAGCATATTATTCAACACATATAACATGATATTCTACATATACATTTGCTACACAAACATGCACTTGAAATTAAAGCTACATGAAGAAAAGTACACATAGCTAAGGTAGTTAAGAATGCTATCTCAACAACCCTCGTAAATACAAAGCATCAACCAATTACTCATACAGGCATTTTGTCAAACACTTAGACTACATATTACACATACGTGTAATATACTAGTTCCAACAGACATTAGGGTAAATCCTTTCACAAAGGAGCTGTCACTCATACAACGATCATATATTCTCAATTTATAAGCATGGCAAGCACAAATCATATTTCCATAGTCGTTCAGACATTTCAACAAACACATAGAACGCATTATACTCAACATAGTTTATATATATATGTAATATATGGAAAACATCATATCTAAGCACATGTGACAGCAATCAAGTCAGTCATAAACCATTACTGACATTGAAAGCCTTGAAAACTATAACCTAAACATTTATAGTCCGCACCTTTTGCTGGTAAACCCATACCGAGCTCAGTTTGAACACTACGTCTTTGTCTACGGCACAACGGCAACCTATAGGATGAAATAGGTTAGCTATTTCACCATCTACTCTATTTGAATCCCTAAGATAGATTAGGGTTAGGATTTCTTATCCAAAAATGGAGTTAAAATCGATGGTATAGCGATGTGGGAGGGTAAATCGAGGCGTGGAGTAGCAGAACAGAAGGACGGCAGCAAACTCCAAGGATCTCCCTCTGATCTCCACTCTTTTCTCTCCATTTCTCTCTTCTCTCTCCTAGGGTTTGGAGAAATTCGTATGGGAGAGAGAGAGGTGGGTTTAAGGGCTTTATATAGGCCCAGAACTGATGCAAATGGCCCTAGGGCCATGGTATACCTAGGTTATAGCCAAAGGGCATCTGTTTCGATCCAACGGAGCACATCTGGAGGCCCCTTTTTCTACAGGCGGTCGAACTTAAGCTTCCTAACATTGGATCTAGGTCAAGTTAAGTTTTCGGTCTGATCGGGTCAGTGGATCGGCCGCGGGGGACCTGTTTCAGTTCAACGGTCACCGGTACTCGATCAGGGCCACAAGTGCACTGACCTGTGTTGGAAATTTTTTCTGATCTGAGGGTATAATTGGGTCAGATTCTGATAAAATTAGATTCTAAAATTAGAAAGTTACTAAAAATAAAAGTAGAAAATTAATTAAGAAATAACCTAGTTCTAAGAATAAACTATTTCCTACATATGGGAGGATACTAGAATTAGAAAATTTATAAAATTCAAATCCTAATTCAAAAAGGTAGAAAAAGTAAAAGAGATTATGAAGGAATTACCAATTTATGGACTTATGTCAGGATCCTACAAAATATGGAAACAAGTTAGTTTCTAAGAATAAAATAAAATAAAAACTTTTAGCCTAAAGTTAGTAAAATCCTAATCCTAACCTAATTCTAAAACTGATTAATTTCAGAGAATCGTAACCGTCAGTCCCCGGCAACGGCGCCAAAAACTTGTTCACTCCCCAAGTATAGGGTTGTGATGTAGTAATAAACTCGGAAAGACCGAGGTCGAATCCACAGGGACTGATACCTGTACGTTATCTGAAACCAAGTAGAACTAGAACTAGACTAAGATGTGATCTAAACCAAATAGAATTTAAGAAATAATTGCGAAATAATTATCTAAAACTTTAAGGAATTCTGAGAAAGGAAACTAGGGATTCAGAGGATCCACTTGTAGAGATCAGGGAGATCTTATGCTTGCATCAGGAATCATGGAAATCAAACTGAATTTACTTGATCTAAGTTTTAAGAGATGAAAAGTATATGAATTAGAATGGATTCCATCATCTAACCATGCCAGGAGACAAAGCAAACAACAGGATTAAACTAATTACCAACTAATCAACCATGTATGAGGATCAGGAAGGGTACTGTCATCCTACCATGCCCATGGAGCAATGATGGACAACCGGGGCTTCTTTTGGGGGTGGTTCATAAACCGATATTTAAAATGGGAAAGAAATATTCAAAGCCATTGCAAACCGGATTGTAATTTGATGTGCAATACAAGCTGATCTATCCATTAAAGCCTACTATTTCATGAAAAATATTCCTTATAATAATCAATAAATCAAATTCACAAGTTTTATTTAAATTTATTTACTATTCATAGTAATTTTTAGTTTAAGTATTGTTCTCGTTCTTCTTCACCTAAACTTTAAGATTTGTGTCTAACATACAGTTGACTTAGAAAATTCTAATTAAAAGAAAAGGTGGTGAAGGTGAGATTTTTGAAGGAAATGGTTAAAAAGAGATTTTAGAATTTGGGATTGAGTTTGGAGAAGTTAATAAGGTGTTAGGATCAATCCATTGCCTAAGGACATCTAACTCCAGGTTGGCAAAAATTCGAGGCGTTACAGGATGGCTTGCACGTGTACTAGGAGGAGAGCCCTTATCGGTGTCTTGGGCCTCTTCTTCCTCCTCTTCCTACTCTTCCTCTTCCTCTATCTCATTTTCTTCCTCTTCTCCATCAATTTCCTCTTCCTAACTCCTTTCCTCTTCACTGCCTTCCTCGTCCTCAGACCCATCACGTTGCAGTCGCGGCCCAGTCTTCATGTTGGCGAGTGTGGTGTCATTTATAAAGTGAATCGGCACCAACTCATAGGGCTAAGTCTGTAACCGAACTCACAAGCAAGCTTGCATATGAGTCGGCTAAAGGGAAGTGAAGTAGCTGTCCTAGTAGAACGGGCGGTCAGGACTATCTCCCGTAGGACGAAGGTAAGCAGGCACAAGTTGTCTCCCTGCCCAACACAGTACAAGAAGTCTACCAGCAAGCGCA
This sequence comes from Magnolia sinica, assembly GCF_029962835.1. Classification (NCBI taxonomy): domain Eukaryota; kingdom Viridiplantae; phylum Streptophyta; class Magnoliopsida; order Magnoliales; family Magnoliaceae; genus Magnolia; species Magnolia sinica. The sequence goes on from NC_080581.1 coordinate 34,076,986, forward strand.
TGCACTCGGTGCGGTTGCTCCACCTAGGATATACATTGTATGTGAATATGTGGTGGAGGAGACAGAAATCAGGAGTCATCTTGGTCACTGGGAGGTAGTTATCGCGGTTCCAGTGGACCAAGCGGCCACAAAGGTATCGCGTGCGGCGACCCCTTTCACGCACACTCTTAAAATACTTCTCATCAGCATGCACCTCACCACACTGTATCCCCATGATCCAAGCTATCAAACCGACATCGACTACTGCTTCCCACCTTACCACGGGAATCTTGAACTACAGAGGCTCCAGCGATGGGTCCCGTATATGGGCGTAGAGGGCTCGGACAGTGTCCACAGTCGCACGTGACTTGCCTTCGAAAATGGGCCCCATCTGGCGTCTGACAGGCGATCCATCAGCAGATAAAGCCCAAACAGCTTCTCGTCCACATGCACTTCAAAGAAAACCCTACGGCCTTAAAATCTACCATGTGCAATGTCAGGCTATAGAGCTCTCTCAATGGGAACCTGGGGATCGAGCTCCCACTTCGTCCTCAGCTCTTGTGCGGTGCTCGTACTTGGCTCTGCGCCCGATCTCTTCCTTGGACGGGTTGGGCGGCTAGGCCTACCTTCATCTATAGGAGCTCTCTTCTTCCCTATAAGGGAAAGAATTGTGGAGAGAGAGAAAATGGCAACCACAAGCTCAAAAGGAGCCATGAAAACCAAATAACCTTATAATGAAGGTGGATTTGGAGGCTTTTTGAAAGATGAGACACAAAGCTATGGACTTTATGCCCAAATAAGTAAGAAATAGGGAAAATGGAAATAGTAGAAGATAGGGTTTTGAGAAGGATGAGGGAAAGAGAGTATGTAGTGAAGAGAATGAAGAAGATAGTAGAATGGAGGGAGATTTGAGAGAGGAATGTGAGGTTTAGAGAGATTTGGAAAGCTTGGAAGGGTAGAAGTGAAAGGAAAGAAGCAAATAGGGGTAATATAAGGAGTCCCACATGATTTCGTGGGCCCCACAGCTGTTTACACTCATCGATCCGACCGGCCCGGTGCAGCCCGGCAGGCCCGCTGTCCATAATCGGGGATGCATCCTCGAACCGGCGATGGCATCCCCCCCCCCCCCCCCTCTGGGACACCGGATGTGCGCGGGACCCACCTCGAATCCCCTCGATTTGTGTCGTTTGGGCCCCCGAGTCCATTTGAGGTGTTTTTGGGTCGCATCACTCATATATTCACACCTTTCGGGTTCTTTAAGTGCGAAATGCACCAAATCTTCGTCTAAACTTATTGATTGATGGTCTGGGAAAGGATTTGAGGCCATCTCACGTGATCACAAAGGCTTACGGCTCAATTTCAACGGTCAATTTTGGTCACTTCCTTCGATTGGCAAAACTGGGCATCCTATGACTGTTTTTACATTTCATCACACCCTCCTAAGTCAGAATACGTCAGTGTACATCATGTGACCATAACCCAGGTTCAGTTTAATCCAAATCATGCTCTGATACTAACTTGTAATGCCCTGAAAATCGGGGGTCGAGCAGGAGCCCAACTCCCAAGTTCTAACGCATTACTTATGCAACATAGATAATGATGATTAAATGTTGTATGTATTAGCACATTAAACATGAATGGGATTACACTAAATCAGCATATCATACTCCGAAGACAATTTGATTACGCAAGCTGAAGACTGTGATAAGCATATAGAGAATATAACTAGTAAGTCCTCAGAGTATCAACATGTCATTAGGTCAAATAATTACATGTATAATTCTAAAATTTACAAAATGATTAAGTGTAATGTTCAACTATCCATATCCCTGTAGCCCCGATACGCAACTCCAGGCCTAGATAGACCCACCAGAGAGTTGCATGTAAGAGAACTCCTCGTTATCATAGAAGACAGGCTCTATCTCATAAGTCTCGTCATCACCTGAAACTACAACAGAGTCTGGTTGGTGTTTTAAAACACTTTCCTAGAGTGGGAATGAGTGATCAACTCAGTGGAGCTATAAGGCAAAGGTTAACATGTTATCAATTCAGTCAAGCAGTAATGATAAAGCAATACAATAAGCATTCCTAGGTACTCTGGTTAATGCAAGGATGATATGTGTTAATGATGCATGCCCTCGCCTACACTCCCTCTGCAACATCATCTCACGATCGTGGCATGCACCCCTTCCTCTATGCTCAACTCCAACGTCAAAGGCACATGCAAATACGGTGCATGTACGTGATTAGCCAAATTCTTAATTAGACTTATTCATACAGCAGGTTTGGAAAGCTAAGGCACCTCCTTTTATATCATTTACCCAAATAATGATCCATCTAGGGTCGTCAATCCTAGTTAATCTCATACGATAGCCGTTCTAGATCGCTACAGAGCGGCTCGTCACCTCAGCGCATGCCTAGTTTATACTCGAAGTCACTACGGAAAGGCTTGTCACCTTAGCATAGTCCTAAAGTATACTCGAGGTCACTACGAAAGGCTCGTCACCTGATCGTAGCCCGACAACTCAAATACAGTGTCCCATACCACCGTATTCGGCTCACGAGTTTGGTTTGCTCACTGGACACTACGGGAAGGCTCATCACCCTAACGTAGGCCGACAGCTCGACCACGGTGTCCCATACCAACATACTCGGCTCATGAGTCTTGGCAGATCGTGATACCAAGGTTAAACAGGCTTTTTACTGGTAAGTTGGTACCTTAAATTCAAGCAGTAGCGCTCATACATTAGGCCAATCGAGTTGCTTGACAAGATCGACTGGTACGAGCATACGTTGAACTGATCAACATAGAGTGCATAAGTAATCCGCATGGCCTAACCACTATCGACAAACAGCGTACGACTCGGATTCGTCGGACGTGTCTTGTATGGCTAAAACAGTTCGGCCACCAATCGTAAACCATTACCGATTACTTGGACTACATCGTAGCCCCAATCACACTCCAAACCATAGCATTCATATGTGATAGTCAAAGACGGCATGTGACAACCAATCTAACTATAAATCTTATATAAGCATTTTAACAAACACATAGAGTGCATGTTAACATACGTAGGCATTCATTCATAAAGCACATAGTAGTAAGGTAGGTTACATGAAGGAAACTGTAACTATAGATAAGGGAATTGAGAATCCTATCTCAACGCCCTCATTAAATACATTACAGCAAGCATTTTCTCATTCAGGCATTTTATCAAACACTTAAACTACACATATCAACATACATGTAATATAGTACTTATAACAGGTATTATAGCAAATCCTTTCACAAGAGAGTTGCCACACGTACAATAATCATGTATCCTCAAACATCAATCATAACAAGCACAAATCATAATTCCATATTCAATCAAACATTTCAACAAACACATTGAATGCATTAAAATCAACATAGTACACATATATTTGTAATATATGGAAAACATTGCATCTTAGCACATGTGATAGCAATCAAGTCAGTCATAAATCATTAACTGACATTGAAAGCCTTGAAAACTATAACATAAACGTTTATAGTCCGCACCTTTCGTCGGTAGACACGTATCGAACTCAGTTCAAACACTACGCCTTTGTCTACGGCACAACGGCAACCTGTAATCATGAAATAGGTGAGCTATTCATCACTCTCTTTTGGATTCCTAAAATAGATTAGGGTTAGGATTTCTTACCTAAGAACGGAATCGAAATCGCCGGAATAGCGATACGGGAAGGATGATTTAGGACGTGGAGCGGTGGGATTGAATCCCAGCAACGATCCCTCACTCTCTCTCTCACTTTCCCTCTCTTTCCTTCTCTTTCTTCTCTCTTCTCTCTCCTAGGGTTTGAAATTCGTATAGAATGAGAGAGGGGTGGGTAAAGGTCCTTATATAGGCCCAGAACTGGTCTCAATGGCCCCAGGGCCTTAGTATACTTAGGTTATAGCCAAAGAGCGGCCGTTTCGGCCCAACGGAGCTCATCTGGAGGCCCATTTTCTGCATACGATCCAGAGAAAATTCTCTAATGTTAGATCTAGTTCAAGTTAAGTTTCAGTCCGATCAGATTTACGGATTGACCATGGGGGACCTGTTTCAGTTCAACAGCCATCGACACTCGATCAGGGCCACAAATGCATTGACTTGTGTTGGAAAATTTCCCTGATCCGAGGGTGTAGTCGGGTCAGAATCTGACGGTCTAAAACCTTAGATTTGGCCTACAAGCGAACGGCCCAATTCACTTAAGTTTGAGTCACTTTCTAAGGATATTTGTGTTTCTCACACACTTCGCTGTAAGCTCAAGTTGTGCGTTTTTAGATACCATTAAGACTTGATTTCCGAGATGATTGTCAAGCCCAGTAAGGTGGTCATAACCATATAGTTTCGCGGTAATCGAACTTTCGATGTGCGGTCCATGTCTGATACAGAGTTTCGTGATGCTCCTGAGAGCAAATGGGTTTTGAGATTAATCCTACATTTTTAGGTAATGTAGTGTTAGCAGTTCTACTCGTTTTAGGTCTTACAGATCATATAGAAAGCAGTTCAAGCTAATCTACTGATTAATTCAGTTTAGTACTTAATTAATTTCTGTTTAATTTCTAAAGGATTCGGTCCTTAGCGATTTCTGCCTGAGGTGGTACTCGAGTCTTAGTACGGATTTTTTCGAAACGTTACATTGATGTTCCAAGACTATGTCATCAGTCTTCAGCTTCTAAAGGCTCAACCGACTTACTAACAAACTAACACACGTGATTGACAAACAAGTTCACTAACACATTTCACTTCATTAGTTGTCTATAATAAGTTTCTTAGTTTTAAGCCAAGTGTCACTATGCAAAAATAGTGAAAAAATGATAGTTGAAAACCGTCTCAAATCTCAATATCCGACGGTTTTGAACCATCGCATGGGCCGTCGTATTTTGTTGTGTCATAAAAGTTCTCGACATCGTCGTTAAAAAAATAAAAAAGACGGTTGTAGACCGTCTTTAAAAAAAAGATGGTTATGGACGATCTTTCAATTTAGATAGATAGACCATCTTTAAAATGGACTATTCGTGACCATTGTTAGATGCATTTAATGCCTCACCAAAACATTTAGAGACAGTTATTGACCATCTATAAGCTCAATTTTTAGAAAAATAGAGACGGCCTAAAGCCGTCGGAAATTTTCTTGCATAAAAAAAATAGAAAAAATTTTCTTTTAGTGTTTCTTTTGTTAATTGCAAAAAAAATATTCAACCAACAGAACATAGAATAGCTAAGCTTTAAAAGAAACTTAATTTGCTTTAAAAAAAAAAAAAAAAGCTAGAGCACACCTTTTTAAAATTAAACTAATTGAAAGCAAATAATAAAAGTGGACAAGAAAATAAAAAATAAAAAAAGGTAAGAAAAATCAAAGGCTTCCAATTAAAAAAATCAACCATAAAACAAATGTAAGTGATGGATACCTAGTGCATCAAGATTCGCATCACACGCTTTCATGGAATAACTGTATTTACCCCCATCAACCTCCCCTACTAAAAGGGGGTTCCGTTTGAACCAACTCTCAACATACATTCAAACTCTCAACATACATTAGCCCTAGTCAGCATACCTCTCCAAACATCTGGCTAACTCTAGGAGGTAATGAAATCACCCCCAGCCCCAAAAACATGAAACTAGCAATGGGATGATGTGGATCAAAGAGACCACCCCCAAAACCTGAAACTAGCAATGGGATGATGTGGATCAGAGAGACCAGCCCCAAAAACATGAAACCAGCAATAGACGAAGAGTTTTTTCATCCCTATTTCAACTCTCCTCATTTCTTTGAGATCCACAGCTTAAGATTGTCTAAACTCGAACCAACATTTTCAGCAACTTTAGCTTTGATTAAGGGTTATTAGTGTGGTTGACCAGTTCATGGATGGTTATATTATTGATTATTGATTAGTGATTAGTTGATTACTAATATTAATTTGATAAATTGATGGTTTAGTATGCAAGTTGATTTTGTATAATTGTCTTAGCTCCGTTTTAATTTTCGTTTTCCTTTGAAATTTGAATGGTGTTGATTTTGATTGATTGAAAAATTAGCATATAAATATGTAAATATTAATATTTATTATATATGTAATGTAAACATTATTTGTTATTACACATTTTAAAGAAAATTGCCTCATAACACCAAGCGGCATTCCCGGCGCTCTAGGGGCAAGTGCACCTATCCCCTTTTTAACTACATTGATTGGAATCATTGAACCTGAATCTGAACTGATTATCACTTGAGCTCAAAATGTGGATACTGAAAGTTAGCAAGTTCAGCATTGACTTTCTAAATCACGAAGCACCTTAAGCACTAACCTTCAATCTCTGTTTTTTTTTTTTTTTTTGCAGACTGCTCAGCCTTTGCAAGTAGGTGAGCATCAGGAATCCTGTCAGCACCAAAAGCAGTTTGAAGCCTTGCCAGCCCAGCCTCTAGAAGAACCACAGCCATGTTGGTCTTTGATTCCCATAAAGAACCCAAGAAGGTTCCAGTCCTATCAACCGTTTTGACTTCAATCTGCACAAAATTACAGAAATTTAATAGCACTGAACTTAAAGTCAAATGGAATAAACCAAGGCAGAACATGGTACCGCTACATCCCTCTGCAAGATCTTTCTTCTCATGAAGGCAATCACTTCATCTGAGAAAGGCTCATCGCGGCCAGTGTAAGACCCGTATCCTAGTCCATATTGTTCCGTCGACTCCCGTGATCCTTCTCGTCGAAGTCCGGCAACCTGCGACGTATAATCGACGTTTGCGCGCGACCCTAAGTCGTAACCTATAGATCTGAGTCAGTTTAATCTGAGACTTGTATCATTGCGACCGCACCGTTGCCACTATTCCAACGCCGCGTTTTGCGCACCGATCCGATACTCTGGCCAAAAGATGTGGGCCGGCGTTTATTTCGAAGAAACACCGCGCGTTTGCAATCCCAAGAAAATCTCTACAACATGTCTCATCAATCAATCACTCAATCAATCAATCAATCACCTCATGTCAAGTACAAGAGCACCCATACTTTCTTTCTCCCCAAGTAAGCAACCACCAAGTCAACTCTCTCTCACCCTCTCTCTTACACACTCATACATGTCAAGTATACCATCACCTCACCCATCACTCACATCCATCACCCATCTCTCACTCTCCTTACAACCCTCTCTCTCTCATTTCTCTACACACTTTCCAAGCAAGGGAAGAGAGTGCACGTCCAAGCCATTTCAAGAGAGAAAAGAGTGAGTTGTGTGGCCCACTTTCCCATCCCAAAAACCTTCATCCTAGCCATTCAACTCTCATCACCCTCCATCAAAGTGAAGCACAAGGAGACCGGCATTCCAACGGACCGAGAAGATTAAATGGTGGGTGCTCTATTAGGCCTAGATTTTCTTTTTTTTTATGAAGGACCAAGTAAGGCCTACCGATTGATGGTATGGATCTCACTTTGGACCCTAGGTGTGGCCGATAGCCCACCTTGATCCACATGATCATTCCATGATGGGGTCATTCTCCATGGACCCCATCATGATGTTTATTTTCTTTGCATGGCTAGAGGTCATCTAGACCTTCCATTTTGGTGGAGAGGGAATCTCCACCGATGGGCCCACGTGTTATGGGACCCACTTGATGTATGATTGATTACTAAGGAAGGCCCATAGTGTCAGGGTCCCTCCATCACATCTCTCTCTCTCTCTCTCTCTCTCTCTCTCTCTCTCTCTCTCTCTCAATTTTTTTCTTGTTGTATGTAATGATGTGGCCGTGTGACTTACCCGGATCGACCCCACCATAAGGTATGTATTTTATCCAAGTCATCTATAGATGGGGCCCACTTTATGAGTGTTGTATCCACACCACCCATCATTTGGTGGCCCACGTGGGCAGCCCACTTGAAATGCACGTTGAATGGAAAACACAAATATTAGCTTGGTGTAAAGCATTTAGGGTGGGCCACTTGTGTAGGCCCCACCATGATGCATGAATGTAATCCATGTCGTTCATCCTATTCTTCAGATTATTTGAGGCGTTGAGCCGAAAAATGAAGCCAATCCGACTTTCTGGCAGGCCATAGCATAGAAAAACAGTGGCTGTCACCATTAAAAATCCACATGATATTTTCACACCCCTAAATATATTGAATATTGGGCTTGTTTGGCTTGTCTTGGGCTATGGGAAGCAGTGTATGGGGTGGATTCTTCCGATGTGAGCCCCACGCATGAAAAACCTCAGAAAAACTAGATTTCAAAAAAAAAAAACAAAAAAAATATACATATGCAGCAGACGTTGCTGTTGCTAGAGGCACGCAGGCAGCGCCTGCGGCGTTCAACGGGCAGATAGCAGGGACCCACGATCCTAGCCGTGGGCCCCACCATGATGGGTGTTTGTCATCCAAACCGTTCATTTGGTGGGCCCCTTCTTAAAGTAGGCTCCCTCCAAAAATCAGCCCAATCTGGATCTCAGATGGCCCACATCACAGGAAACAGTGGGGATGTAACGTCTGCCATTGCAACTCCTTGGAGTCCAGGAGTTTTGGATCATTATAAAATCTGTTTTTCCTATTCATCCAGGACCGTGTGACCTTATCAACGGTTGAATGATAAATAAATATTATGGTGGGACCCACCAATGATGTATGTGTTCATTCACACCGTCCATAGTGGACGGTGGAACCCACTGTGAATCTCACCACACCGTCCAATGGTGGACGGTGGAACCCCAATGATGCATGTGTTCTCACCACACCGTCCACTGGTTGGATGGTGGGGTCCACCATGATGCAAGTGTTGCATCCAAACTGTCCACCATTTGGCAAGCTTGTCTTACAGGCTTGAGACTAAAAACAAGACAGATCTATAGTTCGAGTGGACCCCACCTTGGTATATATATGAGGCCCATGTGATTAGGCCCATTTTGATGTATTTGTGGCCCGTTGTCGAGGCCCACCTTGATATATATGAGGCCTAAGTTATGAGGCCCGTTTGATGTATTGGAGGCCGGTGGGTCAAGGCCCAATGGGCTGTACATAAGGCTCATTGAATATGATTCCACCGTGGTTTATGTGTTGACCTTTATGGCAGGCTATGCCTTGGGAGCAATGATGGTTTAACGTCCACATTGTAAGTACAATGTTGGTTAAATGTCAGTATTGTAACTCTCCTTAAGGCCCATCGATAGGCCCATACTTGTTGATAATTCATCACTTTATAACATGCTTAGTATAACTCCATGATTCATGCCCATACGCATCATATGTATGCTTGATATGAGGAATGTTTAATCATAGCATAAGCCGTTGGGCTGAGACATTTACGGGACTCCTTATAAGACGAAGTGCCCCACATGATCGTGTGGTACGTGCAGGATTGCTGCATGACTGACGGTGTGACTCATACATTTCGCATTGCGTGTCATGATCACTGCACGCCCTAGCAACATCAGGGTTGTGGCCTCCACAGGCACATCATGAATGGTCGTATCGGATACCAGAAATATTGGCTCTAGTATTATGGGCACTTAGGATGTCCTTGGGTGAAAATCCCAGAACCTTTTTAGTACCAGGAGATGCTCCAACGTCTAGATTGAATGGATACACGAGCGCCAGAGTGCCGAATACCAATAGGCTGCATCTCCCACTGTCGTGGTCGGTTGGAAGAGGGTGTGGCCTTATCCGCCCGAGTGAGAGGGCTATAAGCTAGGCTGAGTTTGACCAGCTCACAAATGAGTACGCTATCGACGAGCCGGGTAAGTATTGGCAGACTACTGGTCAGGTGAATAGTGTAGTCTCTTCCACTTGCTTGGCTGTGCAGCTAAGGAGGCAGTCAGTGTGAAGTGTATTAGGCCCCGGTGCTATCCAGAGAGGAACTGTACTGATATGTGTACTTGATGAGGACTGGTATGCTTGCTTTGTATCTCGTATATGACATTTAGCCACATAGGCCTTGCATCGCATGGCCTTGGTATGGCCGATAGCATTCATGCCTTGCATCACATAGCTTTGGTACAGATGATAGTATACATGGACTTACCACATATTTTCGAATTACTCTGATATTGTATACTTGGCACTTGCCTTGCGCACACACTTACACCACCCTCTAAGCTTTTGTAAGCTTATGCACGACCGTTGCGTGCAGTGGCATTAGAACCCTGTATTTCCCTTTCCGTATTGTACTTAAATTTTTTGATACAGTGGATATATGGTGATGTTGTTTTGTGACTTGATTATGCTTGTGGTTATGCTCCATTACAAAAAAAAAAATCATACTGAAAATCCTCCTTGTAAGATCCCAGGATCAGAATCGGGCACAGCCAGGGCATCTAACACTAGAGAAGGAGAATGCAATGCTGCAAGTTTCCTTAGGGATCAACAATTTAAACCGATGACTACTAAGGACTTAATCCACAACATAGCCTTCTACTCTACAAGAACGGCAAGAAATCTTTAGCTTCTTTTGCGGATGCCTGAAAGTATATTTTTTTACCAAGTTCTGATGGAACAATTTTATTCCAGAAGAGATCATTTCATAGAACCAAACGTGATAGAAAGTATAAGGAAACAAGAAGGTTCAGCTTTGCAGAATGGATCCCTTTCTTTCCATTGATTGCACAAGATTCAGCAGCAAGCTACGCATCATAATAATTTGAACTTTCCTCAAAATCTCGGTGCCTGATAACCGTGCCAAAGCCACGCGCAACAACCAACTCAGCAACATTTATTCCTGCTAGTTGGAGTAGGTGCTGTGTCATCACCATCAACCTTGGATGGAGATGCAAGAAAGACCGATCCAAAATCCATGATTCTTGAATTTGAAGAGCCAGCTGTAGGCACTGGATTGAGTCCATCAGCCATGCTGACCTTCCTAGAATATTCCATTGAAACATCTACCTGAAAGAAGGCCAACCTTTAATTCAACTTTCTGGAAACAAATTTGAATGAAGTCCCTGTAGTTGTCAGCTCATTCTTGACAAATCTCATCGGATGTAAATAGGCACTTGAACACATACCTGATGGCTGATAAGGCATTGGCGCAGGAATTCTCGAGCCCCACGGGCAGGGTGCTGGTTTTTCATCCCTGCGAGGATTGCCCATTTTGGGTGACCTGATACTCGAAAGATTCACACGCCATTCAGCTGATGGGCTGCCATAAGGAATGGAGTCATCGGCAAATATGGTCCAATCCCCACTCACAACCTCCACCACCTATAGAAAGTAGAAGCATGCAAAGGAATGGAAAATTACACAAGGATTAATGGAAAGAGGAAACTACTTGTAAACAAAAGGGAAAGCCACTCACCTTTCTTGTGAAATTCTGATCGTGAATCGCCTTTGAGATTGTAGCTGGAGGAACATAGTTATGTCCAGATCCGTAAACGATCCTTCTTTGCTTGGAGCTCAGCAGCCTTCAACTTACGTTTGGCATCGTCCTCCATCATATTGGCACTCCATTCCACGAAGTTAGCCAGACCCTACATGGGTATCCAATTTAGTATGATTGGCTAGAAATTCCTCAGCCACCTGCAAGATAAACATATAATGATTGGAAATAACAAATCAGAGACATAAGAACATGGAAGGGAGCTAGAAAGACTTTGACAAAAAAACCTCCCAAGTTATAATGAAAATTTACTGCTGCTACAGAAATTAGCAACTGATGTTAAAGCAATGTCTTCAAATCGCAGCAACAAGATGAAAGACCAAGCAACTAAATAAATAGGCAAGCAACAAATGATTGAAGGTCTCAAAGGAAATAGAATGTGGGAAATTAACAAAAGAATTAAAAATAATTATTACAGAATGTCATGTTTTGCAACTTTTTGAGAGTAATAGTTCTTAAGTGCTTTTAAATGGGAAGTACTCGATAGTTGGAATCGTAATACTCATGGAAACATCCATTTAAAGGACCATCTTCCAAACTTGTATCAGTGAGAATCAACATAGTTTCAAATTTGTCACATGAGCAGATTTAAAATAAGGCACAGTAATCTTCCATTAAAAAACCTCAATACAAAAGGCTGAGTGGAACCCAATCCATGGCTTTCATCAACTATACGTTTGTACAGTACCAAAGAATTGTAGTGTTTTTTAAAATTAAAAAATAATAAATTTCAAAAGTAAAAGTTTATTTTAATAAGTAAATAAATATATTAATAATTAAAACTTTTCATAAATAGAGTGTGCAGTCAGATAGTAAGAGAAGAGGTTTTTGCTTTTGCAACCAGGGTTCAAATCTTCTCAAAGAGTCCACGCTCACGCGCACAGCGTGGGTTGTAGGGATGCTTGGGTGCTTTTTGGTGCTTTATTAGGCGCACTTAGCACTTCGCATGGAGCCAAAAGAGCCTTAGTCTTTTTGGCACTGGTTCAAATTATTTTGAGCCATGGTGCAACTTGAATCGTACTAGGGTCTACCATGAAGTATTTTAACCTTAGTGTTGATTGAGAGTGACTGTGACATAATTGTACATTTGGCACCTATGCCACATGTCACTTATGTGGCAACAGTTAAGATGATTAGATCATGTGGCTACAGTTTTTATTGTTGGATAACTGTTTCTGTCTGAATGGTTACAGAAATAACTGTCATAAGACAAAGAGTCATGTCTTTTCATGAAAGACAATTGTTTGTTGTGAATGGGTATGGATTTCTTATAGAGGCACATTAGCATCTCTTCATGAAGAAATCCATGACCCTTCAATTGATATAAATCCTGGATACTATAATCTAGTAGTTAATATTCTTAATTCTTAAGATTATATCATCTTCTATGCAAGTACTCTTGATCTGACCTCTTGCTAAGCTTTTTCTGAACGACTTAAAGGCATATCGATGTCAAATCTAGAGATCTGTTCAACACTTAAATGTGTAAATTTTCGTGTTGAAATTTGGATTGAGAGTTCATTGTATCTTGAAGACAATTTGTAGATTTCTTACGTTTTGCACTTGCTAGAACTACCAGAAAAAGGGCAGCAAATCTGTCTTGAGATATTGACTATTCAAGTCAAGCCTTGATCTCGATAGATCTGGTCGTCTCATTATCTTTTTGTTCTATCCTCCTTGTGTACAAGAATATCTTCTTTTCTAACAAGAATCCCCATTAATCAAGCTGTCGTATTCCTGATTTTTATCCATATCTCAATTGCAATTTGATTGTAGCTTATTTTTCTGGTATTGGAAGCTAGAAATTTCAAAATGCAGTCTCACCTTTCAATGTTTGGATCATAGCCATGATTTACATCCTCCATCTAAGGTAAATGACCAACTTACATTCTCAAAATAGACGTCATCAAATATCAACAAGATTTGAACATGCTTACAACATCTAAGCCAAACAATTGGGTTCATATATCACTTCAATACTGCATCCGAAAACAAATTAACATGCATCTCAAGCCAGGAAGGACGTACTAGAATTGTGTGGCCCACTTGCAACTTGTTATGGGAAAAAATGAACTGATCAGAAAGATGAGGTCGGCTCGGATATCAGTATACGTCGCGTGGTCGACATGACCAAGGAGCTCCTCAACGACCAGAGTAATACCGATCCAACACTAGGAGATATACCCGCCCGATGGCCTCGTCCACCAGAAGATGAAGTATCTCCACTTCTTGTGTAAGGGGACGAGCTCCGAGCCCTCTCACAATCCCATCCATTTTCGAGCTCTCGTTGAGCTCCTACTAAGGTCTTCTGAAGGTCATCCGAGCTGTAATCCCATATGCGGGGCTGCATGGCTCGGAACTTACAAGGAAGTCCTTACAATGTACGATAAGATGAAGAGGATGGTCATCCTTGGTGCTTTCAAGACACCGATAAGGTCCCAAATGGAGGTAGTTCGGCTCTATTGCTCAGATATATGGCTGCAACCCAAGAACTCGATAGGAGGTCGAGTTATATTGGAAAAATAACCAACATATCCTACAGAGTGCCCAGTCTAAGAAAATCGTTGTCAGAACGGCCATAGGATTGATTCCGAAGGTCAACTCGAATGCTCGACCTCGGCCTCTGAACACACGTGTCTTCAGAGCTCGACCACTTGATCTTATCATCGTTGACAATCTCCCTAAACGGTTGAGAAACAGTAGCCATCCACACCTACTATTTAGGGAGTGTTTCTCTCCATGTAATCGACTCTTAGCCTATAAATAGAGGTCCCACCTATAGTGAAAGGTACGTACCAGTAAACCCTCAACACTACCGGTCCCAAATTGCTTAATTCTGACTTAGGCATCGGAGGGTCCCCATACTATAGCCATGGTCTCATTTGTCATCTTTGTGTGAAGGTACTCGAAGGTTCAGTGAGGGTTAACCAAATTTCTGCATCAACAGTTTGGCGCCGTCTGTGGGAATGACATCAAGCTGCTCTCATCTTACCCGGGTTCTACAATGGCGAAGGGAAGGAAGAAAGCTCCAACTGCCATTGTTGCAGTGCAAACCGAACAATCCTCTCAGCAACGAGCTAATTCCACTCCAGTGGCACCAGCTTCCAGATCTCATAACTGGGGAGGTCTGCTGGTCTCTCTGGAAAATCGTGTCGAGACTTTGAACAACAACATGAATTGACTGATGCAAATCCTAGAGAGACAGAACCATCTCCCTTGTCACGAGGCAGAAGACAGTGCTGCCATTGAGTAGTCCCGACCTCCGCGTCACCTCCCGATCCCCAGGAGGTCGGACCGCAGCCCAGCCAGATGCCTGCTCAAACCACAAGAACGGCCACTCTCTTTGCTTCTGACCTGCGTCACATGCTAGAGAATCAGAGGCGTGGAAAGACTCCTCAGGTGGTAGGAGAAAACGAAGTTCCCTAGGAAGCCGAACTCAAAGAGCTGCAAGGTCAGATCGGTGATATACGCCAAGCATATCGCGCGCAGATTCCAACCTCGATATAAGCAATGCTAAAGGAAACTGAACCACCATTCACCAACGATATCATCAAGATCAGCTGCCACCCATATTCAAGATGCCACAGATTACCCCCGACTCCGGGTCTGCCAACCTGACCGAGCATCTAGAATCTTTCAGTGCATGGATGGAACTTCATGATGCCTCGACCACGGTGATGTGCAGGGCATTCTCCTTAAATCTGTCAAGGGTAGCTCGAAAATGGTTTGGCAGTTGAACTGAAATCCATCAGTTCGTTCGCACAGCTTAGCAAAATCTTCATCACTCAATTCATTGGAGGAAAGGACAAGTGGAAGCTGGCGACCCACCTCCTTACTATCACCTAGAAGGAAGACGAGCTATTGAAAAATTACATCAAATGTTTCAACCAGAAAGCAATGCAAGTGGAGGGCTATTCAAATCAGATAGCCCTAGCTGTCATGATGGTTGGTTTGAAGGAAGGAAGATTTCTCTTCTTGATCGGAAAAATACCCCGGCGACATTGGCTGACCTCCTCAACCGAGCTCACAAGTATTCCAACACCAAAGAGTTGTTCAACTCTCGCAAAGCCACCCGGAGTGCTGGGAGTTCGGCTAAGGAAAAGAAGCGCAAAGAAGAACCCCCTCCCAGTGTTAACAATAAAAGGAGGAGAGATGATGACTCGTCTAGGCAATGGCCAAGCCAATGACCTAAAAGCAGGTTTCACACCTACGCCCCTCTGACCACTACACCTGAGTAGGTCCTCACAGAAGTTCGAGACAAAAGACTCCTGAAATGGCTGAACCGAATGAGGACTGACACCGAAAAATGGGACAAGCGAAAGTATTGTCATTTCCACCGCAACCACGATCATGCCACCAGCGACTGTTTTGACCTCAAGGAGGAGATCGAAGTCCTCATCCACGCCAGACATCTGCAGGAGTGTAGGTAGAAGGCAAGAAGGGCCAGAACGAAGGAACGAACAACACGGATATAGGAACGACAACGAGGCTACGAAGGAAATCCACACCATCTTTAGTGGGCCTGCGGGGGGAGGAGATTCGAACCGAAATCGCAAGGCTCATGCCCGAAGCATCAGCCATAATAGATCGAAACATCATATCCAACTTACCTGCCGACCTCTGAAAGAGTAGAAGATGGTCCCCTGCGAACTAACGTTCATCGAAGAGGACGCCTGTGGAGTCCACTACCCCCATGACGATGCCCTAATGGTGGCCATGACCATAGCTAACCGTGAGGTGTTTTGAATGTTGGTGGACACCGGTAGCTTGACCGGCATCCTCTTTGCCGTCTACTACTAGGAAAGCAGTAGTTAAATATCTATGGCTACGGTTATAGTCTGTAGCAGGACCATCGAATCCGTAGCTATAGAAGCAATAGCTACGAATTATATCCGTAGCCATACCTTCTGTAGCGAAATGTGTACACAACTACGGATAATATTTGTAGCTAAAAGTTAAACTTATCCGTAGCAATAGGCACATTAGTATTAGCTACGGTTTCTAGCCGTCGCAATCGCCTTTTTTTTTTTTTTTCTTAGCTGGTACATTCCCACATACGATCCTTCTCTCCAGTTGCACCGCCACATCTCAGTTATGCAAATAATCAGTTAATCAACATCCTCAATTGGGACTGAAATTGCAGTTAATAAAATATTAACACCCAAATGAAGGAAGAATGTCCAAACTTTTTTTTAGAAATCAACTTTTGGAATCCAACCATGCCAGTTGTGAAGAAAAAGAAGATTTTCTACCAAAGAATTACAAAATTGAAGCCCAAGGAAATAAATATAGAGAAGCACCCAAGTGGATGTACCATAAGTGACATGGCAATACTTTCAAGGATCCAAGTAAGATTAAGAGCTTACCTCAAATAATTGCAAAAGGATAATTTGACACAGTACAAGGATCGTCAACTAAATCCAGCAGTGACTTCACCATGCCATTTCTTGTACCTGCACTCGAAATAGAGTAACTAAGTCACGAAACAAATTGGGGCTGCTTGTCTCCCACAGGGACCACATCCATCTAATTTTCCCACTTCTGGACAGCAAGCATATCAACAAATTCCTCAGCCATTTCAACCACAACAACAACAACCCGCTTCCACAACAAATGGTCTTTCTACCACTTCCACCTCCAATCATGGTGCATAAGCAATTCCCCATCAAATTTGTTGCTGCTTCCACATACTCATTTACTTCGCCCTCCACCACCCATTCACATGACTCCAACTATCCCATCTTCAATGCAAAGATCAATGCATGTGCTCTCATCAATGGTTGTGATGGTGCCAGTGCCACATCTTGGTCCAATGGTACCTTCTCTTTCATTATTGTCATTATTTCTTAGTTACTGTTTTTAGTACTCTGTGACTAGACTCCTATGTTCTTCCATCATTTCTTAAATGGTGATGACTCATCCTTGGTACACATGGCATAGAATGTGCATAGATTAGACTATCCAAGTTGTTGGATTTGTTGTGGGCAGAAAAACATTTTACATAGGAAAAGCACATATAGTTGAAGAGAAATAACATTTTGTTTTGGAAGGAGAAGTTATATACAAATGAGCTCCAATAAAATCAATTTAAACAATATGGAGTAAGTTCTTAAACATATTCCTGCAGCAAATGAGAATTCTGTTTGTGGATGCACTGAGATTTTAACCATTTACTGAGGCAAGCAGTCCTAGTAATTGCATGTAAAAAATAATTTTAAAAAAATATATAAATAAAAAAGATAGAGAACCATCCAAATATTGACCCTAAAAATTTACATTGACTTGATTGCCTAGCTGTCCAGATTTGCAAACATTTAATTGACAGTTGAATGAAAAGCATCAAATGGTCCTAATTCAGCAAAAGGGTTTAGGAATCAAAGTCTAAATCCATTATACAAGTCTTATTTTTGGGATACCACCTATATACATTTAAATTCACAGAATGGATGGTTTAGTTTGAGTTTTCATTGTGCTGCATGTACATTGTCCGAGTTCCTGCATATCAACCATCACATTACTTCTTTTAAGGACCAAGACTTCTATGTTAGTTTTTAACCATTTAGAAAATGGTGGTAACTCATCCTCCCTTTAAATCTGATTGAAAATAAACAAGCTCCCTAATCTAATTGAAAATAAAGGTAAATACCAAAGACTGGCAGATTTTTTTTTTTTTTTTTTTGCAAGGTTCAGATTGGTAGAATCTGATTTTCAACAATATTAAAAGAACTTTTAAAAGAGCCATGTGTCACGTTTTAAGCCCTCCAACAGGATTTAGTGGTCAACCAATAACATGGAGTAAAAGAAGTACCTGACTGCAATAACCAAGTTTTTTATATACATACCCCATCCATGTTGTTGTTGCCCACCAAAAAGAAAAAGGAAAAATGTATTGATTCATGGGAAGATGAAGCTGCAACAACCTAAAACAAACAAAGAACTGTTAAAATGGAATAGCCATCCACAACAAAGAAACGAAAAAAGGGAAATGTATTTGTTGCCTTTTCTTGCAATGAATCATTAGGGTACAATTTTTTTTTAAAAGGACAATCTTCTTCACTTGCTTTGAGGTTTCTTTGGATGACAAAACCTCACTTTGTAATGTGAGCTTTTTCCTTGAAAAAAATAGAAACAACGAAGTGGCTAATGGCTGACTTTTTAGGTACTCCAAATTCATCTTTTTTCCTTCTAGAAGGGAAGGGAATCTTGGGTTTTGTCAAATATGAAGAAATATTTAGTTCTTTGTTCGGCCGAAATCAATGACCCCTAGAAAAGAAAAACACATACATGTGCATGAAAGATAGAGCACTGAAGAAAACAAACTAGTTGAACTCACCAACTGGAATTTACAAAGTGGGGTATGTGTGAGATTTGTGCACTCACCATGGTTTCAAAATTGTTGTCCAAGAGAATGTTGGCAGTTTTAATATCACGATGTATAATCTTCAGGTGGTCTGGCAAGTAAATAGAAAAAAATATACATATCGTTACAACAATCCCCACCATGTCTCCTCAGTTAAATATACATATAAATAGACATGTGAACACTTAGCATATCGTTACATAAATATTAACTCATACATATAGAGCACAAAACGAGGTATCCATTTAAATAGAAAGACATTAAGGATATGTTTGGGTGTATGTAGAAACTAAAGATGTAGGTAGGCAGGATGCTTTCTGCCAAATAATATATCATTAGTCTCAGATCCTAACTGATGTGCAACGGATATGATTTGGGGTACATAATGTAGTTTTGGGTTATCAAACAACTATCTACAATGGTTTGCTGACTTGACTCGGCTCAAAATCTCGTTGGGTCAACTGAGTCAGCTCGCTGACTTGATGAGCTTGTTGATTCAGCACCAAGTCGCACTCACAAGTAAGTTCTCTAGAGACTTGGCTCAAAATCTTGTTGGGTCGGCTCAGTTGAGTTTTGAGCTGAGTCAGCAAGTTCTAGTGCACATGAGAATCACTGAGTAGCTGTAGCATTCTCCCGCAACTCACCTGGGTGACAATGGAATAAAGCGGTAAGGTGCTGTAGCTGCAGAGTAACTGAATAATCAATAAAAAATAAGAAAAACAGGCGCCTGCCCAATGTGTTTCCTGTTTTGTGACCCAATCCAAATGATAAGGTGGATTTGTATCATTGATTCCTCTGAAAAAATCCAAACAAATCTTGATTTCTTGGCTGAACCTGATTCCTTGGCTCATGGACAGGGCGGGCTGGACCTAGACTCAGGTCCATAGCTCATGGACTGGACTTGTAAATGCTCCTGCCTGACCAAATTGCAATGCTACATGAAACAAAATATGCAAGTACGGCCACATCCTGATTGCCTCCTTTTGGAAAAAGTAGTATGTATGGTAGGTAGTAACTTTCAAGGTCCCGTTTGGTTGAAAAATGATTTCATCTCATATACAAGTAACTCTGCATCTATTTCATCTCCTATACAAGTAACTCTGCATCTATAGTAAAAACACAGAGACGGAACCACATGCTTCAACAATTTAAAACAATTCAATCACATTGACAGTCAAATTAAGATATTACAAACAAATGCACCAAATGGACAAACAAGATAGTTTATATGTTCAATATCTTGTGCATCTATTTTTATTTCATGCTGGGAATCACTACTTTTGCAATTGATGCAATATTTGAATGTGGCCCATCATTTAGCTTATCTGGAACAGATGAAGGGTCCAGCAGTCAGACAGTAATGATGGTTGTAGAGTGAATATGGGTGCACAAATCTTGGGTTTTATCTAGTAACTTAAAAGACAAACCTGGCATTATTGATGATGAGATGAAACCACAAATCACAGAAGGTGCCCCTGTTTACAACTAGATAGAATGTCACTAAGAAGTCTAAGAATGGTATGTATTTTACCAACTCCTGGTAGGGTTCTATGCATGTTCAAAAAGCAAAAGACAAACAAAATTTTAGAAAAAGAAAATGAAAAGTATTGCTTGCTAATAATATATACAACATTTCCAAATAACTTCATGCGCAACATAAATTAGGAACACAAAGATAGAAAGTTAGAAAAAAAAAATAATAATAATAATAAAGAAAACAATATCTGCTCATACAATACGTTGATTGGAAACAAAAGCTGAAATAAGAAAAAAGTACCCTGACTTGCCAAACAATGCAGCAGTCTCATCCCATCTCTTCATGGTTAGGCATCCATTGGAAAATCCAAACAAGCCTTTTGTACTATTTTCAAACTGAGGGCAGTCATCAACTATATTGCCCACATCGTACATAATTTGGTCTTGAAATGACCCACCAGGCTTTATTCTCATTGGATTGAAAGCTTAAATTTCAACATAAATCAAGAGAAGTTAAAGAACTAAAAGCACTTATGCTTGACATATAGCCTGAAGAATTGCATGATTCCTCCTGGTGTTCTTCCATTCTAGTCACATGCGAAGCATCTTCCTCTTCCTTCAGTTGTCCTTCCATTTTAGTCACATTTGAAGCATCTTCCACTTCAGACTCTTCCGCTTCCTTCAGCTGTCTGTCCATTTCAGCCATATTGAAATTTCATTGGTCTAAAATATTCCTGCAAAATGATAATAGCCTGGCAACAGATGTAACTGAATCTAGAACTTGATGAAGACCTAAATCATGTAGTTTAATATACTTCATCAACAAATATATATATATATATATATATATATATATATATATATCAAAGAACATGAAAGCATGTGAAGGATGTCATCTTGTACTCAACAGCAGAACTGAATGGATCTTCAACCTAAGTTGTTTCCTTGTTCTATTATCCATGTCGAGGAAATGAGAGTACAGGAGCTTCATGCTCATGTAAGACAAAAAGAAAAGAAATCACCAGAACACAAGACAAGTGCATCATGCTCATGTTAGGGTCCCATAATGATTGGCAAAGAAGCAACCTTTTTACATGATAAAGTTAATTATATATAATGAAATTCCCATATTTATTGCATTTTTTTAAATATTGTTTTCCCAACTCGTATTTTTGTTTCAACCACAATGAGAGGGGAAAAAGTCATGAAAGGTCTGAGGTGGAAAATAAACTTGTGAACTTATGATTTCCATATCAAAGTAGTTGGTACTTGGGGAAAAAAAAAAAAACTAGTTAACCATGATGAAGATTATCTACGACTGTTTCGAAATGAATGACAATTTCTTGTTTCTAGCCATGCCAATACAAACTGATATCAACACACATGTTCACACGATTAGAATGCCTCTAGGCTCCACAGCATCACAAGGACCAATGGTATTGAGGAGCCATCTCAGAACAAGCATGTAGTTTAGTGCATTCTTTGACAGTTCTGCTCTCCAACTGCAATAGAGAAACTTACCCAAACATGCATGGATTTTTCCCACAAATGTCTGATGGAAGAATAGAATGCCTCTACCCATTGCCATTACTCGCAACTCATGCTACCCATTGTTCTCATTGCTCAGACAATTGATGGAAACTGAAAACGTGAAAATGTATACATCGCAAACACAACATGCACTAGATAAGGTTCAAGCATGTCCTAAAAGATTAAGGTTCAAGCATGCCCTAAAAGATTAATATATTAACCATGAGGAAAGGTTGGGGAACTACCTGGCTGTACTTTGCAAGTCATTCTGAACGAATTAGAGCTCCAATCTTGAATTGAAAATTGCATATACTCAAAAGTTAGAATTGAAACAAATGGCTAACCTCATTGACAATTCCATTGCCCCGCCCCCTACACATAATTCCTGGAAGGGAATTAGAAGAAACAAAAATAAGGGTATGCACTAGCCAAAAAAAGAAGAAGCATATACTCAGAAGCACGAAAAAGAACTACCATCAGGGCATGTGTTGATTTCAACATCAGAAGCGACGCTTCTTACATGACCAGTAAATGTTGTTTTGACTATTTTCATGTTGAGCAATAGAATGAAAATAAATTCAAAGATGAAACTATTTGAATTCCCAAAACAGAAATGACAGAAGAGCTTCACAATAGATAGAATCTGTTCTTTACGTCAACATAAATACCAAACTATAGCATAAGCATGTTAAATCAGTATAGGTCCTGATTCAAAATATTAAAAGTTTGAAATAGTCATGCGTTGAATCTTTGGCAACATTCCTGGGGCCCATTTAAATACCCAAATGATAAATAAAAATGCTCTTGAAGGACCATAAAAATAAGAAGAAGAAAAAAGCTTCTTCAATTAGTAAAGCAGTTGGCCTGGGTTTCAATCTCTGGTTCTGGTGCAACTTGGTCAAACTGGCAGGTGCAATCCGGTTTTCAAAAATCTGATTGCATAACCTTCAATTTCAGCATGAAAGAAATGTAAATGAAATTTGAGGGGCCCTTCTTATATGTAAAAAAAGTGATGCCCCCCGTAGACCCTTGCAGCTTCCATATGTCTCTTTCCTAGTTTTGTGAAAGAAATGGATTATGAGAATTCCTGTGAAGGCCTTTTGCTCAAATAAAATAGTCTAAGATACTGGGCCATCAAAATCTTAGTAATCCGATTGCATAATGGTGAGTTTGGATGTCAATTCAACCAAATTGCAATCCCTTCAATACATAATAAATGAAACAACTAAAGTGGAGTGTCACCATTTTAATTCATGGTGACAACCAAACTGCTAATTGTGATTCCCTTCTTTTCAATTAGACTTCAGATGGTAGTAATTTCCATTTGGGGCCAAATCCCATGTCAAGAATGGCATGAGATTTTGGTCATTTACTCTTTATCGAATTAAATTATAGCAATTCAACTATTCTGGTTCCTAGTTTGCAGGCGGTGATGTGGGATGCTTTATTTTACTAGCAACCACCATTATCCTTCAAACATTCATTTGTCTCCATATCTGTATGACAAAGAAAATACCTACATTAGGGACTTGTTTTGCAAATTAGAATATCACAACGCAAGATAGAGTTAGGGTGCATTTAGATGCTCAGTTGGACGGAATTGCTGAACTAATATAATAATACAACATAAAATAAAATTTAAACACAAAAGAAATGACTGAAACAAATGTTAACAATTATAATTCATGAATCATGATGACAGCCAGTCCCTGGCTGCAATTGCGTGCTTTTTCAAGTTGAACTTTAAACGATCCAAGTTGCTCCTTGAGTTAGGCCACTTCTGCATTATTAAATTGAAACATTACAATTCTATTGAATTGAGCATCCAAATGCTATATTTCAAAAACTAGACATCAGAATATTTTTGAAGCTCACCATCACTCGAACAAAGTATATCCTCAGTCAAACATCATAAAATTCCAAGAAAGGCAAAGGTATAACAAGAGACACCTACTTGGGCATCTTGCTCTTCTTTTAGAACAGGATTTAGCACTTTGGTCTCCTATACATTTTTCAATCTTCTTATTGTTGATTCCTACCCAAATGCAACAAATACATTTTTCAATCTTCTTATTGTTGAGTCCTACCCAAATGCAACAAATAACATTAGAGTACTTCCATTAATCATAAATGACATACATAAAAGTGAAAAGGGGAGAAAAAATATCCATAGAATCTACATTTCTTACCTATCATTTACACCACAATGCAATCAACAACAATTACAAACATGGAGCAAACAAACGCCACAAAGCAGCCACTCCTCCAACCCCATTCCAACTACACTTGAGACCTAAATCGCTCTCTCGAATCTGGAAGGTGAAATCTCTAATTCTAAAAATCCTCAGATTCCTAAAATCCTAAAATCCCCAATTTCGAGGTCCACATTCAAATCTGTAAGCCCTAAAATCCCCAAATTCCTAAATGAGGGTCCACATTCGAATCAGGAATCTGGAAATTACTAAATCCCCAAATTCCTAAATCGGCATTGAGATTGATAGAGATTGAGAGAGAGAGAGAGAGAAATAACTCACGTTCGTGAATCTAATTCAATCGAGCTACAGAGAGAAAGAGGGGGGCGGGGCGTCCGTGACTAAGAGAGGAATAAAGGTGGTGCGTGGGTCCGGAGGGTCGTGTTATTCACGAGTAGCCTGATCTTCTTGGCCAACGTCAGTCGTCCGAACAAGTCCCTCACGCAGTCGGGGTTAGGCAAGGACATGCAGCAGAAGGTGAAGTTTTTGGCGTTGCCGACGCATGCAGATGTCGGACGAGAGTCTACTCGAAGTGGGGAGAAGATAGAGAAAGGAAGAAAGGGAGATTTTGGCCATAAGACAGAGAGAAGCCCGCGAGAATGAAAATAGCTCGCGGGCTCTTTTTTGGGTTGGTGCGGACTGGTACTTGAGACGAACGGTCTTGTTAGGGGCTCCGTGGGGCCCACCGTGATGTATGTCATTTATCCATGCCATCCATCCAATTCAATGATTTTTTGGGGGATTTATCCCAAAAAAGAGGAAAATAGAGGGCTCCTGTTGACCACACCACAAATCAACAAAAGGCACCTAATCTCCATTGTTTCCTATGGTGTGGTCCACTTGAGCCTTCAATCTACCTACTTTTTGGAGCTAACGCCCTAAAATGAGCTATCAAAATGGATGGACAGCTTAGATAAAATACAAAAAATTGTGGTGGAAACTTCTTATGGACCATCAATTTGTAGCCGTGGGGTGGTGGTAAGCATATTTAGCTGCGGATTAAATCCGTAGCAATTTAGCTACAGATTATACCCATAGCTAAAATCTCCCATAATCCGTAGTCTTTACTTGTTTTTTTGTAGTGAATGTTCTGAATGAGAAATCTCCCCTAGAGATGTGTAAGAAGCCAGAAAATTTATACATGGCAAAATCCCTCAATAATAAGTTTTTTATGAAGAAATAACTTCTTGGGCTATGGATGAAGGAAGGATCCAATCTCCTAGAGTACATAAACTCATTTACGAAGGTTTGTAGCGACTTATTAAGACTCAGAGTGACGATCGAGGATGAAGACAAAGCAGTGCCACTTCTAGCATCATTTTTCACATCATACAACAATCTCATCACTACTATTGTATAGGAAGAATACAATGAAGCTAGAAGAAATCATCGTGGCTCTCATTTCTAATGAGATGAGGAAGAAGTCAAGCAATGAAGACTCTCAGGCAGAATGGTTAATTGTGAAAGGGGGTCAGGGACATGGGAGATCCGTGAAGCGATCTCGGTCTGACAAGAAGAAAAAGGCTAGATCGAAATCAAATTCAAAGGATGGATGCTTTTATTATGTCATAAAGGGGCACTTCAAGAGATACTAAT
Source organism: Magnolia sinica (assembly GCF_029962835.1). Classification (NCBI taxonomy): domain Eukaryota; kingdom Viridiplantae; phylum Streptophyta; class Magnoliopsida; order Magnoliales; family Magnoliaceae; genus Magnolia; species Magnolia sinica. Next base: position 34,102,563 of record NC_080581.1, read on the forward strand.
GCAGGGGCATTTTCACACCGAGCTTAAGTGGGGTAGCCCGTGGGATGCGGGGACACACTCGAGATGGGTGACCCATGTGATTTGGGGCCCACGAAGAAGGTCTCGTGTTTGAGACTCCTCACCAGGGGTGATTAATGCGCATTTCACATCGAGCTCGAGTGGGGTAGCCCGTGGGATGTAGGGACACACTCGAGGTGGGCGGCGCATGTGATTTGGGGCCCACGAGCCCACAAGGGGGGTTCGGCCAAGGTCCTAACCCATGAGATATGGGGCCTGAACTATGAGATAAAGGGATCAATTCGTCATACTCTAATAGTTCGAGCTTTTAGAGCAAGTAGTTAATTGTACTGCATCAAATTGGTATCAGATCGGGAGGTCTCGTGTTCGAGACTCCTCACCGGGGGTGATTAATGCAAGGGCATTTTCACACCGGCCTCGAGTGATGTAGCTCGTGGGATGCAGGGACACACTCGGGGTGGGTGGCCCATGTGATTTGGGGCCCACAAGCCCACGAGGGGGTTCGGCCGAGATCTTAACCCATGAGATGTGGGGCCTGAGCTATGAGATAAACGGATTAATTCGCCATACTCTAACAGTTCGAGCTTTTAGAGCAAGTAGTTAATTGTCCTGCATCTCAATATAATGATATTTATGAAGTCATACAGACTCTAGGTGATGTCATGCATGTCCTAAATTTGAAGAAAATTTTAATATCCTTAGGGGTTTTAGATACAAACAGGTGCACATTCACTGCATCTAGCAGTGTAATCAAGGTCATCAGAAGTGCAATGATGTTAATGAAGGGACATAAGATGGGAAATCTATACAAGTTGGTTAAGAGCACGGTTATAGGTGAGGCCGTTACCACCTCACATATAGAATCCGGCATAAATGACACTAGTCTGTGACATGTGGCTAGGGCAAATGAGCGAGAGGGGCATGATGGAATTCTATAAACGGAAATTGTTGAAGGAGGTTAAGGCATATAAGGTGGATTTCTATGAGCATTGCATCTATAGAAAGCAATGCATGAAATTGTGGTAGGACCGCTACAATTGAAGTACGGATGTATGACCAAGTGTCCTAAAGGGGGGTGAATAGGATTTTTAAAAACTTTAATTCTACTAAACTATAAATTTTACCAATTTAAGACAAGTTGAGCAGGATTATCAAGAAGTCATATTCATATTCTAGTGAGAAATCTAAGTGTTGCATTATATCAAACATGTATTGTGCGTAAAGTAAACATTCTAGTAGTCAATACATATGAACAAGAGCAATCATCACAAACGTAACAATATATAGTGGTTCAGCTACGTGCCTACTCTGAAATTGTGGTAATGACCGCTTTAGTTGAAGTAGGAATATGTCAATGTGTCCTAGAGGGGGGTGAATAGGACTTTTTAATATTTTATGACAATTTAAAATCCTATCACTATAATCCTAAAAGCAAGCATACATTAGGATTACTAAAGAGTAACTCTACTGGCTTCCAAGCTCGGTGGAGGATCCAATCATAAAACTATTTGAGAGATAAACAACATGCAAATCAGTTTATGATGGATATGATTGTGTGTGAGAGGCGTGATCTCAGATAATCAAGTATGAAAGTATTTAAGGAAATCACATAAGTAATGGAAGACAATAGCAATCTCAAACATAGTCATTTTTATAGTTGTTCGACTACTTGTCTACTCCACTTCCGGCAAACGCACTCAACCTTTGAGTGTACCGGATCTCACTAAGGAGGTTTCACAACAGGTTCACCTAAAACCAAAGGTTTTAAATCAAGTTCACCTCTAACCAGCACAACCTACACTTAGGCTGACACAATGTGTCTATACGACACTGTTTATGCTCCCATGAGCAAGGGTCAACACATAGACTTTTAGGCCACACTGGCCAAAGACCTTCATAAGGACCTAAACGTTTATGCTCTCCACAGAGCAAGGGTCAACACAAAGCACCCCCACGTACACTCTTGCCGGAGGCCTCCTACGAGGACTTGCAAGGGGTGAGAAACACCTTTGACCCAATCCTAAGAAGGAATTATCACAAGGGTCATCTGGACTCTAATGACTTACAGATAAGTAAATGAGCCCCGTTTAGCGCGTTGTTGAAGATCTCCTCCTTTGATGACGAAGAATCTTCTGCTTCCTTGAACCGCAACTCAGAAGATATACCAATACATGACGACGAGTTAGGTCAAGGTTATAAGGGAATCCTACTCTATTAAATGTTTTCCTATGAGGGAGATAGAGCGATTCCAATCATCTATGTATTCAAGGCATCCCAGCTTAATGATTTGCCATTAAGGTGGTAGCTGCAGGATCCCTGAATGCGGAAGTTCATTCCCCAATCTACTCTATTGAATGTCAATGATGAGGGTTGATTGGAGGATGAACTCCCATGAGAGAAAAAGGCTTAGGGTATATGATCTAGGGTTAAACACACAAAAGCACTCTCTCTTTTTCTCTATCCAACAACCAAGGGCAAGTTCTCATTCAATAGGCAAAAGGTTCCAACGGATATAAAACGGTCGCATTTTTTACAGAGTTCGATATCATCGAGCAGGGTCGATATCATCGAGCGTATACTCTTGATAGCATCGACTGGCCGCTCAATGACACGAACTCAGATGTCAAACGCTTTTGAAACCTTTTGCCAGCTGGTCGAGGAAATCAAACATGTATCGATGTCATCAGATTTCAAACTCCGATTTCATCAACACGAGGTTCAATTCCTCGACATTTGAAAAAGTGAGAGACTTGTCTTTGAAGGTTTTTCAGGAAACAGATATGATCGAGCTTCACTCGATATCATCGAAATTTGAATATCGATGATATTGAGGGCAGTGTCGATTCATCGATAATTCTAAGAATTTTCCTATAAGCTTGCTAGACAATTTCTGTCCACTTTCGATGACATCGACCATGCCTCAATATGATCGATATTTGAATATCGATTTTATCGAGTGACCCTCGATCCGAGAAAAATATCCTGAAAAACTTGTTAGATGTAAACGTGTCCTAATCCAATATCATCGAAGGTCTTCCGATATCATCGAGATTTAAATTCAAAGGATATTGAGAAGCTCTTCAATATATAGAAGATTACTTGATTTGCCTTAGCAGAACTTTGGACACAACAGTCCTGATGTCGATTTTATCGAGTCTACTCGATGAACTCGAGATTCAAATAGCGATAATATCAAACCTTCTATCGATACATCAATAATTCCGTCCAGATATCTTTGTGGTTGCTGGACATCTTATGTCCTCATTTCGATAATATCGAGTGAGCTTCGAGGACATCAACAACATGGTTCGATTTCATCGAACCACTTGTCGATAAATCGACAAAGGCAGAAAACTTTGAGATTTTTCTAAGTCTGAAAAAAGTTTTCTAACCATACTCCCTTAGGGTGTTCTAACCAATTTTTAAGGGTTTTAAATACCTGGTATTTGGGGACATGGGATGTGAGGCTCAAGATTTACCTGTGACGAGTTCGGGCACCCATCCAGTTGAGGCAGTTGTTTGATCAATCTTCCTATGGGGCTCTTCTACCTAGCTAACTCAACGCACACGCTAATTGACAAACCAGGGCACTTTCATACTCCACTCCCGGCTAACGCACTCCACCCTAAAGTGTGCCGGATTTCACTATCAATGGTTTTAAATCAGATTAACCATAAACCTTCATGACCTACACAAGGTATGTACTAGTTGCCTACACAAGGCAAACACTCATGCCTACACAAGGCAAATACACATGCCTACACAAGGCAATAGGTCCTACACAAGGACACTATATGTAATCTTCCGTCAAAGGCCTACGAAAGGTCTTAATGAGTTTGAGAAACAAACTCTGAATCTCAATCCTACATAAGGTATTCAGATTCTATAGACTCTATGAACTTACTTGTAAGTGAGTGAGCCCCATTTTTAGCACATACTAAAGATTATCTCTCTTGTTGATGAAGAGTCTTCAGCTCCCTTGATCTGCAACAGTTGGAGATGCTTCCAATGCAAGTCGCCGGTGTTGGGTTAAGGTATTTTGGTGAATCTTATCTATTAAATGTGGATCTTTAAGTGTAGATGAGATTCCCAAATATTAAGTATTCACAGGATTCCAGCTCAATGATTTGCCAATAAATGAGTTGCTGGAAGATCCTTGAATGGTGGAGTTCATTCTTCAATCCAATCTATTGATTTTTCAATGATTGCATTTAAGATAGGGTTGAAAGATGAACTCCCATGAGAAAATAGATTTAAGATGGTAGGTAATATTCCTATAGCAATAACTCTCTTAAATCTCACTATTTTCTCACTAAGGAACCAAGGAAGCAACCCTTAATAAATAGGCAATGAAGTCCTAATGGGCAAAAAAAAAAAAAAAAGGGTAGAAACCTGTCAAGATTCAATGTCATCGAAGGTCTTGAACTGACTTCGATTGCCCGAGCCTTTGTGCATAAATATTCTTATAAGAGCTTGGACAGTTCTACTCGATGTCATCGAGTGGTCTTCGATGTCATCGAAAGATACCTTCAATGTTATCGAATGACTTCTCGATGTCATGGAGATTTTTACCGAAAATTCTTGAAGCTTGCTGTACATATTTGGGTTCCTATATTCGATGTCATCGAAGTTTGAATTTCGATGACATCAAAGTCAATTCGATGACATCGAGTAATTCATGAATTCCTTCAAAAACTCTCTGGACAGATCGGTCCCTTTTTCGATGTCATCAAATGGTCTTTCGATGTCATTGAAGTTTGAATTTCGATAACATCGAGTAATTCATGATTTTCCTATTGAGCTCGCTGGACAATTGGGTGCCCATTTTTCGATGTCATTGAAATGGGTTCGATGTCATTGAACTTGCAGGCAGTGTTCGCAGTATCGATATAGCGGCCGACATTATCATTATTGCTGTCCAGTGACACGAAACCACTCGGAAGTTCAAAAAAATAGAAAAAATGACTGTATCGCGCAATATATCGTAAGATATCACCCCATTATGATCGATATCGTGGATATCATCAATACTATCACTCATCGTTGGATTTATGGGGTTCATAATTACCAAAAAAATAAAAATAAAAATAAAAATAGAGAGGAAAAACTGGAGGGAAGATCTTAGTACCCGTAGACTCAGACTGCATGATTGGAGGTCAAATTTGATGGGCCACTCCATCAACAGCAATAATTTCGATACGAAGATTTCACATCGCAATGGAGATCTCGCATCACAGCGAAGGTTTCGACGAAGGTATTGCTGCAATCAAGATTTTGACGAGTAATCGGGTGTATTGAAGAGAAGATTGGAGATTTTTAAGGTTCGAAATCTCCGGAACCCTCTTCCCTCTTTCGAAATGCAGCTTCCTCCGTTGAAATCCCAAAAGAAATCTGATTGCGTACCGAGTTACTCGTACACTTTATCGTACTGCTAAAAGTCCGCAGGCCGACCGTGAATATATGTGGTTTATCCACGCCGTCCAACCATTTTTACAAATTATTTAAGGGGTTGATCCCAAAATTGAAGCATATCCAAAGCTCAAGTGGACCATACCATTTGAAACAGTGGGAATAATGATTTCAACTGTTGAAACCTTGTCAGGCCCCACAGTGATGTTTATTTGTCATCCAACCTATTCATTAGATCACAAAAACAGGGATGAAGGGAAAACATAAATATAAGCTTGATCCAAAACTTTCGTGGCCCTCAAGAATTTTTCAATGGTATATGTTCAATTCACACTGTTTCCCGTGGTGCGGTCCATTTGAGCTTTAGATACGCTTCAATTTTGGGATCAAGCCCTAAAATTATCTGTTAAAATGGATTGGAGTGGATAAAATATATAAATCACGATGGACCCCACAGTGTTTACTAAGTACATAAAATAAAATGTACCCATAAATGCAGCCTGGTGGATTGGTGCTACATGAGAAACAACTTATTGGGTGTTACGCTTACTGTAGGGACCACGTTGATGATATGTTGTAGATCTAGTCCATCCATTTGTTTTTATAGTCCATTTTTATGATGTCATCCCAAAATCAAACACATTAAAATATCAAGTGGACCACACAACATCAAACAATGATTAATGAACACTTACCATTAAATGATATGGATCTGCTTAATTTTTCTGGTGTGGTCCACCCAAGATTTGAATCTGCTTAATTTTTGGAATTATATTCTTAAATTATATGAAAAAATAAATGGACGGCTTGGATAAAATATATCTAAAGCAAGATGGACCCCACAAGACTGGCTGTTGTACCACATAGGTTGTGTTGCGAAGACGAGCGCTGACGCTCTGAGTTGTACAAATGGTTCAAATAAGATCAAAGTTACATGGGCCACACAATGATGTCTTTATTATATCCACCCCCGTTCATCTATTTGGCGAGATCATTTTAGATCATGAGCCCAAAAATAAGTCGTATCCAAAGCTCAAGTGGACCACACCACAAATAGTTGTGGGAACAATGATTCTCACCATTAAAATGTTTGTAGGGCCCACCATAACATTTTTTTCCATCCAATCTGTTCATAAGGTCACACATACATGGATGAAGAGGAAAAACAAATATCATATTGATCCAAAACTTTTGTAACCCCAAAATGGTTTCAATGGTAGACGTTCAATCCTCCACTAAGTTTTGCAGTGTGGTCCACTTGATAATTGGATCTGACTTATTTTTCAACTCAAGCGTTAAGACTAGCTTGCCAAATGGACAGGCAGTTTGGATATAAAATATACCTTATGATGGGACCCACAGAACTTGTTGACGTCAACACAGCATGGTGGTGTGTGGTACACCAGCCGATCCGCTTCTGCGGATTTCCTAGGAAAGCCTTTGGCAGGAGATTCCTGCGTCGAAAACCTAGGTGGGGCCCACCATATTGTTTGTGAGAAATCTACCCTGTCCATCCTTTTTGTGAGCTCATTTTAGGACTTGGGACCAAAAGTGAGCAAGTTCCAGAACTCGAGTGGGCTGCACTTAAAAACTCCATGGGTCGACAATGATGTTTAAATGCCATCCATACCATTTATAACGTCATTCCTGCTGAGAAGAACTGAGAAGACAAATATTACCTGATTCAAAACTTTTGTGGCCCCACGAATATTTCAATTGTGTACGTTCAATCTTCACGTTTTCGGCCCACTTGAGTATTTGATCCGGCTCATTTTTGGTACCATGTCCTAAAATGAGCTCACAAAACAAATAGGTGGGATGGATTTATCACAAACATCATGGTGGGTCCCACCTAAGTTTCTAGCGCATGAAACAGTATAGGCCACAAACGTCCCTATCATTTATATATGCATATTTATCCATTTTTATTTCTTTTGCTTTTCAATGAATTGTTGTGTTTTCATACGTCTTTGATACATTTATAAATGTCATGCATTCAATTTAAATATAGTTGCATTAGTTCAGTTAAACATCGCATAACTTAGGACTCTATACAAAGAAAATTTATTATATGCACCTTTTCTTTGAGATGTTATGATTTAAAAGTGTGTATTAAGGTCCTTTTTAACAATCCATGAAGTTTCATTGAAAATTCAACCATTTTCTCAATGTTTCCCCATGTTTCCCAAAAAGTGCGATAAATTATGCGATACAAACAATATATCCTGTGCGATAACCGATACGTATCTGTATCCCAAGGGGTATCTCAAGGGTGCGATACATGCGATACTGATATTTCGAAAACTACTTAGAGGTTCGATGTCATCGATACTTGTTCGATGTCATCGAGAAATTCTCCAGAAATATGGTTTGATAGCTGGACATATTTGGGGCACCTTTTCGATGTCATCGAAACGTAAGTTTTGATGTCATCAACAGTTGCAGAAAATATGTTTTTACTTTTCATATAACTTTGCAACTGGAACCTTATAATTCTAAGTTTTTTCTGAGTTTTTCTTATTTGATTTTGAGCAAACTTAGATTATGAGGGAGTTCTTTTACCTGGGTGTTTTGGTTATGGGATGTGAGGCATGATTTACCTTTGAGGCTAACCTGAACGTTTCCTTCTTGTTAAGATTTTAGCCATATAATCTTCAATGTGGGGCTCCCTTGACTCTATGACTCAACCGTCACGTAGATTGACAAACCAGGGTACTTTTAATGCAGGGTAAGGTTCAAGACTACTACATATACTAGCACTGGGGTACTTGATTATATTCATTCCGATATATGGAGGCCAGTGATAGTACCGTCTAAGGGAGGAGCATGATACTTCATGAGATTCATAGACGATTACTCGAGGAAGGTTTAGGTCTATTTCTTAAAGCACAAGTTTGAGGTGTTCGCCAAGTTCAATAAATAGAAGGCGGAAGTAAAGAAGCAAATTGGGAAACATGTTAAGTGTCTTAGGTTAGATAACGGTACGGAGTACAGAAATGTGGATTTCATGAAAGTTTGTAAGGAACATGACGTCACAAGGCATTTCTCAACTCCAGGGAACCCACAACAGAATAAAGTGGCAGAAAGGATAAATATAACTTTATTGGAAAGGGCAAGAAGTATGTACTTGCATGCGGGGCTGTCTAAAAGCTTCTGGGCAGAAGCGGTTAACATGGTATGATAAATTATAAACCGGTCACCATATATAATGCAAGACTCCAAGGTTGTAAAGGAGGTTTATACAAGTAAGGACGTCAATTACTCAATGGTGAGGATCTTCGGGTGTCCAACATATGTCCGCATGCAAAGTTGATAAAGGATAAAGTTTGATCCCAAATTTAGGAAGTGCATCTTTATCGGGTATGAGAAAGGTATTAAGGTATACAAGCTTTGGAATTTAGTTTCACAGAAGGTGGTCATTAATGGAGATGTCATCTTTTAATGATGTATCAATGTTGACGGCCAACAAGGATGTTGTAGAGAAGTTAGAAAAACATGGTGAGTCTGAGAAATTATCATTGTAAATAGAGCCAGTTGAACCAGTTACTGAAGGTGAAATTTTATAAGTGTACGAAATTGACCAAAACAATCAACATGATACCCAGGAGAGTATACCCAATAACAAGGAGAAAAGAACCATCAGGGCTCCAGCTTGATATGGGTTTGAAGACATGGTTTCTTTTGCCTTTTTCATAAGGAGTGGAGTGAAAATGTGAGCCTGTAGTGTAATGGGATTACCACAGCTGCGATTTTCGGAAGCTTAGCAAATTTAAGGAATGAAGGCTATGTCTTAGGGGAGGGGGGTTGATTAGGACCTATTTAAAAGTAATGCCTACTTAAAACAATAATTGCCTAACTTAAACTAATTAACAATTAAACTAAGAAAGATAATATAACTCTTAAGACTTCAAAGCCAAAAGAGGGTCCAATCACATAGCCTACAAAGGATTTGCAAATAAACAACTAGTTTATATTAAGATAGTGTGTATGTGTGTATGTGGGATGTGCTACCTATCAATCACTAAGCATTCAACTAATCATGTATGTATAATGTAAACATTCAAACTCACAAGCATAATTAAACAATTGCGCAAATGACTATCTCAAACACAATTATATATAGTAATTCAACTACTTGCTTACTCCACTCCTGACGGACGCACTCACCCATGAGTGTATTGAATTTCACTATCGGAGGTTTAAAATCAAGTTCACCTCTAACCTTTACAGCCCTACACAATGACTCTTAACTTTATGTCATAAACAAGAGCAAGGGTCCTACTCAAGAACCCAAGGCCAGGCCCTACACAAGAGCCAAGGTCATACACAAGAACCTGAAATTTAGAGTTTACAGTAGAGTTAACACAAGAACCCGATATGTATTCTCCCGCCGGAAGCTCCCACAAGAGACTTCAGTTGGTTTTTCCTTAGGCTAACCAACAACATTGGTCCTATGCAAGAACCACGAATTTAGACCATACAAAAGAGCCAAGGTCCTACACAAGAACCTAGAATGAGTTTAGAACACAACTCTTGCACTCTAATCTACACGAGGAAAGAGTACAAACTTGGACTCGAACCTAGAATGAGTTTAGGACACATGACACTTGTCAGATTGAGTCCATTTTGTAGCTCCATCTTAGGTCGCTTAATCTCTGCTCTCCCGTGCTTCAATCAACTCCTCGATGCTCTCTCGATCATGTTGCCGCTGCTTTGCTAACGCTTCAGCTCCACGATCAATCACCTTACATTTTATGCTCCTCCGAGGTGACCAAGGTGATAGGAGTGGGTTGAATCTCCTACAACTAATGAGAAGTTATTTTTCATAGGGGATTCAACTAGATGAGTCTCCTAGAAGATTTGGGCAATGGTTTGCCAAGATATCTTAAGTCCAATCTCTAGGAAATGAAGGAGTTCAAGCACATCTCCAATGGTGAGATTGGAATCCTCATTAGAGTTGAAATCTCAATGGAGATTGCTTGAATCTCCATGGAATAGAGGCATGGGATGAGGGATATGTATATGGAATCACCCTACCTTCTGTTGCTCCAAAAACCCATCATAAAGCCCAAGAACTGAATGCCCTTTATAAAAAGTTCGAGCTCCAACGGTAATAGAAAAAAAAAAAAAAAGGGTAGAAAACAGCTTTGTCGATGTCAACGAAAGTCCTTTGATGTCATCCAAGATACCTTCGATGTCATCGAAGGGTTCTTCGATGCCATCAAACAATTTTACTATTTAGTGTGGCCCATTTGAGCTTTTGGGCTCAATCCTTAAAATGATAGAGAAAAGGGAAGGCATGGGAAAGAAGTCACACCAAGTTTTAGCCGTACACAAGACTCGGGTGGGCCCCACACAAGTGATTTTAAATGTTTTAGGCATGATTTCTCACAATTTCAGATGGTGTGACCCACTTGAGTTCCGGATACGGTTTATTTTTATGATATATCATAACCTAGAGGGGACCCACCAAATGCATGTTGTGGATGTCCAACGTAGAACATAGATCACGGTGGGTCCACAAAGCTCAGCCTAATGGGAAACTCCCATGAGGTTGACCTCATAGTACCATTTCCTCTGTGTGTGTTGCAACACCCTTTCAAACACTAATTAGACGGGCCAGGCTTGGATAATGTATAGTCCAAATCAGCCCGCTTGAAAAAAAAAAAAAAAAAAAGGGCTTGAATTTTAATCTTAAGCTAGGCCCATAGCAGCTAAAAGCCCAAAATCCCAATGGGTAGAGTTGCAAATAGGATAGGTTGGGTTGGGTTGGGTTTGGTCGGGTAGGGTTTAGGAGATCCTCGTACCCAACCATTTAAGAATCTACTTCAAGTTTTGGACCAATACTTGATCCATTAAAATTCAAAGCTAGTTTAGATTAGCTAGCAATCAAAAGCAGCCGACCCATTAATTTAAAAGGTCGATACTGGCCCCTTATACAAATCTGACCTGTTTGTCACTCGTTGCATTAAGGTCAGTAAGGATGTCAATGGGTACCCGAAGCCATGGGTACCCGATGAACTCGACCTACAAACCTGACCCAATTTTAACGAGTTCAGGTTCAATAAATTGGACTCAAGGAATCAGGTTGAGTTCGAGTGTAGACAATGAATTTATCTATACTTTTCTTTATTTTGTTTTGGTTTTTGGGTCAAGCCAAGCCGAATAATCTGGCACAACCCATTAATAACCAAAGTGGGCAGGTAGGGTTCAACACAAGCCCAACCTATTTATTTAAATGAACATATTTCTAGCTCAAACCTGATCCACTGCCCAAATAGTTTGGCCTGAACTACCACAAAAGCAAGTTGGGTCAGTTAACCTGCAAACCAGCCCGACTTAGGCCTGAGGCTAACCCATTTTAAATTAAGTCTAGGCCCGTTGGTGGGTCTATATTAGGCCTAAGCCCAACCCATTTAGGTCGAGACTCTTAACCCACATGCCAATCTGGCATGTTTGTTGTCTAATGTAAGGTACAATTCCCGTAAGGAAAATAAATATAAAACAAAGTTCAAAAGTGAAATGGATTCCTTATCTTCGTTAATTATTTTATACCTCATTAATTCCATGCTCTTTAGTAGTGCCACTGGAAAAAAGAAAAGTTAAAAAACAACAGGAAATTGCACTATTAACTAATTGCTTTGACAAACAGTTCATGACTTGAAAGTGGCTATGCTGTATCAAACCAGCATTCATTTTCAGGTAAAAATACTAAAATCAGAAATGCAAGGGAAAAAATGCGTGCGTGTGTGTAAAGCTGAATCTGGCCACAGGTAGCCAAATGTTCATCTATAAAGAGAATGCATACCTCCTAATCACGGGCCAGTCTAACATAAGCTTTCCCATATCCAATAGAGAAGTTGAGCATTTTTGCCTTTTTTCTATCGGAAGCAAAGGCATCCTGAAATAAAGTGCAAAAAACTAGATTATAATTTTCCTACTTGTTAGGATACAGTGGACTCCAGATTGCAACTATCTTACTTGAAGTTGGACTAAAGAGACGTATAACTAGAGTTGTGCCAGGTGGGTCCTCCCTCCCTACCTCTCTAACCTGTCCATAATCATCCACAATGAGAGACTTTCCTGGTGTAGCTATAAATGCCTGCCGGGAGCATTAACAATCTTGTAACATTTTGAACAGAAATAAAGGCATTAAATATTCAGCATGGAGAACAGTCAGAAACAAATCTTTTGAGGTAAGAAAGAAACTCTGGCAAATTAATAAACTTCTGATATATATATTATATCTTTCCCTTCTATTTTCACATTTCTAGTTTTCCATTTTATGATGACTTCATTAAGAATTGGAAGGCTAATGGTTACCATCTTTCCTTCATATGATATATTATAACAATACATGGAGAATATAAGTGAGGAGATTCTACATAAAAAGAAAATGTGACCAACTAGATGTACATATTAAGGCTTGTTTACATGTTGGCTGCTCCTTGAATTGGATTTGATTAGTCCAATCTTTTCCAGATTGGGTGGGGGAAGGAAACAAACCGGAAAAGGGAGAACATCTTTAATGTCTTTTTTGCTTCACATAGGACTTTTGGTTACCAAATTACCATTTCGTTATGCTCAGAATCCTTTTGGATGAAACTCCAAAAAGGTCAAGAGAATCACTGCTGCATGCAAACAAGCCCTTAGACAACTATCAAGTTGTCTTCTTTTTCTTTTTCCGAGAAGACAACTATATTCATTACATCAGAAGCAGGGAATGGAATTCCCAAAATACAGAAAAGGGACTTGAAGCTCCAGATTAGTCAAGCTGAAGGACAATACAATCAGCAGTCCCGGCAGCCACGGTAAACAAAATGTTTAGCCCTGCCAACTTGCTGTGTCAACTAATGTGTAACATGCATCTTCAACTCTATCAGCAATGGTATCAATGCCAATATATACCAGGAAACACAGCTTGTCTAATTTATCAGTGTCATAACAGCATAGCATATCTCTAATCAATATTATCATATAAAACTTCAAATTTCAGTTAACTTTTACATGGTAGCAATGTTAAAATTCACCCACCTGAATCACGTATGGCCCTTATAATTTTTGGGCCCTATGCCTATAATTTAGTGTGGCATCTAACGATTGGAGTCGGTATCATATAATGATGGTGGGCCTGGTAAAAATCAAGGGTAGACATCACTCTTCCAATTTGAACATGGGAGAAAAGACGTCACCCTTGATTTTTGAGGGTCCACCTTGATGTGTATTTGAAATCCACTTCGACCATGAGATGTGTAATCTCACTTTAGGCCTAGGACCAAAATATCTAGCTGACCTATGATTCATCTGGGGCCACAAAAGGAAAAAGTTGAGAGGTGTAATCACTGATGAGGCTCATTTTTTGGGTCCAAGATCCAAGATTGGCAAGCAGAAGTTGGAGCAGGAGTTTGAAGTGTGATTTGAAGTGGAAGAATTACCTAGCTATAATGATTATGCAGCTAAGTTCTTTAAACCTTTTTTGCCTTTGGGATTTGATCTTTTGATTCTATTCACACTGTGATTCATTGGTACCATGATTCTTCATATTAAAACTGTAAATTTTTGTCTCTTATTTGCCACTGGTACACATGCCATGCTGAATTGCATCTGATTCACAGTAAAACAACTTGGTGAGTGAAACAAAAACGTCATGGATCAGACTTCGAAGTACACAAGAAAGTTAGAGAAAAAATGTGAACCTCAATACATTGAGTGCAGTGTTGTGTTGTTTCACTGATAAGTAATAATTTACAATTACCTTGAGCTATTTGGTATAACGCTATAAACCTATAAACTAACAAGGCCGAATCTGCATGGACATTTACCATTGTTGTAGGCATTTCCAGGGACTGCTACCCCATTAGAAAGATGTTGGTCACATCTTTGAAAAACAATCCACTCTATCAAATAAGAAAAGGAAAAAACACTGAAAAAAATAAAAATAAAAACAGAGAGAGAGAGAGAGAGCAGGTTGTTAGTGGCTATTCAAAACGAGATACAATTTAGAGAGCTAAATGATGGTCCAAGCTAATAGTAGAAATTTGAATTAAATCAGGGCTAAGCCCGTTATTGGGTCTATATCATAGGCCCAAGCCCAAGCTATTCAGGTCAGGACTGGAACCACAGGCCTATGATAAATCAGCATGTGGGCTCACATTTTGTAGACATCCCATCCAAGTATTAGGTGGGCCCCATCATGTAGATGGCTCAGCCCTGACATCAGAGCTGGACAAATCAGCATGTAAACAAATGCATGTGCTAAAACCATGGACAGCCTAGAAAAAATTTGCCAAGCTTGTTTAAACCATCCACTGTTTTCATCTATGTGGCCTAACTGATGAGTTAACCATCCTCACGGTTATGTACGTGGTAGAGCACACCTGATACATGGCTCAGATGTCCTGCACATTTTCCAGGTTAGCACGTGTCCACTTGCGGAAGTGCATGTGGAGCCAGCAAACATCCCTGACACATGGCTCAGATGTCCTGCACGTGTAAGGTTAGCACATATCTGCTTGTAGAAGTGCAAGCGGATCTAGAAAACCAATTTAAAATCCATGCACTCTGCATTCCTTTGGCTTCTTTAGCATGCATGAGAGAGGTGAATTCTACAGGTGTTATTACTGTTGTTGGAATTGCCGGTTGCCGGTAAGTAACAGTGGTATAGAGATATAGATATAACAATGATTGGGAGATGAACTCCTGCTAAATAATCATTGCTATACAGACATGTTTATTTTGGGGAGGAAGAACTAGAAAAAAAAAAAAAAACCTGCTGATTTTTCATGCTTGAGTCTCAGCACATGTCGTCCGCAACTTGAGAACTCCGAATACCGCAGAATGATCTTCGCTGCAGTTTCTTGTTGGTAGTTGTGAAGAGCTGACCCATGTTTACCGCACAGGTGGCACAGTTGGTGATTGCCCATGTGTATCTGGAGAAACAGTTCACCAGCATTTTCTTTCAATCTAGAAGAAGCCTATTGAAAAAATTACTGAAAACTCCCCACTCCCCATTTGGGGCAACCATTCTAAGCTATCAGATTCTAAACCAGCTACAACCAAAATAGCTGCGAGAGGCGAACATGATAAATTGATGGGTCTGGAGGAGAATCCAGTATGGACAACATGTATGATCAGACTTAACAGGAGGTGTGACCTAACACTAACTCCGGCACCGGAACCCAATTTCTTAACGAGTCCAATAAATGGGACCCGCACCATTAAAATCAGGTCAGATCCAACAAGTACGCGGATCCACGGGTCCGGGTACTCATTGATTATCCTCTGGTTTTTTCACAGTGTGTAGTAGCATGTTGCTTCTGCTAATCGAGCACCACATGAGTCTAACTTTCACGAGATCCACCCCATCGCTCAGGTATGTTGCTCATGTTTACCCAGGAATCCAAAAATCATAATGGTTCTATAGTAAACCTACCCAACAAGACCGACTAGAATTGAGTGGGTCAATCAATGTGACCTAACGCTAACTAAAGCACTCAAACCCGATTTCTTAATGGATTCAATAAATGGGACCCAAACTATTAAAATCGGGCTAGGTCCAACATATCTTCTTGAGTCACTTTTCTTTCCCACTACCTACCAGATTAACTCTCTACAGACCATATCAAGTGCTTATCTACACCAACAAAGTCCATGTGAAGATCCTTCCACCTCTCCCTATATCTCTCGATCAACTAAAAATGAAAATAGCCTCAATAATTGACCTTCTTGACATAAATTCAAAAAATTAAAAAAAAAATCTGATACACATTCATCTCCCACCTTACCTTTCTTTGATCATTCTCTCCCAGAGCTTCATAGTATCACTCATATGTGTAATATCATGATAGTTGTAGCTTAGTGCAACTCTACATATCTCCTTTACTCTTATAAATAGGAACCATTGTAATTTTTCTTCATTCATCTCTAGCAATTTTTATATTATAATATTGTTGAACAAATTTTTCAACTAAAATAAGCTAGTATCTCTCATGAACTCCAAATCTATACCAATATACCATCTGGTCCTAGGGCCTTTCCTATCTTTGTCTTTCTCAAAGCTTCTTTTATTTCAAATATCCCAATGATACAAAAGTATCTATGGTATCCGACGTCATTTGTGTTAATGACTTTGATCCTATATGCTCTTATAAGAGTCGATCATTTAACAAGTTCTGGAAATAGCTTCTCCATCTCTCATTAATCTCACCGTCCTTTAACTAATACCCTTTACTCATTACTCTTAATACATCTAACCCTTCCTCTCATTTTTTTGAGTTCGCAAGCATCTTTCTCAATTTCTTTATCCCAAATCTATTATAAAGATCATCAAATGCTTTAAGTAGCAAACAAACATACAAATCAATTTCTCATCCCTAGGATTCTTCTAAATTGGAAACTTCGCACCAGCTTCCTACCCAATCTTGAAAAACAACTACGAAACGAAGCATTCTTGTCCATGACCAGCATAAAGATATTGTGGAATTAGGGCAACAATGTGCAATCCCCAAATCAAATATTTGTCCAACGGTGCACTTTAACTCCACTGCCAACTTTATATCTGATGTCCTCTTAACCCAGCCAGCATCAGAGGATTTATCAAAGATGGCAGAGGTGTAACTATGCTGGAGTTCTTTGGCCCAATAGGAACTTGTGACCCCAACTTCACTAAGGCAGGTGTCAAACCAGCAATTGATCACTTTTTTTTTTTTTTGAAGATGCAATTGATCACAATTTTATCTCATCGTTAGTTAAAGGAGACTCAAGGAACAATCCATTGGATGATTGATGGCAGACCTCGTTGGAGATTATTGGACTGAGGAAGCGGTTGAGGTATGCTCATCATTCTCAGTGTCATTTCTATTGCTAGTACATTCAGCTAACTTTGAGGCTGATAGGCTAGCCAAGGAGGTTTTACACGTGCTTGGTACCGTCATTTAGGACAGGTGTAATGACTTCTAGTTTGTCTTTTTTATGTTTTGCATTAGCAGCATCTATATTGATTACTCCCAATGGATGTTGGGTTGCATATTCTGTTTTTGCTTTTTTGTTTCTTAATAAACTTTCCATTCATAATAATAATAATAATAGAAGAAGAAGATATTTTGGAAGCTGTGGAAGACATTTAGTTGCAGGCAAGTTTGACTGCTAAAAGTTAAATTTCTGGAATCTTGGTGCAAGATCCTCTTAATTTTCTGAAATCCTGGTGCCGGATCCTCTGACTTCTTGTCGCTCCGACTTGGAATCATGCTTCAGACTCACGCTCCAGCTTCCTAGCTTTCTATACTCGTTAAAATTTTGAAACAGACGCTTCCCTCGTAATGTGTAGATGAGCAGGTAGAAACTGTAGCGTGTGTGAGTGATCTAGGGTTCAATCCCTGGTAATGTTACCTTTCAAATAAATAAATAACAGATGCTTCCCTGTGCTTTCACTAGAATCTAGTGTCGCCTAGCTTCACACTACGTCCAACTATATTCTATAATGCAATTGATTTTTTGAACTTCCAGTCATGGTATCAGGATCGTCTTAGAATCATAAAGTTGGATTATTGATTCGTTTCAAATGTAAAGATATATGGGTCTGAGGGAGTGACAAATTTGAGATTTTTTTTTTTAGCCATTCAATCATTTTTAGGTTTCTCCTAGCCCCAACTGTGTGTTCTTCCCTTGATCCATCGGATCTCATGTTCTTTCTCTAAAATCCCTACTGCCCTAATTATCCTTGGTAAGATGCAAAACTACTAATTACCCCAATTAAAGATGTATATAATCAGAAGGGGCCACTGTCAAAGAAACATCTATATAAAATACGTACTGGTGCAGATAATTCATCGAGTAGTGGTCCTCAAAATTCCCAACAGAACGACAAAAACAGCATCCCAACATCATGAACCTCTTGAAGCATTGATCCTTGTAATTTAGGAAAATTACTGAGATTTCACAGGCTAGAGCAGTACTTCTTCTACACCTCCAGCTCGATAGAGGGCGGCAATGGGTCATTCTCATAGGGGAACCCACTCCAGTACAAAGATGTGCCCGAATCACTCCCATACATCGCCTCCACCTTCCCCATAAACCCCTCTCAAATCTTCCAAAACCACCTCTCAATCAACGAGCTGCCCGTTGGCCCCACCATCTCCAACCACCTTCTCTTCGCAACACCTCTTCTCCTTGATGACCTTATCGTACCCACCAAAACACTTGACCACATTCAAGAGGTAGCAGAGGCTAACATCCTTGCCCTTGAAGACGACAACAGCAACCCACTTCTCGAGCTTGCAGCTACAATGGTTCTCAAGGAAGCAGGTATACTCTAGCTCGAAGGTGGCCAGCTCGCAGGCGGATGCGTGGAACTGGAGACAGGAATAGCCTGGGATTTGGTGGGGAAGGTTGAGGAGGAGATGTCGAGGGTGAAGGGTGGGCCCAGCTCTTGAGGGGAACCATGCGACAGATGCCGTGGCATTTGGCCTCAGGTTGGATCTTGGAGATGTAGGAGACCGGGTCCTGGAATTCGTATTCCAAAGGCTAGTAGACGGGGGCTTGGGGGAGAGCTAGCGTTTGGGATGAGGTGCTGGAGCAGTGCCTTAGGACGCCTTTCTCTGCTGCCCGAGGACGGCCTTTTCCGATTGCAGAGAGAGAGAGGGTTCTTGGGCAGGCCGAGAGGAGAGAGAGAGAGAGGACCGAGGATGTTCTCGAGAGAGGGAAGGACGGATAAGAAAAGACCGTTGCGTGAGAGAGAGAGATATTTGAACTGGAGCCGATGTTTGCTTTGAGATATAAGCAAGAGAAAATGACCACTGTAGACGCCACCTTTTACCAGTGGTCTTTCATGGAACATATGAAACTTAACTTCCCAACTTGGGCCCTTCACGTACGGACAGCGCATTTGAGGACGAAAATACACCTGTTTTTCAAAGTAGACCTATAGCTACGGGTTATAACCGTAGCCATAGGTACCATAGCCTATCTAGCGGCGTCCCCCCTCCTTTTCATATATATATTATTTTATTTTTTTTCACGCAAACTCACGCCTTGTTTTGTTTGGTGCCCCCACACCCCACTCCTCTTGTTTCAATTGCCTCATAAGTTCCATGTGATGACTTCCCCCTCCACTATTCATTGAAGATAATTATAAGAAGAAAAAGGGATCTTCTAATTAGGCAAAATTATCAAAAGAGTACATAACTAGGTCGGGTTTTGCAATGACTCGGCCTACATTGGAATAAGATGTAAATTACATACATAACTAGGCCGGGTTTTGCAATAACTCGGCCTACATTGCAATTTTCAAGTTAATTTTCTTTGATTAATTTTGATGTATGAGCATGTATCATGGTCTAGATTCATGTTAAAAGGACAGGGTTCCTTATTATTAATTATCATGTCAAGTAGGGTGCATATCTTTGTCAAAGTTACTTGTTTTCAATGGACAAGTTAGGTCCTATCTCTTACATGTTTGTAGTGTAGTCATTTTGATGACATTTCAACCACAGTTAACTAGTTTGTTCACATTTCCATGACATTGGTTCAAGTTTCATGATTCACCAGCAGTGGCTTGAACTTATCAAATTAGATAATGCTTGGTTAGTTCACTTTTGAATTGGTTGGTTCATTAATTTGGCACTCCTGGTTCTATTTGCATTTAATCACTTTTGTTTTGATTTTTATTAGTTATACTTTGTTACAATAGTGAGCCTCTGCGAGCACATCCAACCATTGAAACAGGGTCCAAGTGGATCCTAGAGCCAGCATGATTGACATATCTAGCCATTTGATCTATCCAAGGGACGATCAGCAGTTTTGATCACTTTCTTGGGCCTAATTTCTATCTCTCTCATCGCTTTCTTAGGTCCATATTTGCAAATACGAAACCTTAATAAGAGTTACGAGGTTTTCTTACTTTAAGAAGTTGAAAGCTTTATATCCTAGAACTAAGCATCGTTACTTACCATTTATTTAAAATTTAATTCATAGGATGAGAGGATCAATTATGAGGAATTTTATTCAATGATAAGGATTGGATTACAGCAACCAACATAAATTCCCTAGTTTCTACGGCAGTGATTTTGCAATGCAATGACCGGATGCTATTGGGAAGGTCTTATCATTCAACACAAACCTCATGCTTGCTGGATTGGGCTTGAGTCTTATACTTAAAATGTAGGGGATTCAAGCATGTTAGCTCTTAGTTTGTATAGGAATTGTGGTTCCTGGCCAATAACCATTTGTTGAAGAGTTAAGACTTGTGTTCATGTGGGATCCATGGTCCAACAGTCCAAAATTTGAAATAATGAGCCTCAACGAGGGAAACTGGAAATTGAGTAGGGCAAACATGAAATTCAACGGGGGAAATTGGAAATTGAGCAGAGCAAATTAGAAATTGAGCGGTCCAAACTAGAAATTGAATGGGGCAAACTTGAAATTGAGCGAGAGAAACATGGAATTGAGCGGGGCAAACTGAAATTTGAGTAGCGCAAACATGAAATTAAGCGGGGCAAACTGGAAATTGAGCGGTGCAAACATGAAATTCAGCAAGGGAAACTGGAAATTGAGTGGAGCAAAAATGAAATTCAGCAGGGGAAACTGAAAATTGAGCAGGGCAAACATGAAATTCAGCGGGGCAAACTAGAAATTGAGTGGGGCAAACATGAAATTTAGCGGGGGGAATCGAAAATTGAGCGGGCCAAACTAGAAATTGAATGGGGCAAACTTGAAATTGAGCGAGATAAATATGGTATTCAGCGGGGCAAACTGAAATTGAGCGGGGCAAACATGAAATTGAGAAGGCCAAACTAGAAATTGAACAGGGCGAACTTGAAATTGAGCGAGAGAAATATGGAATTCAGTGGGGCAAACATGAAATTCAGCGAGGGAAACTGGAAATCGAGCAATGCAAACATGAAATTGAGCGAGGGAAACATGAAATTGAGAGGGGCAAACTAGAAATTGAGTGGGGCAAACATGAAATTGAGCGAAGGAAACTGGAAATTGAGCGGGCCAAACTGAAAATTGAAAGGGGCGAACTTGAAATTGAAAGAGAGAAATATGGATTTCAGCAGGGCAAACTGAAATTTAAGCGGGGCAAACATGAAATTCAGCGGGGCAAACTAGAAATTGAGCGGGGCAAACATGAAATTGAGTGGGAGAGATTGGAAATTGAGCGGGCTAAGCTAGAAATTGAATGAGACGAACTTGAAATTGAGCAAGAGAAACATGGAATTCTACGAGGCAAACTAGAAATTCAGTGGGGCAAACTAAAATTTAAGCGGGGCAAACAGGAATTTGAGCGGGGCAAACATGAAATTGAGTGGGGGAAACTGGAAATTGAGCGAGGCAAAGTAGAATCCTTAGTGAGTAGGAGAGGAAGTGTTTAAGTTCCGAATTCTATTGCCTAACGGCGCCATCGCAAACTTAATGTTATATGAACTAGGGGAGAACATGTTCATCGGTGAATTTATTGGTGTCGAAGAGTAGATTTTGAGGGATTTGCAAAAAGAACATCTGAAATTAAGCAGAAGATAATGTGGGATGGAGACGTTTATCTTGAATATCAATGAGCGAGGCAAACTATCAAAATGAGCAAAGAAAACTAGAAAATGAGCAAGGCAACCTATAAATTGAGCGGGACAACCTAGAAATTGAGCGAGGCAAACTGGAAATTGAGCGGGGCAAGCTTGAAATTTAACGGGGCTAACTTGAAATTCAGCAGGGCAAACATGAAATTGAGCAAGGCAAACAGAAATTTGAGTAGGTCAAACTTGAAATTAAGCGGGGCAAACATGAAATTTAGCTGGGGAAACTGGAAATTGAGCGGGGCAAAATAGAATCCTCAGATGAGTGAGAGAGGAAGTGTTCAAGTTCTAAATTCTATTGCCCAACGGCGCCATCATAGACTTAATTTTTATGGACATGGGGAGAACATGTTTGTCGATGAATTTATTGGTGCCGTGAAAGTAAAGTTTGAGAGATTTGTAAAAAGAACACCTGGAATTAAGCGGAAGATAATGTGGGATGGAGACGTTTATCTTGAATATCAATGAGCGAGGCAAACTATCAAAATGAGCGAGGCAAAATAGAAAATGAGTGAGGCGACTTATAAATTGACGGGGAAAACCTATAAATTGAGTGAGGCAAACTGGAAAAATGACCAAGGCAACCTAAAAATTGAGCGAGGCAAACTTGAAATTGAGCGGGGTAAACTAGAGATTGAGTGGGGCAAACTGGAAATTGAGTGAGGGAAACTAGAAATTGAGCGAGGAAGACTGAAATTTGAGCAAGGCAGCCTAGAATTTGATCGGGGCAAACTGGAAATTGAGAGGGGAAAACTGAAAATTAAGCGGGGCAAATTGGAAATTGAGCGGGGAAACCTAGAAATTGAGCAGGGCAAACTTAACATTGAGCGAGGGAAACTAAAATTTGAGCAAGGCAACCTAGAAATTGAGCGAGAGAAACATGAAATTCAGCGATGCTAACTTGAAATTCAGCGATGCTAACATGAAATTCAGCAAGGGTAACATAAATTTCACTGAACTTGAAATGAAATTAAACGAGCCTAACACATAATTGAACAAACTTCAAATGAAATTCAATGAGTACTTCGATGAAGTTGGCCAAGCAATTAATTAAAATGACAAGGCAGTTCATAGATTTTCCATAACATCACATGAATGTGTGGATATTCCTAGTCATATCTTTATCATTTGTCTATCAAATTCATGAATTACTTAGGGAATTCAACCAATCATGAACCGGGAATGTCGGCGACAACTCGAGCATATTGCTGATAAGTAGGTCAAATAGACCAAGAACTCTTAAAATTTGAAATCAGTTTGATCAGTCCGCTTTTATCTTACTAAGTTAACTTATTTGGGCCCACCTTAAATGTATGTGGACTATCCACGACATTCATCCGTTTTTCCATCTATATTAAGGGTTTGAGCCCAAAATTGTGGCATATCCAAATATCAGGTAGATCATACAAAAGGAAACAGTGATTCAATCGTAGAAATCTTGCTATGGAAGCGGATTGCGTGGTGAGTAACTCACTACGCTTAACGTACTGAGTAAACCCCGTGAGGTCCACCATCATTTATGTATTTTATCCGCTCCGTCCATCCATTTTAACAGATAATTTTATGGCTTGAGCCTAAAAATGAAGCATATCCAATGTTCAAATGGACCACACCACATGAAACTTTTGAATTGAACTTCTGCTGTTGAAAATTTCTTAGGGGCCACAGAAGTTTTGGATCAACCTTATATTTGTGTTTTCTATTCATCCATGTCTATATGATCTTATGAACAGGTTTGATAACAAACAAACATCACTGTTGGGCCTAGTATGGTTTCAATGGTGGAAATCATTATCCCCACTATTTCCCATGGTATGATCCACTTGATCTTTTGATATGCTTCAATTCTAGGCTCAACCCCTTAAATTAGAGGGAAAAAAGCATGGACGGTGTGGATAGACTACATACATTCAAGGTGGGCCCAACTGAGTTTACTCGCTCAACCGAGTTTACTCAATACGATAGGAGCGTACTGAGTAACTCAGTACGTAATCCGATTTCACTTGCTACGCCCCATAATGATGTTTTATTTGTAATCCATCATGTTCATCGGATGATGTATACATATATGAACCAAAAGCCCAAATGCAAGCTTCATCCAACGGGCAATGTATTAAAATATACCCGTGGTGCATGCTTTCTTTAGTGGACTAACCATTTTCAGAAGATGAGAAAATGCTGATGTATGGAGAGGATGCAATCCAATGGGAGAATAGTGCGATCCAATGGAGGGATTTTTGTGCCAGAGAAAAGGGTATTTTGTCTTTCTTAGTGGAAATGGATTGAGGAAAGTGAGTGAAAGCAACGTGAGTGAAAGCAAAGACAGTGAAAGGAGGGGTATTTTGGTTCACAACATTGCTGTCCATACGTGCAGGGTCTAAGTTGGGAAGTTAAGTTTGGGATATTCCATAAATGCCGCTGGATAAAAGGTGGCATCTACAATGGTCATTTTCTCAGCAAGAAAAAACCACTTATATAATATACGGGCGGAGAATGAAGCTTGATACGCGGGCGCTCAGAATTGTTGATGTGGTATATATTGACTCTAATAAATCTGATGCGCTCAGAATTGTTGATTTTTCATCCCACTGTTTCCAAGCTAAAATCCAAACATCAGTTTGTTTGGATGCTTGCTTCTAGGAATAGGGTTGATAGCTTTCATTTTAGACCATCCAATAAATTCCCACCAGTCCAATGGCCAGATGATTAAAATCTCGAGAATTTTTTGTGTGATTTTCTACCCTCCTTAGAATTATATATTTTAGAAAATATTTACTCAAAATTCATCTCAACCACCAGATTCTTCACCATATATATTAGGCCAAGTGACCAAAAATCAAACCATACTTTTGGAAAACTATTTACAATGCTAACCCTCCAAATTGCTTACGTTAGTCTTGCTTATCAAAATCATGAATGGGCCTGATTTTTTATGAACCATGATAAATTATGGTGTGGCAGTGGTTTTCTTAGGATAGACCTATAAAAATAAAGAGTAGATGTCTCTTTCCCAACTACTCTTTTGGTGTGGCCCACTTGAATCACATTTAACATGATCTGTCATACTATGCATAATGTTGCATTACACATTTAACCATCCAAGTGGATCTCACATAGAAATCACGGTAGCCCTGTCAAAAATCAAAGGTGAGTCTCCCTTTAAAAACACTAATAGACAAACTGAAATCGATAGCCGTTGGGAGTAGGACACCTCAAGAGTCCGACCGTGATGTCTATGTGAAATGCACTCCCACCATTAAATGGGCAATCCCACTTTGGGCCTTAAGCCAAAAATCGTACTAGCCCATGATTCAAGTGGGCCACAATAGAGGAAATGGTTAGGAGAGCCATCCACCCGTGATTCTTACGGGGCCCATTATGATAATTATATGAAATCCATTCCAACCATTAGATGTCCCACCAAAATTTCTGAGTGTGCTGCTAAAATTAGATACATTCATGATTCACGTGGGTCATACTGAAGGAAAAGGTTTGCAAGATGAGTGTGGAGTGATGAAAGTGAGCATTATGTGATGTGGTAGAGCATATCAATTTGTAAGCTAGCAACACCTAATCCCGCAAGCCTGGCTGCAGACTCATGACGCGTGATACGTAAGCATTTGATCTCATTGGTTGAAAATCATAAACTCTTATTATTGGATATTTATTTGTTGAAATGGGACCATCAGATGCCTTTTCAATTTTATCGTGTCCAATAAATGCCCACCTTCCGATGGTCAGATACTTTAGCAAGCTTAATTTTTCTAATTCATATTTAAGTTGGGCCATAAGTTGGAAGGTTTAAATTGAACTACTTGTATTGCAAGTATGCAATATATAAATCCTCCATGTATCATCTATCATACAATCTACCTGAGTATAGAGACGTCCTCTAGCTTGAAGTCTTTGTTGGACCACCCAACTGCTGCCCTTGATTCTTGGAATTGCTTCAATAGTGACCCCTCCCATATCTACCTTGGTGATGGAAAAGCTTTCTACGCCCCACCATAATGTGTGTGTTTTATCCATGTCATCCATCCATTTTTACAGTCCATTTTAAGTCATGAGCCCAAAAATGAAACATATGCAAACCTCAAGTGGAACACACTACAAGAAACAGTGGTGATTGAGCACTCACCATTAAAAACTTCTCAAGTCCCACTGTAATGTTTATTTTCCATCCAACTCGTCTATTAGATCACACAGACCAAGATAAAGGTTATATATATATATATATATATATATATATATATATATATATATATATAGCGAGAGAGAGAGAGAGAGAGAGAGAGAGAGAGAGAGAGAGAGAGTCATGCTCCCCTGCGCACCTATGCACGTGCGCACCTTTGCACAGGTGCCATGGGTGTCTAATCTGAACGGTCCATGTGATGCGGAATCCCATAAAACCCCAAATGACAAATTTTCACCCCGATCTAATGTTCTGGTGGGCCATAGAAAAGAGAAATGCAAATCAAGGGAGGAAACTGTTTTCATTTTTCATGACCCATCAAAGTTTTAGATCAAAGTAAAACTTGGGCCCGGGGGGTTTCAGGAGGTGCTGCTTCACATGAACGGTTTAGATTTTGGATCCACATCACGTATGATGGGTTCTCAAAAAAGTACGTACATAGTACGTACAAACTGGTTCGCAGGTGAGCGTTTCCGTGTGTGTGTGTGTGTGTGTGTGTGTGTGTGTGTGTGTGTGTGTGTGTATATATATCTTGATCCAAAACTTTTGTGGCTTCCAAGAAGTTTTTAATGGTGGGCATTCGATCGCCATTATTCCTTATGGTGTGGTCCACCTGAGATTTAGATCTGCCTCATTTTTGGGCTTATGTTATAAAATGAGCTAGAAAAAATGGGTGGACAGAGTGGATAAAACACATATCATGGTGGGGCCCATAGAGCTTTTCCATCACCAGTACCAAGGTGGGTACTAGAGGGGTCACTTTCGAATTCTAGTCCTTGATTCTGATTTGAAGGAAAGTGGGGCCCACCCATTAACTAATTCATGGGTGGGTCCCCTCTTGGTCTACAAATAGGAAATGTTCTAAAGGTACAACAAAGGGTCACTATCTCTCTGCTTATTGGGCACTGACCATCAAATTTATGATTGTATCTAGACCTTTCTTTGCCAGACTAATGACCTCTGGAGGTGGAGACAGGAGAAGCTATATAAAAATTTCATAATCCAAGGATAGCGATTAACCTTACTGCCTAAAATTCCCTTTCTTTTTCCCATGTGGTATAATACGGGGCTGGGCTGGCCCATTGGCCTTTTGTGCCTGGCTCCTTTCTTGTTAGACTTGGGTCGTGCTGTCAAGCCTGGGCCAGGCTTGATTTTAAAATGCAGGCTCATTATCTAATTGGGAAGGGCATGGACCTTGTACAACCCAGCTAGAATGTGACCCAACCGGCCTTTGACTATCGAGAGAAGAAATCCTATTATACAAAAGAAATTTATGTCCTCCGTAAAAATTGGGTGGGCCCCACCATGTTGTTTATGTTAAATACACCCTGAAAATGTATTATCATATTTTAGGTCTAAGAACCAAAAATCAGATTCGTCCATTGTTAAGGTAAACTACACATTAGAGAAATAGCATACAAGGCAATTTTCACACTGCAACTTGTTTCTCTTGGTGTGGCTCACCTAAATTACATATGAGCCTGAATTTGACTATAAGGTCTAAGTTTTGGTGTGGCATCTAACAACTAGAGTGGATTTTATATAATCATCATGGTGGGCCCTATAAAACTCAAGGGTGGATGTCTCTCCCAACTCTTTCCATGTGTGCCCCACCTTAATTACAAGTCGGCCTAGCTTTTTTTCTCTATGGGTAATGTGAGATTACACATCAAATGGTTCTCGCATATGCATCATAGTAGGCCCATAAAAAGTCAAGGAGCGCGACTTGGGTGTGACCCTAAACTAGCGATATGGGTATAACCCTAACCATAGGGCCCACATAGATGTATTTAATACATATATGAGCCATCCGTTGATTTGGCAGCTTATTTTAGGGCATGTTCCCAAAAATCAAGCAAATATAATTTTTAAGTGGACCACAAGAGGTTACTAACCATTAAAACCCTTTGTTGGCCACAAAATTTTTAGATTAGATTGGATTTTATCAATAGTTTGGATGGTCAATAAATATTATCGTCATCACTAGGAAGTTTTTAATTGTGGTCGTTCAATGACCACTGTTTCCGATGTAGTCCATTTGATATTTTTATCTACTTTATTTTTAACTTCATTTTTAGGACCATGCCCTAAAATAAGTTGGCAAAAATGATGGACAGCATGGATATACAATGCATACATCGAGTGGGCCCTACAGTTAGGGTCGCACCCACATAGTTGGTTCTGGAGTTGCAGCCAAGCTGCGCTCAAAGTGAATGTTGGGTCAGTAAAATTCCCTTTTGAACGCTGAACCAATGGTGAGCAATTTTTTATATGAAAATCATCCCCCTCCACTCATCAAGTGGCTACACTTTTATTTTGTTATTTATCAATGACTATACATTGTTTTCAATTGTGTGGGCCACTTGATGAGTGGATAGAACGATGTTCGCATTAGGTGATCCTCTTGATGGGGCCAACCTATCAGGAGGATTGGATTTCACAAGCACTAACACTGGTAGTAAATTTAACAAGTAGTAAGTTGTCCACTGGGATGGCCTTAAATTGTGGTCCAACAAGTTAGACTTGAGACATTCTCTTTTCAAATATTTTAGTATAAACCGTTGCAAGACTAATGCCCACCCTTGATTTCTCAGGTGACGAGCTCAGGCTGGCAAAAAATAAAAGGGTTGGACTTAGGCTGGATTATTTGGCTTGTCACAAGCTGGGCCAGGCTAGGTTCAGGCCTACATCAAACAATGAGGGATGGGCTTTAGTAGAGCTTGGCCTGAGCTCATTGATACCCCCAAGTATATTTAATTAAGGAAAAAAGATATCACGCAATTGTATTGCTTGAGATTTCTTGGCCGTCTGGGCTAGGGTTGACCATGCGGGGTGGCTCCAATGTGATGATGCTTATGTGAATCCACCCTAATAGGTGCCTGACCCACACTACACCAAAATTGTTTATTAGGCACAGCTAGTTCTTTGGTTCAGAAACGGTATTAAGCCGTTTCTAATTGCACATGGTGCTAAACCGTTTCCGAATGCAGGACCGTACCCTCTTTCCACGTACGGCTCTTTTGCTTTCCCGTTTTCTTCAATCTCTCGTCTCGCATATCTCTCTCTCTGTCTCTGTCTCTCTCTTCAAATCTCCAATCTTCTCACCTTAAGATAGACTGCACGTCTTCTCCCTCATTTCTCACTCTCTCTTTAGTTGCAGCAAAGGTTTCCAGGTCTCTTTTTATCTTCTCACCTTGAGAAAAGGTAAAAGGGGGGAAAAGAGAGCTCGTTCTGGACGTAGATCTTGCATCGATGGACCAATCTGTGGGAAAAGGCTTGGGTTTTCTCGGTTGCTACTATATCTCTGTGCATTAGGGTTTTCTTTCAATCAGCCGTGGAAATGGCGACTGCGAACCCTTTCAATCTGTTGGGAGATGACGATAATGACGATCTGTCGCAGCTGATAGCTGCTCGGCAGCAGCAGAAAGCAGCACCGAAGAAAGCCCTAGCTCCAACGCAAGCTGCTTCTCAGAATTTTCTGAATAATGTGGTAGCTCCTTCCATTGAAGATCCAGGTCAGTTCCCAACCGTAGGTGCTAAGTGAGATCATCTCTCTCTCTCTCTCTCTCTCTCTCTCTCTCTCTCTCTCTCTCTCTTGTATTTTTCTTCTTGTTTGGGTTCTTTGTTTGAAAGAGTAGTTAGTGAGTGGCAGGATCCACAGGAATAACGAGGCTTCCTGTATTAAAAAGATCTTTAAATATTTTAAATGTTTTAAATGTAAATTTAAGAGACTGGAGAGTTTGGGAATTGGTCGTGATAAGATTTTAGGTCGTTATCTGGAAGGAATACGTATGATGGAGCAAAATGCTTGGATCATTGTTGTGTGTGTGTTTAAAATTTATTTTAAAATCAAATGGGGCATGGTTAAAAAACAAAGAAAACAGAGAGCAGAGAAAGAAAATCTGAGGCAAAGAGAGGAGAAGAGAATAAGAAAAGAGGATTAAAGGAGGATCGTTTTCCATTCTAATCTCATCCGTTGATCTTTGATCGCAGCGGCGAATTCAAATACTGAAGTGGAGATGCAGAACGGCTGCTTCCAAGTCTTTCTATCATCGGTGATCTTGAGCCTTGGTGCCATCGTGTTTTGGCAGAATCAGGAAGGAGGAGATGGCATCAAGGCCAATAGTTCCTCAACAACCAAGAGGTGGACTAGCTGCTCTGGGCGTAAAGCAGAAGCCTGTTGCAGGTGAAGGGAATAACAGGAAGGCGCTGGGAGATATCAGAAATTTGGTTAATGTCCGAGGAGGAGTGGAAGGGATATACCACGATAACACAAGATTAGTTTCACATTGCAATTACCAATCTTTCAAGTTGGATTGCAGCTGCAATTTGAGGGCTACTTGTCAGTATGAATACTAGGGATATACCACTAATTTGTCTCCTTACATCTCGATAAATTTCTGTACATCTCAAAACCAAGTGCGCAGAAATCCCCTGTTTTCTTAATATACTTCTGGCGGCTTGCTACCCACCTTGAAAAAAAAAAGACATGCAAGTGGCTAGATATTTGGATGAATCCACCATCCATTAATAGTGACACATCATCATCATCTCCACCTGCCTGTTAACACCAGTGTTTTGCTCCGCATTCTAGCTGCATTAACATAAAGTCCTTCAGTTAGTTGTGAAATAGTTTCCACTTGTTGGGTTGACTCTTTATTCGGAACACTTCTCAACATTAATGCATTTTGGCAGTTAAGCCTGGTGTAAAGTTCAATAGAACAGTTACGGCGTGAATCACTCTGATAATAAGCAAACTTGGTAAATTTGGAATTCCTATTATTGCCTTATGAATTCCCTGAGTTTGGCACTTTGGCTTGATTCTTTGATCTGGCTTGAATTATTCTGATTCTTTGCTTCCTCAATAGAAGTGCTTCTGAGGAGATTGTTGTTAGGAAAATTTTCTTTTTTAGTTAGAGTTTGCTTGGAGACAAGATCTGCCTCCCTTTTTGCCTGTTTTTCATAGCTGCGGCTGCCTTGGATTCTTTTGTTGCCTTGTTCTCTTGGCAGTGGTTTAATAAAAAATTCTTGTCATCTCTCTCTCAAAAAAAAGAAAAAAAGAAAAAAAAAAAAAAGATGTACTTAGTAAGCTCTAATCTGTTGGCAGCAATTATCTCGTTAAAACAGGCAGTAGAAGGTCTTGACAACCTTGACCAGTCTGCAGAAATCTTGATCCATTTTCTCTGTGCTGTTCCTGGATGGGGTGAGAAAAATGCTCAGGTACTTCATCCTTTCATTTTGTCCTTTATTTTTAATATTTTATGTACAGCAGTGCAGTCAAATTCCTGTGAATGAATACAGGTTCAACAACAGGTTATAGAGATCATTACTCATATAGCTTCTACAGTCCAAAAGTTCCCAAAAAGATGTGTGGTGCTCTGCATTCTAGGTGGGTATTAGGTTATAGTTGTAAATGGTTTTTTTTTTTTTTTTCATTCTATAAAAGTTTTAAATGTGTTAGATATGTTTGATATGACTGTTATTCTCTGCAAGTTAACTAATATTATCAGCTATTACTTCTGGAAAAACTGAAAGAAGTTAAAATTTCAAGAGATGCCTGGTTTAGGTTCAGTTTTCTTAGAAAAGTCACCGCCAACCTGTTACTTATGAGTCAATACGAGTGATACTAGTTGTTGATGAGTTCTTTCAGAGTTTTCTTTTGGTCTCCTGATCCTAGTTGATTTGGTCAATTGTGAGCGATGCCTACGAGTTTTGAGCTTTAATTTGGAGCAGTGATTGACGTTGCATTTCTAGGACTCACCATATAGGTTAATCTAGTACCAGAATGTAAATTTTTATATTATGTAGGTGGATTTTTCTAAATTTGCTTTTTTCTTTTCTTTTTTCTTTTTTGAAAATTCAAGTTTAATGCTACTTGCACAAAATGGGCGGCGGGCTGCCGCTAGCACATCAACTGTTTTCCACATTAAAGGTGGGTATTCACACCAAGACTAGGAATTGAAAGTCTTGCCAATATCTTCAAATTCTATTTAAAAATGGGGGCCTAATTTTTTGAGGCCCTAAGAGAGCATTAATGGATGCACATGATGTATGGATTTGATGTCCTACATCCATCAAAGCAGGCTCCATACTCATTTTAGAAGGTTCTTAATTGTGTATGTCTCATCCCAACCATGCCAATATGGCAAACGTTTGAGGCATTTGGCTATTAAACAGGTGGGGGCATCTATATGACATATGCCCAGTCCAATTATTGAGTGACGTTGAATTTTCCTACTAATCATCCATTTTTCACCTACAAGTGTGACTTGCCTTATGGGGTGATTAGTCCGATGGGGCAAATATAGACCGAATTATTGGTGAGGATCACCCAATGGGGCAAATATAGACCAAATTATTAAATGGATGTGGGGGTGGTTAGGATCCATTTGCACTCCTGAAGTAGCAAGCTTAGGTTAATCCTGACCCACCAATCATCAATAGCCTGACTAATGTTAAATGAACAAGTCAGATCTTGGCCAGGGAGATAAAGGTCAAAATGGGGGAAAGTCCTCATTGAAAACTTTGGTGAGCCTTCCCTGGATGCAGATTGAGTTGTGCGCCACCCTTTCCGGCTGCATACCGTTGCTAATAAAATCTCGCCACTCAATGAGCTTTTTCAAGGTGCATATAGGTTCTTTTTAAGAAGTTTTTTAATAAGCTACATTGATTTAATTAATTATCATTTGGCAGCTTCCGTTAAGAGATTTGTCAATGGAAGCTGGGGTTCAGCCATGTGAACAACGAGTTGGCAGCTTGGGTGGGCCCCACTATAATGTTTATATGAAATACACCCTGACCATTAGGTGCATCACCTCGTATTATGTCCATTGCCCAAAACTCTAATGCATCTATGATTCAAGTGGACCACATGATTGGAAACAGGGTACAAGCAGTGCTCACCCTCAAAATTGTTTCCCTTGGTGGGGCCCATTTGGATCATGTAGAGGCCTATTTTTGGGCCCTAAGCCTAAAGATTGGTTTGAAATCTAACGGTTGGAGTAAATTTCTTATAATCATCACAATGGGACCCATAAAAATCAATGGTGGATGTATCTCTTTTCTTTTGGCATGGATTAACCTATTATTATTATTTTTTTAATTGAGCCTAACATGGGAATACACACTTAGTGCTAGTGGCCCACCTATCTAATGGATTAACCTGATTTTTTGGCATCGAAACTAACCTAGGATTACACCTAATGGGCAGAGTGGATTTTGCATGTATATACACTATGGTGGCCCCTTAAAAATCAACAGTGAGCTATCATCTCTCAACTATTCTTAAATTTTCCACTACTAAAAAAAAGGAGAAAAAGATGCCACCCTTGATTTTATGAGGCCTACCTTGAGACCACTTGACATATAATCCAATATTAGGTTCAAGGACAAAAAATCAGTTTTGATTCAGGTAGGCCACACCAAAGAAAACAGTTGAGAGAGATATGTCTACTACCCTTGGATGGTCAGGATTGACATGTGCGTGGGCTGTTTGTGTGGAGGATAAGCTGCAAATATGTCTTATTTTAGCTATGCATCTACACACATGTCAACAAACATGTGTGTGAAAGTCCATCAATTCATTAGGCGGGGACTTTTGGTGATTGTGCCTTTGGCCTAAATAATCATGTCAATCCACCACTCATTCATCATGTGTACTGCCTAACTTCACCCTAGGACCTAAATATCAAGTCGTTCCAAAGCACAAGTAGGCCATACCGTAGGGAAGTCGGGCCCATCATTAATTTTATGGGGCTTACAGCAGCAGTTAGATGACATCCAATCCATTTCATCTAATGCACCTCATTTACCGGGATGTATCATCACCCTAAATATCATGCTTTTCCATAACTTAGGTGGGCCACACAATGTTAATACAGTGAATATAAGGGTTTTAGGGATGACTTCACACCGTTCCCTATGCTGTGGCCCACCTAATTGTTGGGCTGGACTTACTTTTGTGGTTAGGAAATGTGTGTTAAACCTAATAGATGAGGTTGCTCTTATGCACATGAAGCTATTGCTTGTGGGCACTAGGCATGAATTTTGGGTCCGATTAAAATTGATGTATTAAAATCCCGGTTCAACTCGATCCTGTCCCATTACCACCCCTTTGGAAGTACAACCTTAAATATTTATACATTTGAGGGGCAGCTAGATGGTGGATCATTTCCCATCACCACCCAACTAATGTGATTTTATGGGAGCAGTTCATAATGGAAGGGTCCACTAGCTTAATCAACCTTCCATTAAGGTCGTCCCACATTTAGAGGGATCATGTGCCAATCAACCTTCCATTAAGGTCGTCTAACCTTTGAAAATTTTGGCATATATTCCATCCACACAGTGTCCAACCGAATCAAAGGTCTTGATTATCAGATGGTGGTGCAATGCGTACTGTGAGAGGGAACAACATAGAACTTTTAATGCAGCAAAATACATATCAGTAGGGGTGTCGACTTGTTGGGTTTGGGTAGAGTCTTATAGTACCCACTCTAGGGCTAACTAGTTTAGGGACTTGTCAGGTTGTGTCCCTAAGGCTCAAGTCTAATTCATGAAGACCCAAACTTGGATCCAATCAGGTTACACATGGGGTCTTTGGATCTAGGTTTTGAGTTGAGTTTGGGTGAGCCAGATGCATGAATTTGATCGCACGCACATCTCCCTTTGACACATGCATGGTGGGTAAATAAGCTCTCTTATATATGTGTGGAATAGGAAATCTCATTTCTTTAACCCGAATAATCAATACATATATATATATATATATATATATATATATATATATATATATATATATATATATACATATATATATATATATATATATATTAAACACATATAACTTTGCAGTTAAAATTAATTGGATCCCACCAGACTGATTAGCCAAACTAATAAGATCATCTCATGAAACTGACCGGAACCTACTAGACCTGATTTTAATTGGGTCCAAAAGGCAAAAACCAAACGAAACCTTCTTCTTGATGGGTTAAACAAATGGGACCTGACCTGTTACAATTATATATGCCAGATGTACAGGAAACTAGGAGTCCGAGTACGGCCACTGTTTGGAGATTGAAAAGGTGAAGAAGGGCGCATATGCCATTGTGACATAAGTTTGGGATATGCGGTTCATTTACAAGGTGGGGCTCTATGTGACATGCCCTGTGAAAAAATTCATGCCAGCACACTCATAAGGTAGGCCATGCATGTATTTCTAATGGTGATTTTTCTTTCCAATCATCCATATATTCTCACCTACCTCGGTGACCCACCTGATGAGGTGATTGGTCTGGTTTATAAAGCAGGGCATCTTCACGGTTAGCCCCTTCTAACTATTGGTCAGATTTCTGACCTGTGTTATAATGTAATACATATACTTCAATTTTACTCCATCTCTCTTCGCTCGGTATGTCATGTGATCTTAATGGAGAGCCCTACCAATTTAATAATGTTTTACCTGAGTGACATGTTGGCAGGAAAAATTAGACCGGAATAGTCTACACTTACCATACACGAGCTTTTGGGATCCACTGTGTTGTATATAAAAAACACACTCCATCCATCAAGTGAAAACCATTATTTAGATTGGGCATGCAGAAGTTAAACTTGATTAATAATTCATATGATCCCCTATCTACGGGAGTAGTGTAAATTTTGTCCTAGTAGCACTAAGTTGGCATGGTGTGGCCTACTTAGGCATTGTATCAGATTGATTTTTGTATTGTCTCCTCATCCTTGTGATTTAGACCTGATTAACTGGTTTGATGAAAGATAAACACTATGGTAGCACAACAACCAACCTTGTTGGCATCCCATCCCAATTATTCTACATTGTGCAGCATGTTTGAGTTATGGATATAGGTGACTTGTAGAAAAAGAAAAAAGAAAAACTCATTATGATTGGAAGCTAAGTGGGCCTGCCATGATGTTTGTGACAAATTCACCCTGTCATCCATTGTCTAATGATGTTAGGGCAGGCCCAAAAAAATGAGGCAAATTCAAAACTCAAGTGGACCCAACAGTAGGAAAACAAAATTGGTTAGGGAAATGCCTATGGTTGAAAGCTCCTTAAGTCCACCATAATGTTTAAATGTCATCCATACCGTTCATTAAGTCATTGCTAATCAATAGGTTGGATGCCAAATAAACATTAGGTGGACCCGATGAGGTTGTTAATAGAGGACATTCAATCTTTATTGTTGTGTGGTACACTTGACATTTAGATCTACCTCAATTTTGGAATTAAGCCCTTAAATGATCTGAAAAAATGAATGGACGGCATGGATAAAACACATACCACAAAGTTAAGATGCAGCGGGCTGCGGTGGAAATTAAAATGCAGGACCACTTTTCAACCGGGCCTCACTTAGACCATGTACAGGCCAAACCAAATGTGGCCCAACTCATCTATGACTATTGCAAGGCAATCCTGTAATAAAAAGAAACTTATGTCAGGATGGAAAAGGTGTGACTATTAGAAGGCAATCTTGCAATAAAAAAGAAAAGAAAAAAAAAAAAAACTTTAAGTGGGGTTTGGGTCTACATTGAACGATGAGGGCTAGCTTGGACAAAGCTTAGCCCATCTAGAGGCCCAGGCAGTTGACACCCTAGTAGAATAATTGGCCCGCTGAATAATTATGGTTTGTGTTAGAAAGATAACAAGTAACCGTAATGCTTGGGATTTCTTGAGCATAGGAGTATGGGTTAAAATTGCATGGATAATCTAACATGACACCACACGCCCTATGCGGAAGCTTGGCGGAGTCCATAATGGCCAAGTCCTAAGGGGTGAATACGTCCACTTAAAATTTTTTCAATTAAAACTAATTGACTACTTAAAATGTTTTACCAATTCAAACAAAGCATAAGGGTCCAATTCTCATAAACTACAATTAATGCAACTAATTGAGCAACTAGTCTATGTGCGAGATAGGCATCTTGTGTGTGTGTGTGTGCAATCAATCAAATGCCTAGCATATAATTCATTCAAGCATTTATATAATTCAACCAATTAAACTCATAACCATGAATAGAAATGTGCTCAAATCATAATCACAATCATAAATACAAGCATATATATTGGTTCGGCTACTTGCCTACTCTACTCTCGGCAGATGCACTCTCCTCGAGTACATTAGATTTCACTATCTCAGAGGTTTTAAATTAGGTTTACCTCTAACCTTTACAATAGTTTATCCTAGGCTAACCACTAACCTACACGTACACTCCCTTGACGGAGGACCACATTTTCACTCATGTCGGTGGCTCCTGCAGAGACTTAACTGGTTTTCTATTGGCTAACCAATAACCACTACGGTCCTAATCCAAGGACCTATGTACATTCTTGCTAGAGGCTCCCTACGGAGACTAATACGTACACACTTGTGTCTGGTGAATTCAGTCCTACACAAGAACCTATCGAGTTTGTGTCACAAACTCTACACTCAATCCTACACAAGGACACAGTGTATGGATTTTAAATTGACCACCTTGTCGGATTGAGCCCCATTGTTGCACCTTACTTGAGATGCTTAATTGATGCACTCCCGTGCTCTTCAATCAACTTATCAATTTCTCCCACGATTGTTGATGTGAATGCTTCATCTCCTGCGATCAATCGCCTTGCATTTGACACTTCGATGAGGTGACTAAGGCAATGGCAGGATAGTGCAATCTCCTACAACTAAAGAGATAGTTGTTTTTTCAAATAGGATTTACCTAGATGGGTGTTCAAGAGAGTTTAGACATGGATATTCCTATAGGATGTGTCTAATCTCTAGCAGATGGTGGAGATCAAGTTCATCTTCAAAGGGAGGTTAGAATCCTCATTAAAGTGGTAAATCTCATGAAAGATAACTTGATTCCCTTAGATTTAGAGGCTTCAAAGTGGGATTAAAAGTGGGGAATATCCTAAACTCTATTGACACCAAAAATCCATCCACTTGTCCAAATACCGAATGCCCTATATAAATGATTTGAGTTCCAACGGTAAAAAAAGGGATAAAAAATGACACCTTCGATCGATCAAGTGATTCTTTCGATCGATCGAATGACCCTTTGATATGATCGAGAAACTTCAAGTTAATGCAATTTTCTTATTGGACATTTCTGAGTATCTTCGATTGATAAAGCTTGGAGCTTCAATTGATCAAGGGTTCACTCAATACCCATCGATGGACCATTGATGGAATCAAGATTTACTTGAAAACTATTGTTTTTGGGCTATGTGTTTATAAAAGCATTGCACCTCTTCAAAGCTTAACTGACCATGTTCATTAAGGGTTTAAGGCTAGATTTAAATGAGTCAAATGTTTACTTGTGGGATGAATCATCTAGAGGTGGGTTGTTTTGGCAGTTAAGGTGGTCTAGGGCTAGGTTTACCAAGGCACCTTATGAGTTACCTGTTGTTTTTGGCCTTGATGCTTCAAGTCTTCGAGTATTCGGTCTTCAATGGCATAACCAACTCAAGACACCCTAGCTCATGTCATTGACAAAATCGTGGCACTAACAGGAGTCACGCCGGTTAGCTCTACCATAATGTTCATGTGAAATCCACTTTAACAACTAGATGTTGACACATGTTAGGCCCAATGCCCAAATATCAGTCCCATTCGTGATAAAGGTGGACCACGCAATTATAAATTGTGTATAAGGCAACACTCACCCTCTTAACTGTTTATCTTGGCATGGCCCACCTATATCACAGATGGGCTTGATGTTTGGGCCCTACACCTAAATTTTAGTATAGTGCCTAATGGTTGGAGTGGACTTCATGTAATCATGGCAGTGAACCCTATAAAAATCAAGGGTGAATGTCTCTCTATAAATCGTTTCCTTTGATGTGGCCCACTTAAATTATGGTTTATCCTTATTTGTTGGCAATGGACCTAATGTGGGACTATATATCTAATGGTCGAAGTGGATCTCACATACTCATCACAGTGGGTGATGGGTCTATCACAATCCATATTTGAGATTCACTCACCATTAGATGTGTAAAACACATTATGATCACAAAAAAAAGGTTGACCTCTGATTCAGGTGGGCCACGCCAAAGGAAATAATTTGGAGAGAGATGTCCACTTTTGATTTTTTACCGACCTTATCGTGATGATTATGTGGAATTAACTCAAACAATTACATGCCATGTGAAAATTTAGGCTCATGGCCCAAATATTAGTCTCATCCAAGATTTAGGCAGGCCATGCCAAAGGAAAGAGTTTGGAGGGTGAGGGTTGCCTTGTACATTGTTTCCAATCATGTGGTCCACTTAAATCACAGATGGGGCTAACTTTTTAGGCTATTGGCCTAACATGGGTAATGCATCTACTTGTTGGGGTGGATTTCACATAAACATCATTGTAGGGCCCATCCAATCTGTCCACTCCCTTGCTTGCAAGAACAAAGCCTAACTTCTTAATAATTCTAACTGAAGGTACTCGATTAATAATTACTTAAATTAATAAGGTAACTTAAGAAAGGTACCTGAACGTAAATTCTATAATAAGTAGGTAGTATTTTTGTAAAATTACAATTTTCTTTTCTTTTCTTTTGTGAAAATTCGGATATGATTTTATTTGCATGAAGACATGTTTAAGGAAATATGCATGCTGCAAACATGTGAAAGATATGGACCACTCATCCATGTCCCCATTATGTTCATTCCCACCTTGGCTCTGAAATCAGTGAGCTGTACAAGTAGATAGAAAGATAAACGGTGCAACTCATCTCTTTTTCTTTCTTTTTTTTTTCTTTTTTCTTGAGTATTCATTTGTGAGATACACATGACTCACTGGATAGTATCGACTAACCCGATTTTTTATCTAGGTCCCGATGGGGGAAATCATAGTAATTTTGTTTGATATGTGTGAAGACCATGGTAGGTGGAATCAAAACCATGTATCTGGGACACCTCATCATGTTAGTCGTACTAGGGTTCCAATCTCACATGCTATTTGAACATAGATCTTTTTTACAAAGCATGCCCACTAAGTCTATCCACAGCCTTAACATCTTTACTTCACTAGCATTTCTTCTAGTGGAGGAAATTGCGTGGGCTATTTTGAGTATTTCGTTACTAGCTTTGATCCAAACTCGTACTTCCTTGCTACATTATATGCTTTTCCCCACCTGGTCTTGGATCAACAACTTGTTGTCACGTCAATAAGATCTTTTAGCCAATGTGCCTCAGATGGCGCATATCATTAATTTGTTCAAAGATGCACAACAACGTCCTGTATTGTGTCATCTTATTGAATCATCTACCATATTCAATCCACAATCACAAGTCTCCCTCACCATTAAAGGTGACAAGATCATCTATCAAGATCACATCCAATTCATGTTCTTAATAGCATACAAGTTCTTGTTGAACTTATTCATGATCGCATTGCCCCATCAAAATTAACAAGTTATTTCTTGTGGACCCATCCGTTAAGTCAACATCCAGATGTAGTTGCCTTTTTCTCTCTTACTTCATTGCTCCAACTTAAATGGCGGCTTAAGGTTCTATCTTCCTTCAAAAATGGTTTTGTTCCTTGCATTTCATATTCACTTGCTTATTGCTTTGTAGCTATGTAAGTTGTTAATTATTTTTTTCTAGCTATATGAAAGAAATTGTAATGTCCCAGATTTTCGATGTTTTGGATTTCCAAAAATCCTTGAAAATTTTCACTATAGTTAGCTCACATTGTCACTGACTGACCCTTAATACTCGAAATGAGCCTATACGTGGGTGGTGCCGGTAAGGAACCGCACAATCCGATTAATCAACCGTAGGAAGCCAATGAATCCGCCCGATCACTTAAACATCGAGTTTAGCCCCGTGATTTGTTCACATATGGCCCAAATCTATCTGACCTACCACTGATAAATCAAGACAACCATAATAAATAAAGATCTACTCAAAGGTGAGACAACTAGGGATCAGATCTTAATTAACAACCAAACTGACTCGATTATCCTTTTAGCATAAGAATCGACGGTTTATGGTAATTATGATCAAATCGCTATTTCCGTTAGTTGTGAATAGGCCACATTATGAACTTAGCCAATCCAAACCCTTATCATTGTGCATAAGAAATCTAGATACCCAATTCATTCTAGAAACGCCCTGATTATTCAAATAAACTCTAGACCGCTCGTTAGTGGTCCATTAAATCCAAGACTATAAAAAAATATTCGTCTTACTGGGCTTGACGTCTATTGCGGGACATCGAGCTAAGATCGCATCTCGAATCACTCAAGTTGGACTTACAAGGCTAGTACCTGAGATGTGTGAATATTATTGGAATTAATCTAGAACTTAAGTTAGTTTCTTGTGTCCAGTCTT
This sequence comes from Magnolia sinica, assembly GCF_029962835.1. Lineage (NCBI taxonomy): Eukaryota > Viridiplantae > Streptophyta > Magnoliopsida > Magnoliales > Magnoliaceae > Magnolia > Magnolia sinica. The sequence goes on from NC_080581.1 coordinate 34,144,084, forward strand.
TGCCGAAGTTGTGGCTTTTGGGCCGTTAGATTGTGATCAAATTTAGGGAAACAATGTAGAGTATTATCCTACACAAATCCGTATAGTCGCGGGCCCGATCGATGTTCGGTGACCGTCGAACTGACTTTTGGTCATACCCATTAATCGACGCGTCCAAATGACAGGCCGATTGTGTTTATGCATATATCATCACTAGGGCCAACTATCATATGGTGGATGTCGACCCCTACGCCCTGTAGTGACCCCCAAAGGGTAAAAACACACTCTCCTAGAGTTACTCTAGTAAAAACCCAGCCCTTATGGCCATTTGCACCAAATTTGGCATTATATAAGGCTTTCATTTAGGCACCCTCTTATCCCCTCTTTAGCCGCCTCGCCGTAACAAGAGCTATCATTTGTCACTTTCCTGACAATAAATGAAGGTAAGTGTTGAATCTCGCTTATAATTTAAGATTTTCAATAATTATTTTTCCTTAATCTCACAAGCTTATATGCTTGTTTCAGCTTTTCAATGATTTTTTCTAAAACTCAAACCTAAGTGGTAGGATGTGTTACTTTATCGATGTTCACATGCTTGATCTATTGTCTAAGTGATTGTATTACTTTATGCATGCTCACATGTTTGATTTAATGCTTTAGTGAACGTAATACCCTATAGATGCTCACATGTTCAACGAAATGCCTAAGTGGTTGTGTGGTAGAGCCTATGCTATAATTGTGTGATGTAGTAGACCATAGCGATACTTAGAATTGTTATGATGTTGGGTCAGTTGGCTAACTGCTCGAACTAAAAGATTGGCCCGAATTGGGGCAGTCACCATAGGCTTGTTCGATCGACCCGAGTTGAACACGGACAACCGACAGTAGCTAAACTACACGGGATGCTTGCATCCAATGCCGGTTGCGTCGGGGTTCTCCTATGTCAATCGAATTAGTCCACTAGCCAACTGATTTGGTATGTTCAAAATGTGTGACACAAATGAATAGATTCTAGGATACCATGTTCTCAATGGATGAGTCAATTCATAACCATTAGTGCGATACTACCCTATTAAGACTCATGAGCCGAGCATGATGGTTTGGGACATCATGTCCGAGCTATTGGCGTATGCTTGGGTGACAAGCCTCCCCGTAGTGACTAATGAATACTAATGAAGGTGATAGATCATTGTTTGAACAGTCCTTGTCAAATTACTCGGCCGATGTTTTCGTGTCAGAGTTTCCTTCGAACGACTTGGGTGTGAATGGAATTGGGTGACGAGTCCTTTCCTTTGTGATAAATCAGTTTCATTGTGACAAGCCCGCACCTCGGGATTGAGTGATCATACTCAGTGTTTGGGTGAAGACTCATACCGAGCTGATCCTCATACTTTTGGTTATCATGTCGTACATTTGGAATCGCTGATTTCTGAGATAAACAGGTGATACCTGGGACACTGGTGAGGAGCTGCTATGTGCAGCAATGACCTATGTGATTCGGATAAGGATTCATGATATAAAGTCGGTATCCTAACTTCGTCAATATGCTGGATGAATAGAACTTAATAATTACTCGGCTAACATGAACATTCATCGCATTAGTTTAGGTTGTGGTGACTTAGGCGTTGTAGTCGAGTGAAGAGGGAGTGTTGATATTTGCAAAATACTTGTTAAAGTCGCGTGTGAGGGAGTGTTGGATTGTAAGGTGCATGCATCATTTCATAATCTCAAATGTGCATTTACAAGAGTATTTAGAAAATGCTTGATTAATTGTTTATCATTAACTGCACTAATTGTGTTGATAACATGTGTAACTTAGGACTAATGGAACCACTGAGTTAGCTACTCACTCCCACCTGGGATGGTGTTTTAAAACACCAACCAAGCATCGTTGTTGTTGTAGGTGCTATCGAGGCCTCTTACAGGTGGTCTTAGATCGGCTTGTGCCATCACCGTTATGTTTTAGAGGATTGGGCGAAAACTCGAAATTTTACGCTTTAATCGTGTTGGGTATGTATATCGTGGCTTCTATAATCTCCATTTTGAGCAATCACTACTATTAGAACTGAATTTTTACTCTTAATCCTATATTTATGGATTTTTGTTATCTCTACCTCGCTTTGGTTCTGTTAAGTTGAATTATGCAACTCTGATTATCTGTATGTGATATGAACTTGAATCTGAACGATGTCATATATGCATTTTTATTTGGTTAACATCCAGGAAGTCGGGATCGGAGTTTATGTACTCGAGTGCCGATTTTCAGGGCGTTAGAAGTTGGTATAGAGCGAAGTATTGAGATAACTAGGACCTTGAGAATAAGGACTATACAAACCACAATAACTAGGTGTTGAGACACTTAAAATTTGATGTTTGAACCTAAAAGAGGATTTTCCCTATTTTTAGAAGTATTCAATACTATAGGAAATACAGTAAACTGGGGATAATGAACCAAGGACCAAAATCCATACTTGGTTGTGTTTTGAAACTCAAAACTTAGAAACTAAATTCTAGGATAAAATCACATATTGTTGGATGATTTTGAACTTAAACTTAGAAATGATGAACAATAGGATCAAATCCCTAATTTTTGATGCTTTTGAACCTAAATCTAGAAATCAGAGATTTAGGACCGCCCTGATTAGTTTTGTCGTATACAAAGTGTTTGAGTATGAGTGATTCCGACTTAAAATGAGTAAATTCGGCAAATCCCTCTAAGGAATAAGATTTTATATAAGGGTTCAAAGACTTAATAAGATGAGTGATCCGGGCTTGGTAGAAACTCGACCAACAAGTACAAAGTTGAAGTTTTACAAAATATGGATAGTGGAGCTCTGTTCCTTGAAGTAATAGTTAAGGGTCATTTAACACCGTGGATTTGGAGGGATTTGAGGGGATTTCAATTCCCATGGTTGTTTAATGCCATAAGGGGGCGTTTGGTGCAGGATATTAGATGGAATTAGGTGGGATGGAATTGCATTTGGTCCCATGTAGGATTTTCCTGATTTTGAAATTCACTGCACATGTGGGCCCCACATTAATGCATGCATTTATCCATGCCATCCATCCATATACCCTGTTTACACGTGACATTCTGGTTATACATGTGTACAAGTGAATGGCATCTGTTGTGAATTTGGTCCATTGATTACAATTCCATGGTCCACCAAACATGATTTGGCTTAGTCCGATGTTTTCCCGTCACAAAAATTTTATCCCAAGCATGGAATTGGATGGCTACAATACCATGGACATGCAATCATTGTGCAATAGTGATGTTAATCCTATTTAATACAATTCAATACTATTCAATTCCACGGACCAAACACACCCTTAAGTAATTGGGGGTTACAAATCCCCTAAAAGAGGAGGTTTGGAATCCTCGGTGAGAGCTTGGATTACATCTAAAATGCTTCCAAGAGTTACATGTGTGATATGAGTGTCACTAAACTATTAAACCATTAAACACATGACCCACTAATGATATCCTAAAATAACTAGATTATCAATTGCATCACTATAATTACTTTAATATAATGATCGATGCTATTCAAACATTATCCGTGTAAATCAACGGTTAAAAATCATTTACTAGTCACTAGGACATGATCTTACTCTTGCGGCCCATCCGACACTTGGAATCTTGGCATTTTTGAGCAAAGTATATATTTCAATGGGCTTATTACAACCATTAGGTCAAACATTACATACGTTCACTAATTAGAGATATTAAAGTTGATTTAGTAATTAAATTCAAACCCTTGTAAATATACCATGTATAACTACTCTGAATCCACGGAGCTTCCGTTGATTCCTCACAGAGAGGGAAAATAAGAAAATAGAGATAAATTCTATAAAATTTGAAATTTCATTGGTAGATAATAAAAATGAATTTCAAATCCTTTAAATAGTGATACCAAACCTTATAAGAAGTTTCAAAATTAAACTCCCTAAAATTCGTAACTTAATATAAATAGTAAATTTATTAATCATAGTAAGTGTTGTAAGTGTCTTATCTAGCTTAACCATTTTATTTTTCTAATTTTTCTAAGGACTTTTCATGTTGCACACAACTCCTAAAGCTCAAAGGATGAAGAGTTATAATCAAAGTAAAACTTACTATAAATAGTAAAAATGAGAATAAAATCAATTTTCGATCGTCGACCGGATGGAATCTCGCAAAATACCCAGGTTGGTTGGCTAAATTAGCTTCTTCTACCCTAAAATCATATATGATACGTCGAATAACTCATTCCAGTTTGCGAGATATGCATATTGAATGAATAAAGAAAGAAAGAAAGATAAGGGAAAAAAATATTTATATGCATATATGTACATATTTACATATACTTGTAATCAAGAAAAAGATAGGATTTTTTTTTCTTTTTGTAAAATTAAAAAATAATTTAAAAATAAAAAATTTCGGCGAACTATTAGAGTGGTGGCCTCATGCCAGACCACCAGACGGCAGCAGTGCCACCGCCAGATCGACGGCGCCATGCCGGATTCCTCTAGTGGCAACGGTGCCACCATCGGAGTGGTTAAAGTGGTGGCGCCACCGCCGAATTTTTTCAGAAAAATCAGATTTTGGGTGAATTTTAAAAATTCATATCTCCTTCAATATAACTCCGATTTAGGTGATTCAAAAGGCAGATTGAAACTTACTAAGTCTAGTTTTATATAAAAATAAATAAAAAATTAAAATTAAAATTAAAATATGGTTAATTTTAAGACGTTTTGACAACTGTTCAAAAATTATTAGTTTCAAACAGTTGTTACTTTTAGAATTTTAATAATTTTTACAACTCCAAATTAAATGAAATTTTGTGGGATAAGTTTAAACTTAATGATAAAATATTATAATTTTTTAAAAATAATTCAGTTATTAAAAGTACAAGAAACGTTACAATAATAAAGACGTTTTGCAATCATACATAAAATCATCGGTTTTAGACAACTGGCACTTCCAAAAATTTTATATTTTTTCTGAAATTTCAAATGAAATGAAATTTTTTGAACTAAAACTAAGATTAGTAATATATTATTATAAAAATTATAAAAATAATTTGGTAACTAAAAGTGACAAAGATGTTACGAACAATAAATGGCTTGGAACCAAAAATTTCTGCAACTTCGAGTTACCTATGGACTAGATGTATCTTTTTTATATTTGAATTTTAGAACTTTGTCTTTTTAGAAATTTCTTCTAATCATGCCAGGAATCATCCTGTATTATTAAATTAGATCGTTTTTAGTGTATTTTTTTTTTATTTGAAGTATTTTCTAGTACGGTTTAACTACGACTCTTGAGTAGGGCTAAGTTTGATTGTTTAAGACTTTGTAAGTTCGTATTCGAGGTAGATTTCACTAAAATATTATAAGTTTTCTTATTTTCTTATCAATTCAAGATTCATACCACGTTGAGGAGATGAGGTTCTTCCTCTTTCCTTTTCCGCAGCATTTCTTGCGTCACCATCCCTTCAAACCTCATAAATATCTTAAAACTTCTGATTCTTCATTTTCTCTTGAAATCAACGAAACCAAAGCGTGATTTGCTCATAACTCACTGACCATAGGATCAAAATGGTAACGTCAAAAGAAAACCCTAGTCCCTTAAAAATCTTTTTAGGATAATCGTTGGATCATAGGCACCATGGGAGACTCATCACTAAGTTGAACATAAATTAAACAATAACCCTCCTTTAAAAGACCGGATAGATAAACTTATAAACGTAAAACTTGAACTTCCTAATAAATTTTAATATTCCCCAAATATCTAAAATGATTGGATTACGGAATTATGGAGCCATACACATGCGAGGCGTTCACGGCTTGACCCAATTCTCAATCATGAGCGATTACCAATAGATCACTGCTTTGACCGAGCAGAAGACCAGAATCCACTAGGACTATGAATGGATACAACGAGCTTTCTACCTTGGTCAGGTAGAGGATCGACGTATCGGATTCAAGCCCAATATAACCTTTTCTCCTTGTTAGCCGAACACTGAAAACAAAACAAAAATTTACTTTCAATAGTGGGGAACTATCGTCATAAATCCTAATCCCTTGCAAATTTTTAGTTAATCTCAATAGCAAAATTTTTAAGTAGGGTAGACTGTAATAAACCAGGCTTGTGTACTTAGTATACGCATACGAAATTAGAATGACTTACATATTGATATTAGGCAATTTTGGAGATGAAATTGTTTTTAAGGGAAATAGATTGTAATGTCCCAGATTTTTTATATTTTGGATTTCCAAAAATTCTTGAAACTTTTCGCTATAGTTAACTCACATTGTCACTAACTGACCTTTAATACTCGAAGTGAGCTTATACGCGGGTGTTGCCGGTAAGGAACCGCACAAATCCGATTAATCAACCATAGGAAGCCAACGAATCCGCCTCATCACTTAAATATCGAGTTTAGCCTCGTGATTTGTTCACATAGGGCCCAAATCTATCTGACCTACCACTGACTAATCAAGAAAATCAAAAATAAATAAAGATCTACTCAAAGCTGAGACAACTAGAGGTCAGATCTTAATTAACAAACCAAACTGACCCAATTATCCTTTTAGCCTAAGAATCGACAGTTTATGGTGATTATGATCAAATCGCTATTTTCACTTGTTGCGAATAGGCCACACTATGAACTTAGTTAATCGCACAAGAATTCTAGATCCCAATTCATTCCAGAAATGCCCTGATTATCCAAACAAGCTCTAGACTACTTGTTAATGGCCCACTAAATCCGAGACTATAGAAAGACATTCTTCTTACTGGGCTTGACATCCATTGCGGGACATCAAGCTAAGATCGCATCTTGAATCACTCAACCTGAACTTACAAGGCTAGTGCATGAGATGTGTAAATATTCTTAGAATTAATCCAGAACTTAAGTTAGTTGCTTGTGTCCGGTCTTTGCCAAAGTTATGGCTTTCGGGCCGTTAGATTGTGATTAAATTTGGAACAACAACATAGAGTAACGTCCTACACAAATTCTTATAGTCGAAGGCCCGATCGATGATGGTGACCATCGAACTGACTTCTAGTCATACCCGTCAATTGACGCAACCAAATGACGGGCTGATTGTGTCTATGCATAGATCATCACAAGGTCCATCTATCCCACAGTGGGTTGATCTATCCCACAGTGGGTGTCAACCCCTATGCCCCGTAGTGACCCCTAAAGGGTGCAAACACACTCCCCTAGGGCTAGTATAGTAGAAACCCAGCCCTTAGGGCCATTTGCACCAAATCTGACACTATATAAAGCCTTCATTTGGGCACCCCCTCCTCCCATACGAATTTCAACAAGAGAAAATGGGAGAAATAGAGAAAGAAAAGAGGAGAAATGAGGAGAGAAAGAGCTTGGGGTGTGAGTGTTGGTGCACCTACACCCTCTTATCCCCTCCTTAGCCGCCTCGCCGTAATAATAGTCATCGTCGGAACTTTGCCGACAATAAATGGAGGTAAGTTTGAATCTCACTTGTAATTTAAGGTTTTCAATAATTATTTTTTCATAATCTCACAAGCTTTTATACTTGGTTAGGTTATTCAATGATTTTCTCTAAAACCCTAACCCTAGGAGAGTCGTGGAGAAGGCGAATCGTCACAAGGTGCGGACCATTATGCTAGGTTTTCATTTATCGACCCCTGAGGGTCTTAGTTAATGATGTCTTGTGCTGAATGGGTTGTAATAGCTAGCATGTTCATATTTCATGTTTGATTGTATTATATGATATTAGTTGGATATAGATACTCACATGTTCGATGAAATGTCTAAGTGGTAAAATGTGTTGCTTTGTCGATGTTCACATGCTTGATCTATTTCTTAAGTGATTATATTACGTTATGCATGCCCATATGTTTGATTTAATGTTATAGTGAACGTAATACCCTATGGATGCTCACATATTCGATGAAATGCCTAAGTAGTTGTGTAGTATTACTTATGTTATAATTGTATGATGCAATGTTTAATCCATAGCGATACTTAGGATTGCTATGATGTTAGGTTAGTTGGTTAACTACCCGAACTAAAGGATTGGCCCGAATTGGGGCGGCCACCATAGGCTTGTTCGATCGACCCAGGTTGAACATAGACAACCGAAAGTAGATGGACTACATGAGATGCTCGCACCCAATGTCCGTTGTGCCGGGGTTCTCCTATGTCAATCAAATTAGTCCACTAGCCAATTGATTATATATGTTCAAAATGTGTGACACGAATGAATAGATTCTAGGATAACACGTTCCCAATGGATGAGTCAATTCATAACCATTAGTACGATACAATCCTACTAAGACTCATGAGTCGGGCACGGTGGTATGGGACACCGTGTCCGAGCTGTCGGCCTATGCTGAGGTGACGAGCTTCCCCGTAGTGACTAGTGAGCACTAATGAAGGTGATGGATCATTGTTCGAATAACCCTCGCCAAATTACCCAGCCGATGTTTTCGTACCAGAGTAACGTTCGAACAACCTAAGTGTGAATGGAATTGGGTGACGAGTTCTTTCGTTTGTGGTGAATTAGTTTTATTATGACAAGACATCACCTCGAGATTGAGTGGTCATACTCGATGTTTGGATGACGACTCATACCAAGTTAATCCTCATACATTTGGGTATCATGTCGTACATATGGAATCGCTGATTTATAAGATAAACAGGTGGTACCTAAATTTGGATCAAGGGATACTGGTGAAGAGTCGCTACATACAACAATGAGTCATGTGATCCGGATAAGGACTCGTAATATAACGTCGGTATCCTATCTTCGCCAATATGCTGGATGAATAGAATTTAATAATTACTTGGCTAACATAAATATTTATCGCATTAGTTTAGGTTGTGGCGACTTGAGCTTTGTGGTCGCGTGAAGGAGTGTTGGTATTTGCAAAATCGTTGTTGAATTCACGTGTGAGGGAGTGTTGGATTGTAAGGTGAATGCATCATTTCATAATCTCAAATGTGCATTTAACAAAAGTATTTAGGAAACGCTTGATTGATTGTTTATCATTAACTGCGCTGATTATGTTGATAGCATGTGTAACATAGGACCAATGGAATCACTGAGTTAGCTACTTACTCCCACCTGGGATGGTGTTTTAAAACACCAACCTGGCGTCGTTGTTGTTGCAGGTGCTATCGAGGCCTCCTGCAGGTAGGCTTGGATCGACTTGTGCCACCACCGTCATGTTTTAAAGGATTGGGCGAAAGCTGAAAACTTTATACTTTAATCGTCTTGGGTATGTATATTGTGATTTGTATAATCTCCATTTTGAGCGATCACCACTATTGGAACTGTATTTTTACTTTTAACATTATATTTATGAATTTTTGTTATCTCTACCTCTCTTTGGTTCCGTTAAGTTGAATTGTGCAACTCTGATTATCTGTATGTGAAATGAACTTGAATCTGAACGAGATCATATGTGCATTTTCATTTGGTTAACACCCAGGAACTCGGGATCGGAGTATATGTACTCGGGTGCCGATTTTTGGGGCTCTACAGAAATATTCAATGCGATCGATTTTAATTGATTTCAAAAGGCAATTGTGCCATGAATGGTATTGTTGTACGGTTAATTTGATTCACATACCTTACATCTGAACAAAATCTAAAAAGTTTTGCAATACAATATTTTGCTTTGATTAGTTGTCCATAGTCCATTAATAAGTTATTCTGGAAGTATAATGTATCTCAAGCAACTTGTTTGAGATGTTATTCTCATACTTCAATTATAAAACCACTTAATGTGTGTAAACATATATTAATGCTTTATTCTTTTGTTGGAAATATTTTTTTAAATTTTCAGTCATGGACTTATTATGGAGAGAAATTCGGAGGTCCCCAGTCTCGACAAATACATGGGCACCCCATTGTTCAATAATCTGGATCAATGATCTGATTAAGCACACTATAGGTGGGGGGCTTCCAAAAAAATTATGAAAGAGGAAGATTCCAACCCTTTAAGCAATCTGATCAAGTTCATATGCAGTTATGCAAGCATGTGTGGGACATCCAAGTTGTGGATTAGGTGGCTCTATCTTGTAACGCCCCGACTTTTCAGGACCCGAGTATATGACTCGTTTCCTAAAAACTCGTTAACCTTAAAGGATAGTCAAATTCGAGTATATATATTTTTCCCAACTATCAGAGTAAGCAGATGAGCGTAGAATGGACAAGCAAGCATAAAGGAAAATTTTTAAATTTCATTTAGAATATACAAGAGGTTGCCCATAATGACTTATACAAACCAATATCTCCAAAATTAACAAATACAAGAATTACATGATCCAATACATAAGAAATAGTAGAATGCAAGTAAATTTAAGCCGCAAGACCCCTTGGCTTCTCAAGCTAAATACACTTATGCAACCCTGGCACTTGAACTCGGCTCCTCAACAGCTTGAACCTAAAAATCACTTAAGCCACCTGTGCTACCTGTATGGTTATATTTATTTGATGGATGAGTAGTCAACTCAATGTGAATTCCCCTCAAGATTACACACTACCACATTAGGTAAGCATAGTTATAAAGAAAAGCATACAAAACAATACACGATGCAGGTCTTATTAGGTGCATGGATGCGTGAATGCAATCATCACCTCGGGGATGCTCATCTGTGCGAACAGTGGGCTCGTCACCCATGCAATCATCGAACCTGAAAAAATCATCCAGTCGGAACAATACGTACATCACGTACGATAGCAATAGATGCTGGTCTGTACCATGTATGCATGATTAGTCAATCTGTTATTAATCCAATTACACTCAACCAATTTAATTAAGTCACAGTCACTACGGGGAGCTTTTGGCCCAGTGTAGGCCGACGGCTCGAGCATAGTGTCCCATGACCAGCATCCCTAGCTCATGAGACTACCATCTTAAGATGTTTAATAGAAACCCGTCGACTAGTGGCCAATCATATTGCTGTATATGAGGCTTACCATCGCATGGTTGCACAGTGTAAAACATCGAACCCATATAGGAGAAATACCATGATAAAGCCACATAGGACGATATCAAAACAAGCCACATATGACAATTATCAAAATAGGCCACATAGGACGAGTGTCAAAACTATGCGATAAAAGACCATCCTTGAAAACCACTTAGACACAACAACCCTAGATGGTATGCCCACATCAATGATTCATCTAAACCACCACTCAATAACCACTAGATCGAAGGTCTATTGCAATCACCATCAATCAAGTTACATCACAAGTATGGGTGTACATTTATAAGTGAGGATTTTTCACTGATGTACCAGTTTAAGTTCCATAAGCAATCCACAAATAATCCATGAGCATGAGATAATATGAAAGATAAATATTAGGCTTGAGATCTAGCAGTTCAATTTCAATGGTTAATACATATGAGTATAGAGTGAAGATATCAATTATTAATCGAAATTGAAAATAAAAACTATCACTTAAGCTAATGAGAAGATGGAAAGCTTAAGGGGAAGAAATCATCACCTGACTAGTCGAATCATTAATGCCAACTAAGGCTGTTAGGAAGCACGTGCACTCTTAGAATCGGATCCTATCATGAATTGTGAAGTTGTGCGTGAGATCAATGTCCTACAAAGTGTCCATGGTCAAGATTAGTATAACCTAAGGCTTGAATTATCTAGGTTTTAGGGTATTATCTTAAAGTTCAATTCGGTGCTTAGATTCTAGGATTTGATTCCTAAGCTATTATTATTATTATTATTATTATTATTATTATTATTAGCATTATTATAATTGTACAATAGATCAATTAATGTTCATAATAAGAGTGTTAATCCATCAATGTTAATAATGATGGTTCACAGCTGGATACTTAATTATTCCAACAATGCCTAATGTTCTTATAATAATTAATAATCTATTAGCTAATGGATGTACTAGAGATAGAATACTTACTATCAAAATGTGACGATGACTAATAATTATACTAACCCTATAATGAAAGTGGTAACATTTTTTATTGGTATTAATAGTAACTATCGATGCTGAGTCCTTTTCATGATAATGCGTAAGGAAAGTAAATGCAATGTAAGAGCCTAATGGTCCTAGTTCTATTTATAATATTAAATCCTAATGTGAATAATCAGTCAATGGTTAATCCCGCTTAGTACATTGTTTATGGTTAGAGTCCTAACCCAGGGTTTGAATTTACCCAAGTCTAGGGTTTCACCCTAGAGTTTAGTTCTAGGAGTTGGACTAGGACATATGTGTAGCTCAAACACAATGTCAAGATATGGTTAGTTACAATTTAATGTTAATGATATAACCAATATTTGTGACCATGGTAATATTAAGCATTACAATCTAATAATGCAATCTATTTTGTTTTTATGATAATATCTTCAGGTGATGGATACTACACTAATATCATTAATGGTAATTTGTTTATAATAACTAACGTTAGCGCAAATAGTGCATTGATGAAGATTTGGGTTTTCATCGTAGAGTTCAATCCTAGGCTTGGATCATAGGATTGAACGTTAATTAATGTATGGTTAACCGCGACGTTAGTAATATTAATAATTGTAAAACCACTATTAATATTAGCAATGTAATCAATATTAGGTACCTGATAATAATAATAATCATTATGATGACAATAATATTTTAATCTACCATTAATGGTAATATTTAAGAGTGATAAGTAGAACACTACTGTATGATAATTGAAATTTTGTTTATGCTAACTAGCTCTAGCATGAATAACTTATTAATGGCTAATCACTATTAATACTAATAACCCTAACAATAACAATGACAATAATACATAAAAATGGGTCTAGTGTGGGTTTGAAGGGTCCCATGAATGAGGTTATTTAGGCCTGCACAAGAGTGGTCAGGCCCACTAGATCCTATCCAATAAAAAGGCCCCCAATTTGGGCCCAAAATTATTCCTAGCCACGGGCTGAACTGGGCCTTACTTTGGCCCAGTTGTTGGGTCCAATTCGAGCCCAAAAATGGGGCTAGGTTAGTCTATCCTTGGCCTAACAAGTGGACGGCCCAGCTAAGCCCATGGGCCAGCTCATATTAAAGGCATGTTTTCCAGCCCAATTCAAAGCCTAGTTGGGGGCATTTTCAGCCCCATCCATGGCCTAATGTATAGCAAGTTTCGGCCCATTCCACGGCCCATAACGTGGCGGTCCAGATCATAGCCCAAGTTATGGGCTACACTCGACCCACCAACTGTTCAAAAATGGTGCGCCCCACTGAGTTTGTGATGCAGCCCGCTAGGTTCCATCATCGGCGCGGTTAGACAGTTACCTGGAAATGGTTCGGATTTCCGTTTAGTTCCTGGACCCCGAAGGAAGAACGTCTGCCAGGAGGCCCACGTCCATCATCAAGACTCCACAAGACCCACCCCGGTCGTGACCCAACTGAGTCAAGATGGTGCAGCCGCACCACCCCTCTCACGCCATCACTCTTCTTTCTGCTTCTGGTAAGTCCAGAGGTGACTGGACTTGTCACAAGCGCGGCCCCAAATCCATAGCTCGACTCGACTCAAGGCTCGGCCTGTCTTAACCCGGGTCGAGTTGGGTCGACATGGTGGTTGCACCACATGACCACCCTCCTTCCTTCGTATCCCTCCTTTCTTTCTCCTACTTCACCTCCATTCCATTTGTCTCAGCTATACCCAAAAATAGCCAGCAAAATCTCATAGCCGAGTCCGGTTTTGCCGAGGAAGATGAAGTGGGTGGCAATGGCAGATTCCCACTCATTGCATCTTCTTCTGATCTAATCGTTGTGGATGGTGTAGGTAGGCCCAGGGAAGCTCGGAGGATTGGAGAAAGGAAGCTTGGGGCCGGTTTAGGTGGTGGGTTCGGACAAGGAAGCAAACAGATTGGTTTTCTCGAGCAGCTGCAAGGAGTGTAGTCGTGCCCCAATGTTTAGGTTATTCCTTCCTTATAGGAAGCCCTAGATCTCCAAGAGCCGTCGGATGAAGGATAGACGACCTGGATGCTTTCTAGGGCCTCCTCTCTTCTCTCTTAGAAAATATCTTATCGTCAGGTTGAGTAGCTGGCAACAGCTCCTTCTGTTCTCCAACGGCCAGGATCAACTCCTCGATGATGGTTAAGATAGGCGGATCCGGCCTCACGCGGATCGTGCCAGCTGGCTTGCTAGAATGCTTTCCACTTTAAAAAAGAATGGTTTTATAGGGCCTGTTGTCAGCAAGGATTGTGCAGCCGTATGTGCATGTCAACGGGTGGAACCACCCAGGGTTTGTTCGAATCTTGTTTCCTGACATCGCTAAGATCATCCATCTGGGCAGTGGAGATGGGCCCCATCTCGCTCAAACGGAAACAGTCCATTTTAAACAGCTGCGGGCGGGAAGTCGGAAAGGGAATGAAGGATTTTCCTTCTTTGGAATTTTCGAGTGAAGCCAATTTCACTGGGCAGGCAGGTTTGGTGCACGTACTTCACGTGTACAGCCAGTATAGTGTTGGGCCCTCTTGATTGTTTTCATGAAATTCACTCCATTCATTCCATTCTGGAGATCCCTGTCGTAGCCTTTTACCGAAGACGGGGCAGATCTAAGGTCCAGGTGGGGCCCGCAATTTGATTTACATCTTTTACGTGTCGACTACATTGATTCGATGATCGGATCAATTTCAGTTCGAGCACCAACGGTCCAAAGCTCCTAATGGATCATTTTTAAGACTCTCATAACATATTACTAACCACATATTAACATTAATATTAATTTCATTATTACCACTACCATTGTTTACTTTACTTTATTATTACTTTCTCACATGTGTGCATTCCATCATGTTGTGGGTCCCAGTCTGTAGGTTATTAGGACTATCCATCTTATGCTTTTATGTTATTAAATATTTAATCATTATTACATATACATTATTATTTATTTATTTATTATTATATCTATGTGTAGGATGTGAGACTACTCGTTATGCGTTATTTTGCTACATACCCTAACATTAGGGTTGCTTTGTATTTAATGTGAGCTACACCACGTGAATCTCTAATTACCAAACCATGATTTACGGAGTATTCAAATAATCCAACGATTGGATTGACTAATATTTAATTATCAAAATCCCCTAGGATCCTAAGAATGTTTTAGGTGTGATCTGAGAGTTGGATATGAAATTAGATAATCCGATCCGTATTTTCAAGTGATGGATCACCCTTAGGGGTTCAGTGTCAGTTTGTTTTCATCGGTGTAGGGTTTAAGTGTTTTCGAAGTCTCTATACCTTGATGTAGCGTCTTCTCAAGTGGATACGCCCTACTTATATTTTGGTGAAAACATTTAATGTGCGTTCGAATGTGCTGCAGTACAAGTCAGAGTGGATCAGTGTTATTTTAAGGGTTTAGTGCGGCTTAGTGTGTGTCGATGTGGGGTTAGAGTGTTTTTGGAGTATTCGTACCTTGATACAATGTCTTCTCAAGTGGATATGCACCCACTCGTAGTTCGGTGAAAGCATTCGATGTGCATTCAAAGGGGTTGTAGTGCAAGTCGGAGTGGATTGATGCTATTTTAGGGGTTCGGTGTAGGTGAGTATTCATCGTTATAGGGTTCGATTATTTTTGGAGTCTTTATATCTTGATGTAGCATATTCTCAAGTGGATATGCACTCGCTCATATTTTGGTGAAAAGCATTCGACATGTGTTCGAAGAAGTTGTAATGCAAGTCAAAGTGGGTCAATGTCATTTTATGTGTTCAATGTGGGTCGATGTGCATCAGTGTTGATTACTTTTGGAGTCTTCATAACCTAATACATCGTCTTCTTAGGTGGATACACACCCATCATGGTTTGGTGAAAATGTTCGGCGTGGGTTCGAAGGGGCTGCAGTGCAAGTCAGAGTGGATCAGTGTTATTTTAGAGGTTTGATGTGGATCGGTGTTCGTCGGTGTGACGTTCGATTATTTCAGAAGTCTCCATACTCTAATGCAGCGTCTTCTCAAGTGGATACACACTCACTTGTAGTTTGGTGAAAGCATTCGACATGCATTCGAAGGAGCTGCAGTACAAGTAGAAGTGGGTTTGTGTTATTTTAAGGGTTCGATGTGGGTCGATGTTCATTGGTGTGGGCTTAGAGTGTTCTTGAAGTGTCCGTATCCTAGTGCAATATCTTCTAAAGTGGATATACGCCCACTCATAGTTTGTTGAAAGTGTTTGACATGCGTTCTAAGGGGTTGCAGTGCAAGTCGAATTGGATCGGTGCTATTTTCGAGGTTCGTCGTTAGTCGGTGTGCATCGATGTTGGCTTCGATTATTTTTGGAGTCTCCATACCTTGATGCAATGTCTTCTCAGGTGGATACACACCCACTCATAATTCAGTGAAAGCGTTCGTCGTGCGTTCAAAGGGGTTGTAGTGTAGGTCAAAGTGAATCGGTGATAGTTTTGAGGTTCAATGTGGGTCTTTACTTGTCGGTATGGTGTTCGATTATTTCTGGACTTTCTGTATCTAAATTCATCATCTTCTCAAGTGGTTATGCACTCACTCGTAATTTGGTGAACGTGTTCGATGTGCACTCGAAGGGGTTGTAGTGCAAGTCAGAGTGGAACGATGTTATTTTAGGGGCTTAGTGTGGGTCATTGTTCGTCGGTGTGAGCTTCGAGTGTTTTCAAAGTCTTCGTATCCTGATACAACATCTTCTCAAGTGGATACACATATACTTGTAGTTTGGTGAAATCGTTTGACGTGTGTTCGAAGGGGTTGCGGTTCAAGTCAGAGTGGATCGACATTATTTTAGGGGTTCTGTGTGAGTCAATGTGCATCAGTGTGATGTTCAATGGTTTCTAGAGTCTCCATACCTAATGTAGTGTCATCTTAGGAGGATACGCACCAATTCGTAGTTCGGTGAAAGTGTTTAACTTGCGTTCGAAGGAGTTACAGTGCAAGTCAAAATGTATTAGTGATAGTTTAGGAGTTCGGTGTGGGTTGGTATTCGTCAGTGTGGGGTTTAATTGTTTCTGGAGTCTTTATACCCTAATTCAACGCCTTCTCAAGTGGATATGCACTCACTTGTACTTTGGTGAAAGCGTTCGACATACGTTCGAGGGCTGCAGTGTAACTCAGAATGGATAAATGCTAT
Organism: Magnolia sinica; assembly: GCF_029962835.1. NCBI lineage: Eukaryota > Viridiplantae > Streptophyta > Magnoliopsida > Magnoliales > Magnoliaceae > Magnolia > Magnolia sinica. The sequence goes on from NC_080581.1 coordinate 34,161,158, forward strand.
TTTAGGGATTCTGTGTAGGTCAGTGGGCGTCGGTGTGGGGTTCGATTGTTTCCAGAGTCTCCATACCACTAATGCAATGTCTTCTCAGGTGGATATGCACTCATTCATAATTCAGTGAAAGCATTCAACATATGTTCAAAGGGGCTGCAATGCAAGGCGGATTGATGTGTGTATGATGGGGCACGCCTTGATGAACATGTTGCATAGTTGTACTGCCTAACTATTTTCATTAGGACATTCGAGTATGACCTATCAGCTTATACGGTTATCAAAATTGCCGGTGGACCACACCAATGAAAAAAATGATGAAAGTCTATTAAGACCATTTTGTAAGAAACAAGCTAATTTTATGATGTGGTCCACTTATGATTTGGATCTATGTCTTAAATTGTTATGAAAGAAAAGATGAGTGAGCATGATCTCAAAATTGAATCACAACCAAAGCTTGAATGGACCACACTACAGGAAATAGTCTAAAAATGATGCATACTATTGAAACCTCCGTAGGGATAACATTGTTGTTTATTTATTATATAATATATTCATATGTACACACAAACATGGAAGAAGGGAAAACACAAATATAATATTATATATGTTTTATCCATGCCGTCCATCCATTTTTTCATATCATTTTAGGATATGAACAAAAATGAGGTAGATAAAACTCTCATGTGGACCACACCATAGGAAATAGTGGTAATTCAACACTCACCATTAAAAACTTCAACTTCTTGAGGGCCACCAAAGTTTTCAATGAAGCTGATCTTTGTGTTTTCCCTTTAATCATGTTTTTTTTTATTTTTTATTTTTTATTTTTTTTAACCTAATCAATAAGTTGAATAGAAAATAAACATTACAAGGGACTATAGGAAAATTTTAATAATGGGCAATCAATCACCACTATTTTCTTGTGGTGTGGTCCACTTGAGATATGGACATATCTCATTTTTCGGTCTAGATCCTAGAATGACTTGATAAAATAGAAGGATGGTATGGATTAAACAGATACATTAAGTGGGCACATGAAGCACTGCCCAGTAGCCACCTCACTACTAGCAGAGTCAATAGGCAAATCGGGAAATGGATTTCCTGTTAAAGGCTTTCAGCTTAGGATGCTTAGGTAGGGCCTCCTTGATGTTGATGAGAAATCCATCCTGTACATCTGTTTAGTGAGCTCATTTTAGTGTATGTGACCATAATTGAGAATGAACTAAAACTCAAATGGGCAGACCATAGGAAAACGTGGGGATTCAATGACCACTTTGAAACATTTGTATGGCCGCAAAAGTTTTTCACCAAGACAAGTTTTTAGTGTTTTCACTTCATCCCAGTGATAATGACCTTATAAACAGTTTGGATGGCATATAAACATTAAGCTGACAACTAGGAAGGTTTTAATGGTAGGCATTTCTTTTACCAAAATTTTCCCTTATGTTGTCCACTTTTGGATCCGCCTCATTTTTTGTTTTATGTCCTAAAATGATATCTTAGGGTGAATTTCTCATCAACATCACAGTGAGCCCCCACCTAGCATTTCAATGCAGTAACTTTGATGTTTGTGAGAAATACAAGAGGTCCATCTATTTTTTAAAATCATTTTAGGATATGGGATCCAAAATTACACAAATCTAAAAATTATTTTAGGACATGGGATCCAAAATTATGCAAATCTAAAACTCTAAGTGGGCCGCATGACTAGAAACAGTGGGTAGGGAAATGACTACCATTAAAACCTCCCTGGGTCCACCATGTTGTCCATACTATAGGTCATTAAGATGAACTGAAAACACAGGTATATTAGCTTGATCTAAATATTTTATAAACCTACAAATGTTTTAACGGTGGATGTCCAAACTCTCCGCGCGCAGTTTTGGGTCTGCCTTATTTTTTATCCCATGTCTCATAATAATACGGCAAAATGGATGAACAGGTAGATTTTCCAAAACCATCAGGATGGGCTCCACATTGCTTCCCTCGCGTAGCTTCCCGCCAAAACGATTTTTGGGCGGGAAATCTTTATGTGTGGACCCCACCTTTTATCCATTGGATATTCATGAAGTAAAACGAAATTAACATACGAACTTAGACTGTTCGTACGGACAGCGAATTTGAGGACGAAAAATACCCCTGCTTTTAAAAGGAGACTAGTGGCGGCCCTCTATAGCTACGGATTATAACCGTAGCATAACCGTAGTCATTGCGACCTGCCGAGGCAGTATCGCCGAACCGGTGGTAGTGCCGCGATAGTCGATGCAGTCTGTGCAACCTCCATGGCTACGGATTAAAACCGTAGCTATTTCTGCCACACCAGTCTATTTTTTTTTTTGTTTTTTAATTTTTAATTTTTAATTTTTAACACGGAGAACTTTATTCTACCTACTTATATTTTTCTCTAATACATATTTACATAAATATGTATATATAAGCATATAAAAAAAAATTCTCTCTTTTTATAATTTCTTTCTTTATTCATTTAACAAGAATATGTTCTAAACCAAAATTATTTATTTGACATACCATATATGATTTTGGGGTAGGAGAAGCAACTTTAGCCAACTAACCTGATTATTTTCAAGATTTCATCAGGTCAATGGTTGAAAATCCATATCATTCACTTTGTGGTCAATTTTAATCAGTTTGTGGTCAATTCCAATCAAATTTAGATGGCTTGGATTGTCACGCAACTATGCCGTGTGCGGTGGAAGAATTTCCATAATTTTTTAGTCAGTATTGCACTAAAAAAGAAGAGAAAATGGGCTTTATTGTTATACATTGTCAGCATGACGATTCATATGCAGGTGTAGCAATTATATATGACATAGGCAAATAGCAAAATTGTGTTTGCAAAAATGACGATTCATATGCGGGGCAAACTAGAAATTGAGTGGGGCAAACTATAAATTAAGTGGGGCAAACATGAAATTCAGCGGGGGAAACTGGAAATTGAGCGGGGCAGACATGAAATTCAACGAGAGAAACTGAAAATTAAGCGGAGCAAACATCAAATTAGAGAAGTAAACTAGAAATTAAGCGGGGCAAACATGAAATTGAGCGGGGCAAACTAGAAATTGAGCGGGGCAAGCATGAAAATTGAGCGGGGCAAACATGAAATTCAGCAGAAGAAACATGAAATTCAGCGGGGCAAACATGAAATTCAGCGTGACAAACATGAAATTCAGTCGGGGAAATTGGAAATCGAGCGGGGCAAACTAGAAATTGAGCGGGGCAAACATGAAATTGGGAGGGGCAAACAGGAAATTGATCGGGGCAAACTAGAAATTGAGCAGGGCAAACATGAAATTCAGCGGGGCAAACATGAAATTCAGCGGGGCAAACTTGAAATTCAGCGGGGCAAACAAGAAATTCAGCGGGGCAAACATGAAATTCAGCCGGGCAAACAGGAAATTCAGTGGGGCAAACTAGAAATTGAACGGGGCAAACATGAAATTCAGCGAGGCAAACATGAAATTGGGCGGGGCAAACTTGAATTTCAGCGGGGCAAACATGAAATTGAGTGGGGAAAACATGAAATTTAGCGGGGCAAATATGAAATTCAGTGGAGCAAACTTGAATTTCAGCAGGACAAACATCGAGAGATCATTCAATATTATCAAGCATTGCTCGATATATCGAGATTTGAACGTCGATATTATCGGGACATGCTCGATATATCGAGAAATTATTGAAATTTTAGTGTTGGCTGCTGAACATTTCAAAGGCAAAGTCGATATTATCAAGCAACGCTTAATATATCGAAGATTGAATCTTGATATTATCGAGACACTCTCGATATATGTCGATACTTGCATCTTAAACCAAGCTTACTGAGTTGAAGTGATTATGTAACTTTAAGTAAAAAAGTTACTTATAATTGATCTTAAACCGAGCTTACCAAGCTTACTTATCTCGAATAAGCTACTTATCTACTACTGTAGGTATACAAAATAACTTATTTTGGGGTATCCAAATAGGCCCTAAAAGCCAAATACCTTACACCAGCACAAGTTAGTGATAAGTAAACATCATTTTAAGCTAGCCTTTGAGAACATTTCTCTTTGGTTGATGTGTTTTGAACAGTGGTTATTGTGTTTGTCAATCCAATCTCCAATATATAATGAAAGACAACAATTTCATTAGAAATGAAAGAAGGGCTACGCCAAGTCAAATGAAAAGAATTTACAGTACATAGAAATTGTTTCGTGGGTACCTTAGTGAGCATTCATGCTTTTATGATGCAACAAGGATCTATTGTGTCAGAGAGGATCAAATACTATCAATATTATCTAAGTACCCTGAAATTGAGCGAGGAAAAATGAAAATTGAGCGAGCCTAGCATGAGAGGGAGTAGGGAAAACTGAAATTATAGCGAACTTAGTATGAGAGGGAGTGAGGAAATTTGAAAATTGAGCGAGCCTAGCATGAGATGGACCAGCAAGATAACCCAATATAGTTTTAATTAGCCCTTTTGCAATCAACCCATCCCTCGGATCAACCCACCCAAGGCTATCGTGATTAGAGAAAGAACTCAGACTGAAATGCACAGACTTGGAAATTTCCTGCACTCCAAGATTACTGTAAACCTTGTACAATTTACTTGAATCAATGGTCTGTAAGCTGGACTGCGGGTACCAAATAAATAGAATATCATCTTCGCTAGCTTCCATAAACATTTTCCCCAGTTGTAGGTCATCTGGTATAAAGAGTTTATCCTTCTTTACTAACCAAATTCCATTGCCAGAGGCAGTCTAGGAGGGCAGCCTGGTTATTTTTTCTTTGAGAATCTCTTCAGTTTTAGGGTTCCAATTTTCAAGTACATGAGTCCAAAAGGAGCAACACTTCGCCAAATTCACTTCATAAGACTAAGCAGCAAGAAAGAACCACAAAATTTAACAAATGGTAACTGCATGATCAATCATATTCTGGAGTATTGGAATTCAGCTCAATTAAAGTGCTGGATTTCACACCAATGGATTGCACATCATATACAAAAAGGGACATTGTCACTAGTCAAAATGGAAATTGAAACATGTGTGGTTACAATACTTGCCAATGTGAAAACTGCAACATAATTAAAGATGAAATTTGTCATTACATGCCAAAATGGAAAGCAAATCCTAACTACTCTATTATCAAGTTAGTAACCGTCATCAGTACTAACTACTGGTCATCCAAGTTGGGTGAGGGAGGGGGCGCTCCCTCCTTTTGTAGACAACACAATATCGTTTTGATGTTGCGACTCATATTCTTAAACTTCCTTTCCAAAACTGAACAAACATGAACTTCAGCGGGTCAAGCTAGAAATTGAATGAGGCAAACTAGAAATGGAGTATGGGAAGCATGAAAATTAAGTGAGGCAAACATTAAATTGAGCGAGACAAACTAGAAATTGAGCAGGGCAAACTAGAAATTGAGCAGGGCAAACTAGAAAATCAGCAGGGCAAACATGAAATTAAGCAGGGCAAATTAGAAAATTAGCAGGACAAACTTGAAATTGAGCAGGGCAAACATGAAATTGAGCGAGGCAAACTTGAAGTTTAGCGAGGCAAACATGAAATTGAGCAGGGCAAACTAGAAAATTAGCAGGGCAAACATGAAATTAAGCGGGGCAAATTAGAAAATCAATGGGGCAAACTTGAAATTGAGTGGGGCAAACATGAAATTCAGCGGAGCAAGCATGAAATTGAGCGAGACACTGAATAGAAAACATGAAATTGAGTAGGGCAAACTTGAATTTCAGCGAGGCAAACATGAAATTGAGCAAGGTAAACGAGAAAATCAACGGGGCAAACATGAAATTGAGCTAGGCAAACTAGAAAATCAGCGGGGCAAACATGAAATACAGCGGGGCAAACATGAAATTTATCGAGGCAAACTTGAAATTCAGCGGGGCAAACTTGAATTTCAGTGGGGCAAACATGAAATTGAGTAGGGCAAATTAGACAATCAGCGGGGCAAACTAGAAATTGAGCAGGGCAAACATGAAATTCAGCGGGGCAAATTAAAAAATCAGTGGGCGAAACATGAAAATCAGCGGGGCAAACTTAACAGATAATTTCATGGCTTGAGCCCAAAAAACTAAACGTATCCAATGTTCAAATGGACCACACGACATGAAAATTTTGAATTGAACTTCTACTAATGATCATTTCTTCGGGGCCACGGAAGTTTTGGATCAAGCTTATAATTGTGTTTTCTATTAATCCATGTCTGTATGATATTATGAACAAGTTTAATTGTGTTATGCAGATCATTAGCTTCATCCAAAGTTTTTTTTTTTTTTTTTACACAGGCACCCAACACACACTGACCCATGCACCCACTCATGCCATATATAGTGGGATTTCACCACCTATGTGGTTCCCAAGACCTCGTGTTGAAACTCCATGTTTGGCCGGGTGGATTGGAAGGGCCGGATTGAATGGTATTAGGGTGGATGGTATTACTTTCAAGGTAATGATGGCTGCGTCAGTGGATTGGTGCAAAATCTATGGGATTGCTATATCCTGGGATTAGATCACCGAGTCTGTTTGGCACGCCAGTCCAATCCCGCGATTGCACCTTCCAATCCCTTCTAATTCGTCGAACCAAACACGTTCAATGCAAAATTGAATGGGATTAGGGTGGATTGGATGGATTTTAAGGTAATGATGGTGATGTCAGTGGATTGCTGGGGATTGCCATATCTCAGGATCATAATCCTAAGTCTGTATGGCAAGCCTGGCCAATCCCGGGATTTACCTTCCAATCCTTTCCAATCCCTTCTAATCCGCTGGCCAAACAGGCCCTTAAGGAAGCGGCCCCACAGTGATGTTTTGTCTTTCTTAACGGATTGAGGAGAGGGGGTGAAAGAGCCGAACGCACCAGTGGAAGGGGGTGAAAGCAACGCAGTGAAAGGAGGGATATTTTCGTCCTCATATTCGGAGTCCGCACGAGGAGGTATAAGTTTGTATATGAAGCTTGTTTTGCTTCATAAATATCCAATGGATAAAAGGTGGGGTCCACAGTCATAAATTTCTTATTTTTGGGCGGGAAATCTTTATGTGTATGGCAGTGTGCGTGTAAGAGTTGGCAAAACAAATTTTCTGGGAATACCTTCAATTTTTATAAAACTGCCCATTCAAGGAGTAAAGAAGGATCAGGAATTTGTCCCCGGTTGGTGACTCACCTGATATTTGGATTGGAATGAAATTTGGCCATTAAGTAAAAACATCGTTAGACATACATGATGGACGGATTGGATTTTATACAAGCCTAGTATTGGACCTATAGAATGTACATTTAGTTTAACCTGCAGGCGCTTGGAGTAGATCCTAGCCCCAGTCAGAGTAGGTAGCGGTCTACTGCAAATCACATTAAAGGAGACCTTAAAGTACTCTCATAAGCATAAGATGGGTAAAGTGGGCTCCACCGTGGTGTTTATATGAAATCTACCCCAACTATCAGTTGCTTCTTCCCATATTAGGGTGAAGGCCCAAATATGGGCCCTCTCACTTATTCAAGTGAGCCACACTAAGGAAAAGAGTTTGGAAGGTGACTATTGCCTGTACACTGTTTTCAATCTCATGATCCACTTGAATCATATATGTATATGGTTTTTCATCCTCGTGTGTGATATTGGATCATTTACTAACTGGTTGGAGTAGATTTTTAAAATACACAATGATGGATCCCACCAAAATTACACAAAAGATTTTTATGGCCCGGACTTGATGGTGCGGTGAGAGCTCACCACCCTTTACAATGGTGTGAACTCTATGGGCCCACCGTGATGTATATATTTTATGCATGCCCTTTGATTATGTATGTATGACCTAATCAATAAGTTGGATGGTAAATAAACATTACAATATGCCTTGGTAACTTTTTAATGGCTGTCATTCAATCACCACAGTTTCCTTTGTTGTGGCCCATCAGAGTTTTGAATGTCTCATTTCTGGACACATGCCCTAAAATAATCTAAAAAAGGGATAGATAGTGTGGATAAGACATACATCTGTATGCTACACTATGCAAGGGAAGTCCTCCCAAAATCTCTCACCTCCTCCATCGGATGTGAATGAGGGGGATCAAATTTTTTTGGACAAGAATTTGACATGTGGCAGTACTCATGCTACAAGGGCCTGTTTGGCCGGTCACTGGATATGGTATTAGATGGGATTAGGAGGGTTATCCTGCACCATCTCATCCCATCTCCCATTTGGGATGGCGGGATGTACCTCGCCCTCTAAACACCGCCCATAGCTAACATGGATTCTGCCAATCCCAAGATATGAATTTTCACCTCTATGTGGGGTCCACCAAGATATCAATGAGATATCCACTCCGTCCATTATTTTCACCAGCCTACAGTTAGCCATAAACTTGTTTTAAGGCAAATATAAAACAGTAAGTGGGCACACTACAAGAAGTAGTGTAGATGCAAATCCATCCATTTGGAATGGTCCAAACAGGCTGCTGTATATCCCATGGGCTATCCCAAACCCATGGGATCAAGGGACAAACACTGACACTACCATCATTACCTTAAAATCCATTCCATCTCACCTAATCCCATGGAATTCGTCGGGCCAAACAGCCCCTAAACGTACGTGGATATGCATGTGGGCGCGCAAGCATGTATGTGCGTGTACTATATATACATGCATGTGTACGTGCGCATCCCATTATCGTGTACTGTATATACACGTATGTGTACGTGTGCATGCCGCGCATGCCCATATAATGGGAAGCCCCTTTGCTTTGCTCACGGATGCCAGAATTCTATCTGGCACTTTGGTCATGGCTTTGGTGGATCCTGAACATGGGGCTGCCTTGATTTATGTGTCTTACATCCATCTCGTTCATCTATTTCTCTAGGTTATTTTACAATTTGAGCCCAAAATTTATAAGATCCAAATCGCATGTAGAACACACCACATGAAACAATGTTGATTTACAATTAAAACCTTCTTAGGGTTACAATATAATAAATTTTAGGAAACATTAGAATCAATGAATAAAGACTCATCCAAATATTTGACCATTTAATCACCACAGTTTCCTGTGATGTGGTCCACTTGATTTTGGATCTACTAAACTTTTGAGCTCTTACCCTAAAATGTTAGGGTGAAATAGATGGATGGCGTGATTATAAGATACATATTATGATGGGTCCTGCAGCCAACCTAAGCTGATCCACTGGCTCACCCAGAAATGTGCGGCCCTAATCATGGGGCAACCTTGATGTATTTACTGTATATCCCCACCATCAATTCATTTTTCTAGATTTTTTTACATCATAATCGCAAAAATAAAAGCAGATCTAGATCTCAGGTGGACCCCACCATAGGAACAATAGTGATTGACCATTAAAAATTTATTATGAGCTACAAAAGTTTTGAATCAAGTGACATTCATCCATGATCTTATGACCTTATCAACTAGTTGAAGGAAAATAAATATTAAGGTGAGCTCTTAGAAAGTTTTCAACGGTGGTGCTCGTTCAATTCTAACTGTTTACTCATGGTATGAGATGAGAAAATGGATGAATAGCATGTACGTACAACACCGATATCGAGGTGGCCAATGGTCAGGGCCGAAGTTAATCCACATTGTGGGGAAGGCACTAGAAGTGCGTGTGCCCCCACACACAAGTTCCTGTGGTTCTTGGGAAGCAGGAGGGGCGCGGATTTCCTGCCAAAGCCTTCCAAGCAAGAAATTCCTGTGCAAGGATGCTAGGTGGGGCCCACTAAAATGTACGTCAAAAATCCATTCCATCCATCGGTTTTGAGAGCTCAATTTAGGACATGCAAAAAAAAATAAAAATGAAGGGGACCACTTGAGAGGGAAAATTGGGGAAAAAAATTCCTACCCGCGAAACCTTCCAGAGTTCCACCTAGATGTTTATATGCTATCCAAACCATTTATAAGGTCATTCCTAATGGGATGAAGTGGAAACACCGAAGAGATAGCCTGATACAAACCTTTTATGGCATTTAGAATGCTTCAACTATGCTCATTGAATGCCCACTGTTTCCACTCGTGTGGTCCACTTGAGTTTTGGATACACCTCATTTTTTGTCGCACGTCCTAAAATGAGCTAGAAAAATGTATGGATGGGGTGAATTTCTAACAAACATTTCGATGGGCCCACCTAGCATCCTTGCGTAGGAACTTCCTTTATTAGGGAATCCGTCCCTTTCCATGAAAACTCTCCTCCCATCAGTCTATAAACATCAAATAAAGGAGTATAAATATTAAATTATTATCTTATTGTGATATTTAGAAACTGATAGATGAAATAGATTTATCATAGTAATCTCTATGCCCCACGTAGCTTCGGCCACTAGAAATCCCTGAATGCAGTTGGTCCTTATAATCCTACTGCCTATGGAAGTGGATTGCATAGTGAGTAGAGCTAGGCAATCCTAACCCGATCCAGTGGATCTGACCTGATCCGACTAAATCCGACCAGATCCGACGGCCTGAATCGGTGCGGATCGAGTAGGTTAGACTAGATCCAAAAGCTTTTCAGGTCGAGTTCGAATCCATGCCTACCCGGACCGATCCGATCCGACCCGATCCGATCCGGATGTATGTGTTTCGTTCATTCCGTTCATCCATTTTTTAAGTTCATGTTATAGCTTGGTACCAAAAATGAGAGGAATATAAATCTCAGGTGGACCATACCACATGAAAACAATAGCGGTTGGATATCCACCATTAAAATCCTCCTAAGGCCTACTATACTGTTTATTTGACATCCAATCTGTTGATTAGGTCATACAATCCCAAATGAAGAGAAAAAACAAAGATCAGCTTGATCCAAAACTTTTATGGCCTCAAAATGTTTTTAATGGTTGACTCTTATTCAACACTATTTCCTGTAATGTGGTCCACCTGAGATATGGATATACCTCGTTTTTAGACTCATACTGTAAAATGATCTGTAAAAATATATGGACGGCATGGATGAAACACATACGTCATGGTGGGGCCCGCATAGCATCGACCATGTCAGGGGGAGTAGTCAATCTGTTTCCCTCTTTGTGCGCCACCATGATGTCTATCTGACATCCACTTCAGTCTCCAGCTGCTATAGGTATTTGTCGTGCGAAGACGAACACTGCGCTCCTCGAGCTTCGAGTTGTACGAACAGTTCAAAGGATATCAAAGTTACATGGCCCACAGTGATGTATTTATTATATCTACACCGTTCATATACTTTTAGATATCATTATAGAGCATTATCCAAAAAATCAATAATATTCAAAGATCATCTGGACCACACCACAAATAGTAGCAGAGAATGATTTTCATCGTTAAATAATTCGTGTGGTCCCCACGATAGTTAGATCTGTCTTATTTTTCATCTCAAGCCTTAAGACGAGCTCGCCAAATGGATCGACAGTTTGGATATAACACATACCCCATTATCAGACCCGCAGAACTTATATACAACAAGTCACATTCTTGCGTGAAAAGGATGACACTGCACTTTTGTGTAGTGCACGTCAACACTGTAATACATCTGGTGAAAGCACGGATACAGTTTTTTCAAAGTCATATGGGGCCCACCTTGCTGTATATGTTTTATCTAAGCGGTTCATCCATTTTGACATATCATTTTAGGCCTTGAGCACAAAAAATGCGGTATATTGAAGGTTGAAGTGGACCACACCACATGAAACAATTTAATTAAATTAAAACGATCCGAATTGTACCTAACCCGATCTGACTCGGTTTCCCTGACCGAGTCGAACTCGGTTCAGGTCAGGCCAACCATGCATCGGATTGGTCCGAGTCAGGTGACCCGGACTCAGTCCCAAATCGGATCGAGTTCGGATCAGACCATAGAGATTTCGGATCGGATCGAGTTATACCCAATCTGATTCAATCCGGACCGATGCCCAACTCTAATAGTGAGTAACTCAGTACGGTTAGGGCCAGTTTGGGATGTTGTATTAGACTGGATTAAATGCAATGAAATTACACATAAGCCCATCATAATACCTGTCAGTGGTTGTCGTGGATTTGTAGTGGATTTGAGAAGGCACGGATGTTAAGAAATCTTGTTTGGATGGTTTATGGGATTCAGCCATGTCCATTTGAAAAATTGTGGAATTGTTTGGGAATGCTAGGATATATTGAGATGTAGCGTGTTGTACCGTGGGTCTTGTTGACGGGTAGCCACAAAAAGAGCTCTAAATGCGAAATCCTGATGAGGTCAGTGAGGACGGCGTAGCTGAGATTTCCATGGACAACGACATCAAAGAAGATGTTGTTCTCGTACTTGGTGAGACAACGGCGGTCAAGGAAGACCTGGAGAGCGCCTGATTCATTGAGGGTGAAGGATTTCACGGCTTTTGGGAGGAGCCTGCAGGCATGCCCCTGCGTCAGAGGATGCCGTGGATTGTAGAAAGAGAGCGCAAGAGAGAGGTTTAATGAGAGTTGAGTGAGAGAAAATAAAGAAATATCAGAACTTTGGAGATGGGTTTTTCTATTCTCGCTAAAAACAGAGAAAGAGAGAGCTTTAACGAGGGTTTTGGGGAGAGAAAGGGGGGTTTTGGGACGTGGATTTCTTTTGCAGGAAGTTCCTACGCAGGAAACCTAGGTGGGGCCCCCCGTGAAGACTATGAGAAATCCACATCGTTCATCTGTTTTGTGAGCTCATTTTAGGATTTGAGACCAAAATTGAACAGTATCAAAGACGCAAATGGGCCTCACTAATGGAAAATTTAGGTAGGGAAATTCCTACCGTTGAAACCTCCTTAGGGTCAACAGTTATGTTTAAATGCAATCTATATCATTCAAAACGTCATTCCTATGGGGATTAACTGAAAAAAAAAATATTACCCTGATTCAGAACTTTTGTGGCGCCACGAATATTTTAACTGTGAAAGTTCAATCCTCACTTTTTCGGCCCACTTAAGTATTGGATCTGGCTAATTTTTGATCAGTTGTACTAAAATGAACTCACAAAACGGATGGATGAGGTGGATTTCTCACATACTTCATGGTGGGCCCCACATAGGTTTCCAACATAGGAAGCAGGAAATTCGCGGCTGGATTTTGGTTGGGTGAGGGATGAGCGAAGCCAAGCGGAATTAGCAAGGTGGGATTCGCGAATCCCTTCTATCAGATGTGCATTTTACGAGGCGTTTCTCATCTAGCCATCCAAACATGCAGTGGATGGATATCGGGATCCAATCCCACTTAACTTAAAACGATCTACTTCCATCCATTGCCGTGGGCCAAACACGCCCTTAAGGTACAGTGGGGTTCATCGTGATTTATATATTTTATCCACTCCTTCCATCCATTTTATCATATAATTTTAGGGCCTGACCCTTAAAATGAAGCACATCCAAAGCTCAAATGGACCACACCACGGGAAACAGTGAGAATTGAATGTATACAGTTGAAATATTTTCGAGGGCTACGGAAGTTTTTGATCAAGCTTATATTTCTATTTTCCCTTCATTCATGTTTATGTGATGTTATGAACAAGTTAGATGACAAATAAACATCACTGATGGGCCTAGAAAGGTTTCAACAGTGGAAATCATTATTCCCACAATAAACACCACTGTGGGGCCTAAAAAGGTTTCAACGGTGGAAATCATTATTCCCACATTTTCCTTTGGTATGGTTGACTTCAGATTTGGATATCTTAAATTTTTGGTTGCAGCCCCTCAAATGATCTAGGAAAGCGGACGGACGGCGTGGATAAACCACATCCCTTCAAGGTAGGCCCACCAGAGTTTACTGGTACCATATTACGATAATAGCATTTTGTGTAACTCAGTGCCCAATCCGATTTCATTACCTATTGCCAAGCGAAACGACGCGGTTTGGCTGGTGAGCTTCCACCAGCCAGGTGGCTTAGTAGTCGGTACTATGTAGACCCTACCATGTTGTATGTGTTTTATGAACACTATTGAGAGATAATTTTAGAGCTTTAACAAAAAATGAGGCAGATATAAATCTCATTTGGACCGCACCCTCGGAAAACAGTAGTAATTTAATGTCCACCGTTAAAAACTTCCTAGTGCCCAATGTAATGGTTATTTGACATCTAACCTGTTGATTAGGTAATAGAGACTTGGATGAGGGGAAAAAATATATGTCAGCTTGTTCCAAAACTTTTGTGGCCCCAAGAAGTTTTTAATGGAGGGAGTTCAATCAACACTGTGCGGTCCAGTTGAGATTTGGATCAATTTGATTTTTGGGTTCATATCATAATATGATCTGGAAGAATGTTTGGACGGCGTGGATGAAATACATACATCACAGCGGGGCCCACAGAGAACCGACTAGTAGGCATTGGCTAGAGGCGGGGTGAGTATATAATCCGTTTCCCAAGCGAAATGCCACAAACGGCTCTATTTTCGAAAAACTTAGTACCTAAAAGTAAAAAATCAAATGTCTACTCTCCCAGCGTTCCTCTCTCTCTCTCTCTCTCTGCGCCCACGGCTTCTCTCCGACCGTTAGAGAGAGAGGACAATTTACTCGGAAACCCTGCCTCTGCATTCTCTCGCCTCTGCCTCGCCTTCTCTCTCCCAAGAAAAACCCAACCCCCCTCCTCCCTTCCTCTCTCACCGGTCTCCTCTCGCCCCATGAAACCCTTGATCTCTCTCCTATCTATAATGGCGATGATGGTGAGAATATGATGATGTGATCTAGTCTGTTAGTCTGCATTTTCATGGCATCCAAACCCCGACAACAACCACCAGGTCATCTCTCTCTCTCTCTGGTCGAATGTCCTTTAATTTCCTGTTCTTTGATGTGCGATTCAGGGATTTCTAGGGCAGATAGATGTATTTTGTCTCTATTCTTATGATTTGATCTATTGATTGGCCTCTGGGAAATCGATTCTCCATCTGTATTCTGCTACGATTATGGTCTCTTAATAGGTTTTATAATACAATCAATGGTATCGTGAAATATTTTCCAGAAAATGGTAGTTTGGTCCTTTTTTGAGGACATTGAGTGTTGTATTCCGAATTCGTTAGTGTGTTGGATTTGGTGATCCAGGGTTTGGATAGTTTTAGTTTAATGTTATTCTTTCTCAAAAGCATTTTGGTTTTTTCTTTATCATCTGTAGAGGTTGTTCATGAGGACATTGTGGATTCGAATTGGTTCTAATAAGGATTTTAATATGTTCATCTAGGGCAGTCTTTCTGATTTTTTTCCTTATTACGTAGAGGATATCCGCAAATGTATTGAGTTTTAGATCAGGGATTCTTTAGGTTTTTAGATTGGTTTTAGTCAAGAATCCTCCATGGGTTCAGATGGATTCATTGATCAAAATTCTTTAGAATATGGTATTTTGGTCCCTTTATGTTCCCCTTGTAGAGACTGGTTGTGAGGGTATTGTGTTCCAACTTGGGAAATCATTAACCCTTTTAGTTTTGGATTGTTGAAGGCTTTGATAGCTTTT
This sequence comes from Magnolia sinica, assembly GCF_029962835.1. Taxonomy (NCBI): domain Eukaryota; kingdom Viridiplantae; phylum Streptophyta; class Magnoliopsida; order Magnoliales; family Magnoliaceae; genus Magnolia; species Magnolia sinica. The sequence goes on from NC_080581.1 coordinate 34,176,582, forward strand.
ATAACTTAATGAAATTCTTTCAAAAAATAGGGAATGGGTCTCCATCTTCACCACCCCCCCCCCCCCCGGCAAGGAAGTTTGAGTTTATTATTTGAAATTTGTTATGAATGATTCAATCATTTCTTTCCTTTCTTTGTGGAGCCTTCCTTGCCCTTCTTAAAACTCATACCTCATAGGAAGGCTGCTACATTTCAGTCCACCTATTTCTACATCAGTCCACCTGTTTCTTTTCAATGTTGGAAGTTGGCATGGGCCATGGAAGTATGCCCATGGTTCGGAGTATTGTACAATATGACTTGGTATTGTCAGATTCATATTGGTTTTGGTGGGAATTGGTTCGAGTCGGACCACCTATACAACTATGTTTCTTTATTTTGGAATTTGAATTGTGCTAATAGAGGTAATATCCCATATGGTCCAAGTCCTTATAAGCCTCCGTCTGCTGGTGGAGCACTAGGAACATATCATACATTTAAGGAAATTATCAGTCCTGAGTGCTCCAATCCCTCTGATTTTTTCTTATTTTCACCTGAATCTATTATTCAAACAATTCAGTTCCTTTTTCTTAATAGGGGAATTGGATTTTTTTCTGCTTTTGTCTGTGTTATTGACCAATTTTCATCTTGAAATTTTTTGGAGTTAATTCCTCCAAATAATTCAATGGTTTTCAAGCGGTCTTTGCTCGGAATTATTTAAAGATGCCGTCAATTTGCCAAATTCCAATGGATTAAAAAAGACTCCTCTTTGATGCAGTTTTTAACTTATTTATTTGAACAAAAGAATGTGCTTTTTTTTTTTTTCCCCTTGCTGGTACAGATCCTTTTCCCCTCATTTCATATTTTCCTTTTTATCTTAGCTTTTGATTTCCCCATCCAAGAAAAATGCTTTTCCTTTCTATAGAATTATAGAATCCCCATTGTTGATTTCTTTCTTACTTTTCCTTTTTTCCTAATTACTGATTTTTCCATTGTTGTTCTGATTATTATCTTCTTTCTGGATTTACAACTTGTTAGATGCCTTTGATCTCATTCTAGCTGATGCTTGGAACTTTGTTGTTTCATTTGAGAGCTAACAACATCTACTACAACAATGCTAAAGAGAAGCTCTTCAAAAATCAATTTGTTTTTGGCACCTCCAACGCCAACGGTTATGAAGTGAAGCACATGTATGGACATGATGATCTTTCCACCCAAAATTACTTTAGAAGGCTTTTCTTTCGATTGATAGATCACGGAAAAATGGTATTTCTATGTTGGAATCTAAAATGATTTTTTTTTTTGTTTGTTTTTGTTTTTGTTTTTTGTTTAGTTCTTTTGATAGGTTAAGTATGATTATAGATTAGCGTTCTTCAATGTTCAACATGAATTGTTGGTGTTGTTTTCATCTGGGGCCAGTATTTCGCACACGTGGGCCCATCAATCAGTTATTTTGATTTTTGGATGGGATTCATGTAAAACACTTGTTGAGTGTGGGGCTTCCTTATTTTGCGTGTGACATCTATTCCATCCACTTGATTGTTGGATAGTAGGGCTAGTTTTGGATATATACGGTGAGAGAATGAGAATTAGCACTTGATGAATGGAGTGGATGTTACACTCACAACATGGTGGGCCACAGGGTTTGGTTTTTCTCTTTTGCGTATAACAGTTATTGTAGTTGATTTTGGTCCCTAGTAGTTTGTCTATTGGGTTTCACTTTGTATGGGTGTTGTTGAGGAACTCTGTTTCATCGAATAATACGTCCTAGCCATTTAATTGGTGAAATTTTCTCCGATATGACCATGGGCTTAGTACTATGGAGAGGACACCATGCAAATTTGCCTTAGATAAGAAAAACTGATTAATAAATTGATTAGGAAAGATGTTGAACCTCTAATGTAGATGAAGACATATATTACTTGCATTGTTTGAATATTGGAATGATGATTTAAATAGATTATAAGACACCTTGCCATCCCCTTTCTTTTTGCATTTTTCGTTCAGTCTAATAAAATTATCGTTACCGTTTAAGCAAAAAATTATTAAAGAAACCCAAAGGGTGAAAATATACATTAGTTTAGGAAGACAATGCATAAGAGTCCCCAATATAGAGAGAAGATGTACAAAGTCTTCCCTTAGCTAGTGAATTGATCATTTTATTGCCCTCTAATATAATTTATATTATATATATAATATTTAAAAATAATAAAATCCTACCTTACTCGTCTGATGCAGGACATGAAATTCAAGTATGATGTGCAAGATTTTTAGGGTTTAGATCACACTAGTTTAGAAACAGTTACACAAAATTCCACATCCCACACAAAAGTTCAAACACTTAATTAAGGGGAGTCTTATGCGGATCCAGGCCTACACATGCTAGGGTTGGATCAATCAAAATTATAGACCAAACAAGAATCAAAGGAGGGTAAATTCATCCACACATGCACAGAAATAATTCCCCCAACTCAAGGGATTCAGAACTTTCAATTCGGGGAACTCTAAGGTTGAAGAAAGGTCATAAAATTAAGGATTTGAATAATTTAGGGTTAGGGTTAGAGATTTTGGGTGAAAGAGGAGTGAAAGAGATGAGAGAGACGAACCAGAGAAGTACCGCATGTGTGGACAGCAACAATGGCCAAGACGCATGTGCGTGTGATCCCGCCTGCATGTGTGTGCGACCCACTATTCAGAAAAAGGCTAGCTTGGCCTTGGTCGGCCAGGGGTGGACTCCAAAACCCCCAAATTTCAGCTGGATCCGATGCACGGTTTGTGCGTGGTGCTCCGCCCGCCGAAGTTCCAGCCCTCCTGCAGGGCCAGATTCTGAAAATCTGCTGTAGAGAGAAAAACGGTTGTAATAGAGGATGGATTTGAAGCGTAGATGATTGTAGGAGAAGAGAAATATGGATGGAAGAAGGTGGGGGCGAATCAGGATAGGTGGGGCTTCGCACCACGGTAGTAGCCCTTCGAAGAAGGGAGGGTTTCGCACCCAAGTAGGCTTTCACAACTCAGAGAAGAGCAGGAAAATGTAAAAATTTTATTTAATCTTCACTGAAAAATAAAAGACTACAAGGGGTGCCTATTTGTAATAAAACCCTATGCCCCAAAACACGCGCCATGTGCGCAACCTATTACTTGGAGACGAAGTAATAAAAAATAACAACTAATCAAAGTAATCTAAACCATCCATGATATTCCTAATAACAATAATAAGCAAAACCCAAAGTACTAGATTAATTAGAATAGTGGGCCACGATCATGAGAACCCATGGTGGGATTCACATGACTATCGGGTCCACTCCAACGAACCAAAACGCAGTCCTCTAACTAAGAGGCCCTCCCTGGACTTCGTCATCGATCCCGAAACACGCGCCATGTGCGCAACCTATTACTTGGAGACGAAGTAATAAAAAATAACAACTAATCAAAGCAATCTAAGTTGTCCATGATATTCCTAATAACAATAATAAGCAAAATCCAAAGTACTAGATTAATTAGAATAGTGGGCCACGATCATGAGAACCTATGATGGGATTCACATGACTATCGGGTCCACTTCAACGAACCAAAATGCAGTCCTCTAACTAGGAGGCCCTCCTTGGACGTCGTCATCGATCCAGATCGATGGTGGGGCCCTCTTCCTTGCGTACGTGCCTAGGAGGGCGTGCGTGTGCGCGTGATGTCCACATCAACTCTCCCCGGCTGCAAAGATTTCGCTATTGGCGAAATAAAATTCCTGAACCGCTCTAAGATGTCAGAATCAAGTCTTTAAAGCTCCTCCTCAGTGAGCCACGTACTGTCTGAAGCTGGGCGTGACTTCCACTTAACCAGGTACTTCTGAAACCCGCCGTCCGACGTTGATACTATCTGATGGTCTAGAATATGTTCTATTTCCTCTCTTGGTGTGGGAAGGGTAGGTATGGGAGGTAGAGGTTGGGAAGAGGCCATGGATTAAGGGACAGGTCTGGGGAATCAGGATGGGTGGGGGAAGGGCTGGACAAAGTATCAGTGGTCCCCTGAAAAGTAACTAGATCCTCCACATTGAATGTGGAACTAATTCCTATGGAAGGTAGAAGATCTACCACATACGCATTGAGACCGTTTCATTTTATAATGTGGAACTAATTCCCATGGAAGGTGGAAGATCTACCACATACGCATTGAGCCATTTCATTTTATAATTCTGACTAGATCCTCCACATTGAATGTGGAACTAATTTCCATGGAAGGTGGAAAATCTACCACATACGCATTAAGACCGTTTCATTTTATAAATTTGAAAGATCCAGCGCTTCGCGCATGTAATTTACGAATGGCCCCTTGAGGATACCGCTCGGGCCTAATGCGGACCATCATAGAGTCCCATACATTGAATTTCTTGAAATGTTTATGCTAGTCTGCAGAAAATTTGTAATGTTCATTATTAGTAGTGATCTTTCGCCTGATTTCTTGATGTAATGAATGAATGTGTTGCGCAAAGGACTCTGCAGACTCTGATGGCCTATGGGACGGTGACATAGGGACAAAATCAGTAGGCTTCCTAGGCTTATAACTAGTAACGACTTCAAAAGGACTTAGACCTGTGGACCTATTGACAGAACTATTGAACGCAAACTTGGCTATAGGTAGTATGGTGTCCCAATGAAACCTATCCTCCACTTGGGTAATGGTCTTTTCTCGACCGAAATGACCCGCGACCCCTCCTGAATGTAACTCCTAGACAAGAAAATCGCGAAGGGCGGTGCGAGATATGCACAAGCGATCACTCCTAAACAAATATCCGTCTAACATCAAGTACTCACTGCTAGCTCCTGACGGGCTCTCTAACAACGATGTGTACACAACTCCAAAATCTAGACACTCAGAATAATCTTCTTTGATGCGCTTGAGGCCCGTGACTTCGTCACTTATGGAATTGAGTAACACGACTTGACGACTCAATGCGTTGGCAGGCTTATTCTCTACACCGGCCTTGTGCTTAAGCACAAAAGTTTACTCCTGAAGGAATTGAACCCACTTGGCGTGCCTAGGATTTAATTTCTTCTGAGAGTTCAGATATCTCAAGGTCTCGTGATCTGAGAATAAGACGAATTCTTACGGCAATAGGTAATGATGCCAATGGTGCAGTGAATGCACTACTGCATAGAACTCTTTGTCATAGGTGGAATATTTTTATTTCGCTTCATTCAGTTTCTCACTAAAAACGGCGACAGGGTGCCCTTTCTGACTAAGTACTCCTCCTATGCCGACTCCAGGCGCGTCACATTCGACTTCAAAAGCTTTTGAAAAGTCTGAAAGTCGCGTGATTGGAGCTTCGGTCATCCTGACCTTTATCTCCTTGAAGGCCTTCGAGGCTACCTTTGTCCATTGAAACTCTCCATTTTTTATCTTATAAAGTAGATCATCAGCAAGGTAAATGTTAATGATCTACTTTAGGATATGTATTCTTACTCGGAGGAGGAGCTATCTCATGGTCAAGTAAGAAACAAATATTCACAGCTCTTTCATCTATGGAGGCTGAGTACATTGCATGTTGTGCTCTGGTTCAGAGTGTGTATGGGTTCGCAGATCTTTACTAGGTCTGGGTGTTGTACCGAACGTTTGTCAGCCCATATCGTTGAAGATAGACAATACTTCTGCCATTGACTTGGCGAAAGACCCTAAACACCACTAGAAATTTAAGCACATTGAGATCAAGTATCATTATGTCCGCGATCAAGTGAGAGATAAGAAGGTCGCCCTCAGCTACATTCCTACTAAAGAGATGATGGCTGATCCCATGATGAAACTTATAGCTAGAGATCTATTTCAGGTTCACATCAAGTAGATGAGATTGAGGAAAACTTGAACGATAAACTTGTTTTTAGTACCTTTGATCTTTCATTAATGAATAACACATTCCGTTTATTTAGTATTGAACACTAATATAACTAGGTAAGTAGATCATCAACATTTACCTTGAGATCATGTAGGATTTCTATTTTTTTCAGCAGGCCGGTCACCCACTCGCACGGGTTGACCAACCTTGAATGTACAAGAAAGGTACATTTGGGGCGATGTTCATACATTGAGGTATGAACTTCTCTTTATTGTGAATAATAAAGGATGGGGATATAAGTGAGTCATATTCGCCTACAATCTTAAAAGATTAAGGATGAGACTGATAAACTCGAATAACATAATCGCACCATTCCTTTTCATGCGATCAATGTTATGGCCTAAATTGATAGCCAGGTTCTGAGGTTATGAGATAAGTCGTACCTCATGTGGAATGACCTGCGTATTGTAGACCCGACATACACCTAGTGTTGTCTACTTTACGACGTGGATTGTAGCCACATGCGGGGACCTTTACCAACAGATTGCTTTGATTCGATTTAATCATTGTAACGTGTGAGTAGCCAGTCGTGTAGGTGACTCTTTGTGTCCTTAGCTACCCTCTTGTGTATAGGAGAATGAGATTGAGTGTCGCTACTTTAGTATACTATGACGAAAGGTCCTTGATTGGCCAGACTCGGTTATGCTAGGAAAGCGGCTTGATTGATTCCAAATTACACATCTGCGTGGGGGAGATCCTGTGACAGTTACACAAAGTTTCTAGAACTATAAATACGCACTTGAAGACTTTACCACGTGGATTGTAGCCACGTGCGGGGACCTTTTACCTACAGATTGCTTTGATTCGATCTAATCATTCCAACGTGCGAGTAGCCAGTCCCATAAGTGACTCTTTGTGTCCTTAGTTACCCTCCTCTTGTGTATAGGAGGATGAGATTGGGTGTCGTTACTTTAGTGTACTATGACGAAAGGTCCTTGATTGGCCAGACTCGGTTACGCTAGGAAAGCGACTTGATTGATTCCAAATTACACATCTGCGTGGGGAAGATCCTGTGACAGCTACACCAAGTTTCTAGAACTATAAATACGCACTTGAAGACTTATTCGCCGGCAGTATCGAGTTGTTTTTAATAGACTTTTACAAACAATATTTTTTCTTAAAAGCATATTTGCTTTAAAATTGATTTTAGTCGAAGTTTGTGAAAAATCGAGTCTTCAGAATAACTTGATAAGTTGGGTAAGTGCGTATGTTGGCCGAGTACTCCAGATCGGAAGTTAACTCCATCCGGTGTGGTCATGCGGACTAGGACAGGCATTGCATAGCTTGGGTTATTGAGTACTAGTTAGGTGGTCACTTAGTACTTTAACACTTGTGAGAAGATTACGGTGATCTAGCTGGTCCCACGCCTCTGATTCTTTTGATCGCGATATTTGGTTTTGATTGTTATTAGGCGAGTTAGATGGACAAATTTTTGTGCCTATCCCACAATGTGATTGAGTGGGAGATGTTGGTCATAGGCCCATGGGGCCCACTAGTGGGCAATTACTAGTGGGTGGGTCCCATGAGTTTAGGCCTCTTCTGGCTTCTTCCGTTAGAAGATATTTTCAAATATAAATTTGAATAAGGATGGGAGATAGGGATAAGACCGGATAATCCGGTCTCATCCAAACTCCCACCCTTTCCTATAAAAAGGGATGAGTTTCTCTCGTGAAAAGCATTATGAGAAATACCGAGAGTACAAAGAGGCATGGTGGTTGGTATATAGGATCGTGATTCGGGGCCATCTATACCATTGAATCAGAGGGGTGAATAGACCCATCTGCTCCAGTAGTAAATAGGCGGGCCGCTGGATCTAGAGCATTAATCTTCGGCTTCGTGCAGGTTCCATATCGTGTAGACCGTGCCTTTGTCCATTGAAACTCACCCTTTTTTATGCAATCCATGATTGAAGCCATAATGGAATTGAAGACTCGAATGAACCGCCTATAGAAGGTGGCTTGGCCGTGAAAGCTGCGGACCTCATGAATATTGCGGGGTTTAGGCCAATTGACGATGGCCTTGACCTTCTCGGGATCCGCCTATACGCCCTCAGCTGACACAACAAAACCTAAGAAGATAACACTACTAGATAAAAATGCACACTTCTTTAGGATGGCATACAAATTTTCGGCTCTAAGGATCCCACAAACCTGCCTCAAATGGTTGAGGTGTTGTTCCTTGGTCATGCTATAAATTAAGATATCATCAAAGTATGCGACCAGAAACTTCCCCATGAAGGGCCTCAACACTTGGGTCATCACATGCATGAAAGTACTTGGGGCGTTAGTCAGCCCAAAAGGCATAACTAGCCACTCGTATAGCCCCATCCTTCACCTTAAAGGTCGTCTTCCACTCATCACTAGGGTGTAGGTGTACACGGATTTGGTGATAACCACTTTTGAGGTCAATTTTCAAGAAGATAGTAGCATTGGTCATCATATCCAACATGTCATCAAGACGCGGTATAGGAAACCGATACTTGACTGTGATTTTGTTGATAGCCCTACTATCAACACACATCCTCCATGTGCCATCCTTCTTAGGTGTAAGAAGAGCGAGCACGATACACGGGCTCATGCTCTCTCGAATGAAACCCTTTTATAGGAGCTCATCAATCTATCTCTTCAACTCTGCGTGCTCCTTTGGGTTCATTCTGTAATGAGGGAGGTTTGGTAGAGTCGCCCCAGAGACTAAATCAATGGTATGCTGTATATCTCTCATAGGAGGAAGCTCATTCGGTAGATCATCAGGAAAGACATCATGAAACTCATGCACTACCTGAATGGCCTCAGTGGGTAACTCTACACTAGCATCTGGTACACTTTCCCTAGCCACAAGGGCGTATACCATTGAGTCCGCCTCCGTTTCTCGCTCAAAGTCTTTGACATTTAGAATATGGAGAGATTTGGACTTGGACTTCGACTCCTTCAAATCTTTTGAGCCGCTCACACCACTCTGTGTGGTGGCCTCTTTTCTAGTAGTGTTCTTGGGTGGAAGTGGATTTAGCTTGACTTTCTTACCCTCAAACAAGAATGTACACACATTCGAACGGCCAAATATGGTGACATCCCTATCATAGAGCCAAGGTCTACTTAGAATGATATGGCCCATATCCATGGGAACAACATCATACCAAAGTGTGTCTTTATAAGATACAAACTGAATAGGAACAAGACAACAGTGCAAGATTGGAACGGAAGTTTCATTAACCCAGGACACTCTATAGGGTTGAGGATGGGCTTCAAGCTTCAAGCCCAAATGCTTCACAGTGCTAGTTGATGCCACGTTGGCACAACTACCATTATACACGATCATCTTACAACTCTTTTTCCCACATTTTGTATAAGTATAGAAGATAGTGTTGCGGCGCCAATTGTCAGTGTTCTTGGCTTGAGCAAGGGCGCAACGCACAACTGCGAGGGTCGTAAACTCTTGCGCTCCCTCTTCCTCATCACTAGGGGTTTCTACTGGCTCATATTGTTCCTCTTCGCCGTCACTCTCTGGGGGCACTACTTCTATTTGCCCATCAGTAAGGAGCACCTTGGTGCCCTCTCTCGTGCCTCACTGGTGGGCAAAGTGACCAAACCCTTAACACCTAAAACACCTAGCTGCTCCACTCTTACGTGAGCTAGACCCGATAACTTATTTACCCTTATCATCCTTAGGCCTGGACTGAGAATTAATGTACACACATTCGAGCGGCCAAATATGGTGACATCCCTGTCATAGAGCCAAGCTCTACCTAGAATGATATGGCCCACATCCATGGGAACAACATCATACTAAAGTGTGTCTTTATAAGATCCAAACTGAATAGGAACAAGACAACGGTGCGAGATTGGAACGGAAGTTTCATTAACCTAGGACACTCTATAGGGTTGAGGATGAGCTTCAAGCTTTAAGCTCAAATGCTTCACAGTGCTAGTTGATGCCACGTTGGCACAACTACCATTATCCACGATTATTTTACAACTTTTTTCCCCACATTTTGCATAAGTATAGAAGATCGTGTTGCAGCGCCAATTGTCAGTGTTCTTGGCTTGAGCAAGGGCGCAACGCACAATTGTGAGGGTCGTAAACTCTTGCGCTCCCTCTTCCTCATCACTAGGGGTTTCTACTGGCTCATATTCTTCCTCTTTGCCGTCACTCTCTGGGGGCATTACTTCTATTTGCCCATCAGTAAGGAGCACCTTGGTGCCCTCTCTTGTGCCACATTGGTGGGCAAAGTGACCAAACCCTTAACACCTAAAACACCTAGTTGCTCCACTCTTACGTGAGCTAGACCCGATAACTTCTTTACCCTTATTATCCTTAGGCCTGGACTGAAAATTATTGGAAGGTTTGTTTTGGTATCCAGTGTTAGGCTTAACCTCAGAAGGGTTGGCCTTAGTGCCAGAATCGCGAAACTCAAACCGCCTTCCCATAGATGCTTTGAAGTATTGCTCAACCACCAACACTACTTGATGCAACTGTTCAATAGTGTCTATGTCTTTGGCGAGCAATTCTTTTCCAATGTTGGAATGGAGGTCCGTTTTAAATCAAGCAAGGGTGAGTACGAGATCCTCATCAATTTCACACCTGGTCAAGTACTCTTCGAACTTCTTAATGTATTTTGCCATACTCATGGAACCTTGTCGAAGAGACTGCCATTCCTCAATCAACCGTAAGCAATAAGAGAAAGGGAGGTACTTCTCCTTAAGCGTTTCTTTCTCCCCAATGGACTATTGAGAGCTCCCTTGCTCTTTCTTTCTTTCGCTCTACAATAGCCCAAAACCTCTTTGCTTGGCCCACAAACTTCATCTTTGCGAATCGGACTCGACGAGCATCCGACATGTCATACCACTCAAAATAGTGCTCCATATCCGCCAGCCAGTCTAAAAAGGCTTTAGGGTCCAAGTGGCCATCAAACGTAGGGGCATCTACTATAACTCCCTTGAGGAGTTGCGCATCTGGGTCATATTGATCATGATGTTCCTCGCGGGGTTGGTAAACGGGTGCGCGCCCATGACCAATTCCTAGGCCACCTCCATTCCTTGGTCTATCCTCTTGACCACATGCCTGAGATTAGCATCTTCCCCAATGGTGGAGTTTGCCCCGACGGAGGTCTTTAGTTGGGTAATGTGCACATTAAACTGCTCAAAGCGTTGGTCTATACGTTGTTCCAAGCGCTTACCCAAAGACTCAAACTGCTAGCTCAGCTTGTTCATTGACTTTTGCAATTGCTCCATGTTTAGTGTAGGGTATAAGCCAAAACCACGACCCATATGTGTGGGCATACAACTACTAACTCAACTTAAGGACCTTCTAATATGACTATATGCGCTTAGATGAGACTAAATGCTCCTATAAGCCTTTATATGTGGGAAACGACACAACACTACTCAATTTCCAGCACCCTATCTACCCAAACAATCTGTCAACAGAAAATCCAGCAAAGAGATATGAGGATTTTTGGATAGCAGAAAATTCAGCAGCTTATATCAGAAATTATGGACCTCTAAACAGCTCTATACGATGATACTTAATGCATGATAGACACAAGTAAACTAAACTCTAATCATGCAATGCATTCCCCTATAAAAAACCTTGTGCTCTGATACCAAATTTGATGCAGGACATGAAATTCAAGTTTGATGTGAAAGATTTTCAGGCTTTAGATCACTAGTTCAGAAACAGTTACACAAAATTCCACATCCCACTCAAAAGTTCAAACACTCAATCAAGGGGAATCTTATGTGGATCCAGGCCTACACATGTTAGGGCCGGATCAATCAAAGTTACATACCAAACAAGAATTTAAGGAGGATAAATTCATTTACACATGCACAGAAAAAATTCCCCCAACCCAAGGGATTCAAAAATTTCAATTCGGAGAGCCCTAAGGTTGAAGAAAGGGCATAAAATTAGGGATTTTGATAATTTAGGGTTAGGATTAAGGATTTTGGGTGAAAGAAGAGTGAAAGAGAGGAGAGAGACGAGCTAGAGAAGTACCGCATGTGTGGACAACAAAAATGGCTCAAACTCACATGCGTGTGATCCCGCCTGCACGTTTGTGGGGCCCACTATTCAGAAAAAGGCCAGATTGGCTAGGGGTGGACTCCAAAACTCCCAAATTTTAGCTCGATCCGATGCACGGTTTGTGCGTGGTGCTTCGCCGAAGTTTCAGCCCTCCTGCAGGGCCAGATTCTGGAAATCTACTGTGGAGAGAAAAACGGCTGCAATAGAGGATGAATTTGAAGCGTAGATGATTGTAGGAGGAGAAATATGGATGGAAGAAGGTGGGGGCGAATCGGGATAGGTGTGGCTTCGCACCACGGTAGTAGCCCTTCGAAGAAGGGAGGGTTTCGCACCCAATTAGGCTTTCACAACTCAGAGAGGAGGAAAATGCAGAAATTTTATTTAATCTTCATTGAAAAATAAAAGACTACTAAGGGTGCCTATTTATAATAAAACCTTATACCCCAAAACTCGCGTCATGTACGCAACCTATTACTTGGAGACGAAGTAATAAAAAATAATAACTAATTAAAGCAATCTAAACCGTCCATGATATTCCTAATAACAGTAATAAGCAAAACCCAAAGTACTAGATTAATTAGAATAGTGGGCCACGATCATGAGAACCCATGGTGGGATTCACACGACTATCGGGTCCACTCCAACAAACCAAAACGCAGTCCTCTAATTAGGAGGCCTTCCTTGGACATCGTCATCGATCCAGATCAATGGTGGGGCCCTCCTCCTCCTTGCGTACGTGCGTAGGAGGTGTGCGTGTGCGCGTGATGTCCCGATCATCGTCCGTCCATTTCTTACAATTTCCTTTCCTCACCCAACCTGTCGTGCATGAGCTCCTCTCTCTCTCTCTCTATAGCATGTTGAGAGCCAATTGACGGATGCATGGTTGGACATCCAATGCATGCTGGGTAGCTCATGATCAATGGCAGATGTAGCTTACATTATGCATATGAAGACCATTAAAATCATAGACTTATTGGACAATCAAGTGTTTGTTATCATTGTTTCAAGCTAGAGGAGAGTTATTTGATACTCTAGTCACCTAAAAACATGGTAGAATGAAGGATCCTTGCTACATTAATCTTCAACCTTTTTTCAGTTGAATGCGTACTATTTCAGCATTTCTATTTTGGTATTGCCATTGATCAAGGCACACATGGCAGCCATAGTGATCTGGCTGCTGATTTGATACCTCAGCCAAGTTGATGGGCTATAGGCCAAAAATTGCATTGATTGGACAAATTTCCCTGTCCACGATCGTCCCATTGAGTTTTTCCAAATGATGGTTTTTATTTGGGTGGTAGATCTGGTGCCTCACTATGTGGATGGGCTATTGATATAAAAAAAACAACTTGATAACTCTCGTTGTCTTGTCTTGTCTTGAAGGATTAAACTTGAATGTAGACTTATTCTTCTAGCAATTCCTTTTACAAGCCCAGTGATATGATGTCTGCCACAAGCCAATCCTTTTTCTAATGGGGATATGGCCTATCCACTTTGTGATCCACTAGGTACACAGTCAAAATCAGTAAATGTTTGTGATCTCTTAGGTTCAATTCATTATTCAAATATTTTTATGTTTTCTCCCACCGGAAGCCCACAATATGTAGTAGTTTAGTCAAGAAAAAGTAAATTACATGTGGTTTTTTTTTTCCTTTTAAATAACAAGAAATAGTTAACCACCCAATCCACTACTTGTGATAATCTGGATAACGTGAGATGAAAAATAAACCAAAATTTATGCTCCACTACACCTTCCTCCATTGCCGCCCCGCGGCCCCCCCCCCCCCCCCTTCTTTTTTTTACCATCAAAATTGATAGCCACCATAATTGGTGGCAATCAATTTTAATTTATATATCCAGCCTAAACTTGACCCAAGTTGTCAATGGGTCAGGTTAATACCGAAACCTAGGCTAGCCAGGTCTAGGTCTGGATCTTAGATAGCCGGACCTGGATCTATTTACGGTTGAGACACTGATTGAGTACCTATTGGGTTTTTGGATCTAAGTTTGAGTTGGGTTGGGGACGATTAGGAGCATTTGGTTGGCCCTACACTATGGATGGATTAGATCACACACGTGTCACTTTGACACATGCATGTTGTGTAGACAGGTTCTCTTATATGTGCATGGAATACGTTTCTTTACTAGAATAATTGTAGCGTATCAAATGTATATAATTTTATAAACACGAGCTAGACCAAACTAGACCGAAGATAACAATTGAGTACCTATGGGGTTTTGGATCTAAGTTTGAGTTGGGTTGTGGACAATTAGGAGCATTTGGTTGGCCCTACACTATGGTTGGATTAGATCACACACACATGTGTCCCTTTGACACATGCATGTTATGTAGATAGGGTCTTTTGCATGTGTATGGAATATGTTTCTTTACTAGAATAGTTGCAGCATATCAAATGTATATAATTTTATAGACATGAGCTACATCAAACTAGACCCAAATTTAACTAAGTCAATTAAATGGACCTTACCTGTACTTAACTAGGCTAGATTTTTAACCAAGTCCAAAAGATAAGACTCGATCCCGAGACCTGATCTCTTATCGGGTTCAATTTATTAGACCTGATTGTAAACTGTAATATGCATAATTGCAAAGGACTGTGCTATACATCAAGTAGGAGATCAAATAACCTGAATAAATGACGTACCTAATTGGGATGTCATCTCTGTAACCTTGATGTCGCGGTCTTCTGCACCTTATACTCTTTAGAGAAGCACCAAGATGGGAATAGAAGCTTCAATGTGCGTAGGCTTGGGACCCAACCTTGCTCAAGTATTTTAGAGGATTAAGGAGTTGGAAACCCATCAAAACTCCTCTCCCTTTAGGGTTCACACGAATTTGTCAATCCTAGTCCAACTAGAAAACTGTGCGTGTGTCACAGTTGTAGCGCACAACCCGTTACATGATTTTTGATGAATCACTACTGAGTGGGTTCCACTGTTTCTCCCGATCACACAATCCAACCCTTAGGGCGATCCAGAGCGTTGATCAATTAGGCTTACCTTATAAAATTCTTATACCGAACTCATTAACATCATGCAGTGTTCATCGGGAACCCATCGATAGCCCTACCGATCCTATCGTGACCCGTGTGGTGGGCCCAACTTGTATGCGACTCCATTGACTCTGATCACTCATTCAAAGATGGTTTTTGTGCATACCCGTATATGATAGGACCATTAGATCAATCATCAATCACACTTACAGAGTTGGTGGGGATTTGGTCCTAGCCCAATACAAGTCCAGTATAGCTTGTAATACAAGGCCTATCAATCTTCTATCAACTTGATTTTGAGGTTTGCTTGACTATGGGGAATATGCAAGAGAACCATCCTATCCATTATGTGTGCTACCTAATGTTGGTATGGCTCTTGGGTCTCCCTTACCTGGGATGCAAAAATCAAGTCGATCCAAAACACAAGTTGGCCATACCTTAGGGAACAGTTGTGAAAGGGATGCCCATCCTTTGCTTTGTCGGGCTCATCATGGTGGTTATCCGCCATCTAATCCATTCATTTAATGCACCTCATTCACTATGGCATAGGAACACCCCTTCGAATCATGTTGTTCCAAAACTTAGGAGAGCCACACAACGTGAATATAGTGGTTTTAAGGATGACTTTACACTGTTCTCATATTGTGGCTTAGCCCCTTTTTTTTTTAAGGTCAAGGCTAAAAATGTGGTGGATGGGGTGGATCTTCTGCGCATGAAGCTGTTATTGGTGTTCTTTGAATTTTGGGCCCAATTAAAATTGGGCCGTTGCTTCGACCTAGTCTATCTTAACCCATTGACTCAACTTGTTGCATCCCACATTTACAAGGATCATGCACCAAACAACCTTTCGTTAAGGTTGTTCGACATCTGAAAATTCGGAATATATGTCATCCACAGTGTCCAATTCGATCAATAGTCTTGATTTTTAGACAATAGTT
The DNA here is from genome assembly GCF_029962835.1 of Magnolia sinica. NCBI lineage: Eukaryota > Viridiplantae > Streptophyta > Magnoliopsida > Magnoliales > Magnoliaceae > Magnolia > Magnolia sinica. Next base: position 34,192,408 of record NC_080581.1, read on the forward strand.
AGTGAAATGCATATTGTGGAAGGGAACAACATATAACTTTTAATGCAGCAAAATGCATATTAGTAGGCTGTCAACTCATCAGGGATGAAATAGTGTTCAATTGGATAAGTAGTGTTGATTGTTAGACAATAATTAGTGAAATGCATGCCGAAAACTTTTAATGCAGCAAAATGCATATTAGTAGGGCTGTTAACTCATCAGATTCCGGTTGGCTCCTATAGTACCCGTAAGGGGCCAACCTAGTTATGGTCTTCCTAGGCTGAGTTCCCTTCAAGCCTAGGTCTACTTCTTAAAGGCCCAAGCTTAGATCCAATTGAGTTTGGGTTTAGAGTTGAATTTGGGACAAATAAGAGCATTTGGGTGGTTGATCCCATAAGATGCATGGATTAGATCACACATGTCCTACTCAACAGATGGGGCTCTCTTACACATCAGTGGCTTAGGAAACCTCATTTAGGTGGTTGATCCCATATGATGCATGGATTAGATCACACGTCCTACTTAAACACATGGGGCTCTCTTACACATCAGTGGCTTAGGAAACCTCATTTAGGTGGTTGATCCCATATGATGCATGGATTAGATCACACGTCCTACTTAAACACATGGGGCTCTCTTACACATGAGTGGCTTAGGAAACCTCATTTCTTTAAAGAATAGAGTAGTGGTCTAACGTGAACCAGACCCAAGGAGAGCCCAAAGTGCTTTCTTAAACAAACGATGGTTTAAGTGGTCACCACCATGATTTTTATTTGAAATCTACCCCGATTGCCAGGAGCTTCTTCCCATATTAGGCTCAAGGCCCAAATATCAACCCAATAACTGATTCAATTGGGCCACACCAAGGAAAAGAGTTTGGAGGGTGAGTGTCGCCTATACATTATTTCCAATCGTGTGGTACACTTGAATCATGAATGGATCTGGTTTTTCACCCTTATGGCTAAAATTGGGTTACTTAACCTGCTGGTTGGAGAGGATTTTGAACGTATGTAATGTTGGATCCCACCCTTACTACACAATTACCCTAAATTTTCCTAAAAGATTTTTATTGACCGGACTCAGATAGTGCACTGAGAGCTCAGCACCCTTTACCATGGTGTGAACTCCATGGGGCCCACTATGATGTATATTATTTATCTACACCCTTTGGTTAGGTCTATATGACCTAATTAACATGTTGGATGGTAAATAAACATTACAGTGGGCCTTATTTATTTAATTGCTGGCATTCAATCACCACAGTTTCCTTTGGTGTGGTTCACCAGCGATTTGGATCTGTCTCATTTTTGGGAACATGTTCTAAAATGATCCAAAAAATGGATGGACGGTGTGGAAATTAGGGAATGGGTCTCTTCTCTTATTTATTTTTTCTTTTTTTCGTTCTTTTTTATTTCCTTCCTTTAGAGATCTGCAGTGAGGAAATTTGATTTTCTAATTTGAAATTTGTTATGAATGATTCAATCATTTCTTTCCTTTGTGGAGCCTTCATTGCCAGTCTTTCGACTCATACCTCATAGGAAGCTTGCTACATTTCAGTCCAGTTATTTCTACATACTTGTTTATTTTCAATGTTGGAAGTTGGCATGGGCCATGGAAGCATGCCCATGGTTCAAAGTATCATCCAGTACGACTCATACCTCATAGGAAGCTTGCTACATTTCAGTCCACTTATTTCTACATACTTGTTTCTTTTCAAAGTTGGAAGTTGGCATGGGCCATGGAAGCATGCCCATGGTTCAAAGTATCGTCCAATATAACTTGGTATTGTTAGATTCATATTGGTTTAGGTTAGAACCGGTCTGAGTCAGACCACCTATACAACTGTCTCTTTATTTTAGAATTTGAGTTGTGTTGCTACAAGTAATTTCCCATCTGGTCCTAATCCTTAAAAATCTCCGTCTTTTGGTAGCACAAGTAACATCTCGTGCATTTAAGGAAATTATTAGTCTTGAGTGCTCCGATCGCCCTGATTTTTCATTTTTCACTTTTGTCTGTGCTATTGACCGATTTTTCCGTAATATTTTTTTCCTTTTTCAATCCACCTGCATGTTTCCATCTTGAAATTTTCTTTTAAATTAATTTCCCCAAAGAATTCAACGGTTTTCAAGCGGTCTTTAAACAAAATTGTTCAAAGATGTTGTCAATTTGCCAAATTCCAATGGATTAAAGAAGACTCCTCTTTGATCCAATTTTCAACTTCTTTATTTGAATTTTGAACAGAAGAAATTTTTTTTTTTTTTTTTTTCCCTGCTGGTACAGATCCTCTTCCCCTCATTTCATCTTCTCCTGTCTATCTTTAGCTTTTGATTTTCCCATCCTCACACAAAGAAAAAAATGCTTTTCCCTTGCTACGGAATTATAGAATCCCCATTCTTGATTTCTTTATTGCCTTTTCTTTTCTCTCAATTGCTAATTTTTTCATTGTTCTTCTGATTATTATGTATCTTCTTTATAGATTTACAGCTTGTTAAATGCCTTCAATCTCATTCTAAATGATGCTTGGAACCTCATTTGTTCAGTTTGAGAACTGCAACAACATCTACAACAACAATGCTAAAGAGAAGCTCTTGAAAAATCAAATTGTTTTTGGCACCTCCAACTCCAATGGTTGCGAAGTGAAGCACAGGTATGGGCATGACGATCTTTCCACTCAAAATTACTTTGGAAGGCTTTTCTTTCGATTGATAGATAACATAAAAATGGTATTTGTATGCTGGAATTGTTTGAATCATGAATGCTTTTTTCCGTTTGGTTCTTTTGATGGGTTAAATATGATTATAGATTTGCATTGTGCAATGATTAGCATGAATTGTTGGTGTTGATTTCTTCTGGGGCCAATGTTTCACACACGTGGGCCCATCTAACAGTTATTTTGATTGTTGGATGGGATTCCTATGAAACACTTGTGTGTGACGCCACCTTATTCTGCGTGTGACATCCAATCCATCCACATGATTGTTGGATAGTTGGGCTAGTTTGGATATGTATGGTGAGAATGAGACAGCACTTCATCGATGGAGTGGATGTTACACTCACAACATGGTGGGCCAAAGGGTTTGCTTTTTTACTTATTGCGTACAACAATTGTTGTAGTAAATTCCAGTCCTTAGTTATTTGTCTATTGGGTTTCACTCTGTATGTGTGATGGAGAGGAACTCTGTTCCATCGAACAATACACCCTAGCCATTTGATTGTTTTTTTACTTATTCCGTACAATAGTTATTATAGTAGATTCCAGTCCCAAGTTGTTTGGCTATTGGGTTTTGCTCTGTATGGGTGATGGAGAGGAACTCTGTTCCATCGAACAATACGCCCTAGCCATTTGATTGGTGAAATTTTGTATGTTGGATATATGACCATGGGCTTTAGTACTATGGAGAGGACACCATGCAAATTTGCATTAGATAAGATAAACTGAGTGATCAATTGATTAGAAAAGATATTGAACCTCCAATGGAGATGGAAGACATAAACTTGCATTGTCTAAATATTGGAATGCCAATTTGAATAGATTTTAAGGCACCTTGCCATCCGCTTTCCTTTTTGCATTTTTTCCTTCAGTCTAATAAAATTATCATTACTGTTCAAGCTAAAAATTATTAAAGAAGCCCTAAGGTTGAAAATATATAAGAGTCTAGGAAGGCAATGGATAAGAGTCCCTAATACAGAGAGAAGACCTATAAAGTCTTCCCTTAGCTAGTGAATTGACCATATTAGTCAAAGGACTTGTGAAAAAAGTAATATCCAAATAGATAGTGCCTAGTTTAATACTATTAAGGATAAAAACTAGATCCAACTTATCATATTGCTAGAGTTAACCTCCACCTAGGACTTGTATCTACCCATCCTAGAATAAAATATCTTTGTACTTATTTGATGCCAACAACTTTCCTCTATTTGAGGAGCTAACACACATCAACCCAAAAAAAAGTAAATTTAATCATGCGTTGATCATCTCTAACAACTCTGACTCTGGATGGCCTTGGATTACTAAACAAGCTACTATCCATACAAGTTTCCACCAACCTTATGGAGGATTCTAGACAACGACACAAGAAGGTGGTTGCAAGAAGACATCGATCACTCTCTCCAGTCATGGATGAGGTTTTATTTGGGTGTTCCTTTGAACTCTTCGTTGACCCATTCCAATTAACCAAGGATATCTTAGTTTTCTCCGCTATTTGAACAACCCCCACTCAAGCTAAAAAATGCCGAGAAAGATTGAGGAGCACCAAGTAGAGGAAGTTGACTTGTAATAAAGGCAGAGATGGTCAATAGATTCTATCTTTCAGCTTTAGAAGCATTATTGGAAGAGCTTGTTACTACACTTTTTCCCTCTCATTTTGTTAATTATTTATAGTCTAATATTGCGAAGGATGATGGATTCTTACTTGGTGAATGTTAAAAGCTAAATTCACAGAAGTTCTAAAATAATTCTAAGAGATTGATGAAATCCGCTTCCTTGTATAGATCCCTTTGTTTAAGTATGAGGTTTTGAGTAACTGTTTTTCTATAAGTATCAGCCAATCCCAAAAATGATAAGATATGTGGCGTATTGAACATACAAAACCTGTATTGGTAAAAAACTTTTCACAGAAAAAATCTTCAAAAAATATTGGGAAAATAAGGGAAAATTTTAGAAACTGTTGAAATTAAGCGGACCCAACTAAAAAAATGTTAAAATTAGAACCAACCCAAAACCGTTTTTAGCAATCTAATTGGTTGACGTGATACATCCCAAGGTAGATGTTGAATTGTAATTTTCCAAATGTAAGAGACTAGTACATGAATCATCCACGGTGGACCATTTTCAATTATCCAATTTGTTAATACTTCCCAGCCCATTTGGAATGCTACAAATTGATCATATGATTGGGTCTATTTTAATTGTCCAAATTATTTATATGATTGGACTCATTTTAATTATCTGAGCCTTTCTTAATGATTGGGATTACATCTTGTTATCCAAATCATTAATATTGTAGGGTGCCTATTATCATTATAAAAGAAGGTAGAGCCTATTTTCAGTGATCCAATTAATATGGTAGGGCTTGTTGTCAATGATCCAATAATTAATATTGATTAGGAACATTTTCACCCATATGAGTATTTGATATGGTTGGGCCATTCCAAGTGATTCAAATCGTTCATTTGATTGGGCCTATTATTGAGCAAGATTTCAAGTATGTGAAAACTAAATAATGCCCCAAATTTTTTGTTGGAATGACCTTTTGTCAATCAATAAAACTCCATATACAGATTAACTTTCTGGTCTCTAATAAATACATTATTTGAAATTACCACTTATGAATGATTGTTTTGTTCGAGGCTAACCAATCTTCATGCTAAGGGTCTTTCCTAGGATACTCTTGATCTTAGTAGGGTTTGATAGTTTACACATATAGCTAATTACATCCTCAACACACAATACAAAACTTCACTAAATGTTGAATATCAATCACCTCCAATAAAAGGATAGTCAAATCCATACTCAACGATGAGCCTATCCCAAACATTTTTTTTTCTCCTTTTACTTGGATCTTTGAAAGATGTAAGGTTTCACTTCCTAAAACCCGTCATGATTTTGAGAGAACAACTTGCTCCCCACAGACTTGAATTCGATTCCCCTCCCTGTGGATTACTTGTCATGAGTTTGTCCGAATGGCTTTGGTCATGGGTTTGCTCCCCATAGAGACAAGTAAGATTCTCCTCCCCATGGATTAGACATCACGAGTTTGGGTGAATGGCTTTGGTCGTGGGTTTGCTCCTCATAGGCATAAGTTTGATTCCCTCCCCGTGAATTACCCGATGCACTTGGTGGGTGATTGTATGTATCTGCAGGGAATGGTCACACCTTAAAGGGTGGGGACACCTGTCATTATATAAAAAACTTCCCAAAATCGGTCATGAGTTTAGGAGAATGGCTTTGGTCGTGTGTTTGCTTCCCACAGACACGACTTCGATTCCCCTCTTCGTGGATTACCAGTCATGAGTTTAGTTGAATGGCTTTGGTTGTGGGTTTGCTCCCCACGGACACGAGTTCAATTCCCGTTCTGTGGATTTCCCATTATGAGTTTAGGCGAATACCTTTGGTCGTGGGTTTGCTCCCCACAGACACGAGTTCGACTCCCTTCCTCGTGGATTACTCGATGTATGTGGTTTATCAAGGATTATTTTTAATCTTCACATCTTAAGCTTGTGCCCATCCATTCCTTTCAAGCTTGATCTTGCCCCTATATGCGTAAGCTCGTGACACTTAACAACTGAGGTTGATTCCCTCCCTGTGGATTACCCAATGCATGTGGTTGGCAAGTGGTTACTGTTCACAACCCCAAGTGTAGGGTTGCGATGTAGTAATAACTCGGTAAGACCGAGGTCGAATCCACAGGGACTAAATTTGTACGTATTCTGAAAATAATTAGAATTAGAACTAGAAAAAGATCTAAATTGAAATCTGTATAATTTAGAGTAATGGTGAAAAATGTTGATTAAAACTTATGAATTTAAAGGTGAGAACTAGGGTGCTAAGGATCCACTTGTAGCTATCAAGATGTTACCTTACTTGGTTCAAGGAACACAATTGGAATTGGAGTCACATCCTATCCAATTGGAAGATGAAGCAATTTAAATCAAATCTGAACTTTTCATTGACCTAATTTTCAAAGGAGGAGAATTGTGATGATTGGAAGGGATTCCATCACATACCATGCCCAGGAGACAATGGTGAACAACAAGATTTACTAATCTCATAATCTCAAAACAGGAAAAGAAGATATCCAAAGCTATCACAACATCTATTGTAATTTAAGTCACAATAAATCATAGAAAACTGAATATATTCTTTTAATATCAAACTAAAAATCAATAAGATTCAATGAGAACAAGAATCAAAGCAAGATAATCATTCAAACATACTAAAAGCTTCACCTCTTAGCCCTATCTAAGAGGTTTAGTGTTGAGGGTCAAATATTGCATATCAGACCATAGTTATTGCCTGGATTTACGAACATGGTACTGTTTAATGACCCAATTTAATTGTGTTTATGCTGCAAGGTGTGTTTAGGAGCTTGAACTAAAACAGGGTGCTAAAAGCATGAAATTAACACTCAAAAGTCACCAAGGTAAGGGGCGGACTCCAGAGGAACAAGATCAACGGATTTGCACGCCAGAGATCTAAGGAAATTGAGAAACTAAAGCTTAAGTGGCCTGAAAGTCAACCAGAATGCAAGATCACAAGGTTTTCACCATCCGTTCGGCTTGAAAATTCATACATGGACTGAGGACCATAAATTAACCGTACACATCGAAATTCAGCCGTTGGATCCTTGTGGAAGTTTCCCAACGGGCAAATCAGCCCACAAAACACTGATCTGAGGCCCACTTGATATCTAGACATGCTTCAATTTTGGTCTCAACCGTTTAAATTAGATGGCATAACAGATGGTCAGAGCGGATGTCTGATATACCTCAAGGTGGGACCCACCTTACATGGTGCGTGTACACAACACACGTGCATTGGATGAGCATCAAATCAGAGGAATCGGCAACAGAGCTTTGACCGATTCTTTCTAAATGGATTTGAATCCTTCTCTCCCGCCTCTGTGAACACTCGAAACAGAGCTTGCGGCCCTTTCTTGTGGGCCACCACCATGATTCGACGGACCAATCCGGACTGTCCATAAGACTTGCACGGCCCCTCTCACTCAAGCCTAGGTGGCGGAGTTTCAAAAGACAGCAGAGATCGGATCTCAACCATCCAAACGTAGGACGAACAGTAGAAGCACAAGTCCTGTGGGCCACATCGAATTTGAGCCAAAATAGACCATACCTGACTGGTTTTTTGAGAGGAATCTGGTGGACGGCGTGGATTTCTCAAATGTCAGCTGAAGTGGGCCCCACCGAGCATCAGCGCAGCTCCTTGCGTTAAGAATACGCGTGTCCGAGAGAAGACCGGACTTCCATCCGTTGCACGATCATGGCGGTGATCGGACCGTCCATCTGGACCGTCCAAAAGCTTCCCAGGGGCCGACCGTCCATCACCAAGGAGTCTGAACGGCTCAGATTCCGAAAGCAGCCATTCCTCCGGCCCAAAAAGGGATCAAACACAAGGTTTCTTTTGCGTTTTTCGCTGGCTGCAAACCAGAGTCGGTTGTGTAAACTGACTTGCTACGTACGTCCGCACCGACTCCACCTATCCAACCACCGACTGGAGTTTCCTATAAAGGAGGACGAGGACGCACAAGAGAGAGAGAGAGGGATCATACAAGTTTTGGGACGTGAAGCACAGGAGAGAGGGAGTTTAGAGTTTTTTTTTTTTTTTTCTAGGTTTTTTTTCTGTTTAGTTTTGTTTTTTTTTCTTTTCTTTTAAGAATTAGTTAATCTTGCCTGTGGTTAGCTAACCTCTTAGCTAGGGCTAAGAGGTGAAGCTTGTAGCGTGATTAGGATGGTAGCTTTGCTTTGATTCATGGTTATTGAACTCTTATGGATTCTAGCTTGATTATTAAGGAATACTGTTAGTTTTTAATGGTTTATTGTGACTCAAATTACAGTAGATCTGCAAATAGCTTTGAGTATGTTCTTTTCATTATGAGATTGTGAACTTAGGAGGCCCTGTTGTTCACCATTGTCTCCTGGGCGTGGTTGGGTGACGGAACCGTTCCTAACTTTCGCAATTCTCTCATGATTGGCCGTGAGATTGGTAAATTGTTGTTGTTTGCCATAGTCTCCTGGGCGTGGTTAGGTGACGGAATCACTTCCAAATCTGCACCAATTGTATCTGTTGATGATTAGATTCATGAGACGTTCAGAGATCTGACAAATCTCTTCTTACCAATTGGATAGGATAGGACTCTGATTCCAGTTGTGTTCTTGAATCATTGCTAGGTAACTTCCCAATTGCTACAAGTGGATCCTCGGCTCCCTAGTTTCCTACCTTTGAATTTCTCATATTTTAGTTAATATTTCATCATTATTCCTTCAATTACATTTGATTTAGATTTCATCTTAGTCTAGTTCTAGTTATATTTAGTTTCAGATTACGTACAGGTTCCGGTCCCTTAGGATTCGACCTCGGTCTCACCGAGTTTATTACTACATCACAACCCTATACTTGGGGAGTGAACATTTAGCCAACCATAGACATGATTGAAACCTCTTAAACAAAGCATGAAAAATAAACTAGGGAAGAAGAAAAACTCTTTGGCAGCTGCTCAACCCTTGTGGAACTCCAACTTTCGTACTGAGTTGGAAAAATCTAGAAACTGCCTCAAATTTACGCACTCTGCGCGGTTTCCCCAAATAGACTTCCAAAACATTCATTTTTTAGACTTAGAGTTTCAGAATATGTTTTTTTCAGGACAATTTTCAAGAATATATTTTTTAAGGACAATTTTCAGGATTTCTTTTCTTTTTCTTCACTTCAAATCTTCGATTCTCTTCATTCCTCACTTGGTTTCCTTGGATCTTTGGCATGCGAATTCTTCATTAATGACTTCTAAATCTCTAAATCTTCATTTGATAATCTTTTGAGCATAAATTTTCTTTTTGGCATCGATTTCACCTTAAGCTCTCGAAAGCACCTCGCACATGAAAACATGCATAATTAGATCGATTAAGCACTATCATGTTTATAACACCAAGGTATAAATCGGGGGAATATGCAATATTTCACACTCAATAGTTACGTGCATCCACAGGGATTGGTCTCTCTTTAAAGGGTTGAGGATACCCTGTTGTTATTACAAAAACTTCCTTAAACCCGTCACGAGTTTGGGTGAGAATGACTTTGGTCGTGGGTTTGCTCCCCTCAGACATGAGTAAGATTCCCCTCTCCATGGATTACCCAGTCACGAGTTCGGGAGCTTTGGTTGTGGATTTTGTCCCCATAGACAGGAGTTCAATTCCCTTCCTCGTTGATTACCCATCACGAGTTTGGGTGAACAACTTTGGTCTTAGGTTTGCTCCCCATAGATATGAGTTCTATTTCCCTCCTCGTGGATTACCTGTCACGAGATTGGGCAAACGCCTTTGGTCGTGGGTTTGTTCCCTACAGACACGAGTTCGATTCCCCTTGTGGATTACCTGTCACAAGTTTGGGTATGGCTTTGGTTGTGGGTTTGCTCCCCATAGACACAAGTTCGATTCCCCTCCCCGTGGATAACGGTCACAAGTTTGGGCAAATAACTTTTGTCATGGGTTTGCTCCCCACGGACATGAGTTCGATTCCCCTCGCTGTTGATTACCTGATGCACGTGCTTGGCAGGTGATGCGTGCATCCGCAGGGAAATAGACTCACCTTACAGGGATAGGGACACCCTGTTGTTACATATAAAAAAAATCCCAAAACCTGTCACAAGTTTGGGCAAACGGCTTTGGTCGTGTGTTTGCTCCCTACGGACACGAGTTCGATTTCCCTCATGGATTACGTGTCACGAGATTGGGCAAACTCCTTTGGTCATGGTTTTGCAACCTACAGACGAGTTCGATTCCCCTCCCTATGGATTACTCGTCATGAGCTTGGGTGTACTGCTTTGATCGTGGGCATGCTTCCAGCAGACCCGAGTTTGATTCTGCTCTCCATGGATTACCCAATGCACGTGGTTGGCGGGTGATTCCGTGCATTCGTAGGGAATAGTCTCGCTGTAAAGGGGCAGGGACACCATGCCATTATTTAAAAAAATTCCCAAATTTACAAGTATGGTGTTTCTCATCATTGCTATATCAAAATTATAAGGGCAAGAAAGAGAACAAAAGAGAGAAAAGAAAAGACTTGAAGGAGCTAAGAAAATGAAGGGAGCTTAACGGGGTATTTTTAGACGTTGGACTTTTCATAGAGCTTAACCTTGAAGAGAGCTAAGAAATTGTCTTACTTTTGAAACTATGGAATCCAATGGTTTGTTGCCATAATGATTATTTTTTTGGCTAATTAACTTGAAGGACATCTGGTTCTAATAGTAAGGGTGCTTTTCCGAACTCCTTTGAAAGTTATTCTTTTTTATAAGACCTTATGTTTCATTTTAGTGAAAGAGCTTAAGAGTGTTGCAGAAAGTTCTTTATCTCAGCTGAAGACTCTCGAAATCTTAACATCCTTTTCGTCATCACTCCTCACTAATGGTGCGCTAAAATCATCCTACAACTTTTATCACTTAGTAATTGCTTCTATTCACTAGGAGTACTTTTTTGAACTCTGGTTCTAATACTTATTTTTTTGGCCAATTAACTTGAAGGACATCTGGTTCTAATAATAAGGGTGCTTTTCTGAACTCCTTTGAAAGTTATTCTTTTTTATAAGACCTTAGGTTTCATTTGTAGTGAAAGAGCTTAAGAGTGTTGCAGAAAGTTCTTTATCTCAGCTGAAGACTCTTGAAATCTTAACATCCTTTTCGTCATCACTCCTCACTAATGGTGCGCTAAAATCATCCTACAACTTTTATCACTTAGTAATTGCTTCTATTTACTAAGAGTACTTTTTTGAACTCCTCACTAATGGTGCGTTAAAATCTCATCAATAAATATTTTCGATTCCAAGTTCGAATCAAGACCGCAACCAATCTAACTTCGATGGTGTCACTTTGCCGCGTAAACTATTTGTGCACATGGGGGCAATCATGCTCTTGACAAGCAATTGTTCATTTTTTGAATGAAGGTTATTTTCTCTTCCATTTAAAATGTTTTTTTTTTTTTTTTCATGCACTCATGCTTTTGATGTTTTTGCGACCAAATATTGAGAAGAACCAACACTGTTTAGAGCCTTTGATTCTTATGGGGTGTTTTCAAATGTTGGACTTTACATATAGCTTAACTTTCAAGAGAGCTTAGAAAATATTTTACTTTTGAAACTATGGGATCCAATTGTTTGTTGGTTTTTTCACATCGCAATGGTGTTTTTTTCCCCAGCCAATGAGGGACATCTAGTTCAAATAATGAGGGTACTTCTCTAAACTCTTATGAAGGTTATTCTTTTTGTAAATTCGAGCATTCGAAAGTAAGCCCATGAGCAATCTAACTTCGATAGTGTCACCTTACTGCATCATGACTATGATCACCCATTCATGATCATATGTTATCTTCAACAATTGTTCACACTACGACTTCACGAAGCAATTGATCTATATGGTCTTTGCTTGTCTGACACAAACCGAAGAAGAAACAGCATTGTCGGAGCTTTTGACACTTCTGGTGTGTTTTCAAATGCTATAGTTTGCATAGATCTTATCTCTCAAGATAGCTTAGCGAGTATCTTACTTTTGAAACTATGGAACTCGAATGGAGCTTTGGTTATTTCACATCGTAATGTTGTTATTTTTATTATCCAATTAACCATAAATATGTCTAGTTCTAAATTGGTACTTTTTCTAAACTCCTTTGGAAGTTTCTCTATGAGAAGACCTTAGCAAAAGACATTGCATTCATTTTTGTTCTTGAATCTTTATCCTAACAAGCGTCGAGGAGTGGTAATCCACGAAAGAATTGGTGTATATGAAAACACCACTAATAAACGCTCCGTTTGTGGGAAATGGTTAAGTGGGCATGAAAATATTAAAATGCGTACCTTGGAATAGAGACCACTTGTGTTGGATGTGCACACCACAAAAAAAAAGGGACTACAAGATATTTATCGAATTGATCCCTTTTGCCTTAATTACTGTAAGGCACTGCTGGAAAACTTCTCTTATTGACAACACTAAGATTTTTCATTGAGAATAATTGTGAAAATGTAGCGAGTAACTTCATCTAAGAATTCGTCTTCAGACAACACTGTCAAAATGTCATCTTAATGTCTAGTTGAAAACCTTTTTTTTTTTTTTTTTCCATTTTATACGTATTATTGATACATCTAACATATTTCTGTTCGTCACAATAGTTTTTCCACACCTTATTAATATGAAGACGTGGTACTATTGATGTCTCTAACATATTTCTGTTCATCACAATAGATTTTCTATACATTATTAATGTGAAGAAGTGGTTTAAAGGCTGGCCGAACCTACTTAAAGTTACCCAGCTAGCAGTTATTCCTAATCAAATACGCATTTCCGCTGTATTGGTGCTCCTTTCTACTAGTTAAAACGTAGAAAAGTAACAAGTTAAAAGGCTTAAAAAAAAAACTTATTTAGGTAAGTATCTTTTGGCACATAAGTTAATTTTACAATGATGCTTACCAAACTAATTGAAGTGAAAAAAGAAACTAAATGACTTAAGTGAAAATGTAACCTATTTGGTGGTATCCAACGAGACCCTAAATATGTCCTTTTGATGCTCGACTTCTTTTCCATAGACAGCTGGTTGTTATAGCTGCAGCATGCCTTTTTTCTCTTATTCAAAATTGTCATGCATTGAATCTTTTTCTCTCTTTCTTCTTGTTCTTGTTCTCTCTCTCTCTCTCTCTCTCTCTCTCTCTCTCTCTTATAGAATAAGGAAAAAAAAAGAAGAAGCCGAACTGCTCTTATCAAAGAGCACTGCATTCTCCAATCTCATTTTTTAAAACTGGTAATGGTGGTAGTCTATTAGTTTTCGAGTGAGGATTTACACTATCAAGCAAAAGGAACAATTGTTTTCTGCAGTTTTTTTTTTTTTCCACAAATTGATTAGAGCAAGAGACCTTTGTTATTCTAAGCATCCAATAATGAAGTTTGCTTTGATAATGGCAGAGGACATTGATATAGTAAGTACTGCTTGATTTTTAGATCATTGACGTATAGAATGGATTGTTTTCATTAAGTTGTAGTTGTTTCTTTGTAGATCTCTTGAGATTTTTCATGTTGGAAAAAAGAAAATTGTCAAATGTCAGTGACCTTTGTTATTCTAAGCATCCAATAATGAAGTTTGCTTTGATAATGGCAGAGGACATGGATGTAGCAAGTACTGCTTGATTTTTAGATCATTGACGTATAGAATGGATTGTTTTCATTAAGTTGTAGTTGTTTCTTTGTAGATCTCTTGAGATTTTTCGTGTTGGAAAAAAGAAAATTGTCAAATGTCACACACTCCAATTATTTTCAAGCAGAAGATCCATGTTTAAAAATTAAATAATTTTCAGAGCATGTTTATGAAAACACTACATTTGCTACCAATGAATGGTGTCTTCTCGAGTAAGAAGTCTTGCATTGTTATCCAATATTATAATTTTACGGAATCTTGTATTCAAGTGGTCAAGTATGTGTTTAGATGCCTTGAATGGTGCTGAGTAGTTCTATCAAGGAAATACTGTTGAGATCATTTACAGCAGAGTTGAATGGGTATGCTTTAATAGTCTAGTTGAGTTGCTAACCTTGAAAGACCCATGCCTATACTTGCTAACTCATTTATAATTTCCTTTTTGTTTGTAGATGTTGCATAGGAAGAATGATGATATGAATCTGAACTCCTCTTGGAAAAGGACTTCAAAAAAGGAATTAGCTGAGGAGTAAAAAAAAAGAATTAGCTGAGAAAAAAGGAATTAGTTGCTCTCTCTAATACATAAACAAGGGATCATGTATATATGGATGTGAGTGTGTGCACACTCGTGTGGGTGTGTACACACACATGCATATATACATGATCCCCTGTTTATTAGTTGGTGAACTTCCACAACAGTGAAGCATTTTCTATTACTTGCATGCTTATGTGAAAGCATGAATCTAGAGCATTTGGCATACATTTGAGTTCCAATAATTTGTTTCCAATTGGGTATTGAACTTTTTAGAAGTTGAATTACGTCATCTTTGGAAGATCAATAGCAAGTAATATTGCTTAGATGAAGCGGTCTGTTGTTACTGTCATTTAGTCTAAGCACCAAACAGTATGGGATTTTGGTTTTGTTTGCAGCTACTGAAGATAACCTTGTGCTTTTGCCATTTAAAGTGCAGAAAAAGGAGTAATGATTACTTCTTTTGTTGAAGAAGATATTTGTAAAATTCAAATGGATGATGTGGGACCAAACACTTTCCTGTCAATATCAACGAGACTAGAACAAGATTCAAAGTCTAATCTTGTCAATATTGACAGGAGGGTTTCTGCATTTTGAGCTCCATCAACAGTCCTGACATTTGATTGGTACGGTTTGAGGTTTCGCAGATTCAGATGTTAGGACCCAACCGCACATCTGGGGTTAAGCAAATTTGGGTTGGCTTGGGATTAATCACATGTATTTTAGTTAAGGTTTCATTAGCTTGAAAATCTTTAACATGTTCTCCAGTTTCTTTGTAAGGCAATGCTTTCATAATGACTGTTCTTGCTAAAACTTCAGTTTATTTATTTATTTTATTTATTTAATGTTTTCGATATCTTAGATAGAAGTCCAAGCAATAGAAATGGTTGGCATATGACATGCTTCCTCGGCACTTGCTATTATGGCCTTTATGTGGCCTTCCAATCTCACATGCTATTTGAACATAGATCTTCTAGTGAAGGAAGCCCATAAAGTCTCCTCCACAGCCCCAAAATCTTTACTTCACGTAGACTGGCAAAAGTTTTAAGATCGACTGTCCACCAGACATCAACCTTCCTCTTTCACCCTGATTTAAGAGGCTTGTCATGGCAGAGGTTTGCATTGAAAACACTCGCATGACAACATTATCCCATTCCCAGCTAAAGCTAATATTTTCTCAAATTAACAGAGAAAGGGGGAGAGGCTAAAAATGAGTCGTGATATTTTCTTTCTTTAAGGATTAGATGGCTGATGCAAGTTTGTCTTTTTAAAAATATGCAATAAATAGTTTGCCTTTCCAAAATAATCAAAAGATAGGCACAATTAAATTTTTTAATAGTCGAATGGATTGTGATGATCTAATATGCTGATTCTGTTTGATGTAAACTGAGTCTATAACATAAACTGACACAATAATGGTTAACTAATGTATATTCTATTTTGGGTAAGCTGATTTTATTTTCAGTTTTATGGTCAGTATGCTCATTTGTAGATCAATCAATACAGGCTTTTCTGGTTATGAAACTTTTATTGGTCCTGCAGATATTCATACTTCAATTGAAACTTTTAAGATTAACCTGCGTAGCTGATCTTCATACTTCAACACAGAATCTCTCTCTCTCTCTCTCTCTCTCTCTCTCTCTCTCTGTTTCAATCCCTGCCTGAGCTCTTTATCTGAAATATAGGAGCCCACAAAGTGGGCCATGACATGATGTGAGACAGCATGCACCCCACTTGTGGGGTCCACCGTGATATTTTTATGTCATCTGTCTGACCTATTCATCAGGTAACTCAGATCTGGAAGAAGAGATTTCATATGTCAGCATGATCAAGAACTTCTGCGGGCCCAAGCCGTGGGGGCATACCATAATTTTATTTGTTAATGGTCTCACATACTTGGATGAACGGAAAACACAGATATTAACTTGATTCTCAAATTCTGTGGGCCCCAAATTTTATTAGAAAACTGTGGGATCTCTGCATCCCCTGTTAACCTAGGGGTCTGGTTCAAATTTATGCCACACATCAGGTTTTGAGGCGGGACCAATACTCTCCAACGTGGATAGTGGTGACACCCCACCTTATTATTAGTGTATGTCTGTGGTGGGCCCCATAGTCGCGAGGGCCCACCACTGACGTGATCTCTCTCTCTCTCTCTCTCTCTCTCTCTCTCCCTTTGTTTCTATCCTTGCCTCTCTCTCTTTGAAATACAATGTGAGACAGTGTGTACCCCACCTTGTGGGCCCACCCTGATATTTTATGTCATTTGAACTGTTCATTAGGTCACTCAGATCTGGAAGAAGGGAAAGTTCATATGTCAGCATGATCCAGACCATCTTTAGGCTCACGCCGTGTTGGCCCACCGTAATGTTATTTGTTATTATGTGGTTCTACGCTGTGAGGGCCCATTGTAATGTTATTTGTTAAGGAACTTGTTGATGAGGTTTCACATGCCTGGATGAACTGAATACGCTAATACCAACTTGATTCTCAAAGTTTGTGGGCCCCTATTTTTGTTAGAAAACTATGGGATCTAGATATCCCCTGTCAACCTGGGCGTCGGGTTCAAATTCATGCCATTGGGGACACCCCACCTTATTGTTAGTGTATGTATGCGGTGGCCCCTAGTGGTGAGGGCCTGCCACTGATGTGATCTCTCTCTCTCTCTCTCTCTCTCTCTCTCTCTCTCTCTCTCCCCTCTATTTCTATCCCTGCCTCTCTCTTCTTTGAAATATAGGGGCCCACAAAGTGGGCCAAGATGTGAGACAGCGTGCACCCCAACTTGTGGGGTCCACCGTGATCTTTTTATGTCATTTGTTCATTAGTCACTCAGATTTGGAAGAAGGGAAATTATGTTAGCACGATCCATAACTTTTGTGGGCCCACACCCTGGGCCCCCACCATAATGTTATTTGTTATCCAACTTGTTGAAGAGGTCTCACATACGTGGATGAATGGAAAACGCATTAGCTTGATGCGTGCTGTGGGCCTCATATTTGCGAGGCCCCACCACTGACGCTCTCTCTCTCTCTCTCTCTCTCTCTCTCCGTGTTTCAATCACCGCCCTTCTTTCTCTGAAATATAGGGGCCCACAAAATGGGCCACGATGTGAGACAACATGCACCCCACCTTGTGGGGTCCACCATGATATTTTTATGTCATCTGACCTATTCATTAGGTTAGCATGATCAAGAACTTCCATTGGCCCACATCGTGGGGACCCATCGTAATTTTATTTGTTATCGGTCCTCACATACCTGGATGAATGGAAAACATAGATATTAACTTGATTCTCAAATTCTATGGGCCCCAAATTTTGTCAGAAAACTGTGGGATCTGGACATCCCTGTCACCCTGGGGGTCTGTTTCAAATCCAGGCCATACATTAGGTTTTGGGGCGGGACCATACTGTCCAATGTGGACAGTGGGGACACCTCATCTTATTGTTAGTGCATTT
Organism: Magnolia sinica; assembly: GCF_029962835.1. Taxonomy (NCBI): domain Eukaryota; kingdom Viridiplantae; phylum Streptophyta; class Magnoliopsida; order Magnoliales; family Magnoliaceae; genus Magnolia; species Magnolia sinica. The sequence continues at coordinate 34,210,272 of NC_080581.1, forward strand.
ATGTTGTGGGCCCCATAGTGGGGAGGGGGAGGGCCCACCTCTGACTCGATCTCTCTCTCTCCCTCTTTTTCTATCCTTGCCTCTCTCTCTCTCTCTCTCTCTCTCTCCCTCTTTTTCTATCCTTGCCTCTCTCTCTCTCTGAAATATAGGGCGCCACAAAGTGGGCCACGATGTGATACAGCGTGTGCGCCACCCTAATATTTTTATGCCATCTGACCTATTCATTAGGTTGCTCAGATCTGGAAGAAGGGAAAGTACATATGTCAGGGAAAGTACATATGTCAGCATGATCCAGATCTTCTGTAGGCTCACATCGTGTGGGCCTACCGTATGTTATTTGTTATTATGTGGGTCCACGCTGTGAGGGCCCATCGTAATGTTATCTGTTAACGAACTTGTTGATGAGGTCTTACATACCTGGATGAACAAAATATACTGATATCAACTTGATTCTCAAATTCTATGGGCCCCTATTTTTGTTAGAAAACTGTGGGATTTGGACATCCCCTTATCAACCTGGGGGTTGGGTTCAAATCCATGCCATCGGGGACACCCCACCTTTTCATTAGTGTATGTATGCGGTGGGCCCCACAGTGGCAAGGGCCCACCACTGACACGATCTCCCTCTCTCTCTCTCTCTCTCTCTCTCTCTCTGAAATATAAAGGCCCACAAAGTGGGCCACAATGTGAGACAGTGTGCGCCTCACCATGCGGGCCCACCCTGTTATTTTTATGTCATCTGAACTGTTCATTAGGTCACTCAGATCTAGAAGAAGGAAAGTACTTATGTCAGCATGATCCGGACCTTTTGTAGGCTCACGCCGTGTAGGCCCACGAAATGTTATTTGTTATTATGTGGTTCCATGCCGTGAGGGCCCATCGTAATGTTATTTGTTAACGAACTTGTTGATGAGGTCTCACATACCTGGATGAACGGAATACACTAATATCAACTTAATTCTCAAATTCTGTGGTCCCCTTTTTTTGTTAGAAAACTGTGGGATCTGGACATCCACTATCAACCTGGGGGTCGGGTTCAAATCCATGCCATTGGGGACACCCCACCTTATCGTTAGTGTATGTATGCCGTGGGCACCATGGTAGCGTGGGCCCACCACTGACACGATCTCTCTCTCTCTATCTCTCCCCTTTGTTTCTATCCATGCATCTCTCTCTCTCCCTTTATCTCTTTGAAATATAGGGGCCCACAAAGTTGGCCACGATGTGAGACAAAGTGCGATCCGAACATCCCCTGTCAACCTGGTGGTCGGGTTCAAATCCATGCCACACCCCACCTATTGTTAGTGTATGTATGCGGTGGGCCCCATAGTGGCAAGGGCCCAGCATAGATGCGATCTCTCTCTCTCTCTCTCCGTTTCTATCCCTGATATAGGGGCCCACAAGATAGCGTGCACCCCAACTTGTGGGGTCCACTGTGATATTTTTATGTCATCTGTTCATTAGGTCACTCAGATCTAGAAGAAGGGAAAGTATGCCAGCATGATCCATAACTTTTGTGGGCCCATGCCCTGGGACCCCCCACCATAATCTTATTTGTTATCCAACTTGTTGATGAGGTCTCAGATAACTGGATGAACGGAAAACACAGATATCAGCCTGATTATAAAATTCTATGGGCCCCATTTTCTGTTAGAAAACAATGGGATCTTGATGTCCCCGATCAACCTTGGGGTCGGGTTCAAATTTATGCCATACATCATCAGGTTTTGGGGTGGGACCCATACTTTCTAGGGTTGAAATTCAGGAGGGTTCAACCTGATAGACCCAAAATTGGGTTGGTCTTGGGTAGGATGTATCGGGTTTGGTTTCGAGCTTGGGCTATACAAAACCAACTCGATAAAGTTTTGGGTTGGGCTCGGGTTGCCCAACCCAACCCGAACCTGATCAATATATAAGTTATAAATTATCCACCCGACCAAGCCCACTTGGGTTGGCTTGGGTTAAGAATTCCCAACCCGAGGTTGGGTTGGAGTTGAGGTATTGGAACCTTGGTTTGAGGTATAGCACCAACCCGACCCAACCTACCTGATTTTCAGCCCTAACACTGTCCAACTTGGACACTGGGGACACCCCACCCTACCTTTTGTATATATGCGGTGGTCCCCATAGTGGTGAGGGTCCACCACTGATTCTCTCTCTCTCTCTCTCCCGCTGTTTCTATCCCTCCTTTTTCTCTGAAATATAGGGGCCCACAAAGTGGTCCACGGTCTGAGAGTGTGCACCCCACCTTGTGCGGTCCACCATTATATTTTTACGGCATCTGACCTGTTCATTGGGTCACTCATATCTGGAAGAAGGGAAAGTCATTTGTCGGCATAATCTATAACTATTGTGGGCCCTGCCATGGGGGCCCACCGTAATGTTTTTTATTTTTTATTTTTTATCCAACTTATTGATAAGGTCTCACATATTGGATTAACGGAAAACATAGATATCAGCTTGATTCTCAAATTCTGTGGGCCCCAATTTTTGTCAGAAAACTGTGGAATTTGGATGTCCCGTCTCAACTTGGGCGCACTGTGATCATTCTAATTATCTGGCAAGCAGATGATATGGCTGACTTGTGATTTAGGTGTGCCACGCCAAGGTAAAAAGTTGAGCGGAATGTCCAATCCATGATTTATGTGTGGTTTTGAGGGTGGGTGCCTCGCACACATTTTTCACTTGTGTGGTCCACCTGAATCATAGATGGCGTTGATATTTAGGCCTTGGGCCTAACATGAGCTAACTTGTCTAATGGTCACGTGGCATGTACGTCATAGTGCGGCCTAGCCTAGCTCGGTTTGTACGCTCGTACTGTGTCATGAGGCAGGAGACCACTAAAATCTCTTTCACTAACCAACGGAAAAAAATTGGAGGGCGGGTGTACCCTGTCTTGTAGCTCATTTGATCCAAGATTCTGCTGACTTTTGACTTGTATGTCTACTATTGGTTCACACACTCCATGTTTGGAGTAGATTTCAAAAATACATGACAGGTTCACACACTCCATGTTTGGAGTAGATTTCAAAAATACATGATAGTGGACCACACCCTAGCTAAATCACATCTTTTGGTCAAGTTTGCCAAGCTACGTAGGCCCTGGCCTCACTTAAGACAGTGAGGCCCTTAGCGTAGGGGCACCTTAATATATCTAATTTTCCAGATCATTTTAGGGCCTTAGACCAAAAATGACGATCCATGGTATAGGAAACAATGATAATTGACCGTGTTACTACTAAAAACTTCCCCTTTATGATCAATCACCATTGTTTCTTATGAAATGTTCCACCAAAGAGTTGGATCCGCTTCATTTTTGGGTTCATGCCCTAAAATGATTTGGCAAAACGGATGTACCACCTGGATGTAGAATACTTATATCAATGTGGGCTCATGGTAAGGGCAGACTGTCATGGGTGACGCATCCCCACACCCAATCCGCTCCTCGTCGCACAAGCCATTCACCCAACAGATTATCAAGTGGGCCCCAACGCAAGTCCTTTTTGAAATCCACCCTGTTCACCAGGTGCGTTGTCCATGTTAGGCCTAGAGCACTAAAAAATCAACTCAATCTATGATTCATGTAGACCATACAATTGAAATCAGTGTAGAAGCTGTGATGCCCACCCTTGAAACTTTTTCTCTTAGTGTGGCCTGATTTTTTAGCCTCAAGCATGAATTCTTTGTGTGGTACCTAATTGTTTTCATGGATTTCACATAATCATTACACCAAGTCTTGTAAAAAAGATCAACGTTTTTCTCTCCGACTGTTTCCCTTGGTCAGGCCTATCTTCATGGATGTGGCTAATTTTTTAGCATGAGCCGAGATGGTTAGGATAGATAGGAGAAACACGTCAATGCGGGTCCCTTGCAATTGAGGAGTCGAAAGTAAAATACATTAGGCGTAGTTTCCCTACTCGCTGCAGACGACTTTTTCTGTTTTTTTTGGAAAGAGTTGTCATTTGTGAGGGAACTTGGAGCCAGAAATCAAGTTCGCCCCAACATATACGGCAGGAGCCGGATGAGTTTTTTATCTTTAGCGGTTGAGATTTTCATAGTGCACAAGGCTCCATCTCTAATAAATGTTGCCTGGATAGTAATTATTTCAAAGAGAAGAGGAGTCATCAGCTTGGTTGGGCCCCATTGTAAGGTTAATGTGGGACGCAGATCAGGTACTACCCCCGCTCGCCTGTTCGGAGCTCGATACAGGCGAGGCTCCCAGGGTCACCGAGGGGCCACCGTGATGTTATGAATTTTATCCACACCGTCCATCCATTTTTACATATCATTTTAAATTATGAACCCAAAAACAATTAAGATTCAAGGCTCAAATGAACCACACATTGGGCATTAAATTCCTACTGTTGAAAAATACTTGGAGACCACAAAAGTTTTGTATCAAGATGATATTTGTTTTTTTTTTTTTTTCTTTCAATTCACCCATGTTCATATGTCCATATCAACAAGTTGGATGGCAAATAAAAAACACGGTGTACCCTAAGAAGGTTTCAATGGTGTGCGTCCTTAGCACCACCGATTCCTATGGTGTGGTCCAATTGAGCCTTGGATCTGCCTTTTTCTGATCCAGTATTCTAAAACGATATGGAAAAATGGATGGAAGGTGTAGATAATATTCATACACAACGGTGGGTGGCCCTTCAGTGGCCCTCGGAGCCTCCGCCTGTCCCGAGCTCTGAAGAGGCGGGGTTAGTACCTAATCCGTGTCCATTAATGTGAATTCCACCTCAACAATTAGGTGTGTAACCTCATTTACTTAGGACATAAATCAGTCCCATCCCTGGTTCAGGTGGAACATAAGATTGAAAGCCACACCTTCCAAACTATTTTCCATGGTGTGGCCCACATCAATCACGTATGGGCCTCACGCCTAATAACTTTTGGTGTTCAATTTAATGGTTGATGTGGATATCAAATGAAGGTCAGGTCAAAAACGAGGTGCTCCTAAACCAAAGGCCAACCCTCTAACCATTGGGATTTTGACCTCCTAAAATTCAAGCCCCATTTTTAATTGTGCTTGATTTAGACTAGGTACAATATCTTATAATCTTGGCCAGGTCGATTAGCGTTGAAAGGGAAATTTTGTAACATATATGTATATCTGTGTGCACGTGCATGCACACGCAAGTGCATGCATGATCTCATGGAAATTAGATGATTCAACTTCTCATTTGTAAAATAAAGAAATTGAAAGTTTTAGGAGTTTTCATGATCTTTGTTAAGAACTTTGTAGGAGTTTTCCCGAGCACTACTGCACAATCTCTTGGCCTATCTATCATGTGCCTGCTTTCTTTCGGTTAAGGTTATGTCGGCTTAGACCAGGCACATTAAAAATTTTGAATACCCCAACACGAATAGTTGAAAACCAGGCTAAGGCTAACCCAGGCCCAACTCGTTGGAGCAATGATGTGTTGGATGTTGGGGGGCCGACTGTGGTAACCACGCCATCCATACCTTTTGTCAGCTCAGTTTAGGGCATTAATATAAAAAATAAAAATAAAAAAAAATGAAGGAAAACTTAATAATGGACCACACCACAGGAAAAGTTGGATAATGACACCCACCATTGAAAGCTTATTGCCATCCAACTTGGTGATGAGGTCCACGTGACCTAGATGAAGGGAAAACACAAATATCAGCTTGATCCAAAACCTGTGACCCCTATTCAATCCCTATACTATGTGGTCTACTTGAGCTATTTACTTAAATTTTGGGAAATCCCCTAAAAAGGAGCTAGAAAAACTGATGGATGGCATGGATATACAACACATACATTAAAGTGGGCCCACAATGCCCCACACATCACCACACCACCACAAGGTGGCATGGGCAATGCCAGGATATGCGTCTAAAAAAGGTATAGAGTTTCTTTCGGAAATTTTACAAAAATACTACGTAATTTAAAGTCGCAACTTTGGTGGATCCGGTGGAAATGGGTGGGATCCCTGACTGTGAGGCCCACTGTTACGTATGTCTTATATCCACGTTCCGTATGTCTTATATCCACGTCGTCCATACATTTTGAAAGCTCGTTTTAAGGCATGAGCCCAAGACTTAAGCATATCCAAATCTTAGGTGGATTATAATATAGGAAATAATGGTAATGGATCATCATCTATCTATATAGATGGATCTGCTCTTTTTTGCTTACATTATTTGATTTTCCGTTAATGGATAATGGGCTTATTATCTTTCAGTTGCCTATGCATTTTATATGACCATTTGCATCTGAACCGATTTGCGTATGTTTGGTTTCTTTCTTTCTTAGCTTGTTTTTTTTTTTTCCCTCAATTTATTGTATTTGTTTGATGAGATTTTCCTTTTCTCTTAGCATATCTCATGTATTATGGGAATGTTTATGTTTTGGGGGTTTCAATCACAAAGTTGATGGTTTCGGTATTTGGCATTCTGGTTGCTTGTAGGAATGAAAAAAGATAAAAGGAAATTAGTTTTGCAGGATATTTAGTCAGAAGGATGAAAATTGATGAAATGTATTGTCGTTTTTTTTTTTAAAAAAAAAATTTAATTTTAATTTTAATTTTAAAGACCTGAACAATACACCAAAGCCCCAGACTGATGGAATGTGTCCTACACCCTTAAACCAGTGGGGATCATGACATTTTGCTTGTCTTTTTAGAGATTTCTGTAGTTTTAGTTCATGCGTTATTCGCGGGGATATTCCTTTCTATTTATTTATTTTGATTTCCAGAGAGTTGCTTTAATTCAAGAGCAATGCTGTTGTGAAACACACTTCAGAAAAGTTGCATGAAGTGTGTTCGAGACAAACGTGTCTGGTGACAGGGACAATGGACCGGTGGGTTGTGCCACATTGATATCACATAGGCCAAAAGTCACGGGAAATATGGATTTTATCAATTTTTTGGGGGGCTCCTGGTTGGGAGGCCCAACCAAATTTTCAAGCTTGGACTTGGGCATGTTGTGTTAGGCCCATGCCAGGCTCAGGCCTTGGGTCTTAAGTGTCAGGCCGAGCCCTGGCATAGCCTTTACCATGGAGCCCACCTTGATGGATGTATTCTATATCCACTCTGTTCTTACAGGAGGAGAGGTGAGATGCAACTCTTTATGCTTGAATTCTATTGCATTAGACATCTCAAGAAATACAATGCCACATTTGATGTGCAGGTTGTCTCTGAAGATCATGGCATGAACCTTGATAAAGTCCGTATTGAAATGCTTGGTACTGCAAAAAAGGTCTGTAATAGTATTTAGATGTACTTGAATGTGCTCTGGGACTGTACTGATTTTCTTTAAACAGGTTACTGTTTCCCTTGATGATACCATTGTTCTACATGGTGGTGGTGAGAAGAAGCTAATTGAAGAACGATGTGAGAACATTTGTGAGCTCATCTTGGAAAGAACCACTAGTTTTGATGTTGTTTTGGTTTTGGAAATGGGATGTATGGCTTTAATTGGTGTCTTTGCTTCTGACTTCTGGTCTCAAATGGTAAAATTGTGAAAAAATGGCAGATTTTTTAATGTGCCTTATGTGATTGTATTCACAATTTAAGTCTATGGAACATGGTTTTTTTAAGAGATTCATGGTTCTGACTTTTATAGCTTGAAAAAGTTGGGCTGATTGGAATTTTCTTTTCACTTTCAGATTAAAAGATGCTTCGGTGTTGTTAGTTACTGGTGAACAGAGAAGTCATTGGTGAGTTTTTTTTTATGCTTTCTATTTTTAGTGAATCACTCCTCAGAGACAATACAAGCAGTATATTCAATTTACCTTCAAACCTGCACAACCTACTATTCCTGTTGACTACTGTGACAGCATCCGGGTGGCGAGCAACCAGAAAATTTTTAAAGCTACATTAAAGAATGAAACTGCCACTAACCATAAATAGAAAAGAAACTAGACAATGTGGCAGACCTCTATGACAAATTCCTCTCCAGGAATGATCTCAGGCCTGTGTTCAGCATCAGCCAAAGCCTCTTTGAGTTCACCAACTAATGACTCATTTTTGTGCCTACGTATACTATTACTCTCTCCTTCTTTAGAACTTTGTACATTACTGATCTATCCTATGATTGTGAATATGGTTGTAGTTCTCTTGTGTTCGATATTATTACGAGTGGTTTTGAAGGGATTGTTTCAGCTGCTGCTGCTGCCGCCCATGGGATTGAAGTTGCTGCGGAGTTTAAGCCAGTTGAACATCCGATTAAGCCTCTAGACACTGATCAGCCAGTCAGATGTCCATTGCCCGAACCCAACTACTAATTCTCTATTCTGCTGTAACTATATATCATGATTCTGTTTTTTTATTTTTTTCTTTCTGATTTGAGTGATTGAATCGGTTTGAAGAACTGACATTTTTCTATCGTATGGTAATTATCTGAAATTGGTTGTTCTTGACACTCTTCATGAAGTGATGGATCAAGATTCTACTCAAGGATCACAACTCTGCTTAAAAATTTTCAAAGTAGCTCCATTTCTACTCACACATTTTCTTTGTCATTGTTATCTGTGTTCTCACTCTGGGTGGGAAGGATATGATTGAGTCTGCATGAGCTGGTTTTGATGCTTGTGGGGCTGCAACTCAAATCAAAGTGTTATTATTTCACACTCCATGCTGGAGATATTTTTCACATTGGAAGGATTGATTGGTTAGGATGGGCTGTTCAAATGACATCTGCAAGCATGTATGAAGCACTTTGCAAGCATGCTAGAAGTTTAAAGGACTTGTCATGCATTTGTTGTATTTGTCCATATCATGTGTTAAATGGGAGCATATTGTTTTTCTGCATCTACCGTGCAAATGCTTCTTCTTCGTTTTTTCTTTTCTTCTTTTCTTGTTCTTTTTTTCCCCCCCTTTTTTGGGATTCCCTCTCATCACAATGAACAGAGGGAAATTGGTGTGCACCAATCACTAGCCTACATCGTGTATGCTTCAACTTTTTTCTTTAAAAATATATGTAGAATACATTATCATGACCCTGGTTCTTAGAACAGAAACTCTTTTTAAATACAACCTTCTACCTTGCAAGAAGCAGGAAGGCAGGTGGTTTTGTCATCAGATCTCTATATATAATGCTGGCAGTTTTGGTGGATTTTAAACACTATGCCTTGTGCAACATTGGGTCATGATGGAGGTCCAACAATCACTGGTCCCAAGCCCATTCAGATCCTAAATCTGAATTATTAGTTTCTGCAGTTGAAATACAATCCATGTTTATTTTTTTGATGTCCTACATTTATAAGGTAAATCAAATAGTCTGTTTGGATAATGGAGAAAGACCCCAGATTTGGTTGGCTAATTGCAATCAAATCATTTTCTTCATGAAAACTGGTTAGATGCTTGTTGCCTTTGTTTAGTTAATGTGCTTGTTGGACTTTTATGGTTTATTTATTTGTGTAATTTTTTATTTTTTATTTTTTTTGCAGAACTGTTTTGTCTTTACACCCGAATTATTAATGGCGCGCATTCAGCAATTACACTAAAGACAAAGAACGTGTTCATTGAATGCACAACCACTTATTTTCCACATTTGTGTTGGGGACAACACTTCATGGAATTTCTATTGGGTACTCTTAGATATGGTTCTTTTTAGTTCTCACTTCTTATCACTTTGTCCAAAATGATATTTATGTTTATCATGCATTTTCAAACTTTAAGCGAAACAAATATTAGTGATTTCTGTGGCTGGAAGCCTTCTAATCATGAGGATTGCTCTTGCAGATATCTTCAGATATGGAGTGCTTTTCTATTGTGGGTGGGCCCTAAAAGGGTTTAAAAACTAAAGCCCTAAAAAAATTGCTAAAAAAAAGTCAATATCTTACTGATTTTTATCAGTTATTTACGCATGGGATTGAGTTCCTATCTTGCTTACAACAGATGTTGACAGCCGTGGTTTAGATATTCCAACAGTTGATCTTGTTGTGAACTATGATATTCCAAGGTTAGAATTCTTATTGAACATTTCTATTGATTTGAAGTTGTGTGATCCTTGGGAATGATTGCCAAACACTGGTTTTAAAAAACTGTACTAGTTCTGTTTGATTGGGTTGGATTAAACCTGGGTGTTAACTGAGACACTAACATTGGTCAATCCGGGATTGAACTACACCGGCATGGTCCAGCATGAACTAGTACTAATCTGCAGTTGATCCGGTTTGGACGAACATTACTTTTACTTTTTATAAAATTTTATAATTGATATAGAACAGAACCAGTGCTTGAAGTGTTTGGACCAAACTACCCCTTCACTGGTTCAGACTCTGTTACCGTTTTTAAAATGTTGATACCAATTGTTCCCGCTTTGTAAAATCCAATTCTAGAATATCTTTACAAATTCCTGACTAATTGCAGGTATCCACGGGATTATGTTCATCGTGTGGGCCGTACTGCAAGAGCTAGCAGAGGAGGGCTGGCTGTGAGCTTTGTTACACAGGTATATTTCCAGAAGCATGCTAAATGTTTTTTTGTTTTTTTATTATTTATTTATTTATTTATTTTTTGAGAGGTAACAATGATTTGATTAAAAAAGAGGATTACAAAAAAAAGAGGATCAGTCCGCTGAGAAAGCGAGAAGGTTATCCTCCAACAAGAAACAAATTAGAACCGATTTTGATTTATTAAAGATGTGTTGAGGATACATTTTTATTGTTTGTTTGCTTGGTTGTGGAATAGATGACTGTGGAAGAGAGCAAAGAGGCAGATACAAGTACTGGTGGAGAAACTCACAGAATCTCTAGAGGAATTCATGACAAGGTATTGTAGTTGTCGTCTGCAAATTTTATTTTATTTTTCATCTCATTTATAATCTGCCTGTCTAGGTACATCCCATTGTCTTGCATAATGTGGGTGAGAGGTATTCCTTTCTTCCTGGATCTTTCTCCATTTCCTTTCAGATCCTCTACTTAAAATGGAAACAGAGGAGGGTTTGAGGCAGGAATCAATTTGTGTGTAACACTATTTATGGCTCATGCTGCTGGAAACAGATTCACATCCATATTCATAACTTAGTTAAAGAGCATGATGGAGCAGAATTCTAGGAGGTTCGCTTGTAGGATTGTCCATTTTAGCTTTTTATATGATTTGAGCCGGAGGCACACTTACTTTTTTATCTCCTAGCTAGGCTTGCACAGGTACATGGAAAGTTAAGACATTATGTTGACTGTGTTATTCCGTCTTTAGATACATAATGATATATGTTTGACTCTTTTTTTTTCTTCTTCTTAGGCTTCTGTTCTAACACTAGATGCAATGTGCTTATAATTCTGCAAAGTCAAAGAATAAGTTTCACCTTTGGGGAAGCCATTGGAGACATGGAGATTCTTTACTATTTGCTCTAGCATGTAGCCAGGTGACCCAAGCTTCATACTGAATTACAGATTTGTCAAAGCCAAAGTCTTTCTTGCTGTGCGTGGATCATATACAATTAACTGACTCCTAGGGAAAACCTAAGACAACAGGAAACTGCATGATCCGTTATTGATTTCCACCATAATTTTTCCGATCCACCTAAATCTCCACCAATCTAGTCCAAAGATGAGGGTGTGGGACTGAACACGGCTTTGGCTAGGGGGCACCCACACATTTTTTATGAGTCCCTTTGGCTGTGGGAATCCTATTTCCACTGACTGATGAACATGTTGATTGTTAAAGTTTGCCTTTGAAATTTCGGGGAAACATAAAAAAAAGTTTTATGATTTTTGACAAGAAAATGTCCTTTTCTTATAGTTTGGCTTAAATGATTTCAGATATCAGGTGGTTGGAGGCACACTATGGCAATCACATCTGATGGAAAATTTTATGGCTGGGGATGGAATAAGGTTGGTGTTTTCCGATCTCCCCTCTCCATCATTGATCTCTTGAATTAAGTGAAGTCCCCACCATAGGGATACAGATCTAGTGGCCATCATAAATCATTCCAACTGGTACAAATGAAAAGGGTTATAGCAAAGTTTGTACATGTCATAAGGTTGCCTACTACTACAGTTTACTGACAAGCAATTCCAACTAATGCATGACTAAACCATTGTTGTCGAATTTGGAGCCAGAATGATTACAATCAACAACAAGCTTATAAAGCTGCAAATATGGGATATGGTCAATAATCTCAGATCTTTTTCTGGAAGATGGTTACAGGATGAATCTTTGAATGTATTTTCTTGTATAGATTTTCAATTCAATGTCCTTTCTTCATTTAATAAATCAACAACTTTTTTTTCAATCTTTTTTTGTTCTTTATGTTGATTTGTCAAAGTGGTTTGATGGGTACCACTTCACTACTGGCTTAGTTTTCATTGAATGTAGACTAATGTTGGGTTTTTTTTTCCCCCCCCTTAATTGTATAGGTGGGTTGATCCTCTTGAGGCCTGATCATGGTGGCCCACTCCAGTTTGCAGCAGCTGCAGCGTTTCTTAGTAAATTATACAAAGACTATCTTGGTATTATTAGGAGTTATGGAGGGAGTTGTGGTTCCCAGTCATTTTCCATGGTGTCGTTTGTTGATAATGTGGGTTTGAAGCTCGTCATGTTGTGTGCATGATATGTTGTGTGCATGATATCCAATCTGTCCATCACATTCGCCACCACATTTTCTTCTTATATCTCAAAACTCAGGCCCATTCAAGACTTAGAATTCAGCTACATTAATCATTTTAGTGGTTTAATCCAAACTGTTCGAAATTTATCTCTTGATCTAACTTTACACTTTGTTTGAATGTAATAGTTTTTTTTTTAACTATGAAAAGTGTGAACTAGCTTATATTTTGATAGATTTACCTTATATGATTTGTGATATTTAGGATATTTTTCGCTAGTAAAGATTTTATTTTTATATCTTACATTTTGTGTCATTGTACTGCAACATTCTTTGAGTTTCAAATATTTTAAAAAATACAGGTTCCAAATGAAAAAAAAAAAAAATAATTTCCTAAATAAGAAAAAAATACCGTTCCTCAAAATTAAAAAGGATTTATGAGTGTGCTAAAATTGTCGTCTCTAATCTTTTGCGGTGCTTGAAACCTTTACGAAATTGAAAATTTGCGACGGTTTTCAACCGTTCCTAATTTTTTGTGACGCCTTCTTTAACCACGGTTGAAAACCGTTCTTGAATCATTTAGGAATGGTTTTCAACCTTTCTTGAAGAGGGATTTTGGTGTAGTGATTCAAGTACAAGGAGAGGATATCAAGTATGGTTGTGGAAAGAACCTTTTATTTTTCTCCAGTGAAAACCCAGATTCTAATAAAATTTTCGGTTATTTTCACTTATTTTTAGCTGGTGAATCTCTGATTTTAATTTTTTCCTAAAACCCATTTTAGGATTCTTTCCCTTATGCTTAGCTATTTGACTAAATTCCATGTTAGTCCAACCAAAATTGCATGGTACACAACTGGAGTTGGAGAATGTAATATAAAACATGATGGAAAAAAGATCCTAGAATGTATATTTATTACATTTTGAATTTCTTGTACCTGATAAACAAGCTGTTATTGTAAAGAGAAGTAAATGCATATAGCATACAAGTAATAAATAAGACAAGAAGAGGTTAACAACATGAAGAGTATGGTTAGGGTTTTGAGTAACACAACCATGTCAAGGAACTGAAACGAGCCAAAACACAGTGGATATGGAGAACAATTCAACTGTTGAAACCTGAAAACCATGAAATTCAGTTAGAACATTAAGAATAGCAAGTAAGAAGGCATACAAACCTTGTCTGAAGCTGTCACAACAAATGCTACATTGTTTGTATCAAAAAATTGTAGCCTAAAATGATCTATTACCAGTAGGCCAATGGAAATGGAATTCATTAGTGAGGGTCATTTTTCATGTTTTCCTGCTCAGAAACGGTTGGAAATAGAATCTTTCAGGAACTCATTTCATGTGAAAAAAACATTTTATGATTCATTCTCAAAAGCTGGCTATTAGATTCCACAGAGAAAATATAACCTTTCTAGAGGGTATTGACTCTCTTGGTGTAGATCTGATCTAAGACGGGTCAAATCTAATCTTTATTAATACCAAGGGCTCAACTTTAGTTTTGATCAAATCTGGTGTAAAACCAATCAGAAATACTTCAAAGCTGTAAGACCCGACCCGAGTTCCTGCATGTGCATGTATGTGTGTGAGTATACATTTCATTTCTTGTGGTCCCGCGGCCTTACCAGTCGAATCCCGGCGACTCACGACCCTCGGATAGCATTTGCAGTCATCCTTGAGTCCGGTCACGTTGACCCAACTCAGATCAGATCGAGACCTATGTCATTATGTTTGCATCGTCGTTGTGGTTCCAACGACGCGTCTTGTGCATCCATTCGACTTATGGATCAAAAGTTATGAACATTATATAGTATGACCCTTAATCATGTGGCCCACTTTTGTGCAATGCACATGGACCACGTCCTTGGCACAAGTCCCTATACACACTACACACACCGTACAAATTTTATAAAAAACACCACCCACCTTAACACACACTACATAAGCCTAGCCTAAAGCCTAAACATTGTAAACTCCTCCCTTAGGCAATGATTGTTTTTCTTACAAACTCATCATAACCCCTTTCTCTCTCTCTCTCTCTTTATCTTTCTCATTTCCCTCCATTTGCTAGCAACCTCTCCTTCTCCCAACATCCATTTCTCCCCCTTTTCTCCAACCCTCTAATCCCCAACATACTTCAATCCCACCATTAAAAATAGATTTCCACCATTAAAACCTCTTCTTAGGCTCAAGATCTCCTTAGTGTGGAAGTTTGAAGGCTAGCGTTGCATGTGAGTGAATATAAATTTTTGATTTCTTTCTTGACCTTTAATCTTCTCTTTTCTTCATAAATGGATCATATGGGACCCACCAATCCATGGTGAGGATCTCATTTGACCCCATGGATGTAGCCCTTTCGCCCATCCTACATGCATGTCATGATACATGATGGGGCTATTCTCCATGGACCCCATATTGTCTTATCTACTTCATTCCAAGGGCATCTAGACCCTAGAAGTCATGTTGGGATGGCATCCCAACCAACCATTTTAGTTATGGATCATGCATGCATTGGTTTTTTATTGCAGGTACAATCTACATAGTTGTATGGATGAGATTGAATCTTGGAAGGGCCCATTAGTGGCAGGTCCCTACCCCCATGGCCGGGTGGTATTTCTTCTTCTCTTTTCTCTTATTAATGTGGATGATGATGTGTGTAGCCCACTTGGTGAGCCTAGGACGTCCCAAAATTCAGCAAGGGTGGGACGCCCCTACCACCTTATTCCATGGTTTTTGGACACCCTAAATTAATACATGCAAGTGTCTTGACCTTAGTTCATGATATGGACATGTGTGGGGCCTACTAAGGAAGGCCACACACCCTTTTAATTGCTAAGATTATTGAGATATATGCTGATATATCCAGCCATGTATTGCTGTCCAAAAATCTGGACTGTTGCATGGACTGTCATAGTCAATATTCGTCATGGATTTTAGATCATAATTTTCACTATTTTCTTTATGATTATGAGGTGTAATATGAAGGTGTGGACGCCACCTTGAGGTGTGATGGATCACACCTCAGATGGCCCATGAAATGGTACCCAAAAAGGGAGGCCCATAGGGGCGGGTGATCCACCTTGTTGGAGCGTCCAGCCCACATGTATGGAGGGAAAATACAAATTTCAGCTTGGTTTCTTTGAGGGGTGGGCCACTTTTGTAGACCCCACCTTACTGTATTTTATGAAAAAAATACTAAACATCCATTTTTCCCCTCCTAGATGAAGTTTGGGCCCACCTTATTGGATAAGCATTTCATGGACAGCAACATTTCACTCTGGACAGATTGTAATTCCGAATTTAATTAAAATATTTCTAAGTATCCAAAAATCATGAAATTTTGTGGAAGTGTGGCCCACCCATGGAAGGACCACCCTACAAATTTTCAGGGACATCAGGCCCCTATACCGTCCGTGGTATGGCATGGAGTGGCCCACTAGGCTGGGACACCTAAGCTGGGGTGTCCAGCCTTGGCTGGCCGTCCAGGCCACTTTGTGGGCCCACCTTAATGTATTTTATATCCCACCATTCATCCATGTGGGGTCTATAGGGAAAATGATCATCCTTCCCTCCAGTAGCATCCAATTGGGGCCATTGGATGAGTTTTGGGGCCAAATACTCGGGCCCATAGATCTGCCTACACATGGGATGCCCAGCCCATTGGGCTGCTGCTGGACGTCCAGTCCAGCAGCATGGCCCATCTGATTTATGTGTTTTATCTACTCCCTTCATCTGGTGGACCCCCTGTGACATGTATAGGTCACCAGAAACTAAAATAAATATATTAATTAATTAATTTTTGAATTTTCAACAAGCCAGATTGTGGGTGGGCTGAAATTTCAGCATTAGGCCCATGGTTGCTGCCCATAAATGAATGTTTTGAGGCAGCATAGTCCACCAAATTTGGGAACATTATTACACATATCTTGCCCCATTTTAGTTAGATTTTTGGGCTTAATTTGTGCATATTTAAGGCCCATTCCAATTGGGTTTTTATTGGACTAGTCTTCTCAGTTATTTGTTGGGTTTTCCTAGGCCGAAACTTTTTGATAAGCCCATTGGACCCTTGGGGCTTATATTATCATGCCATTGTGATGGGTTTTATGGGCCAAATACTCAAGTAGTTTGGCCCTTGCTTGCCCATTAAAATAAACGCATACTTGGGCTGAGATGTGAGGCCCAACTTACTTGTTTTAAATATAAGGATCACTCATACGTTGGAATAATGGGCTGCCCATTGGGCCCATCACAATGAGTGGACTCATGATCTTTATGGTTGGGCCCAAACCTTGCTTGAGGGCCTACCATGTTGCTTATGTATTGGGCTTAGTGTATGGCCCACTAGGCCATGGATTGCTTGGGCCTTGGACTTTACTTTATATGCGTAGCGGGCTGCCTTTTTGGGATCCACTTGAAGTTGGATGTCCTCCTTGGTGGCCCTAATGTAGGCCTATAGGGTTCCTATAGGTGGTTGAAGGTCCACCTTGGGCCCTTGATTAGGACCGCTTCTTTGGATTTATGACCTTCTTAGTTTGTGGGCTACCCCAAAGAATTGGGCCCCCACTAAAGGACTTCTCCTTAGAGTACTTGTTTATGTATTTAGACCCTGTCCCTCCTTGGGAAGGAGGAGTATGATCCACGTCATCACCGTCGAGTAGCGCGTTTACACTATTATGACCCATGTGCATCATCTGTGTGAATGGATTATATTGTGTGTAGTCATTGGGTTAACATAGTAGAGGGATGGAGTTTCTCCCCTTGTGCACATCGAGTGCTTGAAGCTAGTGCATGATCTGTGTGCGTGACTCATGCATTGGCATCACATTTCATCCGTCCTTGCTTCATCATGGTCGTATGTGTGGACACCGAAAATATATTTGAGCATATCGGGTGCATAGGATGCCCATGGGTGAAATTCTCAAAACTTCTATGGTATCAAGGATCTGCCCCAACGCCGTGACCAAGTGGAAACTATGAGCGCACCAGGGCCTTATATCGTTAGGCCCGACTCCCACTGTCGTGTATTCAGTTGGATAGGAGTGTGGCCTTACCTGCCTAGTGTAAGAAGACATTGTTAGACTGAGTTTGACCAGCTCGTAAATGGGTTTGCTGCCGTCGAGCCTTGTTGGTAATTGGTTGTCCACTGGTAGGTAGTGAGGTCTCTTACCCTTGTTTGACTGTGCAGGTCTAGAGAGCGGCAGTCATGCAGCAGTGTAATGGACCACGGTGATTTCCTTATGATTGAAAATGTACTTGATATGTGGATTTGGATATGAGCACTGGCATCACTTCAATCGCATTTGCATCGGCTACTTAAGCCCCTTTATGCATCGCCTTGGTTTAACGCCCAGTACTTATTTCATTGTATTTATGATAAGCCTTGGTAAGGCTAGCGATATTATCATTGATCATATTTCCCTTCCTGTATCTCCTATTATTCTTCTGCGCACCATTGTCACACACTTTCACACCCTTTAAGCTTTCTATAAGCTTATGCACGATTGATGCATGCAGGTGATCTTAGGCTAGTATCGTAGCGGCAGAGCTTGGATTAGAGTTAAGCTAAGGACCCCTAGTGTTACTGATCTTCCTCCTCCTTCTCTTGCTATCTGATGTATTTCCATTCTGCTATATACTTGTAAAAACTCAAATTTATTATGGATTTTGTGATGTGTCCCTCTGTTATTTTAGAGATTTACTTGCTGTGATCTTGGGTATGCTCGTATTGAAAATGGTTATACGGTTATGAAAATCCTCCTCGTGGTATCTCAGGATCGGAACCTGCCTCAGGAGCAGAGAATGGGGTACTACGGAGGCTGTTGCAGCCAGAACCGGATATCAGGTTCCTTGTGAGTCCGCTTACCGAGTCTGGGGCGTGACAAAAGCAAATGAGCTTTTCATCTTGCGACAGGCCACTCGAAGTACCGGGAGTTCAGCTAAGGACAAGTGACAA
Organism: Magnolia sinica; assembly: GCF_029962835.1. NCBI lineage: Eukaryota > Viridiplantae > Streptophyta > Magnoliopsida > Magnoliales > Magnoliaceae > Magnolia > Magnolia sinica. The sequence continues at coordinate 34,228,753 of NC_080581.1, forward strand.
AAAAGAGAAAGTGTAACACAGATTGTTAGCAACAAGAGGAGAAGGGACGAGGACTCAAGCAAGGGTGAGCGCCCGAGCTGAAGGCCCAAAAGTAGATTTCGTTCCAACACTCCTTTAAATGCCACCCCTGAGTAGACCCTTATAGAAGTTCGGGATAAAAGGAGCATAAGGTGGTCGAACAGGATGAAGACTGATGCCGACAAGCGAGACAAGAAGAAGTACTGTCACTTCCATTGCGACCACAACCACTCCACTGGCGATTGCTTCAACCTCAAGGAAGAAATTGAAACCCTCATCCACAATGGGCATTTGCAGAAGTATGTGTACATGAGGAGAGAGGAACGCTCAGACAAAGAGTCGAACAACAAAGTAATAGGAGAGATCCACACGATATTCAGCGAGCCTGCAGGAGGGGACTCTAACAGAGCACGTCGAGCTCATGCTAGGAGCATAAGTGGTAGCAGCTTGGAACACCATCTTTAACCTCACCTACAGACCCCTAAAGGAACAGAGGATGACCCCTTGCAATCCGACATTCGACGAAGATGTCCGAGGAATCCACGACCCGCATGACGGTGCCCTGGTAGTGGCCATGATGGTAGCCAATTGCAAAGTACACCGCATCTTAGTGAACATGGGCAGTTCGGCTAATATCCTTTTCACCGTCGCCTTTGACAAGATGAGAATTCCAAGATCTTGATTCCGACCCGTCTGAACTCCCTTGCTCGGATCTCCGAGGGGAGCATACTAGTCTCAGTTACTGCAGGAGTGGGGCTGTACATTGAGCCTAGTTGAGTTGACGTGGGCTAGGCTCAGCTTGACTTGTACATGCTCTACTCGAGTTCGAGCTCGAGCTCGCCCTCGAGGTCAACATTTGAGCTTAGCTTGTTTGCCAAAGCTTTCATGTCAAGCTCGTGTCGAGTTAGTGGATCGAGTCAAGTCGGGCTTACCTCAAGTCGAGTTGAGCCTGTTCCCACGTCAATTTAATATATTTTTTTGCTAAAAAATACAAATTAAAAGTCAATAATATTAACTCTAAAATGTCTCACATGCCACATTACTAAGAAAAAAAAGTGTCATATATACCTCAAGATACCACATGTTGGTCCTCAACTTCAAATCTAAAGGGCGAAAACACATCACAAAATAAAAAAACTTAAACAAAATTTTAAAAGCTTACATTCCTTCAAGTAGTTTTAGATGCATTTTAGACCTTGTCTTCACTTTCATTCTCGTTCTCATACTCTTCAGCATCGAAACTGCTACCGCCTCAAACTGGATGCAACCAATCTTACATACATATCAATGCTTCAATTGTTTTCGAGGTGAGTGAGATTCGATACTTGCTAACAACCCCACTTCCTGTGCTAAAACCTGTTTCTGATGCCACGATCGAAATTGGAATTGATAATATGTCTCGTGCCATTACTGAAAGTCTAGGGTATTCATAAGCTCTTGACTTCCACCACTGCGAAACATCAAAATCATCTTCTTGTAACCTTATGACCGACTCCTTTAGATACTTCTCCACTTCTGATTCAATTTTTGCGTATTAGTTTCTTCTTCATCTAAAAAAGACAAAGTCACGAAGTCGTTTTCCTCTAATAGAAGTACGACCCGACCCCTTAGATTGAGGAGTAACTTTTGTACTAGATGTTGTGGCAAAAGTACCAACATATGAAGTGAGCAACTCTTCAACTGCAATGTGAATAATGACAGTCTCTACTGAAACTCTTTCAGAACAGGAATAAAGTGATCTGAAAACATACTTAACTATTGTCATCTTATACTGTGGATCCATAACAACTGCAATGGCCATTAACAAATGATAATTAGCCTAATACTTATCTAATTTCATTTGCATTCCCAAAGCCATCATTTGTAAAAAAATCTAGACCCTCATCAGCACACTTTTTTATAGCGTACATAATGAAAATAATTTCTAGAAGAAACTAATTTCCCATAGGATACTTATTCATTGAAAATATCTTTATGTAATCATAAAAAGCTTTGAAAAACTGATGAACATTTTCAACTTTTGTCAAGTCTTCATCACTAGGCACATATGTGTACATTTTATTATGTGCCGCAAATTCAGGGAATGCAACTTCAAATTCCAAAGATGTATCCAATATTTCATAAGTGAATTTCAGCACGTGCAAACATCCAACTTCAACTTCCTTTTAGATTTCAAATCCAAACAATGGATTATATCATTCCACATGCTCAGTCTTGAAGGTGACCCCCTTATATATTTAATGTTATTTCGTATGTTAACGATCGTGGAGTCAATTGCTTTCAGTCCTTCTTATACAATCAAGTTCAGTATGTGGGCACAACATTTGACTTGAAATATTTTACCCTCAAAGAATAAATTTCCGGCTGCCTTAAATTGATTACGCAAAAAAGAAACCAAAGTGTCACTAGAAGAGGCGTTATCTAAAGTTATTGAAGAGATTTTCTTTTCGATGCCCTACTCAAAAAGACAATTGTAAATGTAGTCAGATATTACCACACCAGTATGAGGAGGAGAAACATAGCGAAAGTTTATAATCTTCTTTTATAGTTTTCAATCTGCATCAACGAAGTGTGCGGTTAATGATATATATCATTTTCTTTGATTCGATGTCATCTACATATCTAAAGTCAAACTTATTCTTGATACGGATGTTAGAAGAGCTTTCAAGTTTACTTTCTCAATCGCATTCATCTTCATGAACTCTCTTTTCACAGTAAGATGAGAGGCCTTCTCACATGTGAGATTAAGGAATTTACAAAATTTCATAAAAACTTTTCTTTTTACCATGCTAAATGGCTTCTCATTAACTATCACCAATCTTGCATACTACTCTTTTAGCTTTTCTGGATCATACTTATAAGTGGAGAGTGTAGCTTGCGAGTTGTCATTTTCAGAAGCGGTAAATGAAAGCAACAGTTGGACTCCACTCGTCGACGTTCTTAGTCTCTTCACACATTTATCATGATGCCTGTGATAATAAGTAGTAGAAGAAACATAATGCTTGACGTAAAGAGTTTTACAATACTTGCATCCAACTTTAACCGAACCATCTAGTAGCATGATCTTATCAAAAAATTCTCATATCGCTGAATTTTTTTTCCTTTCACTAAATCTGAAGTCGTTTCAACTTTGTTTTCCAATATGTCTCCCTCCACGATAAGAGATGTAATTGACGCACCGACACCGGGGGTACTTGAGTTTTCCTCACTAGCCATCTATAAATCAAAAGATAACAAGGATAAGGTAAGATCAGTGCTTTTACAAGTTGAAGTAATCAAATAATCACATTTATATGTGTATATATAAATATATAGTACAAAAAATATCGGGGCCCTTCCATAAACTGCAAGACACAAGTGTCTCAAATAGTTCCTTAATAAATAAATTCGTCAGGGTATATACATATAAATAACTATATATTGTTCCTAATTATTTCAAATTTTATTTACTAATTGTCTCTAAATATCTCATCTATTCCTACTTGTCTCTATCTAGAGGTCCTAATTGTCTCTATTTCATTCGGTAATATACCATGTACTGTCCTCATATAGTTTACATGCAAGCCAAAATTTCGACAGCATCTCCTCATATTTTCTAGATATATGTAAAATTCAATACTAATTAGTTGTCACATGTAATCCATTACACATGGATAGAGGAAATCAATTAGTAAAGAACCACATATCTAGAGAAAATATAGGGAGACACTACCGAAATTCTAACTACATGTAAACTGAAAATGAGGACAACCTACGTACATGCTATGGTACCGAACTGTGCAAAATGGGACAATTTAGGAATCCATATAGAACAAGCATTTTCACTCGAATGATGTTCAATATACATTCCTAAATGAGGGGATACATTACTAAACCACTAAGTGACCTAAATACTAATTAACAATATTAGTTAACACAAAATCTTAAGCATAAACATTTAAAGAACAAATATCGAAATATATAAGAGAAGAAAATATCTGATGGAAATTTAATATTAAAATTTTGAAATATAGATTAACTTTCTATGGATTGAAGAATAGAATAGCCTACCTAATGGTTTGGATCTTAACTTCAAGTTTTTGAATTGCTTTGAATACACTAGTCAAAAGTTTGAACCATTGCCAGAAAGAGGAAATAGATCTAACTGTGGCAAGAAAAACAACAAAAAATCAACCACAGAGAGAGAGAGAGAGAGAGAGAGAGAGAGAGAGAGAGAGAGAATCTGATGGGTTGTAGTTCTTATGAGTTAATTACAATCACTTGTTCAAAACTCACATATACAGGATGAAAGATATCTTTCTTACAGGCTGTGGGGGTCCACCTTGATGATGTTCAAAACTCACATTTATTCAAATATGATGGGCTTTTCTTTCTACATGTTGGATTTCTTTATAGAAAAACAGATCTTTCTTTATTCATCTTTCATTGTTCCTAGGAACTAATCTTTTATTGCTTTATGTGAATGATATTATCATTATCAATAATATTTTCTCTTTTATCTTGCTTACTCATCAAATTAAGATATAAATTTACTACAAAATATTTAGGCTTTCTTCACTATTTTCTCAACATAGATGTTATACCCTTGATGAATGTGTTATACATCCATTCCGCCCATCGGTATTCACCCTCAGTTTAGGACATTATCCCAAAAATTAAGAAGATCCATATCCAAATCTCACTGAAAAAAGTAGTAAATAGCCATTTAAAACTTTTTATAGGCTTAAAAGAGTCTTGGATCAAGCTGATCTTTGCATTGTCACTTCATCAAGGGGTTAGATGGAGTTTAATCACCTGGTTCCTTATATTTGCTTAAATTTTCAGACCACATCCTAAAATGAGCTGATAAAATGAATGGACAACATGGATATACAACACATCATCAAGGTGGTGACGCAGGGATGAACGTGATGAGGTCGATCACCGTCTTCCTCAAGGATAACTACTCTGAATCCATGGAGCTTCTCTGGACTCCTCATAGAGACTTCTCGAATCCACGAGGAAAAAGAGCAAGAAACTAGAAATAAATTCTAATAAATTTGAAATTTAATTGATTAATGAAATAAATGAGTTCACAACCCTTTAAATAGGGGTACCAAGAAATGAGAGAGAAATCGGAAGCAAACTATAATTAAAGCTCCTAGAAATTCGTAACTTACTATAAATAGTAAATTTACTTTTTATGGTAAGTTTCCTATGTGGATTAACCACGTTATTCTCCTAATTATTCTAAGCACTTTTCATGTTGGACACAACTCCTAACGCCCAATGGATGAAGAGTTATAATCAAACTAAAACTTACTATAAATAGTAAAAACGGAATTAAACATGGAACTCGGCCATCGATATGATGGAATCTCACAAATTCAGCGTGGGTAACCCAGTATAGCCGGTTGCTTGGCTAAAGAGCTCATCCTACCCCAAAATCATATACAGTGTGTCGAGTAACTCATTCCAGTTTGCGAGATATGCCTATTTTAATGTTCTGACGGTCCTGATAACTTCTGCTTCTGATTAGGCCTTCTCTGATCCATCTTGGACATGAAAGTGTCCATGACCCACTCTACATCAGTCTCCTCCACTTTAAAAGAACTCGTCCTCGAGTTCTCGTGCTACTTCGGTTCATGATACTCGATCTGGTGCACCATATTGATACCCGGATCCAAAGTTATGATCAATTTACGGTCCGCCTTCTTTTGGTCCAACCATACTTGGAATGTATCTGTGACATGTTCTGCATCAGACCCCTCTGCTTAGAAAAAAGTCATCCTCGAGTTACTCAAGGGACTTGGTTCATGATTCTGAGATAACTTTTGATGCCGATGTTTATTAATCTTTTCTTGTATTTAGCATTAGGCTCTTAGGTTGACACAATACATGCACTTATGCTTTCCTTGACTTGACTAATATTGATCAGTTCCTTCACTTCTACCTTCGAAATCTCACATTCCTTTTGATAATGTGGGCAATTAGACAGACTTATCCCTGTGACAAGATCAATGTGGTTTTGTATATCTTGTATGAGAGGCAATTTATCAAGGAGTTCATCGAGCATAATCGCCTTAAACTCCTGCAACATTGGTTTAAAATCCCCTTGGATGTTCACAGGCTCCATATATTCTTTCTTTTCAACTAATGGATATATATCTCTTGTTTCCTCAGATTGTTTAACAAAAGTCTATTCAGTTGTGAGAAATTGTTCCTCAACTTTAGAAGTCGTGGGTTGGTTCTTCGCTCTCACAAGGAGGAGGCCAATCTTTCTACCATCTTCAGTGAATTTAAATACGTTATCTTAACCTCTATGCATAGCAATAACATCAATATTATTTTGTCATGGTCGACCAAGTAACGTATGACAAACTTCCATGTCGACTACGTCACAAAGTACTTGATTCTTATAATTTTTACCAATTGAAAACGAGACAGTACATTGTTTGGTTACCTCTGTTTTGTTAACCTCCTTGATCCATCCAGTCATATACGGAGATGAATGTTTTTCTATTTTTAGTTGTAGCTTTTCCACCATTATTTTTCACACGAGATTTTCACTGCTCTTAACATCGATGATCACATTACAGACTTTTTGGCTTACAGTGCACCTCGTTTGAAAGATGTTGTCTTGCTATAATTTTATTTGTATCTTTGGCATGTATAACGGTTTCCTTATGATCAAGTGGTAGCCTGCGATTTACCATCATCTAATGGTAGTTTGCAAAAATTGAGGTTGTGTCGTATAGCGACCATGGGCAGTTGAGCATCACTTTGAGTTCAGGGCGGAATTAGTGCATCCGCAATACGGTTGAGAGTTGCCTGTAGCCCTCGCATAGTCAACTGACTCTCCCGGTGGAAAACTTCTATTTTTTTCGAAAGATAACGAATCCCTGTATCACCGTCCATAGGATTTTTGTTCATACCTTTGTTGTTTGCCATCAGCCCGAGGGGAATCCTCACTTTGATACCAGTTGACGCAAGGATGAACGTGATGAGGTTGATCACCGTCTTCCTCAAGACTAACTACTCCGAATCCACGGAGCTTCTCTGAACTCCTCACAGAGACTTCTCGAATCCACGAGGAAAAAGAGAAAGAAAATAGAAATAAATTTTAATAAATTCAAAATTTAATTGATTAATGAAATAAACGAGTTCACAACCCTTTAAATAGAGGTGCCAAGCAATGAGAGAGAAATCAGAAGCAAACTATAACTAAAGCTCCTAGAAATTTGTAACTTACTATAAATAGTAAATTTACTTTTTATAGTAAGTTTCCTATGTGGATTAACCATATTATTCTCCTAATTATTCTAAGCACTTTTCATGTTGGACACAACTCCTAAAGCCCAACGGATAAAGAGTTATAATCAAACTAAAACTTACTATAAATAGTAGAAACAGAATTAAATATGGAATTCAGCCTTCGATATGATGGAATCTTGCAAATTTGGCGTGGGCAACTCGGCATAGTGGGGTTGGTTGGCTAAAGTAGATGTCCTACCCAAAATCATATATGGTGCGTTGAATAACTCATTCCAGTTTGTGAGATATGCCTGTTTTAATGTTCTGACGGTCTTGATGACTTCTGCCTCTGATCGGGCCTTCTCCAATCCATCTTAGACATGAAAGTGTCCACGACCCACTCTACATCAGGTGGGCCCCACAGCAAGTGTAACAACCTAGGTAACACCTCACCTAAGGTTGTGAATATGCTACAGAGTTTAGTGCATTTCACTTCTTGGAATTGGATTAGCTAAACACAACTGAATCCAAATCCACATTGATTTAGAGACCTAAATGGGTGGCATGGGTGCCGTTGATGGGTCAGTTGGCTAGAAATTTCCAATAGACTTGGGCTCAAAAGCCTAATAAATTAGTGAAAAAACTGGGCCCATATCCAGTCTCAAGTCCCATTCCTTGGACTCAGATTCTGTAGTGACCACAGACTGGAGTAAGCCATCCATAGCCTTCAGCTATGGATTGGGTTTGGTTGGGTTGGGCTGAAGCTTGGATGAATTTTTTAAGTGGGTCTAGTTTCCATGATGATGATGGACGATTCCGATCATCATATCGTCTCTGCAAGTGGGCTTGGAAAACACAAATATCACTAAACTTTTGTGGCCTCAAGAAGTTTTAATGGTAGGTGTTCTATCATAATTGTTTCTTGTTGTGTGGTCTACATGAGATTTGAATCTTCTTCATTTTTGGGCTCATGCCCTAAAATGATATGGAAAAACAAATGGAGGGTACAAAACACATACATCACAGTGGGCCCCACAAATCACGGATCTATGATCCCACTAAAAGGTCATGTTAATTTAGCGCTTACAGCTGCAACTGTCATAAAATGTACTTTTGCCCATTGAATGTCTGCCCCATTTTTGTTCCCCAGCCAACCAATCAGATGTTTGAAATGATATGATCCAGGCCAACCAAATGGAAGCGGATTGTGTAGTGAGGAGCTCGCCACGATATACCACGTGTGGATGCTCTGTGGGGCCACCACGGGGTATGTATTTTATCTACCCATTTTTCTAACTAATTTTAAGATTTGAACCCAAAATTGAACTATATCCAAAGCTCGAGTGGACGACACCGCAAGAAAGGAATTCAACGCCCGCTGTTGAAAACTTATTAGAACTATAAAAGCTTTGGGTAAGCTGGTTTTCCCTTCATCCATCTATGAGCAGGTTGGATGACAAACAAACATCACTGTGGGCCCTAGAAAAGTTTCAATCGTGGATGTCATTATCCCCACTGTTTTCTATAGTGCGGACCACCTGAGTTTTCGATTTGCTTCAATTTTGGGGTCATGCCATAAAATAGATGGACGGCGTGGATAGAATACCTACATCACGGTGGGCACTCCTCACTACTCAATCCCCCCAACCAATTGGACATGTTAAATCATATGATCAAAGCTTCCCACCGTTGGGATTATTAGGCCACAGGTTTCATTAAGCTTCCAATCCATGGTGGGCCCACAAAATGAACTTCTTAGATTGAAGGGTATATGTTCTGTCTATAATATGACGGGACCCACAGGTGATGGTTGTTTGCTAGCTGCAACCCCCAAGGGTCGCAACCTAGGAAAAGGAGAGAGAGAGAGAGAGAGAGAGAGAGAGAGAGAGAGAGAGAGAGAGAGAGAGAGAGAGAGAGAGTACCAATCTCTTCAGTTCCAGCCTCTAGGCTTCAGGCTCCAGCAAATGGTAGGAATCGTCAGATGGTCGGATTCGATTTGGGAAGGAGAATGAGAAGAAGATGAAAAGGAAAAACCGAAAAGGGGATCCAGTCCTTGGATTTGGGAAGGAGAATGAGAAGAAGAGGAAAGGGGAAAATGGAGAAGGGTAAGCATCCGGTAGGCTGGTCTTGTTGACTGCTAGATTAGGGATTTTTTAAACCATTGCAATTTATATGATACTGAGTCGAGTCGAGTTCGAGCCAAGTCGAGCCTGAGTCAAGTCAATTGTTTCGAACTCGACTCATTTTCTGACTCGAGCTCCCTAGTGTGACTCGACTCAACTCGTCCTAGTGAGTCGATGTGAGTTTTTTCGAGTCGAGTCGATTGAGTTTCTCGAGCTGACTCGACTCGTGACTAGGCCTACGTAGGAGAATGGCAAAACCAAATGACGACAATGGTTGACTTCCTGGTAGTAGACTGTCCCTCTGTTTACAACATCATTCTTGGTTGACCATCTCTCAATGGTATGAGGACGGTAGTCTCAACCTACTACCTCGTGATGAAGTTCCCCACCGACCACGGCATCGGGCGAGTTAGAGGCGACCAGCACAAAGCCCGCCAGTGCTATTCTATGGCATTGAGGGCAGGAGCGCGACAAAATGTAGTTGCCGTCACAACCTTGGATCCGCGAGACGAGTCCCTCAAAAGAGGATGCTCGATGGAAGAGCTAACGACCGTACTTCTCTATGAGAACGACCCATCCTGAATTGTGCAGTTCGGCTTGCTATTGGCTCCAAGACTGCGGGATAAAATTATCGACCTGTTGAAGCGATACACTGATGTCTTCGCATGGTCCCACCGGGATATGCCCGACATCAGGCCAGAAATCATGGTCCATAGATTGATCGTGGACCCCGACCACCAACCTATGAGGTAAAAGCGGCGAGCGATTTAGCCAGAACGATATGCATCATCGGGGAATAGGTCGAGAAGCTCCTCGAGGCTTGGTTCAATGAATAAATCTACTATCCCAATTGGATCACAAATGTCGTACTGGTGAAGAAGTCCAATGAGAAGTGGAGGGTATGTGTCAACTACATGGACCTAAACAAAGCATGCCCCAATGATAGTTTTCCTCTCCCAAGGATTGACCAGCTGGGCACAACCTGCTGAGCTTCACGGATGCTTACTCGGGCTACAATCAGATCGTCATGCACTAGCACGACAAGCAGAAGACGTCCTTTGTCACAGACATAAGGGACTCTACCACTATAAAGTCATGCCCTTCGGATTGAAGAATGCTAGAGCCACATATCAACGGCTCGTAAATAAGATGTTTGCTAGGTAGATCGGGCATTCCATGGAAATCTACGTTAATGACATGTTGGTTAAGAGCACCAAGGTAACAAACCATGCGACCGACCTCGAGGAAATGTTTGCCGTATCAGATGGAGTTAAACTCGAACAAATGTGTCTTCGGTAAACTACTCCTCAGGATGGCTATGTAGGCCACCTCGGATGCTCGACCTCATCCTCCTACTACATGTTTCATCTGATTCCAACCACTCAAACCTTATCGAAGAGATCTATCTGAGATCTTAGAAAATAACCGGGACACATTCGGAATACGATTCCCTTTACAATACGCACCTACTAAATAGAGAAATTGTCATCTACGACACCGCACCTTTTAATTATAAATAAGAGCATATCCAATGGTGAAAGATACACACAAATCACACAAAAAAATCCTATGTTCTATTAGACCTAGCTTGTCTATCTGACTTTGGCATCGGAGGGTCCCCTGTTGCAAACAGGGTCTCCATTTCTGTCATCTCTTGCAGGTACCTAGTGGTCTAAGGAGGACGTCTAGATTTCTGCATCAACAAATGTTTCTCTACCAACTGTTTTCTTTAGTGCGGCCCTTAGGCCTAATGTGGGATTACATGTTTATGGTTAGAGTGGATCTCACATACTCATCATGATGGGCCCTATAAAAATTCAAGGGTGACTGAACCATCATGATCCATATTTGATTCAGGTGGGGCCACACCTAAGGAAATAGTTTTCAGAGAGATGTCCACCCTTGATTTTATAGGGCTTTTTTGTGATGATTATTTGGAATCCACTCAGTCTGTTAAATGCATCACAAAAATTTAGGCCTGAACCTAAACATCAGGCTCTTTCGAGATTCAGGTGGGCTACACCAAGGGAAAGAGTTTAGAGGATGAGGGATGTCCTGGACCCCATTTTCAATTGTTTTAGTCTACCTAAGTCACAAATAGGGCTAATGTTTTAGGATATTAACTTAGCATGGTAACACACCTAGTTGCTGGGGTGGATTTCACATAAACATGATTGTATGGCCCATCCGAGCTGCCGACCCCTTTTCTTGCAAGAATAAAGTTCTTAAAAATTCTAACCTAAGGTACCCCATTGACAATTACTTAAATTAATGTTGTGGCTTATTGAAAACATCTTTGACAACGGTACTAGAATGTAAAATTTTATATTATGTAGGTGGATTTTTGTAAAATTACCTTTTTCTTTTCTTTTTTACTTTTTTGAAAATTCAAGTTCATGCTCCTTGCACAAAATGGACGGGCTATGGCTAGCACATCAACTGTTTTCCACATTAAAAGTGGGTATTCACACCAAGACTAGGAGTTGAAAGTCTTGCCAATATCTTCAAATTCTATTTAAAAAGAGGGGCCTCATTTTTTGAGGCCCTGAAAGAGCATTAATAGATGCACATGATGTATGGATTTGATGTCCTGCATCCATCAAAGCGGGCTCCACACTCAATTTGGAAGGTTCTTAATTGTGTGTCTCATCCCAATTATGCCAATATGGCAAACATTTGAGACATTGGGCTGTTAACCAGGTGGGGCATCTATATGACATATGCCCTGTCTAAAAATTCATGTTAGCGCACTCATAAAGTACACCACACATGTACGTTTAAATAACTTTTATTTTTATTAGGTGATGTTGAATTTTCTCACTAATCATCCATTTTTCATCTACATGTGTGACTCACCTTATGGGTGATTAGTCTGATTTATGGGCCAGGGCATCTTCAATCATTGGTAAGGATTACCCAATGGGGGCAAATATAGACTGAATTATTAAATGGATGGGATTAGTTAGGATCCATTTGCATTCATACAGTAGCAAGCTTAGGCTAGTCCTAGCCCACCAATGATCAATAAGCTGACTATTGTTAAATGAGTAAGTTGGAACTGGGCCATGGAGATAAATGTCAAAATGGAGGAAAGTCCTCATTGAAAACTTTGGTTGGCCCTCCCTGGATGCAAATTGAGTGGTGAGGAGCTCACAACCCTCTCCAGCTACATACGGTTGCTAATAAAATCTCGCCACTTAAATGAGCTTTTTCAACGTGCATACAGGCTCTTTTCTAAGAAGTTTTTTAATAACCTACATTAATTTAATTAATTATCATTGGGCAGATTCGGTTAGAGATTTGTCAACGGAAGTTGGGGTTCCACCGTGTGAGCAATGAGTTGGTAGCTTGGGTGTGCCCCACCATGATGTTTATATGAAATCCACCCTTAACTATTAGGTGCATCACCCCATATTATGCCCATTGCCCAAAACTCTACTGCATCTATGATTCAAGTGGACCACATGATTAGAAATAGGGTACAAGCAATGCTCACCCTCAAAATTGTTTCCCTTGGTGTGGCCCATTTGGCTATTGTATAGGCCTGATTTTTGCGCCCCAAGCCTAAAGATTAGTTTGACATCTAACGGTTGATGTAAATTTCTTATAATCATCCCAGTGGGCCCTGTAAAAAATCAAGAGTGGATGTATCTATTTTCTTTTTGCTTGGCCCACCTGAATAATGGATTAACCTTCTTTTTTTTTTTTCTCTCTCTTTTGAACCTAACATGGGAATACACACTTAGTGCTAAAGGCCCACCTAAATAATGGATTAACCTGATTTTTTGGCATTGAGACTAATTCGGGATTGCACCTAACGGCAAGAGAGGATTTCACATATACACTATGGTGGCCCCTTAAAAATCAGTGGTGGGCTATCATCTCTCGACTATTCTTAAATTTCCGCTATTAAAAAAAAAAAACTCCACCTTTGATTTTATGAGGCCTGCCTTGAGGCCACTCAACATGTAATCCAATGTTAGGTTCAAGGACAAAAATTCGGTTTTGATCCAGGTAGGCCATACCAAAGAAAACAATTGGGAGAGTCTACCCTTGGATGGTCAGGATTGGTGTGTGTGGGCTGTTTGTGTGAGGATAAGTTGTCACAACTTCATGAGTTTGGCAAATGAATGCCTTATTTTAGCTATGCATCAACACATGCATGTCAACAAACATGTGTGTGAAAGTCCATCCATTCATTAGGCAGGGACCTCTGGTGATTGTGCCTTTGGCCTAAATGATAATGTCAATCCACCACCCATTCATCATGTGTACTGCCTAACTTCACCCTTGGACCTAAATATCAAGTCGTTCCAAAGCACAAGTAGGCTGTACCATAGGGAAGTCGGGGGCCATCATTAATTTTATGGGGCTTACACCAACAGTTAGATGACATCCAATCCATTTCATCTAATGCACCTCATTCACCGGATGTAGCATCACCCTAAATATCTTGTTTTTTCATAACTTAGGTGGGCCACACAATGTTAATATAGTTAATATAGGGGTTTTAGGGATGACTTCACACTGTTCCCTATGCTGTGGCCCACCTGATTGTTGGGCAGGACTTGCTTTAATTTTGTGGTTAGGGAACGTGTGCTGAACGTAATAGATGAGGTCGCTCTTATGCACATAAAGCTATTGCTTGTGAGCACTTCCTTTTGAATTTTGGGCCCGATTAAAAGTGAGCTATTGAAAGCCCAGTTCAACTCTATCCTAGCCCATTGCCACCCCTTTGGAAGTACAACCTTAAATATTTATACATTTGAGGGGTAGCTAGATGGTGGATCATTTCCCATCACCACCCAACTAATGTGATTTTGTGGGATCGTTTCATAATGCAAGGGTCCACTAGCTTAAGGTCGTCCCACATTTATAGGGATCATATGCCAATCAACCTTCCTTTAAGGTCGTCTGAACTTTGAAAATTTTGGCATATACTCCTTCCACATGGTGTCTAACCAAATCAAAGGTCTTGATTATCAGACGGTGGTGCAATGCCTACTATGAGAGGGAACAATATAGAACTTTTAATGCAACAAAATACATATCAGTAGCGGTGTCATCAACTTGTTGGGTTTGGGTAGGTTCTTATAATACCCATTTTCCAGCTAACTAGTTTAGGGACTTGTTAGGTTGTGTCCCTAAGGCCCCAACTCAGATCCAATTAGGTTACCCATGGGGTCTTTGGATCTAGGTTTCGAGTTGAGTTTGGGCAAGCCAGATTCATGGATCTGATCATGCGCACATCTCACTTTAACACATGTATGGTGTGTAAACAAGCTCTCTTATATATGAGTGGAGTAGGAAATTAATCTCATTTCTTTAACCTGAACAATCAAAATATATATATATATATATATATATATATATATAGAGAGAGAGAGAGAGAGAGAGAGAGAGAGAGAGAGAGAGAGAGAGAGAGAGAGAGAGAGTCCCGGTCTCCCGTGCACAAGGCCGCATGGAGCTTTCATCCGAGCATTCATGTGAGCTGTTAGATTACACTCACGGATGGGATTCAACAGCATCGAGAATAAGAGAGTCTCAAAAATTATGACACGTGCTGAGACTCCTCACACTCATGAGAATGGCATGATGTACGCAGTTAGGTAACTATTGGACGGTGCTCTATGGGCAGATCATGATGTATGTGTTTTATCTATGCCGTTCATCTAATTTTTCAGATCATTTTTGAACATTAGCAAAAAAAAAAAAAAAAAAAAAAAAAGTAGATCCAAATCTCAAATGGACCACACCACAGGAAAACAGTGCTAATTAAACACTCATCGTTAAAAACTTCCTAAGGTCCACTGTAGGATTTATTTGCCATCCAATCTGTTTGTTAGGTCACAAAGACTTGGATGATGAGAAAACAAAATCAATTTTATCCAAAACTTGTGGCCCTTAAGAAGTTGTTAACAGTGAGTGTTAAATCACCATTGTTTCTTGCGGTGTGGTCCATTTGAGATTTGAATATGCCTTGTTTTTAGGTCATGCCCTAAAATAAGCATTCAAAATGAATGGACGGCATGGATTAAACATGTACATCATGGTGGGCCCATAGAGTACCCTATAGTAGTCATCTCGTGTCGCTGCCTCAGAAGACAATCCGTGTCCCCTCGATGCATGGGTACCACCCTCATAAGGATGGAAGCTCATTAGGTAGTGAGTAACCAAGTACGCTTACTGTACTAAGTAAACTCTGTGGGGCCCACTATAATTTACCTATTTTATCCACTCCGTTCATCTAATTTACTAGATAAGATTACATAGACATGGATGAACACAAATATTGGCTTGAGCCAAAACTTCTCTGGCCGAAAGAATTTTTCAAAGGTGGACATTTAATTTACACTGTTTCCTGTGGTGTGCTCCACTTGAGCTTTGGAAATGCTTCAATTTTGGGTTCAACCCATAAAATGAACTGGAAAAATGGATGGACGGCGTGGACAAACCACACGCATTCATGGTGGGCCCAACATAGTTTTGCTCAACATGATAAAAGCCTACTCTGTGACTCAGTAGGCAATTTGATTTCACCAGACCCAACTAGAGAGGGACGATTCTAGTGTTGCCTCTTTGGGACCCACTGTGATCTATATGTTTTATCCACCCCGTGCATATTTTTGGACAAATTATTTTAGTGCATGAGCCCAAAAATGACGCACATCAGACGCTCAAGTGGATCGCACCACATGAAGCATGACCACATGCAACATTTATTCACATTGGAATAAAAGTCGTTGGATCACACCAATCGCTCCACCATCATTGTCGTTGCCTGCAGTGGGGCCCACTGTGATCTATGTATTCTATTAACTTTGTACATCTATTTTAATAGATAAGTTTAGGGCTTGAGACCCAAAATAAAGTATATCCAAACCTTAAGTGGACCACATCACAGGAAACAATGTGAATTAAATGAATACCATTGAAAAATACGTGGGGGCCATAGAAGTTATGTATCAAGCTAATATTTGTATTTTCTCTTTATCCATATATGTGTGATCTTTTGAACAGGTTGGATGACAAATAAACATTATTGTGGGCCCTAGAAAAGTTTCAACGATGGAAATCATTATTTCCATTATTTCCTGTGGTATGGTCCGCTTGAGCTTTGAATATGTTTCAATTTTGGGCTCAACCCTTGAAATGAGATGAAAAATAGATGGACGGCATGGATAGGCCATATACATTTACGGTGGTCCCAACAGAGTCTACTGAGAACGATAAAAGCGTATTGAGTAACTCAGTATGTGATCCAATTTCATCGTGTGTGTGAAGGAAGTGAATTAGCTGACCACACACCACCGATGTGGCTGGTGTGTTGACATCACCAAGTTATGTGGGTCCCATCATGAGGTATGAATTATATCTAAACCGTCCATCCACTTGGCGATCTACTCTTAATAAGTGAGCCGAAAAATAAGACAGATCCAAAAACTAAATGGACCACACTGTAAAAAGCAGTGGGGGATTGAACGCGTGCCATTGAATCCCTTTTCGGGTTCATAGAAATCATGGATTAATACGATATTTGTTTTTTTTCTCTTCATCCAGGCCTGTGTAACCTGATGAACAGATTGGATGGAAAGTAAACGTTACGGTGTGCCCTACGAATGTTTTAACGATGAGAATCATTGGCCCACTGTTAAAAACTTCTTAAGGGCCACAAGTTTAATTTGGATAAATTGGATATTTTTATTTTCTCATCATCCATGTCTGTATGACCTAATGAACAGGTTCAATGACATTATAGTGGGCCCTAGGAAGTTTTTGACAATGGGTGTTCAATCACAACTGTTTTCCTATGATGAGGTCCATTTGAGATTTGGATCTACTTTGTTTTTGGGCTCATGCTTGAAAATAATTTGAAAAATTAGATGAATGGCATGAATAAAATAGGTACATCATGATCGAACCAAAGAGTACCGTCCAATAGCTTTTGAGCTGTGTACGGCATGCAATCCCATGAGAGTGCGAAAGTATCGCCGCAAGTCATTATTTTGGAGGCTCTCTTGTTCTCACGGCTGCTAAATCCTAGCCGTGAGTATAATCTAACAACTCATATGAAAAACTCGCATAAAATCTCCATGCGGCCTTGTGCGTAGCTTAGCATATATATATATATATATATATATATATATATATATATATATATATATATATATATATATATATATATATATATATATATATATATATATATATATAACACATATAACTTTGCAGTTAAAATAAATTGGACCCCATCAGACTGACTGGCCAAACTAATAAGATCCATCTCATGAAACTAGCCTAAAGCTACTAGACCTGATTTTAAGTGGGTCTAACAGGCAAAAGCCAAACCAAACCTGCTTCTTAATGGGTTCAAAATATGGGACCTGACCTGTTACAATCATGCCGGATGTACATGAAACTAAGAATCCGAGTACCCACTTTTTGGAGATTGAAAAGGTGAAGAAGGGCACATATACCATTGTGGCGCATGTTTGGGATATATATGCGGTTCATTTACAAGGTGGGCCACCTATGTGACATGTCCTCTGAAAAATTCATGCCAACATTCTCATAAGGTAGGACATGCATGTATTTCTGATGGTGATTTTTCTTTCTAATCATCCAAACTTTCTCACCTACATCGATGACCCACATCTTCACAGATAGCCCCTTTAACTATTAGTTAGATTTCTGCCATGAGTTACAATGTAATACGTATACTTCAATTTTACTCCATCTCTCTTCGCTCGGATTATTATGTCATGTGATCTTCGTGGAGAGTCTTCCAATTTAATAATGTCTTACTTGAGTGACATGTTGGCTTGATGAAAGATTGATTTTTGTATCGTCTCTTCATCATTGTGATTTATAACACCTGGTTAACTGGTTTGATGAAAGATACACACCATGGTAGCCCCACACCCAATCTGGTTGGCATCCCATTCCAATTATTCTACATGGTGTGGCATGTTTAAGTTATGGATATAGGTGATTTGTGGAAAAAGAAAAGAGAAATTTATCACTGTATGACCCATTTATGGCCTGTTTACCCGCTTAAGCCCACCCCTTTTTACATGACCAGAACTTGCCAAAGGTCGAAAATACCCCTGCTTTTTCCTTCAAGCAGATTGGCTGGAAGTTGAAGGCTTGTTTTCCATGGCTACGGATTATAACCGTAGCCATTGGTGAATTTAATTTGGGCAGCACTACCGCCGATCCGGTGGTAATGCCACCGACCTTTGGACATCTGCACGATAGTGCCGCCCGGGTTAAATTTTTTTTCCTCTATGATTATGGATTATGTTATCTGTGGCTATGGTTATTATAACCTTAGCCATAGGTCTGACCGTAGCATATGCCATTACCAGCTTTGAATGTCTACCGTTGAAACCCTTTTAAGGGTCATAGAAGTTTTAGATCATTATGAAATTTGTTTTTCCTCATCATCTAGGTCTCTGTGACCTTATGAATAGATTGGATGGAAAATAAATGTTATGGTGGGCCCTACAAAAGTTTCAACTGTGAAAATCAATTTTCCGTTGTTCTTTGTGGTGTTGTCTAGTTGATATTTGGATATGATTTTTTTTTTGCTCCGAAATGATCTCGAAATATGGATGAACGTTGTGGATATAATAAATACATAATGGTGGAGCCATGTAACTTTGATATCTTTTGAACTGTTCGTACAACTCGGAGTTTGAGGAGCGATAGCGCTCGTCTTCGAGCACTAGCCGATCCGCGTGAAGGAAAAAGCAGGGGCATTTTTGACCTTTGGCAAGTCATCCGTACAACTGGGGCTTATTCTGGTCAGGTAAAAATGGGTGGGCTTAAATGGACCATAAATGGTCCGTATAGTGGTAAATTTTTCAAAAGAAAAAAATAAAACTTATTTTGGTAGGAAGCTAAGTGGGCTTACTATGATGTTTGTGAGA
Source organism: Magnolia sinica (assembly GCF_029962835.1). Lineage (NCBI taxonomy): Eukaryota > Viridiplantae > Streptophyta > Magnoliopsida > Magnoliales > Magnoliaceae > Magnolia > Magnolia sinica. The sequence goes on from NC_080581.1 coordinate 34,248,059, forward strand.
AATTCACCCATCTTCGTCTGTTTTGTCAAATGATGGCGTGCCCAAAAAAATGAGGCAGATTCAAAACTCAAGTGGACCCAACAACAGGAAAATAAAACTGGTTAGGGAAATGGCGATGGTTGAAAGCTCCTTAAGTCCACCGTAATGTTTATATGCCATCCGTACCGTTCATTAGGTCATTGCTAGTAGGATGAAGGGAAAAAGAAAAAATATTAACATGTTTCACAAAAATATTAGCCTATTTCGAAATTTCTGTGGCTACATAAATGTTCAATGGTGGACATTCCATCCCCACTTTTTCTTGTCATGTGGTCCACTTGAGTTTTGGATCTACCTCATTTTTAGGACCATATCCTAATGTGATCTCGCTAAGCAGATGGGGTTGGATTTCTCACAAACATCACGGTGGCCTTGTTTTGCTTCTATGCCAAGAAGTCAGGCCACTGGAAGCGAATTGCCTGTGATGGTCCTATGCCAACAAGTCAGGCCACCAGAAGCGAATTGCTAGGTGACGGCCTCTGCAGGGAGTTCCCGTGGGATGCGGATTGGCTAGTGAACTTATGGTCGGTGCTCTGTGAGCCCATCATGATATATGTTTCATCCGCCGCTGTCCACCCAGTTTTTCAGATATTTTATGGTATGAGCAAGATCAAATGACATCACAGGAAACAGTGTTGATTGAAAACTTGTCATTAAAAACTTCTCGGGGTCATAAAAGTTTTGGATCAAGCTGATATTTTCCTTTTCCCTCCATCCATTTCTGTATGACCTGATCAATAAGTTGGATGTCAAATAAACATTATAGTGGATCCGATAAGATTTTTAACAGAGGACATTCAATCTTATTGTTGTATAGTCCACTTGACATTTAGATCTACCTCATTTTAAGGATTAAGCCCTTAAATGATCTGGAAGAATGAATGAACGGCGTGGATAAAAAACATACAACAAAGTTAAAATACAACAGGCTACGGTCGAAATTAAAATGTAAGATCCTCACTTAGACCATGTACAGCCCAACGCAAATGTGACTATTGGAAGGCAATCCTGTAATAATAAGAAACTTATGTCAGGATGGAAAAGGTGTGACTATTAGAAGTCAATCCTGTAATAAAAAAGAAAGAAAAAGAAAAGAAACGTAGGTCGGGATGGAAAACTTGCCATGTCGCATGAGCTCACTAGTGTTTTGGTTGTAATCCTATTTTATTTAGGTTGAGAACCATAAATTAACATCATGTCGACAACTTTCACCCTATAAACAATTTCTCTGTGTGGCCTACCTAAATTACATATTGTCTTGAATGTTGGGTCCAAGGTCTAAGTTTTGGTATGTCATCTAGTGGTTGGATTGGATTTTATATGATCATCATGGTGGGCCATGTAAAAATCAAGAAAGGATGTCTCTCCAAACTCTTTCCGTTAGTGTGCCCCACCTTAATTACAAATCAATGTTGTTTTTTTAATCCCATGCTTAACATGAGATTACACATCTAATGGTCAGAGTGGTGGTCATGTGACGTACATGAGATCACATGTACATCATGGTGGGACCCTTCAAAAATCAAAGTTGGTGTTTGTAAAATTCCTTTTTGAAGGTATAAGTCTAACCAATTGGACCCCATGTTATGGTACATCTAAAGGATAACTTCTAATTTATTAAGTGAATGGGACCTCCAAGCCATCCAAAACCCACATTGACCAACAATTTTCATGAAAATCATCACTATCCACTCATCAAGTGGCCACAATTTTTATTTTATAATTTATCAATGACTATACATTGTCTTATGTAGTGTGGGTCACTTGATGAGTGGAAAGGATGATGTTTGCACTAGGCGTTCCTTATGGTGGGGCCAACCTATTAGGAGGATTGGATTTCACAAGAACTTAACAGGTATGAAGTTGTCCACTGGGTGGACCTTAAACTCTGGTCCAAACTCGAAACATTCTCAGCTTAAACAGCGAGAGATGGATGCCCACCCTTGATTTCTTAGGTTCCCGCCATGATGTGTATGTGAAATCTGCTTCAACCATTCGTTGTGCAATCATAACTTATTTTGAGGATTGAAAAATTAGGCTGACATGTGATTAAAGTGGGCCACAATAGAAAAAGTTAAAAGCTGGGAAAATGTCCACCCTTGATGTATTACATGGTCTACCCCGATTATTAGATGAAATCCACTCCAACCATTATAATGAGACACCCAAAACTAGTCTTGAGGCAAAAACAATGGGCCTATATGTGATTTTGGTGGGCCACACCTAGGGAAACCATTTAGAGGGTGAGTGTTGCCTTCCCATATGTGATTCAGGTGGGCCACACCTAGGAAAACAATTTAGAGAGCGAGTGTTGCCCTGTATTCTATCTCTGGTTGTGTGGTCCCCCTGAATAACAAATGGTGCTGATTTGTGGGACCTATGCCTAGCATGGGGTGACTTGCCTAGTGGCGGGGTGGATTTCACATAAACACCACAATAGGGCTCACTTGAGCCATTCTCTCCCCCGCTCCAACAATGCAACCTCTCTCCCATCCACTCTCTCTGGTCTCCTCTGGACGCCTTTGACAGTTCCTCTCTCCCTCTCTCCCAAGTCCGGGCTTGGGCTTGGGCTTAGGTTGGCAAAAACAATTAGGATTGGAATTGAGTTGAACCACCACTTTGGCTCATCATGGGCTGCGGCCGGGTCCTTACTCTTGCCCGGGTGGTAGACTCCCAGGAGTTTCAACTCCTGGTCAAGGGTTTGAGTACCCATAGGTGGTGAAATTCCACCAGCGTGAGTGTGTGTGCATGTGTTAAAAATAAAAAAATAAAATAAAAAATCATGGGCTGCATTCAGGTTTGGGTCATGAGGGCTAACTTGGATAGAGCTTAGCCCATCTATAGCCTAGGTAGTTGACACCCCTAGTTGAATAATTGGCCTGTTGAATAATTATGGTTTGTATTGGAAAGATAACATGTAACCGTAATGCTTGGGATTTCTTGAGTATGGGAGTAGGGGTTGAAATTGCATGGATAGTCTAACACAACACCACAGGTTCTGCGCGGAAGCTTGGTGGTGCTTAGAATAATGGCTAAGTCCTAGGGGTGGATAGGACCACTTAAAAATTTGTTAACTAAAACTAATTGCATACTTAAAATGTTTTACCAATTCAAACAACGCATACGAGTCCAATTCTCATAAACTACAATTAATGCAACTAATTGAGCAACTAATCTATGTATGAGATAGATATCTTATGTGTGTGTGTGCGCAATCAATCAAATGACTCGCATATAATCCATTTAAGCATTTATATAATTCAACCAATTAAACTCATAAGCATGAATAAAAATGTGCTCAAATCACAATTATAATCACAAATACAAGCTATATGGTGGATCTGCTACTTGCCTACTCTACTCTCGGCGGATGCACTCTCCTCGAGTGTATTAGATTTCACTATCTTAGAGGTTTTAAATTAGGTTTACCTCTAACCTTTAGAATAGTTTCTCCGAGGCTAACCACTAACCTACACGTACACTCCCTTGTCGAAGGACCAGATTTTTACCCATGTCAGTGGCTCCCACAGAGACTTAATTGGTTTTCTATCAGCTAACCAATAACCACTACGGTCCTAATCCAAGGACCCATGTAGACTCTTGTCAGAGATTCCCGATAAATGGAGACTGACATGTATGCACCTGTGTCTGGTGAATTCGGTCCTACATAAGAACCTATCGATTTTGAGTCACAAACTTTGCACTGAATCTTACATAAAGAAAGAGTATATGAACTCTAAATTGACAACCTTGTCGGATTGAGCCCCATTGTTGCCCCTTACTTAAGATGTTCGATTGATGCTCTCTTGTGCTCTTCAATCAACTTATCAATTGCTCCCATGATTGTTGATGCAAATGCTTCATCTCCTACGATCAATCGTCTTGCATTTAACACTTCGATGAGGTGACCAAGGCAATGACAGGATGGTGGAATCTCCTACAACTAAATGGATAGTTATTTTTGTAAGTTTTTATACTTAAGTACAGTTAGGATTGTCAAATTTCGTAGTCCCAAATGGATCACAAGCACTCATAAAGATGTTCTTCGACGACTCATGAAGACTGCGTAAAGACTGGATCAACATCTCAACGGAAGACTCATCATCGTAAGCTTAAAATTAACTTGGTTCAAAGTTTGAAGCATATGTATATGTCAACCATTAGGTAGTATAACATTAGAATGACCCTAGGTTAGGTGTATTTCACATAGGAAAATGATAAATATAGTTTTAAGTAAAATATACCGAAGTTAGGCCAGCCCGACTTCTGGTTCAGCCAGCCTAACTACCTTCGGCTAACCAAACACATTTCGGGCAAGTATACAACAAGATAAGGATTTTCCATGTCAAGTTTGGCCAACTCAACCTTGGGTTCGGCCAGCCCGAATTGTTCGATCAAGTTTCTAGCAACTTTAAAACTTCGGATCTCAGGAAGATTTAGCTAGCCGAACCATGTATTCGGCTAGCCAGATTTCGGCTTGGGTCAGCCGAATTTTTGAAAAATCCTATCCCTTGAAATCTAAATGTCATTGGAACGATATCATTAGAATTCGGCTAACTGAACCGAAAATCAGGCCAGTTGAATTTTCAAAACCTTTGGCTATAAATAGAGGCATTATCTCATTCATTTCTACGATGAAAATTTTTGAGCAATATACTCAAGTAAGGAGAGAAAGTCAGGGCCATCTTAAGTTATTTGTGCGGTAAATTTTATATTTAATTAGCTAATTCTATTATCTTTTCTTAAGTTAATTTTAATCATTTTCAGTAGAGTAATCCATACTCTAATAATTCAAAGTTTCAAGCCTTTCTAATATAAAAAAATAGTGTCAACTATCACAAATATTAAAAGAGAAATAATTATTATCCTCTAGCTGGATTGCATAAAGAGCTCTTAAAATCCAACTCTGGAAATAATGGAGTAAGTAGAAATAGAAGAAACTCTTACTCCCAAACACATCGAATGGTAAGACATCCTCATAAACCTAAAACCATAATGAAATGGGTTCTAAAGGTTAAGTGTCTTGTCATCCACACAGCTTTCAAAGCAAGTAGCTATTCAAGATGGTACCTAGATAGTGGATGTTCTAGACATATGATAGGTGATAAGACGATTCTATCAGACATTAATTAAGTCGATGGCGGCTCAGTTACTTTTAGAGATTGTAACAATTGCAAAATTATCGAAAAAAGTAATGTAAAACTTCTCAATCTTCCTATCTTTGAAAATGTGTTATATGTTGAAAGATTAAAACATAATTTGCTAAGCATTTTTTAAATATGCAATAATAATTATATTGTGAAATTTTCAGATCATGGATGTGAGATAATTAACAATCAAGGTCATATAATATTAAATGGTCGCAGGACCTCTGAAAATTGCTATATCATAGATGACTCTTACTCAACAAATCATTTATGTTACATGGTCTGCACAGATGAAACCGAACTTTGGCATCAACGTCTTAGACATATAAACTATAAAGACTTATATAAATTGAAGAAGAGAGATCATCTTCATGGTCTACCCAAACTGAAAGAGTAGAAAATTAAGTATGTGGTGCCTGTCAAATAGGCAAACAAATCAGGAGTAGTCACAAAAAGGTGAACTCTGTTGCCACTACAAGACCTCTTGAACTATTTCATATGGACTTAGTTGGACCAACTCGAACAGAGAGTGGAGATAGAAAGAAATACTTTTTAGTTGTAGTATATGACTACACTAGATATTCATAGGTAGCTTTCTTAAGAGAAAAGTTGGATGCTTTTGACGAAGTCAAAAAGTTAATTAAACACATCCTGATTGAAAAAAAAACCATCTATAATCAAAATAAGAAGTGACTATGATACTGAATTTGAAAATAACAATTTTGAGAAGTACTGTAATGAGCATGGAATATTACATGAATTTTCTGCTCTTAAAACCCCTCAACAAAATGGAGTTATTGATAGGAAAAACAGAATTCTATAAGAAATGGCCGGTGTTATGCTAAATAGCTTAAGTAGCTGAAAATTTATGAGCTGAAGCTGTTAATACCACCTACTAAATTATTAACTGTGTGTATATAAGAGCAGGTAAAAATAAAATAGCCTATGAATTTTGGTTTAATAAAAAACCTTCTATGAAATATTTTCGTACCTTCGGAAGCAAGTGCTTCATTTTATAAGACCGGTAACATTGGGGAAAGTTTGAAGTTAAAAGCAATGAGGTATATTTTTAGGATACACTCTAAAAGGTAGAGCATATCGTGTTCTAAATAAAAGAACTGGGGTGATAAAAGAATCTATAAATGTTGTTATTGATGATCAAACTGTCACACCCAAACCTGATCAAGATGATGAAATTACTATAGTTAATCAATCCGAACTATCATCAAAATTAGATTTAACTGAGATATGATTAGTCAAGGATCATCCAACTAATCAAATACTTGGTAACCCTTACATCGATGTTCAAACTAGAAGACAGTTAGAAGACTTATGTAATCATGTTTGCTTCACTTTCTAGATAGAACTGACTAATGTAAATGAAGCCCTAACTGATGAAAGTTAGATTTTTACAAAGCAAGATGAATTAAATCGTTTGTTAGAAATGTCGTTTGGTATCCGATTCCCTGACCTTCTGACAAATATGTGATTGGAATTAAATGGATTTTCAAAAATAAATCTAATGAATATGTAATATTATAAGAAATAAGACACGATTGGTTGTGCAAGGTTACACTCAAATTAAATGGATTGACTATAATGAGACCTTTACACTAGTCGCTCATCTTGAATCTATCAGATTATTTATTTCCATTGCATGCCATAAAAATTTCAAAATATACTAAATGGATGTTAAAAGTGACTTCTTAAATGGTGACTTAAATAAGAAAGTTTTATGTTGAATAACCTAAGGGTTTTGAAGATCTCAAACTTCTTAATAATGTCTACCATCTTAAAAAGGCTTTGTACGATTTAAAACAAGCCCTAAGTGCATGGTATGAAAAACTGACTAAATTTCTACTTAGTCAAAATTTTAAAATGGGGAGTGTTGATAAAACCTTATTCATAAAAAAATGTAATGAAGATACGTTAATTGTACAAATATATGTAGATGATATTATTTATGGATCAACTTGTACTGACCTCTCTTCTAAGTTTGCAAATTCGATGAAATCGGAATTCGAAATGGGTATGGTTGGTGACCTAAATTATTTCCTTGGTCTCCAAGTAAAACAACTCAAAGATGGGATATTTATTTCTTAAACCAAATATGCTATGAATTTAGTGAAGAGATTTGGTTTTGAGAATGGTAAAAATTTTCAAACACCCATGGCTACAACACTTAAACTATCTAAAGATGAATCAGGTAAAAGTGTTGATTCTCGTCTTTACCGTAGCATGATTGATAGTCTATTGTACTTAATAACTAGCAGACCTGATATTTCTTTCAGTGTTGGCATATGTGGTAGATATCAGTCTAACCCTAAAGAATATCATTCGTCTACTGTTAAAAGAATTATCAGATATATTGCAAGTACTGTTAATTTAGGTTTATGGTATCCACATGATATTTCACTAAAAATAGCTGGACACACTTATGTTGATTGGGCAAGTAATATTGATGACAGAAAATCCACAAGTGGTGGATGCTTTTATATTGGAAACTGCCTTTTTTCTTGGATGAGCTAGAAGAAAAATTCGGTGTCGTTATCCACCGTAGAAACTGAATATATTGCAATAGGAAATATTTGTATGTAACTTATGTGGATGAAACACATGTTAGAAGAATATGGTATTAATCAAGATACCATAAATCTATATTGTGATAATACCAGTGCAACAAACATTTCTAAAAATTCTATTCAACATTATCGCACAAAACACATCAACATACGATATTATTGTAATCGAGAATTAGTTAAAGACAAGACTGTTATGCTTGAATACATTCATACTGAGATGTAGTTTGCAGATATTCCGACAAAGCCCTTAGATAATGTCAGATTCTCTAATTTAAAATCTGACATTGGATTATGTTGCATTAATTAATTATTTTATCTTTAAATAATATTTTTTTATTGCATTTTTATTAACTCTTATTTTTATTAAAATTTGCATAAAAGAAAAATTAGAAAATTACATAATTTTTGGATTGTTTGGCTAGTCCATAGCTAACCGACCAATTCGGTCAGCCGAGCACATGCTCGGGTTAGCCGAATTGCGCGTGGAATGGGTAAAAAAGGGGGAAAGACCTCAAATCATCTCATTTTCATTTCTTCTTCCTCGGCTAGCCGGTGCTTCCTTCGGCCAACCCATCACCCTAGCTTCCTTATAAGTGGTTTATTTGTATTTTCCTTTTATATTTAAGTTCTTTGTTGCATTTTATTCAAGTATTTTACATTTTTCTTAAATCTAGGTCTTTTTTTGGTAGGTTTGCTCTAAAATCTGATCTTCTCAAATTCATCCCCCATTTTTCTATTCCTTGCATTTTTTTCTTCCATGGAATCGAGAGACAAGCGCACCGTTCGTAGACCTCATTCTAGTTCTTCTTCTAGCTCTGCTCCTTGGGTTATGCAAACCATACGCACACCGGAGAATGATAGGGAGAATGTATGGGAATTCCGCTCTCGGAGCATTATTATTGAGCGATCGATTAATGTCGATCACATCGCTTAATATGGTCTCATTCAACTCTTCTCCGAGGTAGGATGTGAGAAAATTTTGAAATGGGGCGAGGTAACTTACCGGTCCATTGCACAAGGGATGTATGCATCCATTAATGAAGTTTTTTTCAGAAAACTTATCGTTTAATATTCAATTTATAAAAGAAACTATCACTATAACACCCTCCAACATATTGTCCGTTATGGACATTGAGATGACGGATGATGGGGTACCTATTCCTACTCTTTCTGAAGATAAAAATAATTTAGAAAGAAATTCCCGTACTAGAGTGTTATGTATTTTTAACGCTGAACGACGGTCCTTTAACTCTCTTCTCACTTATAATTTACTTTCAAAATACCACGTTCTTCACTGCATCTTCACGTCTAATGTCTATCACAGGGCAGGGAATAAGATCGACCTTACTCCCTTCATGATGCGTGTTATGCATGCTATTGCATTGGGTATTCATATTTATCTTCCTTCTTTGATATCCTTCCCGATTCTTCAATATTGCATTCATCCACGTCATGACTCCATTCTCTTTGCATTCCTCATGACTTCCCTTGCTTTATGCTTTAATGTTCAAATTCTCACGATTGAAGCATCGGAATCTGAACTCCCATTTGGAAATAAAAACCTTAATATGATACGGTTAAACCCGCGTCTTGAGCGATTAGGTGATCAGGAAGAAACTCGTGAGGGCGACATCAACATGGATGACATTTTTGCTGATTTGGATGAGTTAAGAGACACGAATGATTATGATTTTCAGCCTTCTCAATTTGTTGATAGGTTAGAGAGTTTAGAGAAGAAGGTAGACGCTTTACAAGTATCGCAGAACTTACTCCATCAAACTCAAAAACAACACATGAAGTACGTCAAAAAGTACTTTCATCACTTCAATAAGAGTTTGAGGATTAATGATCTTGAGATGCTTGCACCGTCCTCCTCTAAATAAGAATGATTATACATTTTATGGTCTGTCATAACTCTTTATTACTCCTTGGATTTGCTGCACTCATACTTAGGTTTCTCTTTAGATTACTTGGATAATTATCTTTATACATTTGGATGATTTTATCATTATGACATTATCTTTGATATATATGCTTTCTATTATGCATCTTTCGATTTATTTCTTCATTTGTCAAATTCTGACAAAAAATTGGGGAGAGATTATGATATTCATGGATATATTTATTTGATGCATGACATGATATGAGATATGGAGAAATGAATATGAATGATTTTTTTCTCTGATATGATATGGGATTATATTTGTTTGCATTGGATTTATATATATATATATATATATATATATATATATATATATATATATATATATATATATATATATATATGATTAAGTACTTAGGGGGAGCTACTGATGCATGTTCTAAGGGGGTGCATCAAGTAAGAACATCAAGATATGATACTACAGGTGGTGTACAAATGTTCGTTTGAACTAGATCACATTTTATTATGATGAGTTTATGAGATGTTGTAATAATATATGATGAGTTGTGTATGATTCTATTTTGTTACGAAATTGATAAAGGGAGAGATTGTAAGTGCATATACTTAAGCACAGTTAGGATTGTCAAATTTCATAGTCTCAAATGGATCACAAGCACTCATGAAGATGTTCTTCGATGACTCATTAAAACTACGTAAAGACTAGATCAACATCTCAAGGGAAGACTCATCATCGCAAGCTTTAAATTGGCTTGGTTCGAAGTTTGAAGCAATTATATGTGTTAACCATCAGGTGTTATAACCTTAGAATGATCCTAAGTTATGTGTATTTCACATGGGAACAGGATAAACTTAATTCTAAGTAAAATACACTGAATTTAGGCCAGTTCGACTTCTTGTTCGACAAGCCAGCCTAACTACTTTTGGCTAACCTAACACATTTCAGGCAAGTATACAGTAAGATAAGGATTTTTCGGGACAAGTTTGGCCAGCCGAACCTCTCAGTTCAGCCAGCTCGAAGTGTTTGGTTAAGTTTCCAGCAACTTTAAAACTTCGGATCTTAGGGAAATTCGGCCAGCCGAATTTTGGCTTGGGCTAACCGAATTTTTGAAAAATCCTATCCCGTGAAATCTGAGTGTCATTGGAACGATAATGTTTGACTTCGGCAAGCCGAACCAAAATTCAGGCCAGTCGAATTTCCAAGACCTTTGGCTATAAATAGAGGCCTTCTCTCATTCATTTCTACAACGAAATTTTGTGAGCAATATACTTGATGAAAGAGAGAAAGTAAGGGCCATTTTAAGTTATTTGTGTGGTAAATCTTATATTTAATTTAGCTTATTCTATTATCTTTTCTCAAGTTAGTTTTAATTGTTTTCAATAGAATAATCCGTACTCTACTTCGGAATCAGAGAATTGAATCTGCAACATTAAGGTTTTTGTTTATTGAAAATAAATTAGATCCCTACACTCTTTACGTCTTCATTAATATCTCAAGAAAGAAGATCGCTGTGATTAAGCTACAGTAACATCTTCGACTCGACATTAGAAGATAAGTACTGTAATTTCTTTTATTATCTTTTGGATTTTTTTGAAATAGCCCGGAGATCTCAACGGGTTGTTTCATGGTGAGCCCATGAAAATTACAAAGTGGGTTTTATTGTGATAGCCCATGAAAATCACAAGAACAACATAAGGTTGTTAAGGTGAACCTGTGAAAACCTTGAAATAGTGAGAGCCAAAATTACGTGGGTAGTAATTTTGGGAGTGGAGTAAGTGTGGGGTTAAGCACCGAACCACTATAACTCCTTGAGCAGTGGTGGTGAATGTTTATTTATTTATTGCTTTCCTTGTGGTTGATTGTCTATTGCTAAGTTTGGTATTTTGATCTTAAAATCATCGTGAAATAAAGTTGTCCTGCCTAAATCTTTTAGGTGAAGGTTATCTTACAAACTATTTGAAATCAAGATTTTAATACTATAAGCAATTGAAAATATTTGTTTTATTATTCCGCATTATATCGAATTATTTTGTATTGTCCTATCCACCCCCCCTCTAGGACATCTATAGCTCGTCCTTTCAGTTTTTCCATAAAGGATTCATCTAGATGGGTGTTCTAGAGAGTTTAGAGATAGATATTCCTATAAGTTGTGTCTAATCTCTAGAAGATGGTAGAGATCAAGTTCATCTTCAAATGGAGGTTAGAATCCTCATTAGAGTAGTAAATCTTAAGAAATATGACTTGAATCTCTTAGGTTTAGAGGCTTAGGAGTGGAATTAAGAGTGGTGAATCACGTAAGCTCTAATTACACCAAAAATTCATCAACTTGTCCAAATACCGAATGTCCTATATAAATGATTTGAGTTCCAACATTATTAAAAAAATAAAAAATAAAAAATAAAAAAACCAGAAAATGACAACTTCGATCGATCGAGTGATTCTTTCAATCGATTGAATGACCCTTTGATACAATCGAGAAACTCCTGTTTAATGTAATTTGCTTGTTGGACATTTTGGACTATCTTCGATTGATCAAGCTTGGAGCTTCGATTGATCGAGGGTTTGCTCAAGATGCATCGACAGACTCTTGATGGAATCAAGATTCACTTGAAAACTATTGTTTTTGGGCTTTGTGTTTATAGAAGTATTGCACCTCTTCAAAACCTAAATGATGATGTTCATTAAGGGTCTAAGGCTAGGTTTAAATGAGTCAAATGTTTACCTATGGGGTGAATCATTTAGAGGTGGGTTGTTTTGGTACTTAAGGTGGTCTAGGGCTAGGTTTACCAAGGCACCTCATGATTTACCTGTTGTCTTTGGCCTTGATACACAGATATTAATGCTTTATTATTGTTGAAAATATTTATTTAACTTTCCATTTCTAGACTTATTATGGAGAGAAATTAGGAGGTCCTCAGTCTTGACAAATACATGGGCACCCCATTGTTCAATGATCTGGATCACTGATCTGATTGAGGGCACTATAGGTGGGGGACTTCTAAAAAATTTTCGAAAGAGGAAGATTCCAACCCTATGACCAATTTGATCGAGTTCATATACGGTTATGCAAGCATGTGTGGGACATCGAAGTTATGGATTAGGTGGCTCTATTATGTAGGTAACCTAACCTAAAAAGGTGGTACTGTCAACCTTATCCTGGGAGCACATGTTTGGGTAGAGTGTGGACCTTTGCTTCCTCCTCCTCCTCCTCCTCTCTCTCTCTCTCTCTCTCTCTCTCTCTCTCTAGCATTCTGAGAGCCAATTGATGCATGCAAGGTTGGACATCCAATGCATGCCAGGTGGCTATGTAGAGAGGCTCATGATTAATGGTAGATGTAGTGTACAGTACGCATATGAAGACAAATAAAATCATAGACTCATTTGGAAAATCAGGAGTTTGCTATCATTGTTTCAAGCTAGAGGTGTTATTTAATACTCTAGTCACCCAAAAACATCTTAGAATGAAGGATTCTTGCTACATCAATCTTCACCTTTTTTTAGTTAAATGTATATTATTTCTGCATTTCTATTTTGGTATGGCCATTGATTAAGGCACACATGGGAGCCATAGTGATCAGGCCACTGATCTGATACCTCAGCCACGTTGATGGGCTATAGGCAAAAAATTTGCAGCGATTGGACAAATTTCACTGTCTGTGATTGTCCTAGTCAGCAAACATGTGTGATCTTTCATGTTCAGTTCTTTCTTCAAATATTTTTATGTTTTCTCCCACTAGAAACCCATAATATGCAGTAGTTTAGATGAGAAAAAGTAAATTGCATGTATTTTATTAAAAAAAAAATTCTTTTAAATAACAAGAAATAGTTAACCACCTAATCCACTACCTATGATAATTTAGACAACATGAGATGGAAAATAAACCAAAATTTATGCTCCACGGCACCCTCCTCCACTACCCTTTTTGTTTTTACCATCAAAATTGATAACCACCATAATTGGTGGCAATTAATGTTAATTTATACACCCAACTTAACTTGGCCCAAGCTGTCAATGGGTCGGGTTAGTACCCGAACCTAGGTGAGCCAAGTCTGGGTCTAGATATTAGAGATTCGGACCTAGATCTAATTGGGGTTGAGATACCCATTGAGTACCTATGGGGTTTTTGGATCTAAGTTTGAGTTGGGTTGATGACAATTAGGAGCATTTGGTTGGCCCTACACTATGGATGGATTAGATCACACACGTGTCACTTTGACACATGCATGTCGTGTAGACGGGGGGTCTTACATGTGTATGGGATAAGTTTCTTTACTAGAATAATTGCGGCATATCAAATATATATAATTTTATGGAATAGGTCTCTTACATGTGTATGGATCCCAGCCCAATACAAGTCTAGTATGAGCTTATAATATAAGACCTGTCAATCTTCTATCAGCCTGATTTAGAGGTTTGCTTGACTAAGGGGAATGTGCAGGAGAACCACCCCATCCATTATGTGTGCTACCTAATGTTGGCAAGGTAGTTGGGTCTCCCTCACCTTGGGACGCAAATATCAAGACGATCTGAAACACAGGTAGACCATACCTTAGCTTTGTGCGGCTCATCGTTATGGTTATCTGCCATCTATTCCATTCATCTACTTGAATTTTGGGCTCAATTAAAATTAGGTTGATGCTTGGACCTAGTCTATCTCGACCCATCGCCACCCTTTGAAAGTGAGAACTCAAGTATTTGTACATTTGAGGGGCAGCTGGATGGTGGATCACTTCCCATGTATATATCAAGACATCCAACTAGCGTAATTTTATGGGAGCCGTTCATAATGCAACTTGTTGCGTTCCACATATACATGGATCATGCACCAAACAACCTTCCATTAAAGTTGTCCAACCTCTGAAAATTGGAAATATATTTCATCCACATGGTGTCCAATTCGATCAACAGTCTTAATTGTTAGAGAATAATTAGTGAAATGCATACTTTGGGAGGGAACATCTTATAACTTTTAATGCAGTAAAATGCATATTAGTAGGGCTGTCAATTTATCAGGTTCTGGTTAGCTCCTATAGTACCTGTATGGAGCCAACCAACATTAGGGTCTTCCTGTGTCTAATTACCTTCAAGCTTGGGTCTAGCTGTTAAAGGACCAAGCTTAGATCCGATTGGGTTTGGGTTTAGAGTTGAGATTGGGACAAATAAGAGCATTTGGGTGGTTAAGCCCATAAGATGCATGGATTAGATCATGCACATCCTGCTTTAACACATGGGGCTCTCTTACATATGAGTATCTTAAGAAACATTATTTCTTTAACTACTATCGGAAAGAGGCCCCGATCTACTACACAGCTATGTAGCATAAGCTATAAGTGTACTGAGGTTACTTTCGTCATTTCACAAAGGAGTTACAGAAAGAAATTAAAAAAAGAAGAAGAAGAAGAAGCCTGCTCGCATCATGCAGTCTTTTGGAGTCTCAATCCGTCTCTAATTTCACCGTACAAACCTCACTCAAATTTTTTTTCTATATAACAACTTAAAAAAAAAAGATAAAAAAAAAAAACAACGCGCACACACCCCGACACACGCTGTAGTGGAATTTCATCACCTATGGTTACTCGAACCTTCAACCAGTTGTTGAAACTCCCGAGAGTCTACCACCGGAGTTAGAGTAACTTTAAACCTTACACTGGCAAGCCCCTCAGAAGAGAAGCGGATTGGCTAGTGTACCTCACACTAGCTATATAGCTGCTGTAGGTACGTGTCGTGCGAGGACAAGCACGACGCTTCTCGAGCTCCGAGTTGTACGAACGGTTCAAAGGAGATCAAAGTTACGTGGGCCCACAGTGATGTATTTATTATATTACACCGTTCATCTATTTTTAGAGATCATTTTAGAGCAATATTCAAAAAATGAATCATATCCAAAGATCATCTGGACCACAACACAGATAGCAGCGGAGATAATGATTTCCACCGTTAAACAATTCCTAGGGGCCCCATAACGTTTATTTTCCATCCAATCTGTTCATTAGCTCACAAAGACATGAGTGAAGAGAATTTTTTTTATTTCATATTCATCCAAAACTTTCTGTAACCCCAAAAAGGGTTTCAATGGTAGATGCTCAATCCCTCACTGCTTTTTTCAGTGTGGTCCACTGGATAGTTAGATCTGTCTTATTTTTAGTCTCAAGTCTTAAGACGAGCTCGCCAAATGGATAAACGGTTTGAATATAACACATATCTCATAATCAGACACACAGAACTTGCTGACGTCAATGCTGCAGCAGTATAGCTGGTGTGAGGTACACCAGCCGACCGGCTTCCCTTCGGATGGTTGAAATGGGGCCTACCTACATTAACTTTGTTGATCAATACCGTTCATCAGTTTTTCCATCTCTTTTTGTAACATCGGACCTGAAACAAGGAAAATTTGATTGGTCAGTGGGCCATAGAAAGCCTCAGTAGTGGATAAACTATGGACCATTAACTGAAATCTACGACGGTGTGGACCACTTGATTATTTGATCTGCCTCATTTTGTAGGCTCAACACAAAATAATTTGCACATTCGAATGAACGACATGGATCATCAATGACATGGATCATCAATAAAAAAAAAAAATGGTGGGCACATAATGCGGACCCATCTTAACGTGTGAGTAGTCCCTGAGACTCAATAGTTGGTAAGACCTCAGCCTTACCCGAGACGGTGCAACACTTTTTGTGGGGCCCACCTTACAGAATGTGTTCTATATCCATAACGTCCGTACTTTAAAAAAAAAAAAAAAATTTTACGATATTATCCCAAATATGCAGCAGGTCTAATTATCGGGTGTACCTTACTATAGGAAACAAGTTCTCCTGTGAGCCATCATGTACTTCAAATGTACGTAGTCCATACCGATCCCTTTCCTAGCAACCTTTTTTTTTTTTTTTTATTACACACGCACACACACCCCCACACACTCACACACCCCCCACACACGCACACCGTGGGATTTCCTAGCAACCTTTACCTCTGGAGAAGTTTGGTCCACTTCAAATGGATGGACTAGATTTCAAAGCAACATGGACGCCCCATGGTGATTAGCAGACCCATTCTAGATCATGCCACATCCACCTTAGGGCTTGCCCGGCAAACTTGCACGTGATGTGGACGTGCAAGTGCGTGACTAAGTGAAGTAGCTGAACTGTATCTTTTCCATCAAAAAATCCAAGTGTATTTGCTCACATAAAAAATGAAAGAAGCCTTCACATCACATGTGCTAACATGGCATCATTTCTCAGGATTTGTTTGTAAACATTTTATAACTAATAAAACTTATAAGCACTCAAACAACTCTTTAAATCTTTCATTAATTTTGATTATTCAAACTTTTCGTAGATTGTCTCCATATATACTAAATCTTGGAATCTATGGAGAAATGGATTATTAATCACAGAAAACGGAATGCACCAATGGACAAATCTCTCACTCTCTCTCTCTCTCTCTCTCTCTCTCTCTCTCTCTCTCTCTCTCTATATATATATATATATATATATATATATATATATATATGGAAAAGGTACTATACGCTCGACCATATTATACCTTCCATAAGGTCGAGTGATGGCAGCACATTATTCGTCGGATGGTAAAAGTTTTAAACAACAGGGAGATTTTGTAGGAAACCGAAGAAACACGACGTGGATTAGATATTAAAATAGCTAGAAACGTTATCGAAGTGATGTCACCAAGCTCCGTGGGCCCCACCATGATGTATGTTTTATATCCACACCGAGATCATTTTAGGGCAATATGCAAAGAATGAGTTAAATCCAAAGCTCCAGTGGACCCAACATAGAAAACAGTGGGGATAGTGAGGCCCACCATTGAAAACTTCTAAAGGCTGCCAAAGTTTTAGATCAAGCTAATATTTGTGTTTTCTCTTATTTCATGTCTTTTTTAACTTTTGAACAGGTTGGACTTCAAATAAACATTATGGTGGGCCTTGGGATAGTTTCAATGGTGAGAATCACTCTCCCCACTGTTTTCCGTGGTGGGTCCATTATAGATTTTTATCTACCTCATTCTTTAACTCATACCCTAAAATGATATTTCAAAATGGATGGACGGTGTGGATACAACACATACATCATAGTGGGGCTCACAGAAATTGGTGACGTAGCTTCAGTAGCCGGCTCGCTACTCAACTGTGCGTACATCTACTTTCAGATTAAAAGGGGCAGCGGTCCAGATGATCTTTGGATATGATTCATTTTTTGAATAATGCTTTAAAATGATCTCTAAAAATAGATGAACCGTGTAGATATAATAAATACATCAGTGTGGGCCCATGTTTGATTTCCTTTAAACCATTCGTTGGAGGAGCGTCAGTGCTTGTCTCGCACAACACGTACCTACAGTAGCTATATGGCTGGTGTGAGGTACACTAGCCAATCCTAATCTGCTTCCATTAGAACGTGGACTGCGTCCTACCACCTCTCGGACGGTAATCCATCCGGACAGGGCTCTGTGGGGCCCAATGTGATGTAAGTGTTTTATAACCACGCTGTTCAACGATTTTCTCAGATCATTTTAATATATGAACCAAAAAATGAGGCATGTCCAAAGCTTAAGTGGACCACAAGGTGGGGATTCAACGTCCACTATTAAAAACTTCTTACGAGCTAGAGAACTTTGGGATCAAGCTGATATTTGTCTTTTCACTTCATCCAAGTCTACATGACCTTATGAATAGGTTGGATGGTAAAAATTCAATAACAACTTATTTTTCCCTACATAACCATTATAGTGCGCCCTAAGAGTTTGTAAGGGTAGAAATTCAATAGCAACTGTTTTCCCATGGTGTGGTCCATCTGAGATTCAGATATAACTTATTTTTGGTGTAAAGCCCTTAAATTATATTTCAAAATGGATGAATAGCATGGATAGAAGATATACATCATGGTGGGGTCTACATAGCACTAGTTTTGTTTCTCCAATTTTCATATAAAATCTCCCCATTGTTTAAAACTTTTAGCATTGGACGAATAATGTGCTGCCAGTACTCGACCTTATGGAAGGTATAATATGGTCGAGCGTATAGTACCTTTTCCCTATATATATATATATATATATAAAATCCTAAGTCAGTTCTTAAATGTTTTTTTTTTTTAAAATGAATTTTATCAGAAGTCTGCTCCACACATCAATGGTGGTAAGTTGGAGCTTTACCCTTTAAAACTGGGTCATCTTCCAAGATCCAAACTGCCTATATGACAAGTATCAATTTGTATGGTGGATTGATATTCATTTGTTTTATACAAATGAGTCTATCAATGATGTAAAACAACCTCTTATTTTCAGACTAGAAGATCAAAAGTGTGGCCCATTAAGACTTAATGGAAAGTTTAGATCTCCATACAAGTTACATGTTAATTAAAAAGTGAGATCCATACCATCAATCGGTAGGGCTCACTTAACTTATCATAAAAACATGAAAACTAGCCTATAGAAGCACCCACCATTCGATCTTCTTGGTCCGATGGAAAGCCGATCTCCTTGTGCTTCACTTTGACGGAAGATGATGAGGTTTGAATGGCTAGGAGGAAGGATTTGGGATGAGAAAGTGGGCCACACACATGCACTTTCTTTCCTTGAAAATGTTGGATGTCCACTCCTCTCTTTACTTAGAATTGTGTTGAGAAATGAGAGAGAGAGAGAGAGAGAGAGAGAGAGAGAGAGAGAGAGAGAGAGAGAGGGTTGTAAGGAGTGATGGATGTGAGGTGAGTGATGGGTGAGGTGATAGTGTACTTGACATGTATGGGTGTGTAAGAGAGAGGGTGAGAAAGAGTTGACTTGGTGGTTACTTGACTTGGGGAGAAAGAAAGCACTGATCGATTGATTGATGGGACATGTTGTAGAGATTCTCTTGGGATTGCAAACGTGCGGTATTTTCTTCAAAATAAACACCGGCCCACTTCTTCCGGCCAAGGTATCGGATCGGTGCGCGAGTCGCGGCGTTGGAACTGCGGCGACGGTGCGGTAATAATGGTACAAGTATCAGATTAAGCCAATTCAAATCTATAGGATAAGACTTAGGGTCACGCGCAAACATCGATTATAGGTCGCAGATTGCCGGACTTCGATAGGAAGGATCGCAGGAGTCGACGGAATAGTACGGACTAGGATATAGGCCTTACATGTTTTCCTTGTGATGTTTTCCTAATGGACGGTCTAGATGGGTGATGTGGAGGCCAACTGATCCAAATGCAAGTTGATACATGGAAAGTTTTCCATGCACTTGTACCATTGGAAAAATTTTCATTTGAGATTGTAAGTCTATATCATGTACTTGATTCATTTCAATAGTATGTATTCTTCAAAAGTTAACCAACCAAACATCATGGATGGAAGTTGAAGTCGGATAAATCCATTGCCCAATAGACAATGTAAACTACCATGATATTTATTTTATAAGTAATTAACAAGAGAAGCAACTATAGGCTTTTGTAGTGTAATGAATAAAGAAGGCTGTGATAGGAAACCTAGTGTTGAATGTTAATGGGACCACCGAATAGCAAAATAGAGTTTGGAGAGATGATGCTAGCATCTCGCAAAAATACTTTACTAGTTTCAACTTGAAAACATGAGAAAATATTGAAAATTTAGAAATCCACTCTCAATCACAACATAAGAATTAAGAACTTACAGAAAATCTTAAGGAAAATGCTTGAAAAAAATGTCAAAGTTGTTTAACTAAAACATTGTGATCTCTAAAGGTGTGTTTGGTTGTACGAAATTTCATGATTAATTTGTCTAATTTGGTGCAAACTATTATGAAATTTCATACAATCAAATAAACCCTAATACATACTTAAGATATACTAAAATGAGGTAAACTTATTTTTAGGCATCTACAGATTAACGGGACCCAAGCTAGATCAATATGGTTAAGCATCAAACCACTCATTATAAACTGTTCTATGTACCTGATACTCTCCATCTAGTATAAGTCTCATTATAAACTGTTTAGATCATTGAAACAGTAGCTGGATCCAACTCGAGTGTCTTTAAACCTTCTGTTTATTGGAATGGCCAATGGTAGATATTTGCTATAGTTAAGTAACAAAAAATCCAAATTCTGTCAACAAACCACTAAATAGTGCATTGTCAAATGTTCCCCATTTACACTTGGTTTTTGTGTTGAGTTGACTTAATGAGTCGTCCTGACTTGGGATTGAGTCAGACCAAGGAGAGAGTTTCCCAGATAAAGCATCTGCATCAGCCAAGTGAAATATTGTCACAATACCTTCCTAGAGAATCTGTTCAATATTAATGACAAATAACCAACTTCCTAGAGTTCTAACATGTGATTCAATAATTGAAACTATTGATTTGATATTCCTTATTATGGATGGGTGATGCTAAAAAATCTCCCTATTGTACAATCTAGGTGGCCCTGTAAATAAATGGTTAAGAAGAAAAATACACCAACTGTAGTATTCAAATAAATGAAGGCCCAGAAAAAGAAAAAGAGAGAAAAGGCCAAAGGTATCTAGATAGCAGGAATCATCCAATGTGGGGATTTTTAGGGTGTCATCCATCCACAGTAAGGTCCATTAGATCAGTGGAATGGATCAATGATCATAGACCTCACATGAACAAATGCCCTCCACAATAACAAAGTTCCACTTACTGATAGAGAACTCTGTCACACATCTAACAATAGAAAAAGAAAAGAAAAAGAAGAAAAAGTGATGTCTAGCAAACTAAATAGCAAGAGAACTTCAAAACTCCAATACATTTCAAGCAATGTGGAACTGCCTGGCACATCTCCCTTTCTTATGCTGCACTGTGATGGATGACACCAACCATAACAATGATGATGATGCTGATGTGATGAAAATCATGAATATGAAACTACTTTTGGATTGAGCGTGACATTCACAAGAAATTCAACACAACCCATCAAAAAAGAGTTTTTTATTTTATTTTTTATGATCTTTTAAAAACCCATTATCTCAACACATTCCAAATACAAAACCCATAAAATCAACAAAAAAAAATGAAAAATACCCAGAACATAATTCATCCATATCAAGCAGCCAACACAAAAATCCAAACATGATGTGCTCGACAAAGCAAAAAAAGAAAAAGAAATCTCGAAAACTACTGTTCTTGGATCCAAACAACAATAAGAAGCAGAAATCGCAACATAAATGAGAAAAAAAACTGAAAATTACTCCTATCATTTCAAATTCGAAAACAAACCCAACAAAGGAAATGAGAATCAAAGTAGTATCTGGTGATTTTTGTTTACCTGACAGAGAGAGAGAGAGAGAGAGAGAGAGAGAGAGAGAGAGAGAGAGAGAGAGAGAGAGATATTTGCCATTAAAAACCCAACGTAGGGTCCATGGACACCATTAAAAAGTTTCTAGGGTCCAATGTAAGGTTTATTTGCCATCCCTAAATCCCCAAATCCTCAAATCCCTAAATTGGTATTGAGATTAAGAGAGATTGAGAGAGAGAGAGAGAGAGATACCTCACGGTCAACCGAGCTTCAGAGAGAGAGAGAGAGGGCATGCGTGGGTAGGGCGTTTGGCAACGATCAGCGAGAGAGATATTAGAGAGAGAGGAAGAGAGATATAGAGAGAGAGAGAAGAGGTAGAGGATGCGAGAGAGACAGAGAGGGGAGAGGGTCGAGAGATCAGAGAGAGAGGAAGAGAGAGTCAGTGAGAGAGAGGAGGGAGAGGATGCGTGAGCATTGGGAGAGGAGGTAGAGGTGCGAGAGAGATAGAGAGAGGGAGAGTGGCGTTGGGAGTAGGTGTATCTTGGACACCCTACTTTGACTAACGTCACCAAGTTATGTGGGCCCCACTATGATGTATTTTTTTATATCCACACATCCATCCCTTTTGAGATATCATTTTAAGTCATGAGCCAGAGAATGAGGCAGATATAAATTTGTAGTGGACCCCACCGCAGAAAACAGCGAGGAGAGTGATTCCCACCCTTAAACCTATCTTAAAGCCAATCGTAATGATTATTTGATATTTAACCTGTTCAAAAGTTAAAAAATACATGAAATAAGGGAAAACACAAATATCATCTTGATATAAAAATTTTGTGGCCATTAGAAGTTTTTAATGGTGGGCGTCACTGTCCCACTATTTTTTGTGCTAGGTCCACTAGAGCTTTGGATTTAACTCATTCTTTGGATATTTCCCTAAAATGATCTCTCCAATTGGATGGAAGGTGTGGATATAAAACATGCATCATGGTGGAATGAGAGGTGTATATATATATATATATATATATATATATATATATATATATATATATATATATATATATAAGGTGGACCACACCACATGAAAACAATAGTGATTGGTAATCCATCATTAAAATCCTCGTAAGGCCCACTATATTGTTTATTTGACATCCAATCTGTTTATTAGGTCATACAGACCTAGATGAAGGGGAAAAACAAAAATCATCTCGATCCAAAACTTTTATGGCCCCCAAAATGTTTTAAATGGTTGACGCTCATTCAACACTATTCCTGTAATGTGGTCCATTTCATATTGGGATATGCCTCATTTTTTGTCTCATGCCATAAGATGATCTTTAAAAATAGATGGATAGCATGGATTAAACACATACATCATGGTGGGGCCCGCAGAGCACCAACCACCAGTCATTGAATGGTGTCAGGGGGACTAGTCAATCTGTTCCCCTTATTGTGATGGTACGAGGCCTATTGTGATTGTATGAGGCCTATTGTGATTGTATGAGGCCCATCGTGATTGTATGAGGCCCATTGTGTGATTACATGAGGCCCATTGTGACCATGTGAGGCTCATCGTGATTGTATGAGGCTCATTGTGACCATTTAAGGCCCATTGCGATTGTATGAGGCTCATTGTGTTTGTATGAGGCCCATTGGGATTGTATGAGGCCCATTGTAATTATATGAGGCCCATCTTGGTTGTATGAGGCCCATGTGATTAGGCCCCTTATGATGTATGAAACCCTTGCGTGAGACCCATTATATGCTGAGGCCCATTGTATGAGTGAGGCCCAATTGTGACGCGTGAGGCCCACCATATGTGTGTAATTATGTGCACACCACCCATTCATTATTACGGGCCATGGGCTGCCTTAAACAGGCCCACCATGATGTATGTGATTATATTCATGCTTGGTACACTTCATGATACATGCCCATATGCATCATCCGCATGCTTGTTATGAGGAGTGATTGAGCATAACATGTGTCATTGGGCTGATTGTTTATGGGACTCCCTGATAGGCGGGAATGTCCCACGTGAGCACGTTGTATGCACAAGACTGATGCATAGTTGATTGGTATGATTCATGTATTTCATATTTCATGGCACGATTATTATTCAACCTAGCATCATCACGACCGTAACCTCCACAGGCACATCGGGGATGGCCAGATTGGGACACTGGAAAATGCTTTGTTCTAGCACTGTGAGCATGTAGGATATCCTTGGGTGAGAACCTCCTTGGAACTAGGGGATGCTGCAATGTCTAGACCAAGTAGAAATATGAGTGTCGGTGCCTATTCCATGAGGTCGTGTCTCCCACTGTGTTATAGTTGGTTGGAAGGGGGCGTGACCTTACCCGCTTGAGTGAGGGGGCTATAAGTTAGGTTGAGTTTGACTAGCTCGCAAATGGGTCCGCTATCGACATGCCGGGTAGATTGGCTGACTATTGGACAGGCGGGTAGTGAGGTCTCTTCCGCTCCCTGGGCTATGCAGCTAGGAGAGCAGCAGTCTGTGTGAAGTGTATTTGACCTTGATGATTTTTCATTGAGGAACTGTACTGATATATGGACTTGATATGAGGACTGGCATGATCGCATTGCATATTGCATAGGCATTTGGCTATATAGGCCCCGCATTGCATAGTCCTGGTATGACTGATAGTATTCATGCCTTGCATCGCATCATAGCCTTGGTATGACTGACAACATTGTACTAAATCCTGGTGATGATTCCAGAGATGTTCGGTACTGGTATTATAACACCCTGTCATTGTTGCACACGTGGGCAGACGTTGATGTGGGCAGGGCCTAAGGGCTTGGGCGAGCTACCAGTGGTTGGTAGGCTACTGTGCTGGTAGGCTACTGCGCAGGGGTTTGCATACTCAGCATATGACTCATTCATTCATTCATCCACTATCCACTCGGGCTGGTGGTACGCAACCAAATCATTATGCGTACCTTCGTGATGACCGAAATTTCGGTTGGGCCACACGACCAACCTGTAATAAGGAGTTTACCACATTGAGTCTAATTAACCAAATTTAGGTATGAGACTGGTTTGGATAGAAGACCCTTTTGATGGACTCCATAGCTTGCGATAGCATGTACTATCATCCCAACTTCACCTTTTAGCTTGGTCATTTCTTTCGTACCGCATGTTGCATTGTATCCCCAGCATATGACATTTGTTTTACCGGGACCCCGTGTTGCATAACCGATCTGCATTGCTTATTTTGATATTGTATGACTCACGTACTTGTCAGTATTTCTGTTTACTCTGATATTGTATAATTTGTGAGCTTGCCAGTATTTCCGACACTGTATGATTTATGGACTTGTATTGTATACTTTGCACCTGCGTTGTGAACACACGTACACCACCCTCTAAGCTTTCTATAAGCTTATGCACGATAGATGCGTGCAGGTGACGTTAGGACACAGTCGATGCTAAGGTAGGAGCATGTAGTAGAGCTTCTGGAGTTTTGGATACCTATCTTGTATTTCCCTTCCGCATTGTACTCAAAGATTTTGATTATAGTGGATATGTGGTGAGGTTGTTGTTTGTATCTGGGTTATGTTTCGTTAAAAAAAAATATTATGTTGAAAATCCTCCTTTTAGGATCCTAGGATCGAAATCTGGTATATGAGTGTCGGGAGCCGAGAATGGGGTACTATAAAGGCTGTCGGCGCCGGATTTGGTGATCAAAAATTTTGCGAGCTTGGTTTTCGAGTTTAGGGCGTGACACTCTCTCTGCTCGACCAGCGACCCTACAACCAGCCCTTCGCTGTCACCCTGCTCTGCTGCCCATCCATCACCCTGCGCTGTCCGGTGGTCCTTGCCCGGCCATCTGGTTCTACCTGCTCACCCTCCTCTTGCCCTGCCCAGTTGACTACAGCTTATTATTCACCCTCCTCTTGCCACCACTCGCCAGTCCGGCTGTCGCCCTGCCCTGATCTGCCCTGCCCGCCGCTAAGCACTTGAATCAATTTTTATAGCATTTTTAATTTATTAATATTATTTATATATTATAAATATATATTATATATAAAAATAATAAATAAAAATATATTATATATTATTTACGAAAACTCGAACTTGAACTCTACTAGAAAGCTCGAGCTCGAGCTTGAACTCAGCTCGAACTCAGCTTGAACTGGTCTGATCTGCTGACCAAGCCGACTTGAGCTGGACATGGTGGCTTAGTCACCGAGCCAAGCCGAACATGAGCTGGGTGTGTCTGGTGACTAAGCTGAGTCGAGCTGAGGCCAGCTCGACTTGTTTCGACTCGCTATACACCACTATCTACGAGCAACCCGGGGATGAGGAATCAAGAGAGTGCTAATATGGTGAAACAATTATGTTATATATAAAGCAGCAAGCCCATCAACATGCCTTCACTACAACAAACTGGTCTTTCCCGGTGTTCAAAACCACTGGGAAAGACCCAAAAAACTGCCGGTAAAGGGTTCATTAGCGGTTGACTAACTGCCAGTGAAGGCGGCATCGGTAAAGGCTTTATCGGCGGCCATCAGCCTTTACTTGCACTTTTGCTTGCCGCCGTTAAATGTTAGATTTACTGGCAGTTCTTACATTTTTACTGGCACTTTTATGACCGCCAGTAAAGGTCTGTTGATGGGATCTTGGTTTGCATGACAGGGCCTGCAATCAGTTTCAGGTGCTTGCAAGTGCGGATTAGATAGAACAGAGAAGCTGGCAAGATTCGAACACAATCTCGGATGGAGATTGACTCAATTGATGGGCATCTAGCATGCAATTCGATCCAACATGATGCATGCTAATTAGTTGAAATTGTTGGGCTTTGTGTTAAAGCCCTTTGATGGAGTTGATAACTCAAAGAGATCCCACCATTCCCTGTAATAGATTTCACTTTTGTATGAGACAAAAGTAGAAATTGACTGCTATCAACGGTGGAATTACATTGATTCAAAATTTTTAAAAATATAGTGCCACACTACTAGGGTAATCCGGTTTATACACGTGTCACCCATATGCCCCACCACAAGTGGATCTAGAAACCACACGCGTCGACACATGTCCATTTGCAGTACATCAGAACACATACAAATTATTAAGGAAAAAATATTACATATCAGTCAAAAGTACAAACGAGAAAGTAGAGTATTCATTGGCAAGAAAGTAGCTTTTTTTTTCTTTAGTACGCCTCACGCTCCCCTTGCAAAATCACAGACATTAATCAATATAAGCTTCCTGGAACATGGGGAAAAAAAAACAACGACGAAAGCAAAGAGACAAAAAAGGGGGTTATAGTGAATGTTTAAATCTATTCAGCTCCAAAGAATGTAAGGCTGTTACTATGTGTTCCCGAGTTTTGCAAAGTTATTGAATGTTATTTCTAATAGGTAAGTATTATCAAGAATTCACTGATACATCCCAGTGGAAGTGCAATGCATGAAGAGAGGCATTCAATGAGTCTTGCCAATCAAAGAGAAACAAATAATAACAAAAATGACATGTAAAGGCTAAATTATTCAAGTAATATATGCATGAGTAGTCACTGAAAGTAAGCAATATATAAATTATATACAAGCATCCTTAAGTTTTCTACTCATGTTCCCAAAAAAACACCCTTTCTTGAATTGCAACCACTGTAGAGGGCTTTCAAAAAGCCACTATTTACATCCCCATCCTTTTTGGCAAGATGCAACCTTTCTACATTTTCTTAGAAATTCAATAGTAAAAAAGTCATGTTTGTGTATTACCACAAGCAAAGATGGGGCATATCCATCATTGAGGCTGTGTGTGGATATCGGTTTGCATTTTCAACCTTGGTTGTAAATGAAAATCCACAGCTATAGTGAGACAAACCTAGACACTACAACCAAGCAAGGAGATCCTAAGGTGGCATATTCATGCAGCTCATGCAGTAGAAAGAGATGATTCACTGCACACGTCATGATATTGCCCACATCTTCCATGTGAACAGCATACCACATACTCTTTTTTCCAACAACGACTGGCATAGCATTTCTAAATGAAAACTTACCAAACCATCAAAGAAATGGCATTAGCAAAAAAAAAAAGGAAAACAAAAAAAATAAATCACAACTATATGTATGTTGAACAAGGTTTTTCATCCATAATCATTAAAAAGCATCATATCTTAGTGTTTTTTTTTTTTTTCCTACCAAATGCAGAAACAGAATAATACACTTTCATGACAAGTCATGCCACAGGCTCACCATTTATGTGCAAATAAAAGAAAATATACATTGGTTACTCCCACCTCAGAAGCAAGCATCCAAGAGGCAGCAACAGCAAAGGGCGGCCAAACTGCAACCAAGTTCAAACAAGAAGATTAATAAATTGATTAAGTATGGGAAAATATCACACTAGTCACATCATACAAAAATGGCGCATGAGTTCTTAATAGTTACTTCAAAATAGACGCTCGGAAATCAAATTTCAAGACACCGTTAGACTATCACTGGCCATCTTTGGATGGTAAAAGGTAACATCCGCACAACTCTCGGTGAGCATGTAAACAAATCAATTCAATGCACACATGGCATACACACGCATGCCAATCTAGACTGTTCAAATAATATACAAGATCAGGTTTTTGTTAAGAATGTGCCTGCATTCACAAATCAACATTTTGAAGACTATGCATATCATGGTATGAGTAGCTGAAAAAGAAGTCCTTTGTAAAGTCTACTGTGCACAGGAGCTTCTTGTATCTATGCCATCAATAAAAGATACAAACACAACCTACAGAATCTAAATCTCAGGGATTGAAAATCCTGGATTTGCATTCTTAAGTAACAATACAAATCTCTGCAAGCATTGCTACAGAGCATCATTGCATTCTAAGATCGGAACAATGCAAACCATACTGAATTGTGAGATCCCTCCATTTAGCTCAATCCATAGCTATCACAACCTACAAAACAAATAACAAAAAAAATTAGTTAATATTTACAATCTTATATAAGTTATATTGTATATGCAAAAATAAAAATAAAAATAAATAAAAAATAA
The DNA here is from genome assembly GCF_029962835.1 of Magnolia sinica. Taxonomy (NCBI): domain Eukaryota; kingdom Viridiplantae; phylum Streptophyta; class Magnoliopsida; order Magnoliales; family Magnoliaceae; genus Magnolia; species Magnolia sinica. The sequence continues at coordinate 34,276,988 of NC_080581.1, forward strand.
AAAATAAAAAAAATACCAAACAACAACAATCGGGCAAACAAATACTTGTTCCAGCTGCATCCCCAATTGTTCTGTATCGTCCATAGGGTCTCATCAAAGTCTCTTCACGTACAATTGTCACCTGAATATATACTTCCCAAAAACCATTTCCAAGTGGGAACCCGCCTACTTTTGTGAGCGGATCCTTTACTCAAGACAATTCCTCTAGCAATAGTAACCCTGCGGATACTAGTAAGAAGAACTTTGATCACGTCCTACAAATACAATTTACCATTTAACATAATACATTGCATCATTTGTATACCACATCTAATTAAGAACACAATAATCTCAAAATGTAATAAAAAAACTATTCAATTTGTGTAAAAATTTACCCCGGTACTACTGCAAGTCGTAGTCTTTCCCTTTTTCGCTAAGTGTCCCTACAAATGATAAATAAATCAATGTTAATCATCATATACCGACTAAACTCTATATAATATAGGACATAATACACATGTAAATATATGCATACATATCATATAATTACCTGGCTTGATGATGAGGCCGGTTGGTTTGGGTTAAGATTAGCTGAATTATCTGATACTGTGGATTTCAGATTTGTCCTAGAGGATATTAGCTGCTCCATAAATTCTTTAAAAGATGAAAATTCTGATTTTAGGGATGATACTTCTGATTTTTGGAATGATACTTCAATCTGCAGTCCCTCATATTCTTCATTTCTACTCTGAGCAGCGGAGGCAATCCTTCGTTGGATACGTGTTGTTCTTCACAAATCAGTCGGAGTCGGGCCTAACCCATAAGTGCGGACTTGGCCATGTCGATCTTCTCCCATTACTTGAGAGAATAAGCCATTCCTTCCTCTGCTATTCTGTGAGGTATCGGGCTGCTGAGAAATTTGTTCATTAAGTTGTTCCTACAATAGAAAAAATATCAGTTTAGATTGTACAATGATAAATGAGAGAGAATATATATATATATAAAAAATATTTTTAAAGTATAAAACATAACAATTAGATGCATGAATATACCATTACTCTTAATGAAGCCTCATCCATAGGCCTACCACTCTTGCACTTATGGGTCAATATAAACACATCTACCCGGCTTAGATCCTTGCCACTAGTCGTTTTCTTCCTTTATCATTATGTAAACAAGTTATATATAAGAAATAGACTCAACATGGTTGATCGAGTGATTAAGAAAATTTACCTCTTCCTCATGAATCCGTGCAAAGCTCTTTGAGCCTGCATCGTGGCCGATTAATTGCTCTTTTTGATTCTATAAATTTGTCTTAGTACGAGCCTCTATGTGAACACACCGACAGAGTAAATTATAAGATATCAATGAAAGATTATTGTGTAATTCTAAAACATAAAGCAATCAATAGTTACTCATCACATACCTTCCCCTCTTCAAAGTTCCAAAACTGAATGAGGGCCTCCCACTAATCCTCTTTGACCTGGTTATTAAGGTCCGCGAGCTGCTCCTCATCAGTCTCATGAGGAGAATAGTGGAGTTTTTCCAGTTCACATTTCCAATCCTTCCATTTTTTTACCAATTGATTGTAACACCCACTTCTTTGCATTTGCGTCAAACTCAAACTTGGACTGCATCACATATTAAAACCTGACAATCACATAATGAACAAAAAATGAAAAAAAAATGAAAAACGAAAAAAGAAAGCATTGTCACCATTATCATAACAAGTCCCAACATATCATCCTTCTTCTCATTCAGCACTGCCCTTCAATAAGTAAATGTAAGGGGTGCATATTCCCCGTTGCGTGCTATAGTCCCCAGGAAGTTTGTCAACTTGTTAACATTATCACCAATGGGTTATCCTTTAGTGTTGATGGGAATAGGAATGCGTTATCCTTCACGCATCTTCCAAACTTCGAGGCATCATGTATGACCTCTCTTTTTTATCGCACCCTTTGAATCTGTTAAAACCACAACATTAGTATGACATCCATATAGTTCCTTAGCATAAAAACACATGAAATAATCGATGTATAACATACAACTAGAGGGACCCGCAATAGCTTGGTGTGGATCTTGAGGCTGTGAGTGACCTGTAGTAGCCTGGGTCACTTGAGGCTGGCTAGGTCCTGCATCGGTCATAGGACCTACCGATCACCTAGCTATGCATTTAATGCGCCTCATGTCTAACACCTGTATATGTCTAGCAATATGATAGTATGACAATAAAATATTCTTCATCTTTAGTTAATGAAAAGACATTTAAATTTCAAAAAACAGTAATAATAATAACAAAATCACATAAAAAAAAAGACATTTGAATTTCTTTTTCATATATCAGGGCAATATGGTACATAAGAAATCAATTATTGTACATAATGTCATCTTCATCGGGACCAAAAAAATCGGTATCATCTGTTTGGTCCTCTACCATGTTTTGGGCAGGTAGTAAAGGTGTGACAATTGTTGTACCATCAATATATATCCTTTCCCAACTAATAATGTCATCACTCGAGTCCTCCAAACTTTGATCATTGCATGACGAACTCTCTAAGTTGGTGTCAACATCATCTGCAAACTCTTCCCCACACATCTCAAACAAATCCCTAGGTTTCGTCCTCACTACAACATGCCAATCTTTCTCGACGAGGTCTTGCACATAGAACACCTGCTCAACTTGAACACCTGCTTAACTTGAGATGCAAACACAAATGATTCATCAAACAACTGTTGACCAGTATGGCATAGCCGTTTTAAATTCATAAGCGTGAACCCAACCTTATCCTTCTTCACACCCCTGCCCTAAGAAAGAACATCAACCAAATCACACCTAAATAATACAACCTCCGATCACCACAATATTCCAGTTCAATGATGTCTGTCAAGATAGCTTAGTAAGTTACATCTCTTGCAATAGGATTTTTTCCATTAACACTTGCAAAGCTTGATGTCTTTGCAGTCACCACAACTCCACTATGTTGAGTTTTTCTTTTCTTATTTCGATCTTTAGTGTGAAACCTGAAGCCATTTACTATAAAACCCTTATATCATCTTGCCATATTAGGACCTCGAGCTAGCCATCTAAGGTCTTCTAAGACTTGCTGATTCTTTGCATGGTGCAATTGTTCAACTTATTCGAATATAAAAAATGTTAAAACAGAAGCACATGTCTAGACAATGAAAATAAATGAACATGCACATGTCAGTCAACTTATTGCATCGACTACTTACATGATTGCTAAACCGTTCATGAAATGTTTCATTATGAATGCACTCTATATCCCTTGGTCGTGCGCAAAGATTCTTTTGCTTAACAACATTCATGTGTTCTCTGCATATAAATTGGTTCCAGTAAGAAACACGATGGGAAGTTATTTTCCACATTTATAAATTAAGTGTCATAGTTGTCATACTCAAGAAATGGAAGTGTCATAGTTGTCTTACTCAAGAAATGGAAGTGTCATAGTTGTCTTACTCAAGAAATGGGATGACTGCGCTGCTGTTAAACAGAACATATCGATGTGCTTGTGTAAATGCAACTTTATCCAATACACAATCCTTAGCCTTCCCTAATGCACGACTTATTCATGGAAAAATAGATGATTATTTTGTAATGATGTTACCATAGTTATCATTCCATATTGGTTGGTTGAACCTTGTCTCTACATTATGCAAGTACCTCGAGCAGAAAGTTAGGCATTCTTCAGCCAAGTACCCTTCTGCAATTGAACCCTTGGGCTGACTTTTATAACGTACATATGATTTTAGTGTGTGCAGGTACCTATAGTCACTAATATTAAATAGTTTAGAAATATATGGTTGATTAACGTGATTGGAATAACATGGAAAATAATTTAACTTATAAATATTAGTACGCACATCTTGATGGTGTACATCCATCAGTATTGTACCGGTCCTGCTAGTTTGGCCTCACCTGCTAAATGAATAGGCAAATGCACCATAATATCAAAAAAATTTGGTGGAAAGATCTTTTCTAAATGGCAAAGTGTTAGCGCAATTCGAGATTCCAGTTGGTCGAAATCTTTTACTCGGACTACTTTGGAACATAATTCCTTGAAGAAATTGTTCAATTCAAGTAGGGTTGAGCTCACACACTAAGTGTTGTTCATATCGCCAATGGAAGTATTTGTTGCATCATAATATAACAATCATGGCTCTTGAGTCCTAAAATTTTGTGCTCTTTGAGATGCATACATCGTGAAATATTGGCTGCATAACCATCTTGAACTTTCACTCGCTTCAAGACTTTGCAGAAATCATCCTTCTCACTCGATGACATAATAAAGTATATAAGTGGCAAATATATTTTATTTGATGAGAGTTGCCTTAGGTATAATGTTTGTCTTATACCCATATCTTGCATGTTAAGACGTGCCTTCATACTGTCCTTTATTTTTCCTTCGATGTTCAACAATGTCCCAAGCACATTGTCACATACATTTTTTTTCAATATGCATCATGTCCAGATTGTGATGCAATAAATTATGCTCCCAATACGGCAAATCAAAGAAAATGCTCTTCTTTTTCTAGTTATATCTTTCTTCCCCATTGTCTTCTCATCTTCTCTTATGCTCATGACTACCTATAGTCTTCTTCCCAAAGGTGACATTAATTCCTTGTAACTGAGCTAACACATCAGACCAGATAGCAGAGTTGGCACCTCATAAAATTCTTCTGTGCCATCAAAGGATCTGCTATTAGTTCTAAACTTATGATCAAGTTCCAAGAATCGACGATGACCCATATAATAAAACTTTCGACCATGTTTTAACCATTTAGATGAAGTGTCTTTATTACAACAAGGACAAGTGAGGCGTCCTTTAGTGCTCCATCCAGACAAGTTTGCATATGCAGGGAAATCACTAATAGTCCACAACAATGCTACGCGCATTCGAAATATCTCATTGCTTGAGGTATCATAAGTGTCTGTGCCAACCTCCTACAATTCCTTCAACTCATCTATCGGAGGTTATATATATATGTCAATGTTATTACCAGGTCCAGAAGGTCTAGAAATAAGCAAGGACAATATGAGATACGGTTGCTTCATGCACATCCATGGTGGTAGGTTATATGGTATCAGAACAACAAGTCATATGTTATGGGCAATACTCATTGTGCTGAATGGATTGAAACCGTCAGCTGCTAACCCAAGTCTAACATTGCATCCGTTCGAAGAAAATGTTGGGTAGTCATGGTCAAAAGTTTTTCACATTGGGAAGTCAGCATGATGCCTTAATATTCCATCGTTGGTGCGACTCTCGAAATGCCATTTCATAGAGGAAGCTGTTTTTGATGACATGAACAATTTCTGTAACTTTGGTTTCAAGGGAAAATGGCATAATATCTTAGCCAGAATTTTTTGATCTTTTGCTAATGAAGAAGTTGCCTTGTCATCTGACTAATGTTCAACCATTTTCCATCTACAAGCACCACATGTAGCGCATGATTGCTCACCAGTGGCCTCCTTCCAGTACAACATACAATCGTTAGAACAAGCATTAATTTTGTCATATTTCAAGCCCAAGTGCCCAATAATCTTCTTGATTTTATAGAAAGACTTTCGCAAAGTTTCACCCTCGGGGAGTACCTCGTTTAGCAGTTCAAGCAACATGGTGAATGACTTGTCACTCCATCCACCGAGGCACTTCACATGATATAGTCGAACAACAAAAGATAGCTTGGTGAACTTCTTACACCCTGGGTACAATTCCTGATCGGTGTCTTCCACTAATTTAAAAAATTGTTATGCTTTGGTATTAAGTCCCGGTGTAGGTCCATATTCTGCATCACTCTCTTGACCATTCGGGTACGAAAAACTAAATGCATCTTCCAATAATCCATGCATATCATCATATGGATCCAAATCATCACCTTCAACATTTGTAGTAGCAGGCATAAAATAAGATGTAGCTTCTCCATGAAAACGCTAATGGGTGTAACTCGTGTTAAATCCATCACACACAATATGATCATATGCTTCTTGTTGAGACACCCAGTAGTTGTTGTTGCATTTCTTACATGGACATAGGATCCTCCTTCTATTACTTGCATTTGTAAACGCAAAATCTAGGAATTTTATAGCTCCACTTAAGTATTCGTTGCTCACCCTAACCCGTCCAATGAAATTGGAGGACATGTCAAAAAAATGCATCTTAACCAATGGGCCATAACAACTAGAAGTTATTGAGGTACCTTGACATACGAATCCAACTCTTTCCATCACTATGTTCCTCTGCTACTTCGAAAGACAAGTTGGTGAAAATACAATGTGGGCCCGATAAAGCTTCCTACGAAAGATTAACTAGAATGACTCACTTGATGATTCACTATTGTCAAAGATTTAGACATTTAATAGAATCCCTAATGGTATCTCTAACAAATTGAATAAATTAGTTACCCATCCAAGATCGAATAGATTATAATACTTTCATGTTACCATTTAAATGCCCACACCGAAATTTCAGCAGCATCTCCCTATGTCTCCCCAGATACGTTAATCTTGCATTTTATTCCCACGTCAAGTATCTGCACAATGTGAGGATTTTTGACATTAGAAATAAATGTAAGAAACGTAACCCGAGAGAAATGAAGAGATGCAATGCAGAACAATCATGAACATTTAAATTAAGGAACCCAAAGTATTCTAATATATCCAACCTTGAATTGTCCAAACGTGAGACAATTTGAAAATTTCTATGCCTCCAAAAGCACACTGTATCTATGCTTGGCCACATGAAAATTCTCAAATGGGCAACTGATTATCCTATACTTAAACAATTTCATAACCTGTAAGCGTACCAAATTCAATATCAAATCTATTAAATTAAGTGCCTTCATAAGTATATGCATAAAATAAGATCAACAAACAAAAGCAAAATACTGTCTCTCTTTTAGACTCAACAGGCAGATTTGGTAGTTCCACGCTAGGACCCTTGGGTCGACGTGAAAGCAGGCTCTAAAGGAGCTACTGCTTATAGAGCGCGGATAGAGGTGTTACCTCTTCTACCAAACGGGCTGTTGTTCTAAAGAAATCAATTCCATAATGGGCAACTGATTACCCTATACTTAAACAATTCCATAATCAATCGTAATTGACATTCATCATCTAGCTAACTAATAACAAAATGTGTTTAAACTGAATAAACAAATTTTGTTTTGATAAATTAACCTAATAATATCTACTATATACTAGTAGCATACAAGCAATATTGGGGCACCATACCATAGGCTGTAAGAATATCATGTCCCCCTAAAAAATAAATCCTCCAAGGATAACACACACACACACACACACACACACAAAAAGTTGATTATTGTCATTCTCAATCGTAAGTATCATTCTCATCCAACTAACTATTAACAGCATTTACAAAAATAGAAGATATCGAACCAATTCTATATAATAACTTGCAACTTAACCTGTACGCATACCAAATTCAATATCAAATCTATTAAATTAAATGCCTTCATAGGTATAAGCATAAAATAAGACTAGCAAAGTAAAATTAAAAAAAAAAATTATACTGATTCAAAACTTATTTGGCCCCACGAATATTTCAACTGTGGATGTTCAATCCTCAAGTTTTTGGATCACTTGAGTCTTAGATCATGTTCATTTTTGGCCCCATGTCTTAAAGTGAGCTTAAAAAATGAATGAACAAGCTAGATTTATCACAAACATCATGGTGGGCCCCACTTAAGTTTCGAGGGCAGCAACTTCATGCGAAAGGCTTTCGCAAGACATCCGTGCCATGAAGCAGGTGGGCCACATCCATTAGATAAATGGACAACCAATTGCCTGAGTCAACACATAAGTGTGACCCATCTGATGAGTGGATTTGCCTCATTTTTGAAATGGTTGACATTTGTGATGTAGCCTATTGCCTATCTTGTATGGATGTGCTCCACAATTAGCATATTGGCACAAAAAAATCTAGATATGCCTACAAGACAGGCTGTGGTGCCTTTGACTGATGGTATTGATACTTGGAATATAATATGGAGTTTGTTGAGGTCACTGCAATACAATGAAAACTAATGAGGAATATCATATATTAATGGAAAGCCATCTAACCTTATCTGTTTTGGACTTAGATGACTTACGCACCAAAATGAGGTTGTTCAGATGTACTCATAAATAGAGCTGCAACTATCTTGTTTAATCAAGAAGATATTAACCCTCAAATTTCAATTATTGTTACTGTCTAACTAGAAATTAACATAATTACAGTAGGCACCCCAGACCCTGTATACTAAAGCTAAGGAAGCATACCACAATTTGATTATTTTGAGTTCATAAATCAAATAAATTTCAATTCAATTCAAAGGTATATCCAAAAATCCAAGGTTTTTATCCGAATAACTAAAAACATTTGGACTAGGCTAGGGTTTTTATCTTCTTAATGGCCTGAGAAGCTCACCAGTCGTAACTTATTTAAACTCTCTAAGCCTTTAGTACTTGCTAGTTGATTGAGTCAGGCCAAGATCCTTAACTAGATAGACTGAGGCTGCAACATAATAGATTAAATAGGTAAAACACTAACAACAAGTTCCATCAAGCATAAGAAAATAGGCAACAAAAATGAAAGCAGAAATGCATTAGAGGAGCCACACAAAACTCCAAGACAGTTTAGGTACAACTACACTAGTCATAAAAATCAGAAAGCATACTACTGTCAGAAAGTCCAGTTCCTGGAAGCAACAAGTAGACAATCAACAAATTCTTCAAACACAAAAAATAAAAAAAGAATTTCTTCCAAATAGAGGTTAACATGCTTACTAGTGGAACATGTCATCAGCAATAAGACCTATAATCATATAAAACGTCCAATTCAGAATAGCTAAAAACCAACCATAAAAGACCTTAGAGCTAAATAGGGATCCAAACCCAACCATAAATCAGAAACAAATAAAAAATGGACTGTGGAAGTAATTTCTAGTAGTCTGGTAGTCTATTCAACTAGAAAGAGAAGACAGAAATAACTAGTAATTATACAAACTGTACAAGAATCAGAAAATGTTCAAGCAGATGTAATTATACAAAGTAACAATTAAAAATAAAAATAAAGATGACATTAAAATCAAATGTTGCTTCAAATTCAAAACCATCAACTCAAACATCTAAAGTCAATCATAAAAACACAACATCAGTCATTAAGGAATAAGTGCATTACAAATGAAGAATTGCCAAAAAGTTCAAAGTAAAGGAAATCTTTAAATGGATTATGCTCCCATTAATTGGTAAAGAACCCTTCAAAGCCATCTAATCTTCTAACTTCATACTCAGAACGTTTGATGCCAGGAAAGGTAATTAAAATGCCAGAGTAGTCTAGATCAGCAGAGCTCCCACGCACCTCCTAAACTTATCTTCATACATGTGGCAAACATGTATAGCATCAAACTAAAAATTAAACAGCCCTACCTTAGTTAGGTCATAATCTAAAAGGTAAAAACACACTGATTGTAAAATTTACATCTGTTGAACTTGAGAACCTTTTCTTGAAGAATATCAATGGTCAACAGGACTGGGTTGAGCTGTTGACCATCCAAAAGATTCTCCCTTTCAATGGTGAGGATTGTTTGATAAATGTGATTTTCGGATATGGCCATCCAAGGAAAGGTCTACTGATGATTAGTTTGAATCTAGTTCTTGTTTGCCATGTGTATGAAAATTGTCACGTTTTTCCTTCTTTTGAGAAGGCCATAACTGTAAGTGCTTTGGTTTCCATCTCCTTTAGTTATCAAATTTTGTGGTGCTAAAACCTCAATCTATGTCTTATGTAGCTAATTGGTATATATGTTCAAGACATTACATCCCCTCTCTAAACACTTTGCTTCAAGTCAAGAACGAAGATTTACTTCAAACCATTTCAAGAAATTCAACTATAAGCTACAATGAAAGAAGTGATCTTGTTTAAAGACTCAAACTAGTGTACAACTCAAGATGAAGTGTAATTCAAGCTTTAAAAGATTTCAAATTCAATGCTACATTAAGTATAGAGATCTCAAGCTTCACAATCTTCAATTGTCAACTATCATCTGAAGAAATGAAGTCTCGATGTTCATACCTCACTTTCAAGGTATGATTGACCTTAGATTGACCTTAGGGTAGGTCATTTTATATACATAAATCGAATTAAATCTTTTTATATGTATTTGGTCTGTTCTAAGACTAGTCCTGGACCATGTTCGACTTGTCCTAGAACTGGCTCAACCAGTCGAAGAAATTTTAGGACCAGTCCTAAGTTTGTTGTAATTTTTTAGAATTTTTTGGTTGAGCTATGACCAGTCTTGGAGACTGCTCGACCGGTCATGTGAACAGTGCTTGACTCGTTCACGACCAGTCATTCATCTTCAACTCAAACTCCAACGACTAAATCAGGCTCCGCACGACTAGTCGTGAGTTGATCACGACCAGTCGTGGAAGTGTCACGACCGGTCGTGAATAGCCTACGACCAGTCATGGAATGGTTTTATCCGATCGCGCTTAAAATTTTAAAAATTCGTTTCTTTTATGACCAATCATAGTGTCCTCAGGACCAGCCACAGACGAGCTTCTGCAACTATAAATAGAACATGAATTTTAGAGTTTCATATCTAATAAAAGTAAAATTAAGGCATCACTCGAAGATAAGTTTGTGTTCATTTTAAGCTGCTTTGTGCATATTTAAAATTATCTTTTGTTAGCTTTATTGATTTGATTTTGTTTCTATATTTCAATCTGAATTGAAAAGAGGAATTATTGTATTCCTTCTTCTTGGAATCAAAATCAAATATAGCTAGCCTATTTGGTTTAATCTAAAATCAATTAGAACTTAGAACCATTTCAAAGTGAGTATTGGACATTGAACTTCTATATTCGAACTTCTACTCCGATTGGTTCTTCTGAGATGCTACAAAAGGAGAAATCCAGGTATTTTACTTTATTGTAAATTTCCTTCTTTTGGTTTTATTTGAGATTAAGCTAACAAAATCTCAATTTGTTAGTTATCTGAGGAGAGCTAGAAACTCAGAAGTGGGGTTTTTTGAATTGTGTAAGCCCATTTGAAAGACACAATTGTGAAGGTTTTGGGTGAACCTGTGTAAAACCTATTTTCATAGTGAATGCTAATATCCCCTGTGTGAGGATATTAGGAGTGGAGTAGTAAGCTGTGTGGCTGTTGTTTAACAGTTGGTGAATATACAGGCGAACCACTATAACTCTTTATGTTTTGTGGATGTGTGATTTATTTTTCCTATCTTCTATCATTCAAATTTGTGGGATGTATGTGTGGATGTGAATGTTGTAATATTTACATTTCAAGCACTGTAGGGAATGTTGTAATAGTTTAGAATTCAATTCTTGTTATTTCTTTTTATTGCCCTTCAGTTTTAGCTTTTAATTCTCTAATTGTTCTAGTAAGGTTGTCTTGCCATAAACCCTTGGTTTTTATGGTGAAAGGTTATCCTTAGAACAACTAGAATTTGTGATTGCTTTACATTCTGAATTGTGGATTGATATCTTTCCTTTTCTTTATATTTGGATTCATTTCCTGTGCTAATCGATCTAAGCTATATATATAAGATGTCAAATTTTGATAGCCTTTTAGTTATTAGGCCTCCACGTTTTGATGGCACCAATTATGCCTATTGGAAAGTCGGAATGAGGATATTCCTAAAATCTATGGATGAAAATGTGTGGCTAGCCACAGTGACTGAATGGACCCCTCCTACCATTAAAGTAACTGGTATCGATGGATCAAAATCAATGAGAGTAACACCTTATTTTTCATGGACCAATCTTCAGAAAAGTGAGAGTAGTGCAAATGCAAAAACAATAAATGCAATCACTTGCGCACTATCACCAGATGAATTCAAAAGAATTATAACCCATGATTCTGCAAAGCAAGCATGTGATATATTAGAAATGACACACATGGGAACATCAATTGTCATGAAATCTAATGTCCAAATCCTCACAACCAAATTTGAGGAAATACATATGGAAGAAAAGGAAATGTTTATGGCTTCTACACTAGATTAAATGATATTGTGAACTCTTTGTGGGGTCTTGGTGATAAAATCCCTGAAAGTAAAGCATGCAAAAATATTGTGCTCGCTTCCTGAATGATTCAATTCTAAGGTAACCCCGATCCAGGAACTTCGTGATACGAACAATATGAGGGTGGAAGAATTAGTTGGTTTTTTTACATACTTACGAATTAACTTTAAAAGCTCCAAAAGGTAAATCTATTGCCTTTAAATCTTCTAAAAATAGTTTTCAAGAAAATAATAACAATTCTGATTTAGAAAACTCTGAAGATGATATGGCCCTTTTAGCGAAAAAGTTTTACTAAATTTTCAAAAGTAAAAAGAGGGTTGATTTTCAAAAATCGAATGATAAGAAGAAATCTAAACCTAAAACTCAAAAATCATTAAAAGATAGTTAGTGTTACAACTGCTATGAATATGGGCATTTCACAAACAAGTGTCCTAAAAAGGATAAACCCAAAAAGAAGGGTATGTTGGCTACTTGGGATGAATCCTCTGATTCTGAAGCCTCTTCTGAAACTGAGTTGGACAGTGAAGTTAAAGCCCTTATGACTCTAGCCAAATTCACTTTTTCAGATAATGATGATTCAACAAGTAAAAAAAATCTAAACAGTGATTGTGGAAAATGAAGATGATCTTCAAGATGCTTACAATGCCCTATACAAGGAAAGTTGTAAAATTACTGTTAAACTTAAACATTAAAAAGAAAAATTTTCAAAGCTTAAAGAAAATTTCGTGTCTCTTGTTTTATAAAAATCCCATATTTCATATTGTTTTGAAAAGCCTAAATGCGATTTAGAATTCAAAACCCCCCTCATTGAAAACCTCAAATCTGAAAATAATAAACTTAAAATTGAAGTCTCTTCTCTTTTGAGTTTAAAGGATACATGGAGATATGCCCAAGGTGATCCAAAGTTAGAAAAACTTTTATTCGGATCAAGAAAATGTGGCGACCGATCCGGTTTGGGCTACGATAAAAATATTTCTCCTAAACAGAAGAATTCTCCTCCTAAGTTTGTGAAAGGAGAGTCTTCAAACTCAAAAGGGAAAATTACTAATCAAAATTTTTCTAAAAATACTAAAACTTTTCAAAAACCTAAAAGCAACTATATCAACTATAAAAATTAGAACCGAAACCCTTTAGCTAAAAAGATAGTTGATTTACTTAAGGAGCTTTTAAAATCTAACTTAGTAAGTCACTCTTACAACAACTACAAACAAAAGAAGATCAACTATACTCCTAAACCCAAAACAGTTATGAAATGGGTTCCTAAGGTTACCTACTTGGTTGCCCACACAGCTTTCAAAGCTACAAGCCATTCAAAGTGGTACCTAGACAATGGATTCTTAAGGCATATGACTGGTGATAAAGGTCTATTCACCGATCTCAAAGACATGGCTGATGGTTCAGTCACATTCAGTGATGGCAACAATTGCAGGATTATTGGCCAAGGTACGGTTCAACTCTATAACCTCCCTTTGTTTAAAAATGTTTTATACGTTGAAGGGTTAAAACATAACTTGTTATACATTTCTCAAATATGTGACAAAAATCATAGTGTTAAATTTTCTAATCTAGGGTGTGAAATTTTAAACAAAAATGCTTCAATAATATTAACTGGTCATAGAACTTCTGAAAACTGCTACATCATAAGTGATTTTAACTCATCTAATCAACTGTGTTACATGGTCCATACCGATGAGACATATACACTACTGCAATCTATATAGATTGAGCAAAAGAGAACTAATAAGAGGTCTACCTAAATTGCAGAAAGTAGACAAAATATGTGGCGAATGCCAGATTGGCAAGCAAACTAGGAGCACTCACAAAAAGGTGAACTCCAATGTCACATCAAAACCACTCGAGCTTCTCCATATGGATCTTATAGGACCAACCAGGACAGAGAGTCGAGGTGGCAAAAAATACATTTTGGTAATCGTGGATGATTTTACCAGATTCACTTGGGTAGCTTTCTTAAGGGATAAATCAGAAACCCTTGATGAAGTAAAAAGAGTTCTCAAACAGATCTAAACTGAAAAAGGTTCTCAAGTCTATAAGATCCGTAGTGATCATGGATTTGAATTCGAAAATAGCAGTTTGGAGAAATTCTGTAGCGATCAGGAGATATTACATGAATTCTCTAAACCTTAAACTCTACAACAAAATGGAATTGTTGAAAAAAAAAATAGAGTGCTTCAAGAAATGTCTAATGTAATGTTGAATAGTATGAAGCTATCTAAAAATCTTTGGGCTGAAGCTGTAAATACTGCCTGCCATATAATCAAAGTTTATACAAGTAAATCTAATAATAAAACAGCTTATGAAATATGGTTCAATAAGAAGCCTACTGTCAAATACTTTCGAGTTTTTGGCAGCAAGTGCTATATTTTACGTGACCATGAAAATCTGGGAAAGTTTGACACTAAAAGTGATGAAGGGATTTGTTTAAAATATTCTTTAAATAGTCACGCATATCGAGTACTGAACAAAAGGACCGGTGTTATTCAGGAATCTATTAATATGGTCATAGATGATCACTTGAATACACTTGCCCCAAGTTCAGATAATGATGAAGTTCTTTTAATTGACAAACTAGATACTTCTTCAAGTCAAAACAATTCTGAATTGATGACTGTTACAGATCATCCAACTACTCAGATTCTTGGAAACCCTCTCACTGGTGTGCGCACTCATAAACAACTTGAAGACATGTAATTACTATGTTTCACATCCTAAATAGAACTGGCTAACGTAAAAGAAGCTCTTACTGACGAAAACTAGATTGTTGAGATGCAAGAAGAGCTTAACCAATTTATGAGAAATGATGTTTGGTATCTTGTTCCTAGACCTAAAGATAAACATATTATCGAAACTAAGTGGATTTTCAAAAATAAGTCTGATGAACTTGGTAATATAATTCGAAACAAGGCTAGACTGGTTGTACAAGGGTACACTCAAATTGAAGGCGTCGACTATGATGAAACCTTTGCCCCAGTAGCTCGTCTTGAGTCAATCAGACTATTCATATCTATTACTTGTTTTAGAAAATTCAAAATTTATTAAATGGATGTGAAGAGTGCCTTCTTAAATGGTGATCTGCATGAAGAAGTGTATGTTGAACAACCATTGAGTTTTGAAGATCCTAAGAACACTGATCATGTCTATCGCCTTAAAAAGGCTCTCTACGGCTTAAAACAAGCTCCCAGGGCATGGTACGAGAAATTGGCTAAGTTTTTACTAAGTCATGATTTTCAAATGGGAAGTGTAGACATGACTCTTTTTGTTAAGAAACTTAATGATCACATCTTAATAGTGTAGATCTACATTGATGATATTATTTATGGATCTACCTGTTCTAACATGACTATTGAGTTTGTAGATTTAATGAAATCTAAGTTTGAAATGAGCATGGTTGGGGAATTGAATTATTTCCTAGGGTTGTAAGTGAAACAACAATCTGATAGCATTTTTATTTCTCAAACCAAATATGCTTTGAACTTAATAAAAAAGTTCGGATTTGAGAACGGTAAAATTTTTGATACTCCTATGAGTACAACTTTAAGACTCTCAAAGGACTCTACAGGTAAAAATGTGGATCCTAAATTATATTGTAGTATGATTGACAGTTTACTTCATTTAACTACTAGTAGATTTGATATTGCTTTTAGTGTTGGTATTTTCACAAGATATCAATCTGATCCTAAAGAGTCACATCTAACTGCGTTAAGTGGATTATGCGATATGTCATAAGTACGTCTAAATTGGGTCTCTGGTATCCATATGATACTAGTGTTCAATTAGCTGGGTACTCAGATGCTGATTGGGTTGGCAATATTGATGACAGGAAATCAACCAGTTGTGGTTGTTTTTATGTTGAAAATTATTTGGTTTCTTGGTTTAGTAAGAGAAAAGTTCTATATCATTCTCACTGCTGAGGCTGAATACATCGTAGCAGGAAATGCATGTACTCAACTTGTTTGGATGAAACGTATGTTAAGCGATTATGGAATTGCACAGGATTCAATGGTTTTATATTGCGATAATTCAAGTGCAATAAATATTTCAAAAAATCCAATTCATCATTCACGTACTAAGCACATTGACATTAGGTTTCTTCACATTCATGAATTAGTGGAAGAAAAGCTGATATCTTTAGAGTACATTCCCACCGAGACTCAATTTGCTGACATTTTTACTAAACCGCTCGACAAAAATAGGTTTAATAAATTGAAATTTGTTCTTGGTATGTGCAATCTAAATTGAATATTCATGCATGATTGTATCATGGTGTATATATATTTGATAAGTTATTTATTTAAATTTCAAAATTTTATGAAAAATGCATATTTTAGTCGGTACACGACCAGTCGAGGATGTACTCGACCAGTCGTGGCACTACCGGTCGAAGACATCCCACGACCAGTCGTGTAATGCGCTGGACATTCTAAAAATTGGGGAAAACTTCTTCTTCTTCATTTCAACTTTCCTCTCCAACGAGCCGACGCCCGACTAGTCGTACCCACCTTCCTAGATCTTCAAGGTTAGTGCGTCATTTGTATTTTTTTTGTAGATTCTAGTTAATATTACTTCATTTTCACTCTTGGAGTAATTTATTTTGTGATTCATTGCAATTTTGGAGTTTTCTTTTGAAAAATATGATCTAACAAAATCCCACTACACATCTTTTGAAGCTACTTGTTTCTTTGATTCTCCTATTGCAAATGGATGCTAGAGGGAAAAAGAAAGCTTCCCGTGGTCCATATTCTTCTAGATCAACTCCTATCACTTGGTGCCATCTTCGGTCACTCGAAGATGATCCCTCACATGTGCAAAATTTGCGAATGCGCAATTTCATTGTTGAACGACTTGTTGATCTTAACCATATTGCTCCTTTTGGTATCCTTCCTCGTCTCCAAGCTGTAGGATGGGCTAACATCTTACATTGGGGTGGGCCTGCATACCAATCTATTGCATAGGCTATGTTTGTGTGTATTTTTGATTTTTCTACTGAGAATTTAACGTTTAAAATTGATGCTAGAGAAGGTCCATTTAATGTAGATCGTCATCTGATATCCGGCCTTTTGGACATACCTATTAATGACGAGAGTATTCCTATTCATACTTTAACTGATAAACCCTCAGAATCAGAAAAACGCATGCTCACTAGAGCATTATGTAATATGGATGTGCAATGGACTCATAAAGGGAATGCTCTCCCTTAAAGTACTTGTTACCTAGATACAGGGTTCTCCACAGAATCTTTATTTTAAATCTGTATCCACGTTCTGGTAATAAAACAAAATTAACTGCCTTTATGGTTCGGGTTTTGTACTCTGTCATCTCTGGTACTAATGTTTGTCTGCCTTCTTTAATATGTCATTCCATCGTTCAGTTTCGTCTTCATCCAGGTCATAGTGATATTCCATTTGCCTATCTTATGACTGTTTTAGGTGCTCACATACTAGTTACTATGCCTGTTAGAGAGGCATCTATTCATCATCTCATTTTCAACAATTCAAATATTAACGAGATGAAATTGGAATTGGCTCCTAGCCAAGTGGATGTTGGTGGTGGTGAAGCTGAAGCAGGGAATGTAGATGAGGCTAGTGATCTTCTTCCTGATGATATTAATATGGATGATATTTTTAATGAAATTGAATCAAACTTTGCAAATGATCCTGACTATGAACCATCTGATTTTGATGCGTGTCTTCATGCACTTGAGGAGAAGGTAGAGAACATGAATGTTGCCCATGATTTACAATTTAATATATGTGCAAGTATCTTAGGCACTTAAACAAGGGCCTTCATCAACTTCATCCTACCATACCTGCTCCTTCTTTAGGATCTAATTAAGTGTTTTTATCTGATGGTCTGTAATAACTTTTATACTACTTTGTTCTCTTTCAGTTTGTGAGACTGATTTTGTTTGACTATGGATTATACTGGTTTATGATATGTGCACTTTACTTTGGCTTATATATCTCTCATATCTTTCCTAGTTACCTTCTTTATTATTCTCTTAATGGTCTTCCTCTTCCATTTATTCTTTGCTTCCTTTGTCATATTATGACAAAAAGGGGAGAAATTATTTCAATTTTTGGATTGATTGCTTATGGAATGGATATGGATTATGGGTAGTAGCATTATTTTTTATGGATATATATGTGTGCTACTCAGGGGGAGTTAATAAGTAAGGGTTTTGACTTGTTTTGCCTATTTTGTAATGATCATAATGATGTGTGCTAGTTGATAATAACTGGTGCATGATTCTTTAACTAGGTTGTAACTGATTTTCTTCTATAACTGATGCATGATTCTTTATTGAGCGTATTGTGCTTCTCTTCTTTTTATTGGAGTGTGTTTTGTCATCAATTTGACAAAGGGGGAGATTGTAAGTGCTTTGAATTCCTGCTCCTTTAGCTGTCAAATTTTGTGGTGCCAAAACATCAATCTATGTCTTGTGTAGCTCATTGGTATACATGTTTAAGACATTGCATCACTTCTCTAAATACTTTGCTTCAAGTCAAGAATGAAGATTTACTTCAAACCATTTCAAGAAATGCAACTACAAGCTACAACGAAAGAAGTGATCTTGTTTAAAGACTCAAGCTAGTGTACAACTCAAGATGAAGTGTAATTCAAGCTCTAGAAGATCTCAAGTTCATTGCTACATTAAGTATAGAGATCTCAAGCTTCACAATCTTCAATTGTCAACTATCATATGAAGAAATGAAGTCTCGATGTTCATACCTCACTTTCAAGGTATGATTGACCTTAGATTGACCTTAGGTATGTCATTTTGTATACATAATTTGAATTAAATCTTTTGTTATGTATTTGGTCTGTTCTAAGACTAGTCCTGGACCCTGTTCGACTAGTCCTAGAACTGGCTCGACCAGTCAAAGAAATTCCAGGACCTCGAAGAAATTCTAGGACCAATCCTAAATTTGTTGCAATTTTTCAAAATTTTTTGATTGAGCTACGACCAATCCTAGAGACTGCTCGATCGGTCATGTGAACAGTGCTCGACCGGTCGTGTGAACAGTGCTCGACTCGTTCATGACCAGTCGTGCATCTTCGATTCAAACTCCAGCGACTAAATCAGGCTCCGCACGACTAGTCATGGGTCGATCACGACCAGTCGTGGAGGTGTCACGACCAGTCGTGAACAGCCTACGACAAGTCGTGGAACGGTTTTATCCGATCGTGCTTAAAATTTCAAAAATCGGTTTCTTTTACAACCAGTCGTAGTGTCCTCAGGACCAGCCATAGACAAGCTTCTGCAACTATAAATAGAACACGAATTTCAGAGTTTCATATCCAATAAAAGTAAAATCAAGGCATTACTCTGAGATAAGTTTGTGTTCATTTTAAGCTGCTTTGTGAATATTTAAAATTCTCTTTTGTTAGCTTTATTGATTTGATTTTGTTTCTATATTCCAATCTGAATTGAAAAGAGGAATTATTGTATTCCTTCTTCTTGGAATCAAAATCAAATTTAGCTAGCCCATCTGGTTTAATTTAAAATCACTTAGAACTTAAACCATTTCAAAGTGAGTATTGGACATTGAACTTCTATATTCGAACTTCTACTCCGATTGGTTCTTCCGGGCTACTACAAAAGGAGATATCCAGGTATTTTACTTTATTGTAAATTTTCTTCTTTTGGTTTTATTTGAGATTAAGCTAGAAAAATCTCAATTTATTGGTTATCTGAGGAGAGCCAGAAAACTCAGAAGTAGGGTTTTTTGAATTGTGTAAGCTCATTTGAAAGACACAATTGTGAAGGTTTTGGGTGAACCTGTGTAAAACTTATTTTCATAGTGAATGCTAATATCCCCTGTATGAGGATATTAGGAGTGGAGTAGCAAGTTGTGTGGCTGTTGTTTAACAGTTGGTGAACACACAGGTAAACCATTATAACTCTTTGTGTTTTGTGGATGTGTGATTTATTTTCCCCATCTTTTATCATTCAAATTTGTGGGATGTATGTGTGGATGTGAATATTGTAATATTTACATTTCAAGCACTATGGGAATGTTGTAATAGTTTAGAATTCAATTCTTGCTATTTCTTCTTATTGCCCTTCAATTTTAGCTTTTAATTCTCTAATTGTTCTAGTAAGGTTGTCCTGCCATAAACCCTTGGTTTTTATGGTGAAAGGTTGTCCTTAGAACAACTAGAATTTGTGATTGCTTTACATTCTGAATTGTGGATTGATATCTTTCCTTTTCTTAGCTATCTTATTATTTAATTTCGCCGTTATTATTTTAAATTTGGCATAGTCCTATTCACCCCCCCCCCTCTAGGACATATAGCTAGGCCTTTTCAATACCTTAAACCATGAAAAAAAAATAAAAAAGTGGCAAAACCTGTATTATACCCCTAATGTGATATATATCTAGAAACCTTCAACAACGAAATGGTTAGGACTATGTTTGAATTTGTGAGCAATTGTCTGGCTCTTAGCTAATTCCATGTAAAACCATAGGTCACTACAGCCTAAAACATAAGCCTAATTTTTCGTTGGTGACCAATTGCCAAGGCAATGATACTCATATCACATCATTAGGAAATAAAAAATGGAATACCTAGCTTGGATTCTTTGATAAGGGGCCTAGATGATGGATCCCCTTCCCCAAGACCTTAAAACTAGATCTATTCAGATTTCTACACCTACTACACCTTTTCAATTGGGCTAAAAGCCCGAATTGAGACAATTGTCAGAAATAGTTCAGCACTATAATACTTGTGAATTGCAACCATATCTTGAGAAATTGGATCTTGGCACCCTGTTCACAATACTTGTACTTATATTCCACTAACATCACCCAAAATACTGAATTCCACATAATCATTTCAATCCACCTAAATATATACTTCCCAATAACCATTTTATTTTATGGTTTTTAATGGTGTAAACAATATACAAATAGAAAAAGATATTTGCATAATGTTTACTACTCCAAACAAACAATATCAACTCACCTAAGGCCCTGTTTGGTAGACACCTAAAAAATGAGTTGATCTCATTTTGGTTAACAAAAACTATGCATTAATCTTGATCTCTAATAGATAATGAGTTCATGTTAAAAGTGATTATGTAATACAGATAACAATCTCTAATACATAATTATTGTTAACTAAATGAGATGAACATATTTTTGGATTTGCCAAACAGGTACTAAATGTGTCAAATAAAATTGCAGATTCAACTAAACAGAAAAATATGAAGTAGAATTGCTTAGTCTATTTGTTCCTAACATAAAGAAGGATGAGAATTAACATCTTTTAAGACTGAGATTATTGGCATTGTTAAGCCAACATTTATTACGTGATTAGAAAGCCATAGTATAGATCTAAGCAAAAATTGTAATATTGTAGCTTGAAAATAGCTTTTTTCCTTCTAAGTTGAAAGTGAATAAAGAAAAAAAAACAAAAACAAAAATAAAAAACAAAACATCACTGAACAGAATTTATATAAAATCTATATAGTCATCCGTAGAAAACATAATTCATTTAAAAAACAATGTAACACTGAACTTTAGCATGCTTTAAGAACTGTTTGGGTATACCCCAAAATCACAACTACATCTGCTTTTTGGTGGTCCACCAATGTCACGCCCAAAACTTGAAAAACGGGCTCACAAAATTCCCAATCGGTGAGTCTGGCGCCGACAGCCTCCGTAGTGCCCCATTCTCAGATTCCGGAACTCACATGCCAGATTCCGATCCTGGGATCCTACAAGGAGGATTTTCAGTATGATTTTTTTTTTTTTTTTTTACAATGGAGCATAACCTCAAGCATAACCAAGTCACAAAACAACATCACTACATATCCACTATATCAAAACTTTAAGTACAATGTGGAAAGGGAAATACAGGGAGATTAAAAACTCCAAAATAATCTGACGTGCACTCCTGCCTCAGCGCTGCTACGATCCAATGCCACCTACACGCAATGGTCGTGCATAAGCTTATAAAAGCTTAGAGGGTGGTGTAAGTGTGTGCGCAAGGAAAGCGCCAAGTGTACAATATCAGAGTAATGCAGAAATATGTGGTAAGTTCATGAATGCTATCAGTTGTATCAAAGCTATATGATGCAAGGCATGAATGCTATCGGTCGTACCAAGGCCATGCGATGTGAGGCCTATGTAGCCAAATGTCATATGCGAGATGCAAAGTAAGCATACCAGTCCTCATCAAGTACACATATCAGTACAATTCCTCTTTGGATATCACCGGGGTCTAATACACTTCACACTGACTGTCTCCTCCCTAGCTGCACAACTAAACAAGTGGAAGAGACCACACTATCCGCCTGACCAGTAGTCTGCCAATACCTACCTGGCTCGTTGATAGCGGACTCATTTGCGAGCTGGTCAACTCAACCTAGCTTATAGCCCCCTCACTCGGGCGGATAAGGCCACACCCCCTTCTAACCAACCACGACACAGTGGGAGACGTGGTCTACTGGTATTCGACATTCGAACACTCGTGTATCCACTTGGTCTAGACGTTGGAGCATCTCCTGGTACCAAAAAGGTTCTGAAATTTTCACCTAAGGATATCCTAAGTACCCACAGTGCTAGAACCAAGTATTTCTGCTATCCAATATGACCATCCATGATGTACCTGTGGAGCCACGGCCTTGATGTCGTTAGGGCGTATAATGATCAAGTCACACATATGCGGGATGCATGAGTCACACCGTCAAATTATGCAGTAATCCTGCGCGTACTGCGTGCTCATGTGGGGGCACTCCATCTCATAAGAAGTCCTGTAAAAGTCTCAGCCCAACGACTTATGCTATGATCAAATATTCCTCATATCAAGCATACATTTGATGCGTATGGACATGAATCATGGAGCTATACTAAGCATGTTATAAAGTGATGAACTGTCCTTAAAAGGAAGATGGGCCTAGATGGCCTACACACAACAAGTACGGGCCTATCAATGGGCCCTAGTGTAACATCTCGAAAAAATCCGTACAAAGACCTGAGTACCACCTCAGGTAGAAATCTCCTAGGACTAAAACCTTTAGAAATTATGTTAATATTAGTAAGTGCTAAACTAGAGTGCTTATGAAATTAGCACTAATCACTTTAAATATGATCTGCAAGACCCAAACCATATAAAATCATTGACGCTACATTACCCTGAAATTTAGAATCCATCCCTAAACCCGGTTGCTCTCGGGAGCACACTGAAACTCCGTATTAGACCTGGACCGCACGTCGAAAGTCCAATTACCCAGAAACTATACGGATATGACCGCATTACTGGACTTGATAATCCCCTTGGAAATCAAATCCTAATAGTGCCCAAAAATGCACGACTTGAGCTCGGAGCGAAGTGTGTGAGAAACGTGGATATTTTTAGAAATGAAATCCGAATTTAAGTAATCTGAGTCGTGTCGCTTGCGGGCCAAATATAAGGATTCAGACCTTTAGAATCTAACGCAAATATTTAGATTCAGACCTTCATACTTGGCCTGCACTGATGTAACGCCCTGAAATTCAGGGGTCGAGCATAACTCAGCTCCCGAGTTTCAAAACATCACTTATGCAACATATTTAATGGTGGATGTATGTTGTCTGTAAGAGTACATAAAACATGGAATAGATTAATCCAAACTGCAAACATAATTCAGGGATAAGTGATAGACGTAGGCGGAAGACTTAAAGAACATATGTGTATAGGTGCAAGTCCCTGAAATACATATACATGCCAGGTCATACTTACAAGTGTTACTATCAAAAGATACAAGTATCAAAATGAAATCATCTATTATAATAACCCAGAATTCCCACGCATCAGGACATGGCTTACAAGAACCCGCCTGAAAACTGTATAAAAGAAAATGTGGCCTCATCATCCTCGAACTCCTGCTTTGCCTTAGGGGTCGCATCAATATCTGCATCTAAGATAAAGTCTGGTTGGTGTTTAAACACCGCCCTAGAACGTGGGAGTGAGTGATCAACTCAGTGGAACAATAAAGTAAAGGTTAACATGTTATCAATTCAATCAAGCAGTAATGATAAAGTAGGAAAATCAAACATGTCCTAATTACTCTTGTTAGTGCAAGGATGTATGTAGAATGATGCATGCCCTCGCCAGTACACCCTCAGCGTCTTCATCTTACGTTACGCATGACAACCGTCCTCAAGTGCTCCACCTCTTCCAGGCACATGCAATGCGGTGTATGAACATGATTACCGAGTTGTTATTAGTCCTTTTCATACAGCAGGATTGGGAAGCTAAGGTACCTTCCTCATATCAATTTTCACACAGTGATCCATTCTAGGGTCGTCAGTCCTAGACAATCTCATAAGATCATATGGTTTTAGGTTGTTGCAAAGGGCTCATCACCAATCAATGCACGCTTATCATACCTTCGTTACTATAATAAGGCTCGTCACCTCAATGCGGTATCCAGGTATGCTCGAGGTCACTACAAAGGGCTCGTCACCAATCAATGTAGGCCGACAGCATGAATATAGTGTCCCATACCACCATAATCGGCTCACGAATCTGGTTGCTCACTAGTCACTTCGGGGAGACTTGTCACCCCAGCGTAGGCCGACAGCTCGACCACGGTGTCCCATACCACCATGTCCAGCTCATGAGTCTTAGCGGATCAAGGTACCATGGTTAACAGGATTTCATCGGTAAGTTTGGTACCCTAGATTCATACAATAGCGTCCATACATGGTGAACAGACGTCGGACAATCGGGTTACTTGACGAACTCGACTAGCATGAGCGCACGTTGGGTTGAACGACATAGAGTGCGCAAACACTCCGTGTGGCCAAACCACTACTGACAACTCTAATACGACTCGGGTTCGTCAAATCATGTCCTTCATGGCGAAAGCAACCTCAACCACGAACTTAAAGCCGATTAACGATTTCCTGGACTATTCCATAGTCCCAAACATATTCCATTAAAACATATATTCATATCAACAAGTTAGAATAGTAATGGAATAACAACTCAATTCATGTAGTATGTAAGCATTTGAAAAATATCAACTCGACATGGATTTATACATAAATACTACTTGAAGTTAAACAACAAAGAATGTGACTTGCATGTAGGAAATCATACACACTAATAGGAGTGTTGAGAATCGCTTCTCAACGCCCGCAATTAGGATAATATATTACACTTTAGATCATTCAGACATTTCTACAAACACTTAGACTACAAAGTTCAACATACATGACGTATGTTGGAATACACGCATTTGGACAATTCCTTTTGCCAAGGAGTTGTCACACAAACAATTAACACAAGTACATGACAAATAATCATGGCAAACACAGGTTCATATTTTATACGTATACGGTACTTCCTACACATACATAGAATATACAAATCTCAATATAACACATACATATCAGGAATGCAAAATAAACATAGCATTTGACATGTGAAATTTCATCCATAACAAGAATAAACCATTAGCTGGCATTGAAAGCCTTGAAAACCATAACCTATACGAATATAGTCCGCACCTTAAACTAGAAAAAGCACACCGAACTGATTCAGACGATATGTCTTCGTCAACGGCGAACAAGATAACTTAAGGCAAGAATAGAAATGAGCTACAACAACACATAAACTATTCTAAGCTCTAAAACAGATTAGGGTTAGGTGAACTTACCCAAGGATGAACTTAGAATTGCCGGAATAACGATTCAAAAGTGATGGTTTAAGGATGTAGAATAACAGGAAAGAATCTCCAATGATTCACCAACTTCTCTCTCACTTTCTCTCTCTTTTCCCTTCTCTTTCTTAGCTAGGGTTAGGAAATTCGTATAGAAAAGAGAGTGAGGGTTTTAAGGTCTATATATAGGCTTAACATTGATGAAAATAGCCCCAGGGCTAAGGTATACTTAGGTTATAACCAAATCAGGCCTCTCTCGATCCAACGGAGCACTTCCGGTGGTCCTTTTTTCACGTGCGGTCGGACTTAAGCTCACTGACCATGGATCTAGGTCAGGCTGAGTTTTCGTACCGATCGGCTTTACAAATCAACCATGGTGGACCACACTTAATTCAACAGTCACCAAAACTCGATCAGGTCCACAAGCACAATGACATGCCTGGGCCATCTTCCCTGATCAGAAGGTGAAATTGGGTCAGAATCCAATGGTCAGATTGCTTAAAATCGTCGCGCAAGCGACACGACTCAGATTTCATAACAGCATATTTAATTTCTCACCGTTCTCACACTCTTCACTCCAGACTCAATCAAATCGACCCAGGACATCATCTGGACTAGATTTTTGAGGTGATGGCCAAGTCCAACATGGTGACCATAAATGTCTAAGATCATCGCTATCGAACTTTTGACGTGCGGTCCAGGTCCGATCCAAAGCTTCTAAAAATTTTCAAGAGCAACTGGATTTAGCGATCCCAGATTTTAGAGCAACATAGTGCTGACTATTCTACAGGCTTTGAGTCCTGCAGATCAAATTTAAAGTGATTGATGCTAATTTCACAAGCAATCGAGTTTAGCGTTAAATAACCCACAAATAACTTCTAAGGAAAAATAGAGGTAGTACTCGAGTCTTGGCACGAAATTTTTCGGGTCATTACAATCTACCCCCCTTAAAGAAAAATTTCGTCCTCGAAATTCATACCTTCTCATATTCCTCAAGGATCTGTGGGTAGTTCTTTCTGACCTCAGCTTCAGACTCCCAAGTAGCCTCTTCTTCACTATGATGCGTCCATAGTACTTTCACAAGAGAGATGACCTTGCTACGCAATACCTGCTCCTTCTTGTTTAGGATACGCGTCGGTCGTAGTATATATGTGGCGTCCTCGCTCAACTGCACCTGCTCCTAACTGATAATATGCGAAGGATCAAGAACGTACTTCTTCAGCATAGAAACACGAAATATGTTATACACGCCCGCAAGTGGTGTGGGCAAAGCAAGGCGGTATGCTACCGCTCCCACTCGATCCAGAATTTGAAATGGACCGATAAATCTTGGCGTGAGCTTTCCCTTCTTACCGAACTGCAGAACTCCCTTCATAGGGAAAACCTTAAGAAATACATGGTCTCCAACCTCAAACTCAAGCGGTCGCCGCCTCGTATCAGCGTAACTCTTCTGCCTACTCTGGGCTGTCAGAAGTTGACGTCGAATAATTTCAACTTTTTCTGAAATCGCCTGCACTAACTCCAGGCCAATCAAACTACGCTCGCCAACTTCTGCCCAGCAATGCGGTGCTCTGCACGGGCGACCATATAATGCCTCGTAGGGAGCTGTGCCAATACTCGCCTGGAAACTGTTATTTTACGTGAACTCTGCATAAGGGAGATAATCATCCCAACTGTCCTTGAAATCCAAAACACAAGCTCGCAACATGTCTTCTAGAATCTGATTTACACGTTTCGTCTGCCCATCTGTCTGCGGATGAAATGCGGTGCTGAACTTCAATTTCACACCCATCGCTTCCTGGATACGAGTCCAGAAGATAGATGTGAAACGCTTGTCTCTGTCAGACACAATCTCCAAGGGAACTCCATGCAGACATACAATCTCCTTGATGTACAGCCTAGCCAACTCATCTGCAGAGTTTGTGACTCTGATCGGTAAGAAATGAGCCGACTTCGTCAATCGGTCGACGTTCACCCAAATAGAGTCATGTCCCTTCTTGGTTCTCTGCAACCCTGAAATAAAGTCCATAGAGATGAAGTCCCACTTCCATTCTGTTATGGGTATGGGTTGAAGCAGCCCAGGAGGTCGGCGATGCTCTGCCTTGACCTGCTGGGACGTGAGACAACGAGATGCAAACTCAGCAATGTGAACCTTCATGTTGTCCCACCAATAAGATCTTCTCATATCTTGATACATCTTCGTACTACCTGGATGTATCGTAAGCTTAGAAGTATGGGCTGACTCGAGAACTTCCCGTCTCAAGTCAAGAATGTCTAGAACACATAATCAGCCATGAAATTGTAGGCTCCCATTTGAACTAACACTCCACTCGGAGTTCTCATCTGTACCAATCTGCTTTCTCATCCTCGCCAAAAGCTCATCATCTGCTTGAGCTGCAACGATCCTCTCGTCTATAAGGGGCTGTATACGAATGTGTGCGATAACCTCATACGGCTCTTCCACCGTAAGCTTCTGCTCAAAATCTCGCACAAACTCCAACATGTCCCATTCTACTATCATTAGCGGTGCCGCAAACTCTATAGCCTTCTTGTGACTCAACGCGTCTACCACAAGGTTCGCGTTGCCCGGATGGTTAGAAACATCGAACTTAAAGTCTTTCAATGTTTCCATCCATCGGCGCTGCTCATATTCAAGTCATGTTGCGTGAAAATATACTTAAGGCTCTTGTGGTCGCAAAAGAGCTCGAACTCCTCTCCGTAGAGGTAATGTCTCCAGAGCTTTAATGTGAAAATGACAGCTGTTAACTCTAGGTCGTGTGTAGGGTAATTTTCTTCGTGTTTCCTCAACTGTCTCAAAGTATAAGCAATCACCCTGTCCTTCTGCATAAGGACACAACACAGGCCAATGCGAGAGGCGTCAGTATATATTGTATACTTAACCCCTTGCTCTGGCAATACTAGCACAGGGGTGGACGTCAACTTGTCCTTTAGCTCTTGAAAAGCTATCTCCGCCCTCTCATTCCAAGCAAACTTCAAATCTTTCCGTGTCAACTGAGACAACGGTCTGGCTCATATGAAGCGTCGATAATAGCCTGCTAGACCCAGAAAGCTCCTCACCTCAATAACTGAACAAGGCTGCTTCTAGTCCTGAACTGCAGCTACCTTAGCAAGATCGACAGCTATCCCTTCCTTGGACACCACATGTCCTAGGAACTTGACTTCCTCTTTCCAGAAATCGCATTTCTTGAACTGTGTAAAAAGCTGATTCTTCCTAAGAGTATCCAAGACCGCTCTTAAGTGCTCCTCGTGCTCTTCCCGACTCACAGAATATATCAAAATGTCATCGATAAATATAATGACGAATCGGAACAAGAATGACCGAAATACCCTGTTCATCAGATCCATGAACACGGCCGGTGCGTTCGTAAGACCGAACGACATCACAAGGAACTCATAGTGGCCAAAACTAGTCCTGAAAGCGGTCTTCTGCACGTCCTCATTCTTGACGCACAACTGATATACCCTGACTGCAGATCAACCTTCGAAAAGTACCGTGCCCCCTTCAACTGATCAAACAGATCATCAATCCTAGGCAAAGGGTACTTATTCTTCACAGTTACCAGATTCAACCTGTGATAATCAATACATAATTGCAAGGAACCATCTTTCTTCTTAACAAATAAGACAGGTGCTCCCCAAGGAGACACACT
Organism: Magnolia sinica; assembly: GCF_029962835.1. Lineage (NCBI taxonomy): Eukaryota > Viridiplantae > Streptophyta > Magnoliopsida > Magnoliales > Magnoliaceae > Magnolia > Magnolia sinica. The sequence goes on from NC_080581.1 coordinate 34,306,377, forward strand.
AGGCCGAATAAAGCCCAAATTCAACAAACCATCTATCTGCTTCCTCAATTCCTCCATTTCACTCAGAGGCATACGATAGGTACACAAAGAAATGGGCGCCGCACCAGGCATAAGATCGATAGTAAAATTAATCTCGCGGTGAGGGGGTAATCCAGGAATCGACTTAAACACATCTTCAAACTCCCGAACTACAGGCGTGCTTTCAAACGCCGATTCAGCAATACTCTCCAATAGAGAAGTATGATAACCAAGACGAAAAGGGTAACTGACCTGAACTGAGAAAGTAACTGTCTCGCCCTCAGGTTCATGGATTGTCACCGACCTTGCTTCACAATCAATCTCTGCTCGCATCCTCGTGAGCCAATCCATACCCATAATGACATCATAATAGTAAAGAGGTGCGACAAAAAAGTCAACAAGAATCGATCCACTTCCTAGATCAATCAAACAATCCAAACAATGCTTATTCATAGCAGAGGAGATCCCTGTAGCGGTAGTGAGCGTCACTCTTTGCATGAAAATAGTGCCTAACCTCAGACGCCTAACTGCCGCATACGATATAAGAGAGGTAGTGGACCCAGTATCCACCAACATAGAAACGGGAATACCTGCAATGTGAGCTGTAACCTCGAAGGATCTCGGCACCAAGTCAGCCACAGGTGCTTCAGCTGAGAGTGCATGAACTCGAGCCTGCTGCTAGCGATTCGGCGGAGGAACCATGGGCCGCTGAGGTGGCCTGAAGCTAGGTACAGAAGGTCTGAAGGATGGATGAGATGACGCTGAACGAAGAGGTGGAGGTGCTATAACCTAAGGCATCGGACGGCTGTTCCTCTGCAGTGGAGTAAATCTACTATCCCGCATATGTGAAAAGCAAGTACGATCCAAATGCCCCATCTTCCCACAGTACAAACAACGAAGATCAGCTCGCACCTACTGAGCGGGTGGCGCTGATCGCCTCGGAGGAGAATCTGCCCGCAGCCTCTTGCCGAGAAAAGGTACACTCTAAAAGTCAGGTCGTGGTCTGGGAACCATAGGTGCTCGCATACGGGACAACCTGTCCCCGTCCTGCTCAGCTAGCAAGGACATGCTCACCAACTCCGCATAGGAAGAGATGTTAGCATAGCACATCTACGATCGAATCTCAGGCCTCAACCCCTCGAAAAAATGCCGCATCCTCATCGGCTGATCGCTTAGAATCAAGGGAGCATAGCGACCTAGCTTAGTGAACCGGTTCTCATACTCCGTCACCGACATCCCTCCCTGATGGAGATGAAGGAACTCACTCTCCATCTCGTGTCGGTACGTAACCGAAAAATACTTCTCATGGAAGCGTGCCTCAAACGCCTGCCACGACTACTCATACCCTTCCTCAACAGTGCAAAGAACACTGTCCCACCATAAACTGGCAAACTTCTCAAACATGAAGGAGGCAAGCTCGACCTGCTCAACCTCAGAACAGTTCAACGGTCTCAGCATCTTAGAGATGCGATCAATCCAGTACTCAGCCTCCTCGGGTCTATGAGAACCCGCAACTGTGGGAGGTCATAAGCACTAGAATAGCTCAAATGTGCCGCTTGCACTAGCGCTCACAAATGGGTGCATAGGTGAAGTAGGTGGAGTCGCCCACACCGACTGAGCAAAGATGCCAGCCATGAAAGACAGAAACTGCTGGTGCTGCTGCTGCTGAATCTGCTGCTGCTGCATCAACAACATCATCTGCTCAAACCTATCAGAAGGCGGAGCAGACGAAGATACACAGTTCGGCTCAGGAACCGAAGGCGTGACTGGAGGAGCCATAGGTGGAATCACAGGTGTTGGCCCAACACCAGTATGAGACGGGCCCGACTGTGGATCTGTCTGGCTATCGCTTAGGGGAGAAACCCAACAAGCGGCTCGACCAAAGAGAGATGGGCCAAAGTCTTCGAACCCTTAGGAGGCATACCCTACATTTAACAGAGGATGCAACCTATAAGATTCAACATCCACATAATCCACCCACACAGCATTCACAGCACAACTTCAACGATAAACAACATGCATTCCATTTAACAAAATTGTCACAATACAAGAAGTGCAGCATTACATGAATCACGATAGGAAAAGCATGTGAACTAAAACATCTAAAATAACAAACAACAAACAACTTCCAATAACTATGCCAACAACAGCAAACAACAAAACAAAGCAAAGGACGACCCCAACAACAACTACTCGTCGGAATCAGGAGATGGAGGTGGGGCACTCTTATCCTGCAAACAACACAAGATAAACTTCAGAGTTCGAGTCACCTTCTTAAACTTATGCTTCACAAGGCCTCGAAGATCCATGATATCCTGGCGTAGAACAGCCTGACCTTCCTCAAGCCGAGCGATACGGGCATCCCTGGCTGCCTGATTTGCGCTCTGCTCTCGTGCCACAGGAGGAGAACTCTCACTCGTATCCTGTGTCTCAACCTCTTCCTCGTCCTGCTCTGTTTCTTTTTCAATCTCAGCTCCACCTTCGCCATAACTCTCTTTCTCATCGCTCTTTGACTCATCCTCACTTTCTGAGGCTTGTCGACGAGGACCAATGTCCATCTACTTAAGGGTCATTAGATTAATGTGGCGAACAGGTACCAGCTATTTTGCCCCAAGCCTATAGCCAAACTCTTGTGCAAGCTTACAAATGAGTCGACCAAATGGGAGCGATTCGGTCCTCCTAGTCGAACGAGCGATAAAGATAATCTGACGCAAGATGTACGTTGGCACACATTGCTTCTTTCCTTGCCCCACCTGATACAGAAAATCTACCATCAGGCGCATACACTCGCTGCGATTGCTTCACCTTGGATATACATTGAATGTACACATGTGGTGAAGCAAGTGGAAGTCGTCCGTCATGTTGGTAGCTAGAAGGCTTCTATTAGGCTGCCATTTGACAAGACGACCACACAGGAGCCGCGTGCGGCTATCCCTCTCGCGTATACTGCCCAAATTCTTCTCAATGGCATGCACCTCACCAAGCGGCACATTCAGGAGTCGGGATATCAAAGCGACGTTGACCGTGGCCTCCCGACCGCTTCCACAAGGAATCTTGAACTGCAGAGGCTCCAGCGAAGGATCATGAATGTTGGCATAAAAAGCTCGAACAGTGCTAGCATTGGCACGATATTCACCCTCAAACAAGGGACACCAACCAGCCCCTTCCAGCGCTCCAACAACAAAAACTCACTAAATAGCCGCGGATCAACATGAGCCTCAAAAAGGACCCTACGGCCTTCATAGACTCCATGAGATAACTCCGCCAACAAGGTTCTTCCAATGGGAGCTTGAGGATCAAGGTCCCACTTGGTCTGAAACTCACGGGTGGCGGTTGTGCTCGCGACGACACCTCTCGGCCTCCATGCACGGGTTGGGTGGCTAGGCCCAGCTTCATCTACGGGCGCTTTCTTCTTCCCCATCAAAGAAAGAAAGGTGGAGATGGAAAATATGGCCGTGATAAACTCAAAGAGGGCCATGAAAAATGAGAGAAAAAGGAGAAATAGGAAGAATGGTGAAGCTTCCACACACTTGAGATCCCAAAGGAGGATTTGAGAGCTCAAATGAGAAGAAAAGGGAGTGAAGACAGCAATAGGGATGAGTTTTTGAGATGGGTTAAATGGGTGTGCATGAAAATGGAAGAAGAAGGAGATTGGGGAGGGATTTTGGTGGAGTTTTGAGAGGAACTTGAAGAAAAGGAGAGCTTGGGAGGGTATTTTGTGAAGGAGAGAGGGTTTATAAGGGTATATAATCGACCAACCATAGAGGGATGGGCCACACTAGGCCCCAAAGGCATCGTCCGGAGCCGGCCTGCCTGGCCTGGCCCGCTGGACGGCGAGGGCTAGCCAAATCAGCGAGGTCATCTTGGTGAGGTCATCGCCGGTCTCTAGGCACTCTGGCGATGACTCACTGTTTAGGCGAGGTCCTCCTGGCCCTTTAGCTCCAAAATGATGTGGGTCCCCCCTGGGTCACCCTCAAAATGCCCCGATCGGCCCCTTTGTACGATTCGATGCCTATCGGGCCACTCGGGTTAAAATCTGATATAAACAGAGGTTTACTGACACTTTAAGGGCTGAGATGGAAATATAAACCATCTAAACTCATCAAGGGACAGTCTAGAAGAGATTTTGGGTTGCTGTGTGTGATCAGGAGTGCGCACAGACTCGATCTCGGTGATCATCTTCAGTAAACTTTCGCTGATAGAAGCAACGGAACACATACACAAATTCTACGATAAACTCGCACCCAAATACACTAAGGTGGCGACAGCGTGCAGTGTGTGACCATAACCCAGGTCCGGTTTAATCTAATTCATGCTCTGATACCAACTTGTAATGCCCTGGAATTCGGGGGTCGAGCATAACTCAGCTCCCGAGTTTCAAAACATCACTTATGCAACATATTTAATGGTGGATGTATGTTGTCTGTAAGAGTACATAAAACATGAAATAGATTAATTCAAACTGCAAACATAATTCAGGAATAAGTGATAGACGCAAGCGGAAGACTTAAAGAACATATGTGTACAGGTGCAAGTCCCTGAAATACGTATACATGCCAGGTCATACTTACAAGTGTTACTATCAAAAGATACAAGTATCAAAATGAAATCATCTATTATAATAACCCAGAATTCCCACGCATCAGGACATGGCTCACAAGAACCCGCCTGAAAACTGCATAAAAGAAAATGCGGCCTCATCATCCTGGAACTCCTGCTCTGCCTTAGGGGTCACATCAATATCTGCATCTAAGATAGAGTTTGGTTGGTGTTTAAACATAGCCCCAGAACGTGGGAGTGAGTGATCAACTCAGTGGAACAATAAAGCAAAGGTTAACATGTTATCAATTCAATCAAGTAGTAATGATAAAGCAGGAAAATCAAATATGTCCTAATTACTCTTGTTTGTGCAAGGATGTATGTAGAATGATGCATGCCCTCGTTGGTACAACCTCAGCGTCTTCATCTTACGTTACGCATGATAACCGTCCTCAAGTGCTCCACCTCTTCCAGGCACTTGCAATGCGGTGTATGAACATGATTACCGAGTTGTTATTAGTCCTTTTCATACAGCAGGATTGGGAAGCTAAGGTGCCTTCCTCATATCAATTTCCACATAGTGATCTATTCTAGGCTCGTCAGTCCTAGACATTCTCATACGATCATATGGTTTTAGGTCGTTGCAAAGGGCTCATCACCAATAAATTCACGCCTATCATACCTTTGTTACTACAATAAGGCTCGTCACCTCAATCTGGTATCCAGGTATGCTCGAGGTCACTACAAAGGGCTCGTCACCAATCAATGTAGGCCGACAGCATGAATATAGTGTCCTATACCACCATAATTGGCTCACGAGTCTGGTTGCTCACTGGTCACTACGGGGAGGCTCGTCACCCCAGCGTAGGCCGACAACTCGACCACGGTGTCCCATACCACCATGTCCGGCTCATGAGTCTTAGTGGATCAAGGTACCATGGTTAATAGGATTTCATCGGTAAGTTTGGTACCCTAGATTCATACAACAACGTCCATACATGGTGAACATACATCAGACAGTCGGGTTACTTGACGAACTCGACTAGTACGAGCATACGTTGGGTTGAACGACATAGAGTGCGCAAACACTCCGTGTGGCCAAACCACTGCCGACAACTCTAATTCGACTCGGGTTCGTTAAATCACGTCCTTCGTGGCGAAAGCAACCTTAGCCACAAACTCAAAGCCGATTACCGATTTCCTGGACTATTCCATAGTCCCAAACACATTCCATTATAACAGATATTCATATCAACAAGTTAGAATAGTAATGGAATAACAACTCAATTCATGTAGTATGTAAGCATTTAAAAAATATCAACTCAACATGGATTTATACGTAAATACTGCTTGAAGTTAAACAATAAAGAATGTGACTTGCATGTAGGAAATCATACACACTAATAGGAGTGTTGAGAATCGCTTCTCAACCTCCGCAATTAGGATAATATATTACACTTTAGATCATTCAGACATTTCTACAAACACTTAGACTACAAAGTTCAATATACATGATGTATGTTGGAATACACGCATTTGGACAATTCCTTTTGCCAAGGAGTTATCACACATACAATTAACACAAGTACATGATAAATAATCATGACAAACACAGGTTCATATTTTATACGTATACGGTACTTCCTACACATACATAGAATATACAAATCTCAATATAACACATACATATCAGGAATGCAAAATAAACATAGCATTTGACATGTGAAATTTCATCCATAACAAGAATAAACCATTAGCTGGCATTGAAAGCCTTGAAAACCATAACCTATACGAATATAGTCCACACCTTAAACCAGAAAATGCACACCGAACTGATTTAGACGATATGTCTTCATCAATGGCGACACGATAACCTAAGGCAAGAATAGAAATGAGCTACAACAACACATAAACTATTCTAAGTTCTAAAACAGATTAGGGTTAGGTGAACTTACCCAAGGATGAACTTAGAATCGCCGGAATAACGATTCAAAAGTGATGGTTTAAGGATGTAGAGTAACAGGAAAGAATCTCTAATGATTCAACAACTTCTGTCTCACTTTCTCTCTCTTTTCCCCTCTCTTTCTTAGCTAGGGTTAGGAAATTCGTATGGAAAAGAGAGTGAGGGTTTTAAGGTCTATATATAGGCCTAACATTGATGAAAATAGCCCTAGGGCCAAGGTATACTTAGGTTATAACCAAATCAGGCCTCTCTCGATCCAACGGAGCACTTCCGGTGGTCCTTTTTCCATGTGCGGTTGGACTTAAGTTCACTGACCATGGATCTAGGTCAGGCTGAGTTTTCATACCGATCGGCTTTACAGATCAATCGTGGTAGACCACACTCAATTCAAAGGTCACTGAAACTCTATCGAGTCCACAAGCACAATGACATGCCTGGGCCATCTTTCCTGATCAGAGGGTGAAATTGGGTCAGAATCAAATGGTCAGATTGCTTAAAATCGTCACACAAGCGATACGACTCAGATTTCATAACAGCATATTTAATTTCTCACCGTTCTCACACTCTTCACTCCGGACTCAATCAAATCGACCCAGGATATCATCTGGACTAGATTTTTGAGGTGATGGCCAAGTCCAACATGGTGACCATAAATGTCTAAGATCATCGCTATCGGACTTTTGACGCGTGGTCCCGGTCCAATCCAAAGCTTCTAAAAATTCCCAAGAGCAACTGGATTTAGCGATGAATCCCAGATTTCAGAGTAACATAGCGCTGACTATTCTACAGGCTTTGAGTCCTGCAGATCAAATTTAAAGTGATTGATGCTAATTTCACAAGCAATCGAGTTTAGCGCTAAATAACCCACAAATAACTTCTAAGGAAAAATAGAGGTAGTACTCGGGTCTTGGCACAAAATTTTTTTGGGTTCATTACAACTGATAAGTTGATGAGCCTTTTGCAGTGACCTAGAACCATAACATCGTATGAGAATTACTAGGACTGACGACCCTAGAATGGATCATCATTTGGGAATTGATATAAGGGAGGTACCTTAGTTTCTAATCCTGCTGTATGAAAAGGACTAATAAGAACTTGGTAATCATACTCATGCACCACATTACATATACTGTTTGACGATGTATAGAAAGCATGAGGAAGTGACTGACATGCGCGACCGTTAGATGAAGATCACTGAGGGAGTGCAGGCGAGGGCATGCATCATTTATACATACTATTCCTGCATTAATCAGAGTACTTAGGGATGTTCGATTGTATTGCTTTATCATTACTGCTTGACTGAATTGATAACATGTTAACCTTTGCTTTATTGTTCTACTGAGTTGATACTCATTCCCACGTTACGGGACGATATTTTAAACACCAACCAGACCCTATCTTAGTTGCAGATGCAGACCTGACTGATGAGGCAGAGGCGGACTTCGCAGACGATGAGGATGCCTTCTCATATATGCGGTATTTAGGCGGGTTTACATAAACCATTCTGATCGGCGGGGCTTCAGGGTTATACTCATAGTGGACTATTACATTTTTGATATTTTGTATTTTGAAACAATACATGTAATTATTGACCTGGCAATGCATACATACTTTGGGGACTTATACTGATCTGTAAAGTTATACATATTTGAGTCAGTCTTCCGCTTGCGTATTATAACTGTCCCTGGATTATGTTTTGCTGATTTGGCTTAATCTTAATCATGTTTTAATGCACTAATATGGACAACATTAATCATCATTTTCTATGTTGCATAAGTGATGCGTTGGAACTCAGGAGTTGGACTTTTACTCGACTCCCGATTTTCAGGGGGTTACACCCAGGGAGAGTTATAATGCAAACATTTAACCAACATTATTCTTACAATGTGGATGTCAAACCAACATTGCTCCCAAGGCATGGCCCACCATAAATATCATTACACAAACCATGTTGGAATCGCACATTGCAATGGACCTTATGTACATCCCATTGGGCCTCGACCCATGGCCCTCAAATATATCAAGGTGGGCCTCAACAATGGGCCTCATATAACCCATCGGGCCTAATCAAATGGGCCGAATGGATGGGCCGAGTCCAACTCATCTATTATAGAAATCAATGTAGAGTATTATAAAAACGAATCATATCAAAAGATCGACTGGACCGCACTCCAAATAACATTGGTGAGTATGATTTCAGCCATTAAAATCCTATAAGGCCCATCGTTATGTATTTGTTTTGGGATCCGACATATTCATAAGTTAACATGGAGATATATGGAGTGAGAGCAAAAACATTAGCTCGATTGGAACTATCGTGGCCCTCAAGAAGTTTTGAACAGTGAATGTCACTATCCCCACTATTTTTCAGCGGTGGGGATCCACTTGAACCATGGATCTGACTCATTCTTTAGCTCATGCCACAAAAAATGACCTTTCAAAGTGGTTGGACGGTTTGGATGCAACACATGCATCATGGTGGGTCCCACCGTCCAGGTGTGGACGGTGTGGATAAGACCCATACACCACGGTGTGCTCCACAGCAGGTGGTCCACCAGAGATTTGGATCGTCCTCACGTCCAAATGGACGGGGAGGAGTACATATGTCAAGGTGGGTCCCACACATGTGGCTCACCAAAAAATTATATTAATATATATATTATACATATTTATTTTTATATATATTATATTAATATATATAACATATATTATATATCCACTCCAGCGTCCAGTTGGACGGCCTAGACGGTGGATGCAATGCATACATTGAGTGCGGACCCACATGGGTGCTGACGTCAATACAACATCTATATATAGCCGTGTGCGGTACACTATCCAATCCGTTTCCACGCAAGTGGATCCCACGTGGGGCCCACCATAATGTTTATCTGCCGTCTAATCTGTTGATAGGGTCACACGGCCTTGGATGCGAAGGAAAAATAAATTTCATATTAATCCAAAACCTCTGTGACACCCAAAAGGGTTTCAACGGCAGGCATTCAATCCCACTGTTTTTGCTGTGTGGGCCACCTGAGCTCCCGTATATGGCTGATTTTGGGGGTGGCCCATGCCTTAAGGGGCCATCCAAATGCACAGTGTTGATGTGGGGTCCACATCATGGTGGGGGCCACGATTGGGACCCACAGTCCCAGCCCCTTCATGTCCATGGCAGTAGCAGCAGGCGCTGCTGCATGCTTTGTTGTTTTTTTTTTTTGAAATATGTTTTTCGGTGGTTTTTCGTAGGTGGGGCCTGCATCAGGTGGATCAACCCCGCCCATTGGATTCCATGGCTTGATACCGTCCAAAAGAGCCCAATATCCAGTATGTTTTGGCAAGTAGAAGATAAAGGTGGGTTTTCAACGGTAACAATACTGGTTTCTATACTATGGCCCGCCAGGTAGTCGAATCAGCTCCATTTTTCGGCTCAACACCTGAAATGAGCTGAGGAATGGAATGGACAATGTGGATTGGATCCATACATCAAGGTGGGGCCTATATAAGCGGTCCACCCAAAAAGCATAAACTAAGCTTTTTTTTATTTTTTTATTTTGGTTGCTGTGAGTACAACCCATAGTCTCTTCACAGTTCACTCGACCCACGTCCAGCATCCAGGGACGCTGGACAGTGCGAGTGTTCATCAAGGTGGGTCCCATATGGACGTGGCCTACTAATCACTTTGATATTTATGTTTTTCCCATCATCATTAAAGTAGGGCTCACATGGCCTGGACAGTGTAGATCCTACACGTCCATCAAGTGGGTCCCACGAAGATGGACAACATGGATAAAATACACACATCATGGGGCCATGAACAAGGGGAAAAAGAGAGAGAGGGAAAGGAGAGATCGAGTGATGGAGGGACCCCGACACTATGGGCCATCCCTTCCATACATCACAACATTCATCAAGTGGGTCCCATTACGTGTGGGCTCATCGATCAAAATCAACAGTGGAGATCCTTTCTCTACCAAAATGTATGGTTTAGATGACCTTATTTATGCAATGAAGATAAACATCATTATGGGGTCCATGGAGAATGGCCCCATCATGGAATGATCATGAGGATCAAGGTGGGCCATTGGCCATATCTAGGGTCCAAAATGAGATCCATACCATCAATCGGCAGGCCTCACTTGGCCCATCATACAAATATGAAAACTAGCCTATAGAAGCACCCACCGTTTGATCTTCTTAGTCCGATGGAATGCCTATCTCCTTGCGCTTCTTTTTTATGGAAAATGATGAGAGATGAATGGTTAGGATGAAGGATTTGGGATGGGAAGGTGGGCCACCAAAATCACTTTTCTCTCTTAGAATGCATGGATGTGCACTTCTCTTGCTAGCTTGAAATTTGTGTTGAGAAATGAGAGAGAGAGAGAGAGAGAGAGAGAGAGAGAGAGAGGGTTGTAAGGGAGGTGATGGGTGATGGAGTGATTGAGGTGAGGTGAGTGTGTAAGAGAGAGGGTGAGAGAGAGTTGACTTGGTGGTTGCTTGACTTGTGGAGAAAGAAAGCATGGGTGTGTGTACTTGACATGAGGTGATTGATTGATTAATGGGACATGTTATAGAGATTCTCTTGGGATTGCAAACGCATGGCGTTTTCTTCAAACTGAATGCCGGCCCACATCTCCCTGCCAGGGTATCGGATCGGTATGCAAGACGCGACGTAATAATCGCGGCGACCGTATGGTCGCAATGGTGCAAGTCTCGGATTAAGCTGACTAAAATCTACAGGATACGAGTTAAGGTCATGCGCAAACATCGATCATAGGTCGCAAGTTGCTGGAATTCAACGGGAAGGATTGTGGGAGTCAACGGAATAGTATGGACTAGGATACGGGTCTTACAACCGAGCACCTGAGACTGCACAAACAGGAACTGCATTTAACAGGCTCCCATTATCTGTCCCAAACTGATGGTCAAACTGTTTTAAGTGAGAGCAACTGGAAACTATCCGACAATATACCTGGGAACAAAAACATGCCAACCCTAAAAAAGGTTTCGACAATGCAAATCCCTAAAAAGGGATTCGATAATGCAGATCCCTAATTCGGGATTCGACAATGCAAATCCCTAAAAAGGGATTCATTAATGCAAATCCCTAATTTGGGATTCGACAATGCAAATCCCTAATCAGGTATTCTAAATTGCAGAAAGCAACAACAGGAAGGGAAAAGCTTTACATCGTACCTGAGAATCAGAGATTCACGAGCAGCGGAAGGCCGAACTACAGCAAAGGGCTGAGGAGATAGATAGATAGAGAGAGAGAGAGAGAGAGAGAGAGAGAGAGAGAGAGAGAGAGAGAGAGAGAGAGAGAGAGAGAGATGACTAGGATTTTGAGAGAGAGAGAGATAGGGATAGAGAGAGGGAGAGGGAGAGGGAGAGTGAGATGGAGAGGCAGAGAGAGGGAGGGAGAGGGAGAGCACACAAGAGGGAGAGGAAGAGGGAGGAAGAGTGATCACTCCCTAAGTATAGGGTTGTGATGTAGTAATAAACTCAATGAGACCGAGGTCGAATCCTAAGGGATTGATACCTGTACGTTATCTGAAACTAAGTAGAACTAGAACTAGACTAAGATGAAATCTAAATCGATTATAATTTGAGGAATAATTATGAAATATTAATATAAAACTTAAGAAATTCAGAGGAAGGAAACTAGGGATTCAGAGGATCTACTTGTAGAGATTAGGAAGATCTTATGCCTGCTTCAAGAACTCAACTAGACTTAGAGTCCCATCTTCATCCTGTTGAAGGGTATAACAATGAAAATCAAGACTGAACCTTCTTTGATAAAGTTTTCAAGAGATGAAAGGTATATGAATTAGAATGGATTCCATCACCAAACCATGCCCAGGAGACAAAGTAAACAACAGAATTACACTAAATACCAACCAATTAATGAAGGTTAGGAAGGGTACCGTCATCCGACCATGCCCAGGAGACGATGGTGAACAACAGGGCTTCTTGACGTCATAAACATAAAAAGGAAAGGAACATGCTCAAAGCTATCACAGACCCATTGTAACTTTAGTCACAATAGACCATTAAAAATTAAAAACATTCCCTTAATTAAACTAAAATCAACATCAGTTCAGTCTAAACAAAAGGCACAAGCAAAAAGTCTCCCATCACGCTACAAGCTTCACCTCTTAGCCCTAGCTAAGAGGTTTAGCAACCCATGGACATGATTGCACTATACCTCAAAATAAATGATAAGAAGAAACAGTAAAAATAAATAGAAAGGCTGAAATACTCTCTCTACTCCTGACGTCCGAGCCGAGAATGCAAGATAATGCTCACGTTCTCTCTCTCTCATAGGTAGGGAAGCGGTGGAGTTACGTCGGTGTGAGGAGTCGGTGGAACTCTTTCGCACAAGAGGCGGTTTAGTTAGTGAGTGTACGAAAATCAGTGCCTGCGCAGCAACAGAAAACACCCTTCTTGTGATGTGATGATGGTGGGCCCCACTTCGCTATCATTTTGAGAAATCCATTTCATCCATTGTGATCCTCTCGAAAAACTAGTAAGAAATGGCTAGTTTTAGATTAGATTCCTTGTGGCCCATAAAATAGTTTGCTCCGCTGTCCATCCTAGTTGAACAGCTGAAAACAAATCTTCACGATCTTTTGCAATTCTGCCACCTAGGCATGGGTTGTTGCTGCCCCACGGGACAAATGAACGGTCCAGATCGTTGATACGGGTGATGGGTGGGGCCCACTACACAAAAACAGACGGACAACGTCCATCCGCTGTCTCCGTGTGTGAGAAGGATCGGGTCAGCAGGCGCTGACCGGTTGTCCCGATCCAGTGCACATCGAGGGCACTTGTGCACTGTGCACTGGCGCTACCAGTGGGTTCCACTTGTGATGCATATATGAAATTTGATCCGTCCATCTTCTTCCGCATCTAATTTAAAGTGAGACCAAAATTAAAGTATATCTAGATCTTAGTGGGTCCCAAATCATTACTTTATGGTCTAATCTGTCCATTGGGCCGCTTCCACAAGGATCCTGTATGAAGTTTCGAACCAAACTAATGGTTAGAACCCTATGATCTTGCATTCTGGACGTCTTTCAGTCCACTTGAGCTTCAGTTTCTCAGTTTTCTCGGATCTCTGGCGTATAAATCCGTCGATCTTGGTCACCTGGGGTCCGTCCCTTGCCTTGGTGCATTCTGAGCATTAAATCCATGCTTTTAGCATCCTGATCTAGTCTAAGCTCGCAATTACACCTTGCAACACAAACACAATTAAATTGGGCTATTAAATGGTACCGTTCATAAATCCAGGCAATAATTGGGTCTGATATGCAATGTTTGACCCTCAACACAACCCCCAACCAACATCTTGCTAATCCCGAGCAAAGTATGCGAAAGTAAGTTGAGAATTACAGGACAATTTCTATAAACTCTAAGATTCATGAATGTTGGGTATTACTTTCTCCTGGACTAAAGCACACGGGAAACTTCATAATCAAGTTCAAAGTATTAATCCATCAATTAGAACAATTCTAAACATTGAGTTCCATGGGTGTATAGTCTAATATCGACTTATCATCATTAAAATTCACTTCTCTATTTCAGGATATCATTGGTAATTAACAAGAGAATTCATGATAACGAAAACTTGCCTCACTGATCATCTTTTCATTATTTCAACTTTTGATTTTTCTATTAAAAGTAATGCCAAGAAGGGGAATCAAATCCTCACCTATAGGGAGCAAACCTATGGTGAAATCCGTACACCCAACCCTTTTCACATATCATCCATGGGGAATTAAATCTACACCTATAGGGAGCAAACCTATGGTGAAGATTATTCACCCAACCCTTTACAAAGGTATCTTTTTTTTTTGCTAGGTATTTTCTTTTTCTTCAATTGATCATGATGGGCAAATTTTCCAGGCTGGTTCCTTACATGCTTAGTGATTACCAAGTTAACCCTTCAATATCAAACTGAAACCTTTATGTGAAAGTGAGATGTGACATGTGAAATCATGACTCAATCAATGTTTACAACTTCTAATTCTGGATTAACACTTCAAACTTAACTGTGAAATCTGATAGATTATTGAATCCAAGAGTCATAAATCCAACATTCTTGTAATTTAAAATCTAAGATGGCTATCAAAATCACTTCAAATTCACAAGAAATTCCAGAAAAATGAAAAAATTTCACAATTTTTGCTCAAGACCTTGCTCAAGACCAAGAAAACACTGATTAGGATACTTAATCTCCTACCCCCAACCTAAAATCTACATTATCCTCAATGTAAAAGTTATGAGCATGTAATGCACATGGGACAACGAAAGCAAAGAAAAAGTGATGGGAAGATAGTAATTGGATAATGAATCGAGAGAGAGACTTTCCAAGAGATCGCAGTATGAAAGCCGGTCAGCACGAGAGTGAAGACACGAAAGCAAACTATCCTAAAACAACGTATCAAGCAAACTAACCTAACGACATAAAACCGTTTATCCTAGATCAACATAAAGCAAACTACCCTAGTCGTAGGAAAGTGATGAACCTACCTATACCTCCATCAGACTAGGTGATCAAGCCTAGTAAACAGGATCAGTCAGAGTCATGGACATGTCCTCTGAATCAAATTTCTCGACAAATGTTTTTAATCGATGTCCATTTACTTTAAACTCCTTGCCATTGTCGGGATCTCTTATCTCGACGGCCCCATGAGGATAAGTAGTAACAACAATGTAAGGGCTGGATCAACGAGATCGAAGCTTACCCGGAAAGAGATGTAGTAGAGAGTCATACAAAAGGACTTTTTAACCTGGTTTGAATGATTTTTGCCAAATATGTTGATCATGAAACGCCTTCATCTTGTCCTTGTAAATTCTCAAGTTCTTGTATGCATTATTCCAGATTTCTTCAAGTTCATTCAACTGAAGTTTACATAGTGAGCCAGCTTTGTCCAGATTGAAATTCAGATTTTTGATTGCCCAGTACGCTTTATGTTCCAACTCCACAGGCAAGTGACAAGCCTTCCCATAGACAAGTCTAAAGGGAGACGTTCCAATAGGGGTTTTTAAAGCAATACGGTACGCACATAAGGCATCAGTCAATCGAGTTGACCAATCCTTACGATTAGGGTTAACCGTTTTCTCAGGATATGTTTGATCTCCCTATTGGAAATCTCAGCTTGTTCGCTTATCTGTAGATGGTATGGGATGCTCACCTTATGGGAGATACCGTATTTCTTCATTAAGCTCCCGAATGGTTTATTACAAAAGTGTGAACCCCCATCACTAGTAATGGCTCAAGGCATTTCGAACCGAGAAAGGATGTTCTCTTTTAAGAATTTAATAACCAAGCAATGGTCATTATTTCAGCACGGAATCGCTTCGACCCATTTAGTGACATAGTGTCACGGCCCAGACTTAGTAACCGGACTCACAAGGAACTCGATGGCTAGTTCTGCCGCAACAGCCTCCGTAGTATCCCATTCTCGACTCCTGAGGTAGGTTCCGATCCTGAGATTCTACAAGGAGGATTTTTATAATAATATAATCATTTCCAATACGAGCATACCTAAGATCACATCAAGTAACTCTGAGAATAACAAAGGCACACATCACAAAATTCACTATGAATTTGAACTTTTACAAGTTTTCATAAGATCTAAAAGGACATACATAAGATAACAGAAGAAAGAAGGAAGATGATCTGCAACACTAGGTCCTTGGCTAGCACACCTATCTAAGCTCTGCAGCTAAGACGCCAACTTAGGATCTCCTGCATGCATCAATCATGCAGAAGCTTATAGAAAGCTTAGAGGGTGGTGAAAGTGTGTGATAAAGGTGCTCAGAAGAAGATAGAGAATGTAGATGGGAGTCATGATCAATACCAATACCACTAGCCTTACTAAGGCTATCATGAATGTAAGAAGCTATATCGGGGCAGTACGATAATTTAGGAAGCCATACTAGGGCTATATAGTGCAATGAGTACTGTAATGCAATGGGTACTGGACGCCATGCCAAGGCGATGCAATATGAGGCTTACATAGCTGATGCAAATGCAATGCGAAGTAATGTCAGTGCTCATATCCAATCTACATATCAAGTACATTTCCATCATAAGAAAATCACCGGGGTCCATTACACTACTGGATGACTACGGTTTTACAGACCCCGCACAGTCAAATGAGCATAAGAGACCTCACTACCCGCTTGTGGGCAGCTAATCACTAGCAAGGCCTGATGGTAGCAGACCTATTCACGAGCTAGTCAGACTCAGCCCAGCAATGCCTCCTTACATCCGGCGAGTAAGGTCACACACCTATCTAACCAACCACATGATAGTGGGAGTCGCGGCCTAACGGTATGAGGCCCTCGTGCGCTCATATATTCCACCCGGTCATGACGCTGGAGCAGATCCTTGGTACCATGGAAGTTTTGAGAATTTCACCCATGGGCATCCTATGCACCCGGTATGCTTAAGTAACATTTTCGATGTCCAAACATGGTCATCCAGGATGTATCTATGGAGGCTACAGCCCTGATGAAGTAAGGGCGATAATGCTCACATGTTATGCAATGTCAGATGCATGAATCACACAATCAACCATGCATCACTTCCAAGCATCCAATGTGCTCAAGAGGGAATACTATGTCCCTCAGAGAAGGAAACATGCAATGCCTAATGACACAATATGACCACACATACACAGTGTCAACCAATTATACAATGATGTACATGGTTATGAGGATAAATTTAATCATACTATAAGGCGATATACAATGTATATTACATTCCTCCTATCCAAGAAGGAACCGAGACTGGGTACTTAGATAACATCCTTAAGGAACCCAACTTCTAGTGGGGGCATATTTACCTAGGGTAGCCCACAAGACTAAGTATACAAGCTATGGGTCTAAGTAATGTAGAAATAAACCTATCAAGAGTCTAAGATGAGTATGCAATCACTCTTAAATACAACTGGACCTAGAGGGGTCCATAATGGGGACATTTAACCACCATTCCCCAAAAAGGCATATCAACCATAAACTATATGGATAAAAGGCCCAAAGCCTACATTTAAGATAAAAATAAAGGTAACCACATACATATATTCCTCATAATAGGCCATAAAAATATATAGTACCACTTTTAACAACATGGGCTCTAAAAGGGGAATTAAGGCCCAAGGTCTAATTTCTAATGGCCATAGAATCCATGCATTAAGTTGGACTTGATGGGCAGCCTACGTACACAATGTACGACCCAAAAAAAATAATTTCAAGTTTGGATGAAATGGGCCCCACTACATCAGCCCAATAACTAGCAATTTAAGTGGGCAACCAAGGACCCAATACTATCCTTATCTCAGCCTACAAGTCTATCAAAATGGTGGAAGTTGGCCCAATATATGGCTGGCCCAAGCTGGGACGTCCTTGCACACTTCGGACTCACTGGATGTCCTAAAATTTTGATATTAAGATGGGGTCCTCATAAGATCAGTAAAAGTGACCCAAAAGAATGCACTGATTAAGCCCAAAGATTATAAAAAAACATAAGCATGTAACACGTACACAAGTTCTCAATATGGTGGGCCCTATAGCTAAATAAAGTTTTAACCATAAAATTATACATCTAAGGCCCTTTGATAAACTTTTGGCCCGTTTGACTTCCTGGGCCTGTTAAGGTCCAGAAATTAGTTGACTAATTGGAAATAATCTCATGAAGGCCAACTATACTCACTAGGGGACCCCACCAGATGGAGAGTGTGTATATATCATGAAAAGATCAAGTGGGCCTGCTACTGGATTGTGAGTCTAGCAGCAACCCAAGGCAGAGAGTGTTTTCACAATTGGGCGATCCAAGGCTTGGACGGCCTGGACCAAACATGCGTTAAGGTAGGTTCCACATACATACACATTGAGCCTTAAATAAATGGCCTAGGGTCTATGGTGGGCCTTTAACCACCCATAGAGAAACCTATGCGCCTACCTTTGGATCACCTAGGAGGACATCTAACCTCAACTGGTTTCCAAGAGGTAGCCCGCCACTACTTATATAATGTAAGGTCTAAAGCCCAAGCATTGCATGGCCTAATGGGCCATACACCAAGCCCAACTCATAGGCCATATAGTGGGCCCTCAAGTAAGGTTTGGGCCCAACCACAAAGGTCATAATTCCACATATTGTGGTGGGCTTCATGGGCAGCCTAATAGTTCATTTACATGTGCAAGTTTGCATTTAACACAAGCGAGTTGGCCCTCACCCTTGGCCTAAGTACAAGGTCAATTTTGTGGGAAGCCAAGGGCCCAACTTCTTGTGTATTATTGCCCCTAAGCCCATCACAATAGATAGGAGAGTATAGGCCCAAGATCAATGGGCCTATCTAAAAGTTCTTAGTCTACAAGGCCTAATTACCATCACAAAGAGAGAGGCCATATACATTATATCACATAATGGGCCCTAAGGAAATGGTCCAAAAACAAGAGCTACCTAATTCATGCATTATGGTGGACTTAGAGAGCAGCCCATAAACCCAAGAATACGCATGGGCAAGGCCTTAATCGACGGTGTGAACCTTACCACATCAGCCCAGAGGCTTAGCAAGGCCCTTCACAATATGCATTAATGTGGGCCTTGCCAGTCAGCTCACAATTAAACACTTCATGAGGGCATCAAGGCCCATTAATAAACATGATCAGCTTATAGACAGCCCATTGGTCCCGTAAATCAATAAGGTCGGCCCTTACACAATCTTGGGCTCAAGAAAGAAATTTCTAGCCCATTGAGCCTATAAAACTATCAAAAATTCTGGTTAAGGCTAGCCCACAAAACCACCACAAAGGTGGGCCTCAAAGGGGCACTGATTGAGCCCAAAATATCTAAGGAAGGAGGGCAAAGAGTGTGTGCAATACTCCCTTAAATCTGGTGGGCCGCCACGGCTCCAAAAGATCAACTATGCAGCAAATTTGGGCCCTTGCTGGAATTCTAGCCCACCCACTTCCTGGGCCTAGTAGAGTCCAAAGATTTATTTAATTTAAATGGGTTACCGACCCATGGTGACCCACACATATCACAGTGGGTCCCACCAGATAAGAAGGTAGATATACAATACTTACTTCAAGTGGGCCATGCTGTTATAATGTAGGCCCAGCAGCCCAAGGTAGGGGCGTCCCATGGTGGGTTGTCCTACGGGCCTGGGTATTTGACCCAAAACTGATCCAAATTACAGGCCGCACCACGGTCAGTACAGGGGCCCGATGGCCCTGAAAATTTACAAGGTGGTCCTTCCATAGGTGGGCCACAAATATTTTTGGATAAGTAAAAGTATTTTAATTAATTCAAATAAAACAGTCTGTCCAGAAAATCAGACTGGCCTGGACGTCCCAACGTGGTAGGACAGTCTGGCCCTTCCCACGGTGTGTACAGGGGTCCATTGGACCTGAAGTTTGGTAGGTGGGTCCTAACATGGGTGGAACACACCCCCAAAAAATTTTAGAATTTTTGGACATGTAAACATATTTTAATTCATTTAAAGAAATCAATCTGTCCTGAAAATCGGACTGATCTGGACACCACATTATAGTGGGCCTGTCCAGCCACCACTATGGTGTGTACAGGTGTCCATTGACCCCAAAATTTGGTAGGTGGGTCCTAACATGGGTGGGCCACATCCCTGTAAATGTTTAGAATTTTAGACACCTAAAAATATTTTAATAAATTTAAAGAATACAATCTGTCCAGGGTGAACTATTGCTGGAATGTAACTGTCCTAAATTTGGGCCATCCAATGGGTAGGTTTTGGGCCTTCAAAATTCCTGAAATTTGGATCCAAGGTCCTTCATCAAGCCTAAAAAAAGATGGGACCCAGAAAGATGGTCCACCTTCTAAGAAAGTATTTTTAAAATTTTATTTTTATGGGACTATGCTGCTAGACTACAAACAGAAATGTTTGGCAGTCCACTATGTTGGCCCACCCTTTTGGATGCCCAAATGGGTCCATTGGGGATGAAATTTGGTATGGTTGTAGTTAGGTCATGCAATTACGAGAATCACATATAAATTTGTATCAATATTCCCATCAAATTCCCAGAAATCAGGCCCCAAGGTGGCCCAAAAATCTATCTAGACAGTTTTTGGACAACAACCTTACATTGGAATAAAATTTTTAATCAATAATTAAAATAGGATTTAATCCCAGAAAATTAGAGGATGGACCACCCTAGTGGGCCCCACAAATATCCAGATCATCCTACCATGTAAAGCACCTTTGCATGTGCCCCAATTAGTTGGATTTTGGGGACACATGTCATAGGATGGGATGTCATGGGCGTCCTCTCCTTTTTGGGTGGCTGAATTTTTTTTGTTGGCCCATAGGATGGGCCACACACCATGATCAGGGATGGAGATAAGGTCGTGGGTCACCGAAATTTGACCGGTAGGATTGCAGGACCAAAATAAACGAAATGCATACTCACACACACACATGCACACATGCGAACTCGGGTCAGGTCTCACACATAGTCTACAGCGAGCAAAATATACAAATTTCCAAAGGATTAGTGGCAAGGTCCCATGAATCAATGCCCCAACAATCAAATGCTTCTATGATAAGGATGGGATTCAAAGGCATCATATTTCGACGGGACAATGCTCACAAGCCTTGCAAAATGCATGAGTGTCCCTGAATATAGTGGGCCAGTAAAAGCCACACTGCAGAATCTTGGTCGTGGTCTTTTTAGTAGAAAAGTGACTACCACAGGCCTGTGAGTGACAGAAGGAGATGACACTCTGATGCTCATTGTTAGGCACACATCTCCTGAGGATTTGGTCTAGGCAATATTTAAACAAATATGGATCGTCCAAGAAAAAGTTGCGCACCTCAGTAAAGAATTTCTTCTTATCTTGTGTAGTCCAATGTGTCGGTATGGAACCTGTAGTAAAATAATTAGCAATATTACCAAACCAAGGTCAATGGGAGACTCTGAACAGTTGTTCATCATGGAACATGTCATTGATATGAGTCGCCTCAAGGGAATCAGAGGTATTAAGGGAAGAAAGGTGATCGACTACTACGTTCTCTACTCCTTTTTTATCTTTAATTTCCAAATCAAATTCGTAGAGTAAAAGGATCCATCTCATCAGGCAGGGCAGAATCATTCTTAGAAAGAAGATACTTGAGTGCCACATGATCTGTATAGATAATGATCTTGGATCCGATCAGGTAGGACCTAAATTTGTCCAAGGTGAACACTACGGCCAAGAGTTCCTTTTCTGTAGTCGAGTACTTCACTTGGGCAAGATTTAGAGTCCCACTCGCATAATGAATGATGTAAGGCATATTATCTTTTCTCTGACCTAGAACTGCTCCAAGAGCATAATTAGAAGTGTCGCACATAAGCTCAAAAGGAAGGCTCCAGTTGGGTGGCTACATGATAGGTATAGTAGTTAACATGCCCTTAAGCTTGGTGAAAGCTTCCTGGCATTGCTCAGTCCACTCGTATGGTGCATCCTTTTATAGAAGATTACATAAAGGACGAGAGAGGAGACTAAAGTCCTTTATGAATCACCTATAAAATCCTACGTGTCCTAAGAAGGATCGCACGTCTTTGATGTTCATGGGTGGAGGTAGGTTAGAGATAAGATCGATTTTTGCTTTATCTACCTCGATTCCTTTGAACGACATGATATGCCCAAGGACAATTCCCTTCTGAACCATGAAATGCCACTTCTCCCAATTAAGTACCAGATTCTTTTCTTTACATCTTTTCATCAAACATTTAAGACTCTCTAAGCACTCGCTGGAAGATGAATCGAAAACAGAGAAATCATCCATGAAGACCTCTAGATATTTCCCCACTATGTCAGAAAATATACTCATCATACATCGTTGAAAGGTGGCAGGGGCATTACATAACTCGAATGACATCCTTCTGTAAGCAAAGGTGCCGTAGGGACATGTAAATGTGGTTTTTTCTTGGTCCTCAGGGGTGATTTCAATATCATTGTAGCCCGAATACCCGTTAAAGAAGCAATAATAGGAATGACCAGCTAACCTTTCCAAGATTTGATCAATGAAGGGCAAAGTGGTCCTTCCTCGTGACAGTATTCAGCTTCCTGTAGTTAATGCACATTCTCCAACTAGTAGTTACTCTAGTTGGCATGAGTTCATTATTAGCATTAGCTACGATGGTGATCCCGGACTTCTTAGGAACCACCTGAGTTGGACTCACCCATTGACTATCGGATATGGGGTATATGATACCCACATCCAATAGTTTAAGAACCTTGGCCTTAATCACTTCCTTCATGTTTGGATTTAGTCTACGTTGTGATTGTCGAGTGGTCTTCGCATTATCCTCAAGATATATGTGGTGAGTACAAATCGAGGGGTCGATTCCCTTGAGGTCCGCTATCGTCTATCGTAGGGCTCCCTTATGCTCAATGAGAGTACCCATGAGCATACTCTCCTGTTCTTTCTCCAGGTGGGCAGAGATCACCACTGGGTATGTCTCATCTTGACCTAAATAGACACACACTACATGAAAAATGGAAAAAAATGACAGATTTAGAGACGGTTTTGGACCGTCTCTAAAATTGTTTGGTTTAAAGACGCTTTAGAGACTGCCGTAAACCGTCTCTAAAATTTTAGACGGCCCCTGACCGTCCTTAATATTGTCTTAAAAATTTGAACGTCCACAAATCATTTAAGACGGTCGTTGACCGTCTTATATGGGTCATCTAAGACGGTCATTGGCCGTCCGCATTAGAGACGGTCCTTGACCGTCTTATATGCGGCCATCTGAGACGGTCATTGGCCGTCTTTTACTTGTAATCTGAGACTGTCAAAGACTGTCTCTATTAGAGACGGTTCTTAGCTGTCTTATAGCCCTGGCAAAGACCGTCTCTATTAGAGACTGTCCTAAATCGTCTCTATTGAAGACAGTCAAAGACCGTCTCTATTAGAGACGGTCCTAAACCGTTTCTATTGGAGACTGTCAAAGACCGTCTCTATCAGAGACGGTCCTAAACCGTCTTATAGCCCTGTCAAAAACCGTCTCTAATGCTCAGGTCAAATTTTAAGAAGCTCAAAAAAATTTTGAATTTTGAAAAAAAATTTAGTTGAGAAGCTTAGAAAAATAATTAAGAATGTTTAAGGAAATTTTAAATTTTGAAAAAAAACTGTAATTTTATAAAAATCTAGATTTTGAAGAAAAAATTACGAACTTTGAATAATATTGATAATTTTGAAAAAAAATTTGATAAAAAAAATGGTATTTTGATAAAGAAAATTAAAAAATTAAACAAACTTGTGAAAAAAATTGATAAATTGTAAAAAAATATATATTTTTTAAAAAAGAAAACTAGATTTTGTATTTTTACAAGAAAAATTAAAAAGTTATATAACAAAAGTGAGATTTAAAAAATGATATTTTGAAAAAGAAAATTTAAAAAATTAAACAAAATTGTGAAAAAATTGACAAATTGTAAAAAAAAAAATATATTTTAAAAAGGAAAACTAGATTTTGTATTTTGATAAGAAAAATTAAAAAGTTATATAACAAAAGTGAGATTTAAAAAATGCTATTTTGAAAAAGAAAATTTTAAAAATTAAATAAAATTGTGAAAAAATTGAGAAATTGTAAAAAAAATATATATTTTTAAAAAGAAAACTAAATTTTGTATTTTGACAAGAAAAATTGAAAATTTAGATAACAAAAGTGAGATTAAAAAAATGATATTTTGAAAAAGAAAATTTAAAAAATTAAATAAAATTGTGAAAAAATTGACAAATTGTAAAAAAATATATATTTTAAAAAAGAAAACTAAATTTTGTAAAAAAAATGTTAAATTTATTTATAATGAAAATGATATTTAGTTAAAAGAGTAAAAAAAATATAGATTTTGAAAAAAAAAATGTTAAATTTATTTGTGAAAAACAAAATTACTAAATTATTAGGCACATCCACTAATTGAACCTTTAATCGTTTTTGGACAATATAATCAGGTCAAATTGAAGAGTAAATAACTTCAGATGTTTAAATCAAATTTCACTGAAATTGTTGATCAATCTTGTATGCCCAATATCTTTCTCATATGTAGCATGATTGGGGCGAGTAACTAGTCAAATTGAGAGTATTAATCAGTAAAATAGAGTGAATGGACTAGACATGTAAAATGGGCCAAATATTCTGGTTAGAATTGTGACCCAACTTACTGACTTCGTGAGAACCTAAGAATTGATGTTAGTTAGTTTTGTGGGCCCCATCATGATGCGTGTCGAACATCAACACCGTGGATTTGATGTGTCCCCTTTAGGTTATGAGATATCTCAAAAATCATCGGTAAACGAAACTCAAGTGGGCCATACCATTTAAAACTATGTGAAGACATCCTAAAAAATATAAAAGCATTTGGTGGGGCCCACATGAGTTTTAGATGCGGTTGAAACTTGGTCTGACCCCTCATCCAAGTGGGACACACATAATGAGTGGGTTGGATATGTGAATCACATTTAGGCAGGCCCAATATATGATTATGAATGTTTTGAGGAAACCTTTCTCCACTACATTTAAGTGTTACTCGTTACCTTTACCAGAGTAAACTCTGTGGGATTCACCGTTATTTATTTATTTTATCCACTCCATTCATCCATGTTAATAGATAATTTGAGGTCTAAAGAATAAAAAGGAAGAATATCCAAAGCTCAAGTGGACCACACCACAGGAAATAGTGTGATTGAACCTCTACCATTTAAAATTTCTTGGGGGCCATAGAAGTTTTGAATCAAGCTGATGTTTGTGTTTTCTATTCATTTATATATTTTTGATATTATGAACAACCTTTAACTGTTTTTGGACAATCTAATCAGTCCGGACATGAAGAGTAAATAACTTCAGATGCTTAAATCAAAATTCACTCAAATTGTTGATTAATCGTGTTTGCCCAATATCTTTCTCATATGTAGTATGATCGAGGCGAGTGACTAGTCAAATTGAGGGTAATGATCAGTAAAATAGAGTGAATGGACCAGACATGTAAAATGGGCCCATCATGATGTGTGTCGAACATCAACACCGTGCATTTGATGTCTCCCCTTTAGCTTATGAGATATCTCAAAAATCATACGTATACGAAACTCAGGTGTTGATTACCATTTAAAACTATGTGAAGACATCTAAAACAATATAAACAGTACAATATTGGATGTCATACCATTTTGGGGCCATAAAAGTTTTGGATGAAGTTGATTTTTTTTCCCTTCATCTGGCCCTGTATGACCTAATTAACATATTGGATGTCAAATAAATAGTACAGTAAGCCTTAGGAGGATTTTAATGATGGATATCCAATTACTATTGATTTCATGTGGTGTGGTGCACCTAAGATTTTTGTGGCGGGGTCCACTACAAATTTATATCTGCCTCATTCTTTGGCTCATGACGTAAAATGATATCTCAAAATGGATGGACGGTGTGCATATAACAAATACATCATAGTGGGGCCCATAAAACTTGGTGGATGTTGGTCAGTGCTCTATGGGTCCCACCATGATGTATGTGTTTCATCCAAGTGGGACACACATAATGAATGGGCTGGATCTATGAACCACATCTAGGTGGGCCCAATAAATGATTATTTTTAAGGTCGTGGCCCACCATGGAATGGTGCATCTGACTGATGGGGCAAATCCAAACTTCAAGTGGACCCACCATAGAAAAGAGTGGGATAGTGACACCCACTATTGAAACCTTCTTAGGGCCCGCCGCAATGTTTATTTGAGATCCAACCTGTTTATAAGTTAATACAGACATGGATGAAGTTGAAAATTGGTTTGACCCCTCATCCAAGTGGGACGCACGTAATGAGTTGGTTGGATATGTGAATCACATTTAGGCAAACCCAATATATGATTATGAATATTCTAAGGAAACCCATCCATTATATTATGTGGTGTGACCCACATTTAGGTTGATGTTTATGTTTTCCCTTCATTCATATTTTTTTGATATTATGAACATGTTGGATGATGCTCTATGGGCCTCGTGGCTGGTGGTCGATGTATGTGTTTCATCCTATCCGTTAATCCATTTTTACTGATCATTTTATGGCTTGATCCCAAAAAGAGGAGTTACCCTCCATTAAAATATTCATAATCATTTGTTAGGCCCACCAAGATGTGGTTCACAAATCTAGCCCATCCATTATGTGTGTCCCACTTGGATGAGGAGTCAGACCAAGTTTCAAATGCATAAAAATTTCAGGTGGGCCCCACCAAGTGCTTTTATATGTTTTAGGCATTTCTTCACATGATTTTAAATGGTATGGCTCACCTAAGTTCCGTATACGGCTGATTTTTGGGATATCCCATAATTTAAAGGGGGTCCATCAAATGCACGGTGTTGATGTTTGACACATGTTATGGTGGGGCCCACACAGCTTGACCTTTTTGTTTAATCCAAGCCGTCCCCATGAGGTCAAGCTGTGTGGGCCCCACCATGACATGTGTCAAACATCAACACCGTGCATTTGATGGGTCCCTTTTAAATTATAGGATAGCCCAAAAATCAGCCATATATGGAACTCCTGTGGGCCATACCATCTAAAATCATGTGAAGACATGCCTAAAACATATAAAAGCACTTGGTGGGCCCCACCTGAAATTTGGATGCGTTTGAAACTTGATATGATCCCTCATCCAAGTGGCACACACATAATGGATGGGCTGGATTTGTGAATCACATCTCAGTGGGCCCAAAAAATAGTTATGAATGTTTTAATGGAGGGTAACCCCTCTCAACTTTTGTATGTGGTGTGGCTCACACAAGTAATAGATTGATTTGATTTTTAATCCCTGGGCCCACCATGGGATGGTGCATCTGACTGATAGGGTAGATGTTTAGCACGCATCACGGTAGGGCCCACAGAGCCCGGACTGATCACGGCCTAAATTTGGGCGCGCGCTCAAAAACAGAGCCGCGCCCAAAAAAACCCCCATATCCCAAATCTCTCCCTCCCTCTCTCTCGCTCTCGCTCTCTCTCTCCGTTCCCTAACCCACATCTCCTTCGATCTCTTTCTCTGATCCAAGCTTTAGGGTTCTCTTCTCTCTTTTCTTATCTACATGGAGAACGCCAAAGAATCTAACCATGGCAACAAACCCAACGAAGAAAACCCTAACCCTAACTCCGAGTCCGAACCGGAACCCGAATCCATCCCCTCATCTCGACAGCCTTCCCACGGCCCTTCACCAGCCTCAGCTAAGTTGATGCCAATCTGGCCCTCGCCCATACACTTCAAGAACAGGTTCGATCCGTTATTCTGTTTAGGGTTTGGGTTTTCTTGAATAAGCTCCTTCTTTCATTCTCTGTCTTTTTTGTTGATTGGGTTTTGTTGCTTATGGGCCAGAAAAGGGTGTATATGATGCTTAGAATGAATGGCGGTGATGGAAGCGGTTATGGAAGTTCTGATAGTGGTAGTTATGTTTATGAAGATGAAGCTGGTGATGATCCGAATGATGATGGGAATGATGCTGGGAGCATTGATGATGGTGAAGATGCATTCGATGTGCATGGACGGGCCCCGAGTGAGGATGAATTGGGTGTGGAGATCGACCCGTCAGCGTTTGATAGTGATGAGGCATATGCGAGGGCCCTTCAGGATGCAGAGGAGCGAGAAGTTATTTTTCGCTTGATGGCCCTTGCCAGCATCAATGATTGTGAGTTCACTCGAACTATGGTATTTTAAATTAGACAAAATCTGGTTGGATTGCATGGCATGAATTTCCATGACTGCTGCACTGCACTTGCATTGGACACCATTAGCACCTGAACCGTTTATGGGATGGGTTCTACTGTGGTCGGGCCTCTGTAGATGATATCACCAATTGGGTTGTCTTATCTATCCTATCTGATGACTTCTAAATGGATTACAACATGGGAAAAGCTCGCCAGTTGGATCTGTAGGATAATCCAATCTGTGCAATTTGTGGAGACTGGTCTATTTATTTAGGGGCCCACTCAATTCAAAGTATCATCATTGTTATATTTGGGCCTCTTTCAACTTCCAATTGTTATGTACAATTGCAGTTCAAAATATGGGTCTCAATTTTTTTAATCAAAATGATGAATGAATAACAATGGAATGGAGCATGTAATTTTATCTAAACAGCGATTTTAAAAAACTAAAATTTATTGACAGCATGAGATTGAAGGAATTTACTAGCTGTTATGGTCTTAAGATAAGCTTTTGATTGTGTGGGTGATTTGAAGTTATCGACCATGATAAATTTATCATGCTAAAATTTGCATATTCAATGTGTTCAACATGCAGCTATTTCTCATATGCTTCTCATATTTGCTAACCTTTCATTTACAACTAGTCCATGATCAATGTTGGTGCATGCGTATTAATTAACTGAGTATATTCTTATATGGGAGATTGGTATATGAGAGGTAGATGATGCATGGGAACCAGATTCTTTATGAAAACTTTCAGTTTCCTTTAGATCCTACTCCATCTATCATCTATCACTTCTGGCAGCCTTTTTCAAAGTCTTCACGTCTTATGACTGCAAATTCCATCAGACAACATAGCCCACTGGATTATTCAAAGCACCCTTTGGTGATATTCCTTCTAAAGCATCCGGCCTCTATCATTATAGAAGCCAATTTTGAATAACAGCTATGGTTTTTGGCTAGGACAAGCTGATGCAAAAGAGTTTTAGGGTCCTCCAAATTGCAAAATCAAATGAGTAGAAAAGGAGTTGGTTCAATGACCTCCACTCTTAAACACTTGATTCACATGTTCATCATTATTTTTCATTATTTTTCTTTTTCTTTTTAATTTTTTGATGAGTTGGGTATGCTGGAGTTTTCTTCCATTACAGTATGTTGATCGAATGGCTTTTCATTGACATATTCTTTTTGGAATCCGTAGTGTATGCTGCTGTATTTTATTTTACAATGCACCCTTCTTGATGAACGGCCTGGATCTTTGACAAGTGTTGTTCACCTAGATCTGTTTTCCTTTCAGATCTCATTGTTTGGAGTTTTGATTTTATTTATTTATTTTCTTTCTTTTTCATTTCAACCATCTTCACTGTATTGAAAGGCAAAGGAAAGGCCCTATTGAGGCACTCTGGCTTGATAAAAGTAGTTGAAAACATCTTTTTCTTAATGTCTTTAATCTTTTTCATGGCTCTTTGAATCCTTTGATTAGAAATAATATTAGTTGACAGTTGTTGGTATGGGTAGGTAACATTAGCTGGTACTCATACCAGCAGCAAAAGGGTACAAAAACCAAGAAGAAGGTTATTAAAAGGATGGTTTTATATAGCACACTTTACCTAGCCAAGGGTTTGTGACAACAAGCAACTCTAATAAGATTTTTGTAGATATTGCTGCATAAGGAATATGATATTCATTCATTAAGCATGAGCTACCATCTTTGAAACTGAATCTGTCATTAGTTTCTTCAAAGAAGGGGGGTTGCTTGTGCTAGAGTGGTTCTTCAATCTTTTTTTTTTTTTTTTTTTGTTGATTAGTTTTGGTTCTTTCATGGTTTTAAGGGAATGTCATTGTGAGTTGTTTCATGCTTTCTAGGGAACTAGATGGTCATGATCTCTCTTTTTTGGTTCTTTCATAGATCCAGATAAATAGTTCTTGGTGGAGTTTTCTAAAATTCTTTTGGGAAGTTCTTTTTTGGAGTTCCAGATATAGTTCTCAAAAGAAGCTTACCAAGATTTTAAGTTTAAAAGAAGCTTACCAAATTTTCTTCTTCTTTTGAGTGTGGATGGTTGGAATACATGTAGAATCATTAAATGTACAAACGCATGCCTTAGATCAGATTTTTGCATCTCATTTTCTATTGTTTTTATATTTTATTTTCAGCTAAATTTTCAAATGAATGGTGTCAGTTCATAAAATTCAGAAAAATGAGTGTTTGAACTATAATGATGGTTGTTGGGAAGACGAGGTTGCCAACATTACTGGTTGCAAGGTATTAAAGGGTACAATTAGCCCAGCATACAAGTTGAGATGTTTCCATGTATGCTGATAGTTGCTTTGTTTCTTCAGGATACATTCTGTGGAAGGGTGTGTGAGTGTCCGTTGGTTCAGGAAGTGCAGTTTAAGGGAGATGTTTATAGCAGTTGTCAAGGTAAACCTCTCTCCCGCTCTATATGATGGATGAATGTGCAAGCCGTCATTACTAGCTATAGTTGCTAAATCCATCTATATGATGGATGAATGGAATGGTTTATTTGAATGTAAAACTGTCATGATATGTTCGTGTGATGTCTGGACAGTCTCTGTAGGTATTTCACACCCATTTTATCATACTTATCTGCAAAATGCACTTAACCATGCATGACATGCATTTGAAAATAGCGAGTGTAGTTTGGTTTGAAATGACGTTTCGCATGCGTGGCGTGCATTTCTTTTAAGACGGTAATTTGGTTTTACTGAAGACAATTGAATTACATAGCCAAGTGTTTAATGTAGGGAACTTCTCTGAAAATGTTATTCTGAATTTATAATATATAACCTATTCTCAAATCCTAAAACCTATAATTTTTTTTACTAGTTGATTGCTGCCTCTGGCGTGTTTTAGATACCTGATGCTCTACATATTGTTCCCCTTTGGTTGGATCCTTGTCAAATAAATAAACAATATATTATGGTTCCTTTCAGTTTTTGCTGATTCTGATTTTTTTGTAGTTGATAAATTAACCTGGGGTGTCATCTTACTCCCATATATTTGGCTTTTGGCAGATCCTGTGTTCTTCTTTTTCTCTATTAGTTGCTTAGACTATCAAATGTTGATTTTCTTTCATTGTTTAGTTTTTGGTGTATGTGATTGTCTGCATTACTATAAATTACTATTCATTTTACCGTTTTTGGAACCCACACAAATGATCTTGGCTCGCTTAAGTTTGTCACAGAAAACTTGCCACCAATGCTTGTTACTAAAACTTAAGTTACTGATAAGTACAATCCAATGATTGAATCTCTTTGGTGGTGGAAACTCTTTAAGTACTTGAGACTGTTTTCCCTACTTCTTAGCTCCCTCTTGATCTAGCATATACGGAAACATGGCCACTTTGATTGTAGTAATTTCAGCCTAAGAGGAGACATGCAGTTTCAATTTCTTTTATATTAGATTTTTTTGTTTGTTTGTTTGTTTCATTCTTTCTCTTTTTTCCCTTTTTGTTTGGACAATTGGGAACTGTTAGAGAAATTGGGCTTCCTCTTATATCTTCTTCTATTATCCAATTTCATAAACACTTACATATAATATGTGTTGATACTCTATGATCTTAGTGAAAGTTTAAAGTGCAAGGCAAACTCACTTGATTTTTTTGATTTCATTTGATTTTTTTTGTATGGATGCATCATGCATGGTTTTATGATAAAACACATGTATGTATGTGTGTATATGTTTGCATGCACACATGGATGGATGAAACGTCTGCATGCATGCATGGATGGACAGATTATGCATGTGTGTATGCATGCATACATGCATGGATGGATTTATGTGTGTGTATATGTATGTATGTATGCATGCATGGATGGAAGACTGGATGGATGGATCATCACGCATGTGTGTGTTTGTGTGTATGCATGCATGAATAGATGGATGGATTGTTAGATCATGGATGGATGGATCATCATGCATGTGTTTATGTATGTATGCATGCATGGATGAATGGATGTATCATCATGCATGTTTGTATGCATGTATGTATGTATGCATGATCCCAAACCTAAACCCGACCCCAAACCCGAACCCGATTTCCTAAACCTAAACCTTAACTTATCCTCAATTCCCTAAAGCTATAACCTATAACCTATAACCTAAAACCTACACCTAATCATGTGCATATATTTGCGGATATATATAGATCCATGTATCGGTTGCATGGATCTATATATAGGTTGCATTATAGGGAAACATTTAATGATGTGTCATACAGGTTGTGGCTATCAAAGATATAATATCACCTCCTTATAGGGAAACATTTAATGATGTGTACAGGTAAATTCTTTTTTTTATTCCTTATATTGTTTCCCAGTTATATTTGTGTTGGTTTCAGAGTACAGGTAGCAATAAAAAGTGTTGGTCGATTGTGGATTATAGATAAAGGGATGAGTAACCAACAATACGAATATGGGAGGCCTTCCCCAGGTATCCAAAGGCTTTTAGATACAATTATGTTGTTTTTAAATGTATTAGATCGAAATTGATGGAGCAGACCCGGATGTGCGTCAGAGCTATCCGGATGTTGAGCAGGGGTCCTTGGAAGGTGGGAACCGCTATTATGACCATGATGAAGCTGTCCATTTCCTATGGACAACATTAGAGTGAGTGGCCTGACTATTTAGACAGGCCATGTTTATGTATTAACTCGAAATTGATGGAGCAGACCCGGATGTGCGTCGGAGCTATCCGGATGTTGAGCGGGGGTCCCTGGAAGGTGGGAACCGCTGTTATGACCATGATGAAGCTGTCCATTTCCTATGGACAGCATTGGAGGGGCCTGGCCATTTGGACATGCCGTGTTTATGTATTTGATCAAAATTAATGGAGCAAACCCGGATGTGCGTCGGAGCTATTCGAAAGAGCAGGGTTCCCTGGAAAGAGGGAACCGCTATTATGACCATGATGAAGCTGTCCATTTTTTATGAACAGCATTGGAAGGGCCTGGCCATTTGCGCTGGATGGCCGTGTTTATATCTGTATTTGCAGGGACCATACCCTTAACCTAAACCAAAACCTATGACCTAAAACCTTAACCTATAACCTAAACCTCAACTTTAATCTAAACCTAAACCTTAACTTAAAACCTAAACCTAAACCTAAAACCTAAATGTATTCTCAAATCCCTAAACATAAACCTACACTTAATCCTAATCTTAACTCCCTAACCTAAACCTATACCTAAACTTGAAAACCCAAACATAAACCCAATCCCGAACCCGAACATAAATCTTAACCTTAATCAATTCTCAATTCCCTAAACTTATATCTTATAACCTAAACCTAAACCTAAACCTAAACCTTAACCTATACCTATAACTTTAACCTAAACCTAAACCTAAATCTTAACCTAAACCTATAACCTTAACCTAAAACCTAAACCTATAACCTAAACCTAAATCAAAACATATAACCAAAACCAAAACCAAAACCAAAACTTATATCCTAAACCCAAATGCATTCTCAAATCTTATAACCCATAATCTAAACCTAAACCTAAATCTAAACCTATAACCTATAACCAAAACCAAAACCTATAACCTAAACCAAAGCCAAAACCTATAGCATAAACCTGAACCCATTCTCAAATCCAAAAACCTATAACCTAAACCGTTAACCTATAACCTAAATCAAAACCTATAACCTAAACCAAACCTAAACTTAAAACCAAAACCTAAAACCTAAACCTATAATCTATAACCTAAATCAAAACATATAATCAAAACCAAATCCCAAAACCCAAACCTAAACCTAAACCTAAACCTAAACCTAAAACCTAAACCTAAACCTATAACCTAAACTCAAATCCCTAAACCTAAACCTAAACCTAATCCTATAACCTAAACTCAAATCCCTAAACCTTAACTTATAACCTAACCTAAACCTATACTTATAACCTAAAACTATTCTCAAATCCCAAAACCTATAACCTAAGCATAACCTTTCCCTAAACCTATAACCTAAACTCAATTCCCTAAACCTAGACCTAGACCTAAACCTAAACCTATAGCCTAAACTCAAATCCCTAAACCTAAACCTATAACCTAACCTAAACCTATACTTATAACTTAAAACTATTTCCAAATCCCAAAACCTATAACCTAAACCTAAGCTTTCCCTAAACCTATAAGCTAAACTCAATTCCCTAAAGCTAAACCTACACCTAATCCTAATCTCAACTCCCTAACCTAAACCTAAACATAAACTTGAAAACTCAAACTTAAACCCAATCCCGAACCTGAACTCGATTTCCTAAACCTAAACCATAACCCATTCTCAAATCCAAAAACCTATAACCTAAACCTAAACCAAAACCAAAACTTATAACCTAAACCCGAACCCATTCTCAAATCCCAAAACCTATAACCTAAACCAAAACCAAAACCTATAACCTAAACCCGAACCCATTCTCAAATCCCAAAACCTATAACCTAAACATAAACCTTAACCTAAACCTATAACCTATAACCAAAACCTAAAACCTAAACCTAAACCTATAACCTATAACATAAATCAAAACCTAAACCTAAACCTAAAACCTAAACCAATAACCTATAACCAAAATCTATAACCTAAACCTAAACCTATAACCTAAACCTATAACCTATAACCAAAATCTATAACCTAAACCTAAACCTATAACCTATAACATAAATCAAAACCTAAACTTAAACCTAAAACTTAAACCTATAACCTTTAACCTAAATCAAAACCTATTACCTTTCCCTAAACCTTAACCTAAACCTATAACCTATAACCTAAATCAGAACCAAAACCAAACCTAAACCTAAACCTAAACCTATAACCTATAACCTAAACCTAAACCTAAAACCTAATGTATTCTCAAATCTCTAAACCTAAACCTACACCTAATCCTAATCTCAACTCCCCAACCTAAACTTAAACCTAAACTTGAAAACCCAAACCTAAACCCGATCCTGAACCCGAACCCGATTTCCTAAGCCTAAACCTTAACCTATAACCTAACCTAAACCTATACTTATAACCTAAACCTATTTTCAAAATCCCAAAACTTATAACAATAACCTAAACCTTAACCAAAAACCTATAACCTAACCTAAACCTAAACATATAACCTTAACCTAAACCTAAACCTATAACCTTAACCTTAACATATAACTTTAACCAAAACCTATAACCTAAACCTATTCTCAAATTCCGAACCCGATTTTCTAAACCTAAACCTTAAGCTATTCCCAATTCGCTAAACCTATAGCTTATAACCTAAACCGAAACCTAAACCTATACCTTAACCAAAACCTATAATCTAGAACCTAAACATAAACCTAAAACCTAAATGTATTCTCAAATCCCTAAACCTAAACCTACACCTAATCCTAATTTCAACTCCCAAACTTAAACCTAAACCTAAACTTGAAAACCTAAACCTAAACCTGATCCTGAACCCGAACCCGAACCCGAACCCGATTTCCTAAACCTAAACCTCAACCTATTCTCAATTCCCTAAACTTTAACCTATAACTTAACCTAAACCAAAATCTATAACCTAAACCTAAACCTATAACCTAAGTGTATTCTCAAATCCTTAAACCTAAACCTACACCTAATCCTAATCTCAACTCCTTAACCTAAACCTAAACCCGATCCCGAACCCGATCCCAATTTCCTAAACCTAAACATTAACCTATTCTCAATTCCCTAAACCTATATCTTATAACCTAAACCATAACCTAAACCTAAACCATAACCTATAACCTATAACCTTAACCTAAACCTAAACTTAAACTTGTAACCTATAACCTAAACCTAAACCTAAAACCTAAATGTATTCCCAAATCCCTAAACCTAAACCTACACCTAATCCTAATCTCAACTCCCTAACCTAAACCTAAACCTAAACTTGAAAATCCAAACCTAAATCCGATCCCGAACCCGAACCCGATTGCCTAAACCTAAACCTTAACCTATTCTCAATTCCCTAAACCTATAACTTATAACCTAAACTGAAACCTAAACCTATACCTAAACCTAAACCTATAACTTATAACCTAAACATAAACCTAAAACCTAAATGTATTCTCAAATCCCTAAACCTAAACCTACACCTAATCCTAATCTCAACTCCTTAACCTAAACCTAAACCTAAACTTGAAAACCCAAACCTAAACCTGATCCTGAACCCGAACCCGATTTCCTAAACCTCAACCTATTCTCAATTCCCTAAACCTTAACCTATAACCTAACCTAAACCAAAATCGATAACCTAAACCTAAACTTATACCCTAAGTGTATTCTCAAACCCTTAAACCTAAACCTACACCTAATCCTAATCTCAACTCCTTAACCTAAACCTAAACCCGATCCCGAACCCGATCCCGATTTCCTAAACCTAAACATTTACCTATTCTCAATTCCCTAAACCTATGTCTTATAACCTAAACCTAAACCTAAACCTAAACCTATAACCTATAATCTTAACCTAAACCTAAACCTAAACATGAAAATGCAAACCTAAATCCGATCCCGAACCCGAACCCGATTTCCTAAACCTAAACCTTAACCTATTCTCAATTCCCTAAACATATAGCTTATAACCTAAACCAAAACCTAAACCTATACCTAAACCTAAACCTAAATCTATAACCTATAACCTAAACATAAACCTAAAACCTAAATGTATTCTCAAATCCCTAAACTTAAACCTACACCTAATCCTAATCCCAACTCCCTAACCTATACCTAAACCTAAACTTGATAACCCAAACCTAAACCCGATCTTGAACCCGAACCCGATTTCCTAAACCTAAACCTTAACCTATTCTCAATTCTCTAAACCTTAACCTATAACCTAACCTAAACCTAAATCTATAACCTAAACCTAAACCTAAAACCTAAGAGTATTCTCAAATCCTTAAACCTAAACCTATACCTAATCCTAATCTCAACTCCTTAACCTAAACTTAAACATAAATTTGAAAATTCAAACCTAAACTCGATCCCGAACCCGAACCCGATTTCCTAAACCTAAACATTAACTTATTCTTAATTCCCTAAACCTATATCTTATAACCTATACCTAAACCTAAACCTTAACCTAAACCTATAACCTATAACCTTGACCTAAACCTAAACCTAAAACCTAAATGTATTCTCAAATCCCTAAACCTAAACCTACACCTAATCCTAATCTCAACTCCCTAACCTAAACCTAAACCTAAACTTGAAAACCAAAATCTAAACCCGATCCTGAACCCGAACCCGATTTCCTAAACCTAAACATTAACCTATTCTCAATTCCCTAAACCTATATCTTATAACCTAAACCTACACCTAAACCATCACCTAAACCTAAACCTATAACCTATAACCTTGACCTAAACCTAAACCTAAACCTGTAACCTATAACCTAAACCTAAACCTAAAACCTAAATGTATTCTCAAATCCCTAAACCTAAACCTACACGTAATCCTAATCTCAACTCCTTAACCTAAACCTAAACCTAAACTTGAAAACCAAAACCTAAACCCGATCCCGAACCCGAACCCGATTTCCTAAACCTAAACCTTAACCTGTTCTCAATTCCCTAAACCTATAGCTTATAACCTAAACCGAAACCTAAACCTATACCTAAACCTATAACCTATAACCTAAACATAAACCTAAACCTTAAATGTATTCTCAAATCCCTAAACCTAAACCTACACCTAATCCTAATCTCAACTCCCTAACCTAAACCTAAACCTAAACTTGATAACCCAAACCTAAACTCGATCCTGAACCCGAACCCAATTTCCTAAACCTAAACCTTAACCTATAACCTAACCTATACCTAAATCTATAACCTAAACCTAAACCTAAAACCTAAGTGTATTCTCAAATCCTTAAACCTAAACCTACACCTAATCCTAATCTCAACTCCCTAACCTAAACCTAAACCTAAACTTGAAAATCCAAACCTAAACCCGATCCCGAACCCGAACCCGATTTTCTAAACCTAAACATTAACCTATTCTCAATTCCCTAAACCTATATCTTATAACCTAAACCTTAACCTAAACCTAAACCTAAACCTAAACCTATAACCTATAACTTTAACCTAAACCTAAACCTATAACCTATCACCTAAACCTAAACCTAAACCTAAAAGCTAAATGTATTTTCAAATCTTTAAACCTAAACCTACACCTAATCCTAATCTCAACTCCCTAACGTAAACCTAAACTTAAACTTGAAAACCTAAACCTAAACCCGATCACGAACCCGAACCCGATTTCCTAAACTTAAACCTTAACTTTTTCTCAATTCCCTAACCTATATCTTATAACCTAAACCTAAGCCCAAACCTAAACCTTAACCTAAACCTAAACCTAAACCTAAACCCGTAACCTATAACCTAAAACCTAAATGTATTCTGAAATCCCTAAACCTAAACCTACACCTAATCCTAATCTTAACTCCCTAACCTAAACCTAAGCCTAAACTTGAAATCCAAAACCTAAACCTGATCCCGAACCCCAACCTGATTTCCTAAACCTAAACCTTAACCTATTCTCAATTCCCTAAACCTATAGCTTATAACCTAAACCTAAACCTTAACCTAAACCTAAACCTAAACCTAAACCTGTAACCTAAACCTAAAACCTAAATGTATTCTGAAATCCCTAAGCCTAAACCTATACCTAATCCTAATCTCAACTCCCTAACCTAAACCTAAACCCGATCCCGAAGCCGAACCCGATTTCCTAAACCTAAACCTTAACCTATTCTCAATTCCCTAAACCTATTGCTTATAACCTAAACCGAAACTTAAACTTATATCTTAACCTAAACCTATACCTTAAACATAAACCTAAAACTTAAATGTATTCTCAAATCCTTAAACCTAAACCTACACATAATCATAATCTCAACTCCCTAATCTAAACATAAACCTAAACTTGAAAACCCAAACCTAAACCCGATCCCGAACCCGAACCCGATTTCTTAAATGTAAACCTAAATGTATTCTCAAATCCCTAAACCTAAACCAACACCTAATCATAATCTCAACTCCCTAACCTAAAGCTAAACTTAAACTTGAGAACCCAAACCAAAACCCGATCCCGAACCCAAAACCGATTTCCTAATCCTAAACCTTAACCTATTCTCAATTCTCTAAACCTATAGCTTATAACCTAAACCTAAACCTAAACCTATAACCTATAACCTTAACCTAAACCTAAACCTGTAACGTATAACCTAAACCTAAACCTATAACCTATAACCTTAACCTAAACCTAAACCTGTAACCTATAACCTAAACCTAAACCTAAAACCTAAATGTATTCTCAAATCCCTAAACCTAAACCTACACCTAATCCTAATCTCAACTCCATAACTTAAACCTAAACTTGAAAACCCAAACCTAAACCCGATCTCGAACCCGAACCCGATTTCCTAAACCTAAACCTTAACCTATTCTCAATTCCCTAAACCTATAGCTTATAACCTATACCTAAACCTAAACCTAAACTTATAACATATAACCTAAACCTAAACCTAAAACCTAATATATTCTCAAATTCCTAAACCTAAACCTACACCTAATCCTAATCTCAACTCCCTAACCTAAACCTAAACCTAAACTTGAAAATCCAAACCTAAACCCGATCCCGAACCCGAACCCGATTTCCTAAACCTAAACTTTAACCTATTCTCAATTCCCTAAACCTATAGCTTATAGCCTAAACCTAAGCCTAAACCTAAACTTAAACTTTAACCTAAACCAATAACCTATAACCTAAACCTAGACCTAAACCTAAACCTAAAACCTAAATGTATTCTTAAATCCCTAAACTTAAACCTACACCTAATCCTAATCTCAACTCCTTAACCTAAACCTAAACCTAAACTTGAAAACCCAAACCTAAACCCGATCCCGAACCCGTACCCAATTTCCTAAACCTAAACATTAACATATTCTCAATTCCCTAAACCTATAGCTTATGACCTAAACCTAAAGCTTAACCTAAACCTAAACCTATAACCTATAACCTAAACCTAAACCTAAAACCTAAATGTATTCTCAAATCTCTAAACCTAAACCTACACCTAATCCTAATCTCAACTCCCTAACCTAAACCTAAACCTAAACTTGAAAATCTAAACCTAAACCCGATCCCGAACCCGAACTCGATTTCCTAAACCTAAACCTTAACCTATAACCTAACTTAAACCTAAACCTATAACCTAAACCTATAACCTAAACATAAGCCTAAAACCTAAACCTAAACCTAAAATCGAAATGTATTCTCAAATCCCTAAACCTAAACCTACACCTAATCTTAATCTCAACTCCCTAACCTAAACCTAAACCTAAACTTGAAAACCCAAACCTAAACCCGATCCCG
Source organism: Magnolia sinica (assembly GCF_029962835.1). Classification (NCBI taxonomy): domain Eukaryota; kingdom Viridiplantae; phylum Streptophyta; class Magnoliopsida; order Magnoliales; family Magnoliaceae; genus Magnolia; species Magnolia sinica. The sequence continues at coordinate 34,347,003 of NC_080581.1, forward strand.
AACCCGAACCCGATTTCCTAAACCTAAACCTTAACCTATAACCTAACATAAACCTAAACCCATTACCTGCACTTATAACATAAACCTATAATCTAAACATAAGCCTAAAACCTAAACCTAAACCTAAAATTGAAATGTATTCTCAAATCCTTGAACCTAAGCCTACACCTAATCCTAATCTCAACTCCCTAACCTAAACTTAAACTTAAACTTGATAACCCAAACCTAAACCTGATCCCGAATTCGGACCCGATTTCCTAAACCTTAACCTTAACCTTTTCTTAATTCTCTAAATCTATAACCTATATACTATAACCTATAACTAAAACCTAAACCTTAACTTAAACCTATAACCTAAGCCTAAACCTTAACCTAAACCTAAATCAAAACCTATAACCTAAACCTTAACCTATAACCTATAACCTATAACCTATAACCTAAACTTATAACCTAAAACCTAAAACCTAATCCTAAACCTAAACCTAAACCTAAAACCTAAAACCTAAACGTAAACCTATTTTAATGATCAGTTTTATTTTTAAAAAGTGGTCACTTTTTTGGAAGAAGTTTATGCAATTCTTCATGATTCTGAATTATAATGTTTTGTTGGTTTAATATTCTTTTTTTCAGGTGAAAGACACAAAAAGAAAATTGTTGCTGATTTTTTTTCTTTTTTTATTTATGATGTTAAACCTATATGTATTTATGTGTGGATGAATGTAATGTGGATAAGATTGCTTATGTTTGGATGGATGTAGTTTATGTTGGATTTACGTAGTTTGGGTTGTTTAGATGGTTGTGAATGTGAATATGATTAAATATATTATATAACAGGTGTATATCAGGAAGAATATGATGAAATATATTGTAACAGGTGTATAGTGACCCTCTTATAAAGGATGGTCCATGACAGTCCTTTTTAAGGACGGTCCATGGCCGTCCTTCTAAAGAACGGTCTATGGTCGTCCTTTGAAGGCCCATAAGAGACGGTCCATGACAGTCCTTTTTAAGGACGGCCCATGACCGTCCTTTTAAAGGACAGTCTATAGTCGTCCTTTGAAGGCTTATTAGAGACGGTCTACGACAGTCTTTTTTAAGGATGGTTCATGACCGTCCTTTAAAGGCTTATAAGAGACAGTTCGAGACCGTCCTTTTTAAGAACGGTTCATGACCGTCCTTTTTAGGACGGTCCATGACCGTCTTTTTTTTTATCAATAAAAATGATGGTTTTCGACCGTCCTTTAAGTAATACAACATGTCAAAATTTGACGGCCCTTGTGACGGTCCATGACCGTCCTTTTTGGTCATTTGAGACGGTTTTGGACCGTCCTTTTTTTGCAGTTTTGGCATAGTGACATTTCAAATCAGAAGGCAAAGGTTTTAGGTTAAGCTTCGGTGGCTTAAGGTTAGACGGTAGAGGCACGACATCAGTTTAGGGTAATTCTTCAAATTGTGGCCTTCACTAGTTAACTTCAAGTATCGGTGCAATATCAAGTAAGGCACACGTCTCCCTAATCATATCATCATATAAGTCATGAGAGTATGCCAGGCATGTCTCTAAAGGGTCAGAGGATAAGGTCAGAGGCGTTCTATCTTCCACGACGGAATCAATCATGTTAATGTCGTGGAAATCATCATCATCCTCTGAGTTTCTTCCGTTATTGAAAAAGATGTTTGACTCAAATGTCATATTCTCGAAAGACATAGTCATAACACCATTCCTATAATTGATAATTGTATTTAAAGTGGCAAGGAATGGGCAACTAAGAATGACGGGAATCTGAGTACTTATGTTATTGATGGATTCGGTGTCCAGGATGATAAAATCTACAGGGTAGTAAAATCTATCGACCTGGACCAACACATCCTCGATTATCCCTCTTGGTACATGAATAGAGCGATTAGCAAGTTGTAGTGTGGTTAGGGTGGATTTTAATTCACCCAAACTTAACTGTTTATATACCGAGTAAGGAATCAGATTAATGCTCGCTCCTACATCAAGAGTGCAGTATCAATTTGATAGTCCCAGATTACACATGATATGGTTGGGCTACCGGGATCTTTGAATTTTTGCGGCACGTATTGCTTTAGGATGGCACTCACTTTGTCAGTCAAGAAGATTTTCTTTTGAATAGTCTACCGTCTTTTGGTCGTGCATAGGTATTTCAGGAATTTGGCATATAAAGGTATTTGTTTTACGACATCAAGTAGAGGAATGTTGACTTTCACTTATTTTAACACCTCTAGAATATCCTGAGTGTTAGAGAGAGGTTTTGGTGCAACCAACCGTTGGGGAAATGGAGCAACTGGCTTCTCTAAAAGTTTCGGTTTTAATTTTTGTGGGGCATCACTAGATCCATCATTGTTGTCCACTTCCGGGTCCTTAGGCTTTTCAACCCTAACCGGGATGGTTTTGTCAATGATCTTCCCACTCCTAAGAGTGGTGATGGATTTAGCTTGTTCCATCTGATTTGAAGAGCTAGGGTCACTTATTTCATATTGCAGTTTGGGATTAGAGAGAGGTTGATCAGGAAGCATCCCCTTTCCTCCACTTGTTAATTGTGACTCTATCCTTTGAATAGACGACGCAAGCGTTGCTAATACTGTTTGGATATTATAAAATGCTTGTGCCGAATTCTGTTTAAGTAGCTCTTGTTCTCGAATATGTTTTTGAACTAAATCCTCTTGAGGTTTCTCTTGTTGTTATTGTGAAGTTTGATTAAAGAAACCTTGAGGGGTAGCAGTTTGTCCATTCCTCAAACTAAAATTTGGATGATTTTTCCAACCAGGATTGTACGTTTTAGAGGTAGCTCCATTGAAAGGTCTTTGATAGTTATTTAAGGCATTGGCTTATTCATTCAATACTCCTCGAAAGGCAGGTATTGTTGGACAATTTTCAGTTGTGTGAATGTTGCAATCACAAATACCGTAAACTGTTTCATTAACCTTATCCTTCTTTGATTGCATGGCCTCGAATTTCTTTATGAGATTGGTCACTTTAGAATTGAGATCATCCTCTTCTTTCAAGAGATACAATCCACCTTTCTCCTTAGATTGAGTCGGCCTAGACGTGGTGTTCGAATTTGGGTAATGGTCCTATGATTGTGTTTTTGCAGCAAGGCTATCAAGGTAATCCCATACCTCATCGGCATCTTTATTCATGAATTCTCATTACACATTGTCTCAACCATTTGGCGCATGAAAGATGTCAGTCCATCATAGAAAAAATTTGTAATGTGCCACGTTTCAAAGCCGTGTTGTGGGCATGAACTGACAAGATCCTTGAACCTTTCCCAATATTGGAAGAATGTTTCATCCTCCTTTTGGGCGAAGTTCATGCTTGCTTTTCTAAGGGTAATTGTTTTATGATGTGGAAAAAATTTCTTTATGAGTTCCCTTTGTATATCATTCCATGTGCTAATGGATCTAGGACGCAGTGAATGTAACCATGTCTTAGCCTTCTCCTTTAAGGAAAAAGGGAAAAAGTTTCAGCCGGACTGTATCCTCAAATACATTAGGAAAGTATAAAGTGGTTATGATTTCATCGAACTCTTTTGGATGTAAGTATGGACTTCCTGATTTAAGCCCATGAAATTTAGGAAGGAGTTGGATAACCCCTGGCTTGACGTCCATATGTCCTGTATTTTCAGGAAAAATCAGGCATGAGGGAGTACTCACCCCCGTCGGTTGTAAATAATCTCGTAAAGTATGAGGCGGGGGTGCTTGATGTACCTCATTCTCATCCTGAGTGTCCTCCACCCTAGGTGGAGGGAGTTAATTTGCGGCCATTACTTCAACTAACTCTGGGGATCTCGAGCGGTGTCTACTCCTACGATGGATAATCAACCCCTCAACCAATCCTCCTCAGTCAAGAGACGTCGAGTGTTATTACGAACCCACTTGGGAATAAAACACTCGCAACACTCAATTCAGATTCTAATTTAGACCTAAGAGGGAGAATAGAAATGACAATCTAGAAATAAAGAGGAAAGATGGAAAGAAGTTACCAATTTGAAGTCCTAAGTTAAGAACCTTCAAAACAAAACAACCAAGTTAGTTTCTAAAAGATAAGACCTAATCTAGGAAATAGAGAAAGTAAAGAAATTAGGACAAAGTTACCAATTTAGAACTATCAACAACCCTACAAAATAGGAAGTTAGTTCTAAAAATCAAATAGAAATAAAAATCTTAAACTAATTCTAAAATCAATTAATTTCAGAGAATTGTAGCCATCAGTCCCCGATAACGGCGCCAAAAACTTGTTCACTCCCCAAGTATAGGGTTGTGATGTAGTAATAAACCCGGTGAGACTGAGGTCGAATCCCAAGGGACTGATACCTGTACGTTATCTAAAACTAAGTAGAACTAGAACTAGACTAAGATGAAATCTAAATTGATTGTAATTTGAGGAATAATTGTGAAATATTAATCTAAAACTTAAGGAATTCAGAGGAAGGAAACTAGGGATTCAGAGGATATCTACTTATAGAGATCAGGGAGATCTCATACCTGCTTCAAGAACTCAACTAGACTTAAGAGTCTCATCTTCATCCAGTTAAAGGGTGTAACCATGAAAATCAAGACTGAACCTTCTTTGATATAGTTTTTAAGAGATGAAAGGTATATGAATTAGAATGGATTCCATCACCAAACCATGCCCAGGAGACAAAGTAAACAACAAAATTAAACTAATTACCAACCAATCAACAATGTATGAAGGTTAAGAAGGGTACCGTCATCCGACCATGCCCAGGAGACGATGGTGAACAACAGGGCTTCCTGACGTCATAAACATAAAAAAGAAAGGAACATGCTTAAAACTATCGTAGACCCATTGTAATTTTAGTCACAACAGACCATTAAAAACTAAAACATTCCCTTAATTAAACCAAAATTAACATCAGTTTAGTCTAAACAAAAGGTACAAGTAAAAAGTCTCCCATCACGCTACAAGCCTCACCTCTTAACCCTAGCTAAGAGGTTTAGCAACCCATGGACATGATTGCACTATACCTCAAAACAAATAATAAGAAGAAACAGTAAAAATAAATAAAAAAGCTAAAATATTCTCTCTCTCTCTCTCTGCTCCTGACGTCCCAGCCATGAATGCAAGATAATGCTCACGTTCTCTCTCTCTCTCTCTCTCTCTCTCTCTCTCTCTCTCTCTCTTTCTTATAGGCAGGGAAGCGATGGAGTTACATCGGTGTGAGGAGTCGGTGGAACTCTTTCGCACAAGAGGCGGTTTAGTTAGTCGATGTGCGAAAATCAAGGCCTGCGCGGCAACAGAAAGTACCCTTTACATATCGAAAATTATTTTAGCAAGAATCGAAGTCTAACATGGGATCCACTCCAGTCAGATGCCCTAGGCTTGGTCGACCCATCTTGGGAAGATTTTGATCGACCAGGATCACCGGACCGATCCTGGCCACGAATGTAAAATGGCCCAGATCTTTCGGTCACGCGCGGAATAGAGCTTGTACACTTCTTGCACTGTGATGATGGTGGGCCTCACATCGTTATTGTTTTGAGAAATCCATTTCATCCATTGCGATCCTTTAGAAAAACCAGTAAGAAATGGCTAGTTTTAGATTAGATTCGTTGTGGCCCACAAAATAGTTTACTCCGCCGTCCATCCTAGTTTGAACAATTGAAAACCAATCTTCGCGATCTTTTGCAATTCTGCCACATAGGCATGGGTTGTTGCCGCCCCACGGGACGAATGAACGGTCCAGATCGTTGATACAGGTGATGAGTGGGGCCCACTACACAAAAATGGATGGACAGTGTCCGTCCGCTGTCTCCATGTGTGAGATGGATCGGGTCAGCGGGCGCTGACCGGTTTTCCTGATCTAATGCAAATCGAGTGCACTTGTGCACTATGCACTGGCGCTGCCAGTGGGGACCACTTGTGATGTATATATGAAATCTGATCCGTCCAACTTCTTCCCCATCTAATTTAAAGGGCTGAGACCAAAATTGAAGTATATCCAGATCTTAGGTGGGTCCCAAATCATTACTTTATGGTCTGATCTGTCCGTTGGGCCGCTTGCACAATGATCCAACAGTCGAATTTCGACATGTGCGGTTAATTTATGGTCTTCAGGTCCTGTATGAAGTTTCGAATCGAACAGATGTTTACAACCCTATGATCTTGCATTCTGGACGTCTTTCAGTCCACTTGAGCTTCAGTTTCTCAGTTTTTTCGGATCTCTGGCATGTAAATCCGTCGATCTTAGTCCCCTGTGGTCTGTCCCTTACCTTGGTGCATTCTGAGCATTAAATCCATGCTTTTAGCATCCTGATCCAGTCCAAGCTTACAATTACACCTTGCAACACAAACACGATTAAATTGGGCCATTAAACGGTACCATGTTCATAAATCCAAGCAATAACTGGGTCTGATATGCAATGTTTGACCCTCAAAAAAGAGTGAGCAGAGAGGGAGAGCTTGAGGGAATGGAGAGGGAGAGGTAGAGAGAGAGAGAATTGGCGCGCAGTTGGAGATGAAAGGGCGAAAATGAAGGTAGGGTTTTTTTTTTTTCTTTTTAAAGCACCCTTTGCCCGCAGCTGTTAAAACCAGCCGCCAGCAAACGGTAGCCCTGTCCGTCGGCTAAGCTACACTTTCTTGTAGTGATGGCACATGTGGATGATATCTAAGCTATCCATCATGTGGTCCTGCTAAGAAGATTTACTGAGCCAAGAATAGGACTGGCCAACTTAGTATAACATCATCATCTTAGACACTTCTTTCCTAAAATGTGGCCCTCTTAATGAGTGAGCTGCCCTTATTCTATGCCAAAAGGTTCTCTGTTTTATGCTTTCTTTTTTCTGCCACCCAAACCTGCTGATGTGGTTAAGGAATTCAAGGTAATCGATAAAAGTTAAATAACCATATCCTTAGCCATGGTAGCTGTGGAGTCGACTTCATTCTTTCCCCAAGAACCCACAGGACAGATTCCCTAAGGATCCCCTATATCTTTAGAACAAGATCCATCAACATATAAACGAATATTGGATTTCCAAAGCACACATATCTAACAGAATAAACAAACTAAAATCAAAGAACTATCTATAGAGCAAGAAGCTAGCTCATAGTCATGCTAAGCAATGAGCACACAAAGTCCAAATTCCCACTAGTCCCCACAACAAGAGATATCTATACATTTACATCAATTTGACAAATGAAAAAAAAAAAAGTGAATTCATTAGAAAAATGATACATGATATGGATCTTGAGTTAGCATTTTGTCCAGTAACTCCAAAGCACGGTGGGTTAATACTTTTAAGAAAAGAGAGTATAAATTAAGCCCCCCAACAAGAGGAGTAATGTGGGAAACAAAGACCATGTTTCATTTCCAGCAACTTTAATTTGATGCCAACTACTTGAGATATTGAATTGGAACTTATCATTTGAATTATCATTTGAAAATAGACCACTAAATCTAGAACTGCTTACTCTTTGAAAACCTCCTAAATATGTCTCTCCATTGGACTTTGTGGCTTCGTTTCATTATACTTGGGCAAGTTGGAAACCCCAAGCCAGTTGTCTTCATTGGCAGATCTACACAACTCGCAAATTTTATGAATTTATCTGCCCGCAACAAGCAAAAAATGGAGCACTAGCACCAACCTTCTCTACTGGAATCACAAAGTAGGAGGCTTACTTTTCAAATGAAGAAAACCAAAACCCACACTGAAAGGTTTTTTTTTTTTTTTTTAATATATATTATTTTTCAGAGGTGAGTTAGACTACCATAGGTTTCAATATTGTAATGCAAATTTTCTACCATTGAACTACATGCTCAAATCCAAACTCATATAAAAGTTCAGAAAAGAAAATTAAAATTGAAGACTGAAGTTTATGAAAAACACTAGAGTCAATGCAAAGGAACAATCAAGGAAAAAAGAACATTTTGCATGATGAAAAAATATCCATGTAAGAAATATCATTGTATGTTAGGTGGGATGGTGGTCATACAATGGAAAAGCACGAATGTCCTTGAACACTTAAGTTTGAATGATTACAACTATGGCCTTCCAAGAAAAAACTTACAAATGTACATGGGATTTTCTATTGCATGGTGTCTTTAAAAGCATGAACATGATTAGCTTCCGAATATACATGGGAGGCTTGCTGGAACATAAATATCAATACAAGTCAGACACTCAATTAAAAAGAAACAGATTGGTGAACTATAATATACACACTAAAAGCATGGAGTAAATGTTAGTGCTGTTGGGGATTTCGACCGCGGAATCACATAGATCTAGATCTAGGATGGCAATTCAATAGTAACAAGCACTCACAGGAGAACACAAAGATTTAATGTGGAAAGCCCTTTCGGGAAAAAAACCATGGCACAAAGCAACAGAAATCCACTATGAAATAGAAATTACAAGAGAGAGGACTTACCCGATTCGAACAATCTCGAATCTCACCCTTGCTACACCCTTTGATAATCCTAGAACCCCTTTAGAAAGCTTTAGAATAACTCCTAATCTCGCATACACCCTTTTATATAAGTTTAAAAAGAAGTAAAATCGAAATAGGAAATAAATATCGCAAAATCTACGTTTCCGCAGAAAATCTGCATAAAATCCTCAATGTCATCGAAAACGGACCAAAACTGTCCAGCGACCAGGGATGAAATATTTTGAAAATTATCGATGGCATTGAGCAACGACTGGCTTCGATGTCATCGAAACCTGGTTGATGTCATCGACAGACCAACAGACAGATTTAAGATATCTGTCCATAACAATCTCCACCATGTCTTCAATCTTAATCCGTGTAGCTTCCTGTCCCCTTCTCTTGTCTCTGCATCTCATCATAGCTTCATCAATGCTTCTTGTGCACACTCTGTCCTTCCTTTACGCCATCACCAAGCCCAGAGAAGTTGCACAGAACTTGAACTTCTCTGTAGGAACGACCTTGGTGAGCATATTTACTGGATTCATGCTGGTGTGAATCTTTTATAGTGTTACGCCTCCTTCCTCAAGTACCTATTGGATAAAGTGGTGATGAACATCAATGTGTTTAGTACATGAGTGATAAACAGAATTTTTAGCCAAATTGATAGCACTCACTACAAGAAAACTCACTTTTACCGACGAAAATTTTCATCGCTAAATCCATTTTTTGTAGGTAAAAGGTTTTATTGAAGGAAATTTTCATTAGTAAATTTGTCAGTAAAACACCGCGAGTAAAGGATTTTACCAACGAAAAAAATTTCGTCGACAAAGATAAGACTTTTACCGATGAATTTTTTCGTTGGCAAAAAATAACTAAAAAACTTTTACCGACGATTTTTTTCGTAGGTAAAAATATTTACAAAACTTTTACCGATGAATTCTTTTGTAGGTAAGAAATAAGTAAAAAACTTTTACCTACGAATTTTTTCGTAGTTAAAAATATTTACAAAGCGTCGGTAAAAAATAAGTAAAAAACTTTTAAGTAAAAAACTTTTATCGACGATTTGATTCATAGGTAAAAATATTTCAGGATACTTTTACCTACGAACATTTTCGTAGGTAAAAATATTTACAAAACTTTTACCGATGATATTTTTCGCAGGTAAAAATATATCACGATATTTTTACCGATGAATTCTTTCATTGGTAAAAAATAAATTAAAAACTTTTACCAACAATTTGTTTCGTAGGTAAAAATATTTATAAAACTGTTCCATATGAGAAGTTTCATAGGTAAAAACATGGATGAGACTCTTACCTACGAAAAGTTTCGTAGGTAAAAAACGTGGATGAGACTTTTACCTACGAAATATTTCGTAGGTAAAAGTCTCTATTTTTTTAAAATTTTCTACAATAAAATTCCTAATATACACCCGCCACAATATATTTCATGATATTCTTCCTAGAATACACCTATTATATAATATATTTCATCATATTCACATTCACATCGATCTAAACCCAAACTACGTAAATCCATCCAAACATAAACAATCTTATCCATATCACATTCATCCAGGCATAAATACATATAAGTTTAACATCATAAATAAAATACAAAAAATTATTCATAGCCTATTTCCTGGTGGGGCTCATAAAATTCAGTGTGGTGAACACATCGCCGACTGTGCACACACACACCTAGGTCCTTACTCATGCCTTCATGGTAGATTCAAAATAGTTTCAATACAAGGTCACGAGTTCAAGTACTCATTGTGGCTGTAAGCGACTCTGGCATGTGATCGTGTGTTAAAAGAAAAAGAAAGAAAGAAAATGCTGATTTATCTTTTTGGGTTGAGCCTAATGATACTTTGTGATTTTTCATCAGGTAGAATTTATTATTAGTTATTTTTAGAAAGGTGAGATTAGGCCACTTATAATTATATTAACATGATAAAATGCTATACATGAGCAGACACCACAGAATAAACAATCCTATAGAAAAAAAATAAATGAAAAGAGAGAGAACATATGAAAGGTGATCCTTATCTCCTTTGATGGATTCAAGTTGCATGTGCCCTACCCAACTTCCTATAAGGAGAAGTTATATGGGTCTTAGAATAATGTTGGTGACAAATCCACCTTGTCTATTAATATTATCATATTGTGTTAGAACATGACTCTAAAAATGAGATAAATCCAAATCTCAAATAATCTATGCTATAAGAGATAGTGAAGATGGAAATAAATGCATTGTGATGTTGAGTTCGAGTATGCTTGCCAACAAAGCAGGATTTTCTTATTTGTTGCCATGTGATTGGGCTACATTATTACATCAATCGGGTTCGGGTTCGGGATCGGGTTTAGGTTTGGGTTTTCAAGTTTAGGTTAGGGAGTTGAGATTAGGATTAGATGTAGGTTTAGGTTTAGGGATTTGAGAATACGTTAAGGTTTAGGTTTAGGAAATTGGGTTCGGGTTCAAGATCGGGTTTACGTTTGGGTTTTAGGTTTAGGATTAGGTTATAGGTTTAGGTTATAGGTTATAAGTATAAGTTTAGATTTAGGTTTTAGGTTTAGGTTATAGGTTTAGGTTTAGGTTAAGGTTTAGGTTTAGGTTATAGGTTTTGGGATTTGAGAATAGGTTTAGGTTATAAGAATAGGTTTAGGTTATAAGTATATGTTTAGGTTTAGGTTTAATGTTTAGGTTAAGGTTATAGGTTTAGGTTTAGGTTATAAGTGTAGGTTATAAGTTTAGGTTTAGGTTAGGTTATAGGTTAAAGTTTAGAGAATTGAGTTTAGGTTATAGGTTTAGGTTATAAGTTAAGGTTATAGGTTAAGGTTTAGGTTTAGGTTAAGGTTTAGGTTTAGGTTTAGGTTATAGGTTTTGGGATTTGAGAATAGGTTTAGGTTAAGGTTATAAGTTTAGGTTTAGGAAATCGGGTTCGGGTTCGAGATCAGGTTTACATTTGGGTTTTAGGTTTAGGTTTTGGCTATAAGTTTTGGTTATAGGTTATAAATGTAGGTTTAAGTTTAGGTTTTAGGTTTAGGTTATAAGTTTAGGTTTAGGTTATAGGTTTTGGGATTTGAGAATAGGTTTAGGTTATTAGTATAGGTTTAGGTTTAGGTTTTATGTTTAGGTTAAGGTTATAGGTTTGGGTTTAGGTTTTATGTTTAGGTTAAGGTTATAGGTTTAGGTTTAAGTTATAAGTGTAGGTTATAGGTTTAGGTTTAGGTTAGGTTATAGGTTAAGGTTTAGGGAATTGAGTTGAGGTTATAGGTTTAGGTTATAGTTTAAGGTTATAGGTTAAGGTTTAGGTTATAAGTTAAGGTTTAGGTTTAGGTTATAGGTTTTGGGATTTGAGAATAGGTTTAGGTTAAAGTTATAAGTTTAGGTTTAGGAAATCGGGTTCGGGTTCGGGATCAGGTTTAGTTTGGGTTTTCAAGTTTAGGTTTAGGTTTAGGTTGGGAGTTGAGATTAGGATTAGGTGTAGGTTTAGGTTTAGGGATTTGAGAATACGTTTAGATTTTAGGTTTAGGTTTAGGTTTAGGTTATAAGTTATAGGTTTAAGTTTAAGTTTTTGGTTTAGGTTATAGGTTACAAGTTTAGGTTATAGGTTATAGGTTATAGGTTATAGGTTAAGGTTTAGGTTGTAGGTTTTGGTTTAGGTTAAGGTTATAGGTTTAGGTTTAGGTTAAGGTTTGGGTTTATGTTGTAGGTTATAGTTATAGGTTATAGCTTTAGGGAATTGAGAATAGGTTACAGTTTAGGTTTTGGAAATCGGGTTCGGGTTCGGGATCGGGTTTAGGTTTGGGTTTTCAAGTTTATGTTTAGGTTTAGGTTAGAGAGTTGAGATTAGGATTACATGTAGGTTTAGGCTTAGGGATTTGAGAATACATTTAGGTTTTAAGTTTAGGTTTAGGTTTAGGTTATAGGTTTAGGTTATAAGTGTAGGTTATATAGGTTTAGGTTTAGGTTAGGTTATAGGTTAAGGTTTAGGGAATTAAGTTTAGTTTATAGGTTATAGGTTATAGGTTAAGGTTTAAGTTATAGGTTAGCATTTAGGTTATAGGTTTATGTTTAGGTTACGGTCTAGGTTATAGGTTTTGGAATTTGAGAATAGGTTTAGGTTATAAGTATAGGTTTAGGTTAATGTTGTAGGTTATAAGTTTATGTTAATATTGTAGGTTATAGGTTTATGTTTAGGTTTAGGTTTAGGGATTTGAGAATACATTTACGTTTTAGGTTTAGGTTTAGCTTTAGGGATTTGAGAATACATTTACGTTTTAGGTTTAGGTTTATGTTTTACGTTTAGGTTAAGGTTACAGGTTTAGTTTTAGGTTTAGGTTATAAGTGTAAGTTATAGGTTTATGTTTAGGTTAGATTATAGGTTAAGGTTTACGGAATTGAGTTTAGGTTATAGGTTATAGGTTATAGGTTAAGGTTTATGTTATAGGTTAAGGTTTAGGTTATAGGTTTAGGTTTAGGTTAAGGTTAAGGTTTAGATTATAGGTTTTGGGATTTGAGAATAGGTTTCAGTTATAAGTATAGGTTTAGGTTAATGTTGTAGGTTATAGGTTTAGTTTATAATTTTATGTTAATGTTGTAGGTTATAGGTTTAGGTTATTAGTTTAGGTTTAGGTTTAGGTTTTGGGATTCGAGAATACATTTAGTTTTACGTTGAAGTTTAGGTTAAGGTTACAGGCTTAGGTTATAGGTTTAGGTTTAGGTTATAAGTGTAGGTTATAGGTTTAGGTTTAGGTTAGGTTATAGGTTAAGGTTTAGGGAATTGAGAATAGGTTAAGGTTTATGTTTAGGAAATCGAGTTCGGGTTCGGGTTTGGGTTTAGGTTTGGGTTTTCAAGTTTAGGTTTAGGTTAAGGAGTTGAGATGAGGATTAGGTGTAGGTTTAGGTTTATGGATTTGAGAATACATTTAGGTTTTAGGTTTAGGTTAAGGTTATAGGTTTAGGTTTAGCTTTAGGTTATAGCTTTAGGGAATTGAGAATAGGTTAAGGTTTAGGTTTAGGAAATCGGGTTCGGGGTCGGGATTGGGTTTAGGTCTGGGTTTTCAAGTTTAGGTTTAGGTTAAGGAGTTTAGATTAGGATTAGGTGTAGGTTTAGGTTTAGGGATTTGAGAATACATTTAGGTTTTAGGTTTAGGTTAAGGTTATAGGTTTAAGTTTAGGTTATAGGTTATAGCTTTAGGGAATTGAGCTTTAAGGAATTAAGAATAGGTTAAGGTTTAGGTTTAGGAACTCAGGTTCGAGTTTGGGATCAGGTTTAGGTTTGGGTTTTCAAGTTTAGTTTTAAGTTAAGCAGTTGAGATTAGGATTAGGTGTAGGTTTAGGTTTAAGGATTTAAGAATACATGTAGGTTTTAGGTTTAGGTTTGGGTTTTAGGTTTAGGTTAAGGTAATATATTTAGGTTAGGTTTAGGCTATAGGTTATAAGTTGTAGCTTTAGGGAATTGAGAATAGATTAAGGTTTATGTTTAGGAATTCGGGTTCGGGTTCGGGATCGGGTTTAGGTTTGGGTTTTCAAGTTTAGGTTTAGGTTTAGGTTTAGGTTAGGGAGTTGAGATTAGGATTAGGTATAGGTTTAGGTTTAGGGATTTGAGAATACATTTAGGTTTCAGGTTTAGGTTTAGGTTTTAGGTTATAGGTTTAGGTTTAGGTTTTAGTTTTAGGTTTAGGTTAAGGTTAGGTTATAGGTTATAAGTTTAGGTTATAGGTTATAGGTTATTAGTTAAGGTTTAGGTTATAGGTTTTGGTTTAGGTTAAGGTTATAGGTTTAGGTTTAGGTTAAGGTTATAGGTTTAGGTTTAGGTTATAGGTTATAAGTTATAGCTTTAGGGAATTGAGAATAGGTTAAGGTTTAAGTTTAAGAAATCGGGTTCGGGATCGGCTTTAGGTTTGGGGTTTTAAGTTTAGGTTTAGGTTTAAGTTAGGGAGTTGAGATTAGGATTAGGTGTAGGTTTAGGTTTAGGTATTTGAGAATACATTTAGGTTTTAGGTTTATGTTTAGGTTATAGGTTTAGGTTTAGGTTATAACTGTAGGTTATATAGGTTTAGGTTTAGGTTAGAATTGAGTTTAGGTTAGGTTATAGGTTAATGTTTAGGGAATTGAGTTTAGGTTTTAGGTTATAGGTTATATGTTATAGGTTAAGGTTTAGGTTATAGATTAAGGTTTAGGTTTAGGTTATAGGTTTAGGTTTAGGTTAAGGTTTAGGTTTACGTTATAGGTTTTGGGATTTGAGAATATGTTTTGGTTCTAAGTATAGGTTTTGGTTAATGTTGTAGGTTATAGGTTTAGTTTATAAGTTTATGTTAATGTTGTAGGTTATAGGTTTAGGTTTAGGTTTAGGTTTAAGGATTTCAAAATACATTTAGGTTTTTGGTTTAAGTTTAAGTTTTACGTTCAAGTTAAGGTTACAAGTTTATGTTATAGGTTTAGGTTTAGGTTATAAATGTAGGTTATAGGTTTAGGTTTAAGTTAGGTTATATGTTAAGGTTTAGGGAATTAAGAATAGGTTAAGGTTTAGGTTTAGGAATTCGGGTTCGAGTTCGGGTTTAGGTTTGGGTTTTCAAGTTTAGCTTTAGGTTAAGGAGTTAAGATTAGGATTAGATGTAGGTTTAGGTTTAGAGATTTGAGAATACATTTAGGTTTTAGGTTTAGGTTTAGGTTTTAGGTTACGGTTTAGGTTATAGGTTTAGGTTTAGGTTTAGGTTTAGGTTTAGGCTATAATGGTAGGTTATATAGGTTTAGGTTTAGGTTAGGTTAAGGTTAAGGTTTAGGTAATCGAGTTTTGGTTATAGGTTTAGGTTTAGGTTAGGTTATAGGTTAAGGTTTAGGGAATTGAGTTTAGGTTATAGGTTATAGGTTTAGGTTATAGTTTATACGTTATAGGTTAAGGTTTCGGTATAGGTTAAGGTTTAGGTTTAGGTAGGTTTAGGTTTAGGTTATAGGTTTTAGGATTGGTGAATAGGTTTAGGTTATAAGTATAGGTTTAAGTTAATGTTGTAGGTTATAGGTCTAGGTGATAAGTTTATGTTGATGTTGTAGGTTATAGGTTTAGGTTTAAGTTTAGGTTTAGGGATTTGAGAATACATTTTGGTTTTAGGTTTAGGTTTAGGTTAAGGTTACAGGTTTAGGTTATAGGTTTAGCTTTAGGTTGTAAGTGTAGGTTAGAGGTTTAGGTTTAAGTTAGGTTATAGGTTAAGGTTTAGGGAATTGAGAATAGGTTAAGGTTTAGGTTTAGGAAATCAGGTTCGGGTTCAGGTTTAAGTTTGGGTTTTCAAGTTTAGGTTTAGGTTAAGGAGTTGAGATTAGGATTAGGTGTAGGTTTAGGTCTTGGGATTTGAGAATACATTTTGGTTTTAGGTTTAGGTTTAGGTTTAGGTTATAGATTTAGGTTAAGGTTATAGGTTTAGGTTATAGGTTAGGGTTTAAGTTTAGGTTTAGGTTAAGGTTATAGGTTTAGGTTATAGGTTTAGGTTTAGGTTATAGGTTATAGCTTTAGGGAATTGAGAATATGTTAAGGTTTAGGTTTAGGAAATCGGGTTTGCGATCGGGTTTAGGTTTTGGTTTTCAAGTTTAGGTTTAATTTTAGGTTAGGGAGTTGGGATTAGGATTAGGTGCAGTCTTAGGTTTAGGGATTTGAGAATACATTTAGGTTTTAGGTTTAGGTTTAGTTTATAGGTTTAGGTTATAAGTGTAGGTTATAGGTTTTGGTTTAGGTTAGGTTATAGCTTAAGGTTTAGGGAATTGAGAATAGGTTAAGGTTTAGGTTTAGGAAATTGGGTTTGGGTTCGGTTTCAAGTTTAGGTTTGGGTTTTCAAGTTTAAGTTTAGGTTAAGGAGTTGAGATTAGGATTAGGTGTAAGTTTAGGTTTAGGGATTTGAGAATACATTTAGGTTTTAGGTTTAGGTTTAGGTTTTAGGTTTAGGTTAAGGTTATAGGTTTAGGTTATAGGTTTAGGTTTAGGTTTAGGTTATAGCTTTATGGAATTGAGAATTGGTTAAGGTAGGTTTAGGAAATCGAGTTCGGGTTTAGGATTGGGTTTAGGTTTGGGTTTTCAAGTTTAGGTTTAGGTTAAGGAGTTGAGATTAGGATTAGGTTTGGGTTTTCAATCAAGCTGATTTTTGTGTTATTCCTTCTTCAAGTCTAGGTCTGTGTGAACTTACCAACAGATTGGATCTCAAATAATCACCATGGTGGGTCCCAGGAAGGAATCAACGGTCAGGGGCACTGTCCCCACCATGATGTTTAGTTTTAGGTGTAGGCTTAGGTTTAGGGTTATACTAGGGTCTGCTCCAAAAATTTCGAGCTAATACATAAACACGGCCTGTCCAAATGGCCAGGCCACTCGAATGCTGTCCATAAGAAATGGACAACTTCATCATAGTCATAACAGCAGTTCCCACTTTCTAGGGACCCCCGCTCAACATCTGGATAGCTCCGACGCACATCCGGGTCTGCTCCATCAATTTTGAACAAATACATAAACATGACCTGTCCAAATGGCCAGGCCACTCCAATGTTGTCTATAGAAAATGGATAGCTTCATCATGGTCATAACAGCGGTTCCCACCTTTCAGGGACCCCTGCTCAACATCCGGATAGCTCCGACGGACATCTGGGTCTATGACATACATACATACATACATACATACATTGGGTCAACTGCCTTTAGGATCAAAACATTGTTTGGGCCTCATACAACATATATATTGTGAATGGGGTGTGCCCCAAAAAATCTCCCTAATTGGAAAAACTTTCGTATATGATCAGTGGAATTGTTTCCCCATTGAAAGTGAGCCATAGGTAAACTGTCTTTGTAGCCCATCAATGGGAAAAAAAGTTTAGAATTGCAAGGAAAAGGAGATTTTTGTACATTAGCTTGCACGATGGCAAACCAGATGAGCAATCTAAATTACAGAAAGGTGCACCTATATCGCTATTGTGCTGAACAATATGGTCACTTTGTTTAGTCAGCATCAAATAATACCTTACACAAATATTATAAGCAATGAAAATATAAATTCAATGAACTGAAAACCAATTCGATCTTTTCATTCATCTCTTCATACAACATATACAACTCAATATGCATTGTATATGTGTCTAAATACCCAACCAGACAAGATATGTCATACAAATGTACAAGATACACTAGTGGGACCCACTCTCTCTACATGAAATGATTGAGTGAACTCAATTCTAGAAATACTATAACATAATGCTGTATTATATCTAGGATTTACCACAGAAAAAATACACCTTCCAAACTCAAGAATGAGGTGGAATAAAGATTCTCCAGTTATGTCAACTGATTTAGTAGAAAACTAAAAATGTATCCAAATCGAAACATCAAGATAACACCAAAATGGCTAAAAAATAAAGAAATTGAAGTTTAAACAGGCTCAAACAAAGAAAAACCTTGAATATATCTCAGAATTATTCCAAACAACAGTTTAGCTTCTTGATGGTGATGCTCCAAATTCAAAATCAGCAGTGTGCTTATTTCATTACCACAATAATTTGTGAAAATGATTAGTATTTTCAGCAAAAACAATGACTAGATGTTTATTATCATTTATTTGTGGGCTCCATCTACCCCACTGGGCATGTATTTAAGTAGCGTTTCAGAACGTGACTCGTCTGGGGACCAAAACCAGTATGACTTGCCCCTTCTTTGTCATACACATAGACAGATGAATATGCAAATAAAAAATCTATAAAATTATATGATTTTCAGCTCGGTTCTTGAAAATTACCTACATGCATGCTCTCTTTTGCCTACTGCTATTCTGCTTTCTTAAAAATATTAGTTTCGCCTACTTTCTTAGAAATAAACTAGGAAAATGGACATAATCATAAAACCATACAGATTAACTTGAAAATAAACAATAGAAGCAAGAATAGAATCTCCACATATCAATTAAATGTCTAAACAACATACTTTATCTAGGTAGTGTTAAGAAATATGATCATACAGAACTAAAACAGTCCAATAAGATATCTGGATTGTTACAACAAAAAGCCTTCTAGTTTTATCTGTGCTTATGACAAAACTATTGCAATGCCAAAAAGGCTAAAGATCAGTTTCTTGATTTCCTTCTGTGATTGCTGAGATGAATGAAGTATCGATCATATCGGCTTCGAATGTAGCTAAGAAAGCTGGATTTAGGGATTTTGCAATGATTTGCGAAAGGGAAAGGGAAATGAGAGAGAGAGAGAGAGAGAGAGAGAGACTAATCGTTCTCCTTCTCCTTCTTAGAACGAAAGGGGGTTTTGAAAACCCTAGCGAGAGAGACGGAGAGGTTAGGAAATAGAGAGGGAAATTGGGCTGAGCGATAGACAGAGGGTGAGGGAGCGCGAGAGATCGAGAGAGGGCTAAGTGCGAGAGAGAGAGAGAGAGAGAGAGAGAGAGAGAGAGGAGAGGGCGAGGGAGGGTGAGTCGCAAGCGGGTGAGAGAAAGAGAGAGAGAGGGATTTGCTTTTGTGAAATAGGGTGGGTAGGAGAGGTGCGTGGATGGGATTTTAGGGGTGATTTATTTTATGACTTGTGGGGCCCGCCTTTGTGTATGTTAATTATCCACTCTATCCATTCATTTTAACGGCTCATTTTTAGGGTTTATCCAACAAATGAGTCAGATCTAAGATTTAGGTGGACCGCACCACATATTAATGATATAAATTTATTTTTCATTCTTTCTCATGGTGTGGTCCACTTAGATTTTTCAGAACAATTTTCAGCTGCATCCAAAACTCATGTGGGCCCCACCAAGTGCTTTTTTATCTTTTAGGATGTCTTCACATAGTTTTAGATGGTATGGCCCACTTGAATGTCGTATACAGATGATTTTTGAGATATCTCATAACCTAAAGGGGACACATCAAATCCATGGTGTTGATGTTCGACACACATTATGATGGGGCCCACAAAACTTACTAACATTAATTGTTCGGTTCTCACGAGGTCAGTAAGTTAGGTCACTTGAGCTTTCAATTTACCAACTTTTTGGGGCTAATGCATTAAAATTAATTTCAAAATAGATGGACGACTTAGATTAAATATAAAAATTGTGGTGGGCCCCATAGAACTTTTAATAGATGTGCCTTTGCCATGAGTGGGGTTTTATGAGTCGCTGTGACGAGTAGGCGTCTCTTGGATTAACATCACCATTTTCTGTGGGCCCCACTATGATGTATTTGTTATATCCACACTGTCTATCCATTTTGAGATATCATTTTAAGTCATGAGCCAGAGAATGAGGCAGATATAAATCTGTAGTAGACCACACCATAGAAAACAATGGGGAGAGTGATTCCCACCGTTGAAACTATATTAAGGCCCATCGTAATGTTTATTTGAAATCTAACCTGTTCAAAAGTGAAAAAATATATTAAATAAGGGAAAACAAAAATATCATTTTGATATAAAACTTTTGTTGCCTTTAGAAGTTTTTAATGGTGGGCATCACTGTCCCACTGTTTTTTGTGTCAGGGTCCACTGGGGCTTTGGATTTAACTCGTTCTTTAGATATTGCCCTAAAATGATCTCTCCAACTAGATGGAAGGTGTGAATATAAAACGTACATCATGGTGGGACCAAAAATGAGAGGTATATAAATATCAGGTGGACCACACCACATGAAAACAATAGTGATTGGATATCCATCATTTAAATCCTCGTAAGGCCCACTGTACCGTTTATTTGGCATCCAATCTGTTTATGAGGTCATACAGGCCTAGATGAAGGAAAAAAACAAAAATCATCTCGATCCAAAACTTTTATGGCCCCCAAAATGTTTTAAATGGTTGCGTTCATTCAACACTGTTACCTGTAATGTGGTCCATTTCATATTGGGATATGCCTCATTTTTTGTCTCATGCCATAAGATGATCTTCAAAAATAGATGGATGAGATGGATTAAACACATACATGATGGTGTGGTCAGGCCATAGAGCACCAACCACCAGCCATTGGATGGTATTAGGGGGAGTAGCTAATTTGTTCCCCTTATTTGTGGTGTGGTTCATTTAATCTTTGGATATGATTCATTTTTTAGATAATTCACTTGAATTAAGAGAAAACACAAACATCAGCTTGATCCATATGGTCAAGCCTTAAGAGGATTTTAATGATGGATATATAATAATTTTATTATATATATTTATATATGTATGGGAAAAGGTTCCATATGGTCGAGCTCATGGGAACTTACTCATGAGGTCGAGCTATGTGGGCCCCATTGTGATGGGTGTCGAACATCTACCCAATCAGTTAGATGCACCATTCCATGGTGGGCCTGGGGCTTACAAATCAAGTCAATCCGTGACTTTTTTGGGCCACACCACATACAAAAGTTGAGAGGGGTTACCCTCTATTAAAATATTCATAATCATTTTTTGGGCCCACCAAGATGTGGTTCACAAATCCAACCCATCCATTATGTGTGTCCCACTTGGATGAGGAGTCAGACCAAGTTTCATATGCATTAAATTTTCATGTGGGCCCCACCAAGTGATTTTATATGTTTTAGGCATTTCTTCACATGATTTTAGATGGTATGGCCCACCTAAGTTCTGTATACGACTGATTTTTGGGATATCCCATAATTTAAAGGGGGCCCATCAAATGCACAGTGTTGATGGTTGACACGCATCATAGTGAGGCCTAGACAGCTCGACTTCGTGGGAAGTTCCCATGAACTCGACCATACAAAACCTTTTTCTAAAATACCCGACCCCACCCAACCCTGCCCAACCCTAGCCCCCTTTCCCCTTCTTCTCTTTCTCTACCCACTGCCCGCCCGACGCCCATGGTGTAAGACCCACATCCTAGCCCATACCGTTCCATAGGCCTTTGTGATCCTCCCGGTCGAATTTCGGCGACCTGCGATCTATTATCGGCATTAGCTCGTGATCCTAAGTCGTGTCTCGTATTTCAGAGTTGGCTCAACCCAAGACTTGTACATATGCGACCGCGCCGTCACCGCGGTTCTGATGCCACATCTCACGCACCAAGGTGATACCCGGGCTAGGAGTTGTGGGCCCGCGTTCAGTTCGAGGAAAACACTACGTATTACAAATTCCAAGAGAATCCATCACATTGAATGTCAAGTACACTTCCATCACTCACCATCACTCACACCATCCCCAAAGTACAAGACCCATTCTTAAAGTCAACTCTCTCTTACACAAGTACACATCATACCGATCATACCATCTCTCTCTCTCTTACACCTCTCTCTCTCTCATCTCCCTCATTCTTCAAAAAAAACTAGCAACCCACGTCTCACCCCCCATGAGAGCTTGATGTGGCCCACCTTCCTACCACCTAAATCCAACCCTTGGATCATCATCTCAACCGTCGAAATTGTCCCCTTGGACCTCTAGATTGCATAGGCAGAAGAAGGAATAAAAGATCAAAGGTGGGTGCTTTTGTAAGGTTTGTTTTATGTGATTTTGATGATTTGAGGGCCCCACTTATGGTAGGAGCCATCTTAATGTATGCATTATTTGGGGAGGGCCCATAGTGGCGGGTCCCTCCCCTTCACACGTTCTTCCTCTCTCCTTCATTTTCATGTTGATGATGAGGTTTGTGGCCCACCAACATGTGTTACATCCATGCCCTCTAACCGTGAGACCCACCTTATTGAAACATGTTCAGCCATCTGTCCAGCATCCGTGGGCACTGGACGGTGTCCAGTGAAGTGTGAACAACCGTGGGAGGTCCAACATGTAGTGCTCTGTGAAAAACAAAAATATCACATTATTTCTAAACTTTTTGGTGGGCCGCCCATACAAGCCCCACCTCGATGCATTGATCTAATCGAAGCCAACCATCCTTTTCCTCAGATTATTTTAGGCATTGATCCAAAATTTGAGACCAATCTGATTCTCAGGCGGGCCGTACCATAGGAAATAGTAGTGTTTACCATTAAAATCCAACTTGATGTTTTTATCTGCCAAAATATGCTACATATTGGGCTTGTTCAGATTGTCTTGACCGATAGGAGCCATTGACTGGGTCTGATCCACTTGAGGCGGGCCCCACCTGCGAAAAACCTCTGGATAACTAATTTTTTTCATATATATATATATATATATATATATATATATATATATAGGTAGCAGCACCTGCTGCCGCTGATAGAGCAGCAGGCGCTGCTGCGCTATGGACGGACGGGCCAGGGACCACGGTCCCAGCCGTGGGCCCCACCATGATGAGTAGTAACATCAACACTGTGCACTTACTGGTCCCTTAGGGCAGGGGGCCCCACACCAAAAATCAGCCTCATCCGCATCTCAGGTGGCCCACATCACAGGGAATAGTGTGGATGAACGTTTGCCATTGAAACCCTTTTGGGTTGTAATAGAAGCTTTTGATTGATATGAAATTTATTTTTCCTCTGCATCTGGGTTCGTGTGGCCCAACCAACCGATTGGACGGTAAATAAACGTTATGGTGGGCCCCACGTGGTACCGCACCTTGATGTTTATGGCTGGCCCTCACCGTCCAGATAGCT
Organism: Magnolia sinica; assembly: GCF_029962835.1. Taxonomy (NCBI): domain Eukaryota; kingdom Viridiplantae; phylum Streptophyta; class Magnoliopsida; order Magnoliales; family Magnoliaceae; genus Magnolia; species Magnolia sinica. Next base: position 34,369,949 of record NC_080581.1, read on the forward strand.
GGATGGTGGGCTTAACCATGAAGTATGTGTTTCATCTACGCCTGCCCCCTATACATGAGCTGCGTCCGTGCAACGTGGGACCCACTTGATATATTTATTTTATCTACACTGTCCACACTACTGGACGGTGGGACCCACCATGATGCATGTGTTGTATCCAAACCATCCAACCATTTTGAAAGCTTATTTTAGGCTTGAGACTAAAAAAGAGACAGATCTAGATCTAAGATTGGGTGGACCACACTATAGAAATCAGTAGGTTTGACTGTCCACCATTAAAATCCCTTGCAAACCTTATGATATTATTTTTATTTTTATTATATATATATGTATTATAATACATATATATATATATATATACATGTATATGTTGTGGGACCCACGTGGGGACCACAGTGATGTATTTGTTTCATCCACACCATCCAGATGATCTGGACGGTGCTGGACATGCTTGGACGGTGCCGAATAGTGTTTGGACGGTGCTGCAAACCCCACCTCGATGTATGTTTCGTATCCACACTGTCCAGAGTGTTTGGATGGTGTTGGGCAATGTCTAGAAAGTGTTGATTCACATGGGCAAAATTTGGAAAATGCTGATTACCATTAGTGAGCCATTTACCCCCATAGAGTGATTTTGTACAGTGATAAACATGTTGCACCTGCAACTATTGAAATGATTTTAGATGTAATCCTAGCCCTCATCGTGATGTAAAAACCCACCACCTTCATGGGAGACCCATATCATAGTGGGACCCACTGTGATATATATATTGTATATTCACATCGTCCATTCATGTGGCCCCCATGTGATGTACGTATTTAAGGCCCAGATGACGAGGCCCAATATGATGTATATATGGCCCATGTTCGAGGCTCGATATGATTATACCCGGTCCAGGTGTTGGGGCCCATTGGGATGTATTTGAGGCCCGTGTATTGCGGCTCACATGATGTATGTGAGGCCCATGGGTTGCGGGCCATTGTGATGTATATTGAGGCCCATGGTTACGGTCGTTATGATATGTTTGAGGCCCATTAGGAGGTGTTTATGGCCCATTTGGTAAGGCCCACAGAGATGTATTTTCGGCCCATGGGTCGAGGCCCATTACGACGTATTTTAGGCCCGTATGTCGTGTCTCATTGTGACATGTTTCTAGCCCAGTTATTGAGGCCCGACTTGATGTGTATAAGGCCCATTAGTGCGGCTCATTGATGCGACCCACTTGTTGGATTGAGGCCCATTGGTGCGGCTTAATGATGCGACCCACCGTGATATGTATATTAGGCCAATGGTGCGGCCCAATGTATTGACCCACCATGATGTGTAGGCCCATGTGCTGCATGCGTAAGGCCCACTTGTGATGACTATTTGAGGCCACTTATTGGATATTTGGGGCCACCTTATGTTTGACTCTATGTGGACCACTACTTGGGAGCAGTGTTGGTTGAATGTCCACATTGATGGGCAATGATGGTTGAATTCCACCTTGTGACCTTCCCTTGGGCCTTGTTAGGCCCATTCATACCATTCTCTATATATGTTAACCCAAATAAGTGGGCCCCATTCGCCATAGATGGTTGGCCCCATGCCATCAGATTTGATATAACCGCTGCTGTGGGCCGATCTTGATATTATGGTTGATCGGCCGTCCATCTATAGATCCCACCTTATTTATAAGCCGATTGTTGTGGCCGATTGCTGATTCCGATCATCGAGGCCGATTATCGATCGATCTTGATTGTCGTGACCGATTGCTGATTAGCGATCGTGGCCGATTATCGTGACGGATTGTTAATTTCGATTGTCCTGGCCGATTGTCGATTTCGATCATCGAGGCCGATTATCCATCGATCCTGATTGTCGTGACCGATTGCCGATTAGCGATCATGGCCGATTATCGTGACCGATTGTCCTAGCCGATTGCCCATTCTGATCATTGAGGCTGATTATTGATTGATTCCGATTGTCGAGGCCGATTGTAGAGGCCGATTACGTTTGCTGAGGCCGATGGTCGAGAGCCATATGATGTATATGCAGCTTATGTTTAAGGCCCATTATGATGTATATGGAACGTGTGTTGGAGGCCCAATATGATGTACATACAACCTATGTTTGAGGGTTAATATGATGTATATCCAGCCCGTATTTAAGGCCTAATGTGATGTATATTGAGGCCTAGGTGATGAGGCCCATTGTGATGCATTTGGGGGCCAGGTGAAGGAGCCCACTATGAAGTATGTTAGGCCCATGAGAAAGGCCCATCATGGTGTGTATTATGCTATTGAGTGGGACCCATGGTGTTATATATTTGGCCCTTGTGTGAGGCCATGGGTCCATCATTCCTTGGGCAACAATGTTGGTTAAATGTCCACATTGTTGTGATTGATTGTCGATGCCAGATATTGATACTAATTATGAGTATGTGACTGTATAGCATCATGATCATGCACATATGCATCATTTGCATGTTTGTTATGAGATGTGGTTGACCATTACATATGCCATTGGGCAGGTTGTTATGACACTCCCTGATAGGCGGAGGTTATCTCACATGAGCACACGATATGCACAGGATTTATGCATGACTGGATTGTATGACTTATGCATCTTGCATTGTTTGTCCTAGCGATATCAGGGTCATAGCCTCCACAAGCATGTTGTGGATGGCCAGATGGGACACCGAAAATATTGGTTTTAGCATACGGGTGCCATAGATGTCCCTGGGTGAAAATCCCTAAACCCTCTTGGTACCAGAGGACGCCCCAACATCAAGACTGAGTGGATACATGAGCGCCCGAGTACCTAATACCAGGAGGCCGCATCTCCCACTGTGTCTTGGTCGGTTGGGAGGGGGTGTGGCCTTATCCACCCGAGAGTAGGGGGCAATACTAGGCTGAGTTTGACCAGCTCATGAATGGGTCCGCTATCGACGTACCAGATAGGTATTGGCAGACTATTGGCCAAGCGGATAGTGACGTTTCTTACGCTCACTTGGACTGTGCGGCTGGGAGAGCGGCAGTGCCATTTGGAGTGTACTAAACTCCGGTGATGATCCCAGGGATGAACTGTACTAATATGTGGATTTAGTGAGCAGGAGTTACATACTCATTCATGCATTCATTCGTTCATTATCCACTCGGGTTGGTGGTGCGCAACTATTTGTTACGTGTGCCTTCGCAATGGTCAGGATTTCGGTTGGGGCGCGTGACTAACCTGAGATTAGGAGTTTACCACATTGAGTCTGACTATCCAAATTTAGGTATGGGACTGGTTTGGATAAAAGTCCCTTGTGATGGACTCCATAGCCAGCGATACTACGTACTATCATCCCAACTTCACACTCCAGTATGGTCATTCCATTCGCACCGCATATTGCATGACATTCGCAGCATACGATATTTTAGGTTACTGCGTTTCTGCATTTATATGGTCTAGATACGGCTAACGCTATTCGTGAACTCGTCATGAATTGTATATTGCATCGCATCCTCGGCATCTGATATTTGGCTTTTTATACTCCTTATTTGCATAGTTGTTCTATATTTCTTACTCTGTTATCTTATGATTTATGATCTTGTTAGTATTTCTGCTTACTCTGATAATTCATGATCTTGTCAGTCTTTCTGCTTATTCCGATAATGTATGATTTATGGATTACCAGTATTTCTGGTATTGCATGATGATGGCATTGTATTGAATACTTGACACTTACCTTGTGCACACACTTACAACACCCTTTAAGCTTTTTATAAGCATATGCACAATAGATGCGTGCAGATGATGATAGGTTGTAGTAGTGTTGAGCTTGGAGCGTGCAGCGGTCTTCTGGAGCTTGACTTTTGATTTATGTATTTCCTTTTCAGTATTGTATTCAAATGTTTATATTAGTGGATATGTGATGATGATGTTGTCTTTGTAATTTGGGTATACTTATGATTATGCTTATTACGAGTTAAATGTACATTAAAAAAAATCCTCCTCGTAGGATCCGAGGATCGGAATCTAGTGTATGATCGCTAGGAGCCGAGAATGGGGTACTACGGAGGCTGTTGGCACCAAATTCGGCGATCAGGATTCCTGTGAATCTGATTTCTGAGTTTGGGGTGTGACACATGGGCTAATCCCTCTTCTCTTTCTCTGTCTCTCTCGCACCCTCTCCCTCTTCTTTCTCTCTCTTTCTCTCTCTCTTCCTCTCTCTTTGATCTCTCCACCCTGCCGTTGCTGCATGCCCTACCTACGCACGCCCTCTCTCTGTCTCTGAAGCTTGGTGAGGTATCTCTCTCTCTCTCTCTCTCTCAATCTCAATCTCAATACCGATTTATGGATTTGGTGATTTAGCAATTTGTGGATTCCTGATTCGATGTGGGCCCTCATTTAGGGATTTGGGGATTTTAGGGTGCATTACTTCACATTGTTAAGGGTGGTGCATCCAAACAGCCCCAAATCAAGTTACGTGAAGTACCAAAAAAAAAAAAAGAATTTTTTTTAAAAAAAAATTTAAAGCTTCTAGATGTAGTGTGTGTAGAACATCCAAAACCGTTGTTCTAGGCCCCAAGTGGCATATCTATGACATCCAACTCATCCATCATGTGTGCCACCAAAAGTTGTAGGAATCCCAAAAATCAAGTCGAGGCAAGCATTAGGTGGGCGTCATCATATATAGGGAGCAATGAGTAGAGATGCCTACCATACAAAATTCCCAGCTTGTAACCACGCAAAATCAGAATTATCATTATCGTCCAATTTTTAGAATCCAAATGCATGAAAATAATTAAATAAAAATTAAAAAATAAATGCATTAAAAGAATCCAAGGGAGCATTTTAGGATAAGATTTGTGCCGGCCCACCTTAATATATTAATAAATAAATGCATAAAAAGAATCCATATGCGGCCCACCTAATATATTAATAAATAAATGTATAAAAAGAATCCATCTTTGGTGGACCACACCATTATAAATAGGCAAATAGCCCATGGGTTCATTAAACTAGTCACAACTGTTTCTATTGTGGGGTTCACATGAGATTTGGATAATCGTAAAATGAGTATACACTCATCCTGTGCTGTTTTTTACTTGAAAAAAACATATGAATTTTTTAAAGGTAAATTGGCGAGATCTTGAGGCGTATAGACCCAACGTACTACCCAGCAATTTCATTCACCCAAAAGAAACCTTAATTGTGAAACTAGACCTTAGGTCGTATGGATGAACCCAAAAGACCAAAATACCCTTACCTTTTCAGTTATTTACCCTAACAGTCAAGGGGTATTTTGGTCAAAATACCAGCGTCCGAACTCTAAAAGGTAGCTTTTCACAAAATAAGTTTCTAGGTGGAGAAAATCAAAAAGGCATCGTACGGACTCGTCTACAGTTCTAATTATTTCTAAATTGGTAGTTTGTTCTCAAACCACAACAGCAACACAATATGTAAGTAGCATATGAGGTAGGTGCACCTGTCTTCTAGTGATCCAGATAATATTTTTGGTGCACTATGAATGGAGAATAAAGAAAACTTTCATCATACAAACTAGCCATCTAATTACTGTACATTGTACCATTGTATATATACCACTGGACGTGTCTTACTTTAAACCATCCACAGAGTTTATTATTAAAATGGATGGATGGGGTGGATCAAATACATAAATCACGGTGGATCCCACAGAGTTTACTCAATACTCGATTCCCTACCATCAAAATGCTTAGCCGCGCAGTTGGCACGAGTTCTTGTGAGAACTTTTTGAGACCTCATAATAAGCTATGTTAGTCCAAAATCTGAATGGTCCACATGACGAAGCATCCCATGAAACCCACAGGGCTCAAATTTTACATTGATCCAAAACTTTCATGGGTCATGGCAAAATAAAACAGTTTCTACTTTGATTTTCATATCACTTTTCTATGTCACACCGGAGTTTTAGATCAAAGTGAAAATTAGTCCTTAGGGGTTTAATGGGATGTTTCATCACATGAACCATTCGGATTAGAGTCCCATGACACGAGTGAAAAGTATCGCATGTGCGCACGTGCACATGTGAGCATACTTACGAGTAACACCTAATCCACTCCCATTTTCAAAGCAGAAAGGAAACACTGTGATCAAACCCTACCGTTTTGGGGAGGAGTAGAGAGGGAGGGTGGTCATTGCAGACAGAGAGAGATTGCAGAGAGGGAGGATGGTCGTTGCAGACAGAGAGAGATTGCAGAGAGGGAGGGCAGTCGTTGTAAACAAAGAGAGATTGTAGAGATGGAGGGCGGTCATTGTAGACGAAGAGAGATTGCAGAGAGGGAGAGCGAGAGATTGCAAAGAGGGAGATGCATTTCTCCATCTTCCCCTCTTTTCAACTTCTGAACAATGCTAGAAGCCCCCTTTCCCTTTCTTCTCTTTCTCTACCCGCCGCCCGCCCGCCCGATGCTCGACCTAAACAGAAATCCCTCCTCTCTCTCTGTCTCTCTCGCACCCTCTCCCTCCTCTCTTTCTGTCTCTCTCTTTCCTCTCTCTCTGATCTCTCCACCCTATCATTGCCGCACACCCTCTCTCTATCTCTAAAGCTCGGTGAGGTATGTCTCTCTCTCTCTCTCAATCTCAATATCAATTTTGGGATTTGGGGATTTAACAATCTGTAGATTTGGGGATTTAGCAATTAGGGATTTGGGGATTTAGCAACAGGGATCCACCCATCTCAAAAATTTTGGTCTCTAATAGTAGCAATCATAGCTGATCTCCGAATTATTTTCAGCAATTTTGGTTTTTTACTGTAGAAAACTTGGAACTTTCGGTCTCTGATAGTAACAATCATAGCTAATCCTAGAAATATGATTCTCAAGATGGAAATTGAGCCATTCATTGGCGTGGCCCACTATGCATGTGGCCTGGTGAAAAGCAGGCTGCTCATTAGGTGGGACACTTGTGTATGGAAAGGGTGGAACTTTTAAAAAATTACCAATATTCCACATTCAACGTACACATATGGCATGACTGATGCAGAATAGCCAGATTTTTGGGCCATGGCGGCGGAAAAACGGCGGGGCCTGCCTGATGAATGACCTGGATCTTACACATGTTTGTCTGTAAGGGGAATTGTAATCCTACACCTCAAGCAGCCCAGGCTGTTGAATATTAGCAAGGTTTAAGACTTGTGAACGCACTTGACTTGAAACAAGTATATTGAAAGAGCATTGTCTAATCTTAAACACCAAGACTCTGTGATATACCGATATCTAATATTTGAAGTTATATTATTGTTGATTTTTGGTGAGTCGAGTTGAGCTTGGTCCAGTTTTATTGTGTTCTGTCAAGATATTTTTACTTTGTCATGTTGAGTCAATTGGGTCTTTAACGAGTCTTCAATCAATCCATGACCAAATCATTTTGTTTTTTTTTTTTTTAAAAATCCATTCTGTCTCCATGAAATCTGATTGAGTTGGAGTCAATTTGGCCCAGTGGAGTCGAGTTTTAGAACATAGATATTTAGATGCAATTCGAATGTCGCCTACTATGGGAAAAGGATAGTTGGCACACTCCACGAGGCACCAAGGGGTCATTTGGATGCCTGTAAATGTGGCTAACTATAAATGATTTATAGTTTGTGTTTTCCCTTCATTCATGTATGTGCGAGCTTATGAATGGATCTAAGCTGATAGTTGTGTTTTCCCTTTATTCATGTCTGTGTGAGCTTATGAACAAGTTAGATAAGAGATGACATTAGCACACAAAAATATGAAAACAAGCTCTAGCCATATGGAACCATTAATCATGCATTATGATACATTTTAAGTGATTTCTTCTTCTTTTTTGAATTTTGTATTCTAAGTGGTAATTTTTTATTTTATAGATGTTAAATTCCTGTAGAATGGGGATTGTTTCTTGTGTGGATGGTTGGATCTCATTTGTGTAGAATGGCGATTGTTTCTTATAGTCTGGAAGATTGGATCTCATTTGTTGGTCAATAGCTGTATAGATGGAATATTCCATTGTAGGGACTGCCTAATGAATAGTCTAGAAGATTGGTTCTCATCCACACAAAAATAGATGCCTAGCTTGTTTTTAAATGTATTAGCTCGAAATTGATGGAGCAGACCCGGATGTGCGTCGAAGCTATCCGGATGTTGAGTGGGAGTCCCTGGAAGGTGGGAACCGCTATTATGACCATGATGAAGCTGTCCATTTCCTATGGAGAGCATTGGAGTGGCCTGGCCATTTGGACAGGCCGTGTTTATGTATTTGCTTGAAATTAATGGAGCAGACCCGGATGTACGTCGGAGCTATCCAGATGTTGAGCAGGGGTCCCTTGAAGGTGGGAACCGTTGTTATGAACATGATAAAGGAGTCCATTTCCTATGGACAGCATTGGAGTGGCCTGGCCATTTAGACAGGCCGTGTTGACACCTAATCCTACACCTAAAACCTAAACTTGTTGGATCTTATTTACACCTAATCCTAAACCAAAACAAAAAATGGATTGGCTAGTCCCCTGTGGTGCTGCGTGGGCCCCACCATGATGTATGTGTTTCATCTATGCCATCCATCTATTTTTCTAGATTATTTTAGGATATGAAACTAAAACGAAAAACCTAAACCTAAACCTAAAACCTAAATGTATTCTCAAATCCCTAAACCTAAACCTACACTTAATCCTAATCTCAACTCCCTAACCTAAACCTAAACCTAAACTTGAAAAACCAAACCTAAAGCCGATCCCGAACCCGAACTCGATTTCCTAAACTTAAATCTAAACCTATTCTCAATTCCCTAAACCTATAACCTATAACCTAAACCTTAACCTTAACCTAAACCTATAACCTAAACTTAAACCATAACCTAAACCTAAACCTATATCCTTAACCTAAACCAAAACCTATAACCTAAACCTTAACCTATAGCCTATAACCTATAACCTAAACTTATAACCTATAACCTAACCTTAACCTAAACCTAAAACCTAAGACTAAACCTATAACCTAAACTTATAGCCTAAAACCTAAATGTATTCTCAAATCCATAAACCTAAACCTACACCTAATCTTAATCTCAACTCTCAAACCTAAACCTAAACCTAAACTTGAAAACCCATACCCAAACCCGATCCCGAACTCGAACCCGATTTCCTAAACCTAAACCTTAACCTATGATCAATTCCATAAAGCTATAACCTATAACCTATAACCTATAACCTAAACCTAAACCTTAACCTAAACCTAAACCTATAGCCTTAACCCAAACCAAAACCTATAACCTAAACCTTAACCTATAACTTATAACCTATAACCTAACCTTAACCTAAACCTAAAACCTAAAACGAAACCTATAACCTAAACCTATAGCCTAAAACCTAAACCTAAACCTAAAACCTAAATGTATTCTCAAATCCCTAAACCTAAACCTACACCTAATCCTAATCTCAACTCCCTAACCTAAACCTAAACCTAAGCTTGAAAACCCAAACACAAAGCCGATCCCGAACTTGAACCCGATTTTCTAAACCTACACCTTAACCTATGATCAATTCCATAAAGCTATAACCTATAACCTATAATCTATAACCTAAACCTAAACTTATAACCTAAACCTAGAACCTTAACCTAAACCTAAAACCTAAATGTATTCTTAAATCCTTAAACCTAAACCTACACCTAATCCTAATCTCAACTCCTTAACCTAAACCTAAACTTGAAAACCCAAACCTAAACCCGATCCGGAAATCGAACCCGATTTCCCAAACCTAAACCTTAACCTATTCTCAATTCACTAAAGCTATAACCTATAACCTAAACCTAAACCTAAAACCTAAATGTATTCTCAAATCCCTAAACCTAAACCTACACTTAATCCTAATCTCAACTCCTTAACCTAAACCTAAAATTGAAAACCCAAACCTAAACTCGAACCCGAACCCGATTTCCCAAACCTAATCCTTATCCTATTCTCAATTCCCTAAACCTTAACCTATAACCTAACCTAAACCTAAACCTACAACCTACACTTAAAACCTAAACCTAGACCTATACCCTAAACCTATAACCTAAACCTAAAACCTAAATGTATTCTCAAATCCCTAAACCTAAACCTACACCTAATCCTAATCTCAACTCCCTAACCTAAACCTAAACTTAAACTTGAAAACCCAAAGCTAAACCCGATCCCGAACCCGAACCCGATTTCCTAAACCTAAACACGATTTTATTAGCACAATTTCACAGATTTTATTAGCATGATTTCCAAAACCTAAACCTTAACCTAAACCTAAACCTATAACCTAAACTTAAACCTTAACCTAGAACGTATAACCATAACCTAAACCTATAACCTATAACTTAAACTCAATTCCCTAAACCTTAACCTATAACCTAACCTAAACCTAAACATATAACCTACAGTTATAACCTAAACCTAAACCTATAACCTAAACCTAATTCTAATCTCAACTCCCTAACCTAAACCTAAACCTAAACTTGAAAACTCAAACCTAAACTTGAAAACCCAAACCTAAACCCAATCCCGAACCCGAACCCGATTTCCTAAACCTAAACCTTAACCTATTCTCAATTCCCTAAAGCTATAACTTATAACCTAAACCTAAGCCTTAACCTTAACATAAACCTTAACCTAAACCTATAACCAAAACCAAAATCTTAAACTAAACCTAAACCCATAACCTTAACCTAAACCAAAACCTATGACCTAAACCTTAACCTATAACCTATAACCTATAACCTAAACTTATAACCCATAACCTAACCTTAACCTTAGCCTAAACCTTAACCTAAAACCTAAAACCTAAACCTAAACCTAAAACCTAAATGTATTCTCAAATCCCTAAACCTAAACCTACACATAATCCTAATCTCAACTCCCTAACCTAAACCTAAGCCTAAACTTGAAAACTCAAACCTAAACCCGATCCCGAACCCGAACCCGATTTCTTAAACCTAAACCTTAACCTATTCTCAATTCCCTAAAGCTATAAATTATAACTTAAACCTAAACCTTAACCTAAACCTATAACCTAAACCTTAACCTAAGCCTAAACATATAACCTTAACCTAAACCAAAACCTACGACCTAAACCTTAATCTATAACCTATAACCTAAACTTATAACCTATAACCTAACCTTAACCTTAACCTAAACCTATAACCTTAACCTAAACCTAAAACCTAAACCTAAACCTAAAACCTAAATGTATTCTCAAATCCTTAAACCTAAACCTACACCTAATCCTAATCTCAACTCCTTAACCAAAACCTAAACTTGAAAACCCAAACCTAAACCTGATCCCGAACCCGAACCCGATTTCTTAAACCTAAACCTTAACCTATTCTCAATTCCCTAAAGGTATAACCTATAACCTAAACCTAAAACCTAAATGTATTCTCAAATCCCTAAACCTAAACCTACGCCTAATCCTAATCTCAACTCCTTAACCTAAACCTAAACCTAAACCTAAACTTGAAAACCCATACCTAAACCCGATCCCAATCCCGAACCCGATTTCCTAAACCTAAACCTTAACCTATTCTCAATTCCCTAAAGCTATAACTTATAACCTAAACCTAAACCTTAACCTGAGCCTTAACCTAAACCTATAACCTAAACCTAAACCTTAACCTAAACCTAAACTTATAACCTAAACCTAAACCAAAACATATGACCTAAACCTTAACCTATAACCTGTAACCTAATCTTATAACATATAACCTAACCTTAACCTTAACCTAAACCTAAAACCTAAACTGTAACCTATAACCTAAAACTTAAATGTATTCTCAAATCCTTAAACGTAAACCTACACCTAATCCTAATCTCAACTCCCTAACTAAACCTAAACTTGAAAACCCAAACATAAACCCAATCCAGAACCCGAACCTGATTTCCTAAACCTAAACCTAAACCTATTCTCAATTCCCTAAAGCTATAACCTATAACCTATAATGTCACGTCCCAAACTCGAAAACCGGGCTCACAAAATTCTCGATCGCCGAATCTAGTGCCGACAGCCTCCATAGTACCCTATTCTCGGCTCCCAGCATGCATACACCAGATTCCGATCCTAGGATCCTACAAGAAGGATTTTCCAACGTACATTTATCTCGTAAGAAGCATAACCACAAGTTTACCCAAATTACAAAGGCAACATCATCATCACATATCTACTAATATAATCATTTGAATACAATACTGAAAGGGAAATGCGTATATCGAAATTGAAGCTCCAGAAGAAAGCTGTACGCTCCAAGCTCAACGCTGCAGCAACCTAACGCCACCTGCACGCACCTATCGTGCATAAGCTTATAGAAAGCTTAGAGGGTGGTGAAAGTGTGTGTGCAAGGCAAACGCCAAGTGTACAATATCAAAGTAATGCATAAATATACGGTAAGTCCATGTATGCTATCAGTTGTACCAAAGCTATATGATGCAAGGCATGAATGCAATCGGCCATACCAAGGCCATGCGATGCGAGGCCTATGCAGCCAAATGTCATATGCGAGATGCAAAGCAAGCATGCCAGTCCTCATTAACTATACATATCAGTACAGTTCCTCTCTTGATATTACCGGGGTCTAATATACTTCACACTGACTGCCTCCTCCCTAACTGCACAGCCAAGTAAGTGGAAGAGACCACACTATCCGCCTGACCAGTAGTCTGCCAATACCTACTCGGCTCGTCGATAGTGAACTCATTTACGAGCTGGTCAAACTCATCCTAGCTTATAGCCCCCTCACTCTAGTGGATAAGGCCACACCCCCTTCTAACCGACTATGACACAGTGGAAGACGCGGCCTACTGGTATTCGGTACTCAGGCACTCGCGTATCCACTCGGTCTAGAGTTGGAGCATCTCTTGGTACCAAAAAAGTTCTAGAATTTTCACCCAAGGACATCCTAAGTGCCCACGATGCTAGAGTTAATATTTTTGGTATTCGATACGACCATCCACGATGTGCCTATGGAGGTCACGGCCCTGATGTCGCTAGGGCGTGCAGTGATCACGACACACAATGTGAAATGCATGAGTCACACCGTCAGTTATGCAACAATCCTGCATGTACCACGCGATCATGTCGGGCACTCCGTCTTATAAGGAGTCTCGTAAATGTATCAGCCCAACGGCTTATGCTATGATCAAACATTCCTCATATCAAGCATACATATGATGCGTATGGGCATGAATCATGGAGTTATACTAAGCATGTTATAAAGTGATGAATTATCAACAAGTATGGGCCTATCAATGGGCCCTAAGGAGAGTTACAATGTGGACATTTAACCAATATTGTACTTGCAATGTGAACGTCAAACCAACATTGCTCCCAAGGCACGGCCCGGCATAAATATCATTACACGAATCATGGAGGAATCACACATTACAATGGACCCTAAGGACATCCTGTTGGGCCTCGACCCATGGGCCTTAGATACATCAAATGGACCGCATCATATGGGACATATAAATCAAGTGGGTCATATCAATGGGCCTTATGTACATTGCAATGGGCCATAACCCCTAGGCCCCAAATACATCACAATGGGCCTCAACCCACGGGCCCTAATACATCGCAATGGGGCCATGGGCCCTAAATACACTACATCGGGCCTCATCAAATGGGCCCCATATATGTCAAGGTGGACCTCAACGAACGGGCCTCATAGATTACATCAAATTGGGCCTCACTCATGGGCCTCAAGCAAGGGCCACACATGTATCAAGGTAGGCCCTATGATTTGGATGGTTTGGAGAAAACACATACATTGCATAGGTCCCACCGTCCATACCTGGATAGTGGTCTGCATGGATGAACGCATGCATCATGATAAGGCCCACCGTCCAGATCATGGTGGGCCACATCCAAAAGAAAGAGAAATGGATGAACAACATGGAATAAAACACATATATCATGGTAGGCCTGCATAAGGTAGCCCATGTCCCTAAGAATGTATGAACAACATGTATATAACACATTATGGTGGGCCTCTCAAGTCGGCCCTATGGTTGACGCTCAATCACCACCACTATTTATAGTACGGTCCACTTGGGATTTGGTCCTGCCTCTCAACAGGGCCCACGGCCCTACATTAACTGGAATTGGCTAGGCAGCGTGAATATACAACACATACACCATCTTGGGCCTCACAATACAGTCCACGGTGGGACACCCCAAGTGAATAATCTAATCCGTTCACCATCTTGGCCACCTCGAATGAGGTCAAATAGACTCTGACTAGGACTGGTTTGGATGACAAGGGACTCCAAAGAGGGCCCTAGAGTGTTTCAACAGGTAGGCATTAATACCCTTAGTACGGCCCACTCGAGACTTATATTTGCCTCAAAATTTGGCACATGGCCTAAAATTATAAGGAGAAGATGGTGAATGGTGTGGATTAAACAAATTCATCATGGTGGGATCCACGTATGGTGGCAGCCCAGAAAGGCTTCCACCCTCACCGTCACTGGACAATAACGTCCAGTGACTTATTTTTTTTTCTTCTTCTCTTTCTTCCTTTTTTTTGTCTACTATGTGAGGCCCACTAGTGGATAATCCATACCATCTATTACATCGACCAGCTCTCTATGGACCAAAGGAATCTAATGATGGATAGGTCTACCACTTATACACACAACAATAGGTATTAGAAAGTTCCAACAGTGGGAATTTATTTCCCTCGGTGCGGTCCACTAAGAACTAAGATTTGTCTCATTTTTTGACTCATAGCCTAAAAGTACATGGGGAAGGTGGTGGACAGCATGGATTAAATAAATACATCAAGGTGGGGTCCATGGTTGGGACGCCCCCACCACACGTCTGCATGGTTGACATGAGGGGTGCTCCCACTACCACCATCCGTTGTGGTGTGGTCCACATGATGGTTGGATCGAGTAGATTTTTGGGCTCCATGGATAGAATGTGCCAGAGAATGGATGTATGGTGTGGATCTAAGAAATACATCAATATGGGTCCTATGAGTGAAAACTCACTCCAAACCTCACATGCAAAAAGTAAGAAATGACGTGGGTAGCCCAACCCTTTAGCATTTGTGGTATGGCTCACCTGGGTTTCGGATTAGCTTCACTTTTCAGCTCAACGCCTAAATGATCTAAGGAATGGAATGAACGGCTTGTATTAAAAACATACATCAAGGTGGGGCCTGCATGAGTGGCCCGCCCAAAAGCTTGTGAATCAAGCTAATATTTTTGTTTTCATTACACGTCCAGCGTCCCTGGACGCTGGATGGTTTGGCATAACACATACTTAAGGTGGGCCCTGCTCAGGTGGGCCACCAAATGATGGATGGTGTGGATATAACAAATATGTAAAGTGGGACCCACCTACAAATGACTTGGCTAAAATACATGCTTCATGGTGGGGTCCATCCGGGTGGGCCACACGGCCACACGGCCACATCATCACATGAAAAGAAATGAAAAGGAGAGAGAGAGAGAGAGAGAGAAAGAAAGAGAGAGGGACACGTGTGATGGAGGGATCCGCCACTATGAGCCCTCCTTTGCATTCAATCATACATCAAGTGGGTCCCAATACATGTGGGCCCACCAAATTAAAGATCAACGGTGGAGATAACTCCCCACAACAATGGAAGGTCTAGATGACCTCTATTCATGCAAGGAAAATAAACATCATGATGGGGTCCATGAAGAATGGCCCCATCATGGAATGATCATGAGAATCAAGGTGAGCCATCGGCCACATCTAGGGTCCAAAGTGAGATCCATACTATCAATCGGTAGGCCCCTCACTTGGCTCATCATAAAAACATGAAAATCTAGCCCATAGAAGCACCCACCGTTCGATCTTCTTGGTCCGTTGGAAAGCCGATCTCCTTGTGTCTCACTTTGATGGAAGGTGATGAGGATTGAATGGTTAGGGTGAAGGATTTTGGAATAGGGAGTGAGCCACATACATCACACTTTTCTCTCACTTGGGAAAGCCATGGACGTCCACCACTTTGCTTGGAATTTGTGTTGAGAAAGAGAGAGAGAGAGAGAGAGAGAGAGAGAGAGAGAGAGAGAGAGAGAAGGGGTTGTAAGGGAGAGAGAGTGATGGGTGATGGATGTGAGGTGAGTGATGTACTTGACATGTATGGGTGTGTAAGAGAGAGGGTGAGAGAGAGTTGACTTGTGGGGAAAGAAAGCATGGGTGTGTATACTTGGCATGAGGTGATTGATTAATTAATGGGACATGTTGTAGAGATTCTCTTTAGATTATAAACGCGCAGCGTTTTCTTCGAATTGAACGTCAGCCCACATCTCCCTGCCAGGGTATCAGATCTGTATACAATACGTGGCATTGGAATCGTGGCGACAGTGCGGTTGTAATGGTACAAGTCTCGGATTAAGCCGACTCAAATCTATAGGATACGACTTAGGGTCGTGCATAAACATCGATCATTGGTCGCAGGTTGCCAAAATTCGTCGGGAATGATCGCGGAAGTCGACGGAACAGTACAGACTAGGATACGGGTTTTACAACTCTCCCCACCTAATAAAAATTTCATCCTCAAAATTTAAAACATGACATAACTAATACAAAGTTTATAAGGAAGAGAAATCTCATCACTATAGATATAATCATCAAACACCTAAGAGATGGGGACAACGCCCATGAATATCAGCCTCTTACTCCCAAGACGTCTCGTCAGCACTATGATGATCACATTGAACATCGGATCCTGGAACAAAAACGATCGAAATAGGGATATTATGCGGCCTCACAATCTCAACGGTAGGGAGCTATATCAGAAAATCTCTAAGTTATTCGAACTCGGGGATCTAATCATTCTAAGTTCTCAACAATCATCGAGTGAATAGTGGCTATCAGTAGATATGTGATGTTATCTTCAGGTATTCTCAAGTTATGCTCTGATACCAACTTCTGTCACGCCCCAAACTCAGAAACCGGGCTCATAAAATTCTCGATTGTTGAATCCGGTGCCGACAGCCTCCGTAGTACCCCATTCTCGGCTCCTGGCGTGCATACACCAGATTCCGATCATGGGATCCTACAAGGAGGATTTTCCAACGTACATTTATCTCATAAGAAGCATAACCACAAGTTTACCCAAATTACAAAGGCAACATCATCATCACATATCTACTAATATAATCATTTGAATACAATACTAAAAGGGAAATACATATATCAAAATCAAAGCTCCAAAAGATAGCTGCACACTCCAAGCTCAACGCTGTAGCAACCTAACGCCACCTGCACGCATCTATCATGTATAAGCTTATAGAAAGCTTAGAGGGTGGTGAAAGTGTTGCGCAAGGCAAGCGCCAAGTGTACAATATCAAAGTAATGCAAAAATATGCGGTAAGTCCATGTATGCTATCAGTTGTACCAAAGCTATATGATGCAAGGCATGAATGCTATCGGCCATACCAAGGCCATGCGATGCGAGGCCTATGTAGCCAAATGTCATATGTGAGATGCAAAGCAAGCATGCCAGTCCTCATCAAGTATACATATCAGTACAATTCATCTCTGAATATTACCGAGGTATAATACACTTCACACAGACTGCCTCCTCCCTAGCTGCACAGCCAAGCAAGTGGAAGAGACCACACTATCCACCTGACCAATAGTCTACCAATACCTACCCGGCTCATCGATAGTGGACTCATTTGTGAGTTGGTCAAACTCAGCCTACCTTATAACCCCCTCACTTGGACAGATAAGGCCACACCCCCTTCCAACCGACCATGACAAAGTGGGAGACACGGCTTGCTGGTATTCGGTACTCAGGCGCTCATGTATCCACTCGGTTTAGATGTTGAGCATCTCCTGGTACCAAAAAGGTTCTGAGATTTTCATCCAAGGACATCCTAAGTGCCCACAATACTAAACCCAATATTTTCGGTATCCGATACGACCATCCACGATGTGCCTGTGGAGGCCACGACCCTGATGTCGCTAGGGCATGCAGTGATCACGACACACAATGCAAAATACATGAGTCACACCGTCAGTCATGTAGCAATCCTGCATGTACCGCGCGATCATGTGGGGCACTCCGTCTTATAAGGAGTCCCGTAAATGTCTCAGCCCAACGACTTATGCTATGATCAAACATTCCTCATATCAAGCATACATATGATGTGTATGGGCATGAATCATGGAGTTATACGAAGCATGTTATAAAGTGATGAATTATCAAGTATGGGCCTATCAATGGGCCCTAAGGAGAGTTACAATGCGGACATTTAACCAACATTGTACTTACAATGTGGACGTCAAACCAACATTACTCCCAAGGCATGGCCCGCCATAAATATCATTACACGAACCATGGAGGAATCGCACATTACAATGGACCCTAAGGACATCCCGTTGGGCCTCGACTCATGGGCCTTAGATACATCAAATGGGTCACATCATATGGGCCTTATATAAATCAAGTGAGCCACATCAATGGGCCTTATGTACATTGCAATGGCCCATAACCCCTGGGCCCCAAATACATCACAATGAGCCTCAACACACGGGCCCTAATACATTACAATGGGCCTTAACCCACGGGCCCCAAATACACTACTTCGGGCCTCATTAAATGGGCCTCATATATGTCAAGGTGGGCCTCAATGAACGGGCCTCATACATCACATCAAATTGGGCCTCACTCATGAGCCTCAAGCAAGGGTTCACACATGTATCAAGGTAGGCCCCATGATTTGGATGGTTTGGAGAAAACACATATATTACATAGGTCCCACCGTCCATACCTGAATAATGGTCTGCATGGATGAACGCATGCATCATGATAGGGCCCACCGTCCAGATCATGATGGGCCACATCCAAAAGAAAGAGAAATGGATGAACGGCATGGAATAAAACACATATATCATGGTAGGCCTGCATAAGGTAGCCCATGTCCCTAAGAATGGATGAATAACATGTATATAACACATTATGGTGGGCCTCTCAAGTTAGCCCTATGGTGGACACTCAATCACCACTACTATTTATAGTATGGTCCACTTAGGATTTGGGCCTGCCTCTCAATGGGGCCCACGGCCCTGCATTAACTGGAATTAGTTAGGCAGCGTGAATATACAACACATACACCATCTTGGGCCTCACAATACAGTCCATGGTGGGACACCCAAAGTGAATAATCTAATCCATTCACCATCTTGGCCACCTCGAATGAGATCAAATAGACTCTGACTAGGACTGGTTTGGATGACAAGGGACTCCAAAGAGGGCCCTAGAGTGTTTCAATAGGTGGGCATTAATACCCTTAGTACGGCCCACTCGAGACTTATAAGGAGAAGATGGTGAATGGTGTGGATTAAACAAATTCATCATGGTGGGATCCACATATAGTGGCAGCCTAGTCAGGCTTCCACCCTCACCGTCACTGGACAATAACGTCCAGTGACTTATTTTTTTCTTCTTCTCTTTCTTCCTTTTTTTGTCTACTATGTGGGGCCCACTAGTGGATAATCCAAACCATCTATTACATTGACTAGCTCTCTATGGATCAAAGAAGTCTAATGATGTATAGGTCTACCACTTATACACATAACAGTAGGTATTAGAAAGTTCCAACAGTGGGAATTTGTTTTCCTCGGTGCAGTCCACTAAGAACTAAGATTTGTCTCATTTTTCAACTCATAGCCTAAAACTACATGGGGAAGGTAGTGGATGACTTGGATTAAACAAATACATCAAGGTGGGGTCTATGGTTGGGACGTCCCCACCCCATGTCCGCATGGTTGACATGAGGGGTGCTCCCACTACCACTATCCATTGTGGTGTGGTCCACATGATGGTTGGATTGAGTAGATTTTTGGGCTCCACAGCTAGAATGTGTCAGAGAATGGATGTATGGTGTGGATCTAAGAAATACATCAATATGGGTCCCATGAGTGAAAACTCACTCCAAACCTCCCATGCAAAAAGTAAGAAATGACGTGGGTAGCCCAACCCCTTAGCATTTGTGGTATGGCCCACTTGGGATTCGAATTAGCTTCATTTTTCAGTTCAACGCCTAAAATGATCTAAGGAATGGAATGGACGGCTTGGATTAAAAACATACATCAAGGTGGGGCCTGCATGAGTGGCCCGCCTAAAAGCTTGTGAATTAAGATATATTTTTGTTTTCATTGCACGTCCAGCGTCCCTGTACGCTGGCCGGTTTGGCATAACAAATACTTAAGGTGGGCCCTGCTCAGGTGGGCCACCAAATGATGGATGGTGTGGATACAACACATGTAAAGTGGGCCCCCCTACAAATGGCTTGGCTAAAATACATGCTTCATGGTGGGGTCCATCCAGGTGGGCCACATGGCCACATCATCACATGAAAAGAAATGAAAAAGAGAGGGAGAGAGAGAGAGAGAGAGAGAGAGAGAGAGAGAGGGACATGTGTGATGGAGGGCTCCGCCACGATGAGCCCTCCCTCGCATTCAATCATACATCAAGTGGGTCCCAATACATGTGGGCCCACCAAATCAAAGATCAACAGTGGAGATTCCTTCTCCACTAAAATGGAAGGTCTACATGACCTCTATTCATGTAAGGAAAATAAACATTATGATGGTGTGCATGGAGAATGGCCCCATCATAGAATGATCATGAGAATCAAGGTGGGCCATCAGCCACATCTAAGGTCCAAAGTGAGATCCATACCATCAATTAGTAGGCCTCACTTGGCTCATCATAAAAACATGAAAATCTAGCCTATAGAAGCACCCACCATTCGATCTTCTTGTTCCGTTGGAAAGCCGATCTCCTTGTGTCTCACTTTGATGGAAGGTGATGAGGATTGAATGGTTAGGATGAAGTATTTTGGAATAGGTAGTGGGCCACATACATCACACTTTTCTCTCACTTGGGAAAGCCATGGACGTTCACCACTTTGCTTGGAATTTGTGTTGAGAGAGAGAGAGGGGGGGGTTGTAAGGGAGAGAGACTGATGGGTGATGGGTGTGAGGTGAGTGATGTACTTGACATGTATGGGTGTGTAAGAGAGAGGGTGAGAGAAATTTGACTTGGTGGTTGCTTGACTTGTGGAGAAAGAAAGCATGTGTGTGTACTTGACATGAGGTGATTAATTGATTGATGGGACATGTTGTAGAGATTCTCTTCGAATTGCAAACGCGTGGCTTTTTTTTTGAATTGAATGCCAGCCCACATCCCCCTGCCAGGGTATTGGATCGGTATGCATGACGCGGTGTTGGAATCGCGGTGATGGTGCGGTCGCAATGGTACAAGTCTCGGATTAAGCCGACTCAAATCTACAAGATACGACTTAAGGTCGTGCACAAATGTCGATTATAGGTCGTAGGTTGCCAGCATTCGTCGGGAATGATTGTGGAAGTTGACAGAACAGTATGGATTACGATATGGGTTTTACATATAACCTATAACCTAAACCTAAACTTTAACCTAAACCTATAACCTAAACCTAAACCTAAACCTATAACCTTAACCTAAACCAAAACCTATAACCTAAACCTAAACCTATAACCTATAACATAAACTTATAACCTATAACCTAACCTTAACCTAAACCTAAAACCTAAACCTAAACCTATAACTTAAACCTATAGCCTAAAACCTGAACCTAAATCTAAAACCTAAATGTATTCTCAAACTCCTATACCTAAACTTACACCTAATCTTAATCTCAACTCCCTAACCTAAACCTAAACCTATAACTTAAACCAATAGCCTAAAACCTGAACCTAAATCTAAAACCTAAATGTATTCTCAAACCCCTAAACCTAAACCTACACTTAATCCTAATCTCATCTCCTTAACCTAAACCCGATGCCGAACCCGAACCTAATTGTTGTAATAATGTAGCCCAATCACATGGCAACAAACTAGAAAATCTTGCTTTGTTGGCAAGCATACTCGAACACAAGCATCACAATGCATCTATTTCCATCTCCACTATCTATCTCTTATAGAATAGATTATTTGAGATTTGGATTTATCTCATTTTAGAGTTATGTCCTAGCACAATATGATAATATTAATAGACAAGGTGGATTTGTCACCAACATTATTCGAAGACCCATATAACTTCTCTTTATAGGAAGTTGGGTAGGGCACATGCAGCTTGAATCCATCAAAGGAGATAAGGATCACCTCTCATATGTTCTCTCTCTTTTCATTTTTTTTTCATAGGATTGTTTATTTTGTGGTGTCTGCTCAAATATACGTACAACATTTTATCATGTTAATATAATTATAAGTGGCCTAATCTTACCTTTCTAAAAACAACTAATAATAATTTCTTCCTAATGAGAAATCACTAAGTACCATTAGGCTCAACCCAAAAGATAAATCAGCATTTTCTTTCTTTCCTTTTCTTTTAACACATACTCATACACCAGAGTTGCTTACGTCCACAATGGGTACTTGAACTCGTAACCTTGTATTGAAACTATTTTGAATATACCATGAAGGCATGAGTAAGGACCTAGGTGTGTGTGCACAGTCGGCAATGTGTTCACCACACTGAATTTTATGAGCCCCACCAGGAAATAGGCTATGAATAATTTTTTGTATTTTATTTATGATGTTAAACTTAAATGTATTTACGTGTGGATGAATGTGATGTGGATAAGATTGTTTGTGTTTAGATGGATGTAGTTTATGTTTGGATGAATGTAGTTTATGTTTGGATGGATTTACGTAGTTTGGGTTTAGATGGATGTGAATGTGAATATGATGAAATATATTATATAACAGGTGTATATTAGGAAGAATATATTGTAACAGGTGCATATCGGGAATATTGTGCTGGTGAAAAAAAGTGACTTTTACCTACGAAATATTTCGTCGGTAAAAGTCCCATCCAAGGTTTTTACTTATGAATATTTTCGTAAGTAAAAGTCTCCATTATGTTTTTTCTAATACTTTGTAAGTGAAAAATATAAGACTTCCATCGATGAAAAGTACATAACTTTTCGTCGGTAAAAGTCCCATCCACGTTTTTACCTACGAATCTTTTGGTAGGTTGCCAATATTTTGTAAGTGAAAAATATAACACTTTTACTAACAAATTTTTTTGTCGGTAAAAGTCCCATCCACATTTTTAACCTACGAATATTTTCGTAGGTAAAAGTCTCCTCTACATTTTTGCCAAACACTTTTTATTGATGAAACTTTTTGTCAGTAAAAGTCCCATCTATGTTTTTTACCTACAAATATTTTCGTAGGTAAAAGTCTCAAGTTTCCTCTACGTTTTTGCCAAAATTTTGTAAGTGAAAAATATAAGACTTTTATCGACGAAAATATTCGTCGGTAAAAGTCCCATCCATGTTTTTTACTTACGAATATTTTCGTACGCAAAAGTCCCCACTATGTTTTTGCCAATAATTTGTAAGTGAAAAATATAAGACTTTTACCGATGAAACTTTTCATCGGTAAAAGTCCCATCCTGGTTTTTTACTTATGAATCTTTTCGTAGGTAAAAGTCTCATCTACGTTTTTCCCAATATATCGTAAGTGAAAAATATAACACTTTTTACCGATGAATTTTTTCATTGGTAAAAGTCCCATCCACGTTTTTTACCTACGAATATTTTCGCAAGTAAAAGTCTCCTCTACGTTTTTGCCAAAGACTTTTTACCGACGAAAATTTTCGTCGGTAAAAGTCCCATCCACGTTTTTTACCTACGAACAATTGCATAGGTAAAAGTCTCCTCTACGGTTTTGTGCCAAAAGTTTAAAGTGAAAAATATAATACTTTTACCGATGAAAATTCTTGTCGGTAAAAGTGGTTTTTTGCTTTTTACCGACAAAAATTTTCGTCGGTAAAACTCTTACCACATAATTTTCAAAAAAGCGCAAAAATTTTCTATCTTAAAAATTAAAATACTTCTACCGACGAAAATTTTCGTCAGTAAAAATATTATTACCGAAAAGAAAAAATTGTTGGTAAAAGTGAAGTTTTACCGATGAAAAAAAAATTCGTCGGTAAAAACATACTTTTACCGATGAAATTTTTTTCATCGGTAAAACCTCTGTTTCTTGTAGTAACTTTCGCTATCACAATTAACCAGCACAGCCTCCTTCTGAAGTCCCAACTGATTTGTCATGCCCTTAAGCTAAACACCTTCTTTAAACGCTTCCGTCACTGCCATATATTCTGCTTCGGTCGTGGAAAGAGCCACCACAGACTAAAGCTTCGACATCCAACCGATTGCTTCACTCGATAATACAAACGAGTATCTTGAAGTAGACTTCCTGGAATATATACTGCCTGCGTAGTCAGAATCTACATGCCCTATCAACTTTGTCCCTGTTTTTTCAAAAGTTAAGACGTAGTCTTTCATACCTCGAATGTATCGAAGTAGCCATTTCATCGCTTCCCAATGTTGCTTGCCAGGGTTTGACATGTATCTGCTCACAACACTAACTGCCTATGAAATATCTAGTCTTGTACAGACCATGGCATATATTAAACTTCCAACCGCATTTGAATAAGGCACATGAGACATAACTTGCTTTTCCTGATTTGATTTAGGACATTGTTCTGAGGAAAGCTTGAAGTGAGCCGTGTGGGGAATGCTCACCGACTTTGCTTGGTCTATCCCATACTTGATCAACACTTTTTTGAGGTATTCTACCTGTGATAACCAAAGCCTGCTCTTTTTCCTTTCTCAATAAATATCTATGCCGAGAACCCTTTTTGCCACCCCCAAATCTTTCATCTCGAATGTCCCTGATAACCGAGTCTTCAGTACATTGATTTCAGACATATCATGATAGGTGATCAACATATCATCAATATATAATACTAGGATGATGAAATTTTAATCACTAAGTGTCTTATAATAGACACAGTGATCATATTAACTCGAGTAAATTTCTGACTCACCATGAAAGAATCAAATTTTTTATACCTAGGCGACAGTTCAAGGCTGTACAACGACCTCATTAACTTACAAACCTTTTTCTCTTCCCCTTTAACTTCGTAACCCTCTAGTTGCTTCATGTATATCTGCCCTTCCAATTCCCCGTGCAGGAATGTAGTCTTAACAGCCATCTATTCCAGCTCGAGATCGTATTGGGCAACCATTGCTAACACGAATCTGATAGACACCTGCTTAACCACCGGCGTGAATATCTCTGTGAAGTCGATTCCTTCTCTCTGAGCATAACCCTTCACTACCAACCTTTCTTTGTATCTATCGTGTTTCCTTTTGAATAACCACTTACATCCGATCGCTTTTCGGCCCACTAGAAGTTTCACCAACTCTCATGTATGATTTTTGTGCAACGAGTCCATCTCATCATCCATAACTGCCTTTCACTTTTCTGTATCAAGCTCACTAAGAGCCTCCTGAATAGTAGACGGGTCCCCCTCATCTGTAATGAGGGCATATATGAGTCATCTATGTATCTTGCCAATAACCTGCGATCATGTGGTGGTTTCCTTCTCACAGGTGGCTGCTCCACCAGATCCTGTACCTCTTTCTGCGCGTCTGTCTCTGCCTGAGTATCATCTGAGTCAATCTGGATGTCTATAATCAACCTTTCTAGTTCCTCTTGCTCCTCTTAATTATTTTTGCGAAATAAGGAGCTTTCATCGAATCTGACATCACAGCTAGTGATGACCTTGCTTGTGACCTCGTCGAATAACCTGTAACCTTTCACACCAATGTTATAACCAATAAAGATGTACTTTTTAGATTTATGGTCTAGCTTATCTCTCTCAACTGACGGTACATAAGAGTAAGCTTCACAACTAAATATGCATAGATCTGAGTAGTCGATTTTCTGACCACTCCATATTTCCTCCGAAATTTTATATTCAATTGTCGTTGAAGGAGATTGGTTCACCAAATAACAAGCCGTGTTAACGGCCTCTGTCCATAGGTCCTTACCCAATACTGCATTACTTAACATGCATCTGGTCCTCTCCAGGAGAGTCCGATTCATTTGCTCAGCCACACCGTTTTGCTTGGGTATGTGACGCATTGTGTTGTGCCTGATGATCCCTTTATCATTGCAATACTCATTAAAATCAGTGGAAGTAAATTCTCCACCATTGTCAGTCCTTAAAACTTTTATTTTTCACCCTGATTGTTTTTCCATCATTACTTTCCATTATTTGAATATGGTGAAAACCTTAGATTTACGTTTCATGAAGTAAACCCAAACTTTTCTGGAGTAGTTGTCAATAAATGAAACAAACCACGATGACCCTCAATGGAAACTTCTGGCGATGGCCCCCATACATCAGAGTGCACATAATCAAGCACTCCCTTACAAATATATTTTCCAGATTTAAAAGATAATTTATATTATTTTCCATATATACAATGCTCGCATATATCTAAATCAGAATTTTTAAAAGTTGGAATCAAACATCGATCAGAAAGTACCTTCATGCCCCGCTCGCTCATGTGGCCTAGACGACAATGCCACATACATAGAGACGTGAAGTCTGCAATAGCTGCTGCCGCTCCACCTGCTGAAGTGCTCCTAATCAAACTATAAAGGTTTTCGTGCCTCTGCGCTCTTATAACCACGAGTGCCCCTTTTGAAACTTTAAGGACACCATCAATACTGGTGAACTTGCACCCTATAGCCTTGAGTGCACCGAGAGAAATCAGACTTTTCTTCATATTAGGAATGTGCGTGACGTCAGTCAAGGTACGCTCCATCCCATCAAACATCTTGATGCTCACCGTGCCAATAGCCACAACATTACAGGCATTATTATTTCCTATAAAAACCTGTCCATCATCGCATTCCTTGTAACTGGTAAACCAACTCCGATGATGAGTCATGTGATAAGATGCTCATGTGTCAAGTATCCACTCATCTGTATGATTGTCGTGTAAGTGACCAATCATGGAAACAGACAGAACATCACCACCACTTGATTCTTCATCAGATGTGACCAAATTGGCCTTTATAGAAGAAGCCGCTGAATTTTCTTTCTTCGTTATAGGATTTCTACAATCCTTCTTCATGTGTCCAGACAACCCACAATTCCAACACTTTAGTTTTCCTTTGCCCTTGCCCTTGGATTTGGATCTAGGTCTTGAGGACCCTGTACCTCGCTCAGAATCTCTACTGCTCGTAATCAGCGCATTGGAAGATGCCCCCATGTCACCGTTTAGCTTTCTCATAGCCTTCCCTTGAAGGGCTGAGATAACGATGTCAACACTTAAGGTTTTATTTGCGATGCACATCATGTCCCTAAAAGACTCATATGATGCAGGAAGAGAATTCAACAATATACATGCTTGTTCCTAATCTTTGACCACTTCCTCCATATCCAGCAATTTGTACATCAATTTATTAAAGTTGCTGATATGGGCTTCTAGATCTTCACCCTCTGCCATCTTGAAGGCATAACATTGTAGCTTCAAGTGTAGGCGATTTTCAGAGGACTTGCATAGATGTTCTCTAACTTTGCTTACAAACTTGCTGTAGTTTTCTCCCTCAAAACATTATAGAGAATCTCATCCGTGAGACATAAACGGATAGAGGATAAAGCATTACTGTCAAGGTTTTCCCATTCATCATCTTTCATGGTAAATTTTCGCTCTTTAAGAGCCTTAATCTTGCCTTGCTTGGTTAACAGACTAATCATCTTAACCTTCCATAACTCAAAATTATTTTTGCTTGAGTACTTCTCAATATCAAACTTTTTGTTTCCCATTATTACTAATCCTGCAGATTTGCCCCAACGATCACTCTGGTACCACTTATTGGGGATTTCAACTATGGAATCATATAGATCTAGATCTAAGATAGTAATTCAATAGTAAGAAGTACTCATAGGAGAACACAAATATTTAATGTGGAAAACCCTTTCGAGAAAAAAACCACAGCACAAAGCGACAGAAATCCACTATGAAATAGAAATTACAAGAGAGAGGACTTACCCGATTCGAACAATCTCGAATCTCACCCTTACTACCTTTGATAACCCTAGAACCCCTTTAGAAAACTTTAGAATACCCTTGAATACCTCCCAATCCCGCATACACCCCTTTATATAAGTTTAGAAAGAAGTAGAATTGGATTAGGAAACAAAAATAGCAAAATCTGTGTTTCCGCAAAAAATCTGCGTAAAATCTTCGATGTCATCGAAGGTCCATCGATGTCATCGAAAACGGACCAAAACTGTCTAGCAACCAGGTGTGAAAATTTTTGAAAATTATCGATGGCATCGAGCAACCTTCGATGTCATCAATGACTGTCTTCGATGTCATCAAAACCTAGTTGATGTCATTGACAGACCAACAGACAGATTTAAGACATCTGTCGATAACAGGTGTATGCTAACTTCCTAATTGATAAAAGAAAATTGCAAATATCGCTTCCAACCAGAGAAGTTTTTAACTACTTTAATTTGTGCTATCTAATTAATTTTTCTTGGATAAAAGCTTGACATTCATGCAAGTCGAAGTCACCACTAATTGATCTTACTAGCACATTAAATTTTATTTTTTTTAAAAAATAAAAATAAAAATAAAAATGAAGCTCTATAATAATGGATCATGGAAGAACATAGAGAATATGAGCCAGCAAGAGATATAAACCCGAAGTAGGGACTTGTGATAAGAAAGCATATGAAGTTCATGTAACACAGTCCAATATTAAAGTGATTACCTGAAATAGCTTAAAATGCTTCACAGCTCTAGGTACGGCTAACGCCGTCAAACAAACATAACATACATTTAAGCCATCAGACAGAGATGTTAAATGCATTACTTAACCATGGTCTACTACTGCAAAATCATCCAGAAATTGCACCTCTAGAAGATCGTAACCAGAAATCAAAACAAATCAAA
Source organism: Magnolia sinica (assembly GCF_029962835.1). Lineage (NCBI taxonomy): Eukaryota > Viridiplantae > Streptophyta > Magnoliopsida > Magnoliales > Magnoliaceae > Magnolia > Magnolia sinica. The sequence goes on from NC_080581.1 coordinate 34,398,748, forward strand.
TCAAAATCCCTGGTGCCTCTGAAATACTTAGGTCGAGACATGCAGAAAACGGTACAGCAAGATGGCTCTTTGACGTAATCTTCATAAGAGGAAAAAACTTCATAGACAAAAAATCAAGGAAACTTATCTGATTCCTACACGCATCCCTAATCCTAAAAACAATCATACATGCATCCATCTCTCTTTTTTAAAAAATAAAAATAAAAATTTATAATGATTTTAAACACACCACCTGAACTATTATTAATATGAAATGGGGTCTGTACATCTATTTGGGCGGGTGCCAACCAAAAAGTGAGGCCCATCACATACATGCATCGCATACGAACATTAATTGTCTAATACTCTAGACACGTCTACAAGAATTCAAACCGAACGGTCAGCCCCAGATACTATGAACCTCAGAGAAGAGGAGAACAGGCTGATTCTAATCACAACTCCCTGGAATTGATGTAGGCACTTGATTGATGTGACCCATTAATCTGTTGGGATTAAGGTCCAGCGACTCATCCTTAAGGAAAAGCTATCTACCACTTCAAATCCAGATGGAGAACTTGACGTCATTGCAAACAAAGAGGCCTACTGCATGTAAGATGTTAAACATACCAAATTGAGGGAACCATACAATCTTATTGAGGCCGAGAAGCTCCAACGAAGAAAATGCAGAGTTAGCCCTTCTAGAGGATAGTGAACCTCCTCCTTTTCTTTTTGCTTTTTGTTTTTTTTGTTTTTTTTCTTTTTTTTTTCTCATGAACGCCAACAGTTGCCGCACCATGTACCATTATCTGCTGCCAGGCACAATAGCACCCACAAGGGTTGCACTTCATAACTCTGAACCAGCATAGCCATTACTTGATTGGAGAACCCGGGCTTCTTCATACCATGAATATTAAACAGACCATCCATAGCCATCTCATGATCTACTACAAAGAGCAGGGGAGAGTTCAATGCCTTGATTTGCTACCCTCAAGCCAGGCCATTGTTGCATTCCATTAAGATTTTTAACATCCACGAGTTGAGCTCCAACATAGTAGACCGAAGCTTCCTTCCTCTGCTTTAATATGAGACGGGAAAATAAATCTACAAACTGACCTGACAGGCCCCAGCACACGTCCAACCAAATGCCTATCACCTAAGCTATCCGAAAGGCCCCAACACCTTGCAACAATTAGTACAAAAATTCTGCTTGGCCTGGAACCTGCAGAACTCACCTATGCATCTGGCTATGTGAGGGTTTGGACAGAAATCATTCTCAAATCTGATGGCCCTTAGGGCTGTCATAGCCATGGCGGCCATGGCTGCAGTCTGTGATGGCCATCGAAAGGGGAAGAGAGAGAGAGAGAGAGAGAGAGAGAGAGAGAGAGAGAGAGAGAGAGAGAGAGAGAGATCTAAAAAGATTGAGAGAGGGATAGAGTACCTTTGATTGGAGTTTTGGGTAGGTTGAGTACTGTCTTACCATAGCCGAGACAGAACTCAACTATGGCCTTCTTCACCCTCTATCTTAGCGTCATCCGAAGCCCTAGCTTTACAATTACATCCGCTTCAATGCCATGTAGGCTGTCATCCTGGACATCCTTCTTGTAATCATGTTACTGTTGTAGAGGATCTTTCACCTCGAGATGGGTTTGGGTTTTCTATTTGTCGTCATGGGGTACGATGCCATCTTCGTCTTCATTTTCACCTGCTTCTTGTACAGCATTGGGTTTTGCATCCTCAAGAAGATGCCATAGTTGCCGTTCGTCACAGCTGCGGTCGATCAACAACTCTGAGGAATCTGAAGATCAGATTCGGGGTTTTCTGGTTTGTTGGCCTGCGGTACATAGAGGTAGGTTTTGATGCTTGGAATTTCTTCAAACCCTTTGGTTCTGAGCCATAAAGAAAACTCTAATGTCTAAAAATCTATAAGAGGGGTTTTGATGATATGGGGATTTCAAAGGTTTCATAATCTTGTAAACCTTGAACCCTAAATTCTGCTAGAAAAAAAAAAATGATGAACGGAAAACATGATCTTATTTATTTTTGAAGTTGGGTTGGTTCGGTGGAGAGTTTGGATTATTTTATTTTTCTGTTATTTTTTTGTTGTGTTTTGTAGTTTGAATTTTGAAACAAAATCAGTAGGATTTTGAGTTTGGAAAAAAAAAGAAAAAGAGGGAGAGGGTGAGAGAGGTCGATGGGGGTGAAATTGAATTTAGGGATTTTGTTTATAGGGCTAAAAGCACTTAATTTGTGACAATCCATCTATTGCAAATTTCACATTTGCGATGGATTGAATCCGTCGTGAATAAGCGATAGATGAATCCGTCACAAATTTGCAATTAGTGACACTTTTTGTCCGTCGCTACTTGGGCCAGGACAATTTTGACTAGTGATGGTTTATATTGTTAAACCAATCCTTTTTTATGAAGGTCGATATCAGTCACAAAATCCATCATTTATTTTCTCTTTTCAGTGTGGTTGAATGGAAAGTAACATAACGGAACGAGTATATAATTTAATCAATGTCGTGAATTATAATAGAATGTAAAAAAATGTTGTCACATTCTCGAGATAAATCTTGTCTTAACTTCAAAATTAGAATGTATGATACTCTTATTTTTTTTAAAAAAAATGTTGTCAAATTCTAGAGATAAATCTTGCCTTAACTTCAAAATTAGAATGTATGATACTCCTATGTTAGGTTCACTTGATACAAAATGGAATATTCCTTTGGCAGAGTTCATATTGCAAGTGGTTCGTAAGATAGATCCATAACAAAGTAGAAAGGAAATTCTTAATTAGGTGTTTTTTATGAAACAAAATTTTTGCACCATCCATGGTGATGTAAGATGAACAAATCTTAAGACCGTGAGGATGAAATCACTATGGTAGCTGCTACTTAGGCCGCATTTGCCGCCATAATGATGGTAGATGATTATTACCATCAGTACCTTTGTAAAGAACCACCAAGAAAAGAATCGAGAAAGAAACTGGTTTATAAGAGGGATTATCATAAAAAGTGATAGAGAATGTTCATCTTAGCTAAGAATGACGAGGGAGACTTTCTTTTGCCTTTATGCCACGTTGAGAGACAATGACTTCACAACATGAAGAGTGTTAACTCTAGAGCAATAAGTTGTTCTCTTCCTACACTCAGTTGGACATAATGTGTGTAACTGTATAATAGGACACATGTTCATCCGGTCCAACGAGATTGTAAGTAGACATTTGAGTTTTGGATGCCATTATGTCACTCTACCCCTACTACTTGAAGTTCTCTCGTCTTGACACATTGTTGAGACTCAAATATTGCATAATTTTTCCCATTTATATCTTAGTTTTATGAACATTAATCAGCTTAATGTTCTATTTTACTCATGTATGTGTTGCAAGGTGAATTTACGAGCTTGGATTGAAAAAGGGTGCTAAAATGCATGGATTTGATGCTCAAGAATCACCAAGGCAAGGGATGGATCTTAGGAGACCAATATTGAAGAATTCATATGCCAAAGATCCAAGAAAACCAAGCGAAGAATGAAGAGAATCGAAGATTTGAAGTGAAGAATCCTGAAATCGTCCTGAAAAAGTGTATTCTATAAGCTGTGAAGTTTACTTTGAAAAACTGCGTAGTAGGAAGTTTGTTTTAAATGAACTATGCAGCGAGAAGTCTATTTTGGGAAAATACATATATTTGAGGCATTTTCTAGGATTTTTCAGCTTTGTACGAAAATTGGAGTTCCCTACTTATAAATAGGGCTTCCTAGGGCATTCTTAAACATCATTAGAAGCATTCAAGAGCAATATTTAGGGTTTTTAAAGAGTTTCTAGTTTTATTAAAGCTTATAAGTTTTATTTATTTATTTATTTATATTTTAGATCTTTTCTATTTGCATTTTTTTCTTCTTTCTTTCTTGTTGCTTTTTATTTCTGCAATTTAATTATATTTTTCTAAGTTCCTTCTAGCCCAAGCTAGAAGGGAAGCACATGGGTTTAATAATTTTTAAAGATTATATTGATTGATTGTTTTAATGACGAGAAGAATGGTGTATGCATGTTATCTATTATTTAGGTTTTGTTTTTTTATCCTCTTGTAAGATCTATATGTTTTCATCATATGAGATCCACATTGATGGATAGGCTTACCCTAGATCAATCAGATTTCCTAGATAGGAGATGTTCTCAACCTGTTATATTTCTTTGATATTAATTATCCTATAGATATTGAATACTTAAAATCACTGGCGCTTGAGAACATATGTCAATGGTGCAAATCCATTATTTTCTAATCTTTTATATCATTTATTAAAATATTTAAACTATTTTATTTTTCGATTAGGCTGACCATAGTGCTTAGATCCTAGTTGTGTTATCCAAGTCATCATGATTTTGGAACATTAACCTATATGCGGAACTTTGAAGCTTGGGTGTTATTTTATTCAGTTGAATTACATCAATTCAAAAATCCCAAAATCAAATCATCAGTTTAGTTTTTATTAATTAGTTTGTTTTGTATTTGATTTTTTCCTTCTTGCAATTCATCTCCCTGTGGGATCGACCCTGTATTCACAGGATATTACTTACGAACTTCTGTACTTAAAGGCAAGCAATCAAGTTTTTGGCGCCGTTGCCAAGGAGAGACTAATATAGATTAGATCTATGCAAGATAGCTAAGGTAAGTTCTCTTCTAAACCCTCCAAATTTTCTGTCGATTTTTTTTCTCTTTTCTTTTTCTTTGAAAATAAATTCAATTGGGTCTTTCAAGCACTAACTATGACATAAGGTTGCCCTGCTTGTGATTTTATCACCCAAGTGCTATGGTTGTCCTATAGTTGCTGTTTGATCATAAAGATCATCCACTGAATCTATTTTTCAGATTAACATAGTTTAATTTTTGCATTAGTTTTACTTTTATGTAATTAGTGGTATTTGTTGTGTGGTGTGGATGGTTTATGTCCGTTGGAGTAAGGATCAAAATAATTGACTCTCCTCTGAAGGGGGACTAGTTTCAAGCCTTGATCATTCACTTAGAAGAGGCACTCAACATCACTTGGATTCCATGGCAGACCCAGTTGATAATCCAAATCCAAATATGCCAGATCCAACTATAAATCAAAATAGAGAAAATCAATATAATCCTCCTCTTGAGGATGAAAATGAAGTTCATAGGAATGTGTTAAACCAATCACGGACTTTATGTGAACATTTACACCCTGGGAGATCAACTTTACCATCTTGCATAGTTTTCCCTGCTCACATAGGGAACATTGATTTTAAACCAGGTGTGATTCAATTGATTCCTAAATTTCATGGCTTAGATTCTGAAAGCCCCTACTTGCACCTCAATGACTTTGAGGAAGTAATTGCAACGTTACAAGTAAATAATGGCAATAGGGATGTACTTAAGCTTAGGTTATTCTCATTTTCTCTAAAGGATCGGGCCAAAGCATGGCTCAACTCTCTAAAACCTAATACCATCACTTCATGACAAACCTTAAGTAGAGAGTTTTTGAAAAAGTTCTTTCCCGATCACAAAACAAATGCACTAAAACAAGAAATCATGTCATTCTCCCAAAAGGGGAATGAAATATTTTTTCAAGCTTGGGAGCGCTTCAAAGACATTCTAATTACTTGTCCACATCATGGTTATGAACTATGGCACGTGATTGATGCTTTCCGAAAGGGGCTCACCATGGATACCCGTCAGTTCATAGAGATGATGTGTGGTGGAACCTTTCTTGATAAAGATAATAATGAGGCTTGGGATTTTCTAGATATGTTAGCAGAGAATATGCAGACATGGGAGACATGGGATGTCTTTGCTAAATCAGACCAAATTAAACCCATTCCTAAAGAGAAAGCAGGAATGTATGTCCTAAGAGAGGAAGACGACCTTAATGCAAAATTCGCTGCTTGGCTAGAAAGGTCGAAGCCTTGGAAATTAGGAAGGTTGATATAGTTAAAGCAAACACTTCCTTAAGTAATTTTTGTAGCATTTGTGGTGGTACAGACTATGACACAAAGGATTATCTAATAATCTCAATTGTACAAAATATCACGCATGAGCATGATCAAGCAAATGCTATAAATAATTACCAAAGGATAGTTATGCAACCAATGGGAAACATATATAATCCAAATTGGCATAACCATCTTAATCTTAGTTAGAGGAATGGACCACAAATTAATGCGCCCAATGCACCTCAAATGCCTCCACAAAATAACTTTTTTGGGGCACCTAACAATGCACCATATGTGCCTCCGCCAAAGCGATCATATGTGGAGGATGCATTGACCACATTCATGAACTCTCAAGCTTAAATAAATCAGTTTCTAATACATTCAAATCAGGAATTAAAGACAGCTGTGGCTAGGATTGAGACTCAACTAAATGCTAGGGAAAAAGGCACCCTTCCTTCTCAACCTGTGTCAAACCCTCAAAACACACATTTCATTGGAGACTCAAATCCAAGTGAGCTACATCATGAACAAGTTAAGGTCATCATTAGCTTGAGAAGTGTAAAAGAGGTTGATAACAAGATAATGCAACCGGTAGAAATACTGGATGATGAGCCACTGTCTCAAGAAAAGGATGAACCAGCAATGGTTCAAGAGCCGCAACAGCAAAAGGATAAAGAGACTAAGTCATATGAGCCTCCAGTTCCATTCCCATCTAGACTTTGAAATCCAACTGTCCCCATGAAATATCAAGAGGTGTTGGATGTGCTCCAAAAGGTTACTGTCAATATTCCTTTGCTTGATGCCATTAGATAAATTCCATCATATGCTAAATATCTCAAGGAATTGTGCACTATAAAGAGGAAATTAAATGTGTACAAAAAGGCCTTCCTTACTGAGAAAGTGAGCGCTATCATTCAACAAAGGGTTGTACCCAAATACAAAGACCCGGGAAGTCCCACTATTCCTTATATTATTGAAAATTTTCAAATTGAGCATGCTTTACTAGATTTGGATGCAAGTGTCAACTTAGTACCTTATTCGGTTTACAAACAAATGGGGTTAGGCGAGCTTAAACCAACCACGATTACACTCCAACTCGCTGACCGCTCTATTAAGATACCAAGGGAAATTTTAGAGGACGTGCTTGTCCAAGTGGAGAAATTCTACTTCCCCATGAATTTTATTGTATTAGACACTGAACCATGTATAAATGCTAGCGCTCAAGTTCCCATCATTTTAGGCCGCTCATTCCTAGCAACTTCAAATGCAATCATAAATTGCAGGAATGGAATGATGAACTTGTCTTTTGGTAACATAACTCTAGAGCTAAATATTTTCAATCTATGTAAGCAGCCCATTGATAATAATGAGATCCATGAGTTGAATTTCATGGACTGCTTGATAGAAGAAGATGAATTGGAACCTAGTCTAACTGAGGAATTGATTCAAGTCATTGGAGACTTGAAAAATTTTGATTTAGAAAAAGTGCTTGCTGAAATTTCTGACGATAATAAGAGCACTACCACACAGTACATTAGTATGTACCAATGGAGACTGCGCACTCAAATCCTATCCATCACCAACCAATGTTCTAAAGCTTGATTTAAAACCAATACCAAATGAGCTTAAGTATGTATACTTAGGTGAAAATAAAACTTATCCTATGGTCATCTCTTCATTTTTAGATAAGGATCAAGAAATTAAATTGTTGAACATTCTAAGGGACCACAAAGGAGCCTTGGGCTGGACCATTTCTGACATCAAGGGTATAAGCCCTTTCATATGCACCCATTGGATCCACCTCGATGATGACACCAAACCAATTAGACAACCTCAAAGGCGTCTCAATCCAAACATGATAGAAGTTGTAAAAAATGAGGTGATCAAATTATTGGATGTGAGAATCATCTACCCAATATCTGATAGTGTTTGGGTGAGTCCAACTTAAGTAGTCCCAAAGAAATCTGGAATAACTATTGTGCAGAATTCTAAAAATGAACTCATACCAACATGTGTCACCACTGGTTAGTGTGTTTGCATTGACTATAAAAAATTGAACCAGGTCATAAAGAAGGACCATTTCCCTCTACCACTCATTGATCAAGTTTTAGAGAGGGTAGCAGGTCACTCCTATAGTTTTCTTGATGGATATTCCAGATATAACCAAATAGAGATAGCCCTGGAAGACCAAGATAAAACCACGTTCACTTGTTCATTTGGCACGTTTGCTTTTAAATGGATGTCATTTGGATTGTGTAACGCCCCATCAACTTTCCAACGGTATATTTTAAGCATTTTTTCAAATATGGTTGGGAAGTTTCTTGAGGTTTTCATGGACGACTTCTCTATATTTGGGAGTAGTTTTGAGGAATGCCTCAACAATTTATCTCTTGTCTTATCTAGGTGTGAAGAGAAACACCTTGTCTTAAATTGGGAAAAATGTCATTTCATGGTTCAAAAGGGAATTGTTTTGGGCCATGTTATCTCCAAAAATAGAATCGAGGTAGATCGTTCAAAACTCGACATTATAGCTAATCTACCTATCCCCCAAACTGGTAGAGATATTAGATCACTTATAGGGCATGCTAGTTTTTATAGAAGATTCATCAAGGACTTTAGTACCATTACTAGACCCTTGACTAATCTTCTTTAAAAGGATACTCCATTTAAGTGAACAGATGACTGTGCAAGTACTTTTAATAAAATTAAAGCATCCCTTACCACTGCACCTATCATGCGTCCACTAGATTGGACACTTCCCTTTGTACTAATGCGTGATGCAAGTGATTATACCATAGGGATTGTTTTGGGCCAAAGGAAAGATAAACATCCCTACGTTATTCACTATACGAGTATAACTCTAAACTCGGCCCAAGTGAACTACTCGACAACTGAAAAAGATTTACTTGCAGTAGTTTTTTGCTTTGGATAAGTTTAGGTCCTACTTGCTGGGATCCAAAGTGGTCATTTTCACGGACCACTCGGCTTTGAAATATTTGTTATCTAAGAAGGATGCAAACTCGAGACTTTTGAGATGGATCCTCCTACTTCAAGAATTTGACTTAGAGATAAAAGATAAGAAAGGAGTAGAAAATGTAGTGGCCGATCACCTTTCTAGATTAGTGTTAAATGATTCTACTGAGAAGATGCATATCCAGGACACTTTTCCTGATGAACAATTATTTGCGATCTCCAAATTGCCTTGGTATGCGGATATAGTAAACTATCTTGTAATGAGAAAAATGCCATATCATTGGAAGTCACAAGATAGGAAGTGTTTTGAAACCGAGGTTAGGAACTTCTTCTGGGATGACCCGTATTTATATAAATATGGGACTGATCAGATTTTCAGATGTTGTGTCCCAGAGGATGAAGTTCAGAGTGTTATTTCCTTTTATCACATGGAAGCATGTGGTGGCCATTTTTCTGCTAAGAAAACCACTGCAAAAATCCTACAATGTGGTTTTTATTGGCCCACCATGTTTAAAGACACTCATGCTTTCTGTGTTGCTTATGATAGATGTTAAAGGTTGGGAAGAGTGTCCCAGCGCAACATGATGCATTTATCCCCAATTTTACTATTGGAGATTTTTTATTGTTAGGGTATTGATTTTATGGGCTCATTTCCATTTTCTTTTGGATTTCTTTATATATTGGTTGGTGTGGACTATGTTTCAAAGTGGATTGAAGCAGTTCCAAGTAAGACCAATGACAACAAAGTGGTCATACGATTCCTTAAGAAAAATATTTTTTCTAGATTTGGAACTCCAAAGGCCATCATTAGTGATGGCGGGTCTCACTTTTGCAATAAGACATTTGGGGCTTTGATGAAGAAATATGGTATCAAGCATAAAGTGGGCACCCCATACCACCCACAAACAAGTGGACAAGCTAAGATTTCTAATCGAAAAATCAAACACATTTTAAAGAAAACTATAAGGCCAGATAGGAAGGATTGGTCTCTCAGACTATCCGACGCTTTATGGGCTTATAGGACTGCTTATAAGACCCCGATTGGAATGTTTCCATACAGATTGGTATATAGGAAGGCTTGCCACTTGCCTATGGAATTGGAACATAGAGCCTACTAGGCAATAAAGAAATTTAACTTTGATATGGATCAAGCAAGTGGACAAAGGAAATTAGAGTTGAATGAATTAAAGGAGCTGAGGAGAGATTCCTACGAAAATTCTAAAATTTATAAAGAGAGGACCAAAGCTTTTCATGACAAAAATATCTTGAAGAAGAATTTTGAACCTCAGCAAAAGGTTCTATTGTACAATTCCCGTCTCCAGTTCTTTCTAAGATCAAGATGGATAGGCCCCTTCATTGTGAAGAATGTTTATACTCATGGGGGGCTATTGAAATTGGGAATCCACGTATTGGCAATGTGTACAAGGTTAATGGTCAGAAATTGAAGCCTTATGTGGAAAACTTTCATTTGGGAGAGGAGTTATTCAATCTTCATGAGCCAGAATATTCAGATTGATGCTCCTGGTCTGACGGAGCATTTGTATATGATTTGTATCATATTCAATTTTTTTAGTGTCACATAGCAGGTGAGTTTTTTATGGCAGGTACTATCCACCCTTTCTTTTATTTTTATTGTTCTCTGCGTTACATTATCATTACATTGGGGACAATGTAGATTTTAAGTTGGGGGTGTGGATAGTCATCCATGTGAAGGTTTTTTTTTTTTTAGTTTTTAGTTTATTTTATTATTATTTTTATTATTTTTAGGTTTCAATTAGGTTTAAATTTATTTTTTTTTAGGTTTTTGGGAAAAAAAATTCAATATTTTCAAAATAATATTTTTATATACAAGAATGTGAACATGATATTTTACGAATTTCAAAGGCAAAGTTAATACTTAGTCTAGGTCGATAGTAGTTAGAAATCTGATAACTGAAAATTATAGACTTGAGTTCAATTATCTAATCACTAGTTTAAAGTGAGTTGTACTTTGATGTACTGAATTCACAATACACCCTAGCTAACTAACTGAGGAATATGAAATGTGAACTAGAATAACAACTTTTGATTCAAACAAGGTTGAATGAACTAGTACCATTAATATATGTTTAAAAGAGAGAATATTGAAGGAAAAAAAGAGTGATGGAAAAAAGAAATTTTTATTATAGAGCATAAATGCAATGACCATAACAATCGTGTCAGTAATCCGGAGTAAGGATACCTAAGTATCCATTACTGTTGCCATTACAAGTACGATACCTTAGGTTATGAAGCAAACCCGGTGGGAATCTTCATCTAAGGGTGGTCTATAATAATGAGGATATGATGATAAAAGAAAAAATGTCATGAAAAAAAAATGAGATAACTAGAGATTTCATATTCTTGGGATGATTGAAAGGAGTTAGGATAGGGAATATGCATATTTTTCAAAGTTAGACTAGTGTCACAGATCACCTAAGTATATTGGATCATAACTATTCTAAATTTTGATTAGGTTTCTGAACTTAAGGATGTATTGGATTAGGAAATTAAGATTCTAACTAACTTCAGACTTAGACTAAGTATTGTTTTGTTTTGGAATTCATATGATGAATAGAAGCATAATTGTATAAATTTCTAAGTGTTGAACTATTTTTCATATTTTCAAAGTTTGTGGGTAACATTTCTTTAAACTCTCACGAGACTATAACTCGTTCAATAGGGGAAACCTAGGGGTTTAAAGGCCTGTTGCATATGCTAAATGCAATCGAGATTACCTGCGAAAGTGGTGTAGTTAGAATTTTATTTTCATTTTAATTTTGTTTCTAGAATTAATTTTTATTCTTATTTTTATTTTTCTTCACTTATTTTGCTTGGGACTAGCAAAATGTTGGTTGGGGGGTGTGTTGAGACTCAAATATTGCATAATTTTTTTTCATTTATATCTTGGTTTTATGAACATTAATCAGCTTAATGTTTTATTTTACTCTTGTATGTGTTGCAAGGTGAATTTACGAGCTTAGATTAAAAAAGGGTGCTAAAAAGCATGGATTTGATGCTCAAGAATCATCACGGCAAGGGATGGATCTTAGGAGACCAAGATTGAAGAATTCACATGCCAAAGATCTAAGAAAACTAAGCAAAGAATGAAGAGAATCGAAGATTTGAAGTGGAGAATCCTGAAATCATCCTGAAAAAGTGTATTCTGAAGTTGTGAAGTTTATTTTGAAAAACTACATAGTAGGAATCTATTTTAAACGAACTATGCAGGGAGAAGTCTATTTTGGAAAAATATGTATATTTGAGGCGTTTTCTAGGATTTTTCAGCTTTGTACGAAAATTGGAGTTTCCTACTTATAAATAGGGCTTCTTAGGGCATTCTTAAACATCATTAAAAGCATTCAAGAGCAATATTTAAGGTTTTTAAAGAGTTTTTAGTTTTATTAAAGCTTTATAAGTTGTTTTTTTAATTTTAGATCTTTTCTATTTGCATTTTTTTCTTCTTTCTTTCTTGTTGCTTTTTATTTCTGTAATTTAATTATATTTTTCTAAGTTCCTTCTAGCCCAAGCTAGAAGGGAAGCACATGGGTTTAATAATTTTTTAAGATTATAATGATTGATTGTTTTAATGATAAGAAGAATGGTGTATGCATGTTATCTATTATTTAGGTTTTATTTTTTAATCCTCTTGTAAGATCTATATGTTTCCATCATATGAGATCCACATTGATGGATAGGCTTGCCCTAGATCAATCAAATTTCCTGGATAGGAGATGTTCTCAACCTTTTATATTTCTTTGATATTCATTATCTCATAGATATTGAATACTTAAAATCACTGGCGCTTGAGAATATATGTCAATGGTGCAAATCCATTATTTTCTAATCTTTTATATCATTTATTAAAATATTTAAACTATTTTATTTTTCGATTAGGCTGACCATAGTGCTCAGATCCTAGTTGTGTTATCCAAGTCATCATGATTTTGGAACATTAACCTATGTGTGGAACTTTGAAGCTTGGGTGTTAGTTTATTCAGTTGAATTACATCAATTCAAAAATCTCAAAATCAAATCATCAGTTTAGTTTTTATTACTTAGTTTGTTTTGCATTTGATTTTTTCCTTCTCGCAATTCATCTCCTTGTGGGCTCGACCCTGTATTCATAGGATATTACTTATGAACCTCTGCACTTGGAGGTAAGCAATCACACATCCGTAGAAATAAGCTCCTACCCCAATAAGGAAGTTCTATATGGAGATGGTTTCAATTACATTTCAGATCATCTAACTTCCTTTGGTGTGAGCCACCCGAGTTCTAGATACGCTGCCCCCATTGAGTATGATGCCCATAAATGAGTTGTCGGGCTGGATGGACATGCATGGCTCAATTGGAATACATTGGGGGTAGCCAATAATGAGGGAACCACCGAACACAATCGATGTAGTACTCATCAACTGTCGCTTGTATGAATCGCTTGCCCAAATGATGGGGATTGCCTACGCGGACAATATCATGATGTATGCGATTAATCCATTTCATCAACCCATGTTTGTAGATCATTTTAGGGCACAATAAACAAAATGAGGCAGATCCAAATCGCATGTGAAGGACTTCACAAGAAACAGATGTGATTGAACTCCCACCATTAAAATCTTCTGGACAAACACATTAACTTTGGATTCACTTCGATTTGTGTTTTCCCTTCATCTAGATCTATTTTTCCTAATCAATCGGATCGCAAATGAACAAAACTGTGGGCCCCAAGAAGTTTTTAGTGGCGGACATTCAATGACCACCACTTCTCAGTGTGGTGGTCTACTAAAGGAATATATATGGCTCATTTGTTTTGGCTCATGCCCTAAATTAATTATCGAAAATGTATTGACGACATGGATTAAGCACATGCATCATGGTGGGGCCAACAAATCACCATATAGTACCACCTTCTGTCTAATATGTACATTGATTATCCACCAAATATAGATGAATCCAAACACTACTTTTATGAAACAAATGTGGCTCAGTTGAGGTCATTCTGATCCATCCAAGCAGCCACTTGTTCCACCCTTCTTATATGCCTAAATTGACCCAAACCCAAATGTGACTTGGAATTCAATGCATAACTACAAAATAATCGGTGAATCCAACATGCACTAAATGGCTCACAACTCATCATAGTTTCCTTGGAGAAAAAGTTCTCATTGGATTATTTTATTTTATTTAAAGTGTTAGATTTGTCTCCTCTCTCTCTACCTTAATTATGTATGGAAGTTATGGGCGCGGATTGCGTACTACCACCACTAGGACCTAGCTAGAGATGGATAGTCCTGACAGGGGCTTTGTGTGTTGTTTTTTATGTCTTAAATTTGTTTAGAAATACAGTTTATTAATGCCATTGACAGACCATTTGATGCCATCGAGCACTATTCAATCTCATTGAGACTTTCTGGAATTACTCTAATTGGTTGCTGGGCTTATTGGGTGCCTGTTCGATGCCATCGAACCTAGTTTCGATGCAATAAAAACATAAATTCGACGACATCGAGACCCATCAAAGTGCAATCGAGAATTTATGGATTTCTACAATTTGTCCCTAGATTTTTTTGGTGTTTTTCCAATGACATCAAAGTGGGTTCGATGCCATTGACAGTCTGTCGATGACATCAAAGTCCCATCGAAGGAAGGTGTCATCAAACGTGTCATAGATTTACGCGGATCTACGTATCTGCGAGAATTTGTTTCCGACTTTGTTTGGGATTCTTCCCATGGTTATAAATATGGGTTGTAATTGGAATTAGGGTTATTCCAGAGCTTTTCCAATTTGTTTCTAGGATTTCAAAGGTGTAGCTTGGGTTTATTCGAGTATGTTCAGATCAGGTATTCACTAAACTCTTATATTTCTTGCTTTCATAGTGATTATCTGTCGCCTTGTGCCATGGTACGTGCCGTAGATTTATGCGGATCTGCGTATCTGCAGGAATTTGTTTACGATTTCATTTGGGATTCTGCCCATGGTTATAAATATGGGTTGTAATCGGAACTAGGGCTATTCTAGAGCTTTTTCAATTCATTTCTAGGGTTTCAAGGGTGTATCTTGGGTTGATTCGAGGTTGTTCAGAATGGGTATTCTCTAAACTCTTGTATTTCTTGCTTCATAGTTATTATCTGTCGCTTTGTGCCTTAGTTTTTTCTCGAAAGAGGTTTTCCACGTTAAATTCCGTGTTCTTGTTGTGCTTGCTTGTTGTGATTGGATAACTTTACTTGGTTCATATATATGTGCTTCTGCAATCCCCCAACATTATGGATGCCCAAAAATTTGGACTTATCCAACCATTAAGCGAGAGGTTCGTTAATTTCGTAAAGTATAAACTTGCCATCACATGCATGTCTAAAGATACAAGTGCAAACATGCACTTCAATTGGTTCATACAGGCATTGGGTCCACAACACTTGACTGATAATGGGCCCTGATAACATGAGAGTACGTCATACCATGAGATAACTAGTCATGCTGCTAGTTACACCTCTCTCTCTCTCTCGTTCCATAAACTATTCACCACAAGCTAAATGAGAGGAGAGAGATGATAAAAATGAAAGAAAATATTCAGATGGGCTCAAATATGCGAGATTGGTAAGAGGCCGTGATAGTTGGCAGCCTTCTTTGCCATTAGATCTAGAGAGTGAAGAGGATCTTCTCATATATGTGATTAACTTGACCGGATCATCTGTCTCCTCATTGTGGTTCTTAGTCTAGTTTTTAGTCTAATTGCATTGGTAAATCTTCTGAGGCCTGTTTGGATATAATGCAAACTGGCCAACACAATCAATTCACATCAACAAGACATTTGTACTTGTGTGGGAAGCAGTAGTTGTTGCATCAAAGTATTTGCATTTGTTTTCCCCTCAATAAGAGATTGCAAATTTTTTTTCAAAATATTAAACAAATGAAAAATAGTTTGCCTTTGGCGTGAGGTTTCAAATGACAATGTTAGAGTGTAAAAGATTTCTCTTTGTGGGATTGTAATCCAAATAGTTGCAAATGCAAAGAAAATTTTTTCTAGTATATCACTAGAAAAACAAAATAGTGCAAATGGTTTGATTTCCCCCAATGTTGATATAAGTTTACCTCTCATTTATGCCATGCCTTTTGTGCAGTCTCTTATATTTCCTTGGTTTACCTTCAATTTGTGCAGGCACTTAGGATATTGATGTAGTTATCTAATCATACAATCCATGGCCTTGCAATTAAGTTAAGAAGATGAATGAAATGAATTTGTTGAATATTTTTATTCACAAGATCTAAAATTAATGTGAAGTCTATGATGGGATGAAGAGGGCAGGCGATGGCTGAGGTTAGCCATGCAAAATCAATACTTTAAATAAGCATGACCTAGTTGGCCTCGTCCTTACTAATTCAAAGTTCAAGAATGAACCAGCTCTAGGCATGCTCGGTGCTACTTGTTGTTGGTCATTTGAAAATATTGTTGGATTGAATCTTGATGCTATGATGAGTGACCACAAGGCTAATTTTGTTGTTGTGAATGGTGCTTTTATTGTGTGGTAAGTGGCTGATCGACTTGAGACACTTGGTATGTTTTGGGTTAATTTATGGTTCATGTTCTATATTGGGGCAATCCTTGGTGTAATACTGAAATATCATATTGACCTTTTTGAGTAATGCAAATTCCATTGCACCCGACGGTGATTTATAAATAATTCATGCCTTCCTATCATGGTGAGGTCATTTTAAGATGTTTAGGATAGATATGTGTTGGTTCTAATTAGGGGTGTACATTGAGTCGAATCGAGTCGAGCTGGCCTCAGCTCGACTCGGCTTGAACAGTGGCTGACCTCAGCTCGAACTCAGCTTAGCTCGGTCCTTGAGCCTGACTGGCCAGCTCAGCTCAATTCGGTTAGCAGCTTCGGCCAGCTCGGGCTGAGTTCGAGCCGAGTTCGCCATTGAGGCATTTCCATAAACAACTGAACAACAACTTCAAAATACCACTATTTTACAAATAGAGGCAATGGTTTTATAGGTGTTTTATCAAACACCTTCTAATTAACATAATAATTTTTAAAAAAAATAAAGAGAAAAAAGGTATTTGTTTAATGTACATACCTTGCTTGCCACTGGCTAAACCTTCCTTGCCACCAGCCAAACCTTCCTTGCCACTAGCCACATTTCGTTGAGTCATTTTTTCAAACAGTTGGTGAGCAACATCAATGGCAAAGTAACTGAGTCACCAAACTAGTTAGATCTGAGTTGAAATGGAGTAATAGAGACCAGAAGAAGGAATTTTTTTTTCCTTTTTGCTTTTACCACAGTAAGAATGCAGTGCGGCTCTAGAGAGTTCACAAAAGGCAGGTGCGTTCACTACCGCATCTCTCCGCCTCTATTTATTAGCTTATGGAGTTTTAGGTAATTCACCACCAACAATACACTCTTCTCTTTCAATCTATTTACCATCTGGCCCCTACATACCTGTAGCGACCTCTAGCTCGGATTCGAGAGTGACCGCTCCACTACCGACGTCGATGCTGTAAAAGATGTTTGGGTCCCACTTTGAGTTAGATTTGATCTGAGTTGAGTCAAGCTGGGGCCTTCTCGAACTCGGTTCAAACTCATTTTTGAGCTCAAAAAATCAACTCGACTCGGCTCGAACTCAGCTTCGAACCGAGTCGAATCGAGCTTTTTCGAGTCAAATCAAGCGAGCTAACTGAGCTAGCTCGGTTCGTGTACACCCCTAGTTCTAATATACCAAGATATAATAGAAAAATTAAAATTAGAAAATAAAAAATGATAAAACAATGATTTGGAGAGCTAAGGCATGTTACAGTCACCGTCTTAAAGACAGATTTGTCTCCACGGGAAGACGATCCCTAGTGCACTAGGCCCCAATAAGTTTTCCTTTGAGATACAACAACTCTCTTCCAAGATGAACATTTTTTAATAGGTGCACTCACGATTTTAGCCACACGAACCCAAGGCTACTCATACCAATTTGCCCAAACAAAATGTGTAGAAAGATCTAAGAAGAAAACTAGAGAGGAGAGAATTTTCGGATGGATTTGCAATGAAGAGGAGATGTCTTTATAAAGGAAAAGTAGGTAGCCATTGGGGATTGAGGCGTATGCGAGCGGTGTAATAAATGCATGTTGATGCCTGCTGACTCATTAAATATAAAACAGGTGTAAGACGACTCTTTAAGATACCACATGTTTAGAGACATGTTCTTCCACAATTCATAAAGGGTATTATCATAATGCATATGAGGTACATGATTCAGAACATGATATGTAGTTAGGAAGTCTTCTCTCCATAGATTAAAGGGTAAACCAGAACTAGAAAGCATCACATTTACTATGTTCATCAGAGTTCTAGTTTTCCTTTTTATCAATTTCATTTTGCTGAATGTGAATATGGTGCAATTATTTCATGTATAATTTCTTTTGATTCATAGTAAGATGCGAAGTCATGAGAAGGATATTCTATACCTTGATTAGATCAAAGTACATTTACCTTTTTCTTCTAATGATTGTTCATCTCATTCACAAAGGCTACGAATCTATCTTTTGTGTCATCTTTGCTCTTGATAACATATACCTTTGCATATATGGAAAAATCATCTACGAAGGTTACAAAGTATTTATTTTCTACATGAGTTACAATATTTTCAAATCACATATATCACTGTGAATCAAATCAAGAACTTGATTGTTCCTTTCAACTCATTTAAATGATTTTCTAGAATGCTTAGATTGCACATATATTTCACATTTTGGATTTTCCTTTCAACTCTAGGAATAAGTCCATAAGAGTCCGTTATATGCATCACTTTCAAAATAGTTAACACATTTTCAAAAGAAAGCTTTTGACTCACCTGTTATGCCCCCAACTTAGGAACTGGGCTCACAAAATTCTTTGCCACAGAATCTGATGCCAACAACCTTCGTAGTACCCCATTCTCGACTTATGGATCCCATGCGCCAGGTTCTGATCCTGGGATCCTACACTGAGGGTTTTCAGGGTGATTTTTTTTTTGTAAAGGAGCATAATCACAAGTGTACCCAAGTCACAAAATATCATCACCACATATCCACTAATATAATCTTTGAGTACAGTGTTGAAAGGAAAATATATGATATAACAAAAATCCAAAAGATCGAGTACTTGATACTGCCTACGATGTTGCTATGGTCTAGCATAACCTACATGTAACGAACGTATATATGCTTACTACGAAGCTTAGAGAGTGCGTGCGTGTCTGTGCAATACATGTGCCAAACATATAAATGCCAGAGTAAGCGAAAATGATGGAAGACTAAACTGGCAAGTCCATAAATGATGTTAGTCATACCAAGGCTATGCAATGCAAGGCCTACATGGCTGAATATTATATGCTAGAGATGTAACACAAGCATGCTGATCTTCAAGTAGTCCACATATCAGAATAGTTCATCGTCGGAAATATCATCGGGGTCTAGTACAGTCCAACATTGGCTGCCACCCATGACCCACACAACCAAGTGAGTGGAAAAGACCTCACTATCCACCTCGTCAGTGGTATGCCGATGTCCACCTAGCTCACCGATAGCGGACCCATTTACAAGCTAGTGAAACTCAATCTAGCCTACAACCCTCTACCCTTAGGCGAATAAGGTCACACTCCTTTTCAACCGACCACAACACAATGGGAGACGCGGCCTACTGATATTTGGCACTTGGGCGCTCATTTTATCCACTCGGTATCGACGTTGAAGCATCCTACTGGTATCACAAGGGTTTAGGGACTTTCACCCAATGACATCTATAGCACCCTAATGCTAGAACATATATTTTTGGTATCTAATCTAACCATCCACAATATGCTTGTAGAGGTCATAACCCTGATGTCACTAGGGAGTAAAGTGATCGTGACATGCAAGATGCGAAATGCATGAGTCATACCATCCAAGTCACATACCAAACCTACGTGTATCGCGAGAACATGTGTGGCAACCCTATCTTATATGGGGTCCCCTAAGTATCTCAGCCCAAAGGCATATGCTATTATCAATCATCATCCACAACATGCATACAAATGATGCGTATGGGCATAAATATGGGCATGATATCATTATACTAAGTATGTTCTCAATGTGTCCTACCATGCAAAGTACACTATCATGTTATCAGACATATCAGGCAATAATCAACCTTAATTGGCACATCATATACAGAGAGTGGGAACCGAATGGTAGGCCCCACTATAAATATAGAAGTATATGTGGTGTGGCCCACGTTAGACTAACATCGGCTCCTCATGTAGCCCATAAGGCATGAATAAAATACATATAACAAGGTTGGGTCCACTAGGAGTGACCCAGATGGACACCCATACGTACAACATGTGTGCCACTAGGCTACTAATCTATTTGGGCGCATGGCTCAATGATGATGTCCCAAAATAATTAGATTATCAATGGCATTACTATAATTAGGATGATATGCATCGTCTGATATTACTAACATAAATCAATGGTTACAAATCATTGATTAGTCACTAGGATGTGATTCTATGCTCATGGCCCATTGGAGTCTTGAGATTTTATCTATTCAATCAAAGTATATCCCCCAACAGATTTATACAAGCATAGTGTCAACATTACATACATACACTAATTAAGAATTTTAAAATGATTTACTAATTAATTCCAAATTATGAAAATACATGTGGCTTTTAACTTAGTATTAAAGAGACTCTGAATCCACGATGCCAAACATTGCTAAGGGATTCCCGAAATCCACAAATCCTAAGTTAAAGAAAGCCCCAATTTAAGGAATCTAGAGTCCGGGGATTCCTGAGTCCAAGGATCCAAAAAATCAGGGATTTCGAAGTCCCAGGGGTCTTAGATCCAAGAATTGTAACTCTAATGGGTTCTCACCCCCATGGATCCCTATGGTATGCCCACCTGATATCTGGATTAGCTAGAGTTTTGGGCTCAAGACCTAACATCATTGGCCAAGATAGATGAACTGTGTTTATGTTGTAAGGTGTGTTTAAGAGCTTGAACTGAAACAGGGTGATAAAAACATGAAATTAATGCTTCAAAATCATCAAGGCAAGGGACGGACTCCATAAGACCAAGATCGACGGATTTGCATGCTAGAGATCCAAGAAAATCGGAAAACTGAAGCTCAAGTGACCTGAAAGTCGACCAGAATGAAAGATCACAAGGTTCCCACCATCCGTTCAATTCAAAAATTTATATATGGCTTGAGGACCATAAATTAACCATACACGTCAAATTTAAGCTATTGGATCCTTGTGTAAGTATCCTAACGGATAGATAAGCCCCTAAAATCCTGATTTGCGGCCCGCATGGTATCTGGAAATGCTTCAATTTTGGTCTCAACCCTTTAAATTATATGAAAAATAGGTTGGATGGAGAAGATTTCCCTAAAACATCTCAGTGGACCCCACGGTTGAAGCGCGTGTACACAGTGCACGTGGTCCAGCCGTGCATCACAATTCAAGAACTCGGTCAGCAGGCGTTGACCGAGGATTTCTCACAAAAGCAGATTTTCCAATAGCGTCTAATGCACGCCATCCATTTTTTGGTTGTGGGCCCCACAAATCATATATTTTTATGATCTTAACCATCCATTGTTTCTTTGGGGTAGGAGTGACCCTCTCCTAGGTGGCCATTTAGCCACATACACGTGTATGGACGTGGATCGTCAAAAAATACAAGATTAATGGTGAGTTGGTTTGATAAAGTGGACTGCACCAAAACCAAATAAAAACCACTCATTCTTGACTAGTTTTTTGCCAGGAATTCAATGAACGGAGTGGATTTTTTCTTCCAGATCTAATCAGGGGCCCACCAGCATCAAACGTACTCTGTTTATGCAGCCCTTGCTTCCGGGAAATCCAAAAATTTGAGGGAGTTGTGGGCCACTATCATTGCTTGTTTTGATGATCTGAACTATCCAGATGACGCCTAGGCCTCAGCTGACCCTAACCATGGAGAAATTTCGAATTGAAACATGTTCATTGCCCCGAAAATCTGAGCCAAACAATGAGTTGGCCTATTTTCTCCTGCGCATGTCGTTGCACAACCGCCTTTGTGCATAAAGACTTGCGAAAGTTTTCCACCGCCTCATGCAGCACCGATTCTCAGCCGACCGACTACAGTGGCTATAAAAGGAAAGGGAGAGAGAGAGAGGATGGATCATCCAAATCTTAGTGTGGAGCAGCCGTGGAGGCATAATTCAAGAGAAAGAGAGTATTTTAGAGTTTTTTTTATTTATTTTGATTACTGTTTTTCTTATTATTTTTTAAAGAGATCTAGTCCAATTATGGTGGGCTAAACCTCTTAGCTAGGGCTAAGAAGTGAAGCTTATAGCGTGATGGGAGACTCTTTGCTTATGCCCTTTGTTTAGACTGAACCGATGTTGATTTTAATTTAATTAAGAGAATGTTTTTAGTTTTTAATGGTCTGTTGTGACTAAAATTACAATGGGGTCTGCGATAGCTTTGAGCATATTTCTTTCCTTCTTATGTTTATGATGTCAGGAAGCCCTATTGTTCACCATCGTCTCCTGGGCATGGTCGGATGACGATACCCTTCCTAAGCTTCATACATTGTTGATTGGTTAGTAATTAGTCTAATTATGTTATTTACTTTTATCTCCTGGGCATGGTTTGATGATGGAATCCATTCTAATTCATATACCTTTCATCTCTTGAAAACTATATCAAAGGAAGTTTAGGTTGATTTTCATGGTTACACCCCTCAACTGGATGAAGATAGGACTTTAAGTCCAGTTGAGTTCTTGAAACAGGCATAAGATCTCCCTAATCTCTACAAGTGGATCCTCTGAATCCCTAGTTTCCTACCTCTGATATCTCTAAATTTTAGATAAATATTTCACCATTACTCCTTAAATTTATTTGATTTAGATTTCGTTTTAGTCTAGTTCTAGTTCTACTTAGTTTCAGATAAGTACAGGTATCAGTCCCATGGGATTCGACCTCCATCTCACCGAGTTTATTACTACATCACAACCCTATACTTGGGGAGTGAACAAGTTTTTGGCGTCGTTGTCGGGGATTGACGGTTACGTTTTTTGAAATTAATTAGTTTTGGGATTAGTTTAAGATTATTATTTTCTAACCTTAGATTTTAGGTTTAGTTTTCCTAATTTTTAGAAACTAACCTGTTTTTCCTGTTTTGTAGGATTCTGACATATACTTTCTAAATTGGTAATCTCTTTCTGATTTTCTAGTTTTTATAACTTTCTATTTCTAGATTAGGTTTTTTTAAGGAATTTTCCTAATTTATTTCATCTGTCCTTTCTTTTACTTTTAGAAACTAGTTACTTTCTAGTTTAAACTTTAAGAACTTTCTATTTTTATTCTTTCTATTTTAGAAACTAATTTCTTTTGTTTTCTCTTACAGGATCTTAAAATATACACTCGAACCTGGCAACTTCCTTCTAACTTTTCCCCCTCTTACTTTCCATACTAATATAGAATCCTTTCTTTTATTTTTCTTAGGATTAGATTCAGAGTTAGGGTCTCACCATGTATATGCACAAGTGGGAACGTCAGTATGCTGAGAAGAATAATATATATTGGGATGATGATTATGACAGAGATTAACATATGTCTTAAAACATTCCTAAAACTATCATTGAGAACCAACCGGAATATAATGATCCACTAGTTAAGAAGTACTTACGCGATCATATGCAGGAGATCAATTACACCCCACGGATTAACAAAACAGTATGTGAGTACTGGAGTTATCATAATTATGGGAGTGAGGACTATTATCACCCATCAGAAAAGAAGAAAACAATGCGTGATTATATTATGAGTGATAATAAGTATTACCAACCATCAAATTCTCCCACCTATGATCTATATGACTATAATCAGTGGAAACATCAATATTGGGAAGATGAATTAGCAATATATCATAGTGATAATTCTCTTAGGTCCTCTACCTTTGAAACCCAATCAGAAACAATCCAAGAGGATTCACTGCAGAAACTCATGAATGCAGAAGAGCAGTTCAATCAACTTGTCATACAATCATATGAATTGCTCAAATCCTTATTTCCAATAATTCGGTCACACTTTATGGAAAGGGAAGAGGCTAGTTCACCGCAGACTCAACCCAGTCCAGAAATACAATGCGAGGGAAGTGATCCTAACTCACTTTTGAAAAACTCTGAAATTTGGAATGAGGAGTTGGATTCCATTAATGAGCATATGGTGCAATTTTCTGATGAGTCGATCTCGATGACTATTCAAAAGAATGGTGAGGAGACATGGGTGTCTTTCAAATATAATGATGAGGACATACTAGATTTTAATGATGAGAAAGAAGTTGGTTTATGTGAACCTCAACCCAATCTGAGAATAGAATGTGAGGAAAGCGATCTCATCCCAATGGTGCACTGCACTGAACTAGAATATGATAAGTATTGGGATGACGATCATGAATGTGCAGCCCCGGTTCTCTTGGAATTAATCTCAAGTTTGGTCCAGGTCAATGATCAAGAAGTACACGAAGTGAGCGGTTATAACGAGATGCTCCACTTATCTAACCTGTTTAATTTAAAAGTGGATGAGTTCCTTACAACCGACACTTCTATCTCTTGCGAGACATGTTTGGATAATTTCCCTGAATTGCCTGATGATATGATTCAGGAGATGGACGAGTTGCTCAATACGACTCTGGAATTTGAAACCACCCAGTTAAGGCTACCATCTGAACTGTCGAGTTTTGACGATTCAATGCCTCTTCTGAGTAGTATCAATGAACAAAGTTCGCACATCAATACTTCGTCTACTGACTCTCAATTTGTCTGCGCAGGGCTGGAGCAAGAGAGCATATCTCCATCTACTTTTAAAGACGATTGAATCCTTGGGCAGATCATCACACACTTTAATGTGGAAAATGAGTCACTCTTAGTTGAATGTCACAACTCTTTGAACGATTGCTTGGCATACTTTGCGGATTCAAATGAACTTATAAAAAAGAAATAGTGGATGCCTCGCAAGACAACATCTCAGTAGTTGTCATGGACCGAGAGAACCCTTATTCTGAAGCCTCTTCCTCCCCAGATCCTCACTGTCTACCATGAAAGGAGGAGAAGCTAATAATGGAACCGAAGTCTAACACTTCAGAATGTGTTAAGACTACATCACTTCTTGTGAAGTTTTCTGAACTTTATCTACTTGTAATCTCTGATTCACTATGGGATACTAATGTTGAAACTTCTTCTGTCACAGGTGAATCATATATACTCTGGATACCTCAAGCAATTTAATGAAATTTTTTTTAATAGGTACATAAGTTTCTCTGGAAAGTCATGCTCCAGGGCATCCAAGCCTATTGCAAAAAGGGCTTTTGGATGATCTTGTTAAGGAACTTACTGAGAAACATATCAAGATATTGGCCGGAAGAGGAACCTTGCAGCATGATCGAGTAGTTTTTTCCTGCTTTCATAAGACTAAGGTAGTTTGCTTTATGCTGTTTTAAGATAGATGGCTTTATGTCAATAGGTTAGATTGCTTCCTGCATTGTTTTAGGATAGTTTGCGTTCATGTCTTCACTCTTGTGCTAACCGACTTTCATGTTGTAATCTCTTAGAAAGTCTCTCTCAATTCGTTATCCAGGTACTATCTTCCCATCACTTCTCATTTGTTTTTGATGTCCCATGTGCATTGCATGCTCGTATCTTTTATATTGAGGACAATGTAGATTTTAGGTTGGGGGTGGGAGATTAGGTTACCTAATCAGTGTTTTCTTGGTCTTGAGCGAAATTTGTGAAATTTTTTCTAGATACGTTATGTTGGTAATTTATGACTCTTGGATTCATTTATCTATTAGATTTCACAGTTAAGTTTAAATTGTTAATCCAGAATTAGAAGTTGTAACATTGATTGAGTCATAATTTCACATGTCATATCTCGCTTACACATTAAGTTTTCAGTTTGATATTGAAGGGCTAACTTGGTAATCACTAAGCGTGTAAGGAACCAACCTGGAAAATTTGCCTTTCATGATCAATTGAAGAAAAAGAAAATACCTAGCTAAAAAAAAATAGATCCTTTGGAAAGGGTTGGGCGAATAATCTTCACCATAGGTTTTCTCTGTCACGCCCCAGACTCGGTAACCGGACTCACAAGGAACCCGATGGCCGATTCTGGCCGCAACAGCCTCCGTAGTACCCCATTCTCGGCTCCTGAGGTAGGTTCCGATCCTGGGATCCTACAAGGAGGATTTTCATAACAATATAATCTCTTCCAATGCGAGCATACCCAAGATCACAGCAAGTACATCTGAGAATAACAAAGGCACACATCACAAAATCCACTAAAAATTTAAACTTTTACAATCATCCAAAAGGTCCAAAAGGACATACATGAGAATAAAAGGAAAAAAGAGAGAAATCAGCAACACTGGAGTCCTCACTGCTCAACTCTACTCCACGCTCTGCTGCTACGGCGCCTACCTAGAGTCTCCTGCACGTATCAATCGTGCATAAGCTTATAGAAGCTTAGAGGGTGGTGTAAGTGTGTGACAATGGTGCACAGAAGAATAGTAGAAGGTATAAGGAGAGAAGCATAATCAATAAACATATCACTAGTCTTACCAAGGCTTACCATGAATGCGATGCAATAAGTAATGAGTGCCATACCAAGGCAATGTATGAAAGGGGGGGCTTGTATAGCCAATGCTAATGCGATGTAAGTAATGTCAGTGCTCATATCCAAACCATAAGTCAAGTACATTTTCAATCATAAGGAAATCACCGGGGTCCATTACACTGCTGAATGACTGCCGCTCTGCAGACCCCGCACAGTCAAACGAGCGTAAGAGACCTCACTACCCGCTTGTAGACAACCAATCACCAACAAGGCCTGAAGGTAGCGGACCCATTTACGAGCTGGTTAGACTCAGCCTAGCAATGCCACACCCCTATCCAACCGACTACACGACAGTGGGAGTCGCGGCCTAACGGTATAAGGCCCTCTTGCGCTCATGTATTCCACCCGGTCACGGCGTTGGAGCAGATCCTTGGTACCATGGAAGTTTTGAGAATCTCACCCATGGGCATCCTACGCACCCAGTATGCTCAAGTAATATTTCCGGTGTCCACACATGCGGCCATCCACAAATGTCCCTGTGGAGGCAAGGCCCTGATGAAGCAAGGGCGGTATCCTCATGAAATGCGATGCCAATGCATGAGTCGCACACACAAATCATGCACAAGTTTCAGGCACTCAATGTGCAAAAGGGAAGAAACTCCATCCCTGAATGACCACTATACAATGCAATCAATTCATACAGATGATGCATATGGGTTGCAACGATGTAAGTGTGATACCTGAGGAATATGAAATCGTCTGTCCCAAGGAGGGTCAAGATCTAGGCACATCGACAGGTATTCTAAGAAGAAGAGAAGTCCTCTAGTGGGAGCCCAGTACTTTGGGATGACCCACAAACTAAGAGAGTCAAAATCCTAAGGAGGAACAGTCCTAGCCAGGCCCAAGGTGGGCCTTTAACCACCTATAAGGGCCTCTATGGGCCTACCTTAGGGCCACCAAGGAGGACGTCCAACCTCAACTGGGTCCCAAAAGGTAGCCTACTACACATGCAAAGAAAGGTCCAAGGTACAATCAACCCATGGCCTAGTGGGCCATACACTAAGCCCAAAAACAAAGGCAACCTGGTGAGCCCTTAAGCAAGGTTAGGGCCCAACCATAAGGGTCATAGGTTCATTCATTGTGGTGGGCCTAATAGGCAGCCCATTATCCCAACATATGGGAAATTCTTAAATTTTTAACACATGTAAGTCGGGCCTCACATCTCGGCCTAAGTATGGATTTATTATAGTGGGCAAATAAGGGCCCAACTACTTGAGTATTTGGCCCATAAGGCCCATCACAATGACATGGTAAATATAGGACCTAAGGGTTCAATTGACCTATCAAAAGTTCCAGCCCAACCAAGGCTATAAGGCCCATACTTAACTAAGAGACTAGCCCAAGAAGAATCCTATTTGGGATGGGCCTTTAATCATACACTAATTAAGCCCAAAAAAATAAAAATTAAGATGATAAGATACTGACATAAATCCTCTTCAAATCTAGTTGGCCATATTGCCCCAAAGAACATCTATAGGCAACAGTTATTGGGCTCAATGCCAAATTCCAGCCCACCCAAATTTCTGAGTTGGTTGGAGTTCAACATTAGAAGTATTTCTTAGTATAATTAATTCTGGATGGCTCACACAACACTGTGGGCCCCACCAGATGAGAGAGGATATACAATACATATATGAAATGAGCCAGACCATTAGATAGTAGCCTAAGGCAGGGATGTCCCATGTGTAGGCAGCCCTATGGGCCTGGGGTATCTGGCCCAAAAATCCACCTAATGTGTTCTAGTTGAATAAAAAGGGGGCAAGTATGATCGATCCCCTAAGGACCCTACATGGATGGGTGGTGGGACATTCAACACATCGAGGTGGGCCTACGAAGCAGGCTAGATGCCCCAGCCTGGGCGTCCCTGCCTAGCAGACCACTTCCAGCCATACCACGGGCAACTCAAATGTATTTTGGATCTGAAATTCTACAGAGTGATACTTCCATAGGTTACCTACATCCCCACAAAATTTCAAGATTTTTGGACACTTAGAAATATTTTAATTTATTTAAATAAAATAGACGGTCCAGAAAATCGGACTGACCTGGACGTCCCAACGTGGTGGGCCAGTCCGGCCCTTGCCACGGTGTACACAGAGGTCCATTGGCCCTGAAATTTGGTAAGTGGGTCCTAGAATGGGTGGAACATATCTCCATAAAATTTCAGAATTTTTAGACATATATAAATATTTTAATTTATTTAAAGAAATCAATCTGTCCTAAAAATCGGACTGATCTGGACACTGTATTGTAATGGGCCAGTCCAGCCACCACCATGGTGTGTATAGGTGTCCATTGGCCCCAAACTTTTGTAGGTGGGTCCTACCATAAGTGAAACACCTCTCTGCAAAATTTTATGATTTTTGGACACTCATAAATATTTTAATTAAATTAGGAATTTCAATCTGTCCAGGAAGAGATGTTGCTGTCCATGCATTGTTTACCCAATAAGGTGGGCCCAACCTTCATCCAAGAGGGGGAAAATGGAGGTTTAGTATTTTCTTCATAAAATAAAGTAAGGTGGGGTCCATAAAAGTGGCCCATCCTTCAGAAAAATCAAGCTGAAGTGTATGTTTTCTCTCCATACATGTGGGTTGGACAGCCCAACAAGGTGGACCGCCCACCCCTATGGGCCTCCTTTTTGGGTACCATATCATGGACCATCTGAGGTATGACCCATCACACCTCATGGTGGGGTCCACATCTTCTCATTACACCCCATACTTATAAAGAAAATAATGACACTCATGATCCAAAAATCCATGCCAAAGATTGAACATGACAATCCATGCAACAGTCCACGTTTTTGGACAGCAATACATGGCTGGACACATCAGCCTATATCTCAATAATCCCAGCCATAAAAAGGGTATGTGGCCTTCCTCAGTGGGCCCCACATAAGTCCAAATCATATACTAGGACTAGGACACTTGCATGCATTGATTAAGGTGTCCGATGATCATGGAGTTAGGTGATAAGAGCATCCCACCTTGCTGGATTTTTATTTTTATTTATTTTGGGACATCCAAGGCCCACTATAAATGGGCCACACACACACTATCATCCATACATCAGAGAAAGAGAAGAAGGAAAGAGAGTAATCCGGCCATGGGGGTAGGGCCCCGCCACTAGTGGGCCCTCCCAAGAGTGAATCATACCCATACAACTACATTGATTTTACATGCAACATAAAATCACTACATGCATGATATATAATTGCTATGGATGGTTGGGATGCCATCCCAACATGATCCTTAGGGTCTAGATGACCTTAAGATGGAGTGGATTATTAAATACATCATGATGGGGTCCATGGAGAATGGCCCCATCATGGATCATGACATGCATGTAGGATGGGCCAAAGGGCCACATCCATGGGATCAAATGGGATCTCCACCATGGATTGGTGGGTCCCATATGATCCATCTAGAAAGAAAAAAAGATCAAAGGATAGAAAATAAGATCAACAATTATAATCACCCACCTTGAATCTTCAAGCTACCACCAACACTAGGTACTCCAAGCTCCAAGCTTAAAGGTTTAATGGTCAAGATGAATTTGTGGTGGCTAGATGGAGGAAGAAAGGAAGGGGAAGTTGCTGGAAATTGGGAGAGGGAGGGCTGAAAATTCTTTCATGGAAGAGGAAAATGAGAGAATGAAGGAGGAGAGAGAGGAAGGGAAGGTTGTAGGGAAGTCATCATTACTCTCCCTCCTTGGTTAGAGAAAGAAATCATGACCTATGGTGATACAAACAATGCTTGCTAGGGTAGGTTAGGTGTGGGTAGTGTTTATTCCATGGGAATTGTAGTGTGTGTGGGTGGTGTGCATGGGAACTTGTGCCTGAGAGTGGTCCATATGCTTTTTTTACAAAAAGTGGGCCACATGATGAAATGCTCACAACTTTTGATCTATAAGTCGGATGAATGCACAAGACGCGTCGTTGGAATCGCAACGATGATGCGGTCACAATGGTATAGGTCTCAACTCGATCTGAGTCGGGTCTTCATGACTGGCTCATGAATGACCGCAAACACTATCCAAGGGTCACGGGTCGCCGGGATTCGACCGGTAGGACCGCGGGATCAAGATGGACGGAATGCATACTCACACACACACATGCACACATGCGAACTCGGGTCGAGTCTCACAACCCTCCCCACCAACAAAGAAATTTCGTCCTCAAAATTAAACAATCTTAGACAAAATAAAAGACAAAACACCACCATCATATAGCAATCATCATATAAGGAAGGCAATACAAACAATCATATATCAATCAATCATCAAACAAATGGGGATAACGCTCTCTAATCTCGGTCTCACGTTCCCAAGACGCCTCGGCCTCTGAATGATTACCCCATTGCACCTTTACTAAGGGAATGACCTTGGTCCTGAGGACTTGCTCCTTCCGATCAAGAATACGAATCGGCTGCTCAATATAAGAAGCATTCTCACGGACCTTAAGTGGCTGCCAATCAATCACGGGAATAGTGTCCGACCCACACTTCCGCAACATAGAAATATGGAACACGTCATGGATCGCAGACAACTCAGGAGGTAAGGCAAGCCTATAGGCCACAGCGCCTATGCGTTCGGTAATCTCAAAAGGTCCAATGAATCTCGGGGTGAGCTTGCCCTTCACACCAAAGCGAACCATGCCTTTCATAGGCGAGACCTTGAGATACACCATGTCCCCGACTGCGAACTCGAGGGGTCGACGCCGACGATCAGCAAAACTCTTCTGCCGGCTCTGAGCTGTGCGCATCCTCTGCCTGATAACATCAATAACATCTGACGTCTGCTGCACAAGCTCGGGACCTAAGAGGCGACGCTTTCTAACCTCGGTCCAACAACTAGGAGATCTACACGGTCTGCCATAAAGTGTCTCAAAAGGAGCCATGCCGATAGTCGTCTGATAGCTGTTGTTGTACGCGAACTTGGCGAGGCGCATATGCTCATCTCAACTCCCCGCAAAGTCGATCACACAAGCCCTGAGCATATCCTCAAGGATCTGGTTGACCCTTTCGGTCTGCCCATCTGTCTGTGGATGATAATCGGTGCTGAGATGCAAAGTGACCCCTAATGCCTGTTGAAAACTCCTCCAAAACTGAGACGTAAATCTCCTGAAACGATCGAAACTAGGATGCCGTGCGGTCTCACTATCTCCTCAATGAATATCCTCGCTAACCGGTCCATAGACCGGGCACATCGGAATGAAATGAGCCGACTTCGTCGGACGATCGACGATAACCCGGATGGTATCGTGACCGCGCGTCCTCAGCAAACTGCGATGAAGTCCATCGATACATGCTCCCACTTCCACTTTGGTCGCAAGGGACCAGGGGGTCTCGATGATCGGCTTTGACACGTTGGCATGTGTCACACTCGGCCACAAAACTCGCAATCGGCGCTTCATCCCCTACCAAAATCGCCTCCTCATATCACGATACATCTTCGTGGGCGGTGGATAGTAAGTCTCGATCGGTGTGCCTCGGCATCAAATCATGACGCAACTCGGCACATCCGGGACACACAACCGGCCTCAGCGTAATCCACCATCGGAACCAATCTGCGTCCGATTGCTCCACGGATGCGGCTTCTGCTCGATACTCCTGAAGTGTCGTCTGCTGAGCCTTGATCACCCTAGCCACCAAAGAGGGTTGAATCGACAAGCTCGAAAGCGAACAATGGAAGACCGCAGACCGAACTCAAAGTCAAACTCGATACATCCTCGAGCATTTGCCACTCACGCACCATCATCCGTGACACCAGGCCTCGTTGACGGCTGAGGGCGTCCGCCACCACATTTGCCTTGCCCGGGTGGTCAAGGTCAAAATCATAATCTTTCAGCAACTCCATCCATCGACTCTGTCGCAAGTTACACTTCAAGCTCTTATGATCCGTAAAGAGCTCAAAACCCCATATAGATAATGCCTCCACACCTTTAGTGAAGACGACCGCTGCGAGCTCCAAATCATGAGTGGGGTAGTTCCTCATGGACCTTGGTGGCGCGAGGCATACCCACCGCTTCCCATGCCGCATCGACAAAACCCAAACCAACTCGAGGCATCGGTGAAAAAACAAAACCCTCACTCCCATCGGGAAGAGTGAGAACAGGAGCGGCGTGAGGCGATCCTTCAACTCCGTAAATGCCTTCTCCCAAGCGTCACTCTAGATGAACTTGACGCCCTTCCGGTGGTGCTGTAATACGGGATAAACCCTCGATAAACCGTCGGTAATATCCCGCTAGACCAAGGAAGCTGTGGATCTCGGACACGTTCATGGGATGGCCTCACTGACACACTGCATTAACCTTCAAGAGGTCCACAGCGACACCCTCCCTTGCCACCACATGACCGAGGAACTTCATCTCCTCCTACCAAAACTCGCACGTGTCCAGCTTCGCATATAGCTGGTGGGCACGAAGGTTCTCAAGCACAATCCACAGGTGCTCAGCATGGTCCTCTCGGGTCCTCGAATATACAAGAATATCATCAATGAATACCACCCCGAACTGATCGAGGAACGCTCGAAAAACCTCATTCATTAGCTGCATGAATATAGCGGGTGCGTTGGTCAATCCAAACGACATGACCAAGAACTCAAAGTGACCATAGCGTGTCCGAAAAGCCGTCTTCGGAATGTCTTCCTCTCGGACCCGAATCTGATGGTAACCGGAACGCAAGTCTATCTTAGAAAAATACTGTGCACCCTGTAACTGATCGAACAAATCATCAATACGGGGAAGCAGGTATCGGTTCTTGATGGTGACTCTATTGAGTTCACGATAATCTACACAGAGTCGCAATGAACCATCCATCTTCTTCATAAACAATACTAGGGCTCCCCAAGGTGAACTACTAGGACGAATGAAACTTAACTCCCGGAGCTCATCCAACTGCTCCTGCAGTTACCTCAACTCCAACAGTGCCATTTGGTAGGGGGCCTTCGAGATAGGTGCAGTACCGGGTACCAAACCAATCTAGAGCTCCACCTGTTGATGCGGTGGCAAACCTGGGATCTCCTAGAACACATCCGGGTACTCACAAACAACTGGCAGCTGCTCAATACTCTCTGTCACAGAATCCTCAATGACTGAAGCTAAGAAATTAGATAACGGCTCTCCTCTGGATTCAACGACGAACTGGAATACTGGCAAGCCTGGAATGTGAAACGTAACCATCCTCGCGGCACAGTCTAAGATGGCACGATACTTCGTAAGCCAGTCCATACCCAGAATCACATCAAATCTTGCCATCGTCATCAAGAATAGATCGACAGGGAGGAATATCTCGCCTACTAATACCGGGCAAGAAGGACGACGATGGGTCAGCACAATATACTTCCCCATGAGAGTCAAAACGGTCAAGGCCTTAGACACGGCCTCCGACGGAATACCTGTCGATCGGCAAAACTGCTCAGCCACAAAAGAATGGGAAGCACTAGAATCAAATAAAATAGAAGCAATGCAGGAAGAAATAAGAAGAATACCCTCAACGACTCCACTGGTCGATGATTGCGGGTCCTGGCCTGACACCTGCTGTACGGAATGAAAGCGGCCCTGAGCTGGTAGGGGAAGTAACCTGAGGGATCGAGCATATGGATATCCCCTCTCTGGTGCTGCTGTCTCTGTCAAGGAGGTCTGCCTGCCTCTGCTGCTGAGGAGGAGCCCAGGAGCGGCGGGTGGAGGCTCTGAGAAGGATGAGGAGGAGGCAACGCGGTGGCCTCTTTGCCGAATGGGGAGAGGGCACTCACGCCTCCGATGCCCGACTGCCCCGAAGCATACACCAAAAGGAACCAAGATGAAGTGGTGGCGGTGCTGATGATGGAAAATTGAAGGGGTTGCCGAAATCCTAATCGCCCCTCCTCCTCTGGGGGCGCTGGAGGCTGGGCGGGTGCCCTCCTCTTGGTCTCCACCGGAACTCGCTCTCTCGACCTGGGGTCATAGCCCGATCCTCCTCATAAACCGGTGCCGATGAACGACCTGGTCAAACGTCTCTAAACAATGCCCTACCACACGACTGCGAAGGGCAGGACGTAAACCAGTCACAAAACGACGAGCCCTCATCTTCTCATCGCTGGTGAGATGAGGAGCAAATCTAGATAAGGCCAAGAAACGGGCCTCATACTGAGATACGGTCATATCCCCCTGTACTAGGGTCTCAAACTCGATCGCCCGTTGGATCTGAACCTGCTCAGGAAAGAACTTCTGGTCGAAACGGACCACGAACTCCTCCCACGTCCAAGTAAACTGAGGTTCGACCATCCTAGATACGGATGACCACCAGTGACGGGCCTCACCCTGAAGAAGATATGTCGCAAGGGATACTCTCTGACCCGCAGGACACTGAATAGTGTCAAAAATCCTCGCAACCTCAGTGCGTCAGGCCTCGGCGGCAGAAGGGTCAGGGTCACCACTAAACCTCGGGGGATCATGCTGTCGGAACTCTCAAGCTATCGCACTAGCACGCGGTAAGTCAGACTGCCAAGAAACCTCAGCGGTAGTAGGCTGACGGGTCTGCAATGCGGTGGCAACAAGCTGCATCAACTGCTGAAAATGCTCGGCTCCTATAGGTACTGTCGGAAAGGCAGGGGCGGCACTCGCCTCAGGCGGAGGCACGGGGGCGGCCGGCGGAGCAGGAGCCTTAGTAACTGGAACAGCAGGCTGAGGAGGGGGAATAGGTGGGGGAACCGGAGCAACTGGAGGTATGGGCGCTACGGGCTCAACTGGAGGAACGGGCTGGATCGGGACCTCAGGAATCGGATCCTCAACAACGGGAGCAGGATGTGCTCGAGTAGAAGGGGTAACTCGGGCGCCTCGTCCACGGGCACCACGACCACGGGTGCCACGACCACGGGAGCCACGTCCACGCGGCATCGTCTATAAAATAATGATGACTCAAGGAATCAAGACAATTACAGGCTCAATACGGAGTGAAAGGAAGGATCTCGGGACACTACTTGTCCCATGTTCTTGGCAGACATGCGATGTCATCCTGAGTAATCTCAGAATTACTTGCTATGCTCTGATACCAACTCCTGTCACGCCCCAGACTCGGTAACCGGACTCACAAGGAACCCGATGGCCGGTTCTGGCCGCAACAGCCTCCGTAGTACCCCATTCTCGGCTCCTGAGGTAGGCTCCGATCCTGGGATCCTACAAGGAGGATTTTCATAACAATATAATCTCTTCCAATGCGAGCATACCCAAGATCACAGCAAGTATATCTGAGAATAACAAAGGCACACATCACAAAATCCACTAAAAATTTAAACTTTTACAATCATCCAAAAGGTCCAAAAGGACATACATGAGAATAAAAGGAAAAGAGAGAGAAATCAGCAACACTGGAGTCCTCACTGCTCAACTCTACTCCAGGCTCTGCTGCTACGGCGCCTACCTAGAGTCTCCTGCACGTATTAATCGTGCATAAGCTTATAGAAGCTTAGAGGGTGGTGTAAGTGTGTGACAATGGTGCACAGAAGAATAGTAGAAGGTATAAGGAGAGAAGCATAATCAATAAACATATCACTAGTCTTACCAAGGCTTACCATGAATGCGATGCAATAAGTAATGAGTGCCATACCAAGGCAATGTATGAAAGGGGGGGCTTGTATAGCCAATGCTAATGCGATGTAAGTAATGTCAGTGCTCATATCCAAACCATAAGTCAAGTACATTTTCAATCATAAGGAAATCACCGGGGTCCATTACACTGCTGAATGACTGCCGCTCTGCAGACCCCGCACAGTCAAACGAGCGTAAGAGACCTCACTACCCGCCTGTAGACAACCAATCACCAACAAGGCCTGAAGGTAGCGGACCCATTTATGAGCTGGTTAGACTCAGCCTAGCAATGCCTCCTCACACCAGGCAGGTAAGGCCACACCCTTATCCAACCGACTACACGACAGTGGGAGTCGCGGCCTAACGGTATAAGGCCCTCTTGCGCTCATGTATTCCACCCGGTCATGGCGTTGGAGCAGATCCTTGGTACCATGGAAGTTTTGGAAATCTCACCCATGGGCATCCTACGCACCCAGTATGCTCAAGTAATATTTTCGGTGTCCACACATGCGGCCATCCACAAATGTCCCTGTGGAGGCAAGGCCCTGATGAAGCAAGGGCGGTATCCTCATGAAATGCGATGCCAATGCATGAGTCGCACACACAAATCATGCACAAGTTTCAGGCACTCAATGTGCAAAAGGGAAGAAACTCCATCCCTGAATGACCACTATACAATGCAATCAATTCATACAGATGATGCATATGGGTTGCAACGATGTAAGTGTGCTACCTGAGGAATATGAAATCGTCTGTCCCAAGGAGGGTCAAGATCTAGGCACATCGACAGGTATTCTAAGAAGAAGAGAAGTCCTCTAGTGGGAGCCCAGTACTTTGGGATGACCCACAAACTAAGAGAGTCAAAATCCTAAGGAGAAACAGTCCTGGCCAGGCCCAAGGTGGGCCTTTAACCACCTATAAGAGCCTCTATGGGCCTACCTTAGGGCCACCAAGGAGGACGTCCAACCTCAACTGGGTCCCAAAAGGTAGCCTACTACACATGCAAAGAAAGGTCCAAGGCACAATCAACCCATGGCCTAGTGGGCCATACACTAAGCCCAAAAACAAAGGCAACCTGGTGAGCCCTTAAGCAAGGTTAGGGCCCAAACATAAGGGTCATAGGTTCATTCATTGTGGTGGGCCTAATAGGCAGCCCATTATCCCAACATATGGGAAATTCTTAAATTTTTAACACATGTAAGTCGGGCCTCACATCTCGGCCCAAGTATGGATTTATTATAATGGGCAAATAAGGGCCCAACTACTTGAGTATTTGGCCCATAAGGCCCATCACAATGACATGGTAAATATAGGACCTAAGGGTTCAATTGGCCTATCAAAAGTTCCAGCCCAACCAAGGCTATAAGGCCCATACTTAACTAAGAGACTAGCCTAAGAAGAATCCTATTTGGGATGGGCC
This sequence comes from Magnolia sinica, assembly GCF_029962835.1. Lineage (NCBI taxonomy): Eukaryota > Viridiplantae > Streptophyta > Magnoliopsida > Magnoliales > Magnoliaceae > Magnolia > Magnolia sinica. The sequence continues at coordinate 34,436,336 of NC_080581.1, forward strand.
TTTAATCATACACTAATTAAGCCCAAAAAAAATAAAAATTAAGATGATAAGATACTGACATAAATCCTCTTCAAATCTAGTGGGCCATATTGCCCCAAAGAACATCTATAGGCAACAGTTATTGGGCTCAATGCCAAATTCCAGCCCACCCAAATTTCTGAGTTGGTTGGAGTTCAACATTAGAAGTATTTCTTAGTATAATTAATTCTGGATGGCTCACACAACACTGTGGGCCCCACCAGATGAGAGAGGATATACAATACATATATGAAATGAGCCAGACCATTAGAATGCAAGCCCAGCAGTAGCCTAAGGCAGGGATGTCCCATGTGTAGGCAGCCCTATGGGCCTGGGGTATGTGGCCCAAAAATCCACCTAATGTGTTCTAGTTGAATAAAAAGGGGGCAAGTATGATCGATCCCCTAAGGACCCTACATGGATGGGTGGTGGGACATTCAACACATCGAGGTGGGCCTACGAAGCAGGCTAGATGCCCCAGCCTGGGCGTCCCTGCCTAGCAGACCACTTCCAGCCATACCACGGGCAACTCAAATGTATTTTGGATCTAAAATTTTACAGAGTGATACTTCCATAGGTGACCTACATCCCCACAAAATTTCAAGATTTTTGAACACTTAGAAATATTTTAATTTATTTAAATAAAATAGACTGTCCAGAAAATCGGACTGACCTGGACGTCCCAACGTGGTGGGCCAGTCTGGCCCTTGCCACGGTGTACACAGAGGTCCATTGGCCCTGAAATTTGGTAAGTGGGTCCTAGAATGGGTGGAACATATCTCTATAAAATTTCAGAATTTTTAGACATGTATAAATATTTTAATTTATTTAAAGAAATCAATCTGCCCTAAAAATCGGACTGATCTGGACACTGTATTGTAATGGGCCAGTCCAGCCACCACCATGGTGTGTATAGGTGTCCATTGGCCCCAAAATTTTGTAGGTGGGTCCTACCATAAGTGAAACACCTCTCTGCAAAATTTTATGATTTTTGGACACTCATAAATATTTTAATTAAATTAGGAATTTCAATCTGTCCAGGAAGAGATGTTGCTGTCCATGCATTGTTTACCCAATAAGGTGGGCCCAACCTTCATCCAAGAGGGGGAAAATGGAGGTTTAGTATTTTATTCATAAAATAAAGTAAGGTGGGGTCCATAAAAGTGGCCCATCCTTCAGAAAAATCAAGCTGAAGTGTATGTTTTCTCTCCATACATGTGGGTTGGACAGCCCAACAAGGTGGACCGCCCACCCCTATGGGCCTCCTTTTTGGGTACCATATCATGGACCATCTGAGGTATGACCCATCACACCTCATGGTGGGGTCCACATCTTCTCATTACACCCCATACTTATAAAGAAAATAATGACACTCATGATCCAAAAATCCATGCCAAAGATTGAACATGACAATCCATGCAACAGTCCACGTTTTTGGACAGCAATACATGGCTGGACACATCAGCCTATATCTCAATAATCCCAGCCATAAAAAGGATATGTGGCCTTCCTCAGTGGGCCCCGCATAAGTCCAAATCACATACTAGGACTAGGACACTTGCATGCATTGATTAAGGTGTCCGATGATCATGGAGTTAGGTGATAAGAGCATCCCACCTTGCTGGATTTTTATTTTTATTTATTTTGGGACATCCAAGGCCCACTATAAATGGGCCACACACACACTATCATCCATACATCAGAGAAAGAGAAGAAGGAAAGAGAGTAATCCGGCCATGGGGGTAGGGCCCCGCCACTAGTGGGCCCTCCCAAGAGTGAATCATACCCATACAACTACATTGATTTTACATGCAACATAAAATCACTACATGCATGATATATAATTGCTATGGATGGTTGGGATGCCATCCCAACATGATCCTTAGGGTCTAGATGACCTTAAGATGGAGTGGATTATTAAATACATCATGATGGGGTCCATGGAGAATGGCCCCATCATGGATCATGACATGCATGTAGGATGGGCCAAAGGGCCACATCCATGGGATCAAATGGGATCTCCACCATGGATTGGTGGGTCCCATATGATCCATCTAGAAAGAAAAAAAGATCAAAGGATAGAAAATAAGATCAACAATTATAATCACCCACCTTGAATCTTCAAGCTACCACCAACACTAGGTACTCCAAGCTCCAAGCTTAAAGGTTTAATGGTCAAGATGAATTTGTGGTGGCTAGATGGAGGAAGAAAGGAAGGGGAAGTTGCTGGAAATTGGGAGAGGGAGGGCTGGAAATTCTTCCATGGAAGAGGAAAATGAGAGAATGAAGGAGGAGAGAGAGGAAGGGAAGGTTGTAGGGAAGTCATCATTACTCTCCCTCCTTAGTTAGAGAAAGAAATCATGACCTATGGTGATACAAACAATGCTTGCTAGGGTAGGTTAGGTGTGGGTAGTGTTTATTCCATGGGAATTGTAGTGTGTGTGGGTGGTGTGCATGGGAACTTGTGCCTGAGAGTGGTCCATATGCTTTTTTTACAAAAAGTGGGCCACATGATGAAATGCTCACAACTTTTGATCTATAAGTCGGATGAATGCACAAGACGCGTCGTTGGAATCGCAACGACGATGCGGTCACAATGGTATAGGTCTCAACTCGATCTGAGTCGGGTCTTCATGACTGGCTCACGGATGACCGCAAATACTATCCAAGGGTCACGGGTCGCCGGGATTCGACCGGTAGGACCGCGGGATCAAGATGGACGGAATGCATACTCACACACACACATGCACACATGCGAACTCGGGTCGGGTCTCACATTCTCCCTATAGGTGTGGATTTAATTCCCCATGGATGATATGTGAAAAGGGTTGGGTGTACAGTCTTCACCATAGGTTTGCTCCCTATAGGTAAGGATTTGATTCCCCTTCTTGGCGTTACTTTTAATGGAAAAATCAAAAGCTAGAAGAATAGAAAAAAACTGTAAGGCAAGTTCTAGTTTAGGTTTTGGTTGTCCTGAATGCTCATTTGATTATCAATGTATCATGGAAATTGACAATTGGATCTCTTAATGATGGTAAGCCGAGATTACACTATACACCCGTGGAACTCAATGTTTAGAATTTTTTCTAATTGATGGGTTAATACATTGAACATAATTATGAAGTTTACCGTGCGCTTGAGTCTAGGAGAAATTAATGCCCAACATTCATGTATCTTAGAATTCTAGTATCTTGATTGTTTTTCATAAATCGCTTGAGTTTTTAGAGATTGTCCTATAATTCTCAACTTATTTTTCACATAATTTGCTCGGGATTAGCAAGATGCTAGTTGGGGGTTGTGTTGAAGGTCAAATATTGCACATCAGACCCTAGTCAATGCCTAGATTTACGAACATTGTACTGTTTAACGGCCCAATTTAACTGTGTTTATGCTGTAAGGTGTGTTTAGGAGCTTGAACTGAAACAGGGTGATAAAAACATGAAATTAACGCTTCAAAGTCACTAAGGCAAGGGACAGACTTCATAGGACCAAGATTGACGGATTTGCATGCCATAGATCCAAGGAAATCGAGAAACTAAAGCTCAAGTGGCCTGAAAGTCGGCCAGAATGAAAGATCACAAGGTTCCCACTGTCTGTTCGGCTCAAAACTTTATATATAGCCTGAGGACCATAAATTAAACGTACATGTAAAATTTCAGCCATTGGATCCTTGTGTAAGTGTCCCAACGGACAGATCAGCCTCTAAAATCCTGATTTAGGGCCCGCCTGGTATCTTGAAATGCTTCAATTTTGGTCTCAACCCTTTAAATTATATGAAAAACAGGTTGGACAAAGAAGATTTCCCTAACACATCTCAGTGCACCGCACGCTTGAAGCGCGTGTACACAGTGCACGTGGTCCAGCCATGCATCACAATTCAAGAACTCGGTCAGCAGGCGCTGACCAAGGATTTCTCACAAAAACAGATTTTCCAACAGCGTTTAATGCACGCCGTCCGGTTTTTGGTTGTGGGCCCCACCCATCATGTATTTTTATGATCTTAACCATCCATTGTGTCTTTGGGGTAGGAGTGACCCTCTCCTATGTTGTCATTTGGCCCCATACACGTGTATGCATATGGATTGTCGAAAAATGTAAGATTAATGGTGACTTAGTTTGATACAGTGGACCGCACCAAAACTCGAAAAAAACCACTCCTTCCTGACTAGTTTTTCCCCAGGAATTTAATGAATGGAGTGGATGTTTCTTGCAGCTCTGATCAGGGGCCCACCGAGCATCACATCGTACTCTATTTATGCAGCCCCTGCATCCGGGAAATCTGAAAATTCAGGGGAGTTGTGGGCCACTATCATTGCTCTTTTTGATGATCTGAACTATCTAGATAACCCCCAGGCCCCATCTGACCCTAACCATGGAGAAATTTCGAATTAAAACATGTTCATTACCCCGAAAATCTGAGCCAAACGACGAGTTGGCCTGTTTTCTCCTACACATGTCGCTACGCAACCGCCTTTGTACATAAAGACTTACGGAAGTTTTCCATCCCCCCTCTCTCTCTCGCGTGCCCTAATCCTCTCCATCCTCTCTCTCTCTCTAATCCTCTCCATCTCCTCTCTCTCTCTCGCGTGCACTAATCCTCTCCATCATCTCTCTCTCTCTCTCTCTCTCTCTCTCTCTCTCTCTTCTCTGTTTGATCTAAAAAAGGGAGGGAGCCGAAATGACGCCCTCCCTGCCCACACTCGCCCTTCTCTCTCTCTCTCTCTCTCTCTCTCTCTCTCTCTCTCTCTCTCTCTCTCTGAGCTCGGTTGAAGACTCAATCACGAACGTGAGGTATTTTTCTCTTTCAATCTCTCTCAATCTTAATGTTGATTTAGGAATTTAGCAATTTAGTAATTTGTAGATTCCCAATTTGATGTGGACCCCCATTTAGGGATTTGGGGATTTTATGGCTTACAGATTTGAATGTAGACCCCGAATTGGGAATTTTTTGATATTACAAATTAAGGATTTAGGGATTTTGAATGCCGAACATGATGTTTATATGTCATCCAAACTGTTCGTAGGGTTATTACTACTTAAATAAACTGTAGGCACAAATATCTTGATGCAAAACTTTTTTAAACCCCACAAAGTTTCCAATGGTGGGCCTTCAATCCCCATTGTAACTTCCATGTCTCTAACTAGCACTACAAGAAAGAGGGTTTTTAGCGATGAAACTTTTTTTTGTCGCTAAAGGCTGTAAACAATTTTTCAACAAAATCGAAAGGTTTACTTTTAGCTACGAAAATTTTCGTAGCTAAAAAACGTGGATGAGACTTTTAGCAACGAAAATCTTTATCGCTAAAGACTGAAATCAATTTTTGAAAAAAATCGAAAGGTTTACTTTTAGCTACGAATATTGTTGTAGCTAAAAAACGTGGATGGGACTTTTAGCAATGAAAAGTTTCGTCCCTAAAGGCTGTAAACAATTATTGAAAAAATTGAAAGGTTTACTTTTAGCTACGAAAAGTTTCGTAGCTAAAAAACGTGGATGAGACTTTTAGCGACAAACATTTTCGTCGCTAAAGGCTGTAAACATTTTTTTTAAAAAATCAAAAGGTTTACTTTTAGCTACGCAAATTTTTGTAGCTAAAAAACGTGGATGAGAGTTTTAGTGACAAAAAGTTTCGTCGCTAAAGGCCGTAAACAATTATTGAAAAAAATCGAAAGGTTTACTTTAACTATTAAAAGTTTCGTAGCTAAAAAACGTGGATGAGACTTTTAGCGACGAACATTTTCATCGCTAAAGGCTGTAAACAATTTTTGAAAAAAAATCGAATGGTTTACTTTTAGCTACGAAAATTTTCATAGCTAAGAAACATGGATCAAACTTTTAGCGACAAAAAGTTTTGTCGCTAACGGCTGTAAACAATTTTTTTTTTAAATCGAAAGGTTTACTTTTAGCTATGAAACGTGGATGAGACTTTTAGCGACAAAAAGTTTTGCTGCTAAAAGCTGTAAACAATTTTTGAAAAAAATCGAAAGGTTTGCTTTTAGCAACGACAATTTTCCTAGCTAAGAAATGTGGAAGAAACTTTTAGCTATGAAATGTTTCGTCGTTAAAGGCTGTAAATAGATTTTGAAAAAAATCGAATGGTTTGCTTTTAGCTACGAAAATTTTCGTAGCTAAAAAACGTGGATGAGACTTTTAACTACTAAACGTTTCGTCACTAAAGGCTTTTTAAAAAATTCAAACTCTTGATTAAGTTTACTTTTAGCTATGAAAATTTTTGTAGGTAAAAAACGCTAATGAGACTTTTACCTACAAAATATTTCGTAGGTAAAAGTCTCTTTTAAAAAAAAAAAAAAATATTCCATCTCAAATTTCCTGATATACACCTGTTAGAATATAATTCATCATATTCTGCCTGATATACACCTGTTAGATAATATATTTCATCATATTCATATTCACATCCATCTAAACCCAAACTACGTAAATCCATCCAAACATAAACTACATTCATCCAAACATAAATTGCATCCATCCAAACATAAACAATCCTATGGAAAAAAGCAAATGAAAAGAGAGAGAACATATGAGTGGTGATCCAGACAAATGAAAAGAAAAACAACCTTAACCTAAACCTAAACCTAAACCTATAACCTACACTTATAGGTTTAGGTTATAGTTTTGGGTTTAGGTTTTAGGTTTAGGTTAAGGTTAGGTTGTAGGTTATTAGTTTAGGTTATAGGTTATGGGTTATAGGTTATAGGTTAAGGTTTAGGTTATAGGTTTTGGTTTAGGTTATAGGTTTAGGTTTAGGTTAAGGTTAAGATTTAGGTTTAGGTTATAGGATTAGGTTTAGGTTTAGGTTTAGGTTTAGGTTTAGGTTATAGATTTAGGGAATTGAGAATAGGTTAAGGTTTAGGTTTAAAAAATCAGGTTCTGGTTCGGGTTTGGTATCGGGTTTAGGTTTCGATTTTCAAGTTTAGGTTTAGGTTTAGCTTAGGGAGTTGAGATTAGGATTAGGTGTAGGTTTAGGTTTAGGGATTTGAGAATACATTTAGGTTTTATGTTTATGTTATAAGTGCAGGTTATAGGTTAAGGTTTAGGGAATGGAGAATAGGTTAAGGTTTAGGTTTAGGATATCGGGTTCGGGTTTGGGTTTAGGTTTGGGGTTTCAAGTTTAGGTTTAGGTTAAGGAGTTGAGATTAGGAATAAGTGTAGGTTTAGGTTTAGGAATTTGAGAATACATTTAGGTTTTTGGTTTAGGTTATAAGTTTAGGTTTAGGTTATAAGTGTCGGTTATAGGTTTAGGTATAAGTTAGGTTATAGGTTAAGGTTTAGGGAATTGAGAATAGGTTAAGGTTTAGGTTTAGGAAATCGGGTTCGGGACTGGGTTTAGGTTTGGGTTTTCAAGTTTAGGTTTAGGTAAAGGAGTTGAGATTAGGATTAGGTGTAGGTTTAGGTTTAGGGATTTGAGAATACATTTAGGTTTTAGGTTATACGTGTAGGTTATAGGTTTAGGTTTAAGTTAGGTTATAAGTTAAGGTTTAGGGAATTGAGAATAGGTAAAGGTTTAGGTTTAGGGATTTAAGAATACATTTAGGTTTTAGGTTATAAGTGTAGGTTATAGGTTTAGGTTTAAGTTAGGTTATTGGTTAAGGTTTAGGGAATTGAGAATAGGTTAAGGTTTAGGTTTAGGGATTTGAGAATACATTTAGGTTTTAGGTTATAAGTGTATGATATAGGTTTAGGTTTAAGTTAGGTTATGGTTAAGGTTTAGGAAATTGAGAATAGGTTAAGGTTTAGGTTTAAGGATTTGAGAATACATTTAGGTTTTAGGTTTAGGTTTAGGTTTTAGGTATAGATTTGGGTTAAGGTTATAGGTTTAGGTTTAGGTTTAAGTTTAGGTTATAGGTTATAGGTTAATAGTATTGAGAATAGGTTAAGGTTTAGGTTTAGGAAGTTGGGTTTAGGTTTGGGTTTTCAAGTTAGGTTTAGGTTTAGGTTAGGGAGTTGAGATTAAGTTTAGGTTTAGGTTTAGGTTTAGGGATTTGAGAACACATTTAGGTTTTAGGTTTAGGTTTAGGTTTAGGTTTAGGTTTTAGTTTATAAGTTTAGGTTATAGGTTTAGGTTTAGGTTTAGGTTTTAGGTTTAGGTTAAGGTTAGGTTATAGGTTATAAGTTTAGGTTATAGGTTAAGGTTTAGGTTTAGGTTATATGCTATAGGTTATATGTTATAGCTTTAGGGAATTGAGAATAGGTTAAGGTTTAGGTTTAGGAAATCGGGTTCGGGTTCGGGATCAGGTTTAGGTTTGGGTTTTTAAGTTTAGGTTTAGGTTTAGGTTAGGGAGTTGAGATTAGGATTATGTGTAGGTTTAGGTTTAGGTTAGGAAGTTGAGATTAGGCTTATGTGTAGGTTTAGGTTTAGAGATTTGAGAATATATTTAGGTTTTAGGTTTGGGTTTAGGTTTATGTTTTAGGTTTTAGGTTTAGGTTATAGGTTTAGGTTTTGGTTTTAGGTTTAGGTTAAGGTTATAAGTTTAGGTTATGGGTTATAGGTTATAGGTTAAGGTTTAGGTTATAGGTTTCTGTTTAGGTTAAGGTTTTAGGTTTTGGTTTAGGTTTAGGTTTAGGTTTTAGGTTTAGGTTAAGGTTATAGGTTTAGGTTATAAGTTTAAGTTAGGTTTAGGTTTAGGTTATAGATTATAGCTTTAGGGAATTGAGAATAAGTTAAGGTTAAGGTTTAGGAAATCGGGTTCGGGTTCGGGATCGGGTTTAGGTTTGGGTTTTCAAGTTTAGGTTTAGGTTAAGGTTAAGGAGTTGAGATTAGGATTAGGTGTAGGTTTAGGTTTAGAGATTTGAGAATACATTTAGGTTTTAAGTTTAGGTTTAGGTTTTAGTTTATAGGTTTAGGTTATAGGTTTAGGTTTAGGTTTTAGGTTTAGGTTAAGGTTATCAGTTTAGGTTATGGGTTATAGGTTATATATTAAGGTTTAGGTTATAGGTTTTGATTTAGGTTAAGGTTGTAAGGTTATAGGTTAAGGTTATAGGTTTAGGTTAGGTTTAGGTTATAGGTTATAGCTTTAGGGAATTGAGAATAGGTTAAGGTTTAGGTTTAGGAAATCGGGTTTGGGTTCGGGATCGGGTTTAGGTTTGGGTTTTCAAGTTTAGGTTTAGGTTTAGGTTAGGGAGTTAAGATTAGGATTAGGTGTAGGTTTAGGTTTAGGGATTTGAGAATACAATTAGGTTTTAGGTTTAGGTTATAAATGTCAGTTATAGGTTTAGGTTTAAGTTAGGTTATAGGTTAAGGTTTAGGGAATTGAGAATAGGTTAAGGTTTAGGTTTAGGAAATCGGGTTTGGGACCGGGTTTAGGTTTGGGTTTTCAAGTTTAGGTTTAGGTTAAGGAGTTGAGATTAGGATTAGGTGTAGGTTTAGGTTTAGGGATTTGAGAATACATTTTGGTTTTAGGTTATAGGTTTAGGTTTAAGTTAGGTTATAGGTTAAGGTTTAGGGAATTGAGAATAGGTTAAGGTTTAGGTTTAGGGATTTGAGAATATATTTAGATTTTAGGTTTAGGTTTAGGTTTTAGGTTTTGGTTAAGGTTATAGGTTTAGGTTTAGGTTTAAGTTTAGGTTATAGGCTATAGCTTTAAGGAATTGAGAATAGGTTAAGGTTTAGGTTTAGGAAATCGGGTTCGGGTTCGGGATAGGGTTTATGTTTGGGTTTTCAAGAATAGGTTTAGGTTTAGGTTAGGGAGTTGAGATTAGGATTTAGTGTAGGTTTAGGTTTAGGGATTTGTAAATGCATTTAGGTATACATTTTAGGTTATAGGTTTAGGTTTAGGTTATTGTTCACCCCCCAAGTATAGGGTTGTGATGTAGTAATAAACTCGGTGAGACCGAGGTCAAATCTCAAGAGACCGATATATGTACGTGATCTGAAGCTAAGTAGAACTAGAACTAGATTATGATGAAATCTAAATCGAATAAATTTGAGGGAATAATGATGAAATATTAATTTAAAACTTAAAGAAATCAGAGGTAGGAAACTAGGGTGCCAAGGATCCACTTATAGCAATTGGGAAGTTACCTTGCACTGATTCAGGGACACAACAGGCATCAGAGTCCTATCTTATCCAGTTGGTAAGAAGATATTTGTCAGATCTCTCAACTTCTCATGAATCTAATCATCAACAGATAAGATGGGTGAAGATTTGGAAGTGATTCCGTCACCTAACCATGCCCAGGAGACTATGACAAATAATAGCAATTTACCAATCTCACAGCCAATCATGAGAGAATTGTGAAAGTTAGGAAGGGTTCCATCACCCAACCATGCCCATGAGACGATGGCGAACAACAGGGCCTCCTAAGTTTACAATCTCATAATGAAAAGAACATACTCAAAGCTATTGCAGATCTACTGTAATTTGAGTCATAATAAACCATCAAAAACTAAAAGTATTCCTTAATAATCAAACTAGAATCCATAAGAGTTCAATAACCATGAATCAAAGCAAAACTAATAACCCCATCACATTACAAGCTTCACCTCTTAGCCCTAGCTGAGAGGTTAGCTAACCATAAGCATGATTAACTAATTCTCAAAAGAAAGTAAGAAAAAACTAAAATAGAAAAACTAAAGAAAAATCTCCCTTGCATGTACGTCCACAATCCCTTTTATAGCTGCTGGAGGGCGATGGGCAGCTGGATTCAGTCGGTGAGGCTTTCGCAGCAACAGCGCGTAACAACTTTTCGCAGCAAAGTTCGAGCCATTCAAACTCCCTTTTTCCTTGCACTTTGTCCGTAACATCAACGTCCCCTTGGACTGTTTTCGATGGCCTACACAATGGATGGATCAGATCTTCCATCTGATCAAAGATGGTGGGCTGCAACCGCCTGGAAAAGTTACTTTTCACGGACATGCGTAAGCCTACGCACGTCCTTCTCTGATGTGATTGGCGGGCCCCATAGAAGTGTTTTCGGGGAAATCCACCCCGTCCATTGGATTTAGGACAAAATTTCGTTCACAGATGGATAGTTTTGAACGTCCATTGACGCGGCCTAGAGAAGCAATCACGCTAAAATCGATTTGAACGTTGCAGTGCAGTCTGCTTGTGGCCTCTATATCACGCACGTGTATATGCCTAGGCGCAAAATTTCAGTATGGGTTCGATCCTTTCAAGGCCTTTTACAAGATGGACGGCTTGGATCATACGTACGGATGATATAGGTGGCCCATTGACTTCCGCAAAATGAACAGCGTCGGTTTGTTACGTAGGAAGCCGAAAACGGCAACTACCGTCTTGAGAGGAAGATGCGGGTCAGCGCCTGCTGATCCGCCTTACTCAATCTAGTGCTCGGCAAGCATGTGTACACTATGTACACACTCTGTACATATGGAATCCATTGTGATGTTCTTCAGAAATCCAATCCGTCCATCCTATTTCTCATCTTATTTAAACGGTCGAGGCTAATTTTGAAGCATATCCATATTGTAGGTGGGCCTAAAATTAGAGATTAATGGGCTGATCTGTCCGTTGGCCCACTTCTAGAGATATCCAATGGTTGAAATTTAATATTTACGGTTTATTTATAGTCCCCAGCCATGTATGACGTTTCGAGCCAATCGGATGGCGGGAACCCTGTGATCTTGCATTCTTCACCAGTTTTGGGCCTCTTTAACGTGAACGACTTGATTTCATCGGATCCCTGGTGTGTAAATTCTTCAATATTGATCCTCTGGAGTCCATCTCTTGCTCTGGTGACTTCGGAGCATCAAATCCACACTTTTGATACTCTTTTTTAATCAACGCTCCTTATTACATCCTGCAACAAAAAAACGATTAAATTACAACATTAGGTGTTATCATGTACTTAAAATCAGGCAATAAATGGGGTCTAATATACAATATTCGACCCTCAAAACAACCCCCAACCAGCATTTTGCTAGTCCCGAGCAAAGTATGCGAAAAATAAGTTGAGAACTACAGGATAATTTCTATATGCTCGAGTGAATTTTTCAAAATAATCCAGATACGAGAATTCTAAGATTCATGAATGTTGGGCATTATTTTCTCCTGGCCTCAAGCACACAGTAAGATCCATGGGTGTATAGCATAATCTCGGCTTATCAACGTTAAGATTTAATTTGTTATTTCATAATATCATTGGTAACCAAATTCAGGACACCCAAAACCTAAACTAAAATGTGCCTCATAGATCACTCCAAGGAGGGGAATCAAGTCCTTACCTATAGGGAGCAAACCTATGGTGAAGACTATACACCTAACCCTTTTCACATTCATCCAGGGGATTTAAATCTACACCTATAGGGAGCAAACCTATGGTGAAGATTATTCGCCCAACCCTTTCCGAAAGTATCTATTTTTTTTTTTTTTTGCTATGTATTTTCTTTTTCTTCAATTGATCATGACGGGTAAATTTTTCAGGTTCCAGGTTGGTTCCTTACATGCTTAGTGATTACCAAATTAACCCTTCAATATCAAACTGAAACCTTGATGTGAAAGCAAGATGTGACATGTGAAATCCTGACTCAATCAATGTTTACAATTTCTAATTCTGGATTAACAATTCAAACTTAACTGTGAAATCTAACAGATACTGAATCCAAGAGTCATAAATCATGTATCCCATCAAAATCACTTCGAATTCATAAGAAATTCCAAAAAATTTCACAATTTTTGCTCAAGACCAAGAAAACACTGATTAGGTTACCTAATCTCCCACCCCCAACCTAAAATCTACATTGTCATCAATGTAAAAGATATGAGCATACAATGCACATGGGACGACGAAAGTAAATGAGAAGTGAGGGGAAGATAATACCTGAATCAAGGGACGAGAGAATTTTTTTCAAAAGATCGCAGTGTAAGAGCATATCAGCACAAGAGTGAAAACATGAAAGAAAACTATCCTAAAACAATGCATGAAGCAAACTAACCTAATGGGATAAAACTGTCTATCCTAGAACAGCATAAAGCAAACTACCCTAATCCTATGAAAGCAAGGAAAAACTACTTGATCACGGCACAAGGTTCCTCTTTCGGCCAATATCTTAATAAGCTTCTGAGTAAGTTCCTCAACAGGATCATCCAAAAGCCCTTTTTGCAATAGGCTTAGACGCCATGGAGCATGACTTTCCAGAGAAACTTATGTACCTCATAAAGAAAATTTCGTTGAAACGCTTGAGGTATCCAAAGGATATATGATTCACCTATGATAGAAAAAGTTTCAAAGTTAGTATCCCATGGTGAATTAGAGACTACAAGTAAATAAGATTTAGAAAGGTTTTCAGGAAGTGATATAGCCTCAACATATTCCGAAGTTTCAAACTTTGATTCAATTTTCAGCTCTTCCTCCCTTAATGGTAAACAATTAAGATTTAAGGAAGAAGGGGCTTCAGAGTAAGGGTGCGCTTGGTCCGTGACAACCACCGAGATAGTGTCATGCAAGGAGTCCACCTTTTCTTGTATCATGAGGTCGCTGGAATCCACAAGGTGTGCCAAACATGAGTTCAAAGATGTGGGAAAGTCAGCCGGGAGTGACTCGTCTCCTGCATCAAAATCTATGATGATGAGCCCAAGGATTCCATCGTCTTTTGAAGTGGATGGATGCATGCTCTCTTTTTCCAGCCTTACACAGACAGATAGAGGGTCAGTAGAAGAAGTATTGATGTGCGGACTCTGTTCATTGATACTATTCAGAAGAGGCAGTGAATCGTCAAAATTTAATAGTTCAGATGGTAGCCTCAACTGGGTGGTTTTAAATTCTAGAGTTGTATCGAGTGACTCGCCCATCTCCCAAATCATATCATCATGTAATTCAGGGGAGTGGTCCAAACATGTCTCACAAGAGATAGAAGGGTTGGTTGTAATGAGCTCATCCACTTTTAAATCAGATATGTCAGGTGAGTGGAGTAGCTCATTATGATCGCTCACTTCGTGCACTTCTTGATCATTGACCTGGACCAAACTTGAGATTAATTCCAGGGGAACTGGGGCTGTACATGCATGATCGTCATCCCAATACTCATCATATTCTAGTTCAGTGCAGTGCACATTTGGAATGGGATCACTTTCCTCGTATTCTATTCCTAGATTGGGTTGAGGTTCACATAAACCAACCTCTCCCTCATCATTGAAATCTAGTGTATCATGTGAGTGAAGTATATCATCATCATTATATTTGAAAGACACCCATGTATCTCTACCATTCTTTTGAACAGTCATTGAGATCGACTCATCGAGGAATTGAACCGTATGCTTATTAATGGAATCCAACTCCTCATTTCAAATTTCAGATTTCTTCAAAAGCGAGTGAGGATCACTTTCCTCGCATTGTATTTCTAGATTGGATTGTAGTTGGGATGAGCGAGCTTCCTCTATCCTATCGAGGCGTGAATTGAGTGCTTCCATTACTTTTCTAATTTCAGTAAGACACTCCATGTTATGCTGAAATGAATTCTCTTGGATCGTTTCTGGTTGGTTCTCAAAGGTAGGGTATCTAAGAGAATAATCATTACAATATGTTGTTGGTTCATCTTCCCAGTTTTGATGGTTCCACTGGTTATAGTCATACTGATCATACATGGGAGAATATGATGGTTGATAATAATCCTCATTCCCATAATTATGATCGTATACAGACCTATTAGCCGATGGAGCATAACGTTGTAGTCGGTTCTCAATGTCAGTTCTCGATAGAGAAAAATCTTAATGTATACGTTGAATTCCAAAACCCTCAGGCATTTCCCAAAACTGCTTATCCATCTCAGAATAGACACGTACCCAAGCTTCCATGGTGAACCTTAATTCTGATTCTAAAACTAGAAGAAAATAAAAGAAAAATTCCTATAGCAGTACAGAAAGTAAGAGGAGAAGTTAGAAGGATGTTACCAAATTAGAAGTTCCTATGTTAGAATCCTGCAAAAGAAAACAAAACAAGTTAGTTTCTAAAAACAGAAAATCTAAAATTAGAAATTTTCTAAAGAACAAAGAAGAAGAGTTAGTTTCTAAAAAGGAAGGAAATCCTAGAATTAGAAAGTTACTAAAAATAAAAATAGAAAGTTAGTTTCTAAAAAAGGGAAAAATTCCTAAAACTAGAAAATAGAAAGTTACTTAAAAAAGAATCTAAATCTAAAATTAGAAAAGTACAGAAAGTAAGAGGAGAAGTTAGAAAGATGGTACCAAATGAGAAGTTCATATGTTAAGATCCTGCAAAAGAAAACAAAAGAGATTAGTTTCTAAAATAGAAAGTCTAAAGTTAGAAAGTTCCTACAATTGAAATAGAAAGTTAGTTTCTAAAAAAGAAAGTTCCCTAAACCTAGAAGCTAAGTTAGTTTCTAAAAAGAAGACCCAGAATTAGAAAGTTTCTAAAATAGAAAATCTAATCCTAAAATTAAGAAGTTTCTAAAAATAAACTAACTCTTAAAAAGGAAAGTTTCTAAAAATAAAATAAAGGAAAGATGAGTTAGTTTCTAAAATTAGAAAGAATTTCTAAAAAGGAAATAACTAACCTAGTTTTTAAAAACAAAAGAGGAAAGTTTCTAGAAATCAAAAAAATCTAAACCAAAAGTTAGAAAAATCCTAATCTTAAACTAATCCTAAAACTAGTTAATTTCAGAAAACGTAACCGTCAATCCCCGGCAACGGCGCCAAAAAATTGTTCACTCCCCGAGTATGGGTTGTGATGTAGTAATAAACTCGGTGAGACCGAGGTCGAATCCTAAGGGACCGATATCTGTACGTGATTTGAAGTTAAGTAGAACTAGAATTAGATTAAGATGAAATCTAAATCGAATAAATTTGAGGGAATATGATAAAATATTAATTTAAAACTTAAAGAAATCAGAGGTAGGAAACTAGGGTGCCAAGGATCCACTTGTAGAAATTGGGAAGTTACCTTGCACTGATTCAGGGACAACTGGAATCAGAGTCCTATCTTATCCATTTGGTAAGAAGAGATTTGTCAGATATCTCTACTTGTCATGAATCTAATCATCAACAGATAAGATTGGTGAAGATTTGGAAGTGATTTCATCACCTAACCATGCCCAAGAGACTATGGCAAACAACAACAATTTACCAATCTCACAGCCAATCATGAGAGAATTATGAATGTTAGGAAGGGTTCCATCACCAACCATGCCCATGAGACGATGGCGAACAACAGAACCTCCTAAGTTTACAATATAGGTTTGGGTTTAGGGATTTGAGAATACATTTAGGTTTTAAGTTTAGGTTATAGGTTTAAGTTTTTGTTATAAGTGTAGGTTATAGGTTTAGGTTTAAGTTAGGTTATTGGTAAAGGTTTAGGGAATTGAGAATAGGTTAAGGTTTAGGTTTAGGAAATTGGGTTTGAGTTCAGGTTTAGGTTTGGGGTTTTAAGTTTAGGTTTAAGTTAAGGAGTTGAGATTAGGATTAGGTGTAGGTTTAGGTTTAGGGATTTGAGAATACATTTAGGTTTTAGGTTTAGGTTATAGGTTTTGGTTTAGGTTATAAGTGTCGCTTATAGGTTTAGGTTTAAGTCAGGTTATAGGTTAAGGTTTAGGGAATTGAGAACAGGTTAAGGTTTATGTTTAGGAAATCGGGTTCGGGACTGGGTTTAGGTTTGGGTTTTCAAGTTTAGGTTTAGGTAAAGGAGTTAAGATTAGGATTAGGTGTAGGTTTAGGTTTAGGGATTTGAGAATACATTTAGGTTTTAGGTTTAAGTTAGGTTATAGGTTAAGGTTTAGGGAATTAATAATAGGTTAAGGTTTAGGTTTTGGGATTTGAAAATACATTTAGGTTTTAGGTTATAAGTTTACGATATAGGTTTAGGTTTGAGTTAGGTTATAGGTTAAGGTTTAGGGAATTGAGAATAGGTTAAGGGATTTGAGAATACATTTAGGTTTTAGGTTTAGGTTTTTATGTTATCGGTTTTGGTTTAGGTTATAAGTTATAGCTTTAGGAAATTGTGAATAGGTTAAGGTTTAGGTTTAGGAAATTGAGTTTGGGTTCAGGATCAGGTTTAGGTTTGGGTTTTCAAGTTTAGGTTTAGGTTAAGGAGTTGAGATTAGGATTAGGTGTAGGTTTAAGTTTAGGGATTTGAGAATACATTTAGGTTTAGGTTTTAGTTTATAGGTTTAGGTTATAGGTTAAGGTTAGGTTTTAGGTTATAGGTTACGATTTAGTTCATAGGTTTAGGTTTAGGTTAAGGTTGTAGGCTTAAGTTTAGGCTATAAGTTATAACTTTAGGGAATTAAGAATATGTTTAGGTTATAGGTTTAGGGTATGGTTTAGGTTAAGGGTGTGGTGTCACGCCCCAAACTCGGAAATCGGGCTCACAAAATTTTCGATCATCAAATCAAGTGTCGACAGCCTTCGTAGTACCCTATTCTTGACTCCCGGCGTCTATACACTAAATTTCAATTCTGGGATCTTGCAAGGAGGATTTTCCAATGTACATTTTACTCATAAGAAGCATAACCACGAGTATACCCAAATCACGAAGGCAACATCATCATCACATATCCATTAATATAAACATTTGAATACAGTGCTAAAAGGGAAATACATATATCCAAAATCAAAGCTCAAGAGGTCCGCTGCATGCTCCAAGCTCAACGCTGCTACAACCTAACGCCACGTGTACGCATCTATCGTGCATAAGCTTAAAGAAAGCTTAGTGGGTGGTGAAAGTGTGTGCATAAGGTAAGTGCCAAGTAAGCAATATGAGAGTAATCAGAATAAGCGGAAATACTAATAAGCCTATAATCATACAATATCGGAATAATGTGAAAACATGCTGATAGGCTTATAAATACCAATAGCCTTACCCAGGCTATGCGATGCAAAAATATAATAAACCAATATCATATACTGAGGAAGCAATATATATCAGCTATGCAATGAGGAGACTGTAAGCTAAATACTATGTGTTGCGGATGCAATGCAATATGCGATGCGAATGAAATGACCAAGCTGAAGTGTGAAGTTGGGAAGATAGTACGTAGTATCGCAAGCTATGGGTTCTATCACAAAGGACTTCTATCCAAACCAGTCCCATACCTAAACTTAGATAGTCAGAACTAATGTGGTAGACTCTTGGTCTCAGGTTCGTCGCACGCCCAACCAAAATCCTGGTCATGAGAAGGTACACAACAAATAGTTGCGCACCGCCAGCCCGAGTGGATAGTGAATGAAATGAATATATGAGTATGCAACTCTTACTCAATAAGTCCACATATCAGTACGGTTCCTCTTTGGGATCATTACCGGGGTCTAGTACACTCCACACCACATGCTGCCCCATCAAGCGCACAACTGTGTAAGTGGAAGAGACCTCACTATCCGCCTGGCCAGTAGTCTGCCAATACCTACCCGGCTCATCGATAGCATACCCATTCCTCGAGCTGGTCAAACTCAGCCTAGCTATGCCTACTCCCTCGGGCGGGTAAGGCCACACCCCCTCCCAACCGACCACGACACAATGGGAGATGCGGCCTCCTATTTTCGGCACTCGGGCGCTCATGTATCCACTCGGTCTCGATGTTGGGACGTTCTCTGATACCAAGAGGGTTTTAGGGATTTTCACCCAGGGCCATCTATGGTAGCCCGATGCTCGAACCAAACATTTTCGGTGTCCCATCAGGCCATCTACGATATGCCTGTGGAGGCTACGACCCTAATGTCGCTAGGGCATACAATAATCATAACACATAATGTAAGATGCATGAGTCTACAATCCAGTCATGCATCAATCCTGTGCATACCATGCGCTCATGTGAATAACCTCCGCTTATCAGGGAGTCTCATAAAAACCTACCCAATGACATATGCAATGGTCAACCACATCTCATAACAAACATGCAGATGATGCGTATGGGCATGTATCATGATGCTATGTTGTCACATACTCATAAATCAGTATCAATAACCGGCATTGACAATCGACCTTGACAATGTAGACATTTAACTAACATCGCCCCCAAGGAATGACCCACATAAAACCTAACATATAATGGACCCATGACCTCACACAAGGGCCAAATTTACAACACCATGGGCCTAACATTCATTACAACGGGCTACATCGTTTGACCCTCAAATGCATCACAATGGGCCTCATATACATCACATTGGGCCTTAAACACGGGTTGAATACACATCACAACGAGCTTCAAATACGGGCTGCATATACATCACATTGAGCCTCTATCGAAATTGGTATCGACAATCAGAATCGAAAATCGACAATCGGAATCAGCCTCAATAATCGGAATTGATCAATGATCAAAATCAGCAAATCGGTCACGTCAATTGGAATCGGCAATCGAAATCAGCAAATCAATCACGTCAATCAGAATCGACAATCGGCCACGACAATCGGGATCGATTGATAATCAGAATCGGTAAATCGGTCACGTCAATCGGAATCGACAATCGGAATCAATCGATAATAAGAATCAGCAAATCGGTCATGTCAATCGGAATCGGTAATAGGTCACGACAATTGGGATCGATCGATAATCAGAATCAGCAAATCGGTCATGTCCATCAGAATCGACAATCGGTCACGACAATTGGAATCGGCAATCGGCTACGACAATCAAGATCGATCGATCGATAAGCAGAATTGGCAAATCGGTCACGTCAATCGGAATCGACAATCGGTCATAACAATCGGAATCGATCGATAATCAGAATCGGCAATCGGTCATGAAAATTGGAGTTGATCGATAATAAGAATCAGCAAATCGGTCACGTCAATCGGAATTGACAATAGGCCACGATAATCGGGATCGATCGATAATCAGAATCGGCAAATCGGTCATGTCCATCGGAATCGACAATCGGTCACGACAATCAAAATCGGCGATCGATACTTGGAATCAGCCTCGACCAAACGGAATCGGCCTCGACCAAGCGAAATCAGCCTCAACCAAATGGAATCGACCTCATCAAACAGGATCGGCCTCGACAAGCGGGTAAAGGGAAGGTCACAATGTGGACATTAAACCATCATTGCTCATCAATGTGGCCATTAAACCAACATTACTCCTAATGAGTGACCCATACGAGGGACTCATACACAACTTAGTGGGCCATACATACATCGCACTAGGCCTCAACCATGGGCCTTAAATACATCACAATGGCCTTGCCAAATGGGTCTGAAATACATCACAATGGGCCTCATTATATGGGCCGGGAATACATCACAATGGGCCTTACCAACTGGGCCGGAAATATATCACAATGGGTCTCATCATATAGGCCATAAATACATCATATCAGGCCTTGCCCATGGGCCTCGAATACATCACAATGGGCATCGCCCATAGGCGTCCACTACATCACAATGGGCCACAACCCATGGGCTTCAAATACATAATAGGTGGGCCCTATACATGGGCCATAAATACATCATATCGGGCCCCAACATATGGGACGGGTAGACATCATATTGGGCCTTAAACATAGCTTCATATGCATCAAGTGGGCCGCATTACATGGGCCGCACCAATGAGCCTCGCACAAATGGGCCACAATTACATCAAGATGGGCCTCACAGATGGGGGCTTGGATTACATAAAAAAATTATTTCAATAGTTGCAGGTGCAACATGTGTATCACTGTACACATTATGTTATGGGGCACATGGCGCCCTAATGGAAATCAGCACTGCCCAAACATTGTCTATGCAGATCAACACCATCCAAACATTGTCCAACATCGTCCAGACGTTCTAGACAGTGTGGATGAAACAAATACATCATTGGTGGTGGGTGTACCATCAGATGGATGGTGTAGATAAAACACATCACGGTGGGGTCCACAGTCATACGTGGACAGTGAGGATACAACACTTACATTATGATGGAGGGTCCACGTCCAGCAATGAACGGCGTGGATGCAGTACAAACATCAAGGTGGTCCCACAGCTAGCAATGGACGGCGTGGGAATTACACGTTCAAGTGGGGCCCACGTCCCATGGGCGGACAAAATGGATAAAATGCTTACATCCATGTGACCCACCGTCCAAGCAATGGACGGTGAGGACAAAACAGATGGACAGTGTAGATGCAAAAGATGCATCAGAGGTGGGTCCCATGGATGGATGATGTGTATACAACACATACATCAAGCCCACCATCCCAAACCTCTGGACGGCAGGCATGTAACACGTATATCAAATGTGGGTCCAACCATCAAGAACGATGTGGATATCACACGGACCCACAGAACTGCTGAATTCAAACACAACAGCAATGTCATACAACGGTGTAGTACACCTCTAATGATGGTACCACGTGTGGGGCCATGGCTGCAGGGCAGCGTGGATAAAACGCCCACATCACGGTGGCACGTGGCCATGGCTGCATCATGGTGGGCCGTGCATGGCACCGTCCAGATGGACGGTGCTGATAACGTATATCCAAAAAGGGGGTCCACGAGCTGGCTACACTGCAGTAGCACTAGCCAAACCGCTTACAGAGGTGGGGCCCACGTGGGGCCCACCAGATATTTTATATCAATAATATATATATATATATATATATATATATATATATATATATATATATATATATATATAATATCTATATTATTATTATTATAATTATATTATATATTTTTTTTGTTTTGAAAATGACCACCGTCCAGTCCAGACCTTGGACATGAGGGACGGACGGTGCAGATGCAATACCCACGTCTCGTGGGGCCCACAGAACTTGCGGACGTCAATTCAGCAGCCGTTTGCTGCTGGGTCCCACGTCTTTAGATGATGGACGGTGTGGATTAAGACACATATCATTGCAATCCCCACGTGGGAGATGAACGGGGTAGACAAAACACTTACATCACTGTGATCCCACGCTGGCAACAGATGGACGGTGTGGTCATCAATATGGGTCCATGTACCCCTGAATGAACAGATGGGGGTGGATAAAACAGATAAATCATGTGGGGCCCACGGTCCCTGCTGACGTCACATCAGTTGGGTCCCACGTACTGGATTAAGCTGCTATTTATTTTTCCACCACACACGGTCTAGCAGTAGCTGCTGCTGGACGTCTAGAGGTTGGACGGTCTGATGACCATCACCAACATGGGCCCATGAATCTGGCCAAAATGGATGGATGGTTAGGATATAGTGCACACCTCATGATCAGCCCATCGTCCAGAAATCTGGACGGTGTGGATCTGAAGCATACATCACGGTGGTCCTCATAGCAGGACAGCATAGATAATACATCAAGGTGGGCCATGCAATCAAGGAAAAAGAGATGGAAAGAGAGAGAGGGAGAGAGATAGGGAGAGAAGCACCCACCTTTGATCTCCTCTTCCTTCTTCCACCTATGCAGTCTAGAGCTCTAAGGGAACAATTTCAACGGTTGAGATAATGATCCAAGGGTTGGATTGGATGGTAGGGAGTGGGCTATGACAACCTTCTCTCATAGAGCTTGGACGATGGACCCTCATGTGGTTGCTTGGGAGAATGAGAGAGAGAGAGATGAGAGAGACGTGTAAGAGAGAGAGAGAGAGAGAGAGAGAGAGAGAGAGAGAGATGGGTGTGATGGGTGAAAAGGTAAGTGATGGGTGTACTTTGTGTAAGAGAGTGTTGACTTTAGGGGTTGCTTGGGGATGGGGTAATGTGTACTTGACATGAGGTGTGATTGATGGGATTGATGGGACATGATTTGAAATCTTTCTTGGGTTTGTAAATACGCGGTATTTTCTCGAACTGAACGCGGGCCCACATCTCTTGGCCTGGGTATCACCTCGAGGCGCAAGACGGGGCGACGGCGCGGGTACAAGTCTCGGGTTGAGCCAACTTTAGTTTACAGGACTCGGCTTAGGATCATGCACAAACCTCGGATAAAGGTCGAAGGTTGCCGAAATTCAATCGGGAGGATCGTGGGAACCTACGGAACAGTACGGAGTAGCATACGGGCCTTACATGTGGTCCCTGCAAATACACATAAAAACACGGCTTGTCCAAATGGCCAGGCCACTTCAATGTTGTCCATATGAAATGAATAGTTTCATCATGGTCATAACAGCGGTTCCCACCTTCCAAGGACCCCCACTCAACATTCGGATAGCTCCAACGCACATCCAGATCTGCTCCATTAATTTCGAGCAACTACATAAACACGGCATGTCCAAATGGCTAGGCCATTCCAATGTTGTCCATAGGAAATGGACAACTTCATCATGGTCATAACAGTGGTTTCCATCTTCTAGGGACCTCCGCTCAACATTCTGATAGCTTCGACGCTCATCCGGGTCTGCTTCATCAATTTTGAGTAAATACATAAATACAGCCTGTCCAAGTGGTCAGGCCACTCCAATGCTGTCTATATGAAATGGACAGATTCATCATGGTCATAACAGCGGTTCCCACCTTCCAGGGACCCCCGCTCATTATCTGGATAGCTCCGACGCACATCCGGATCTGCTCCATCAATTTCAAGCAAATATATAAATATGGCCTGTCCAAATGGTCAAGCCACTACAATGTTGTCCGTAAGAAATGGACAGCTTCATCATAGTCATAACAGCGGTTCCTACCTTCCATGGACCCCAGCTCATCCTCCAGATAGCTCCAACGCACATCTGGGTCTGCTCCATCAATTTCAAGCAACAGAAGGCAATGGAACAATATGTACTTAACAATCAAGGAATAAATAAGTTATACTGAAATTGCTATTAAATAGAATCAGAAACCAAAAATGAAAGAGATCAAAAGCTCAAGTGGCACCCAGACTTTAAAACTTCCTAGTGGTAGGTGTTCTATGGGCTCCACCATGATGTATGTATTTCATCCATACTGTCCATCTATTTTCCTAGATGATTTTATGGTATAAGCCCAAAAATGAGGTATATCCCAATCTCAAGTAGACCACATTACAGGAAACAGTGTTGATTGAACGTTAACCATTAAAAACTTTTTGGGGGCCATAAAAGTTTTGGATCAAGCTAATCTTTGTTTTTTAACTTTATCTAACTTTGTATGAACTAGTCCACAGATTGGACTAATCAACAGACTAGATGTCAAATAAAAGTGCAGTGGGCCTTAGGATTTTAATGGTAGATATCCAATCACTATTGTTTTTCTTTAATATGGTCCACCTGAGATTTACATCCCTCTAATTTTTGGGATAAAGCCCTAAAATGATCTGTAAAGTGGGCAAAATGCATTTACTTGAAATTTAATCTTGGAAAGTGGGCAAAATGAATGGTAGGAACCATTATTCTATGTTCTCTTCTTTTACCTATTTCAATAATTATGAATGAATGGTAGGAACCATTATTAATTTTTTTCATCCCATTTATTAAGGGCACATTTGATTTGATTCCACCAAATGTGCAACCAAAATAACCCAAGCCAAATGCTAAGACAACCAAAATGTGCCTCTTCAAGAATTAATGAGGCACCACTCAGCTTCAACAATGGCGGACTACAAGATATTGTAAGTTTGTAAGCATTGGCTTTTGCCTTAATAAATATCTTAATCTTTCAAAAAAAGAAAAGTGAAAAAGAAGAAAAAAGAAAAAGGGCCAGAATACCTTCTCAATGTTGTTATCCATCTTTCATTTCCTTGACCATATGACCATCTTTTAGATTTAAAACCTTCAGAGTTGATGTCATGTTGTTATTTGATGGAGATTAGTCTTATTTTTTGTTGATATTCAGGAAGGAGAGCAGCGGTTGAGGAAAATTGCACTCAATATTTCTAAAGACGTGAAGAAGTTTTGGGAAGTTACAACGTACACACATCAGAGGGTAGCCCATGTTACATAATGCATCAAGTGGTAAGAAAGTGTAGTACCTGTTTCACTCTTTGCAACACATCCATTGCAGGAATGGCTAAATAGCCAGGAAGATGATGTTGGAACCGTGGATGTTGACGAATCTTAGGAATTGTCATTAGGTGATCAAATCACTTGCTCCAACAGAAAAATGTCTAGGAAGGGTGCATTTTCCACTCTGATGACAAAGAAGGTAACAAGCATATAAAACAACTTGCATCTAAAAATACTGCATGTATTAAAACAATAAGCATTTTCCAATCGTGTTTCTTTCTCAGCATGCATAGACAACATCAACATCCTCCACAAATCTTTAATTGCATCTTAGCAACAGTACCCACAGATTTTGTAGTTTCAGTCCTAAAGAATTCAGTTTAGCCAAGAGGAAGTGACAAAAAATAATGATGAAACCTTAGCATTCACAGCGAGAAGTAGCTGGCAAATATCACCACGAGGGATATTTGCATTAACTCAATACAACTCCAGGTGAAAATGAAAATAGGCTAAAGATTAAACAGCTAGGACCTTCCAATTTGGAGATCTTAGGCAAGGCCCATTTGATCAACACACTAGATCACCAAACCTTGGATACCACATTTTCAAACTGAAGACCTGAAGGTGCTATGGATACCCTCAGTTTAGGATCATGTTATTTGTCTTGAATGAAGTTCTACCTGGAACTATTACACCTTTTGGCAAGGATATCAAGAAAACCAAGCAAAAGGCGAACACGATGGACAATAACATTAGATTGCAATCTAATTTGAAACCTAACAATAAGTCATTTTGGGAACGAGGGTAAAAGCTTACAATCTAGTATTAATGGAACTTTGGCAAAATTTGTATTGATAGGGACTACATGGCTGTAAATACGCAATACGAGGAAGGGTCATAAATAGAGAAAAAAGCGACAATCTAATGCATGGGAGCATTTTGGGAACAAATGGTGCAAACTTTCAAGCTAATGGATGAAGGTAATTTGAGAATGATTGGTAGAAATTCAGTTAAATATATGTATTTTTCCTGAAAAACCATCAAAATTCCACGCTCTAATAAGAGGTGATTTGGCACCTTGAATTTTTAAGCTTTTAAGATTTTGAATCCAAATCTAACGCCAAAATCTTATGTTTGGCACCACTGGAATCTGGTAGATTTGAAATCCTCAAAGCAGGGTGGCAAAATCGAAGCATTTTCAATACACTTTCCAATAGTCATATTTCAAATGACTCCATTGCTTTTTTTTATAAGCAAAGGCTGAAAACCCAAACTGCCTAACACAATTTCTGATTCCACAGATTGAAAATCCAATTTGCTAAACAACTTATATAAGACCCGTATTCTCGCCCGTACTGTTTCGTAAATTTTCACGGTCCTCCCAGTCGAATTTCAACGACCCGCAGGTAGCATTTGCGCACGCTCTTGAGTCACATCCTATAAACCCGAACTGACTCAAGCTGAGACCTATGTCATTGCGACCGCGCCGTTGCTGCGGTTCCAACGATGCGTCTTGTGCGTCAATATGACGCTCAGATTATGAGATCCGGCCTGTGCATTATCTCAGCCTTTGATCGCTTGATTGTGGGACCCACCTTGTACTTCCCTAGAAACATTAATTACCATGATGTCACCCTAGGGGTGACATCACCCTACCCTACCTTAGCCATAACTCATAAATAACCACCCATTCCCTTTCCCCATAAGTCAACTCATTAATTACCTATAAACCATCACTTCTCTCTCTCTCTCCTATCTCTCTTTCCCTCCCTCTCTCTTCCTCACTCTCCATTGCAAAAGCCATGGACGTCCAACCATCCCAAAAATCCAACCACCATCTACCTTAGATCCCCACCAATCCAACCTCTAGATTGTCATCTTCACCGTTGAAAGAGCTTCATAGAAGCATTGGAGTATATGGGAAGAAGAAAAAGAGTAAAGTGGGTGCTTCTCTCTCCCTCTCCTTTTTTTTTTTTTATTTGTTTGGTGTGAAGATGTGATTGTGTGGTCCATCTAATTGGTTGTGTGATGTTCAAACCGTTCATCAAATGGACCTCACTTTAATGTGTATATTACCCACATCATCTAACCATTTGGGTGGCCCACCTGGACAGCATGTCTGTGGGTGAGGCCCACCTTAATGTATGTTTGAGCAATGTCCAGCGTCTAGGGACGCTGGACGCTGTAACTGTGAAGTGTTCGCTGACGGCAGGTGTATTGACGTCCGAGAGCAAAACAAAAAAAAAGA
Source organism: Magnolia sinica (assembly GCF_029962835.1). NCBI lineage: Eukaryota > Viridiplantae > Streptophyta > Magnoliopsida > Magnoliales > Magnoliaceae > Magnolia > Magnolia sinica. The sequence continues at coordinate 34,463,368 of NC_080581.1, forward strand.
GATTTTTAGGTGGGCCACTTATGTAGGCCCCACCTTGATATATGTTTCTAATCCAAGCCGTCCATTATGTTCCCCAGCTCATTTCAGGCGTTGAACCGAAAAATGAGGTTGATCTGGTTTCCTGGCGGGCCATAGTTTAGGAAACAGTGCTCTTACCTTTGATTTACTTCCTGATGCTCCCGAATACCAAAAACAGCCCAATCTTAGACTCGTTGGGATTGTATCAAGCCATGGTGACCAATGGATGGATTGGATTCGTCCGAGGTGGGCCCCACCTACACAATAGCACCGAAATTTAGTTTTAAAAAAAAAAAAAAAAAAAAACAAGCAGTACAGCAGCGGCAGCTGCTGCAGCAGGCGGCTGACGGACGGGCGGACGGACTGGGGCTCACGGCCCCAGCTGTGGGTCCCACCGTGATACGTTTCGACCATCAACACCATGAATTTGATGGGTCCCCGCAAACCAAGTGTCCATCCCAAAAATCAGCCTTATACGGGACTCAAGCGGGCCACACCATCTAAAATCATGTGAAAACATGTCTAAACATATAAAATCATTTGGTGGGGCCTACTTGAGTTTTGAATGTGATTGAAACTTGGTTTGTACCTCTAAGTTTATGGGACACATAGAATGGACGGAGTAGATCGGGTTAATGTGGGTCCCACATAGGATAAAAGAAAAAAAAAAGTATGCATGTATATACGTTGACGTCCAGACTCCCTGGACGTCCAACGTTAAACGTTAAATAGAGGGCCCCTCTTGGCCCCAATTGTGGACCCTACCATGATGTATGTTCTACATCTATGCCGTTCATTTAATAGGTTCCCTTTTATGATGCGTTGGTTCCAAAAATCAGTCATAAAAAGTTCTCGGATGGCCCACACCCTCACCTTTCATGCGGTGGTATGCCAAGCCACATGGAATCAATTGCTGGGGTCCACATGCAGCTTGGATCCACCTGAAACTTGGTTTGGACCCTTAAATTGGTGGGACACACACAGTGAATGGGTTGGATTTGTGAACTACATCACGGTGGACCCCAGGACCACATAACCGTACCAAAAGTTCGATGGACAAATAAACATTACAGTGGCTCTGTCCACGTGACCTTTCAACAGGGTGGATGGAAAATGAATGTTTTAGTGGCCCCTGACCCATGTAACTTTATCAACAGATTGGATGCAAGTAAGGCCCCTGACCCATGTAACTTTATCAACAGTTTGGATGCAAGTAAATATTGCAGTGGGTTTCATGATTGTGTGACCCCATCAATAGGTTGGAAGAAAAATAAATATTGTAGTGGGCCCCAAGTCTATAGGACCTTATCAACAGGTTGGATGCAACTAGATATTATAGTGGCCCAGGTTGGATGATAAATAAATATTACGATGGGCCCAAGGTCCACGTGACCTTATGAATAGATTGGATTGCAAATAAATAATACAGTGGGCCCTAGGCCCATATGACCCTATGACTAGTTTGGATGGAAGATAAACATCATGTTGGCCCCAGTTTGGATGGACAGTATGTTGGGCCCTAAGTTGGGTGGAAAATAAACATTTTGGTGGGTCTTACTTAAGACCTATTTATGTATGTGTTGTGTCCACAATTGTGGACCTCCATCATGGAACATGTGACTTACCTATACCTTTCATCCCTATGGGACCCACCATGAGGCATGTGTTTCATCCAACCGTCCAACCATTTTTGGAAAATAATTTTTTTTGGTTTGGGACGACAATAAGACAGATTTATTTATCAAGTAGACCATAGTGCACGGTGAGGATTAAACGGCTATCTTTGAAATCCTTGAGATCTTATGATTAGATTGGGTGAGAAATAAATGTTATGGCGGGCCTTGAAAATTTTAGTAGTGGAAATCATTATCACCACTTATATTTGAGTGTGGCTCATTTGATATACACGTGGCCACGTGGTGTGACCCACTTACCATATTTATGGTCCATTGTTGAGGCCCACCTTGTTATATATGAGGTCCCTGTGATACGGCCCATTAGATGTATTTAGGGCTCATGGGTCGAGGCCCAATATGATGTATATAAGGCCCCTTTCAATGTGTGATTCCACCATGATAAATGTATTGTATATCCGCACCATCTACCTGTCTTGATGGCGCAAGGCCCACTTGCTGCATGTGCTGGGCCCACCTACACTGTACAGGCCCACCATGCTGTGTATACTTCACCCACACCGTCCACTTGTGCGGCCCGCCTAGATGATCGTATTTTGTATCCACCCCATCCATAATGTTGGGATAGTGCTGGACAATGTTTGGTTGGCGCCGAATTGCATGGATATGTTTGTACAAGTGCTGATCATCATATGTGGGCCATAGGTGTAGTGATACACATGTTATACCTATAACTATTGAAATGATTTTTTTTTGGTGCGGCCCATATAAAGAGGCCCACATTGATGTATTAGTGCGGCCCATTGCGACGTATTTCTGACCCGTATGTCGTGGCCTATTATGATATGTTTCCGACCCATTTATTGAGCCCCGACTTGAATTGCATGAGGCCCATTGGTGCGGCCCAATGATGCGACCCACCGTGATGTGTATATTAGGCCCAATGGTGCGGCCTAATGTATCGACCCACCGTGATGTATAGGCCCACCTGTGATGACTGTTTAAGGCCCACTTGTTGGATATTTGGGCCCACCTTATGTTTGACTCTATGTGGACTACTCCTTGGGAGCAATGTTAGTTAAATGTCTACATTGCTGGGCAGTGATGGTTAGATGTCCACATTGTGACCCTTCCTTAGACCTTATCAGGCCCATTCTCATCATTCTCTTAGTGGGTTAACCCAAATAAGTGGGCCCCATTTACCACGGACGGATGGCTCCATGCTACCAGATTTGATATAACCACGGCCGAGGGCTGATCTTTATATTATGGTTGATCAGATGTTCATCTATGGACCCAATCTTGTCTATGTGACCGGTCGTCGGTGTTGATTATCGATGCTGATTATCGGTGCTAATTATCGATGTAGATTATTGGTTCTGATTGTCGAGGCCGATTCTGAGTATCGAATTCGATTGCCGAGGCCGATTGTCGAGACCTACATGATGTATATGTGACCCGTAATTGAGGGTCATTGTGATATGTATTAAGCCTATGATGCATGGTCCATTTGATGTATTCAAGACCCATGTGTAGGGCCCACATGTTCTGTATTTGAGGCCCATGGGCAAGGCCCATTGTGATGTATTCATGGCCCATGGGCAAGGCCCATTGTGATATGTATTAGGCCCATGAGCAGGGTCCACCTGTTGTGTATATGTGGCCCTTGAGTAAGACCCATTGTGTTATATATTAGGCCCTTGTGTGAGGCCGTGGGCCCATTATATGTTTGACTCTATGTAGGTCATTCCTTGGGGGCAATGTTGGTTAAATGTTCACATGGTCGAGGTCGATTATCGATGCTGGTTGTGGATACCGGTTATGAGTATGTGACAGCATAGCATCATGATACATGCCCATACGCATCATCTGTATGTTTGTTATGAGACTCCCTGATAGGTGGAGGTTATCTCACATGAGCACGCGGTATGTGTAGGACTGATGCATGACTGGATTGTATGACTCATGCATCTCGCATTACAATTACTGTATGCCCTAGCGACATCAGGGCCGTAGCCTCCACAGGCATATCGTGGATGGCCAAATAGGACACCGGAAATGTTTGGTTCTAGCATACAGGCGCCATAGATGTCCCTGGGTGAAAATTCCTAAACCTCTGTGGCCAGGAGACGCCCCAACGTCGAGACCGAGTGGATACATGAGTGCCCGAGTGCCGAACACCAGGAGGCCGCGTCTCCCACTGTGTCGTGGTCGGTTGGGAGGGGGTGTGGCCTTACTCGCCCGAGGGTAGGGGGTAATACTAGGCTGAGTTTGACCAGCTCGTGAATGGGTCCGCTATCGACGTGCCGGATAGGTATTGACGGACTATTGGCAAGGCGGATAGTGAGGTTTCTTATGCTCACTTGGACTGTGCGGCTGGGAGAGCGACAGTGCCATTTGGAGTGTACTAAACCCCGGTGATGATCCTAGAGATGAACTGTACTGATATGTGGATTTAGTGAGTAGGAGTTGCATACTCATTCATGTATTAATTCATTCACTATACATTCAGGTTGGTGGTGCGCAACTATTTGTTACGAGTGCTTTCGCAATGGCCAGGATTTCGGTTGGGGCGCGCGACTAACCTGAGATCAGGAGTTTACCACATTGAGTCTAACTATCCAAATTTAGGTATGGGACTGGTTTGGATAGAAGTCCTTGTGATAAACCCCGTAGCCTGTGATATTACGTACTATCATCCCGACTTCACACTCCAGCATGGTCATTCCATTTGCACCGCATATTGCATTACATCCGCATCATATGGTATGGTTGATGCTATTCATTTTACTTATCAGGAATGTATATTGCATTGCATCCTCTGCATCTGATATTTGGCTCCCTACGACTCTTCATTTGCATACTGATTTGTATTGTGTATTTTAATATTGTATGATTTATGCACTTATCAATATTTTCGCTTACCTTGTTAGCGTGTGATTTATGACTTTGTCAGTATTTCTGCTTACTCTGATAATTCATGATCTTGTTCGTATATCTGTTTATTCTGATATTGTACAATTTATGGAGCACCAGTATTTCCGGTCTTGTATGATGATGGCACTGTATTGAATACTTGGCACTTATCTTGTGCACACACTTACACCACCCTCTAAGCTTTCTATAAGCTTATGCACGATAGATGCGTGCAGGTGTTTTTAGGTTGCAGCAGCGTTGAGCTTGGAGCGTGCAGTTGTATTATGGAGCTTTGATTTCGATATATGTATTTCCCTTTCAGCATTGTATTCAAATGATTATATTAGTAGATATGTGATGATGATGTTGCCTTTATGATTTGGGTATACTTGTGGTTATGCTTATTACGAGATAAATGTACATTGGCAAAAAAAAAATCCTCCTTGTAGGATCCCAGGATCGGAATCTGGCGTATGAACGCTAGGATCCGAGAATGGGGTACTACGGAGGCTGTCGGCACCAGATTCGGCAATCGGGATTCCTATGAATCCGATTTCCGGGTTTGGGGCGTGACAACTTACATAATGAGACATAATAAAAATCTCTAGGATTCCAAATCCTAGATTCGTATACTTGAGAAAAAATAAAAATAAAATCCAATCGAAGTTGCCAAACAACCCATTACTTAAATACCCATTTCGGGTTCATACACATACATCTACATCCACATAATCTATCCCCTCTACCTCCTTTACCTTCTTTTTTTTTTTTTTTTTTTTTTTCCAGTTTTCATGCTGCATATACTATTCTACTCCCAATCTTAAACCCATGTACAAAAACTGAAGAAGAAGAAGAAGAACTCACCCTGTCGGGCGAGATCGGGCGAGATTAGGTGGACGTTCGGGTAGCATAGGGGGCCTCGGGCAAACGGGCAGTCGGGTGGTCAGGCGGGCGTGCGGTGAGCAGGGGCAGCAGGCTGGGTGGCGACCGTGGGGTAGGGATAGAGGTGGAGAAGAAAAGGGAGAAAGGGAAAGGGAGCTTTGGATTTAACTCGTTCTTTGGATATTGCCCACTGGAGCTTTGGATTTAACTCGTTCTTTGGATATTGCCCTAAAATGATCTCTCCAAATAGATGGAAGGTGTGGATACAAAACATACATCATGGTGGGGCCCAAAATGAGAAGTATATAAATCTCAGGTGGACCACACCACATGAAAACAATAGTGATTGAATATCCATCATTAAAATCCTCCTACGGCCCATTGTACTGTTTATTTGGCATCCAATCTGTTTAGTAGGTCATACAAGCCTAGGTGAAGGGGAAAACCAAAAATCATCTCAATCCAAAACTTTTATGACCCCCAAAATGTTTTTAATGGTTGACGGTCATTCAACATTGTTTCCTGTAATGTGGTCCACTTAAGATTTGGATATATCTCATTTTTGGTCTCATACTGTAAAATGATCTGTAAAAATAGATGGATGACATGGATGAAATGAATACATCATGGTGGGGCCCACAAAGCCCTTATTTATAGTGTGGTCCATTTAATCTTTGGATATGATTCATTTTCTAGATAATTCTCTAAAATTATCTCGAAATATGGATGAACGGTATGTTATGTAGTCCGCTTACAGCGCGACTATCCAAACAAAGGAAGTTAAATGCGTACTAACTTCGTACACTATAGCCTATTGAGTTAACTCTGAGGGCACCGAAATTTATTTAGCTTATCAACGCCATCTATCCATTTTACCAAGAACTTTTAGGGCATGAGCACAAGATCAAAGCATAAATAAAGCTCAAGTAGACTACACCCTAGGAAGCAATGTCAATTGAACACCTACCGTTGAAATATTCTTAAGGGCCACGAAAGTTTTAAATCAAGTTGATATTTGTTTTTTCCCTTCATCCATGTCTTTGTGAACTTGTGAATAGGTTGGATAACAAATAAACATCACCGTGGGCATTAGGAAGGTTTCAATGGTGGACATCATTTTCCCTGTTGTTTCCTGTGGTGTGGTCTACTTAAACTTTTTATATGCTTCAATTTTGGGCTCAACCACTAAAATGAGCTGGAGTACTAAATGGACAGTGTGGATAAGACACACACATTCAAAGTGGGCTCAATAGGGTTTAATCAGTACGGTAATCTGATTGGGTTACTCAGTACCCAATCCTTGACTGGGACGTACCTGATGTTTGCCAGAAATCAATAAGTGGTTTGACTAGTGCACCCAAGGCTAGCCAGCTAGCTGGTGTCAAAGCTACGTGGGCCCTACCACGATGCGTGTGTCATTTACCCTGTCCATCCATTTTGCCAACTTATTTTAGCCAATGAGGCCAAAAATAGGGCAGATTCAAATCTCTGGAAAATTATGGAAACTTTTTGGGGCCATAAAAATTATGGATCATGCTGATATATGTGTTTTCCTTTCATCCATGCCTGTGATATTATCAACAGGTTGGATGAGAAATAAACATTACAGTAGGCCATGGGAAGTTTTTAAATATTGACGTTCGATCATCATTGTTTTCCTGCGGTGTGGTCTGCTTTTGATTTTAATCTAACTCATTTTTGAGCTTATGCCCTAACTTTATATAGAAAAATGGATGGACGATGTGGATAAAACACATACATCATCGTAGCCTATAGAGCTTTGACTCGTGGACTACTGGTGTTGGGGTCACTTGCCAAACCGCGTGCAAATCCTACACCTCCACTCTGTCCATCTATTTTGACAGACATTTTAGGTTATGATAACAAAAAGGAGGCAAATAGGAGACCTTGGTGGACCACACCACAGGAAACAAGGGTCACAGCTGTAGTCATTTAGGTGGGGCTATATAGTTCCACAATAATGTCCACCGCAAAAATTCATCCATATAGATCATTTCAGGGCATGGGTCAAAGAATGAGGCAGATCAAAATCTCAAGTTGATCCACCACAAAAAAAAATGTGGGGATTGAACGCTTACTAATAAAAAATTTCAAAGGGCTACAGAAGTCTAAGATCAAGCTGATATTTGATTTTTCTCTTCATCCTTGTCTTTTTTTTAACTTATTAACAGGTTAGATCTCAAATAAACATCATAGTGGCCCTAGGAAAGTCTCAACGGTAGGTGTCATTGTCCCCACTGTTTTCGGTGGTGGGGCCACTTGAGATTTGGATCTGACTCGTTCTTTTGATCATCCCATAAAATGATCTCTCCAAATGAATGGACGGTGTTGATATAATGCATACATCATGGTGGGGCACACAGATCTGACTGCTTTTTTGGATCAACTGTTAAAATAATCCGCTAAAATGAATGGACGGAGTGGATAAAAAACATACATCAGGTGGGCCCCACAAGACTTAAAAACTAGGAGACGGATTAGCTACTCCCCCGACACCAGCCCTGTGGCTGGTGGTCGGTGCTCTATGGGGCCCACCATGATGTATGTGTTTCATCCATTCCATTCATCCATTTTTACAGATCATTTTAGTAATTTACAAAAAAAATATAAATTATAGGGATATAAATCTTAGGTGGACCACACCACAGGAAAAAAATAATGATTGGATATCCACTATTAAAATCCTCCTAAGGCCTAATGTATTGTTTATTTGACATCCAATATATTGATTAGGTCATAAATATCCGGATGAAGGGAAAAAATAAATATCAGCTTGATCCAAAACTTTTATAGCCCCCAAAACGTTTTTAATGGTCAACGTTCATTAAACATTGTTTCTTATAATGTGGTCCACTTGAGATTGAGATACAACTCATTTTTTCTTTCATACTATAAAATGATCTATAAAAATAGATGGACGGAATGGATGAAACACATACATCATAGTGGGGCCCATAGAGCACCGACCACCAGCCAATGGCTGGTGGTAGGGGGAGTAGCCAATCCGTTTCCTAAAAACCTAAGCCCCTCCCAAAACCCAAATCCCGCGCCCGACTACTCGCCCCTCCCAAAACCCAAATCCCTCAAACCTCTCTCGCGCGCCCACCCCTCTTCCAAAGCCTCTCTCTCTCTCTCTCTCTCTCTCTCTCTCTCTCTCTTGCACGCACGCCTGACTCTCTTTTCTCCAATCAGAGATTTATGGAATATAAGCCGCACTACCAAATCCCTCTTTTCTCTGATCAGAGAAATCCTCTGCCATCGATCTCTCTTCTTCCGATTGGACGGCTCACAACTCATCTCGCCATCTCATCTTCGTCGTCAATCCCAAGGGTTTTCTTCTAACCACATTCTTGTTTGTAATCTTTCACAGGTTCATCACTCACAAGAAGATCAATACATTGTCGCACTGATAGGTAATACACTTTCATTGTCTTTCTTCATCATGGCGAGTATTTTTTCTTATGAAGAGAACTTACTAAGCGTTCCTGGTAGGTTAAGAAAAGGTATGGGTGTGTAAGAAACTTTTGACTTTAGGGGTTGCTTGGGGATGGGTGAGAGGTGATGGTGTACTTGACAGGTACTTGACCCTTGATGGGATTGATTGATGGATTGAGGAGAAATGTTGTAGAGATTCTCTTGGGTTTTGCAACGCGCGGCATCGAAACAGCAGCGATGGCGCGGTCGCTAGGGTACAAGTCTTGGGTTGAGTCGACTCGGGTTGATGGCGTGTGACTCAGGGTCGCGCGCAAATACCAGTTAAGGGTCGAAGGTTGTCGAAATTTGACCGGGAAGACAACGAAAGTCTACCAAATAGTATGGTCTAGGATACGGGTCTTATAGCTCTCCCCTCCAAATAAAAATTTCGTCTCTGAAATTTACACAATTATCGCAACTAGTCATAACTTATGAGGGAGAAGAAACATAACATCACTATATAAAATCAGAGATAACATACAAAATGCAACACATAATCAATCATCAAAGAGATGGGGATAGTGCTCTCAAATCTCGGCCTTGCGCCCTAAGAAGCCTCCTCAACAGAATGGTGACCCACTAAACCTTCACCAACAGAATGACCTTGGTCCGGAGGACCTGCTCCTTCCGATCAAGGATACGAACTAGCTGCTCAATATAGGAAGCGTTCTCACGAACCTCTAACGGCTGCCAATCAATAACAGGAATGATGTTTGACCCACACCTCCCTAACATAGAGACATGAAAAACGTTGTGGACGCCAGACAACTGAGATGGCAAGGCAAGCCGATAGGCCACGGCGCCAACCCGCCCAGTAATCTCAAAAGGTCCTATGAATCTCGGGGCAAGCTTGCCCTTCGCTCCAAATCGAACTACGCCCTTCATGGGCGAGACCTTGAGATACGCATGGTCCCCTATATCAAACTCCAAGGGACGACGCCGACGATCAGCAAAAATCTTTTGCCGACTCTGAGTTGTGCACATCCTTTGCCTGATGATATTAATATCCTCTGATGTCTCCTGTACAAGCTCAGGACTTAGGAGATGGCGCTCTCCAACCTCGGTCCAACAACTCGGTGATCTGCATGGTCTGCCATATAGTGCCTCGAAAGGAGCCATGCCGATAGTCGCCTGGTAACTGTTGTTGTACGCGAACTCAGCCAATCGCAGATGCTCATCCCAGCTACCCCTGAAATCAATTGCGCAGGCCCGAAGCATATCCTCAAGGATCTGGTTGACCCTCTCAGTCTGGCCATTAGTCTGTGGATGGTACGTGGTGCTGAGCTGCAAATCAGTTCCCATCGCTCTCTGAAAGCTCCCCCAAAACTGAGATGTGAACCTCGGGTCTCGGTCAGAAACGATCGAGACTGGAACACCATGCGGTCTAATAATCTCCTCGACGAATAACCTCGCAAGCCGGTCCAAAGGCCAAGCTGCACGAATCAGAAGAAAATGTGCCTACTTCGTCAGACGATCCACAACAACTCAGATGGTGTCATGACCGCGTTGAGTCCTCGGTAAACCTATAATGAAATCTGTCGACACGTGCTCCCACTTCCACATAGGGACGCTCAACGGCTGCAATAGACCAGGGGGTCTCTGATAATCGGCCTTGACACGCTGGCATGTATCACACTCAGCTACAAAACTGGCGATCTGGCGCTTCATCCCTGCCTAAAAATATTGTCACCTCATGTCACGGTACATTTTCGTCGAGCTAGGGTGGATAGAAAACCGCGATTGATGTACCTTGGTCATAAGATCTCTGCGTAACTCAGGAATATCCGGGACACATAATCGGCCTTTGAAGCGAAGTCCACCATCTGTATCAATCTGCCAATCTGCCTGACTCTCAGATGCTGCCTCAGCCATATAACTCTGCAACGACTCATCAGCCTGTTGAACCTCGATCACCCTTGCGACAAGAGAGGGTTAAATCTACAGGCTCGATAACTGCACGATGGAAGACAGGCTGAACTCAAAATCATACTTTGCTATATCCTCAAGCATTAGCCCTCTCGAATCATCATATGCGCCACCAGGCCTCATGGCTGACGGCTGAGGGCATCCGCCACCACGTTCGCCTTGCCTGGGTGGTACTGAAGATTGAAATCATAGTCTTTTAGGGGCTCCATCCAGCACTTCTGTATCATGTTCAACTCAGACTGCGAGAAGAGGTACTTCAAGCTCTTATGATCGGAGAAGAGCTCGAACTTAACCCCATAGAGATAGTGCCTCCACACCTTCAGTGTAAAGACAAATGCAGCCAACTCTAAATCAAGTGTGGGGTAGTTCAACTCATGAACCTTGAGCTGACAAGACGCGAAGGCCACTGGTCTCCCGTGCTATATCAAGACAACACCCAAAGACGGTTCTTCAACTCCATAAATGCTCACTCATAGGCATCACTTCAAATAAATTTTGCACCCTTCCGAGTCAACCTGGTCAGCGGGGCTGCAATATGAGAGAAGCCCTCAATGAAACGCCGGTAATAGCCCACCAAACTAAGGAAACTATGGATTTCAAATGCGTTCTTGGGCTAGCCCTATTAACGCACTGCCTCAACCTTCAAGGGGTCCACTGCGACGCCCTGCCTCGTCCCCACGTGACCGAGGAACTTCATATCCTCCTGACAGAACTTGCACTTCTCCAGCTTCGCATACAGCTGGTGTACGCGGAGGGTCTACAACATAACTTTTAAATGTTGCTCGTGCTCCTCACGGGTCCTCGAATAGATCAGAATGTCGTCGATAAGACTACAACAAACTGATCGAGATAAGGGTGGAAGACCTCGTTCATCAACTGTATGAATACCACGAGCGCATTGGTCAGTCTGAAGGACATGACCTGAAACTCAGAATGACCATAACGCGTCCTGAATGCTGTTTTCAGAATGTCCTCCTCTCGGACCCGAATCTGATGATAACCAGAACGTAGGTCAATCTTCGAAAAGAACTGTGCACACTACAGCTGATCAAACAAATCATTAATCCTCAGGAACGGATACTTGTTCTTGATTTTGACTTTGTTGAGCTCGTGGTAATCCACGCAGAGCCTCAACGAGCCATCCTTCTTCTTCATGAAGAGTACCGCGCTCCCCATGGCGAACTGTTCAAACGGATAAACCCTAAATCACGCAACTCGTCCAATTGCTTCTGCAATTCATGTAACTCCAATGGTGCCATATGATACGGGGCCTTCGAAATAGGCATGGTACCGAGCGTGAGATCAATCTGAAACTTTGTGAGTCAGCGAGGTGGTAATCCTGGAATCTCCTTGAACACATCGGGAAAATCACAAACCACAGGAAACTGATCAATACAAGTAGCAACAGGCTCCTCAATGGTGCAGGACATCAAGCAAGATAATGGCTCTCCCCGGGGCTCTACAACGAACTGAAACTGCTGTAAGCCTGGTATACAGAACGTGACTATCCTCGCGGATCAGTCCAAGATGTCGTGGTACTTGGCAAGCCAATCCATGCCCAAGATAATGTCGAAATCTGACATCGGCAGTACATACAAGTCAGCGGGCAAGAAAATCTCTCCCACTAACACGAGGCAAGACGAACAGAAGCGGCCTGATACTGTAGTCTTCTCCAAGGGCGTCAATACGGTGAACCCCCTTGAGTAGACTCTGTCAACAATCCAGTCGAATGGCAGAATCCCTCGGATATAAACAAGTGCAAAGCACCGGAATCAAATAAAACCCAAGTGATGCTGCAGAGACTGGAAGTATACCCTCAACGACTCCTCCAGATGACTGCGGATCCTGCTGAGCCGCATAGAACTTAGCCTGAGCTGGCTGGGGAGGTGCTTGTCCGCTCTGAGCACGTTGCTACTGCCGCTGTGGTGGTCGAAACTACTGCGGCCTCAGAGGCCAGAGCTGATGCTGCTATTGAGCTGGCCTTGGTGGTGGGGGCTGCTGTTCTACTACTGTGGTGGTCTCTACAGCTACTGTGGTGGAGGCTGTTGTGGACCTCTCGGCTTCTGCTGCTGCTGGGGGTGGGGACGCTCCCACACACAGTACCCCATCGCACCGCACCCAAAACATATGCTAGTGAACTGCCTCGGAAGTGGTGCTGGATGTGCTGCTAGCGCTCGGAAGGCTGGACGACTTGTGCACCTCTGCTGTTGTGGTCGACGCTGTTGGGAATCACTAGAAGGAGCCTGCATCTTTTGGTTTCTCATCTGACCACGATCAGACTGAAAATCGGCCCACTCAGCCTCATAAATTTGGGTCTTCCATACTACCCCCTCAAAAGTCGGGAGCACATGCCCAATAACACGACCTTGAAGACCGTAACACAATCCGTCCTCAAAGCGGTGGGCTCTTCGCCCCTCATCATCTACCAAGTACGGCGCAAATCTGGACAGTGCTATAAAATGAGCTGCATACTGAACCACTGTCATATCACCCTGCACCAGGGCCTCGAACTCTAATACTCGCTGTCGTCGGATGTGATCGGGAAAATACTGTCGGTTAAACCGATCCACAAAATCCTCCCAGGTCCACATAAAATCGATGCTTGCTGCTCGGGAGACTGATGTCCACCAGTGCTCAGCATCACCATGGAGAAGAAATACTGCTAATCGGACTCGTCGCGCGGTCGTACATCTCATCGTATCAAATACCTTCTCTACATCAGAGCGCCATCTCTCAGCTGCTGTCGGGTCTGGGTCGCCCTGGAAATGCGGGGGATCGAGCCATCGAAACTCTTGAAGGAGGGTGCTTGCGCGCTCCTGCTCGGCCTGGGCCGGTGAAACAATGGGGTGCCTACCCGTGAAGTGCGACCGTCACAGCCTGTAACATCTACTGCAACCGGGAGACACTTACGGGTATGGTCGGATCCGCACCGATCTCTGGTAGAGGAGCGGCATCCTTAGAATGGGCGGTAGGAATCTCTGGTGGTGGAGTGGGGATCGTAGGTGGTAGTACGGGAGTCTCAGGTGGTGGTGCGGGAGTCTCAAATGGTGGTGCGAGAGTTGATCGGGTCACTTTCCTGGGCATTATGTCCTACAGGAAAAGGTAAAGAAGCCTATCAACTTTGAAAACCCTCGAAGACATGCACGTTAAGGGTCTATAACAAAGAAACACTAAGCTATCCGAACTTTGGGACTTAGTAATTCTAAACTCATAGCAGACATGTAATGTTGTTCTCAGTTATTCCCAAGTTATGCTCTGATACCAACTTCTGTCACACCCCAAACTCGAAGACTGGGCCCACAAAATTCTTGATCGCCGAATTCGGCGCCGACAGCCTCCGTAGTACCCCGTTCTTGGCTCCCGACGCCCATTCGCCAGGTTCCGATCCTGGATGCTACGAGGAGGATTTTTAACATCAGCTTGATTCGTAATAAGCATAACCAAAGGCATAACCCACAAAAAACAACCAAAAACTCCATCACATTTCTACTATGATCAAAATTTACAAGTACAAAGCGTATAAAGGGAAATACAATGATGATAGATAAAAGCTCCAAAATGATCTGCCACGTGCTCTAGCCTCAGTACTGCTGCGATCTAACGTCACCTGTACGCAATGGTCCTGCATAAGCTTATAGAAAGCTTAGAGGGTGGTGAGAGTGTGTGCGCAAGGTAGTAATACAGTTATGCAGTATCAGAGTAATGCGGAACATGCTGATGAATCCATGAATACCATTAGTCGTACCAAGGCTATGCGATGTAAGGTATGAATGATGTCGTCCAGACTAAGGACATGCGATGCGAGATACAACTCAAGCATACAAAATCCTCATCTAAGTTCATATGTCAATATAGTTTAAATCTGAAATATCACCGGGGTCTAGTACACTCCAACCATATTGTCGCCCTATCGCGCGTAACAAGGTGAGTGAAAAAGACCTCACTATCCACCTACCAATATTGGACTCGGCTCGTCGATAGCGGACCCATTCCTCGAGCTGGTCAAACTTAGCCTAGCTTTGCCCCCTCCTCTTGTGCGGGTAAGGCGCACCCCCTTCTAACCGACAATGATACAGTGAAAAGCGCTGCCATCTGGTAATCGGCACTCTGCGCTCATGCACCCACTCGGTCTAGACGTTGGAGCAACCTCCTAGTACCATAAGGGTTTAGAGACTTTCACCCAGGGATATCTATAGCACCCCATGTAGAACAAAATGTTCAGTATCTAATCCTGCCAACCATGATACGCTTGTGGAGGGTCGCTAGGGTGTATAGTAACCATGTCATACAATATGAAATGCATGAATCACACTATCCAGTCATGCAACAATCCTGCACTTATCATGCACTCATGTAGGGCAACAACGCCTATCCGAGAGCCCATAAATAATCTCCCCGAAGACATATGCTATGATCAGTCACATCTCATATCAAGCATACATATGATGCATATGATCATGAATCATGGAACTATACTAATCATGTTATATGGCGATGGATTCCCCGTTCGTAACTAAGATGGGCCTAGACAGCCTACACACTATAAGTATGGGCCTAACAATGGGCCCTCGGGAGAGTTACAATGCAGACATTTAACCATCACTTGTCACGCCCCGAACTAAAAAATCGGGCTCACAAAATTCCCGATCGCCGAATCCAGCACCCATTTACCAGGTTCCGATCCAGGGATCCTATAAGGAGGATTTCTAATATCAATTAAATTCTTAATGAGCATAACCATAAGCATAACCCACAAACAATAAACATAAGAACACCATCACAAAATCCACTATGATTAAAAATTTTTGAGTACAATGCGTGTGAAAGGAAAATACAAGATGACGATAATAACAGGAACTCCAAAAGCTCGACTGCACGCTCCAACTCTGACAAGGCTACGGCTGCGTCCTGGCGTCACCTGCACGCATCGATCGTGCATAAGCTTATAGAAAGCATAGAGGGTGGTGTAAGTGTGTGCGCAATATAAGCGTGCTCAGAATGTAAGGTTAGAGTATTGTGGAATCATGGTGATGAGTATATGAATGCAATCAGCCGTACCAAGGATATGCAGTGCAAGATATAAATGTTATCGGCTATAACACGGCCATGCGATGCGAGATGCAACTCAAGCATGCCAATCCTCATTATAGATCAGTACAGTTCTCATTCTAAATAATCACCGGGGTTTAGTACACTCGAAGTGGGACTGCCGCTCTCCTAGCCGCACAGTCCAAGTGAGCGTAAGAAACCTCACTATCCGCCTGGCCAACAGTCTGTCAATACCTATCCGGCATGTCGATAGAGGACCCATTCATGAGCTGTCAAACTCAGCCTAGTATTGCCCCTACCCTTGGGCAAGTAAGGTCACACCCCTTTCCAACCGACCACGACACTAGGAGACGCAGCCTACTGATATTCGGCCCTCGTGCGCTCATATATCCACTCAGTTTCGACGTGAGAGTCATCCTCTAGTACCATCGGGTTTAGGAATTTTCACCCAAGGACATCTATGGCGCCCCGATGCTTAGTAATAATATTTCTGGTATCCAATCCAGGCACCCAAGATGTGTCTATAGAGGCTATGACGCAGATGTCGCTAGGGCATACATTAATCACAATCACACAAATGCAAGTGCATGAATCATACTATCAGACATGCAACAATCCTGCGCATACCAAGCGCTTATGTAGGGCAACTCTGCCTATCAGGGAGCCCATAAACGATCTGCCCGGTAGCATATGCTATGATCAGTCACTTCTCATATCAAGCATAATATGATGCCTATGATCATGAATCATGGATCTATACTATACATGTTATGTGGTGATGGGCTCTGAAAAAAATGAAGATAGGCCTAGACGGCCAATACACTACAGGTATGGGCCGATTAATGGGCCTTAGGGAGAGAGTGATAATGCAGACATTTAACCAACATCATCCTTACAATGTGGACATCAAACCATCATTGCTCCCAAGGCATAGCCCGCCATTGAGATCGTCACCTAAACCATGGTGGAAACACAATATGATAGGCCTTATGTACATCCCGTTGGGCCTCCAACCATGGGCCTCCAATACATCAAATGGGCCTCAAACCATGGTCTCATATATATCAAAGTGGGCCATAGTGGGCGGCCACAAATACATTAAGATGGGCCTCAACAAATGGCCTTATACAAATCAAAGTGGGCCTCAATGGACGGCCCACAAATACACCAAGATGGGCCTCAACACATGGCCTTATACAAATCAAAGTGGGCCTCATTGGACGGCCCATAAATACACTAAGATGGGCCTCAACACATGGCCTTAAGATAATCTCCAAAATGGTTAGAAAGTTTGGATGAAACTCATGCATCATGGTAGGTCCCATAGGGATGGAAGGCATAGATAAATCACATACTTCATGGTGGAGGTCCACACTGATGAAAGGTGTGGACATAATACATAGATAAGTGGGGCCCACCTTAATGTTTATGCGCCATCCAAACTGTTGGCAGGGGCCCATGGACTAGGGGCTACCGTAATGTTTATTTATCATCCAATCTATTGACGAGGCCACATAGGCATGGGGCCCACCGTAATATTTACCCGCCATCCAACAGTTCATAAGGTCACGTGGACCTTAGATTGAGGAAAAAAGAAATTTCATATTGATACAAAACTTTCGTGACCCATAAAGGGTTTCAATGGTAGGCGTCCAATCCTACTGTTTCCAATGGTGTGGGCCACCTGAGCCTCGGATGAGGCTGATTTTTGGGGTGGGGCTCATAGTGAAAGGGGCCCACCCAATGGATGGAGTGGATATCCCATACACATCATGGTGGGGCCCATGGTTGGGACCGTGGGTCCCTACCAATTCGTCTACCTGTCCTTGTCAGCGGCAGCAGCAGATGTTGCTGCCTTTGATATTATTTTTTTTTGAAATCACATTTCCTGTGGTTTTTGGTAGGTGGAGCCCACCTCAGACAAATCCAACCTAGCCAATGGTCCCTGGGGCTCGATACAAACCTATCAAGGCCAATATTGGATGGTTTTTGATGTACAAGAACATCAGGGAGTAGATCAATGGTAGGAACACTGTTTTCTTCACCATGGCTCGCTAGGAAAGCAGACCAGCCTCACTTTTTGGCTCAATGCCTAAAATGATCTGAGGAAGAGGCTGGATGGCTTAGATTTTAAACATTCATCAAGGTGGGGCCTGACTAAGAAAAAAGGCTAAATGTTTTTTTTTGTTAGCCGTTAGAACACATCCATGTCAGTATACACACTCCATATTAGCCACGCCCGTCCAGCGACTAGAGACGCTGGACGGCATGGATATAAAACAAGCATCATAGTGGGCTCCGCACACTACCATGTTAGGGTCCACGTGGCGGCCCACAAAGGTTTGGATCAGCTGATGTTTGTGTTTTCCTTCAATCAAGTTTGGACAGCAAAGTGGGCTCCACCAGTGGGTTATAATGTGGTCCACTAAATGGACAGCATGGATAAAATATATATATCATCGGGTGGGCCATCAACAATGAAAGAGTGAGAGAGAGAGAGAGTAATAGAGAGAGATCGGTGGAGTGGAGGGACCCCACCACTATGGGCCCCTCTTTAATCACAAACACATACATCAAGTGGGTCCCATCATAAGTGGGCCCTTAATGGAAATTAACAGTGGATCACCTGCGTCTGGGCCTTGTCCTTGCTCTCTTAAGCTCCTAAGCTCCTTGCCTTCAACTTTGATAGAGGTTGATGGGGTTTTGCTGGTGGGGATGAGAGATGAGAGGGTGGGCCACACTTAGCATTTGGGAGAGAGTTTGGGGGGGCTTGGATGTGTAGATTTTCTTGTTGCTTGAGAGAGAGTTTTAAAGAAATGAGAGAGAGGGAGTGAGGTGATGGGAATGATATGGATGGGGTGATGTAAGGAAGGGTATGGGTTGGGTTGAAAATTTGTAAAAGAGGTATGGTTGTAGTTGAAATTTTGTAAAGGGAAATGGTGAGGTGGAGAGAGAGAGAGTGGACTTTTGAAAAGGTAGGGATGGGTTGTTGTACTTGGGGTAAGGCTTGTACTTGACATTAATTGATGGGACATATCATAGAGATTCCCTCAATAATCGCAACGCGCGGGGTTTTTCTCGAAATGAATGGGGGCCTACATCTTCTACCTTAGGTATCGGATCGGTACGCAGGTCGCGGCGTTGGAACCGCGGCGACGGCATGGTTGCTATGATACATGTTTCGATTTGAGCCGACTTCGGTATGCAGAACCCGGTTTAGGATCACGCCCAAATGTCAGATACGGTGTGAAGGTTGCCGAAATTCGACCGGAAGGACTGCGGAAGCATACAGAACGTTATGGACTAGGGTACAAGTCTTACAACTCTCCCCTCTAAATAAAAATTTCATCCTCAAAATTTGCACAATCATCGCAACTAGACATAACTCATAATAGAAGGGGAAATAAGGCATCATCATATAAAATCGAAGACAGCATACAAGATAAAACATATAATCAATCATCAAAGAGATGGGGATAGCGCTCTCGAATCTCTGCCTTACGCTCACAAGATGCCTCATCAACAGAATGGTGACCCCACTGAACCTTCGCTAAGGGAATGACCTTAGTCCGAAGGACCTGCTCCTTCTAATCAAGGATACGAACTGGTTGCTCAATATAATAAGCGTCCTCACGAACCTCCAACGGCTGCCAATCGATAAAAGGAACTATGTCTGACCCACACTTCCTCAACATAGAGACGTGAAAAATATTGTGGACGCCAGACAACTGAGATGGTAAGGCAAGCCGATAGGCCACGGCGCCAATGCGTTCAGTGATCTCAAAAGGTCCTATGAATCTCGGGACAAGCTTGCCCGTCGCTCCAAATCAAACTACGCCCTTCATGGGCGAGACCTTGAGATACACATGGTCCCCTACATCAAACTCTAAGGGACGACGTCGGCAATCAGCAAAACTCTTCTGTCGACTCTGAGCTGTGCGCATCCTCTGCCTGATGATATCAATAACCTCTGACGTCTGCTACACAAACTCGGGACCTAGGAGACGCCGCTCTCCGACCTCAGTCCAATAACTCAGAGATCTGCACGGTCTGTCATACAATGCCTTAAAAGGGGTCATGTCAATGGTCGCCTAATAGCTATTATTGTATGTAAACTCAGCCAATCACAGATGTTCATCCCAGCTACCCTCGAAGTCAATCACGTAGGCCCGAAGCATATCCTCAAGGATCTGGTTGACCCTCTTGGTCTGGCCATCAGTCTGTGGATGGTACACGGTGCTGAGCTACAAATCAGTACCCATAGCTCTCTGAAAGCTCCTCCAAAACTGATTCGTGAACCTCGGATTTCGGTCAGAAATGATCGAGACTGGAACATCGTGTAGTCTCACAATCTCCTCGATGAATATTCTCGCAAGCCAGTCCAAAGGCCAAGTCACACGAATTGCAAGAAAATGTGCCAACTTCGTCAGATAATCAATGACGACCCAAATGGCGTCATGACCATGCTAAGTCCTCGACAAACCCATAATGAAATCTGTAGATACGTGCTCCCACTTCCACGTTGGGACGCTCAACGGCTGCAATAGACCAGGGGGTCTCTGATGATCAGCCTTGACACGCTGGCATGTGTCACACTTGACCACAAAACTGACAATCTGGCGCTTCATCCCTGCCCAAAAATATTGTCTCCTCATATCATGATACATCTTTGTCGAGCCAGGGTGGATGGAAAACCGCAATCGATGTGCCTTGGTCATAAGATCTCTGCGCAACTTAGGAATATCTGAGACACACAATCGGCCTCTGAAGCGAAGTCCACCATCAGTAGCAATCTACCAATCTATCTGACTCTCGGATGCTGCCTCTGTTCGATAATCCTATAACGACTCATCTGTCTGCTGAGCCTCGATTACCCTTGCAACAAGAGAGGGTTGAATTGACAGGCTCGATAGCTAAACGATAGAAGACTGCAAACCAAACTCAAAGTCGTACTCTTTTATATCCTCAAGCATCCTTCACTCCTGAATCATCATATGTGCCACCAGGCCTCGTGGCTGACGGCTGAGGGCATCTGCCACCACATTCGCCCTACCTGGGTGGTACTGGAGGTCAAAATCATAGTCCTTCAGGAGCTCCATCCAGCGTCTCTGCCTCATGTTCAGCTCGGACTGAGAGAATAGATACTTCAAGCTCTTGTGGTCGGAGAAGAGCTCAAACCTAACCCCATAGAGATAGTGTCTCCAAACCTTCAGTGCGAAGACGACTGCTATTAGCTCTAAGTCATGCGTGGGGTAGTTCAGCTCATGGACCTTGAGCTTATGAGACGCGAAGGCTACAGGCCTGCCGTGCTGCATCAGGACAGCACCTAAACCAATACGTAAGGCATCGGTAAATACAACAAATCCATCACTCATAGAAGGAAGAGTGAGAACAGGAGCGGACGTAAGACAGTCCTTCAGCTCCACAAATGCTCGCTCACAGGCGTCACTCCAAATAAACTCTGCACCTTTCTGATTCAACCTAGTCAACGGCGCTGCAATACGGGAGAAGCTCTCAATAAAACGTCGATAGTATTCTGCTAAACCAAGGAAACTGCAGATCTCGGACGCAGTCGTGGGCTGACCCCACTAACGCACTGCCTCAACCTTTGAGGGGTCTACTGCGACACCCTCCCTCGTCACCACGTAACCGAGGAATCTCACCTCCTGCTTCGCATATAGCTAGTGGGCAGGAGGGTCTACAAAGCGATCTCCAGATGCTGCATATGGTCCTCACGGGTCCTCGAATATATCAGAATGTCATCGATGAAGACCACCACAAACTGATCGAGATATGGACGGAAGACCTCGTTCATCAACTGCATGAAGACCGCAGGTGCATTGGTCAGTCCAAAGGACATGACCTGAACTCAAAATGACTGTAACGTGTCTTGAAAGTCGTCTTCGGGATGTCCTCCTCTCAGACACGAATCTGATGATAACCGGAACACAGGTCAATCTTTGAAAAGAACTTTGCACCCTGCAGCTGATCAAACAAATCATCTATCCTCGGGAACGGGTACTTGTTTTTAATTATAACCCGGTTGAGCTCGCGGTAATCCACACAGAGCCTCAACGAGCCATCCTTCTTCCTAACGAAGAGTACCAATGCTCCCCATGGAGAATTGCTCGGACGAATGAATCCCAACTCACGCAACGCATCCAACTACCGTTGCAGCTCTCGCAACTCCATCGGTGCCATAGGGTACGGGGCCTTCGATATAGGCACGGTACCGGGCACAAGATCTATCTGGAACTCAATATGACGGTGCGACGGTAATCCCAAAATCTCCTGGAACACATCGGGGAAATCGTAAATAACTGGCCACTGATCAATACAAATGGTAACAGGCTCCTCGACGACGCAGGACATCAAGCATGACAACGACTCTCCTCTAGGCTTGGCGACAAACTGAAACTGTGGTAAGCCGGGTATAAAGAATGTGACGGTCCTCGCGGAACAGTTCAACATGGCGTGGTACTCGGTAAGCCAATCCATACCTAAGATGATGTCAAAATCTGACATCGGCAGCACGAATAAATCGACGGGCAAAAAGATATCATCGACCAGAACTGGGCAAGATAAACAGAAATGGCCCAACACCGTAGTCTTCCCCAAGGGCGTTGATACGGTCAACCCCTCGCGAGCAGACTCTGTCGGCAATCCAGTCAAATGACAAAAGTCCTCAGACATGAATGAATGTGATGCACCAGAATCAAATAACACTCGGGCGATGCATGAAGAGAAAGGAAGTATACACTCAACGACTCCTTCGAAAGTTTGTGGGTCCTGCTGAGCTGCATAGAATCTAGCCTAAGTTGGCTAGGGAGGTGCCTATCTCCTCTAAGGTCCCTGATGCTACTGCTACCTTTGCGGTGACCTGTACTGCTGTCTCTGCTGCTGCCAGGGTCTCAGCGGCTGAGGTGGCTGCAGTCGCTGCTGTTGTGGGGGCTGCTGCTGTGAAGGCTGCTTTGGTGCTCTTGGCGGCTGTAGATGAGGGCGAGGGCACTCAGACAGGTAGTGCCCTGTCTCACCACATCCAAAATAGGTCCCTACAAATGGCTGTTAGGGTGGTGCTGGTGGTGCTCTAGGAGGTGGGTGACTCCTATACCTCTATGGCCATCGATGCTACTGGGAGCTACTAGAGGGGGCATGCCTCTTCTGATTCTGACCCCTCCTCTGATCTCGGTAGCTCTGTGAGCCGGCCCACACAGTCTCATAAATCTGAGCCTTCTGCACTACCGCCTGAAAAGTCGGGAGCTCATACCTAATCATACGGCCTCAAAGATCGTAACGTAAGCCGTTCTCAAAACGGCAGGCCTTCCGCCCCTCATCATCAACCATATATGACACGAACCTCGATAGCGCCATAAAACAGGCCGCATACTACCCATGGTCATGTCCCTGTGCACCTGGGTCTTGAACTCCAATGCTCTCTAACAACGAACGTAGTCATAAAAGTACTGCTCCTCGAATCAATCGATAAAGTCCTCCCATGTCCAGACATAATCAGGTCCTACAATACGGGTAACAAAGGTCCACCAGTGCTCGGCCTCGTCGTGAAAAAGAAATACTGCCAACCGGACTCGTTGCTCGGTCGTACATGACGTGGTATCGAAGATCTTCTCCATATCAGAGCGCCATCTCTCGGCTACAGTCGGATATGGCTCGCCCGGGAAATGAGGAGGATCGAGTTGTTTGAACTCTCGGAGAAGGGCGCTCGCACGCTCCTGCTCCGCCTAGGTTGGAGAAACAACTGGGCATTTAATCATCATTTGTCATGCCCGAACTCAAAAACCAAGCTCACAAAATTCCTGATCGCCGAATCCGGCGCCGACAGCCTCTGCAGAACCCTATTCTCGGCTCCCGGCACTCATTTACTATGTTTCGATCATGAGATCCTACAAGGAGGATTTCTAATATCAATTTAATTCTTAATGAGCATAACCATAAGCATAACCCACGAACAATAACCACAAGAACACCATCACAAAATCCACTATGATAAAAAAAATTTGAGTACAATGCGTGTGATAGAAAATACAAGATGATGATAATAACAGGAACTCCAAAAGCTCGACTGCACGCTCCAACTCTGACAAGGCTACGGCTACATCCTGGCGTCACCTGCACGCATCGATCGTGCATAAGCTTATAGAAAGCTTAGAGGGTGGTGTAAGTGTGTGCGCAATATAAGCGTACTCAGAATGCAAGGTCAGAGTAATGTGGAATCATGGTGATGAGTACATGAATACAATCAGTCATACCAAGGCTATGCAATGTAAGATATGAATGCTATCGGCCATAACACGGCCATGCGAAGCGAGATGCAACTCAAGCATGCCAATCCTCATCATATATCAGTACAGTTCTTATTCTGGATAATCACCGGGGTTTAGTACACTTCAAGTGGGACTGTCGCTCTTCTAGCCACACAGTCCAAGTGAGCGTAAGAAACCTCACTATCTGCCTGGCCAACAGTCTATCAATACCTATCTGGCATGTCGATAGCGGACCCAATCACGAGCTGGTCAAACTCAGCCTAGTATTGCCCCTACTCTCGGGCGAGTAAGGCCACACTCCTTTCCAACCGACCACGACACAGTGGGAGATGCGGCCTCCTGGTATTCGGCCCTCTTGCGCTCATATATCCACTCGGTCTCAACGTTGGAGTCATCCTCCGGTACCATCGGGTTTAGGAATTTTCACCTAGGGACATCTGTGGCGCCCCGATGCTTAATAACAATATTTCTAGTATCCAATCCAGCCACCCACGATGTGTCTGTATAGGCTATGACCCTGATGTCCCTAGGGCATAAAATAATCATAATCACACAAATATAAGTACATGAATCATACTATTAGACATGCAACAATCCTGCACGTACCAAGCGCTTATGTAGGGCAACTCTGCCTATTAGGGAGTCCATAAACGATCTGCCCAAAGGCATATACTATGATTAGTCACTTCTCAAACATACGATGCGTATGATCATGAATCATGGATCTATACTATGCATGTTATGTGATGATGGGCTCTGATCAAAACGAAGATAAGCCTAGATAGCCTATACGTTACAGGTATGGGCCTATTAATGGGCCCTAGGAAGAGAGTGATAATGCGAACATTTAACCAACATCATCCTTATAATGTGGACATCAAACCATCATTGCTCCCAAGGCATAGCCCGTCATTGTGATCGTCACCTAAACCATGGTGAAAACACAATATGATGGGCATTATGCACATCTCGTTGGGCCTCGAACCATGGGCCTCCAATATATCAAATGGGCCTCAAACCATGGTCTCATATATATCAAAGTGGGCCTTAGTGGGCGGCCACAAATACGACCTCAACAAATGGCCTTATATAAATCAAAGTGGGCCTTAATGGACGGCCCACAAATACACCAAGATGGGCCTCAACACATGGCCTTATACAAATCAAAGTGGGCCTCAATGGACGGCCCATAAATACACTAAGATGGGACTCAACACATGGCCTTAAGATAATCTCCAAAATGGTTAGACAATTTGGATGAAACTCTTACATCATGGGAGGTCCCATAGCGATGGAAGGCATAGATAAATCACATACTTCATGGTGGAGGTCCACACTGATGAAAGGTGTGGACACAATACATACATAAGTGGGCCCACCTTAATGTTTATGTACCATCCAAACTGTTCATAAGGTCACTTAGACCTTGGGCCCACTGTACTGTTTATTTGCATCCAATCTGTTCATAAGGTCACGTGAACCTAGGGGTCCACTGAAACGTTTACTTTCTATCCAACCTGGGGCCCACCATAATGTTTATGCGCCATCCAAACTGTTGGCAGGGGCCCACGAACTAGGGGCAACCGTAATGTTTATTTATCATCCAATCTGTTGACGAGGTCACATAGGCATGGGGCCCACCGTAATATTTACCTGCCATCCAACAGTTCATATGGTCACGTGGACCTTAGATTGAGGAAAAAACAAATTTCATATTGATACAAAACTTTCGCGACCCATAAAGGGTTTCAATGGTAGGCGTCCAATCCTACTATTTCCAGTGGTGTGGGCCACCTGAGCCTCGGATGAGGCTGATTTTTGGGGTGGGGCTCACAGTGAAAGGAGCCCACCCAATGGATGAAGTGGATATCCCCTACACATCATGGTGGGGCCCACGGCTGGGACCATGGGTCCCTGCCAATTCGTCTGCCTGTCCTTGTCAGCAGCAGCAACAGATGCTGCTGCCTTTGTTATTTTTTTAAAAAATCAAGGTGGGGCCCGCCTCAGACAAATCCAACCCAACCAATGGTCCCTGTGGCTCGATACAAACCTATCAAGACCAATATTGGATGGATTTTGATGTACAGGAACATCAGAGAGTAGATCAATGGTAGGAACACTGTTTTCTTCACCATGGCCTGCCAGGAAACCAGACCAGCCTCACTTTTTGGCTCAATGCCTAAAATGATCTGAGGAAGAGGATGGAGGGCTTGGATTATAAACATTAATCAAGGTGGGGCCTGACCAAGAAAAAAGGCTAAATGTTTTTTTGTTAGCCGTCAGTACACATCCATGTCAGTATACACACTCCATATTAGCCACGCCCGTCCAGCGTCCAGAGACACTGGACGGCATGGATATAAAACAAGCATCATAGTGGGCTCCGCACACTGCCATGTTAGGGTTCACGTGGCGGCCCACCAAGGTTTGGACCAGCTGATGTTTGTGTTTTCCTTCATCCAAGTTTGGACAACAAGGTGGGTTCCACCAGTGGGTTATAGTGTGGTCCACTAAATGGACAGCATGGATAAAATATGTATATCATCGGGTGGGCCATCAATAATGAAAGAGTGAGAGAGAGAGAGTAATAGAGAGAGATCGGTGGAGTGAAGGGACCCCGCCACTATGGGCCCCTCTTTAATCACAAACACATACATCAAGTGGGTCCCATCATAAGTGGGCCCTTAATGGAAATTAACAGTGGATCACCCACCTCTAGGCCTTCTCCTTACTCTCTTAGGCTCCTAAGCTCCTTGCCTTCAATTTTGATGGAGGTTGATGGGGTTTTGATGGTGGGGATGAGAGATGAGAGGGTGGGCCACACTTAGCATTTGGAAGAGAGTTTGGGGAAGCTTGGACGTGTAGATTTTCTTGTTGCTTGAGAGAGAGTTTTTAAGAAATGAGAGAGAGGGAGTGAGGTGATGGGAATTATATGGATGAGGTGATGTAAGGAAGGGTATGGGTTGGGTTGAAAATTTGTAAAAGAGGTATGGTTGTGGTTGAAATTTTGTAAAGGAAAATGGTGAGGTGGAGAGAGAGAGTGGACTTTTGAAAAGGTTGGGATCAGTTGTTGTACTTGGGGTAAGGCTTGTACTTGACATTGATTGATGAGACATATCGTAGAGATTCCCTTGATAATCGCAACGCACGGCGTTTTCCTCTAAATGAACGTGGGCCTACATCTTCTACCCTAGGCATCGAATCGGTACGCGAGTCACGGCGTTGTAACAGCGGTGACGGCACGGTTGCTATGATACAAGTTTCAGTTCGAGCCGACTTCGGTATGTGGGACCCGGTTTAGGATCGCGCGCAAATGTCGGATACGATGCGAAGGTTGTTGAAATTCGACCGGAAGGACCATGGAAGCATATGGAACTGTATGGACTAGGGTACAGGTCTTACATCATTGCTCTACAATGTGAACGTCAAACCATCATTGCTCCCAAGGCATGACTGTATCGAATGGGTCGAATTAAATGGGTCGAATCGAATGGGCCAATTCAAATGGGCCAATTCAAATGGGCCGGTCAAATGGTGTTGAAGGTCAAATATTACATATTTGACCTTAGTTATTACCTGAATATACAGACATGATACTATTTAACGGACTATTTTAATCGTGTTTGTGCTGTAAGGTGAGTTTAGGAGCTCGGACGGAAACAGGGTGCTAAAAGCATGAAATTAATGCTCATAATTCA
The DNA here is from genome assembly GCF_029962835.1 of Magnolia sinica. Lineage (NCBI taxonomy): Eukaryota > Viridiplantae > Streptophyta > Magnoliopsida > Magnoliales > Magnoliaceae > Magnolia > Magnolia sinica. The sequence continues at coordinate 34,491,268 of NC_080581.1, forward strand.
CCAAGGCAAGGGACGGACTCCATGGGACCAAAATCAACAGATTTACATGCTAGGGATCCGAGAAGATCAAGCCGTTCATGTTAAAGAGGCCTGAAATTGGTCTAAAATGCAAGATCACAAGGTTTTCGCCATCAGATTGATATGAAACTTCATACGTGGCCTGGGGACCATAAATTAATCGTACATGTAAAATTTCAACCATTAAATATCTCTGGAAGTGGGCCAATGGATGGATCAGCCCCGCAATTCATTGAATGGGGCCCACATGCTATCTGGATATGCTTCAAAATTAGCATCGATGGTTTAAATAAGATGAGAAACAGGATGGATGAATTGGATATCTGAAAAACATCATAGTGGACCCCACACCGTGGAGTGTGCGTACACAGTGCATATACGCACGGACGAGCATCGAACCGGCTAAGGCGGGTCAGCGTCTACTGACCCACATCTCCTTCGGAAATAGAAATTACCATTTCCAGCGTCCGTGTAACGGACGGACTCTGTCCGTCTTGCGGAAGTTAGTGGGCCCCATACATCGCCTGTACGACTGATCCAAGCCATCCATCTTGTAGAAGGCCTCGAACACTTCAAAATCATGGTGATACTTTTCACCCATGCAGACATACGTGTGCGATACAGAGGCCACAAGCGGACTGCCTTGCGATGTTCAAAATGATCATAGCGTGATTTCTTATTTTGGCCGCATCAACAGACATTTAAAACTTACTACTCTTGACCGAAATCTCATGAGGAATTCACTGGACGGGGTGGATTTCCCAAAAAACACTTCTATGGGGCCCACTGATCACATCAGTGCAGTCACGTGCGTAGGCTTACGCACGTCCGAGAAATCCAAACTTCCAAGCGGTTGTGGCCCACCATCTTTGATCATATGGCAGATCTGATCCGTCCATCATGTAGAGCACTCAAAAATGTCCAAAGGGACGGTGTTTCTTTGAAAATTGAGCGAGGAAAATGGCGAGTTTGAAGGCACCAAAGTTGTCGCGAAAAAGCTTTCGCTGCGCATGCGAAGCTGCTGCGACAACTGCACCAACCGACTCCTTCACCGACTCCAGAAGCTATAAAAGGACTTGGAGAGCAGATCCTGGGGGCATCTGGACTGGGGGTTCAACATGGATACAAGAGAGAGAGTAGAGTAGTTAGATTTGTTTCATATTTTCTGTTTTATTTTTGTTCGTTCTGGCCCAATCATGTTGGGCTAAACCTCTTAGCTAGGGCTAAAAGGTGAAGCTTGTAGCATAATTGGGACGTTTGCTTGGCTTTGATTCATGTTTCGTTGAACTCTTAAGGATTCTAGTTATTTATGAAGGTATATTTTTAGTTTTTAATGGTTTGTTGTGACTCAAATTACAATGGATCTGCGATAGCTTTAAGTATGTTTTTCCCATTATTGAGATTGTGAAATTAGCAAGACTTATTGTTCACCATCGTCCCATGGGCATGGTAGGGTGACGGAATCCTTCCTAACTTTCACAATTCTCTCATGATTGGCTGTGAGATTAGTAAATTGTTGTTGTTTGCCATAGTCTCCTGGGCATGGTTAGGTGACGGAATTACTTCCAAATCTTCACCACTCTTATTTATTGATGATTAGATCCATGAGAAGTTCAGAGATCTGACAAATCTCTTCTTATCAACTGGATAGGATAGAACTCTGATTCCAGTTGTATCCCTGAATCAATACAAGGTAACTTCCCAATTGTTACAAGTGGATCCTTGGCACCCTAGTTCCCACTTTTATTTTCACAAGTTTTAGAGTAATACTTCATCATTATTTCCTCATATTCACTTGATTTAGATTTCATCTTAATCTAGTTCTAGATCTAGCTAGTTTTAGATTACGTATAGGTTTCAGTCCCTGTGGATTCGACCTTGGTCTCACCGAGTTTATTACTACATCACAACCCTATACTTAGGGAGTGAACAAGTTTTTGGGGCCGTTGCCGGGGATTGACGGTTACGTTTTCTGAGATTAATTAGTTTTAGAATTAGGTTAAGATTAGGATTTTACTAACTTTAGGTTAAAGTTTTTTTTTATTTTATTTTTAGAAACTAACCTGTTTTCCTATTTTATAGAATCCTGACATAAACTTCTAATTTGGTAAACCCTTTCTAAATTCTCCATTTTTTCTATTTTTAGAATTAGGGTTTTATTTTTTAGAAATTTTCTATTTTTCAATTTTAGATTTAGATTCTTCCTTTAAGTAACTTTCTATTTCCTTAGATTAGAAACTTTTTTTTTTAGAAACTAACTTTCTATTTTTATTTTTAGAAATTTTCTACTTCTAGGATTTCTTCTGTTTTTAGAAACTAATTTCTTTTATTTCCTTTTGCAGGATTTTAACATAGAACCCCAATCTGGTAACTTCCTTCTAACTTCTTCTCCTCTTACTTACCATACTGCTGTAGGATCTTATCTTTTATTTTTCTTAGGATTAGATTCAGAGTTAGGGTTGCACCATGTATATGTACAAGTGGGAACGTTAGTATGCTGAGAAGAATAACATATATTGAGATGATGATTATGATGGAAATCAACCTATGTCCCAAAACTTTTCTGAAACTATCATCGAGAACTGATCAGAATATAAAGATCCACCGGTTAAGAAGTCTTTACGTGATCATATGCAGGAGAACAATTACACCCCACGAATTAACAAAACAGTACGTGAGTGTTGGGGTTATCATAACTATGGGAGTGAGAATTATTATCATCCATCCGATAAAAAGAAAACAATGTGTGATTATATTATGAGTGATAATATGTATTATCAACCATCATATTCTCTCACCTATGATCCATATGACCGTAATCAGTGGAAACATCAAAATTGGGGAAATGAACCAACAACATGTTATAATGATTATTCTTTTGGATCCCCTACCTTTGAGATCCAACCAAAAACGATCTAAGAGGATTCAATTCAGCATAACATGGCCTGTCTTGTGAAAATTAGAAAAGCAATGGAAGCACTCAATTCGCGCCTCGATAGGATAGAGGAAGCTCGCTCATCCCAACCACAACCCAATCCAGAAATACAATGCAAGGAAAGTTATCCCCACTTGCTTATGAAAAAATCTGAAATTTGGAATGAGGAGTTGGATTCCATTAATGAGCATATGGTTCACTTTCCCGATGAGTCGATCTCGGTGATGGTCCAAAGGAATGGTCAAGAGACGTGGGTATCTTTCAAATACAGTGATGATGACACACCTCCCTCACATGACACACGGGATTTCAATGATAAGGTAAATGTTAATTTATTCGAACCTCAACCTAATTCAGGAATGGAATGTGAGGAAAGCGATCTCATCCCGAGTGTGCACTACTGGACGGAATTAGACAATGATGAATATTGGGATGACTATTATAAACGTGCAACCCAAATTCTCCTAGAATCAATCTCAAGTTTGGTCCAGGTCAATGATCAAGTCGTACAAGAAGTGGTTGGTCATAATGAGCCACTCCCTTCACCTGACATGTCTAATTTAAAAGTGGAGGATGAGCCCCTTACAACCGACCCTTCTAACTCTTATGAAACATGTTTGGACCACTCCTATGAATCGAATGATGATGTGATTCGGGAGAAGGATGAGTTGCTCGCTACGACCCTGGAATTTGAAACTACTCAGTCGATGTCACACCCTGAACTCGGAAACTGGGCTCATAAAATTCCCATCGCCGAATCCGGCACCAACAGCCTCCGTAGAACCCCATTCTCAGCTCCCAACACCCATTCACCAGGTTCCGATCCTGGGATACTACAAGGAGGATTTATAATCATCAGTCTAATTCATAATGAGCATAACCCACGAACAATAACCATAAGAACACTACCACAAAATCCACTATGATCAAAAACTTTTGAATACAATGCGTCTGAAAGGGGAAAATACAAGATAATGCAAAAGATAGAAACTCCAAAGCTCGTTTGCACGCTCCTACTGCTACTATGCTATGGCTACTCCTGGCGTCACCTGCACGCATCAATCGTGCATAAGCTTAAAGGAAGCTTAGAGGTTGGTGTAAGTGTGTACGCAATATAAGCATGCTCAGAACGCAAGGTCAGAGTAATGTGGAATCATGATGATGAGTACATGAATGCAATCAACCGTACCAAGGCTATGCGGTGCAAGATATGAATGTCATCGGCCATAACACAGCCATGGGATGCGAGATGCAACTCAAGCATGCCAATCCTCGTCATATATCAATACAGTTCTCATTCTGGATAGTCACCGGAGTTTAGTACACTCCAAGAGGCACTGTCGCTCACCAAGCCGCACAGTCCAAATGAGCGTAAGAAACCTCACTATCCGCCTGGCCAATAGTCTACCAATACCAATCCGGCACATCGATAGCGGACCCATTCACGAGCTGGTCAAACTCAGCCTAGTATTGCCCCTACCCTCGGGCGAGTGAGGCCACACCCCTTTACAACCGACCACGACACAGTGGGAGACGTGGCCTCCTGGTATTCGGCCCTCGTGCGCTCATATATCCACTCGGTCTTGACGTTGGAGTCATTATCTAGTACCATCGGGTTTAGGAATTTTCACCCAGGGACATCTATGGCGCCCGTATGCTAGAACCAAACATTTTCGGTATCCAACCCAGCCACCCACGATGTGTCTGTGGAGGCTATGGCCCTGATGTTGCTAGGGCATACATTAATCATGATCACACAAATGCAAGTGCATGAATCACCCTACCAAACATGCAAAAATCCTGCGCGTACCGAGCGCTCATGTGGGGCGACTCCGCCTATCAGGAAGCCCATAACGATCTGCCCGAAGGCATATGCTATGATCAGTCACTTTTCATATCAGGCATACATATGATGCGTATGATCATGAATCATGGATCTATGCTATACATGTTATGTGGTGATGGGCTCTGATAAAAATGAAGATGGGCCTAGACGGCATATATACTACAGGTATGGGCCTATTAATGGACCTTAGGGAGAGTCGTAATGTGGACATTTAACCAACATTATCCTCACAATGTGGACAGCAAACCAACATTGCTCCCAAGGGACAGCCTTCCGTGAATCACACATTGCAATGGGCCTTTTGTACATTCTATTGGGCCTCGACCCAAGGAACCAAATACATCAAATGGGCTACATAGCATGAGCCCCATATCTATATCAAGGTGGGCCTCAATGGGCCTCATAATATGGGCCTTATACAAATCAAGGTAGGCCTCAACAAGGACCACCAATACATCAAGATGGGCCTCAACAATGGGCCTTAAATTATCTCCAAAATGATTGGACAGTTGGACGAAACACATGCATCTTCGTGGAGCCCACACTAATGGAGGGTGTGGATTACAATACATACATAGGTGGGTTCTAAGTAGGACTCACCATAATGTTTATTCTCCACCCAGCCTAGGGCCCAACATAATGTTTATTTTCCACCCAACTGTTCATAAAGCCACGTGGACCAAGGTAGGGCCCACTGTGATATTTATTTGCAATCCAATCCATTCATAAGGTCACGTGGACCTTGAGTAGGGCCCACTGTGATGTTTGTTTGCCATCCAGACTGTTCACGGGTCTCGTGGACCATGGGCCGACGGTAATGTTTATTGCCATCCATCCTGCTCAAAGGGTCGCGTGGGCCAGGGGGGTAGGGCCCACTGAAATATTAATTGCCATCCAACTGTTGAGAACATCACGTGGGCAGGGAGCCCATCGTGCATTTGTTTGCCGCCCAACCTGTTTATAAGGTCACGTGGACCAGGGCCCACGGTAATGTTCATTTGCCATTCAAACTATTGATGAGGGCACCCAAACCTAGGGCCCATCGTGATGTGGTCCACAATCCAGCCCACCCATTATGTGTGTCCCACTGGACTGACGGTCTAGACCAAATTTCAACAACATCCAAAACTCAGGTAGGCCCCACCAAGCAATTTTATATGTTTTAGGCATGTCTTCACATGATTTTAGATGGTATGGCCCACCTGAGTTCCGTTTATGGCTGATTTTTAGAGACGTCCCATGGACAAAGGGGACCCATCAAATGCATGGTGCTGATGGCCAAAATGCATCAAGGTGGGGCCCACGGCTAGGGCCGTGAGACCTGCCTCGTCCACTCGTCCGCCAGTGCCGCAGGCAGCGCCTGCGCGTGCTTCTGACAGCAGCAGCTGCTGCTGTGCAGTGTATTTTTTTTTTAAATACTGTTTTCCCACGGTTTTTCAGAGGTGGGGCCCTCATCGGAAAAATTCGCCCTGCTCATTGGCTTCCATATCCCAAGACCATCCAAACAAGCTCGATATGTGGCATATTTTTGGTGAATAAAAACATCTAGGCAGGTTTTAATGGTAAACATTACTATTTCCTATGGTATGGCCTGCTTGATTATCGGATTGATCTCAACTTCAGGCTTAACGCCTAAAATGATCTGAAGAAGAGGATGGACGACTTGGATTGAATATATACATCAAGGTGGGGCCTGCATGAGTGGCCCACTTCTTCTTTCTCTTTTCTTCCTTTTCTTTTGCAAGTACACACCCATGTCAGTATACACAATCCATGCTAGCCTCGTCCGTCCAGCGTCCAGAGACGCTGGACAACATAGATAAACACATGCATTGTGGTGGGTCCCACATGGACGTGGCCCACCAACTATATATATATGTATATGTATATATATTATCATAATATAAGTGTAATATACCATATATATATATATATATTTATTCCCACCAGATGGTGGAATTGCCTAAAATGTAGTGGGCCACACCATTGATGAATGGAATGGATTTAACATGATCTGGTGGGGCCCACTTCATTATAGGGAGAGGAAAGAGAGAGAGAGAGAGAGAGAGAGAGAGAGAGAGAAATAGAGGGAGAAAGAAAGAGAGATACGGTGATAGAGAGGGACCCCGCCACTATGGGCCCTCCATTGATACAACACATACATTAAGTGGGTCCCACAACAAGTGGCCCTTAAAATTGAGAACAACGGTAGATCACCCACCTTATCTTCCTTCTTCTTGGTCCCTTAGACTCCAATGCTCCTTAGCTTCCCTTTTAATGGAGGTTGATGGGAGATTGATGGTGTGGATGAGAGATGAGAGGGTGGGCCACACTTGTTATTTGGGAGAGAGCTTGGATATTGGAGCTCTCATGAGATTTTAGAAAATTGGTAGAGAATGAGAGGGAGAGATAGAAATAATGGATGAAGGGATGGGTGGAGTGGTGGTTGTAAGAAAAGGGTGATGAGAGGTATGGCTTAGTTTGAAATTGGTGGGAAAGAGAGATGGTTGTGGTTGAAAATGAGAAAAAGAGGAATGGTGAGGTGGAAAGAGAGTGGACTTTTGAAAAAAGTAGGGATGGGTTGATGTACTTGAGGTAAGGCTTGTACTTGACATTGATTGATGGGACATATCGTAGAGATTTCTTCGAGATTCGCAACATGTGGCGTTTCTTCGGAATGAATGCAGGTCCACATCTCCTAGCCTGGGTATTGGTTCGGTGCGTAAGTTAAGGCGTTGGAACCGCGGCGACGGCGCGGTCGCTAAGATACAAGTTTCGGATTGAGCCGACGTCGGTATGTGGGACCTGGTTTAGGATCACGTGTAATCGTCGAATATGGTGCGAAAGTTCCCGAAATTAACCGGAAGGACCGCGGAAGCTAACGGAACGGTACGGACTAGGACACGGGTCTTACAGCTCTCCCCTCCAAATAAAAATTTCATGCTCGAAATTTACACAATCATCATAAATCATAATAGAAGAGGAAGCAAGGCATCGTTATATCAAATCGAAGACAGCGTACAAGATACAACATATGATCAATCATCAAAGAAATGGGGATAGCGCTCTCGAATCTCAGCCTCGCGCTCCCATGATGCCTCATCAGCAGAATGGTGACCCCACTGAACCTTCACCAAGGGGATGACCTTAGTCCGGAGGACCTCCTCCTTCCGATCAAGAATATGAACTGGCTGCTCGATGTAAGAAGCGTCCTCACGAACCTCCAACGGTTGCCAATCAATAACAAGAACGATGTCTGACCCACACTTCCTCAACATAGAGACGTGAAAAATGTTGTGGACGCCAGACAACTGAGATGGTAAGGCAAGCCGATAGGCCACAGTGCTAAGGCGCTCAGTGATCTCGAAAGGTCCTTTGAATCTCGGGGCAAGCTTGCCCTTCGCTCTAATTCGAACTATGCCCTTCATAGGCGAGACCTTGAGATACACATGGTCCCCTACATCAAACTCCAAGGGACGACACCGGCGATCAGCAGAACTCATCTGCCGGCTCTGAGCTGTGCGCATCCTCTGTCTGATGATATCGATAACCTCAGATGTCTCCTGCACAAGCTCGGGACCTAGGAGACGCCGCTCTCCAACCTCGGTCCAACAACTCGGAGATCTGCACGGTCTGCCATACAATGCCTCAAAAGGAGCCATGCCAATGGTCGCTTGATAGCTATTATTGTATGCAAACTCAACCAATCGCAGATGCTCATCCCAGCTACCGCCGAAGTCAATCACGCAGGCCCGAAGCATATCCTCAAGGATTTGGTTGACCCTCTCAGTCTGGCCATCAGTCTGCGGATGATACGCGGTACTGAGCTGCAAATTAGTGCCCATAGCTCTCTGAAAGCGCCTCCAGAACTGAGATGTGAACCTCGGGTCTCGGTCAGAAATGATCGAGACTGGAACGCCGTGCAATCTCTCAATCTCCTCAATGAATAACTTCGCAAGCCGGTCCAAAGGCCAAGTCGCACGAATTGCAAGGAAATGTGCCGACTTCGTTAGACGGTCCACGACAACCCAGATGGCGTCATGACCACGCTGAGTTCTCGGCAAACCCATAATAAAATCTGTAGATACGTGCTCCCACTTCTACACCGGGACACTCAATGACTGCAATATACCGGGGGTCTCTGATGATCGGCCTTGACACGCTAGCATGTGTCACACTTAGCCACAAAACTAGCGATCTGGCGCTTCATTCCTGCCTAAAAATACAGTCTCCTCATATCACGGTACATCTTCGTCAAGCCAGGGTGGATAGAAAACAGCGATCGATGTGCCTCGGTCATAAGATCTCTGCGCAACTCGGGAATATCCGGGACACACAATCGGCCTCTGAAGCGAAGTCCACCATCAGAACCAATCTGCCAATCTGACTGACTCTCAGATGCTGCCTCTGCTCGGTAATCCTATAACGACTCATCTGCCTGCTCAGCCTCGATTACCCTTGCGACAAGAGAGGGTTGAATCGACAGGCTCGATAGCTGAACGATAGAAGACTGCAGACCAAAATCAAAGTCGTACTCTATTATATCCTCGAGCATCTTCCACTCTTAAATCATCATATGTGCCACCAGGCCTCGTGGCTGACGGCTGAGGGCATCTGCCACCACATTCACCTTGCCTGGGTGGTACTAGAGGTCAAAATCATAATCCTTCAGAAGCTCCATCCAGCGTCTCTGCCTCATGTTCAGCTCAGACTGAGAAAATAGATCAAGCTCTTGTGGTCGGAGAAGAGCTCGAACTTAACCCCATAAAGATAGCGTCTCCACACCTTTAGTGCGAAGACGACTGCTGCCAACTCCAAATCGTGTGTGGGGTAGTTCAGCTCATGAACCTTGAGCTGACGAGACGTAAATGCTACAGGTCTGCCATGCTGCATCAGGACATCACCCAATCCAATACGCGAAACATCAGTAAATACTACGAATCCATCACTCCTAGAGGGAAGAGTGAGGACAGGAGCGGACGTCAGACGGTCCTTTAGCTCCATAAATGCTCGCTCATAGGCGTTACTCCAAATAAACTCTGCACCCTTCCGAGTCAACCTGGTCAACGGGGCTGCAATACGGGAGAAGCCCTTAATGAAACACCGATAATATCCTGTTAAACCAAGGAAACTGCAGATCTTGGATGCAGTGGTGGGTTGGCTCCACTGATGCACTACTTCAACCTTTGAGGGGTCCACTACGACCCCCTCCCTCGTCACCACGTGACCGAGGAATCTCACCTCCTCCTGCCAAAACTCGCACTTCTCTAGCTTCGCATACAGCTAGTGGGTACGGAGGGTCAGCAAAGCAATCTCCAGATGCTGTATATGGTCCTCACGGGTCCTCGAATATATCAGAATGTCATCGATGAAGACCATAATAAACTGATCGAGATATGGACGGAAGACCTCGTTCATCAACTGCATGAAGACCGCGGGTGCATTGGTCAGTCCAAAGGACATGACCTGAAACTCAAAATGACCATAACGCGTCCTAAAAGCCATCTTCGGGACGTCCTCTTCTCGGACACGAATCTGATGATAACCAGAACGCATGTCAATCTTCGAAAAGAACTGTGCACCCTGCAATTGATCAAATAAATTGTCTATCCTCGGGAGCGGGTACTTGTTCTTAATTGTGACTCGGTTGAGCTCGCGGTAATCCACACAGAGCCTCAACGAGCCATCCTTCTTCCTAATGAAGAGTACCGGCGCTCCCCACGAAGAACTGCTCACACGAATAAATCACAACTCATGCAACTCGTCCAACTGACGCTGCAGCTTAAGCAACTCCATCCGCACCATACGGTACCGGGCCTTCGAGATAGGCGCGGTACCAGGCACAAGATCTATCTAGAACTCAATATGACGGCGCAGCAGCAATTCCGGAATCTCCTGGAACACGTCGGGGAAGTCACAGACCATCGGTAACCGATCAATACAAAAGGCAACAGGCTCCTTGACTGCGCAGGACATCAAGCATGACAACGGCTCTCCTCTAGGCTCGGCAATGAACTGGAACTGAGGCAAGCCTGGTATGTAGAACGTGATTATCCTCGCAGAACAGTCCAAAATAGCGTGGTACTCGGCAAGCCAATCTATGCCCAAGATAACATCGAAATTTGTCATCGGCAGCATAAATAAGTCAACGGGCAAAAAGATATCACCGACCAGAACCTGGCAAGATGAACAGAAACGGCCCAATACTGTGGTCCTCCCCAAGGGCGTTGATACGGCTAACCCCTCACTAGTAGGCTCTGTCGGTAATCCAGTCGATCGGCAGAAATCCTCGGATATGAATGAGTGAGAAGCACCAGAATCAAATAATACTCGGGTGACGCATGAAGAGACTGGAAGTATACCCTCAACGACTCCTCCGGAGGTCTGCGGGTCCTACTAGCCGCATAAAATCTAGCCTGAGCTGGCTGGAGAGGTGCTTGTCCCCTCTGAGGTCCCTGGTGCTGCTGCTGCCTCGGCGGTGGCCTATACTGCTGTCTCTGCTGCTGCTGGGGTCTCGGCAGTTGAGATGGCTGTGGTCGCTGCTGATGGGGTCGCTGCTGTGCTGGAGGCTGCTGTTGAGGTCGCTGCTGTACTGAAGGCTGTGCTAGAGGCTGCTGCTGAGGTCGCTGCTGTACTGGAGGCTGTTGTGGTGCTCTCAGCGGCTGGAGATAAGGGCGAGGGCACTCAGACAGGCGGTGCCCTGTACCACCGCATCCAAAACAAGTCCTTCAAAACGGCTGCTGGGGTGGCGCTGGAGGTGCTGCTGGGGCTCTAGCATGTGGGTGGCTCCTGAACCTCTGTGGCCGTCGATGCTGCTGGGAGCTACTAGAGGGGGCCAGCCTCTTCCAATTCTGACCCCTCTTCTGATCTCGGTCGCTCTGCGAGCCGGCCCACTCAGTCTCGTAGATCGGAGCCCTCTGCACTACTGCCTGAAAGGTCGGAAGCTCATACCCAATCACACGGCCTCGAAGACCGTAACGCAAACCGTTCTCGAAATGGCGGGCCTTTCGCCCCTCATTATCAACCATATATGGCGCGAACCTCGATAGCACCACAAAACAGGCCGTGTACTGCGCCACAGTCATATCCCCCTACACCAGAGTCTCAAACTCCAGTGCTCTCTGACGTCGTATGTGGTCAGGGAAATACTGCTCCTCAAATCAGTCGATAAAGTCCTCCCATGTCCAGACATAGTCAAGTCCTGCGACGCGTGTAACGGAGGTCCACCAGTGTTCAGCCTCGCCCTGGAAAAGAAATATTGCCAACCGGACTCGCTGCTCGGTCGTACATGACATGGAATCAAAAATTTTCTCCACATCGGAGCGCCACCTCTCATTTACTGTCGGATTTGGCTCACCCTGAAAATGCGGAGGATCAAGCTATCGGAACTCTCGAAGAAGGGCACTCGCGCGTTCCTGCTCGGCCTGGGCTGGAGAAACAACTAAGCGCCTGCCCTGCCCCTGAAGTGCAGCCATCACAACCTACAACATCTGTTGTAACTGAGAGGCACTCACAGGCACGGTCAGATCTGCACCAACCTCTGGTGGAGGAACGACATCATCAGGCAGGGGAGCAGGGATCTTTGACGGTGGAACGGGAGGCGCAGGTGGTAAAGCTGGAGCCTCGAGTGGTGGAGCGAGGTGCGCTCAGGTCACTCTCCTGGGTGGCATGTCCTATAAGAAAGAACAATGATGGCAATCACCCTTGAGAATTGCACTCGGAACCTAATCGCCCTAAACTCATAGCAAACATGTGATGTTATTCTAGATTATTCTCAAGTTATGCTCTGATACCAACTTCTGTCATGCCCCGAACTCGAAAACCAGGCTCACAAAATTTCCGATCGCCGAATCCGGTGCCAACAGCCTCCGTAGAACCCCATTCTCGGCTCCCGGCACCCATTCACCAGGTTTCAATCCTCGGATACTACAAGGAGGATTTATAATCATCAGTCTGATTCATAATGAGCATAACCAAAAGTATAACCTACAAACAATAACCATAAAAACACCACCATAAAATCCACAATGATCAGAAACTTTTGAGTACAATGCGTCTGAAAGGAGAAAATACAAGATAATGCAAAAGATAAAAACTCCAAAGCTCGTCTGCACGTTCCTGCTGCTACTATGCTATGGCTGCATCCTGGCGTCACCTGCACGCATCAATCGTGCATAAGCTTATAGGAAGCTTAGAGGATGGTGTAAGTGTGTGCGCAATATAAGCGTGCCCAGAACACAAGGTCAGAGTAATGCGAAATCATGGTGATGAGTACATGAATGCAATCAGCCGTACCAAGGCTATGTGGTGCAAGATATAAATGCCATCAGCCATAACACGGCCATGCGATGCGAGATGCAACTCAAGCATGCCAATCCTCATCATATATCAGTACAATTCTCATTCTGAATAGTCACTGGGGTTTAGTACACTCCAAGAGGCACTGCCACTCTCCAAGCTGCATAGTCCAAATGAGTGTAAGAAACCTCACTATCCGCCTGACCAATAGTCTGCTAATACCTATCTGGCACGTCGATAGCGGACCCATTCACGAGCTGGTCAAACTCAGCCTAGTATTGCCTTTACCCTCAGGCGAGTAAGGCCACACCCCTTTCCAACCAACCACGACACAGTGGGAGACGCGGACTCCTGGTATTCGATCCTCGTGCGCTCATATATCCACTCGGTCTCGACGTTGGAGTCATCCTTTGGTACCATTGGGTTTAGGGATTTTCACCTAGGGACATCTATGGCGCCCGTATGCTAGAACCAAATATTTTCGGTATCCAACCCAGCCACTCACGATGTGTCTGTGGAGGCTATGGCCCTGATGTTGCTAGCGCATACATTAATCATGATCACACAAATGCAAGTGCATGAATCACCCTACCAAACATGCAACAATCCTGCGTGTACCGAGCGCTCATGTGGGGCGACTCCGCCTATCAGGGAGCCCATAACGATCTGCCCGAAGGCATATGCTATGATCAGTCACTTTTCATATCAGGCATACATATGATGCGTATGATCATGAATCATGAATCTATGTTATACATGTTATGTGGTGATGGGCTCTGATCAAAATGAAGATGGGCCTAGATGACCTATATACTAAAGGTATGGGCCTATTAATGGGCCTTAGGGAGAGTCGTAATGTGGACATTTAACCAACATTATCCTCACAATGTGGACAGCAAACCAACATTGCTCCCAAGGGACGGCCTTCCGTGAATCACACATTGCAATGGGCCTTTTGTACATTCTATTGGGCCTCGACCCAAGGAACCAAATACATCAAATGGGCTACATAGCATGAGCCCCATATCTATATCAAGGTGGGCCTCAATGGACCTCATAATATGGGCCTTATACAAATCAAGGTAGGCCTCAACAAGGACCACCAATACATCAAGATGGGCCTCAACAATGGGCCTTAAATTATCTCCAAAATGATTGGACAGTTGGATGAAACACATGCATCGTGGTGGAGCCCACACTAATGGAGGGTGTGGATTACAATACATACATAAGTGGGTTCTAAGTAGGACTCACCATAATGTTTATTCTCCACCCAACCTAGGGCCTAACATAATGTTTATTTTCCACCCAACTTAGGGCCCAACATAATGTTTATTTTTGACCCAACTAGTCATAAAGCCACGTGGACCAAGGTAGGGCCCACTGTGATATTTATTTGCAATCCAATCCATTCATAAGGTCACGTGGACCTTGAGTAGGGCCCACTGTGATGTTTGTTTGCCATCCAGACTGTTCACGGGTCTCGTGGACCATGGGCCTACGGTAATGTTTATTGCCATCCATCCTGCTCAAAGGGTCACGTGGGCCAGGGGGTAAGGCCCACTGAAATATTTTTTATCATCCAACTGTTGAGAAGGTCACATGGGCAGGGAGCCCACTGTGACATTTGTTTACCGCGTAACCTGTTTATAAGGTCACGTGGACCAGGGCCCACGGTAATGTTCATTTGCCATTCAAACTGTTGATGAGGCCACCTAAACCTGGGGCCCACCGTGATGTGGTCCACAGATCCAGCCCACCCATTATGTGTGTCCCACTGGACTGATGGTCCAGACCAAATTTCAGCAAGATCCAAAACTCAAGTAGGCCCCACCAAGCGATTTTATATGTTTTAGGCATGTCTTCACATGATTTTAGATGGTATGGCCCACCTGAGTTCCGTTTACGGCTGATTTTTGGAGACGTCCCATGGACAAAGGGGACCCATCAAATGCATGGTGCTGATGGCCGAAACGCATCAAGTGTCACAGGCAGCGCTTGCTGTGCAGCGCCTGCGCGTGCTTCTGATAGCAGTAGCTGCTGCTGTGCAGTGTGTTTTTTTTTAACTACCGTTTTCCCATGAATTTTCAGAGGTGGGGCCCTCGTCGGAAAAATCCGCCCTGCTCATTGGCTTCCATATCCCAAGACCATCCAAACAAGCCCGATATGTGGCATATTTTTGGCGAATAAAAACATCTAGGCAGGTTTTAACGGTAAACATTACTATTTCCTATGGTATGGCTTGCTTGATTATCAAATTGATCTCAACTTCAGGCTCAACGCCTAAAATGATCTGAAGAAGAGGATGGACGGCTTGGATTGAATATATACATCAAGGTGGGGCCTGCATGAGTGGCCCACCTCTTCTTTCTCTTTTCTTCCTTTTCTTTTGCAAGTACACACCCATGTCAGTATACACAATCCATGCTAGCCTCATCCGTCCAGTGTCCAGAGACGCTGGACAACATAGATAAACACATGCATTGTGGTGGGTCCCACATGGACGTGGCCCACCAAATATATATATATATGTATATGTATATATATTATCATAATATAAGTGTAATATACCATATATATATATATATTTATTCCCACCAGATGGTGGAATTGCCTAAAATGTAGTGGGCCACACCATTGATGAATGGAATGGATTTAACATGATCTGGTGGGCCCACTTCATTATAGGGAGAGGAAAGAGAGAGAGAGAGAGAGAGAGAGAGAGAGAGAGAAATAGAGGGAGAAAGAAAGAGATACGGTGATAGAGAGGGACCCTGCCACTATGGGCCCTCCATTGATACAACACATACATCAAGTGGGTCCCACAACAAGTGGCCCTTAAAATTGAGAACAATGGTAGATCACCCACCTTATCTTCCTTCTTCTTAGTCCCTTAGACTCCAATGCTTCTTAGCTTTCCTTTTAATGGAGGTTGATGGGAGATTGATGGTGTGGATGAGAGATGAGAGGGTGGGCCACACTTGTTATTTGGGAGAGAGCTTGGATATTGGAGCTCTCATGAGATTTTAGAAAATTGCTAGAGAATGAGAGGGAGAGATAGAAATAATGGATGAAGGGAGGTGGTTGTAAGAAAAGGGTGATGAGAGGTATGGCTTAGTTTGAAATTGGTAGGAAAGAGAGGTGGTTGTGGTTGAAAATGAGAAAAAGAGAAATGGTGAGGTGGAAAGGGAGTGGACTTTTGAAAAAAGTAGGGATGGGTTGATGTACTTGATATAAGGCTTGTACTTGACATTGATTGATGGGACATATCATTGACATTCCCTCGAGATTCACAACGTGCGACGTTTCTTCGGAATGAACGCAGGTCCACATCTCCTAGCTTGGGTATCGGTTCGGTGCGCAAGTCGCGGCGTTGGAACCGCGGCGTCAGCCCGATCGCTAAGATACAAGTTTTGGATCGAGCCGACGTCGGTATGTGGGACCTGGCTTACGATCGCGTGCAATCGTCGGATATGGTGCGAAGGTTGTCGGAATTCGACCGGAAGGACCGCGGAAGCTAACGCAACCGTATGAACTAGGACACGGGTCTTACAGTTGAGGCCACCATCTAAGCTGTACACGTTTGACAATTCAACGCCTTGATTGAGTAGTTTCAATGAACAGAGTGATCACATAAATGCTTCCCCTATTGATTTTCAATCTGTCTGTGGAGGACTGAAACAAGAGAGCATACCTCCATCCACTTTCAAGGATGATGGATTCCTTGGGCAGATCATCATGAGATCCAATGTGGAAAATAAATCACGCTCAGCTGAACTTCCCAACTCTTTGGATGATTGATTGGCACACTTTGCGGATTCAAACGATCTCATGTCAAAAGACAAATTGGATGCCTTGCAAGACAACATCTCGGTAGTCATCACTGACCGAGAGAACCCTTATTCTGAAGCCTCTTCTTCCCCTGATCTTAAATGCTTACCATTAAAGGAGGAGGAGTTGACAATGGAACTGAAGTCTGATACTTCAGAATGTGTTGAGACTACATCACTTCTTGCGAAGTTTTCTGAATTTTATTTACTTGTAGTCTCTGATTCACCCTGGGATAATAACACTGAAACTTCTTCTCTCACAGGTGAATCGTATATACTCTGGATACCTCAAGTGATTCAACGAAAAATTTTTGATTAGGTACATAAGTTTCTTTGGAAAGTCATGCTCCAGAGCATCCAAGCCTATTACAAAAAAAGATTTTGGATGATCCTGTTGAGGAACTTACTGAGAAACTTATCAAGATATTGGCCGGAAGAGGAACCTTACGGCATGATCGAGTTGTTTTCCCTGCTTTCATAGGACTATGGTAGTTTGCTTTATGTTGTTCTAGGATAGACAGTTTTATGCCATTAGGTTAGTTTGCTTCCTTCGTTATTTTAGGATAGTTTGCTTTTGTGTCTTCACTCTCGTGCTGACCGGTTTTCATGCTGCGATCTCTTAGAAAGTCTCTCTCTCGATTCATTATCCAGGTACTATCTTCCCATCACTTTTCTTTTACTTTCGTTGTCCCATGTGCATTACATGCTCATATCTTTTACATTGAGGACAATGTAGATTTTAGGTTGGGGGTGGGAGATTAGGTCCCCTAATCAGTATTTTATCGATCTTGAGCAAAAATTGTGAAAATTTTAAAATTTTCTAGAACTTCTTGTGAATGTGAAGTGATTTTGATGCCCGTCTTTGATTTAGAATTATAAGATATGTAGTGATAGATTTATGACTCATGGATTCAATTATCTATTAGATGTCACAGTTAAGTTTGAAGTGTTGATCCATAATTAGAAGTTGTAAACATTGATTGAATCATGATTTCACATGTCACATCTCACTTTCACATTAAGGTTTCAGTTCAATATTGAAGGATTAACTTGGTAATCACTAAGCATGAAAGGAACCAGCCTGGACAATCTACCCGTCATGATCAATAGAAAAAGAAAAAGAAGAATTGAAGAAAAATAAAATATCCAGGGTTGGGCAAATGGTCTTCACCATAGGTTTGCTCCCTACAGGTGAGGGGTCGTTTTCCCTCATTGGCTCTACCCGATACATGTGGTTGTGGGCGAATGGTCTTCACCATAGGTCTACTCCCTATAGGTGAGGGTTCGATCCCCAAGGTTGACACGACATGAAAACCGTTGATAGAAAAAAGAAAGAAGAATTATAAGCCAAGTTCTGGCTTAGGTTGTCCTGAATGCTATTTTAATCGTCAATGTATGGAAAGTGATGATTGGATCTCTTAACGATGGTAAGCAGGGTTTACACTATATACACCGATGGAACTCAATGTTTAGAATTTTTCTGATTGATGGATTAATACCTTGAACTTGATTATGTAGTTTACTGTTGTGTGCTTGAGTCCGGGAGAAGGTACCACCCAACATTCATGAATCTTAAAATTCTCGTATCTGGATTGTTTTCAAAAATCACTCAAGTTTATAGAAATTGTTCAGTAATTCTCAACTTATTTTTCACATACTTTGCTCGAGACTAGAAAAATGTTGGTTAGGGGTTGTGTTGAGGGTCAAATATTACATATTAGACCCCAGTTATTACCTGAATTTATGGATATTATACTGTTTAACGGACTATTTTAATCGTGTTTGTGCTGCAAGGTGAGTTTAGGAGCTCGGACGGAAATAAGGTGTTAAAAGCATGGAATTAATGCTCATAATTCACCAAGGCAAGGGACGAACTCCATGGGACCAAAATTAACGGATTTACACACCAAAGATCCGAGAAGATCAAGCCGTTCATGTTAAAGAGACCTGAAATTGGTTTAGAATGCAAGATCACAGGGTTTTCATCATCAGATTGACACAAAACTTCATACATGGCCTGGGGACTATAAATTAACCGTACATGTAAAATTCTAGCCATTGGATATCTCTGGAAGTGGGCCAATGGATGGATTAGTCCCGTAATTCATTGAGTGGGGCCCACATGCTATCTGGATATGCTTCAAAATTGGCATCGACGGTTTAAATAAGATGAGAAATAGGATGGATGGATTGGATATCTGAAAAACATCACAGTGGACCCCACACCATGGAGTGTGCGTACACAGTGCATATATGCACGGACAAGCACCGAACTGGCTAAGGCGGGTTAGTGCCTGTTGACCCGCATCTCCTTCAGAAACGAAAACTTCCGTTTCCAGCATCCGTGTAATGGACGGATTCTGTCCGTCTTGCGGAAGTTAGTGGGCCCCATACATCGCCTGTATGACCGATCCAAGCCATCCATCTTGTAGAAGGCCTTGAACATTTCAAAATCATGCTGATACTTTTCACCCATGCGTACATACGTGTGCGATATAGAGGCCGCAAGCGGACTGCCCTGCAACGTTCAAAACGATCTCAGCGTGATTTCTTATTTTGACCGCATCAACAGACATTTAAAACTTACTATTCTTGACCGAAATCTCGAGAGGAATTCACTAAACGGGGTGTATTTCGCAGAAAACACTTCTGTGGGGTCCACCGATCACGTCAGTGCAGTCACGTGCGTTAGCTTACGCACGCCCGAGAAATTCAGACTTCCAAGCGATTGTGGCCCACCATCTTTGATCATATGGTAGATCTGATCCGTCCATCATGTAGAGCACTCAAAAATGACATAAGGGACGGTGTTTCTTTGGAAATTGAGTGAGGAAAATGGCGAGTTTGAAGGCATTGAAGTTGCCACGAAAAAGCTTTCACTGCGCATGCGAAGCTGCTGCGACAACTGCACCGACCGACTCCTCCACCGACTCCACCAACTATAAAAGGACTTGGAGAGCCGATCCTGGGGGCATTTGGACTGGGGGCTTCAACGTGGATATAAGAGAGAGAGTAGAGTAATTAGAATTTGTTTCATATTTTCTGTTTTGTTTTTGTTTGTTCTGGCCCAATCATGTTGGGCTAAACCTCTTAATTAGGGCTAAGAGGTGAAGCTTGTAGCATAATTGAGACGTTTGCTTGGCTTTGATTCATGTTTTGTTGAACTCTTATGGATTCTAGTTATTTATGAAGGTATATTTTTAGTTTTTAATAGTTTGTTGTGACTCAAATTACAATGGATCTGCGATAGCTTTAAGTATGTTTTTCCCATTATTGAGATTGTGAAATTCATAAGACCTATTGTTCACCATCGTCCCATGGGCATGGTAGGGTGACGGGATCCTTCCTAACTTTCACAGTTCTCTCATGATTGGCTGTGAGATTAGTAAACTGTTATTGTTTGCCATAGTCTCCTAGGCATGGTTAGGTGACGGAATCACTTTCAAATCTTCACCACTCTTATTTATTGATGATTAGATCCATGAGAAGTTCAGATATCTGACAAATCTCTTCTTATCAACTGGATAGGATAGGACTCTGATTCCAGTTGTATCCCTAAATCAATACAAGGTAACTTCCCAATTGTTACAAGTGGATCCTTGGCACACTAGTTCCCACTTTTATTTTCACAAGTTTTAGAGTAATACTTCACCATTATTCCCTCATATTCACTTGATTTAGATTTCATCTTAGTCTAGTTCTAGATCTAGTTAGTTTCAAATTACGTATAGATTTCAGTCCCTGTGGATTCAACCTCGGTCTTACCGAGTTTATTACTACATCACAACCTTATACTTGGGGAGTGAACAAATGGGCCGATTCAAATGGGCCGAAGCGAATGGGCCAATTTAAATGGATCGGTCAAATGGGCCGATTCAAATGGGCCAAATGTATATCAAATCGGGCCCACCCTTATGTATTTGAGATCCGACCTCTTTATAAGTTAACATAGAGATAGATGAAGTGAAAGCCAAATATCAGCTTGAGTGGGAACCACTGTGGCTCCTAAGAAGTTTTAAACAGTGGATGTCACTGTACCTCATTATTATTGCAAATGGTGGGTTTCACTTGAACCTTGGATTTCACTCATTTACCCCATGCCAGAAAATGATCTCACAAGCGGTTGGACGGTATGGATACAACACATGCGTCATGGTGGTCCCCACCACCCAAACAGTGGCTCGTGAAGATAAGACACATACATCCTGATGGGGCCTGCGCGTCGAATAACAGTGGGACCCACAGAGCTAGACGTTGTGGATTGTATCCACACGTGCAACAGGGCCCACGGACCTAGCTGACGTCAAGGGAGCAGCTACGTAGCTGCTAAATGTGCAGCCTCAACAGCTTTAAAAAGAGCAGAGGTGGGTCTCACGTAGGGCCCACCACAACATGTAATACAAAAAATATATATTTAATATATTAAAATACTAGCTGCTGTACGTGCAGCTTTTCTGCGTTAAAAGGGAGAGGTAAGTGCCACGTAGGGCCCACCATCATAATGTATAATATATATATAATATATAATATACAATATATATATATATATATTATATCAAAGTAATGTCCAGGCCCTTGGACGGCCTGGACAGCCACATACATCAAGGAGGGCCCCACACGAACGTGGTCCCACCATCCAAGGACGGTGGATACGTGGCATACATCATGGTGGGGCCATCTAAAATGGATGGACGGCGAAGATGGGTCCCATGGACCCCACTGACGTTCACACATCACTGTTAGCCACCCGTACAAGGGAATAAACGCCAAGACCTCTGCGTTGAAAAGAGGTATCATTCACTCAGCCTACCATCTGAGCTATAGACTTGGGTCCCACCATCTAAACGGTCTTGATCTCACGTAGGACCCACAAAACTGCTGACGTCAGATGGCAGTGGGTCCCACCATCAAAATAGATGGGCGACATGTGTAAAACACATACATCATGGCTGGGATCCACCGTCCATGGGCTGGACGGTGGTTGCAGCGCATCCTCAAGGTGGCCCCACCGTTAAGATGGATGGACGGCTTGGATGGGTCCCACGGACCCTGATGACGTTGCCAGGGGCAGCTGCCCAACGTCTAGCTGTTGCACGTTGCAGCTTTAACATAAAAAAGGAAGGTGGTCCCATGTAATGGGCTAACCTCTATTATAATAATATAATATATATTAGTATCTAATATTTCATTTGATACAGCAGGTGAGTACACCCCACTGTCAGTTAACTCTTTACTGTCAGCCACCTCCACCACCAGTTCATACCTCCAGCGTCCCTAGACAGACGGTGTGGATGTACACCTCATCAAGGTGGGTCCCACATGGCCCAACTGTTTTGGATCAGCCTTATGCTTGTGTTTGCTCATCATCCAGGCCCACTGGATGGCTTAAATAAAACAGATGGACGACGTCGATTAAAAAGGTATGATTGAGGTGGGCCACACCATTTTAGATGGGTGGACAGGGTGGATGATATCATGCATCAAGGTGGGCTACAAGCCATCATACACAAGAGAGAGAGACACACACACGTGAGAAGGGGAGGGACCCCGCCACTATGGGCCCTCCCTATACAATGCATACATCAAGCGGGTCCCACAATAAGTGGGCCTCAAATCGAATTTAACAGTGGATCACCCACCTTAGATCTTATCTTCTTGGCTCTAATGGCTTCCTTTCCTCCTTAACTTCGATTCCAAAATGAGGAGATGGAGTGTGGATGGTTGAGATGGGAGATGAGGGGGGGTAGGAAGTGGGCCGCACACAAAGTTCTCTTGGAGGGCTTGGGAGGCTTGGACGTGGGATTTTTCTTGCTTGGAAAGTGGTTATAAAAAATGTGAGAGAGAGAGAGGGTTGCAAAGAGAGAGAGAGAGAGAGATGGGTGATGGAGTGATGGATGTGGTGAGTGATGGGTGTAAGAGCTTTTTGACTTTAGGGGTAGATGGTGTACGAAAAGGTATGGATGTGTAAGAAACTTTTAATTTTAGGGGTTGCTTGGAAATGGGTAAGAGGTGATGTTGTACTTGACCCTTGATGGGATTGATTGATAGATTGAGGTGACATGTTGTAGAGATTCTCTTGGGTTTTGTAACGCGCGGCGTTTTCCTCGATCTGGACGCGGGTCCACATCTCCTGACTTGGGTATCGCCTCGACGCGTGAGACGCAGCAATCTGGTTGGAGTGTACTAGACCCCGGGGTGATATTACAGATTTAAATTGTATTGACATATGGACTCAGGTGAGGATTTTGTATGCTTGAGTTGCATCTCACATCGCAGGGCCTTGGTATGACCGACATCATTCATGCCTTGCATCGCATAGCCTTGGTACGGCTAATGGTATTCATGGAATCATCAGCATGTTCCACATTACTCTGATACTGCATAACTGTATTACTACTTTGCGCACACACTCTCACCACCCTCTAAGTTTTCTATAAGCTTATGCATGACCGTTGCGTGCAAGTGACGTTGGATCGCAGCAGCGCTGAGGCTAGAGCACGTGGCAGATCATTTTGGGGCTTTTGTCTATCATCATTATATTTCCCTTTATGCACTTTGTACTTGTAAATTTTGATCATAGCAGAAATGTGATGGAGTTTTT
Organism: Magnolia sinica; assembly: GCF_029962835.1. NCBI lineage: Eukaryota > Viridiplantae > Streptophyta > Magnoliopsida > Magnoliales > Magnoliaceae > Magnolia > Magnolia sinica. The sequence goes on from NC_080581.1 coordinate 34,514,796, forward strand.
GGTTGTTGTTTGTGGGTTATGCCTTTGGTTATGCTTATTACGAATCAAACTAATGTTGAAAATTCTCCTCGTAGCATCCTAGGATCGGAACTTGGCGAATGGGCGCCGGGAGCCGAGAATGGGGTACCACGGAGGCTGCCAGCGCCCGATTCAGCGATCAGAAATTTTTTGAGCCCGGTCTCCGAGTTTTGGGCGTGACATGACTGACGGTCCCCTGAAAACAATGGCTTGATCGATGAAGGTCAATATTTGAACGAGGGCAAAAGGTCCCCTCAGTTGGTGGGAATCCCAGTAAAAATTTCAAGATGAGATTTTCAAAATCCTATTTTGAAAAATGCGTTGGATTCTTGTCCGCCTTCTTTGGATGGATGTGGACCAACTCTGATAGCTATAGATGGATTCTTTCCATGTATAAATCTTTATACATGGAGAGAATCAATCTAATCCATCGTAGCTATCAAAGTCAACATTGCATCAGTCCTGCCCTTGTGGAGAAGATCACCCATTAGTGAATTTTTTTATTCCAATTCTGCTTTGCTGCTGCAGATGAAATGCAAGACCCTGAGCAGGATGAAGAAAAGTTAGCTCGAGTGAGGGACTGGATTTCTTCTAGGCACACCGAGACCGTCGATCTGACTGATGTTCTTTCAAACTTTCCCGATGTATCTATGGTAAAGATGACTACCACCTGCGCAGCTAAATTATTATTCAGGATTAAATCCTGTTTAATTTTACCATTGAACTGGATAGCAAATTGACAAACTTGTAGTTTCCTTACTATTAGTCTAGAGAGATTAGGCTCCAAATTGCAATAATGTTTCTTTCTCAAGATGGACCAGAAATAAATGCAATTGCAATTTGAGAGCTGCTTCCTCATATGACTACTAGACAACACAATACCTTTTGATAATTTCCATTGATTAAACTGAATGTTCCTAATTTAGTTTAATCGTGTATCCAAACAAGCCCTTGATATTTTAATTGAGATTGTTCTGTTCTAAGGGTAGAGAAACAGTCAGACATGTAGTTAATTAGTGAAAATGATTTGCAGGTGTTAAAAGAAGGTAATTGGAGACGAATGTTTTTCGCAACTGCCCTAAAATCATAGATATGCTGCATGACTGGTTAAGAAACCAGTCATAGTTCTATATAATACATTAGTTATTAGTAGCACTGGCATAGTTCTATATAATACGTTTTAGTTAGTTAAGAAACCTAACTCAGACATTTCTGCATGACTGGTTGTCAGAAATCATAGATAGGCTAATAAAAGAAGGGCTTCTAACTTTAGCTGGAAGGGATAGTTACACCATAAACAAGCCAAAGGTTAGATAAAATCAGATCTTCCTTTTTCTTCTCAGTGCTGTTTTCATTGAATTTGCTAATGGGAAAATAATGCAAAAACATCAGAAGCTCAATCCTGCATTTGGAGCTGTGAAGGAAGAGACCGATATGGAAATCCCAAATGGTGAAAAGACTCCCAAAATCATGGATGAAGATTACATGTACATGAAGGTGAGTACTTCCATTGTTCTAGTAGAGGCTGTTGTAACTTGAATTGCGATTGTAATGGTTTGTAACAGTTACCCAACACCGCTGTTACCATCATTATGTTTTGACTGATGTTATGGCCACGGAGTAACTGTCATCTATGTTGTGGTAGGATTTGAGTATTTAACTATGTTATGATGAATTTTTATTATTTCATGTTGAGTAGTTATTATAATGATCACGGACAGCCTGTAGCATGCTGAGTTCACATGCAAACACGCCTGAGCTGTGAAAAATGTGGACCCACCATGATCCCCCTCTGCTGTGAAAATCAAGCTGTCCACACCTATCTTTTGGGTTGCAGAGGCATTGATTTCGATGATCTGGCTGATCTCATTTATATGCCAAGGCATTAATTTGTCATCCACTAGTTTCTGTAAATGAAAATAAGAGAATTGATCTCAACAGTATTGTCGTCATGCACATAGACAGAAAATGCTTGCAATGAATGTTTATGAGTACTTGGTAATTTTGGAGTCCTTGATTAGGGTTTGGGCTGAAATTACGAGTGCTGAAGCCGACACTTTCGGAGTCTGAACTCATTCTTTTGAAAAATAGAAAAATGAGAATATCAGTAAATATGGATTTTCTTGTTAAGAAGAAAATGGAAGATGGATTAAAAAAACATAAAAGAGAATTTTTCTTCTTCTTCTTCTTTTCTTCAAGAGAGAGAGACGGAGAGGTGAGAGTGGGGAAATCAAGGGAGATAGTGGGGGAATGAAGTGGCCACGTGAGATTTGAAAATAGCGAGTGTAGTTTGATTTGAAAATGATGTTTCGCATGCGTGGCGTGCGTGGCTATGAGAGGTGTTTACGGATGCAGATATTTACTTGCCCATCTTTGTTCATGAAAACTTTAAGTTAATGTTGGAAAAGTAATTACTTTATTACAACTATTATTATTTAATTATATAGGGTTTTTACATTTTATTTAATTAGTATCCACATTGTAGATAGCATTTCTTTTATTCTCTCTGGTAATAACTGGTTTTGCTAATATTATTTGTATGTTGGGTTATTTGTGCATTGGTTGAGGTGTCTTTTTTTTTTTTTTTTTGTCTGCTATCAGGAATGGAATGTATGTTCAAGTTCATGGTTAGTTGAAAGGGCTTCAAGGAAAACAACATGTTGTTTCCTTCTTGGTTAGGTATGCGTTTACCTTTTTGTCAATTTCATGTGCTTCCAAATAGTCACCTATATAGCAATGCACTATTCTATGTGCATTTTCAAGTCATCTTGCAAGTTAGTGGTTGATCCGAGTGAAGTTTCTTTTTTACTACCATTGAAATGGATGTTTTATTTTGTTTTTACTTGTTTTTATTAGCATCTTTCTACATCCCCTTAAATTAAGCAAATTATACAAGAAATAAAAGGATAAAAATATATATTACCAACTTATTAATGTTTTCCTATCTTAGAAGAAGTGTTTTTAACTTGTCTTTAAAGGAATAACCAGGCATTTGAGATCATCATCATCTAATGCTCAGTCTTGTAAAGGAATAATCATGCTTTTGAGATCATTATGTTACTCATTATCTTATGCTCAGTCTTTCAACCTTGGTCTTTTAACTCAAAATCAACCTAGTACATAGAAGGAATATAGATACATTAGTAATTCCCCTCAATATCTTCATATAAATGTTTGTTGCTTTACTTACCTTTTATGTTGTTTTTAAATGTATTAGCTCCAAATTGATGGAGCAGACTTGGATATGTGTCGAAGCTATCCGAATGTTGAGCGGGGGTCCCTGGAAGGTGGGAACCGCTGTTATGACCATGATGAAGTTGTCTATTTCCTATGGACAACATTAGAGTGGCCTGACCATTTGGACAGGTCGTGCTTATGTGATTGCTCGAAATTGATGGAGCAGACCTAGATATGCGTCGGAGCTATCCGAATGTTGAGCGGGGGTCCCTAGAAGTGGGAACTGCTGTTATGACCATGATGAAGTTGTCCACTTCCTATGGACAACATTGGAGTAGCCTGACCATTTGGGCAGGCCATGTTTATGTCTGTATTTGCAAGGACCATACCCTTAACCTAAACCTTAACCTATTCTCAATTCCCTAAAGCTATAACTTATAACATAAACCTAAACCTTAACCTAAACCTATAACCTAAACATAAACCTTAACCTAAACCTAAACCTATAACCTTAACCTAAACCAAAACATATGACCTAAACCTTAACCTATAACCTATAACCTATAAACTAAACTTATAACCTACAACCTAACCTTAACATTAACCTAAACCTAAAACCTAAACCTTAGCTTATAACCTAAAACCTAAACCTAAACCTAAAACCTAAATGTATTCTCAAATCCCCAAACCTAAACCTACACCTAATCCTAATATCAACTCCCTAACCTAAACCTAAACCTAAACTTGAAAACCCAAACCTAAACCCGATCCCGAACCCGAACACAAACCCGATTTCCTAAACTTAAACCTTAACCTATTCTCAATTCCCTAAAGCTATAACCTATAACCTATCACCTATAACCTAAACCTAAAACCTAAACCTGAACCTAAAACCTAAATGTATTCTCAAATCCCTAAACCTAAACCTACACCTAATCCTAATCTCAACTCCCTAACTTAAACCTAAACCTAAACTTGAAAACCCAAACCTAAACCCGATCCCGAACCCGAACCCGATTTCTTAAACCTAAACTTATAACCTTAACCTACATCTATTCTCAAATCCCAAAACCTATAACCTAAACCTAAACCTAAACCTTAACCTATAACCTAAACCTATAAAACCTAAACTCAATTCCCTAAACCTTAACCTATAACCTAAACCTATAACCTACACTTATAACCTAAACCTAAACCTATAACCTTAACCTAAACCTTAACCTATACTTATAAACTAAACCTATTCTTATAACCTAAACCTATTCTCAAATCCCTAAACCTATAACCTAAACTTAAACCTATAACCTAAACCTATAACCTAACACTTATAACCTAAAACCTAAACCTAAACCTACACTTATAACCTATAACCTAAACCTATAGCCTAAACCTAAACCTAAAACCCAAACATAAACCCGATCTCGAACTCGTACCCGATTCCTAAACCTAAACCTTAACATATTCTCAAATCCCTAAACCTAATCCTAATCTCAACTCCCTAACCTAAACCTAAACCTAAACTTGAAAACCCAAACCTAAACCCGATCCCAAACCTGAACACGATTTCCTAAACCTAAACTTATAACCTTAACCTAAACCTATTCTCAAATCCCAAAACCTATGACCTAAACCTAAACCTAAACCTTAACCTAAACCTAAACTTATAACCTAAACTCAATTCCCTAAATCGTAACCTATAACCTAACCTCAACCTAAACCTATAACTTACACTTATAACCTAAACCTAAACCACCTACACTTATAACCTAAACCTAAACCTATAATCTAAACCTATAACCTTAACCTAAACATAAAACCTAAACCTAAACCTATACTTATAACTTAGACCTGTTTTCAAATCCCAAAACCTATAACCTAAACCTAAACCTTAACCTAAACCTAAACCTATAACCTAAACATATAACCTATAACCTAAACATAAAACCTAAACCTAAACCTACACTTATAAACTATAACCTAAACCTATAGCCTAAATCTAAACCTAAAACCCAAACGTAAACCCGATCTCAAAACCGAACCCGATTTCCTAAACTTAAACCTTAACGTATTCTCAAATCCCTAAACCTAAACCTACAGTTAATCCTAATCTCAACTCCCTAACCTAAACCTAAACATAAACTTGAAAACCCAAACCTAAACTCGATCCCGAACCCGAACCTGATTTCCTAAACCTAAACTTATAGGTTATAGGTTACGTTTAGGTTAAGATTTAGGTTATAGATTTAGGTTATAGGTTATAGGTTATAGGTTTAGGTTAAGGTTTAGGTTTAGGGTATTTTTGTTTATAATGTTAAACTTATATGTATTTATGTGTGAATGTGATGTGGATAAGATTGTTTGTGTTTGGATGAATGTAGTTTATGTTAGGATGGATTTACTAGTTTGGGTTTAGATGGATGTGAATGTGAATATGATGAAATATATTATATAACAGGTGTATATCAGGATGAATATGATGAAATATATTGTAACAGGTGTATATCAGGAAATTTGTGCGGAATTTTTTGCTGGATTATTTTTTTTAGAAAAAAGAGACTTTAACCTACGACAATTTTCGTAGGTAAAAGTTTTGTAAATATAAGTTTCTTACGTATTTTTTAGCGACGAAAATGTTCGTCGCTAAAAGGTTTGGAATTATTTTTAGCAACGAAAATTATCGTCGTTAAAAGGCTAACATTTATTTTTTAGCGACGAGAATGTTCGTCACTAAAAGTTTTGTAATTTTTGTAATTATTTTTAGCGACGAAAACTATCGTCACTAAAAGTTTAACATTTATTTTTTAGCGATGAAAATTTTCGTCGCTAAAAGTTTTGTAATTTTTTAGCAACAAAAACTATTGTCACTAAAAGTTTAACATTTATTTTTTAGCGACGAAAATTTTCGTCGCTCAAAAACTTGCCTTTGGCGACAATAAAAATTTTTCGTTGCTAAAAACCATTTGCTTCGATCTTTTAGCAATGAAAATTTTTGTCGCTAAAACTTTTTAGCTACGAAAATTTAGCTTTTAGAGACAAAAATTTTCATCGCTAAAGGTGGGATTTCTTGTAGTGTAGGGGCTGACAGGGCCTCTGAGGGGCCACTGTGATGTGTGGGTTTTATCCACACCACCCAATCATTTTGCCATCATCATTGTCGGTATTAGACTTGTTTGTTTGAGTTGTTTTTTTGTTTGCAGGGTTGGTGTTGTTGTATCATCCTTTCCTTTTATGAATAAATTTTAGCCATTCCAAAAAAATAAAAAATAAAAAAATCATTGTCTTGATTTGATTCATTCACCGTGATATTGTCAAAGTTGTGATAGTTACTCAGCCATAACTTTTTGAGGGACTGAAACTAAACAATTGTAAATAAATTAAAAGTATAACCATAGAAAAAGAAATCTAGAAAATGAATTGCTAAGACATGAAACAATGGGGATGTTAAATTGTTTGTGTACGAGTCATGATTCATTCTTAGGATGCATTGCATGGGGCCTACATGAAGAGATGAAGAGTCAGATGGTTGGAAGCAATTCATCAGCTGGGTTACTGTGGATGGTCATGGTCCAAAACCACACTTATGACTTAAATGATGCTTTTAACCCTCAATTGTGAGAATAGCATGTGGAACACTGACTAACATTGTTCACAACCATCTAAGTTCAGGAATTTAACTCCACATATCAATGATCAGGAGCATCAATTACGTGTGATTTTTGTACCGTGCCAATCCACAGGAACACACAGCATATTAGTGGTTCTGATCTTCCAACACAAATATCAGCAAAATTTAAAACTTTTGTCACTACTAAGAAGTTTTTAACAGTAAGTATTTATTTATAATTGTGTGGTCTACTTGAGCCTTGAATCTGACTTATTTTTTTGACATGTACCTTAAATAATATGTAAAAGTAAATGAATAATGTAGATTAAAAAAACATACATTACTAATTATCCACTAATTCATTAGTACACTGGGTTATATACCCCACTAGGAACTAGTTAGAAATGGGACGGTCTTATCAGGGCTATCATAATGGGACTGGATTGCATAATACCCCAGTCTCTAGCCACAAATGGACAGTTCCGTAGGCTGGCTCACCATGATGTTTCTGTTTATCCACATCATCTATTCCCTATCATACTAGATAATAAGCTTGGTTGCATTAAATGCAAGAGTCATCTTTAGTGTGGTATGCTTGAGTATTGGATATACTTCATTTTTATGCACATACTTTAAAATGATTTGAGAGAAGTGATAAACGGCATGAAGAAATGGATACATCAAGGTGGGATCACATACACAACTACCTGTTTATGGCTAGAGAGGGTAAGGGTAGGACACAATCTACATCCATCATAATGTTTATGTTTCCGACCCTATGGGCCTCACATAGCTTCCGACCCTAAACAAATGGCAATAAATGAAAGAAATTAGCTAGTAACCCTTGTTTGTATACTTTTGAAGTGATTTGCCATTTGTTTTCCTCCTAGTAACCCCCTGTTTGTATCAATGGATCATAGGAGATCCCGTTAACACTTTTTTGAAGGATTTTTTGTCTCTTACACATGCAACCTCTTCTCTTTTAAATTAGGCCTTAAAGATTGCATCTGTGACTGGGTAGACATTTCTTTCCTAGAAGTCATCGGAATTTGCTTACTTGGCATTGTATTTCTCTTCTCAGTATGAAGATAAAATGTGTATATTGTTCCATTGCCTTCTTTTGCCTAAAATGGTCCTTGTAAACCTTATGGATAGACCCGGATATGCGTCGGAGCTATCCGGATGGTGAGCGGGGGTGCCTGGAAGGTGGGAACCGCTGTTATGACCATGATGAAGCTGTCCATTTCCTATAGACAACATTGGAATGGCCTGGCCATTTGGACAAGCCCATGTTTATGTATTAGCTCAGAATTGATGGAGTAGATCCGGATGTGCGTCGGAGCTATCCGGATAGTAGTTATTCTGTGTGACTAATGAGTCGCATTTGTTTGTAGTTGGACTTGGAGAAAGGAATGATGGACTACTTATATGCAAAATGTGAGTTTTCAATTAGCTTTATTACAATGCCTCATTTCATAGGCTGAAAAATTGCCATTGAGTTCGTGTTTTATGTTCGGTTAGTAGAGAAGGACAAGCTCTTTATACCAGATGACTTATGACTGAAGAAAATTTTCACGTAAATTGTACAAGGTTTATAGTAATCTTGTAGTGCAGAAAATTTTCAAGTATGTGCATTTCAGTTCGAGTTCTTTCCTTAATCACGATAGCCTTGAGAGGGTTGATCCAAGGGACGAGTTGATTGCAAAAGGACCTATTAAAACTATATTAGGCTATTTTGCTGGTATAATGATTTCAGGACTAGCAAGATAACCCAATATAGTTTTAATCAGCCCTTTTACAGTCAACCCATCCCTCGGATCTACCCTCCCAAGGCTATCATGATTAGAGAATGAACTCGGACTGAAATGCATAGACTTGGAAATTTTTTGCACTCCAAGATTACTGTAAACCTCGTACAATATATATTTAACGATGTATATAATACAATGTACATAACATGAAATAGTACATGAGTGGGACAACAATGTACAATGTATATTCAACAATGAAATTAATACAATGTATATAATACAACATCTCTTCATAATTCCTCCCATGCCCTTCACAAATATCATCTACAGACTAGAGACAAGCAATCATATGCTATTAACTTCCTCACATCATCATAAAGGATTGATGAACTATTCATTTGTGATTTTTTGAGAAATTTAACTGACTCATTTTATGGACAACATAAGTGCTATCTAGTCGCTACATGTGATAGAGACTTGAAGTTGCATAGTATTTTTAGGAAATATTTTGAACATATTAGGATGGATTAGGAAAATGAAAGATTACTTTGGCTAGTTTATGCCTATTAGTCCCATATCTACTTGTAGAAGAAGAAGACCCGGATGTGCATCGCAGCTATCCGGATGTTGAGCGGGAGTCCCTAGAAGGTGGGAACCGCTGTTATGACCATGATGAAGCTTTCCATTTTTTATGGACAACATTGGAGTGACCTGGCCATTAGGACAGGTCGTGTTTATGTATTAGCTCGAATTTGTTGAAGCAGACCCGGATATGCGTCGGAACTATCCGGATGTTGAGAGGGGGTCCTTGGAAGGTGAAAATCGCTGTTATGACTATGATGAAGCTATCCATTTTCTATGGACAGCATTGGAGTGGCCTGACCATTAGGACATGCCGTGTTTATGTATTAGCTCGAATTTGTTGAAGCAAACTCGAATGTGCGTCAGAGCTATTCAGATGTTAAGCGGGTGTCCCTGAAAGGTGGGAACCGCTGTTATGACCATGATAAATCTATCCATTTCCTATGGACAACATTAGAGAGCCTGGCCATTTGGACAGGCCGTGTTTATGTATTAGCTCGAATTTGTAGGAGCAGACTCGTGTTTATGAAAACCTATAACCTATAACCTAAACCCAAACCTAAACCTATAAGTGTTGAGGATCGAACATTGCATATTAGACCCCCAATTATTACCTGAATTTATGAACATGATGCTGTTTAATGGCCTATTTTAATAGTGTTTGTACTGCAAGGTAAATTTACAGGCTTAGATTCAAAAAGGGTGCTAAAAGCATGAATTTAAAGTTCAGAATTCACTAAGGCAAGGGACGGACCCCATGGGACCAAGATCGACGGATTTATATGTCAGAGATCCGAGAAAATCAAGAAACTGAAGTTCAAGTGGCCCGAAATTGGTCCAGAATGCAAAATCAGGGGGTTCCAACCATCCGTTCGTCTCGAAACTTCATATATGGCCTGAACACCATAAATTAACCATAAACATAAAATTTTAACCATTCAATCCAACGGATGGATTAGCCCTTTAAATCATGACATGGGGCCCACCTGAGATCTGGATACACTTCCAATTTGGTCTCAACCCATTAAATAGGGAGAAAAAATGAATGGATGGATTGGATTTCTCATAAACATCACAGAGGACCCCACCTGGCATAGCCTGTGCACATTGTACAAGTGCACTGAAGGTGCACTATAATTCAAGACGGGTCAAACCGACTTTGACCCGTCTCCTTTTCAAAAACGGCAACTGCCTTTCTCTGTTGCTGCGAACGGATGGACATGTGATCTTTGTGGGTTCACACCGTCCATCACACCAACGATCAGGACCATCCATTAGGTCCAGTAGGTGTCCATGACCCTTACCAAGGCTTTTTCCTTGTCCTATGCATGCACACACAGATAGATTACATTCACTTGTAAGATGAACGGCAGAGAAAAAGATCTTGTGGGCCTCATCAATAGAAGGAAAAAATTACACATTTCCAACTGAAATTGAACCACAAAGCTGATGGACGGTGTGAATCTCTCAAATGATACCGATCATGTGGCTCATCAAGCATCAGCGCAAGTGCCTTCCGCAGGCCCTATTTTCGCGCGAACACTGGATGACTTTTTGGCCATTGCACGATCATGGCTATGATCGGATGGAAGATCTGATCCATTTATCGTGTAGGCCACTCAAAAACATCCCAAGGGACGTTATTCTTTTCGACAGAATCACAGGAACAGGGGAGTTGGGAGGATCCGTTCTTTTCTGTGTAAGAAGAGTTGCGTAAAACTCCACCGACCGACTTCTCTACGCACTCCAGCACTCCACCGACTTTCTCCTGTGCGTAAAGGCTACGCACGCAAGCTGCCACCGACCCCCTGCTCTTATAAAGGGAAGAAAGAAAAGAGAAGAGGGGGCCATTCCTTGGACGTGGAGCAGGGAGATAGAGAGACAGTAGAGTTGTTTTTTTTTCTTCCTTTTTCTTTTTCTTTTAATTTTTTGTTTAAGGGATCCAACACATTCATGTTGGGTTGAACCTCTTAGCTAGGACTAAGAGGAGAAGCTTGTGGAGTGATGGGACTGATTCCTACGGGGCTGATTTATGTTTGAATGAATTTGATCTTAGTTGATAATTAAGGAATGCCTTTAGTTGTTAATGGTTTGTTGTGACTGAAATTACAATAGATTTGCAATGGCTTGAGTATTTCCTTTTCCTTTTTGTGATTATGAAGTCAGGAAGCCCTGTTGTTCACCATTGTCTCCTGGGCATAGTTATATGATGGTACCCTTCGTACCGTTCATACATCTCTCAGATTAATTGTAGATCGGTTTAATTCTATTGTTTGCTTTGTCTCATGGGCATGGTTTTGTAATGGAATCCATTCTAATTTACGTCAATCTTATCTCTTTGAAACTGGATTAAAAGACGTTCAGATTTGATTTTCAAGTTATATCTTCCAACTGGATGAAGATGGGACTCGAAGTCCAATTGAGTTCATGAATCAACCGTAGATCTCCCTAATCTCTACAAGTGGATCCTTAGCACCCTAGTTTCCTACCTCTGAATTCCTTAAATTTTAGATAAATACTTCACCATTATTCCTTAAATTTATTCGATTTAGATTTCGTCTTAGTCTAGTTCTAGTTGTACTTAGTTTCAGGTTACATACAGGTTTCAGTCCTTGTGGATTCGACCTCGGTCTCACCGAGTTTATTACTACATCACAACCTTATACTTGTGAGTGAACAATAAGCTTAACCTAAACCTATAACCTATAACCTAACCTAAACCTATTCTCAAATCCCTAAACCTATAACCTATAACTTAAACCCAAACCTAAACCTAAACCTTAACCTATAACCTAAACCTATAACTTAAACCCAAACCTAAACCTAAACCTTAACCTATAACCTAAACCTATAACCAATAACCTAAAACCTAAACCTAAACTTAAAACCTAAACGTATTCTCAAATCCCTAAACCTAAACCTACACCTAATCCTAATCTCAACTCCCTAATCTAAACCTAAATCTAAACTTGAAAATCCAAACCTAAACCCAATCCCGAACCCGAACCCGATTTCCCTAAACCTTAACGTATTCTCAATTCCCTAAAGCTATAACCTATAACCTATAACCTAAACCTAAACCTTAACCAAAACCTATAACCTAAACCTTAACCTATAACCTATAACATAAACCTTAACCAAAACCTATAACCTAAACCTTAACCTATAACCTATAAACTATAACCTAAACTTATAACCTATAACCTAACCTTAATATAAACCTAAACTTTTAACCTAAACCTATAAACTAAAACCTAAACCTAAACCTAAAACCTAAATGTATTCTCAAATCCCTAAACCTAAACCTACAACTAATCCTAATCTCAATTCCCTAACCTAAACATAAACCTAAACTTGAAAACCCAAACCTAAACCCAATCCCGAACCGGAACCCGATTTTCTAAACCTAAACCTTAACCTATTCTCAATTCCCTAAAGCTATAACCTATAACCTAAACCTAAACCAATAACCTTAACCTAAAAGTAAAACCTAAACCTAAACCTAAAACCTAAATGTATTCTTAAATCCTTAAACCTAAACCTACACCTAATTCTAATCTCAACTCTTTAACCTAAACCTAAACTTGAAAACCCAAACCTAAACCCGATACCGAACCCGAACTCGATTTCCTAGACCTAAACCTTAACCTATTCTCAATTCTCTAAAGCTATAACCTATAACCTAAACATAAACCTAACCTAAACCTATAACATAAACCAATAACCTTAACCTAAACCTAAAACCTAAACATAAACCCAATCCAAAACCTATAACCTTAACCTAAACCAAAACTTATAACCTAAACCTTAACCTATAAACTTATAACCTAAACCTAAACCTATAACCTAAACCTATAAACTAAAACCTAAACCTAAACCTAAAACCTAAATGTATTCTCAAATCCCTAAACCTAAACCTAGACCTACACCTAATCCTAATCTCAACTCCTTAGCCTAAACCTAAACTTGAAAACCCAAACCTAAACCCAAACCCGAACCCAATTTCCTAAACCTAAACCTTAACCTATTCTCAATTCCCTAAACCTTAACCTATAACCTAACTTAAACCTAAACCTATAACCTACACTTATAACCTAAACTTAAACCTAAAACCTAAACCTAAACCTAAACCTATAACCTAAATGTATTCTCAAATCCCTAAACCTAAACCTACACCTAATCCTAATCTCCACTCCCTAACCTAAACCTAAACCTAAACTTGAAAACTGAAACCTAAACTTGATACCGAACCCGAACCCGAACCCGAACCCGATTTCCTAAAGCTAAACCGTAACCTATTCTCAATTCCCTAAAGCTATAACCTATAACCTAAACCTCAACCTAAACCTATACCTAAACCTATACCTATACCTATACCTATAACCTAAACCTAAACCAAAACCTATAACCTAAACCTTAACCTATAACCTATGATCTAACCTTAACCTAAACGTAAAACCTAAACCAAAACCTATAACCTAAACCTAAAACCTAAAACCTAAACCTAAACCTAAAACTAAATGTATTCTCAATTCCCTAAACTTAAACCTACACCTAATGCTAATCTCAACTCCCTAACCTAAACCTAAACCTAAACTTGAAAACCCAAACCCAAACCTAAACCCGATCCCGAACTTGAACCCGATTGATGTAATAATGTATAGCCCAA